>NC_083581.1:78482129-79777129 GCF_027579695.1 Neoarius graeffei | reverse complement strand
AGGCTGGAAAAGGTTACAAAACCATCTCTAAAGAGTTTGGACTCCACCAATCCACAGTCAGACAGATTGTGTACAAATGGAGGAAATTCAAGATCATTGTTACCCTCCCCAGGAGTGGTCGACCAACAAAGATCACTCCAAGAGCAAGGCGTGTAATAGTCAGTGAGGTCATATGCAGGACTGATGAACAGTTACCGCAAACGTTTAGTTGCAGTTATTGCTGCACAAGGGGGTCACACCAGATACTGAAAGCAAAGGTTCACATACTTTTGCCACTCACAGATATGTAATATTGGATCATTTTCCTCAATAAATAAATGACCAAGTATAATATTTTTGTCTCATTTGTTTAACTGGGTTCTCTTTATCTACTTTTAGGACTTGTGTGAAAATCTGATGTTGTTTTAGGTCATATTTATGCAGAAATATAGAAAATTCTAAAGGGTTCACAAACTTTCAAGCACCACTATATATATATATATATATATATATATATATATATATATATATATATATATATATATATAAAACTTTGACTTTCTTTCAGGATGCTGCAGAACAACCAGCTGGAGAGACTGGAGAGTGAAGATCCATGGGAACTGCCTAATCTGCTTTCACTGTGAGTCTTCTTCATCATCACCGTTTATTCAGCACATTCAGCTGCACAAATGGTTCATTATCAAAATAGAGAAAATAATTGAAAAAAATACCATATAAAGGCCCGGTCACACAGCACTCCGCGTCTATATCACGTACAAAAAGATACAAAAATCTGGTGGACGTGGTCGTAAGTGGTAATTTTTGGTCAATTTTTGGCTTTGCCGTGCTTTGTACGGGGTATGGCCGTCGGCGGCTGTTTCACTGCTGCAGCACTGTCAAATCACGGGTAACCGCGGCTCAGCATCGTTGGAAGAGCGGCTTGCTGCGCATATAAAAGCGGTAGGATATGTTGAGCCTGTATCAGTTGGTTCTGTTGGTGCTGGAGCATTAAGATGAGGACATCACAGCGTTGAGGGTTCATGTTCACCCCTTGACATCTAGACTGCAAGTGCCGAGGTCTCAGAAAATTACGGTATTTACATGCCGCAAATCAGAAGTGATGCAGAAGTGATTAGACAGTGATCAATCGAATTTAGAACTTGTTTGAGACGTCGTTTAACGGGCTTAGACAGTGGTATGTACGCGGAAAAATCCATTTCTCAGTGATAAGCCGCTAAACACACGCTATATCCCGTGATACCAACGCGTAACACCCGTCCGATGACCGTGCTCTGCCCGTGATAGACCGCCAAACTTTCGCGTCTTACCACGTCTCCCCAAGTTTTAATAACGGCCGGGACACTGATTATCACGTGTTTTTCACGTGTGTTGCACGTCTTTACCACGTGTGCCGGCCGTGGTTGTCCGCGGTCTAAAGTTTTGAGCAGTCCAAAACTTTTTGCCGCGTCCGACGCCGTTCCGATTTTCCCCTGCGTCCTGTCACGTCTGTATATCGACTGTAACACGTCTTAAGTTCGACATCAACACGAACAACATCGTCTGCTTCACGGGAGAGCACTTTTTGACGGGTTTTGGCCGTGATAAAGCCGTAAAGCGCTGTGTGACCGGGCCTTAAGGGTGTTGTGTTTAGCTTGGAGTGATGATGTCATTACTGGCTTCGTCTCTAACGCAGTAAAGGTGGTGAGCATCTGTTGTTTATATTGCTGTTAAGGTAGTGATGTTGTTTATTATTTGCCGCAGTGGGGAGAATGTGTTTACACCCAGTAAAACAGGCGCTCACGCAGCCGCACTCCAGGGTCAAGCACAATCATCCATTAATAAAGCAGGAAGCAGCTCAACAGGCCGTCACATCACGCCTTTATTACAGAACATCGGCAGAAAGGAGACTCGAGCAAGTGACCTGCTTTAGGAAGACTGCTTAATGAGCAGTCCAGCTTGCTGTAAAGCGCTGTTTCTGAGTTTGTCGTTCAGGACCTTTACCATTCTGGGCCTTTACCGTTCAGGGCCTTTACCGTTCTGGGCCTTTACCGTTCTGGGCCTTTACCGTTCTGGGCCTTTACCATTCAGGGCCTTTACATTCTGGGCCTTTACCGTTCAGGGCCTTTACATTCTGGGCCTTTACCGTTCAGGGCCTTTACATTCTGGGCCTTTACATTCTGGGCCTTTACCGTTCAGGGCCTTTACCGTTCAGGGCCTTTACCGTTCTGGGCCTTTACCGTTCAGGGCCTTTACCATTCTGGGCCTTTACCGTTCAGGGCCTTTACCGTTCTGGGCCTTTACCGTTCTGGGCCTTTACCGTTCTGAGCCTTTACCGTTCAGGTTCAGTTTACATTTGTAAACTGTTATGATTTTGAGAGTTTTAGTGATATTATATTTGCACTTCTCTTTTTTTATCTGTTCATCACATATAGTGCTTTGCCAGCAGAGAAAACAGAACCATAGTCGATTTTGTTTCTTTTCCCCAGTTTTAAAGACTTTACAGAGACCCTGTAAGCTTTCATATGAACTACTCTTCATCAGGACACTAACGCACTCTGATGTTTAATTCAGTTGATTAGAAGTGATTTACATTACAAGCAGATCTTACTTTCAGACAAACTCTTGAAATGAGTGGCTGCTGCTTCTGCACTGTTCTTATAATCTGCTGAAATCTCAGAGATTTCTCAGAACATCCTGAACCTGAACACCGCTGCTGCACTGTTATACAGTGTTTAATGGGATCTCGTCTGGAAACAGGAAGCACACGCTGAACACCGTGCCATGAGTCACACACCTGTGTGTTGCACAGAGAAGTGCTAACTCAGCGAGGTGAATCCGACAGCACCGCTGAACCTGATACTCACCCAACACACCATTAGGGTAATGATAAGATGTGGTTGGGGGTAATTACTGGGCAAGGAGCTGACGTCCACTGGCGCCTGGTGCAGATGAGTGCAAACAGGTGCAGCCAAAAAGCTTCACATTTTATTTCATTACAGGATTATGGCACATTCTGAGCACTGTAAACACAGTGAATATGCAAAACTATCTAAATATTGGTTTATAACTCAAGCTGACTTTACTGTTATATTTCATTTTTGTATTTATTCTGTGCTTCTCTTGTGTAAATGTCTGTATCTTGGGCATTTTATAGATGAGATATTTAACAGTTATTCCACAAAATCGAGTCGTACATGAGCTGATAGCTATAATCCGTGTACGATGAGATTAAGTGGAATAACTGTTTTATTCTATCCACATTCACTGGATTTTGAGAAACAGAGCATTTTTATTTTTTGTAAATTCGATAAATAAAAACTTGATACAAAACGTCCAACAAAATCATTTCCACTTAGAATGTAAACAAACCGGCAAAATGACAGGAGCAATTTGTGGAAAATGCGATAATAATAATAATAATAATAATAATAATAATAATAATAATAATTCTTGAAAAATAAAAAAGACATGTTCTGACCATCAGATACTTTTATTCCGTATTTTGTTGTTTTTTTTTTTTTTTTGGGGGGGGGTTCTTCTTTAGGGTTTTTTGGCAGTTGGCAAACCAACTTAAAGGTGCATTACCGCCACCGACTGGGCTGGAGTGTGAACAGGAGATTCGGGGGGGGGGGGGGGTCTATATTCTTTTAGCTATTTCTGTTTCTTTTAAATACTTGAGAACAGTTTTGGGGTTTTGTTTTCGAGTAGAGTTTTTATTTCGTCCTTGGTTGGTTCAGCAACACGCTCCACCATTTTGTTTTTCTCTACTCACGGTATACGAACTGATATCCTAGTAGTAGAGTAGCCAATCAGAGCGCACGATTGCTCATATCCAGTGAAAGTGGATAGAATAAATTATATATTACATGACACATGAGTGTTTTACTGGGAAATACAGCACTCTTATTTTTGATCCGAGCTTCATCCGGGACGTGGAGAACCAAAACCGTGACATAAATCTCTGTCACTCGTGAGGAAATCAATGAATTGTTTTGATAAATTTGGGGACTTTTTGCTTGTGAATGTGTCGATATAATAAAAAGAAAAATCACACGTTGGCTTGAAGATATGAAGTTTATCTTCTTGTATTGAAAAACTCACATTTTTCATATGAAATACATCGCAGATCTGAGTGACATATTTAAATAATATTGTCTGGCTTTTTTCGTGGTCTATCAGATATATTCCATTCAGCGAGCATGATACTGAACGAGTCGAAGACGAGTAGCTGAATGGAATATATCTGATAGACCACGAAAAAAAGACAGACAATATTATTATTATTATTATTATTATTATTATTATTATTATTATTACGCATACACATTCCTTTCGGGTGTTCAACGCATCTTTCTCTTTCAAAATTCTCTCAAAATCTTCCGTATTTAACAAAGCAAACCTGGCGGCCATGCTTGTTTACAAATTGTCACAGTCACCCGCTAGCATGGAAGTTTTATGTCTCTGACATGTGACTTCATGTTGCCTTGACAACCATGCAATATCGTAAACCATATTCAATGCTCATTCTCCATTGGGTAGAGTGATGTAATACACGTAGGATAAGCAATATGCTAACAATATTGCATGCTATCAAACCAAATGAATGAAACCCGCTAGAAGGGAACAGAACACATGTTTTTATTCCATGGAAAAGTGTCCTGTATGTATAATAATTCCTGATATTTCACTCCGATGACATCACTTTTTAAAAAGGGGCACCGGAGAGTGTGTTCCAACTGTATAGGGGGATCACACTTCTCAGCCTCCCTGGGAAAGCCTATGTTGGGGTGCTGGAGAGGAGAGTCCAGTCAATAGTCGAAGCTTGGATTCAGGAGGAACAATGTGGTTTTTGTCCTGGTTGTGGAACACTGGACCAGCTCTATACCCTTGCAAGGGTACTGGAGGGTGCATGGGAGTTTGCCCAACCGGCCTACATGTGTTTTGTGGACCTGGAGAAGACTTACAATCGTGTCCCTTGTGGCGCCCTATGGGGGTGCTTCAGGAGTATGGGATTCAGACCCTGTATGACTGGAGCAGGAGTTTGGTTCGCATTGCCAGCAGTAAGTCAGACTCATTCCTGGTGCATGTTGGATTCCACCAGGGCTGCCCTTTGTCACCGGTTCTGTTCATAACTTTTATGGACAGAATTTCTAGGCTCAGCCAAGGGGCAGAGGGTGTCCAGTTTGGTGGCATCAGGATCACATCTCTGATTTTTGCGGATGATGTGATCCTGTTGGCTTCATCAATCTGTGACTTACAGCATGTGCTGGAATGGTTTTGCAGCCAAGTGCAAAGCGGCTGGGATGAGGATCAGCACCTCCAAGTCCGTGGCCATGGCGTTCAGCTGCAAAAGGGTGGTGTGCCTATTCCGGGTCGGGGGGAGTCGCTACCTAAAGTGGAGGAGTTTAAGTATCTCAGGGTTTTGTTCACGAGTGACGGTAAGGGGGAGCAGGAGTTGGACAGACGGATCGGGGCAGCGTCAGCAGTGATGCGGACACAAAACCGGTCTGTGGTGGTAAAGAGAGAGCTGAGCCAAAAGGCAAAGCTCTCAATTTACTGGTCCATCTACGTTCCCACTCTCACCTATGAGCTGTGGGTAGTGACTGAAAGAATGAGATCGCAGATACAAGTGGCAGAAATGAGTTTTCTCTGCAGGGTGGCTGGGCTCTCCCTTAGAGACAGGGTGAGAAGCTCGGTCATTCAGGAGAGACTTGGAGTAGAACCGCTGCTCCTCCACATCGAAAGGAGTCAGTTGAGGTGGTTCAGGCACCTTGTTAGGATGCCCCCTGGACACCTCCCAAGGGAGGTTCTCTGGGCATGCCCCACCGGGAGGAGACCCCGGGGCAGACCCAGGACATGCTGGAAGAGTTGGTGGAGGTGGCCAGGGAGAGGGAAGTCTGGGCTGCTCTGCTTAGGCTGCTACCCCCGCAACCCAGATCCAGATAAGCGGTTAGAAAATGGATGGATGGATGGACGTTACTCCCAGTGTTTTTCCCACTGACTAGACATGCATTGGCAAAATGGTGAACCGGTTCAAAATTAAAATTCTTTTGATTAGCTTGTGTTTGTTTGTTTTTTGATTGTTTTTTTTTGTGGCTGTGTCCAAATAATATAAAGAACATTACATGGTGGTGTGATGATATGAAGTTTATCTTTTCATGTTGAAAATACTTTGATTTATTCACTTCATTCACTTGTGAATATGTTCACCACTCGAAGATAAATTTCATATCTTTATGCAACCATGTAATATCCTCTCTATATACTATGCCATCATATGACGCATCATAATCCACACACTGGGTCTCAATTTTATTTTCATTGACCATTTATGGAAAACTAATACATCATCTTCTTTAGCAGAGTCTTAGTTTCCATAATAAGATATTTAACATCTATTACACCCAGTGTTGTTGGATTCTTGATTCAGATTGGATTCTAACAGGGATTGTATTAATGAGCTCGTTCGAATAATTACTTTTTCTATAGTAATGACGAAAAACAGGGACTTATCAGTCAATGTCAATTCTAAGTTTAATATTTGTAATTGTTGATCATTGATAGAACTGAAGTTTTTTTGTGAGATGTTTTCTTATCATTTATGGAATGAGTCTCCAGTGTCAGTGCTTTGGAACAGTCAATCATAAATCTTCAACTTTAGGTCAGAAAACATAAAATAAGTGCAACAGGAAGTAACTCCACAACATTAAATATAACTATAAACAGATAAAAAGTATGATGTATCATTTTTTTATGAAATTATCTGAAGTATAAAAGGAATAAAACTCTTCAAGACATGCTGTTTTAGGAAAATAACCTACTTTGGGTTACTAACAGTAACTCAGCTTCATCACACCAAACTACTGTTGATTATTTTCCTATAAAAGCACAACATGGAGACTTTTAATCTTTACAACATACAGCAGTAATATTATTTAATAGTGCCCACTTGTCTCAGCCAATCAGAACACACCAAACTGCACTGTTATTTATTAAGGATGATGAAATGATACTGTACAGTATCTGATGACTGTTGAAATGAAAGCAGTTCTCAGGAGTCCACTCGGACTTTTAGCCTTGACTGTAATAAAGCTAGAGCAGGAAAGCGGGATGGGGGATGAGGAATGAATGAGTGTGAAAGGTCAGTGGAGGAGAAGAATGTGGAGGAAGTGCTCGCGGCTGACTTCGCTGTCATACATCACAACTCACCCCCAGAATCCGGAGGGCAAAATTCATTAGATCAAAGGCTTAAAGTGTCGACACGGGGAGGACATCCATCTCTACTGAGGACATGGGCAGGCCACAGACAAGCAGCAAGGAGCAGGAGGGAGGAGGAGAGAGAGGAGAAAATAAGAAAGAGGAGGAGGAGGAGGAGGAGGTGAGAAAAGAAAAGAATAAAGAGAAACATGGACATGTGGAGGGAATTCAAGTAAAAAGTTTGATCAATAAAAGAAAAGGTGAAAAGAACAGAAAAAGGGAACATAAGAAAGAAAAACAGAAATAAACGAAACTGTAGGACTGTAGAAGAAAAAGAGGAGAAAAACAAGCAAACAAAAAGAGAATAGAAAAAGAACACACAAGAAGCACAGTGAGAAGGTTCTGAGTTATGGGCGGCGCGGTGGTGTAGTGGTTAGCACTGTTGCCTCACAGCAAGAAGGTTCCGGGTTCGAACCTCACGGCTGACAGGGGCCTTTCTGTGTGGAGTTTGCATGTTCTCCCCGTGTCCGCGTGGGTTTCCTCCGGGTGCTCCGGTTTCCCCCACAGTTTAAAGACATGCAGATTCGGTACAATGGGGCCACTGTAATTAGCGCAAGCTGTTGTGGTTTCCCATGCCATGATGTACGTACATATATATAGATCTTCCTATGGCTAAATAAATTAAATTAAAGTTCGAACCCCACGGCTGATTGGAGCCTTTCTGCGTGGAGTTTGTGTGTTCTCCTCATGTTTGTGTGGGTTTCCTCCTGGTGCTCCGGTTTCCTCCCACAGTCCAAAGACATGTGGATTAGTTTAACTGGCTACTGTAAATTGCCCAGAGGTGTGAATGTGAGTGTGAACGGCTGTCTGTCTCTCTGTGTTGGCCCTGTGATAGACTGGGGACTCGTCCAGGGTGTAACCCGTCTCTCGCCCAAGGTCAGCTGGGATTTTTCTCTAGCTTCTCTGCAATGGATAAGCGGTATAGAAAAAAGAAAAAAAAAAGAAACACACACACACACGTGAGCAATGAACGCACACACATACCCAGAGCAGTGGGCAGCCATGCTAACAGCGCCCAGGGAGCAGTTGGGTGTTCGGTGCCTCGCTCAAGGGCACCTCAGACCAAGGCCGTCCCATATTAACCTAACCTGCATGTCTTTGGACTGTGGGGGAAACCGGAGCACCCGGAGGAAACCCACGCGGACACGGGGAGAACATGCAAACTCCGCACAGAAAGGCCCTCGCCGGCCGCTGCGTTCGAACCCAGAACCTTCTTGCTGTGAGGCGACCGTGCTAACCACTACACCACCATGCCGCCCAGAAAATAAAAAGAAAGTAAAAGAGAAGAAGGTAGAAAAGAAGACGAGAGCAGGGAGAAGAAAGGATGAGAGGAGAACAGAAAAGGTGAAAAGAAGGACAGAGCATATAGAGAAGAAAATGGTAGCAAAGAGGAACTGAAGTACAGTGATCAGTTTTGAATGACGATTTCTTTCAGAACTCCTTCATGATATTGAGCTCATTACGGCTGATTACACGCTTTTCCCAGCATCCTCCGAGTGTCTCCTTTAATTCCTCACTTTCACAATTCCACAAAGGTGGAGAAAACCAAAGTGTGTTAAAAGTTTTCTATTAAACAAGCCCAAGCTTGAGCAGCTAATTAAAACACATGCACACACACACGCGCGCACACACACACACACACACACACACACACACACACACACACACACACACACAAATCAACTGGAGATGTTCATCAAACCAGACGCTGAGAAACTCAAGGAAAGGTAGCAGTGAGGCAAAGCAGTCAGGGTTACAGTAACTGGGTCAACTGTGCGATTGACAGAAGTCAGTTAGCCGTGACAGAGTGTGTGGTAGTGTGTGTGGTAGTGTGTGTGGTAGTGTGTGTGTTTTCCCTCATGAGGGAGTGGTGGCTTCAAAGGAATTTTATATGTGGACAATAGGAAATTGTTCATGTGTCCTGTGATTAGAAAACAGCCCGAGTCTCCGGGCCACAGTTTACTTTCAAAGAGCTTTTATGAGGCAGAAATAACGCAACGTGAACATTACTTGTGCACTAAACCCCAGAGTGATTCATTGAACAAACATCCAGAGAAAAAAAAAATTACCCATGCTAATTTCTGCTTTATAATCTGGAAATATTAATGACTTGTTTATTGTAAACACAAATATTTAATTGATTTACTTGTACTTAACAAAGTTATAGCAAGTTAACACCAACATGAGTGAGAACAACAAAGCGTGATGTGTGTGTGTGTGTGTGTGTTAATCAGTCAGTTTAAAACTGTGTCTGTTTCTGTTTCAGACGTCTGGACGCTAACCTCATCACAGACGTTCCCGCTCAGACGTTTTCAGGCATGCGGTCTTTGCGCCACCTGTGGCTGGATGATAATGCTCTAACCGACATCCCAGTGAGCGCGCTCAGTGACCTTTCAACCCTGCAGGCCATGACCCTCGCCCTCAACCGCATCACACACATCCCTGACTACGCCTTCAGGAACCTGTCCAACCTTGTTGTGCTGTATGTACCGTAAACACTTCCTTTATACTTCCTACTTGTGTGGCTGATTGATGCATTATTTTTCAGTCCAAAGGTTTGGATAAATTTTGTAGCTGTTTCTGTTGAATAAAAATTAATTAAAAATAAATCTACCATTAATATTCAGAGTTAAATATAAATAGAAATGTGATTTGGTCATTGTGACTAATTTTATGAGTCATTATTCCACTTCCACCTCATGTATCTTTTGGCATGGGTCAATTTGGTCACTTATATCTCAATGTATGGTTTAGCCTGAGTCATTTTCGTCACTCCCATGTCACTTGGTGTTTCCGGTCATTTATATCCTTTCTACTCTATCATTTGGCTGAACTTATTCTTATCACTTCGTCCTTGACCTCAGTCATTTTTGTCCCTTCTTCCTCATTTATCATCTAGCCCAGGTCATTCTTGTTGCACCATCCTTATTTATTGTTTGCCTTTATTGGTTCATTTTTGTTTCTTCTGCATCACATATTATTGGGGGTCATTTTTGTTACTTCCATCTTGATTACGATCTGGACTTAGTCATTCTCGTTACCCCCTCCTTGTTTTTTGCTTGGTTTGGTCATTTTTGTCTCTTTTGCCTCATTTTTCATTTAGCCTAGGTCATTTTTGGTCACTTCTATCTTATGTATTGTCTGGTGTGAGTAATTTTTGGTACATCATCCTCATTTATAGTTTGACTGGGTTTTTTTTGTCACGTCTGCATCATGTATTGTTTAATCTTTTTTTTCATACATGTGACTTATTTACCATCTGGCTGGGCCATTCTTGTCATTCATTGTTTATTGTTTGGATTGAATAATTTTTGTCTCTTCTGTCTCATTTTTTATTTAGCCTGGGTCATTCTTGGTGCTTAAACATTATGTATTGTTTGGCAAGAGTCATTTTTGTTACATCATCTTCATTTATTGTTTCACTAGCTTCATTTTTGTCATTTCTGCATCATGCATTGTTTGGCATAAATTTTTTCCCTCCATCTTGTTTACTATTTGGCCGGGATCATTATTTTTAGTTCCTCTTTGTTTATGCCGGATCGAGGGAATTTCTGTCTCTTCTGGTCTCATTTATCATTTAACCCAGGTCATTTTTGGCACTTCTACCTTATGTATCGTTTGCATGAGTCATTTTTGTTACATCATCCTCATGTATTGTTTGACTTGGTTCACTTTTTTTACTTCTGCATCATATATTGTTTTGTCTTTATTTTCCCTTCTTACATTCAACTTGTTTACCATCTGGCTGGTCCATTCTTGTCACCTCTTCATTGTTTATTGCTTGGTTTGGATCATTTTTGTCTCTTCTGTTTCATTTTTCATTTAGCCTGGGTCATTCTTGGTGCTTCCACCTTATGTATTGTCTGGCAAGAATCATTTTTGTGACATCATCTTCATTTATTGTTTCACCAGCTTTTTTTTTTTTACGTTTGCATCATGTATCGTTTGTGGTAAATGTTCCTACAAATGATTTACAACCACGGTGGTGTAGTGGTTAGCACTCTCACCTCACAGCAAGAAGGTCCTGGGTTCGAGCCCCGTGGCCGGCGAGGGCCTTTCTGTGTGGAGTTTGCATGTTCTCCCCGTGTCCGCGTGGGTTTCCTCCGGGTGCTCCGGTTTCCCCCACAGTCCAAAGACATGCAGGTTAGGTTAACTGGTGACTCTAAATTGAGCGTAGGTGTGAATGTGAGTGTGAATGGTTGTCTGTGTCTATGTGTCAGCCCTGTGATGACCTGGCGACTTGTCCAGGGTGAACCCAGCCTTTCGCCCGTAGTCAGCTGGGATAGGATCCAGCTCGCCTGCGACCCTGTAGAACAGGATAAAGCGGCTACAGATAATGGATGGATGGATTTACAGTCATTCTTGTCACTTCCTCCTTGTTTATTGCTTGGCCTGGGTCATTTTTGTTTCTTTGGCCTCGTTTATTGTTTGGTCTGGGTCACGTTTGATCACTTCCACCTCATATATTGATAATTTTTTCAATCCTGAGTCTCAAGGCTAAAACATGAGACAGTTAGAGATTGTGTTAAACGATGAATAAAACATAATATTAAAATAATACACAATGGTCGTGGGTCCATTATATTATAGGTATTTAGCAGACATGCTTATACAGAGCAACATACAACATACCCAGAGCAGCCTGGGGAGCAGGTGGGGGTTCGGTGCCTCACTCAATGGTACTTCAGCCATGCCTGTTGATCCAGGGAATCAAACCAGCAACCTTTTGGCTCCAAAGCTGCTTCTCTAACCATTAAGCCATGGCTTCCCCACCTTCAGCGAGAGGAACTACACAGTGTTGTAGTACATTTACATGACTTATAGCTGAAGGAACGAACACGTACCTGTACAGTACCACAGCATGACATACAAAAAGTTCTTGGTTGTTGATTCAGACTTTTGAACCTGATTTTATCTCAGCCTATTCTGCGGTTTCTGTTTATATAAGACATGATTGCTCTCTAATGATTATAATCTCTGAGGACTTTTGATGCTTTCTTCACTTTTAATGACTGCTTTTGTGTTCAGGCATCTTCATAACAACCTAATCCAAACTCTGGGAGAGAAGTGCTTCGAGGGCCTGCGCAGTCTCGAGACTCTGTAAGTGCAATCGTTGTGCTTTTTTTTTTAAACAAATGATTAAAGGCAACATAAAAAGCCATTTCCTGTTGGTTTTTTTAAGCATCAGGCCCTGTAATTTCAGTGACTGAAGGCTCAGCATGGCGCCAGGTTCGATGAGATGATGGGAAATTAATACAGAAATAACCTGATTTGATTTACTCATGGCAATTCAGTTTCGTATTAGACGCAAACAATAGAGCTTTTATATCGCAATCCTGCAGCTACTGATGTGTACACAGAGTATATTCTTCAAAAATGCTCTTACCTATCATTAAAATAAAGGAGGTTAAGGTTGAGTTGTGTTCTCCTCTGCGACCCCTACATGGGAACCTTTGATCGGTCACAGTGAACAGATTTGGAGGGAAGGTTGCCAAGATAGTGAATCACTCCCTGATTAGGACACAATCCCTGAAGTAACAAAACACTACAATCCAGACAAGAACATATTTGTAGGTTTTGTCCTAAATGCTGCAGGTCATGTCAGGTTAGTTTAGTTTTCAACTTCAGACGTGGTGATTGATTATTTTCACTTCGACTCACACCCAGTCTCTTTGCTCTTTCCTCTCTCTCTCCATCACTTCAATCGTGATCAGTAACACTTTCATACTGTTTAGCTTTTGAAAGCTTTTGGAAATTTTGTAAAATGTATCTTATTTCAAAGATTCAGCTCTTTGAAAGAGCAGTGTTTCCTTAAGGAAGTGTGCATGTAGTTTCCAAATTGCAGTGCCAAAAATCCACATGTTCTTCTCGTCACTGCACTGAATTGGAGATCAGAATAAAATATTTTATTATTTAAAAAAAAAGGTCCCATGAGAAACACTATGAAACTTCATGAGAGATTTTGAAAGGGGCTGTGAATTCCAGGCCAACATATAATTCTCTAATGTAACACATAACTAGGCTTTAAAGTGTTCAGCACATGTTCAAGTCATGGTGGTCTCCAGCACACTCAGAACTTTTACACCTGCTATTTTAACAGCCTGCTGAAGTGCTAAAAATGGCGTTTTATGATTTACGAGAAACAACGAGTCCTGAGAGTCACACATTCACACATCACTTCATTTGAAATTGGTCGCAGCACCGCATCAAGAATGGCTACGTTTCTGATCCTGAGCAGGGGAGCCAGGTCTCTGCAACATTTCCAGCTACATCTCAAATATGAAAAACTAACCCAGAATGTTCTGCCATTTGGGAAAAAAAACCCACAAGGAGCTGTATTTTTCTTGTTTATGTCTTGGCATGGGAAACGCGGTTTCTGTAACGTACACGCATTCTTGATCTGTAGTACACCTTTCCCCTGTTATCCTATTTTTGATTCCAATTTTAAATTAAAGCCGCTAGCGGCCTTGACGGGCCCTCGCATGTGTGGTTCCACAACCCAGGACATTCCGTCACCCAACAAAACAGTCTACATGTCATATATTCATCAAATGTTCAAAGGTGATGTGCATGTGGCAAATGTCATGACTGCTTGACGGATGAGAGATAGACAAAGACTGTGTGTGTGTGTGTGTGTGTGTGTGTGTGTGTGTGTTTCTGTGGTGTGAAAATGTATATTTATATAATGTACAAAACTATACATGTGTCTCCTCCTTATCTCTATCTCACGCTGTAATCTTAAGTCATCTTAGCTTTCCTTTGTCTGCAGCGTGTCTGTGTGTGTACATGCAGAGTTTTCATATGTCTGCAACAAAATGCACAATGATGGCAGGTCACTAATATATAGATTTAGGCACTGCCTAAAAGTGGAGCTCCCATCTGTTTCTGGGTTGTAGAATTTTCTTATAGCCAGTCCCTTTTGTTTTATTTCTTTACTGGCTAGCACTGGCCACTAGGCGGTGTGTGTGACTGGTAATTACTAACACTGGCCACTAGGCGGTGTGTGTGACTGGTAATTACTAACACTGGCCACTAGGCGGTGTGTGTGACTGGTAATTACTAACACTGGCCACTAGGCGGTGTGTGTGACTGGTAATTACTAACACTGGCCACTAGGCGGTGTGTATGACTGGTAATTACTAACATTGGCCACTAGGCGGTGTGTATGACTGGTAATTACTAACACTGGCCACTAGGCGTAGTGTTGCCAGATATTGCTGACGTTTTCCATCCCAAAATATGTTCAAAACCTGCCAAAATGGACTTAAAACCACCCAATGTGGCAACACTGACTAGGCGGTGTGTGTGACTGGTAATTACTAACACTGGCCACTAGGCAGTGTGTGTGTGACTGGTAATTACTAACACTGGCCACTAGGCGGTGTGTATGACTGGTAATTACTAACACTGGCCACTAGGCGGTGTGTATGACTGGTAATTACTAACACTGGCCACTAGGCGGTGTGTGTGTGTGACTGGTAATTACTAACACTGGCCACTAGGCGGTGTGTATGACTGGTAATTACTAACACTGGCCACTAGGCGGTGTGTATGACTGGTAATTACTAACACTGGCCACTAGGCGGTGTGTCTCATCTCATCTCATTATCTCTAGCCGCTTTATCCTTCTACAGGGTCGCAGGCAAGCTGGATCCTATCCCAGCTGACTACGGGCGAAAGGCGGGGTACACCCTGGACAAGTCGCCAGGTCATCACAGGGCTGACACATAGACACAGACAACCATTCACACTCACATTCACACCTACGGTCAATTTAGAGTCACCAGTTAACCTAACCTGCATGTCTTTGGACTGTGGGGGAAACCGGAGCACCCGGAGGAAACCCACGCGGACACAGGGAGAACATGCAAACTCCGCACAGAAAGGCCCTCGCCGGCCACGGGGCTCGAACCCAGACCTTCCTGCTGTGAGGCGACAGCGCTAACCACTACACCACCGTGCCGCCCTAGGCGGTGTGTATGACTGGTAATTACTAACACTGGCCACTAGGCGGTGTGTGTGACTGGTAATTACTAACACTGACCACTAGGCGGTGTGTCACCTCATCTCTAGCCGCTTTATCCTTCTACAGGGTCGCAGGCAAGCTGGAGCCTATCCCAGCTGACTACGGGCGAAAGGCGGGGTTCACCCTGGACAAGTCACCAGGTCATCACAGGGCTGACACATAGACACAGACAACCATTCACACTCACATTCACACCTACGGTCAATTTAGAGTCACCAGTTAACCTAACCTGCATGTCTTTGGACTGTGGGGGAAACCGGAGCACCCGGAGGAAACCCACGCGGACACGGGGAGAACATGCAAACTCCGCACAGAAAGGCCCTCGCCGGCCCCGGGGCTCGAACCCAGGACCTTCTTGCTGTGAGGCGACAGCGCTAACCACTACACCACCGTGCCGCCCTTAGGCTATGTGTGTGACTGGTAATTACTAACACTGGCCACTAGGCGGTGTGTGTGACTGGTAATTACTAACACTGACCACTAGGCGGTGTGTCACCTCATCTCTAGCCGCTTTATCCTTCTACAGGGTCGCAGGCAAGCTGGAGCCTATCCCAGCTGACTACGGACGAAAGGCGGGGTACACCCTGGACAAGTCGCCAGGTCATCACAGGGCTGACACATAGACACAGACAACCATTCACACTCACATTCACACCTACGCTCAATTTAGAGTCACCAGTTAACCTAACCTGCATGTCTTTGGACTGTGGGGGAAACCGGAGCACCCGGAGGAAACCCACGCGGACACGGGGAGAACATGCAAACTCCGCACAGAAAGGCCCTCGCCGGCCCCGGGGCTCGAACCCAGGACCTTCTTGCTGTGAGGCGACAGCGCTAACCACTACACCACCGTGCCGCCCTTAGGCTATGTGTGTGACTGGTAATTACTAACACTGGCCACTAGGCGGTGTGTGTGACTGGTAATTACTAGCACTGGCCACTAGGCGGTGTGTATGACTGGTAATTATTAGCACTGGCCACTAGGCGGTGTGTGTGACTGGTAATTACTAACACTGGCCACTAGGCGGTGTGTGTGACTGGTAATTACTAGCACTGGCCACTAGGCAGTGTGTCTCATCTCATCTCATTATCTCTAGCCGCTTTATCCTGTTCTACAGGGTCGCAGGCAAGCTGGATCCTATCCCAGCTGACTACGGGCGAAAGGCGGGGTTCACCCTGGACAAGTCGCCAGGTCATCACAGGGCTGACACATAGACACAGACAACCATTCACACTCACATTCACACCTACGCTCAATTTAGAGTCACCAGTTAACCTAACCTGCATGTCTTTGGACTGTGGGGGAAACCGGAGCACCCGGAGGAAACCCACGCGGACACAGGGAGAACATGCAAACTCCGCACAGAAAGGCCCTCGCCGGCCACGGGGCTCGAACCCAGACCTTCCTGCTGTGAGGCGACAGCGCTAACCACTACACCACCGTGCCGCCCTAGGCGGTGTGTATGACTGGTAATTACTAACACTGGCCACTAGGCAGTGTGTCTCATCTCATCTCATTATCTCTAGCCGCTTTATCCTGTTCTACAGGGTCGCAGGCAAGCTGGATCCTATCCCAGCTGACTACGGGCGAAAGGCGGGGTTCACCCTGGACAAGTCGCCAGGTCATCACAGGGCTGACACATAGACACAGACAACCATTCACACTCACATTCACACCTACGCTCAATTTAGAGTCACCAGTTAACCTAACCTGCATGTCTTTGGACTGTGGGGGAAACCGGAGCACCCGGAGGAAACCCACGCGGACACAGGGAGAACATGCAAACTCCGCACAGAAAGGCCCTCGCCGGCCACGGGGCTCGAACCCAGACCTTCCTGCTGTGAGGCGACAGCGCTAACCACTACACCACCGTGCCGCCCTAGGCGGTGTGTATGACTGGTAATTACTAACACTGGCCACTAGGCGGTGTGTGTGACTGGTAATTACTAACACTGACCACTAGGCGGTGTGTCACCTCATCTCTAGCCGCTTTATCCTTCTACAGGGTCGCAGGCAAGCTGGAGCCTATCCCAGCTGACTACGGGCGAAAGGCGGGGTACACCCTGGACAAGTCGCCAGGTCATCACAGGGCTGACACATAGACACAGACAACCATTCACACTCACATTCACACCTACGGTCAATTTAGAGTCACCAGTTAACCTAACCTGCATGTCTTTGGACTGTGGGGGAAACCGGAGCACCCGGAGGAAACCCACGCGGACACGGGGAGAACATGCAAACTCCGCACAGAAAGGCCCTCGCCGGCCCCGGGGCTCGAACCCAGGACCTTCTTGCTGTGAGGCGACAGCGCTAACCACTACACCACCGTGCCGCCCTTAGGCTATGTGTGTGACTGGTAATTACTAACACTGGCCACTAGGCGGTGTGTGTGACTGGTAATTACTAGCACTGGCCACTAGGCGGTGTGTATGACTGGTAATTATTAGCACTGGCCACTAGGCGGTGTGTGTGACTGGTAATTACTAACACTGGCCACTAGGCAGTGTGTATGACTGGTAATTACTAACACTGGCCACTAGGCGGTGTGTGTGACTGGTAATTACTAGCACTGGCCACTAGGCAGTGTGTCTCATCTCATCTCATTATCTCTAGCCGCTTTATCCTGTTCTACAGGGTCGCAGGCAAGCTGGATCCTATCCCAGCTGACTACGGGCGAAAGGCGGGGTTCACCCTGGACAAGTCGCCAGGTCATCACAGGGCTGACACATAGACACAGACAACCATTCACACTCACATTCACACCTACGCTCAATTTAGAGTCACCAGTTAACCTAACCTGCATGTCTTTGGACTGTGGGGGAAACCGGAGCACCCGGAGGAAACCCACGCGGACACAGGGAGAACATGCAAACTCCGCACAGAAAGGCCCTCGCCGGCCACGGGGCTCGAACCCAGACCTTCCTGCTGTGAGGCGACAGCGCTAACCACTACACCACCGTGCCGCCCTAGGCGGTGTGTATGACTGGTAATTACTAACACTGGCCACTAGGCGGTGTGTGTGACTGGTAATTACTAACACTGACCACTAGGCGGTGTGTCACCTCATCTCTAGCCGCTTTATCCTTCTACAGGGTCGCAGGCAAGCTGGAGCCTATCCCAGCTGACTACGGGCGAAAGGCGGGGTACACCCTGGACAAGTCGCCAGGTCATCACAGGGCTGACACATAGACACAGACAACCATTCACACTCACATTCACACCTACGCTCAATTTAGAGTCACCAGTTAACCTAACCTGCATGTCTTTGGACTGTGGGGGAAACCGGAGCACCCGGAGGAAACCCACGCGGACACAGGGAGAACATGCAAACTCCGCACAGAAAGGCCCTCGCCGGCCACGGGGCTCGAACCCAGACCTTCCTGCTGTGAGGCGACAGCGCTAACCACTACACCACCGTGCCGCCCTAGGCGGTGTGTATGACTGGTAATTACTAACACTGGCCACTAGGCGGTGTGTGTGACTGGTAATTACTAACACTGACCACTAGGCGGTGTGTCACCTCATCTCTAGCCGCTTTATCCTTCTACAGGGTCGCAGGCAAGCTGGAGCCTATCCCAGCTGACTACGGGCGAAAGGCGGGGTTCACCCTGGACAAGTCACCAGGTCATCACAGGGCTGACACATAGACACAGACAACCATTCACACTCACATTCACACCTACGGTCAATTTAGAGTCACCAGTTAACCTAACCTGCATGTCTTTGGACTGTGGGGGAAACCGGAGCACCCGGAGGAAACCCACGCGGACACGGGGAGAACATGCAAACTCCGCACAGAAAGGCCCTCGCCGGCCCCGGGGCTCGAACCCAGGACCTTCTTGCTGTGAGGCGACAGCGCTAACCACTACACCACCGTGCCGCCCTTAGGCTATGTGTGTGACTGGTAATTACTAACACTGGCCACTAGGCGGTGTGTGTGACTGGTAATTACTAACACTGACCACTAGGCGGTGTGTCACCTCATCTCTAGCCGCTTTATCCTTCTACAGGGTCGCAGGCAAGCTGGAGCCTATCCCAGCTGACTACGGACGAAAGGCGGGGTACACCCTGGACAAGTCGCCAGGTCATCACAGGGCTGACACATAGACACAGACAACCATTCACACTCACATTCACACCTACGCTCAATTTAGAGTCACCAGTTAACCTAACCTGCATGTCTTTGGACTGTGGGGGAAACCGGAGCACCCGGAGGAAACCCACGCGGACACGGGGAGAACATGCAAACTCCGCACAGAAAGGCCCTCGCCGGCCCCGGGGCTCGAACCCAGGACCTTCTTGCTGTGAGGCGACAGCGCTAACCACTACACCACCGTGCCGCCCTTAGGCTATGTGTGTGACTGGTAATTACTAACACTGGCCACTAGGCGGTGTGTGTGACTGGTAATTACTAGCACTGGCCACTAGGCGGTGTGTATGACTGGTAATTATTAGCACTGGCCACTAGGCGGTGTGTGTGACTGGTAATTACTAACACTGGCCACTAGGCGGTGTGTGTGACTGGTAATTACTAGCACTGGCCACTAGGCAGTGTGTCTCATCTCATCTCATTATCTCTAGCCGCTTTATCCTGTTCTACAGGGTCGCAGGCAAGCTGGATCCTATCCCAGCTGACTACGGGCGAAAGGCGGGGTTCACCCTGGACAAGTCGCCAGGTCATCACAGGGCTGACACATAGACACAGACAACCATTCACACTCACATTCACACCTACGCTCAATTTAGAGTCACCAGTTAACCTAACCTGCATGTCTTTGGACTGTGGGGGAAACCGGAGCACCCGGAGGAAACCCACGCGGACACAGGGAGAACATGCAAACTCCGCACAGAAAGGCCCTCGCCGGCCACGGGGCTCGAACCCAGACCTTCCTGCTGTGAGGCGACAGCGCTAACCACTACACCACCGTGCCGCCCTAGGCGGTGTGTATGACTGGTAATTACTAACACTGGCCACTAGGCAGTGTGTCTCATCTCATCTCATTATCTCTAGCCGCTTTATCCTGTTCTACAGGGTCGCAGGCAAGCTGGATCCTATCCCAGCTGACTACGGGCGAAAGGCGGGGTTCACCCTGGACAAGTCGCCAGGTCATCACAGGGCTGACACATAGACACAGACAACCATTCACACTCACATTCACACCTACGCTCAATTTAGAGTCACCAGTTAACCTAACCTGCATGTCTTTGGACTGTGGGGGAAACCGGAGCACCCGGAGGAAACCCACGCGGACACAGGGAGAACATGCAAACTCCGCACAGAAAGGCCCTCGCCGGCCACGGGGCTCGAACCCAGACCTTCCTGCTGTGAGGCGACAGCGCTAACCACTACACCACCGTGCCGCCCTAGGCGGTGTGTATGACTGGTAATTACTAACACTGGCCACTAGGCGGTGTGTGTGACTGGTAATTACTAACACTGACCACTAGGCGGTGTGTCACCTCATCTCTAGCCGCTTTATCCTTCTACAGGGTCGCAGGCAAGCTGGAGCCTATCCCAGCTGACTACGGGCGAAAGGCGGGGTACACCCTGGACAAGTCGCCAGGTCATCACAGGGCTGACACATAGACACAGACAACCATTCACACTCACATTCACACCTACGGTCAATTTAGAGTCACCAGTTAACCTAACCTGCATGTCTTTGGACTGTGGGGGAAACCGGAGCACCCGGAGGAAACCCACGCGGACACGGGGAGAACATGCAAACTCCGCACAGAAAGGCCCTCGCCGGCCCCGGGGCTCGAACCCAGGACCTTCTTGCTGTGAGGCGACAGCGCTAACCACTACACCACCGTGCCGCCCTTAGGCTATGTGTGTGACTGGTAATTACTAACACTGGCCACTAGGCGGTGTGTGTGACTGGTAATTACTAGCACTGGCCACTAGGCGGTGTGTATGACTGGTAATTATTAGCACTGGCCACTAGGCGGTGTGTGTGACTGGTAATTACTAACACTGGCCACTAGGCAGTGTGTATGACTGGTAATTACTAACACTGGCCACTAGGCGGTGTGTGTGACTGGTAATTACTAGCACTGGCCACTAGGCAGTGTGTCTCATCTCATCTCATTATCTCTAGCCGCTTTATCCTGTTCTACAGGGTCGCAGGCAAGCTGGATCCTATCCCAGCTGACTACGGGCGAAAGGCGGGGTTCACCCTGGACAAGTCGCCAGGTCATCACAGGGCTGACACATAGACACAGACAACCATTCACACTCACATTCACACCTACGCTCAATTTAGAGTCACCAGTTAACCTAACCTGCATGTCTTTGGACTGTGGGGGAAACCGGAGCACCCGGAGGAAACCCACGCGGACACAGGGAGAACATGCAAACTCCGCACAGAAAGGCCCTCGCCGGCCACGGGGCTCGAACCCAGACCTTCCTGCTGTGAGGCGACAGCGCTAACCACTACACCACCGTGCCGCCCTAGGCGGTGTGTATGACTGGTAATTACTAACACTGGCCACTAGGCGGTGTGTGTGACTGGTAATTACTAACACTGACCACTAGGCGGTGTGTCACCTCATCTCTAGCCGCTTTATCCTTCTACAGGGTCGCAGGCAAGCTGGAGCCTATCCCAGCTGACTACGGGCGAAAGGCGGGGTACACCCTGGACAAGTCGCCAGGTCATCAC
The DNA here is from genome assembly GCF_027579695.1 of Neoarius graeffei. Classification (NCBI taxonomy): domain Eukaryota; kingdom Metazoa; phylum Chordata; class Actinopteri; order Siluriformes; family Ariidae; genus Neoarius; species Neoarius graeffei. The sequence goes on along the minus strand of NC_083581.1, from coordinate 79,755,201 downwards.
AGGGCTGACACATAGACACAGACAACCATTCACACTCACATTCACACCTACGCTCAATTTAGAGTCACCAGTTAACCTAACCTGCATGTCTTTGGACTGTGGGGGAAACCGGAGCACCCGGAGGAAACCCACGCGGACACGGGGAGAACATGCAAACTCCGCACAGAAAGGCCCTCGCCGGCCCTGGGGCTCGAACCCAGGACCTTCTTGCTGTGAGGCGACAGCGCTAACCACTACACCACCGTGCCGCCCTTAGGCTATGTGTGTGACTGGTAATTACTAACACTGGCCACTAGGCGGTGTGTGTGACTGGTAATTACTAGCACTGGCCACTAGGCGGTGTGTATGACTGGTAATTATTAGCACTGGCCACTAGGCGGTGTGTGTGACTGGTAATTACTAACACTGGCCACTAGGCAGTGTGTATGACTGGTAATTACTAACACTGGCCACTAGGCGGTGTGTGTGACTGGTAATTACTAGCACTGGCCACTAGGCAGTGTGTCTCATCTCATCTCATTATCTCTAGCCGCTTTATCCTGTTCTACAGGGTCGCAGGCAAGCTGGATCCTATCCCAGCTGACTACGGGCGAAAGGCGGGGTTCACCCTGGACAAGTCGCCAGGTCATCACAGGGCTGACACATAGACACAGACAACCATTCACACTCACATTCACACCTACGCTCAATTTAGAGTCACCAGTTAACCTAACCTGCATGTCTTTGGACTGTGGGGGAAACCGGAGCACCCGGAGGAAACCCACGTGGACACGGGGAGAACATGCAAACTCCACACAGAAAGGCCCTCACTGGCCACGGGGCTTGAACCCAGACCTTCTTGCTGTGAGGCGACAGCGCTAACCACTACACCACCGTGCCGCCCCTAGGCGGTGTGTATGACTGGTAATTACTAACACTGACCACTAGGCGGTGTGTATGACTGGTGGTACATGTACACACCACAAAAAATCGACTCGATGGGTTTACCATTTTTTCTTAGGTATGGTGCTCCGCTATTATTGTGTGTGTCTGTTTGTCAGAGGGAGAGAGAGAGAAAAAGTGTGTGTGTGAAAGAGAGTGTGCTCATTGATGTTGCATGTGCATGTGAGTGCGTACTTGTGAGAGAGTGTATGCATAAATATGCATATGACCGTGAGTGTGTGTATGAGTGTGCACAGAATTGTATATGTTATATCATCAGACTCATGATATCCAATATTTTATAAAGTTTCAGATCAATCCATCAATGAATTGAACATTTTTCCCCATTTCCTGCTTGGCCAGATGGTGGCGCTGTGCTAGGAATCTGTATTACACATGTGAATATCATCACAATCATAATACACAATATTTTGTAAAGTGTCAGATCAATCAGTTAAGGCATTGCCAATTTCTGGCACATTTCCTGCTTGGCCAGGTGGTGGCACTATAACAGGCAGGCCCATTGGGCATCAGGTTATCATAATAATCATAATATCTATTGAAGTAAGAAGTGTCCGACCATACAGTCAATGCACTGTGGCTTTCTGACACATTTCCTGTTTATGTGGCAAGATATTAAAATCATAAGGCCATTTCAACATATTACAAGATATCAAAAATCCCTTCGCAATTTAATATCAGCGACATCTTGGCATCACGTATAACAAATTTCACATGAATCTCATGAACCGTCTAGGAGGAGCATGTTAAAATTCATCATGTGTCAAAACACACATATTCAAAACCCTGTTCTTTCCTTGGTCAGTTGGTGGCGCTATACCAGACAGGCCCATAACGGCTAAAGAGTATCAGAATCATATTACAAGATATCAAGTTCAACATTCAGCAATATCTTGACATATTATATAATATTTCAACATATTACAACATATCAAAAATCCCTTAGCAATTCAACTTCAGCAATATCTTGGCATCATGTTTGCCAAGTTTGATATGAATTTGATGAACCGTCGAGGAGGAGTACGTTAAAAATGACCATGTCTAATTTCACTCCAAATGGCCTTATGACCTCATCACTCCAAAGTTCTACCCATTCATTTCAATGGGAAATGGAAAAAGGGGCGCTATGAAGTCCTTGGGCCACGCCCGGGGCCAAAAGTCTGTGGCTGAGTAGTGATGACAATGACTGATGTGTGTATCAAATTTCATGAGTTTTCGTGTATGGTAATGCCTCAAATAAGGCCAAAACACGGCAAAATAATAATAATAATAATAATAATAATAATCCTTTGAAAAACAATAGGGTCTTCGCACCAAACGGTGCTCGGGCCCTAAGAAGCTCTTGCTGGGTATGGACTAATTTTAAAGAAGCCCCCCAAAAATAAGCCGTGCACTGACTTGTTTTTTCCACCTGAAACTTTGTTCCAAAAGTCTGATTTTGCATAAAAACTGTGACTCTGAGCAGAAAAATTCAAGTTCTACTCTTTAAACAGCTCACACTGATATACAGTAATGTCTTATAAATCACAATTTATATTATTAATCCCTCAATTTTTTTTAGGTGCTTTTAGGTATTTCTTTAGTCTTTATTTGAAATCAATTCATATATGATAATTTAATTGCAAAAGCACCGTACACCAGCAAAATTTCTTATCAAACAGGGCCAGGTTAACACACAAACTAGCAATCTAATAAATACACTAACACGTAAATTAGTAAAAGCATAAATAATTTGAAAAACTGATGGAAATGTGTGTTTGTCATGGTTGAAACTGGAACAGGCTGTCCTGGTTGCTACCTGTTTTGACGAGTTAAATCCTTGAGAATTATCTTCGCTCACACATTCTGCTCTCTGTTTCGATCAGGTTATTCTGAATGCTTCATCACCTGCTGACGTTACTCTGTCACACACAGACAGCTCGGCGTCACCGTCCAATCGCACAGCTACAACACACTCCTGATTGTGAAGATCTGCTCATGTTTGCTCTACAATAAACTGAGAAAGATCTCTGAGCAGCCGTGTCTGCGTCCCTGACTGTTACTCCCTGATATCTGTCAGGCGGAATCTCTGAGGCGGCAGAGCTCTATATTCCCAGATTATACTTTGTCAATTCAACCTCCTTCAGTACAGACAGATCACAACCTATCACATACGCTAGCATTATAGTAAACATGCTACCACACAAACGAGTGTTGTAGTAAACAGGCTCACAAGCAAGCTAGCTTTACTGTAAACAGCTTCACAGGCCGTGGGTACGTCAGGGTCTTCTTGTACATCGCTCTGGATAATGGCGCAAGAGCGTCTGCTAAATACCTGTAATATAACGTAGAGCAAACAGACTAACAGGCAAGCTAGCTTTATAGCAAACAAGCTAACACACTAACTAACTTTACAGCAAACAGGCTAACAAACAAGCTAGTGTTATAGTAAACAAGCTAACAAACAAACTAGCATTATAAAGATAAACAAATTAGTAATACCATAAATAAATGAACACATAAACTAGCATTATAGAAAACAGGCTAACACACAAACTAATACCATAAATAAGCTAACACACAAACTAGCATTATAGTTAACAAGCAAACTGGCTTTATAGCAAACAGGCTAACAAACAAGCTAGTGTTATAATAAACAAGCTAACAAACAAATTAGTAATACCATAAATAAGCTAACATAGGGCGGCACGGTGGTGTAGTGGTTAGCGCTGTCGCCTCACAGCAAGAAGGTCCTGGGTTCGAGCCCCGTGGCCGGCGAGGGCCTTTCTGTGCGGAGTTTGCATGTTCTCCCCGTGTCCGCGTGGGTTTCCTCCGGGTGCTCCGGTTTCCCCCACAGTCCAAAGACATGCAGGTTAGGTTAACTGGTGACTCTAAATTGAGCGTAGGTGTGAATGTGAGTGTGAATGGTTGTCTGTGTCTATGTGTCAGCCCTGTGATGACCTGGCGACTTGTCCAGGGTGAACCCCGCCTTTCACCCGTAGTCAGCTGGGATAGGCTCCAGCTCGCCTGCGACCCTGTAGAACAGGATAAAGCGGCTACAGATAATGAGATGAGAAGCTAACATTCAAGCTAGCATTATAGTAAACAAGCTAACAAGCAAGCTAGCTTTATAGCAAACAGGCTAACACACAAACTATTAATAGCATAAATAAGCTAACACACAAACTAGCATTATAGTAAACAAGCTAAGAAACTAGTGTTATAATTAACAAGCAAACTAGTAATACCATAATTAAGCTAACATGCAAACTAGCTTTATAGCAAACAGGCTAACACATGAAACAGCATTACAGTTAAAGGGGTAACAAACAAACTAGCATTCATTTGGCAAATTGATATAAAAGAGGGAAATCATAAAGTTTTGAAGGCTCAGTTTAACAGTAAAAATGGAATTTGTCCTCACAGTGTTAAAACTGTCACGTCTGTCCATCATAATAAGGACAACTGTTAAACTTACTTCTACACACACAGAGCGAGTGTTTTAGTGTGTGTGGCCGTGGGCCAAGGCCACACTGCTTCTGCTCTACACTTCAAACACACTGGCAGCTTTCCAGCTTCCCCTTTCTCAAAAAAAGGAGCTAAAATACATAAACAATTATTCTGCTTTGAAAGCTTACACTTAGCACTGAGGGATGAGAGCGATAATTATGGGGATGATGAGGCCTATTCAGCTCTGAGTGCTCTTAGTGCAGGGATGGGGCTTTATGAGTCAGGAGGAACGCTGCCAAACACACTCTTATTTAACTGATTATCCCTCTGCCGCTCCTTTCTAAAGGCAGGCTGGGAAGAAAAGCTTGTTTTCCTACCCTTTAAAGGAGTCTCGCAGTAACAGGCATGTGCTAAGATTACATTTTCATAATCTCATCTCATCTCATTATCTCTAGCCGCTTTATCCTTCTACAGGGTCGCAGGCAAGCTGGAGCCTATCCCAGCTGACTACGGGCGAAAGGCGGGGTACACCCTGGACAAGTCGCCAGGTCATCACAGGGCTGACACATAGACACAGACAACCATTCACACTCACATTCACACCTACGCTCAATTTAGAGTCACCAGTTAACCTAACCTGCATGTCTTTGGACTGTGGGGGAAACCGGAGCACCCGGAGGAAACCCACGCGGACACGGGGAGAACATGCAAACTCCACACAGAAAGGCCCTCGCCGGCCCCGGGGCTCGAACCCAGGACCTTCTTGCTGTGAGGCGACAGCGCTAACCACTACACCACCGTGCCGCCCAACCAAACCTATCATCAAGGTTTATCTTAAAGCAAAATCATTATATAATAAGATGATGATGTTTTTTTTGTCTATCAGTTGCTTATGTAAGCTTATATATTATAAAGCTTTTAGAAACTGCACAAGATGTGAAACCATCAAAATTACATATTATCCATGATTTAGTGCAATTTGTATTTATAAATACTGGTAGAAATGAATATTACTATAGCAGTAGTGGTCAAAAAGTATGTCAAAAATATGAAAGGTATATCGATATTTATGTGGGGAAATTTCTGCACATTCCGAGTCGTGTTATGCTTCTGCATAAGTTGACGTAAGTATAGGGTGACCAGTTTTCCCTAGTCTGAAACCGGGACACTTTTGCACGCGACCATGCTCGTGCACGCACACCTTTTTTTTACGTAAACGTGACACTCAGAGAGGTGCTCTTATCATTTTGTTGAAGCTCATATTCATCAACATCTCACATGAAATAAAACAAACAGGCATTGTGTTATCTAGTAGCATAGTGGTATACAGATCAGTTAAATTATGGTCAGACAACAGATGTTGTAATGGCTGAGAATAGGCCAGGCTATGTCCATAGGCCACATTTACACTGATTTATTTCACCTGTTTGTGAGAACACCAAGAAGAATGCATATGCACATGTAGGCTATATCTCTAAAATTGTATGCACTATAGCATGAACTTAAAAAGTAGATATGTGACCTCAACATAGCCTCGGTCAGAATCAACCTTACTAACCATTCCCCACAACTGAATGAATAAAGCAAGAAGATGTGGACAAAAGTGAACACTTTAATGGAAGCTGCAACAAGCTGTTCAACACAGCAATATGACCAAACTGTCAGAATGGTATGTTAAACAGAAACAAAAAAGAGACAAGTGATTTGAGAATATATACTACGGAAGCGGGCGGCATGGTGGTGTAGTGGTTAGCGCTGTCGCCTCACAGCAAGAAGGTCCTGGGTTCGAGCCCCATGGCCGGCGAGGGCCTTTCTGTGTGGAGTTTGCATGTTCTCCCCGTGTCCGCGTGGGTTTCCTCCGGGTGCTCCGGTTTCCCCCACAGTCCAAAGACATGCAGGTTAGGTTAACTGGTGACTCTAAATTGAGCGTAGGTGTGAATGTGAGTGTGAATGGTTGTCTGTGTCTATGTGTCAGCCCTGTGATGACCTGGCGACTTGTCCAGGGTGAACCCCGCCTTTCGCCCGTAGTCAGCTGGAATAGGCTCCAGCTTGCCTGCGACCCTGTAGAACAGGATAAAGCGGCTACAGATAATGAGATGAGATGAGATACTACGGAAGCCGAGAGAGGATATAATCCTTTTTTTATTCACCTTGTTATCCCGAGATAACGACATAATTAATTCAGGATCTCGAGAAAACAACACAACTAATTAGAGATCTCGAGAAAACAAAACCGTTATTTCATGATCTCGAGTAAACAGCTGAGAAATGGTTCATTCAGGTACGCCAAGAAAGATTGTGATATGCTGACTTTGGGGCTATTTCTCATTCTGTACAGACGCAACTTTGGTGATTAGAAGGCAATATTTTGATCAGGGGTTGACACAGAGAGAGATTGCATTAAGTCTTTTAATAAGGGATAATTTCAAAATTAGTCCGCGGCACCTCCGCAGAAGACTGGCTCAGCTTCGTCTCTACTGACGGAGATACAGTGATCCAGCTGAGATCATGAAATAATTGTTTTGTTATCTCGAGATCTCGGAATAACGGTTTTGTTTTCTCGAGATCTCGAATTAGTTGTGTTGTTTTCTCGAGATCCTGAATTAATTATGTCGTTATCTCGGGATAACAAGGTGAATAAAAAAAGATTATATGAAGGGCGTCTCGCGGCTTCAGCAGTAAAGGAGGAGAGGGGCGACGGCCCGAGGAAAGCCCCCACAGGAGCGCACAGCATTTGCAGCATAGGCTGCCCAACTCAGTACAAGAACAAAGCACTTACAGTGTGTGCAGTAGGCCTCGTGCGCATTGTTCTGCACCTCTCGGAGGAAGGGGTAGGTGCCCTGTAAATCTTTGGAAAAGGTACGTTTTCTTTTCGGCATAATTGCTGCGGCATTACTGCTGCTAGCTGCTAGACAAAGAACATTCGCGCCAGTTTATTTTATTGTTGCCTGGCAACACGTTCTGTTGTCTGGAATAATGTGGCTAAATAAACACCCATGCCACAGGGCCAGGGGGCAGTAACCAGGAAAGTTTGCGATTCCTGTCAATTCATCAAAATAGTAAATGCAGACATTTCTCCGCTAATGATTCCCACGCTGCTCAGTTGCAAACGTCGCGAGTGGCGAAAACCGGGACATATCCGTGTCCCGACAGACTTTTGTCGGGACTCGGGACACACAACCCCAAATCGGGACTGTCCCGGTAAAACCGGGACGTCTGGTCACCCTACATAAGTAGTTCATGTTGTTTGTGGCAGATTTTTCTGAAGTAGAAGTTTCTGAGATGGGGTTTCCGATAGTCTCTAGACCACTGCTTTAAAACACAAGCATCTGCTTTCAAATCTGAACACATATAAAGGATAGAAAATGTGGACTGGGAGGATAGGAAGATACCCATCAGCTATTTCTACACAACATGTTTAAAGTGTTGTTCTTAATTTGGTCCATCTGTGATTGTTCAATAAGCAATGTCTCAGATTAAGGTGCTGTCTCCTTTCATGTCCTACATGTAAAAAAAAATTTAAAAAATTCTTGTGGACTTTATTCATTTATTAGTACAAATACGCAGGTGATTATAGGAAATCGTGCGTGCTGATTAGTTGAGAGATTCTGACTATTTCTTGATAACCACCTTGAGTGACTCAACAAAATGGTGTCCAATCGCTTTGTCACCGTAAGTGAGGAAGAATTACAGATGATGAAAAAAAAATGCTGTTCCTAAAAGCACTAAAGATGCTCTGAAGTTTGGTCTAAAACTATTCAAAGGGAAGGTGGGACTGGGATTTATTTTACTGATTTCAAAGCAAAGGATTTTATATGAGGCAGTTTAGATAAGTGACACAAGTCTGTGCCACACCGTTATGACATTTACATGTTGCTTTTGAAGTTTGAAATAAATTTTTATATGATTTTTTAAAAATCACTTGTGTATTTATATTAAAACAATTATCCACCTCAGGCTCAGTGAATATCAGTGAATAATAACCTCAACTTCATCTCAGGTATTATTCACCGATATTCACTTCACCTTTGGTGAATAATTGTTAATTAATAACATTTATTTAATATTGGTCTCAGATGGCATTCAGTAGTTTAATTTTTCTTTTATTTACAGCCCAAAACCTGTACATATTTCAGTGTGAAATCAAACTTGTGTTTACATCAAACTATCAGACAGTGCTACTAGACTTATTACAGCTCATAGCTAGGGCTGCGATCTTGCAAGAATATACGTGAGGTCAGAATTGGGCATGACTGAGACATATATTTGTTTCTCACACTCCATCCAACATGTTCTACTTTTGTATAATTTCTGAAACATTTGTCAAAATGGATATGTTCCAGGTCAAAATTGTAGGTCAGGTGAATTTTTTTCAACCTGGGTTAAAATTTTTAGTTCACTTTCCAGTTCATAATTTGCTACTTGTATTTGAAAGACTTATTATATCTAGGGTTAACTTTAGGGTTAGGATTTGGGAAAATGTTGTATTTTAAACTACTTGATGACAGAATAAGACTGGACTCATTAATAAATTCAAACTATATATCACTGCTTCCATGGCGATTGTTGCTGGTCTAGTGGTTATGGTGCTGGGTTAAAAATCAAAAGGTTCTGAGTTTGAATCCTGGTTAAAACTAGTCGGCCTTTCGATTTCATAAAATCAGTGAAATTTAGTTCCGTCTGAAATGTGGTGATTGTGATATCTGTTTATTTCTGTAATATCTCACAAAATATCAGGCCATTCTGTGGCTGGGAAGTTATTTAATTTGAGGGGATTAAAGCAAATAACGTGCATGAAATCGCTCGCTTGGCGCAGTCAAGCAGACAGAGGAAGTCCGTGTGCGCATGCGCAGGTTTACCTTCTTCTTCTTCTTTTGGGTTTTACAGCAGCTGGCATCCACAGTGTTGCATTACTGCCATCTACAGGTTTCCCTTTGAGCGTGCACTGACAGTTCCATCATTCTGTCGCTAAACGAACAGCTGATCACACCGAGGTGCTCGCTGAGCGCCCATATTTATTAGTTTGGTCCTGCATTTCCTTTCCTTCGTATATAACATAACATCTTTTCTTCTCGCTTTCTTTCCATTACTGTCATCGCTCTTTCACGTTTCATTCGCACACTCACGTCCTCTATTTTTCTCTCCTGTTTCAAATTTGTATCCCACAATGCCTTGCGTGAACAGGGAAAGCCCACCACATGATGCATGGCGTAGTATCTTGAATTGGGTCATGGTGAAGCAGGAAAAAATAGCAGAGAATTTAGGGCCATGTGGCTCTAAAGTCTTTAATTGTTTTGTTTAAAAAAAAATAAAATTGGAAGTCTGTGATTTGAATTCAGTAACTTTCGGTCACTAAACAAAAATGATTGGGTGTCGGGAAAATTCTTTTTATGACCTACACTTCAAAAATCTGAAAGGCAGTCTACCTTTAAGTATGAAAAAAGATATGCAAAAAGAATGCTAATTACATAGATAGGAACAGACAGACAGACAGACAGACAAGAAGAAATAATCGGTAAGTGTAGACAGAGAGGAAGTAGATGGAAGAAAGAGAGACAAAACAAGTGAAGGAAAATCCCTTTAAAAAATCTTAGATAATCCAAAATTTCACCTATAGGTTGGAAATTATGAACTAGGTTAAAAAATTTAACCCAGGTAAAAAAAAATCACCTAGGTTGGAATTTTTTGACCTGTAACATAAACTATATGGCCAAAGGTATGTGATCCCTTGACCATCACATCCATATGTGTTCATCCCCAAGCTGCCGCCACAAAGTTGGAAGCACACAATTGTACTAGTATATGAAGTCTTTGTACGGGTATGTCGCAACATTAAGATTTCCTTTCACTCAAACAAAAAACCCAAATATGACAATGTTCCAGCATGACAATGCCCCGTGCACAAAATGAGCTCCATGATGACATGGTTTGTCAAGGTTGGAGTGGAACAACTTGATTGTCCTGCACAGACCCCTGACCTCAACCCCAGTGAACACCTTTGAGATGAACTGCAATGTCTACTGCACCCCAGACCTCACCAAACATGAGTACCTGATTTCATTAATGCTTTTGTGGCTGAATGATCATAGCCATACTCCAAAATCTAGTGGAAAGCCTTCTCAGAAGAATGGAGATTATTATAGCAGTAAACGGGTACTCCATCTGGACTGGGATGTTCAAAAAGTACATCTGAGCATGATGGTTAGGTGTCCACAAACTTTTGACCACACAGTGTAGATTTGGGGAATGGCTGTAAAATCTAAAAAATGATGCCTGGGTGAGCAGAACCAAATAAGTAGTGCACACTACAGGAGGGTTAATGAAAGGCATGCAGTAAAAGTAATGTATGTGAAAGAAGGTCATGTCATGGTGAGTTAGGCTGAGCAGAACAGCTGTAACACCACATAAACCCAGCAAGGATTTCCCCTTGCACCATCCGATCTCCAGCTGTTTGGTTAAGTTATGGAGCAGCAGGACAATGGATGAAGTTACAGTATCAAAACAGGACAGCACATATAGATATAAAGGTTCTGGTGTTTGACACTGCCTGGTAAAAATGAAAAGCACTGTATCAGGTATACAGACATAGCCAGATTTGTCAGGTCTACATGACAAATTCAGCTGGATTGTCACAAAAAACAACCCCAAACCATCTCAGTACCAGACCCTGAACTCTATCCACTGCTTTTAAAGTCCAACATCATAACCATCACTGCCATATGGGCTGCAGGATTTAAACATAACATCATATAATACATTCTTAAATCAGCTTCCCTTAATATTCCAATAAATCGTCAAATGGATATTGAGGAGAATAGATAACCCAATTCCCAAACACACAAGTATGAAATAAAACATTGTCAAGTTGTAGGAAAATAATCAATGACAGAATGGTGTGATGAAGTTGAGTTCGAGTGACTACATGATTGTTGATTATTGTCTTATTACAGCTTATCCTAAGGTGATTTATTTCTCATACACCATAGCAATTTGCCAGCAGTTATTATTATTTTTTATTCAAGAGTGATATTGTCAATTATTATACATACAGGACACTTTTTCCATGGAGTAAAAACATGTGGGTTTATTGATGGCATGCAATATTGTGTGTAATCATATTGCTTATCCTCCATGTATCACGCCGCTCTCCCCAATAAAGAATGAGTGTGCAATATTCTGTTAGAATATTGTACACTGTTAAGACAACACGACCTCACACCTCAGAGCTCATGCGAATATCCAATGACCAAACTTTTCTGCTGTGTATGTGCAGAGTCATTTCTTTGTCGGCCAGGAAAGAGAGAAGACGAGGCTAATCCAGTGCTACTGCTATAATTAAGCACTAAATAAACAAACTGAAAACTGAAACCAAAGATGCGCCGAACACCCGAAAGGCTCCTAAAACTTCATTAGATATTCTTCACACATATTTACAAAAGAGAAACAGACCAATGGACATCAAAAAACTGGAAAAGAGACACGTCAGAGATGTAAAACTTCCAAGCTAACGAGTGACTGTGACAATTTGTAAACAAACATGGCCGCCAGGTTTGCTTTGTTAAAAACGTAAGATTTTGAGAGAATGTTGGCTGCCAGGTTGCTCCGTGGTGTGCAGCTGTTGATGTTGATTTTAAAAGTAACTAAGTAAATTACACAGGGAAAATAATAATAATAATAATAATAATAACATTTGGCTTGACTGTGCTAGCATTGGCCTTCGCTAACACTACACCGGCTGGAAGGTAACTGCACTGCCGCGCTAACATCACTGAGTCATGGGTAAGCTTGCATTGGCCTTTGAGAATGCTGAATTGAAGACAGTGTGTATGTAGTATAATAATAATAATAATAATAATAATAATAATAATAATAATAATGTCTGGGGGGTTTTGTGGTCTATCAGATATATTCCATTCAGCTCCTTGTCTTTGACTCGTTCAGTATCATGCTCGCTGAATGGAATATATCTGAGAGACCATGAAAAAAAGCCAGACAATATCATTTAATTATCCTCTCCACATTTACTGGATATGAGCAATTGTGTGCTCTGATTGGCTACTCTACTACTAGGCTATCAGCTCATATACTGTGAGTAGAGAAAAACAAAATGGCGGAGTGTGTTGCTGAACCAACCGACGAAATAGAAATTCTACTCGAAAACAAAACCCCCAAAATACAAAAAAAGCAACAAAATATGGAATAAAAGTATTTGATGGTAATTTTTTTTTCAAGAATTATTATTATCACATTTTTCACAAATTGCTCCTGTCATTTCGCCGGTTTGTTTACATTCTAAGTGGAAATGATTTTGTCTGACGTTTTGTATAAAGTTTTGATTGATGGAATTTGCAAAAAATAAAAATGTTCTGTTTCTCAAAATCCAGTGAATGTGGACAGAATAAAACAGTTATTCCACTGAATCTCATCATACATGGATTATAGACAACTCGGTGCTGTGCACCTCATCAGCTATTAGCTCATGTACGATTCAATTTCGTGGAATAACTGTTAAATGTTTTATCTATTTATAGTTATATTTAATGATTGTCAATGTTCATAGCACAAGTTAGCACCAGGTATCACAGCTATAAAGTTGTTTCCTTAACATCCCTATCTCTTAAAGTTAATAATCAAACAAAGAATTCCAGTTTCCTTGTTACTGAGAAGCCACAAAGCCACTGTGCTCAAGATTTTCCCATGTCAGAAAGCTTCAAGTTCCAGCTTTACCTCTGACTGTTCCAAAGTGGTGATACTGGAGAATCCTTTGATAAATGCTGAATAAGTTGCTCTTCTCAGAAAACTTCACAATGTCGACACTTAAACTTGTCCACCATACAAGTCCTTGTGAATTCGCTGTTGGTGTAGAAACAATAATGTATTAAATTGAGTATATTAATATAAAACTTGCAATATAGAACTTGGTTTCAAGTAGATTCTTTTATATGTATTATATGTAAGTTTTAATATTTGACTATACATGCAGTATCATTAATCCAATGTAGTACAGTTTCTGACTGTAGCACAGATGTGACACCGGCATGGACGGATGTTTGGTGTGAGTGTTATACACCTCAGAGTCACTTCTGGACTCCCAAAAATCTCCAGCCAGGAACAGCTAACGTCTAAATGCTTGCTACTATGGTGACCCTAATTTTTTCCTCCTCATTTTTCTCCAGTGAGCTGAACTTCAACACTCTTCAGGAATTTCCCGTGGCCATCCGGACACTGAACAAACTCCAGGAGCTGTAAGTAACCCTGAGTAACATTACCCAGCATGCATCTGTTCACAGCACCCTCTTTCATGAGGGCCATCTGGCGTGTTACCTTTCAGGAAAAGAAAATAAAAACTCATTTAACTTGATGGTAGAAATGCATCTGTGAGCTGGGAGCAGATGTGGCAAGGGTGCAAGACGAGTGTGTGCGGAAGTGGGTGTGCCTCAAGTGGTGCTTCGCTGTAACAGCTGCTTCCATACCCCCCCCACACACACACACACACAGCAATGCAAAAACATTGATATACAGATAGAAAGACAGGCAGATTTAAAAAAAAATGTTAAACCTGTCTGTGTGATGTCACAGCTATGACATCACCAAGCTGACAGGATGTGATAAGATCTTAATATACTATTTTAAGCCATGTAGATATCCACTATGGTATAACATTAACACTCTATTTTATATCTCCTTGATACAGTACACTGTCATATTGTTATATCGTCACCACAGTAGTAAACAGTGTTTGTGTGTATTGCACTGGTGCATGTGTTTTTCTCTTTTCCTTTTCAGTGGTTTCCACAATAATAACATCAGGGTGATCCCTGAGAGAGCTTTTGTGGGGAACCCGCTGCTGCAAACAATGTGAGTCTCATCACACCACCATGACCTTCCAGCTGTAGAGTTAACAACCTTGTGCATTTCTAAGAAGTCAATTGTTAAAATGAGCAGATCCACAGCAGAGCTGGTCCATATCTCTAAATCCTCTTCCTGAAACTCTCCCCTCAGTCATTTCTATGAGAATCCCATCCAGTTTGTTGGAAGATCTGCTTTCCAGTTCTTGCCACAGTTACACACACTGTAAGTATAAACACTGCATATAAACAGATACTGTACATAAAATAGCAGAAGTGGATAATGAAAAAAATAAACCAATCAAATCAGAGATTCAGATATGTACCATAACAATCATGAACAACCATGAATACCGTAATAATCATGAATGCTGGCTGTGGATCCGACAATGTCGGAATGGGGGCGTCAGTAGGTCATGTGATTTTTCTGTTGGTGCTCATTAGCATAACAAGCTTCACTAATGAGTTCTGAAATCTGCTTTCAGATCTCTGAATGGTGCCACTGAGATACAGGAATTCCCTGACCTGACAGGGACCACCAGCCTGCAAGTGCTGTGAGTACCATCCTCACTCCCAACCATTCACTTCTACTCACTTACATAGTCCCAGTCAGAGCTGCTCGCTCAAATCCATCCACTATCTATACCACTTATCCGTTAAGGTCACAGGGGAAGCTGGAGCCAATCCCAGCTGACTTTGGGTGAAAGGCAGGGTACAACCATTCACACTCAAATTCACACCCATGGGCAGTTTAGAGTAGCCAGATAGCCTAATCTGCATGTCTTTGGACCATGGGAGGAAACCACAGCACCCCCAAGGAAACCCACACAGGCAGGGGAGAACATGCAAGCTCCATACAGGATGGACTGAGTCGACCACGACAGTACTAACCACTGTACTACCATGCCAACCCCTCTCTCAAAATGATTTCACATCCACTTATCTCACTTCCACCAACACAAATTCGTTTGCTCAATTTCACCAACTCAGATCCACTCAAACCCAACAATTCTAATCTAGCCACTTGCTTTCACCTATAATAATCTCTTCTTCTTCTTCTTCTTTTGGCTGTTCCCATTCGTTAGGGGTCACCACAGCGGATCTGTTCCGCATTTTGATTTTGGCATAGGTTTTACACAGGATGCCCATCCTGACACAACCCTCCCCAATCTATCCGGGCTTGGGACCAGCACTAAGTATGCACTGGCTTGTGCAACTCCAATGGCTGGGTATTTTACCTAATCTGCATGTCTTTGGACTGTGGGGGGAACCAGATCAGACATGGGGAGAACATGCAAACTCCACACAGAAAGGCTCCCATCAGCTGTGAGGTTCGAACCTGGAACCTTCTTGCTGTGAGGCAGTGCTAACCACTACACCACCATGCTGCTCTTTTCACCTATAATAATAATAATAATGTTAACTTATATTGTGCCTTTCTCAAACACAAGGTCGCTTTACAGTTTTTATATATATATATATAAACTGTAAAACGACCTTGTATATCATCTCATTATCTCTATCCGCTTTATCCTGTTCTACAGGGTCGCAGGCAAGCTGGAGCCTATCCCAGCTGACTACGGCCGAAAGGCGGGGTACACCCTGGACAAGTCGCCAGGTCATCACAGGGCTGACACATAGACACAGGCAACCATTCACACTCACATTCACACCTACGCTCAATTTAGAGTCACCAGTTAACCTAACCTGCATGTCTTTGGACTGTGGGGGAAACCGGAGCACCAGGAGGAAACCCACGCGGACACGGGGAGAACATGCAAACTCCACACAGAAAGGCCCTCGCCGGCCACGGGGCTTGAACCCGGACCTTCTTGCTGTGTGGTGACAGCGCTAACCACTACATCACCATGCCGCAAGTCCACCAAAAGTGGTCAGGATGTAACTCCAGTGGCATAGCTGCTCAGAGTCCCACTGAAAGGCACATACAGGCATGTCCCATAGTGCCTGCACAGCCACACCAATGTCACCAGGCAACAGCGCTCGGAACACCATGCCATGGATCCACAAAGTGAGCACAAAAACATTGCCACACAGAGCGCTGGGCAACTCTGATGTTGATTTGATGAGAGCAACAAGTGCACCACAGTCCACAGCAATCAAAACATGCTTCACTCATGGAGGACCAAGGCCTGAGGAAACAGAGGCTGGGCTCAGAGCCACGCCACAACTGGCAGACAGAATCAGCAAAACATTCAAGCAGAAAACAAACATCAAAACATACAAACACAGAAAAAAAGAAAAAGCTCCATTGAGAAGCAGCAGCCAAAATGTGCACAGCGTACTCTCAACCGGAAATGGAAGTCGAGTAAGGGAAACAGAAAGAAAGTAGTGTCCTCCTCAAATCCACCTGCTCCCTTATACCCACTCAAATTCACCTGCTCAAAACACCCACTTGCTTCCACCTGGTTGCATCCACCAAGTCAAATCCACCCACTCGTTTCTGCCCAGTCAAATCCACCTACTTAAATTTACCCCCTTGCTTCCACCTGCTCAAATCCACCCAGTCACTTCCACCCCACTCAAATCTGACTCCTCAAATCCATTTACTCTCTTCCACCTGCTCAAAACTGCCTGCTTGGTCCAACCCAGTTAAATTCACCCAGTCAACTCCACATACATGCTATTACCCAGTCAAATCTATCCATCCATCCATTATCTCTAACCACTTATCCTGTGCAGGGTCACAGGCAAGCTGGAGCCTATCCCAGCTGACTATGGGTGAGAGGCGGGATACACCCTGGACAAGTCGCCAGATCATCACAGGGCTGACACATAGAGACAAACAACCATTCACACCTATAGTCAATTTAGAGCCACCAATTATCCTAACCTGCATGCCTTTGGACTGTGGGGGAAACCGGAGCACCCAGAGGAAACCCACGCAGACATGGGAAGAACATCCAAACTCCACACAGAAAGGCCCTTGTCGGCCACTGGGCTCGAACCCAGAACCTTCTTACTGTGCGGTGACAGTGCTAACCACTACACCACCGTGCTGCTCCAGTCAAATCTACGCACTCAAATATACCCACTTGCTTCCACTCAAATTCACTTCTTTACTTCCACCACTCAAATCCACCTGCTAGCTTCAACCCAGTCAAATTCACCCACTCAATTTCACCCACTCGCAACCACATGGTCAAATCTACCAGGTCAAACCTATCCACTCCAATCCACCCACTAAAATCTACCTGCTTGTTTCTGCCCAGTCAAATCTACTTACTTAAAGTACCCCCTTGCTTCCACCTGCTCAACTCTACCCAGTCACTTCCACCCACTCACAGCCACCAACTCACATCTACTCACTCACTTCCACCCACTCACAGCCACCAACTCACATCTACTCACTCACTTCCACCCACTCAAATCCGACTCCTCAAATCCATTCACTCTCTTCCACCTGCTCAAATCCACCTGCTTGGTCCAACCCAGTCAAATTCACCCACTCAACTCCATATGCATGCTACTACCCAATCAAATCTCATCTCATCTCATCTCATCTCATTATCTCTAGCTGCTTTATCCTGTTCTACAGGGTCGCAGGCAAGCTGGATCCTATCCCAGCTGACTACGGGCGAAAGGCGGGGTTCACCCTGGACAAGTTGCCAGGTCATCACAGGGCTCCCAATCAAATCCACTCACTCAAATATACCCACTTGCTTCCACTCAAATTGACCCACTCAAATCCATATACTCAGATCTTTGTTCTCTACATGCTGGCTTTGCCCCACTCAGATACACCTTTCAAATCCACCTGCTAATTTCCTTCCAGTCACATTCACCCATTTGAATTTACCTGCTCACAACCACACAGTCAATACCACCCACCCCAAATCTACCCCCTCAGATCTACCCACTTAAATCTATCTGCTTGCTACTACACAGTTTAATGCACCTGGTCAAACCCACACAGTCAAATTCACCTGCTCAAGTCTACTCATCTAAAATCTACTGAGTCAAAACTACCCACTTGCTTCAATCCTTCCAAAATTCCTCCACTCTCAATCTGTTTGCTCAAATCCACCCACTCAAATCTATCTACAAAACTATAAGCTCTCGAATCCACCTGCTCACATCCACTTAATTACCTTCACACACTTTCATCTTCTTGCTCACTTTTACCCTTTTACCACCTGCTCACTTCTACTTATTCAGCTCCAGCATTTTTTAATCCAAAGATTACAATGTGCTTTACAGAGAAGAGGCTTTTGTTAAAATGTAAGAGTTTTTGTTAAAAATGCAGAGAGAATCCAACAACAGAATTGTGTAATGAAGGTTATCATTTATTTAGAGTGATTGGTCTGAAACCTGGTTCCTTTTCACCTCATGTGTTTTTGCTTGACTTCAAAATCCTGCCAATATCTAATTGGTTATCAGACTAAAATTAGACATGCTAGTGTCTAATACGGGCGGCACGGTGGTGTAGTGGTTAGCGCTGTCGCCTCACAGCAAGAAGGTCCGGGTTCGAGCCCCGTGGCCGGCGAGGGCCTTTCTGTGTGGAGTTTGCATGTTCTCCCCGTGTCCGCGTGGGTTTCCTCCGGGTGCTCCGGTTTCCCCCACAGTCCAAAGACATGCAGGTTAGGTTAACTGGTGACTCTAAATTGAGCGTAGGTGTGAATGTGAGTGTGAATGGTTGTCTGTGTCTATGTGTCAGCCCTGTGATGACCTGGCGACTTGTCCAGGGTGAACCCCGCCTTTCGCCCGTAGTCAGCTGGGATAGGCTCCAGCTTGCCTGCGACCCTGTAGAACAGGATAAAGCAGCTACAGATAATGAGATGAGTGTCTAATACTGTAGCCCTGATTATAGTGCAAAAATTGCACGACATCTCGTTAACTTTTCCAGTGTGAAAAGTACTAAAATTATTCAACACACCAGGTGACACACAGCTACTAAACAGACATGAATTAGAGCATTAGGGTCGGAGCCCTAACAGGACCAACATCATTCAAGTATGAACACAACCTCAACAAGTATGATGTTGACAATTGATATGTAATTAGTATTAATTAGTACCGTTCTGTCTACTAGCACCAGAATGTTCAAAATGATTTACTGTTTATTCTCACACACTTGTTCTCTCTCTTTCTGTCACTTGTTCTTTGTGTTTCAGAACTCTGACCCGAGCAGGTCTCACCAGTCTGCCACCTAATCTCTGTCAACAGCTGCCAAATCTCAGAGTGCTGTAAGCACACACACACACACACACACACACACACACACACATATGCGACATAGGATAATACATATGCACTGCTCACACACTCACTTTTGCCCCTTTTGACTAAGTTCATTCTGAAAACACACAAAGGTCTGATGGGTAATTTCTCTTTACACATATATATCAAAGCACTGTTTCTTCTGCCTCCTTCATTTAAGAGAAAACTGTTAGAACTAGGATTTAGTGATCTCCAGAAATATTGGCACCCTCATTAAAGATTGGGGGGGACCCCGCTTTGTCTCACATTGAAATAATAATAATAATAATAATAAAGCACATTAAAATACAAATTTATTTAAAACAAAAACACAAGTGTCACAATTACTGGTACCTTGACATTTAGAACTTGAATATTCAGCTTTTATTTATATATATATATATATATATATATATATATATGTGTCTGTGTGTCAAAATGGAGTGTCTTTATAGCGACACTGTTAAATCCTTTGTAACATTTGTTTGTGTGTTTTGCAGTGAGTTGTCTCATAACGCAATCAAAGAGTTGCCGAGTTTTTACTGCTGTACTTCACTGCAAGAGATGTGAGCAATCTTTTTATCAATTAGATCTCAGACACATTTGGGGATCACTGTACATTTTTACTGAGCTTGTGTTTTTTCTTTGTATTTGTGTGTGTGTGTGTGTGTGTGTGTGTGTGTGTGTGTGTGTGTGTGTAGTGGACTGCAGCATAATCGGATCAGGCGGATCGAGCTGAACACGTTCCAGCAGCTCGTATCCCTTCGATCACTGTGAGTTTCTTACAGTTTTATACTTTTACTAAAAGACAAACTGTTAAAAATCAGACTGCAGAGATACTTATTATTCAGGTCAATAATGAGCAAAATTGTTTTTGTATATTCTTTTATGTAAACTTTTAGACAATTAGCCTACTAAAATAAGGTGTGTCTTTAACCTATTAATGTCAGTTACCTTAAAACTGGCTAAGTTTTTATCACAAAGGGCTCGTGATGCTCCTAAGAAGAGTAAAAGTGAAAAAAATATGGCACTTAAATCCATCATTTACCATGTGATCGGCAACATATTGATTTTAATGTACAGACTTGAAAATAAAATATCAAAATAACTGTTATAACTATATTTTCTGATAGTCTCATCTCATCTCATTATCTCTAGCCGCTTGATCCTTCTACAGGGTCGCAGGCGAGCTGGAGCCTATCCCAGCTGACTACAGCCGAAAGGCGGGGTTCACCCTGGACAAGTCGCCAGGTCATCACAGGGCTGACACATAGACACAGACAACCATTCACACTCACATTCACACCTACGCTCAATTTAGAGTCACCAGTTAACCTAACCTGCATGTCTTTGGACTGTGGGGGAAACCGGAGCACCCGGAGGAAACCCACACGGACACGGGGAGAACATGCAAACTCCACACAGAAAGGCCCTCGCCGGCCCCGGGGCTCGAACCCAGGACCTTCTTGCTGTGAGGCGACAGCGCTAACCACTACACCACCGTGCCGCAATTTTCTGATAGTAATCATATTATATTTAAACTCTGTGTTCATATACAGTCCTGTGCAAAAGTCTTAGGCACATGTAAATAAAATGCTGTCGACCAAAAATGGCTTAAAAAATAATGAAATGAAATGTTTCAACATTAAAAAAATAGTATAAACAGTAATCAGTGAGCCATAATAAATGAAACAAAGTCAGTATTTGGTGTGAGACGACCCTTTGCTTTAAAAAAAAAAAGTATGTGTGTGTGTGTGTGTATATATAATATATAGTCATCTCAGGTCCAGTGAGGTCAGTTTTATGTGGAAATGATCTGTAAGTTTTCCTGAGCATCTTACAGAACCAGCCACAGTTCTTCTGCACACTTTGACTGTCACACTCACTTCTTCATTTTACACCAAAACCCAGCAGCCTTCATTATGCTTTATTTTTCCATCTGAAAAGTGTCTCTTATGGAATATGCTGATCAGATACAAACTTTTTTCTTTTCCTGTAACATTTAATTTTGTGCTGGAAAAAAAAAACGTTTGGACTCTAAAATGTTTTTGTAATATTTTGACTCAATAATGTAGAAGTCATAAAACAGAAATCTATAATAAAGTTTATACAGGAAAAAAGGGGGGGGGCTAAGACTTTTGAACAGTACCGTTCCTGACTGGAATGACATATTGAGTTGAGTGGCACTGCCTCCTCGTGGCTTCCCCATGTAAATTGCACTTTTTTGTGAACTTGGAATGTGCTGAAAGTGTTGGAGTGATGAAGAAACATCCGTGTTAAAAGAAAAACAATTTGAAGACATTTCTAAGAGATTACAGACTCCTTGTACAATTACATTTTAGTTTGGTCACTCTCATGGATGCTGCCGTAGAAAAATAAATTAAAAATAACAGCATAAAATGATAGAATAGAATAGAATAGAATAGAATAGAATAGGAAAACTATCAGAAAGAAACATGTGATATGACTCTCTATGGTGAATGGACTGTGCTCATATTTACATGAACGCTCTGAGCTGAGTTACTGTGTAATTTAAGGAAGTTCACACTGCAGCAGTGACACATCACATCTTTATGACTGGAAGGAAAGAAAGGAAAATAGTGCTTGCTTAATTAATTAATTAAAAAAATAGGAATGTCATGCCCCTACTCCATATTTCCTATAAACAGCAAAATATATTCAGGATATTGTTTTTTTTTTTTCAATACAACGTTAAAACTAATAATTCAGTTGTTTTTATACACAGTGATCTGAGTTGGAATCAGATTGAGATGATCCACCCTGACGCCTTCACCTCTCTCCACTCTCTACTCAAACTGTGAGTACACACACACACACACACACACACACGGCATAGGATAATACATACACTCACTGGCCCCTTTATTAGGAACACACATCCCCCCTCCTGTTTTCTGCAGTTCTGTAATCAGCCGATCCCTCGACAACAGCACGATGCATCAAATCCCACAGATACAAATCACGAGCTTCAGTTAATGTTCACAATGTTCAAACATCAGAACGGGAAACATTGTGATCTCACAGTGTGACTTTCTTTCACTGTGGTATGGGTGTTGGTTTGATCCAGATGGACTGGTTTGAGCATTCAAACCAGTCAAAGGTTCACGAAGGTTCACGTTCCAGCAGGACAATGACCGTAAACCTACTGCTAAAGCTACACTGGAGTGGTTTAAAGGGAAGCATTTAAATGTCTTGGAATGGCCTAATCACAGCCCAGACCTCAATCCAATTGAGAATCTGTGGCATAACTTGAAGATTGCTGGACACCAACACAACCCATCTAACTTGAAGGAGTTGGAGCAGTTTTGCCTTGAGGACTGGGTAAAAATCCCAGTGGCTAGATGTGCTAAGCTAATAAAAACACACCCCAAGAGCACCTGCATAAACATTCTGACAACATGCTAGAATTGTTTAGAACGTTCGTTAACGTCTCAGATAAAATCAATGATACGGTAACCTGTGGTTAATGAACGAAGCAACAAAGTTGCTGACGACTGACAAGCACATGACGTGGCGGCATATAGCTGGAGTTTCAAACCCTGCTGCTCAGGAAAAAAGGGGCAGAGATGAGCAGGGCTGGAGCAGCATTTTAAAATCACCGAGGTCCGTGATGCGCAAAGCGTGCACTGAAAATTTTTTTTACATATATAAATGAGGGGGTGAATTACACGTCATACAAGAGATCTATTCCTGAAATTACTTTTAATGGTGTTTGAACTGAATATCATCAGTTTTGAAAATAAAATCATGTATGTGGCAAGAGTAAGAATAATTGAAGCTTGTTTAATGGTTTGATCTGGCCCAAGCAATGAAGACAAAAGATCCCCTAACCATGCAGCCTATGGAACTGAGATGCATTAACAATCTGGCATCCGTTACATCTTTACAAAAAAAAAAAATTCTGGGAAAAAAATCAGTATACACCACAATGTTTTACCATGGAAACCTGGTGTCTCCTACACTGCGTTCCTCCCCCGAGTCATTCGCTTTTGTGTTCTTGGTCTCGCTTTTGTGTTCTTGGTCTCAGAGCCGCACACACCAAACAGACACAGAAGACAGAATCAACGTTTAACATCATTAACAATGCACTTTTTATGGAGATGTTTTCTCATCTCATCTCATTATCTGTAGCCGCTTTATCCTGTTCTACAGGGTCGCAGGCAAGCTGGAGCCTATCCCAGCTGACTACGGGCGAAAGGCGGGGTACACCCTGGACAAGTCGCCAGGTCATCACAGGGCTGACACATAGACACAGACAACCATTCACACTCACATTCACACCTACGCTCAATTTAGAGTCACCAGTTAACCTAACCTGCATGTCTTTGGACTGTGGGGGAAACCGGAGCACCCGGAGGAAACCCACGCGGACACGGGGAGAACATGCAAACTCCGCACAGAAAGGCCCTCGCCGGCCACGGGGCTTGAACCCAGGACCTTCTTGCTGTGAGGCGACAGTGCTAACCACTACACCACCGTGCCGCCCCATGGAGACGTTTTAATGTTCTTTATTTTTTTTTATCCAGTTGAATATTTAGTGTACAAATATATTTTCAGCTCTTAAAAATGACCGAGGTCCGGACCGCGGGGGCCTCACAGCTGGCTGCAGCCATGGAGATGAACAAGACGCAATAGGAAGATAAGACAGTTCAATGACAAATGGAAGTTTGGGCGAGATTGGCGAGTTCATAGCAAAACCGAAAATACCATGTACTGTGAAGACTGTAGAAAGTCTGGCAAAGACAGGCACCAGTAATTTTAAACTCGAAACTATAAAGGACCACGAAAAGTCAAATGCACACATCGGCACTATAACATCAAAACCGGTGAAGACAGCTGGTTCACTACAGGACAGCATTGCTTTCAAGTCCCTGGCTGTCATGAAGTCGGCTGAGCTGGAGAGGATGGAGCTGCTGTTTAGAAACTTTCACATGATTGGAAAGAAGTTGATCCGCCCCAGCTATCAACTTACGGCCTGCTGGAAGCCTCAGGTCACGAAGACCATTTTTCATGGACCATTCAGACTCATCTGATGATGAATGTCATGAGGACATTTAATGTCTCTCTCTACACATGTTCACACACACACACACACACACACACACACACACACACACACACACTATTAATAGATAATACATAATATATATAATAATAATCGATAATACACATAATACTTGCATATCAAAACATCAAATGTTTTTCAATGATAAATGCTTTGAATTGGACTTTTAATATTAGAATCAGTTCAGTTGTACTGAATGTTATTTTTCATATTATATGATATTTCTTATTGTAAGAGGCTTGAATTTGAGTTCAATAAACAGAATAGTCTGTTAATATTTTTGTCTGAATTGGTTGCATGTTTTCATATAGGGAGCGACATTAACAGCACTGAATACCTGAGTGCTACTGTAGAGATACATTATACGCTGCCATTCATAATTAAATCTAGATCTTCCGAACTTTAACGTATCACGGTGAAGAAAAAACTGCGATTTCCTGGCAACAAAATTGTGGCTAGTGAAAAGGCTGAAAGGCTAGTGACTCGGGAAAACCACTAGCCACAGTGGCCGGTGAGCAAAAAAGTTAATGTAAAGCCCTGCAATATATACAGTATGGTACAGTACTGTGTGAAAGTCTTAGGCACATGCAAATAAATGCTGGAGAGCAAAGATCCCTTCAGAAATAATGAAATTAAATGTTACTACATTTAAAAATTATGATCAAGAGCAGTACAGAGTAATGAATCAAACATAGTCAGTATTTGGTGTGAGACAACTCTTTGCTTTAATAAATAAATAAATAAATCCGTCTCAGGTCCAGTGAGGTCAGTTTTATGTGGAAATGATCTGTAGGTTTTCCTGAGCATCTTACAGAACCAGCCACAGTTCTTCTGGACACTTTGACTGTCACACTCACTTCTTCATTTTACACCAAAACCCAGCAGCCTTCATTATGATTTTATCTGAAAAGTGGCTCCTATGTAATAGTCTGCTAATATCAAATCAAATCAAATCAAGTTTATTTGTACAGCGCTTTTAACAATAAACATTGTCGCAAAGCAGCTTTACAGAATTTGAACGACTTAAAACATGAGCTAATTTTATCCCTAATCTATCCCCAATGATGAAGCCTGTGGCGACGGTGGCAAGGAAAAACTCCCTCAGACGACATGAGGAAGAACCTTGAGAGGAACCAGACTCAAAAGGGAACCCATCCTCATTTGGGCAACAACAGACAGCCTGACTATAATATTAACAGTTTTAACAGGTATAACCCTCAACTGTCCTCATGGGGCCGTCCTTCACAGGAGCGGTGCGATAAAACTCCGACCAGACACAGGGCACCAGGATGGATCAAGCAGGTCCGAGGGGCAGAAGAGGCCAGCATCTCAATCCCAGGATCAACATGTAACTCAGAGGGACAGATTGGGGGGGGGGAAGAGAGAGAGAAAGAAAACACGTTGTTAGGTATGCCCTAAAAATGACAAGTATTAAATCTGTGTGGTAGGCTCGCAGAGACGAGAGTCTTTACATCAGGCATAACACACAACAATGGCATGTTAATATGGTAAAATATATCATGACCTGCTCTGGCTGGATGCTTGATTGGGTGATGGGAGCACACTCCTCAGCAATGATGAGATGCAGATGGGACCCTTAGGGCTGGCCAAGACAATTCAGTTACATTTCACCGGGTCTGGGACATGCGACAGAATGTCTGACGGCCGATTCCCTGTGGGCTACGATAGCCAGTCGAGGTCTCCACCCTCTCCACCAAAAGATTTCCTGTTGACTCCATGTAACTCAGAGGGACAGATTTGGGGGGGGGGGGGGAGGGAAAGAAAACACAGGTGGTTAGGTATGCCCAATGTCACCTGAATAAGTAGGAGCAGTATACATATTGCACCGAGTACAAGCAGGGACTCCGGCAACTAACTATGACAGCATAACTAAAAGGGGAGAGCCAGAAGGTAACACAGGCATGAGGGAGCCCCGGGACATAAAGCAGCAGCCACTACACCGTCAACAAACTCGAGTGAGCAAGCGAGTGGGGACTGACAGCATCCATACATCCCAGTTTACCAAAACACTCTATGTCTGAGGACCCTCCAGATCTACTCCTTTACCTCATAAACACCATTAACAAAAGGCTTGACTAAACAGATATGTTTCAGCCTAGACTTAAATGCTGAGACTGTGTCTGATTCCCAAACATTACTTGGAAGGCTGTTCCATAACTGTGGGGCTTTGTAAGAAAAGGCTCCGCCCCCTGATGTAGCCTTCACTATACGAGGTACCAGCAGATAGCCTGCACCTTTTGATCTAAGTAGGCATGGCGGGTCATAGAGGAGCAGAAGTTCACTCAGGTACTGTGGTGCGAGACCATTTAGTGGTTTAAAGGTCAATAGTAGTATTTTATAATCAATATGAAATTTGATTGGGAGCCAATGCAGTGTGGATAAGACAGGGGTGATGTGGTCATATTTTCTAGTTCTAGTAAGGACTCTTGCTGCTGCATTTTGAACTAACTGGAGCTTGTTTATGCACTTATTGGAACATCCAGACAGTAAGGCATTACAATAATCCAACCTGGAGGTAACGAAAGCATGGACTAGTTTTTCTGCATCATGCAATGACATTAAATTTCTTATCTTTGCAATATTTCTGAGATGAAAGAAAGCTATCTGGGTGATGTTATCAATGTGAGTTTTGAATGAAAGACTGGGGTCAATAATCACTCCGAGGTCTTTTACTGCTGCACGTGAAGAAACAGAAAGGCCATCCAGAGTTACTGTGTAATCAGAAAACTTACTTCTAGCTGCATGTGGTCCGAGTACAAGTACTTCAGTCTTGTCAGAGTTAAGCAGAAGGAAATTAATAAGCATCCAGTGTCTAATGTCCTTAACACATTCCTCAATTCTATTAAGCTGGTGTCTCTCATCAGGTTTTGCAGAAAAATACAACTGTGTGTCATCAGCATAACAGTGGAAACTAATACAATGTTTACGAATAATATCACCCAGAAGGAACATATATAGAGAAAAAAGCAGTGGACCCAAGACAGAACCTTGTGGAACACCAAACTTTACCTTGGTACATCTACAACCCCGATTCCAAAAAAGTTGGGACAAAGTACAAATTGTAAATAAAAACGGAATGCAATAATTTACAAATCTCAAAAACTGATATTGTATTCACAATAGAACATAGACAACATATCAAATGTCGAAAGTGAGACATTTTGAAATTTCATGCCAAATATTGGCTTATTTGAAATTTCATGACAGCAACACATCTCAAAAAAGTTGGGACGGGGCAATAAGAGGCTGGAAAAGTTAAAGGTACAAAAAAGGAACAGCTGGAGGACCAAATTGCAACTCACTAGGTCAATTGGCAATAGGTCATTAACATGACTGGGTATAAAAAGAGCATCTTGGAGTGGCAGCGGCTCTCAGAAGTAAAGATGGGAAGAGGATCACCAATCCCCCTAATTCTGTGCCGACAAATAATGGAGCAATATCAGAAAGGAGTTCGACAGTGTAAAATTGCAAGGAGTTTGAACATATCATCATCTACAGTGCATAATATCATCAAAAGATTCAGAGAATCTGGAAGAATCTCTGTGTGTAAGGGTCAAGGCCGGAAAACCATACTGGGTGCCCATGATCTTCGGGCCCTTGGACGGCACTGCATCACATACAGGCATGCTTCTGTATTGGAAATCACAAAATGGGCTCAGGAATATTTCCAGAGAACATTATTTGTGAACACAATTCACCGTACCATCTGCCGTTGCCAGCTAAAACTCTATAGTTCAAAGAAGAAGCCGTATCTAAACATGATCCAGAAGCGCAGACGTCTTCTCTGGGCCAAGGCTCATTTAAAATGGACTGTGGCAAAGTGGAAAACTGTTCTGTGGTCAGACGAATCAAAATTTGAAGTTCTTTATGGAAATCAGGGACGCCGTGTCATTTGGACTAAACAGGAGAAGGACGACCCAAGTCGTTATCAGCGCTCAGTTCTGAAGCCTGCATCTCTGATGGTATGGGGTTGCATTAGTGCGTGTGGCATGGGCAGCTTACACATCTGGAAAGACGCCATCAATGCTGAAAGGTATATCCAGGTTCTAGAGCAACATATGCTCCCATCCAGACGACGTTGCTTTCAGGGAAGGCCTTGCATTTTCCAACATGACAATGCCAAACCACATACTGCATCAATTACAGCATCATGGCTGCGTAGAAGAAGGGTCCGGGCACTGAACTGGCCAGCCTGCAGTCCAGATCTTTCACCCATAGACAACATTTGGCACATCATAAAACAGAAGATACGACAAAAAAGACCTAAGACAGTTGAGCAACTAGAATCCTACATTAGACAAGAATGGGTTAACATTCCTATCCCTAAACTTGAGCAACTTGTCTCCTCAGTCCCCAGACGTTTACAGACTATTGTAAAGAGAAAAGCGGATGTCTCACAGTGGTAAACATGGCCTTGTCCCAACTTTTTTGAGATGTGTTGTTGTCATGAAATTTAAAATCACCTAATTTTTCTCTTTAAATGATACATTTTCTCAGTTTAAACATTTGATATGTCATCTATGTTCTATTCTGAATAAAATATGGAAATTTGAAACTTCCATATCATTGCATTCCGTTTTTATTTACAATTTGTACTTTGTCCCAACTTTTTTGGAATCGGGGTTGTAGAAATATCACCATTTATATCAACATGCTGATAACGATCAGTTAGATAAGACCTGAGCCAGGAGAGGGCCATTCCCTTAACTCCCACAACATTTTCTAGTCTATCCAGAAGAATGGAATGATCAATGGTATCAAATGCTGCACTAAGGTCAAGCAACACAAGTAGCGAGACACAGCCCTGATCAGACGCCAACAGTAGGTCGTTTACTACTTTAACCAGTGCTGTCTCTGTGCTATGATGAGGTCTAAATCCTGACTGATACATTTCATGGATGTTATTCCTATGTAAATATGAGCATAACTGCTGTGCCACAGCTTTTTCAAGGATCTTGGAGATAAAGGGGATGTTTGATATTGGCCGATAATTGGACAGCTGACAGGGATCAAGATCAGATTTTTTAATCAGGGGTTTGATAACTGCTAGTTTAAAGGATTTGGGTACATAGCCAATCATTAAAGAAGAATTTATTATTTTTAGAAGCGGTTCAATTTTCTTTTTTTTTTTTAGAAGCGGTTCAATTATCCCTCCTAGAACTGACACCTTATTGTGGTGGAGGGGTTTGTGTGCTTGAATGATCCTAGGAGCTATGTTGTCGGGGGCATTATGCCCCTGTTAGGGTTTCCCAAGGCAGACAGGTCCTAGGTGACAGGCCAGACCAAGAGCAGTTCACCAAAAACCCCCTATGGAGAAAAAATCCAGGACCGTGACGTTGCCCGGTAGGATGCAGCCGGGGCCCCACCCTGGAGCCAGGCCCGGGGTTGGGGCTCATATGCGAGCGCTTGGTGGCCGGGCCTTTGCCCATGGGGCCCGGCCGGGCTCAGCCCGAAGAGGTGACGTGGGCCCGACCTCCTGTGGGTTCACCACCCACAGAGGTAGCAGTAGGGGTTTGGTGCAGTGTGGATTGGGTGGCAGTCGAAGGCTGGGGCCTCGGCGACCTGATCCCCGGACACAGCGGCTGGCTGTTGGGACATGGAATGTCACTTCGCTGGGGGGGAAAGAGCCTGAGCTTGTGCGGGAGGTTGAGAGGTACTGGCTAGAGATAGTCGGGCTCACCTCCACGCACAGCTTGGGCTCTGGAACCCAGCTCCTCGAGAGGGGCAGGACTTTCCACTTCTCTGGAGTCGCCCGTGGTGAGCGGCGGCGGGCTGGTGTGGGCTTGCTTATAGCTCCCCAGCTCAGCTGCCATGTGTTGGAGTTTACCCCAGTGAACGAGAGGGTTGGTGGAGAAGTCCTGCCTTAAGTGGAGGAGTTTAAGTATCTCGGGATCTTGTTCACGAGTGAGGGAAGGATGGAGCGTGAGCTCGACAGGCGGATTGGTGCAGCCTCCGCAGTGATGCGGTCACTTTACCAGTCCGTCGTGGTGAAGAAGGAGCTGAGCCAAAAGGCGAAGCTCTCAATTTACCGGTCGATCTATGTTCCGACTCTCACCTATGGTCATGAGCTTTGGGTATTGACAGAAAGAACAAGATCACGGATACAAGCGGCTGAAATGAGTTTCCTTTGCAGGGTGGCTGGGCGCTCCCTTAGAGATAGGGTGAGAAGCACAGTCACTCGGGAGGAGCTCGGAGTAGAGCCGCTGCTCCTCCACATCGAGAGGAACCAGCTGAGGTGGCTTGCGCATCTTTTTCGGATGCCTCCTGGACGCCTCCCTGGGGAGGTGTTCCAGGCATGTCCCCCCGGGAGGAGGCCCCGGGGAAGACCCAGGACACGCTGGAGGGACTATGTCTCTCGGCTGGCCTGGGAACGCCTCCGTGTTCTTCCCGAGGACCTGACCGAGGTGTCTGGGGAGAGGGAAGTTTGGGCTTCCATGCTTAGACTGCTGCCTCCGCGACCCGGTCCCGGATAAGTGGAAGAAGACGAGACGAGGAGACGAGACGGTTCAATTACTCCAGGCATTATCTGTTTGAATAGATGTGTCGGTAAGGGATCTAGTACACAAGTTGAGGCTTTTGATGTAGAGATTAATGAAAGTAATTCAGTTTCTTTTAGGGGAGTAAAACAGTCTAACTGATGATCTGATACAGTTATATTGTTAACTACAAGGTCACTTTCATTGTCTAACCTTAAATTAATAGTTTGAATTTTTTGTCGGATATTCTCAATTTTGTCATTAAAAAAATTCATGAAGTCGTTGCTACTACATACTGCAGGTGTGCATGTGTTGATAGTGGACTTATTCCTGGTTAATTTTGCTACAGTATTAAATAGGAATCTGGGATTATTTTTGTTATCTTCTATTAGGGAGGAGAGATATGTTGATCTCGCAGCACTAAGAGCTTTTCTATACTTCAGGAAGCTCTCCTTCCACGCTAATTTGAACACGACCAATTTTGTTTGACGCCATTTACGTTCCAATTTTCGAGTGGTCTGTTTTAATGTGCGAGTGTCATCATTATACCAGGGTGCTAATTTTTTGTCTCTGACCATTTTCCTTTTTAGAGGAGCTACATTATCTAAAGTATGGCGGAATGTTGACTCTAAGCATTCAGTTGCCTGATCGAGTTCTGCAGGGGCTGACAGTGACCCAATCAAAGTTGATAACTCTGGGAGATCATTTATAAAGCTCTGTGCAGTAGTTGACGTGAAAGTACGTTTAATACAGTAGCGTGGTGAGGTGCATATATTATTACTCAGACATATTTTGAATGAGATGAGATAATGATCTGAGATAACTTCAGACTGTGGAAGTATGACTATATTGTCTACGTTTAATCTGAATGTTAGTATTAGATCAAGGGTGTGACCACCATTATGGGTCGGTCCTATGACATTCTGCTTGATCCCGACTGAATCTAAGATGGACACAAACGCTGTTTTCAAAGGGTCTTCTGGGTTATCAAAGTGAATATTAAAATCTCCCACAACTAAAGCTTTGTCTAAGGAAATAACCAGATCTGAGATAAAATCTGCAAATTCAGAAAGAAACTCAGAATATGGCCCCGGGGGCCTGTAAATAATAAGCAATGGAATTAACTGGGTAGACTTATTTTTCGAGGCAACATACATTATATGAGTATGAAGAACTTCAAATGTATTAAATTTATAACCAGGTTTTTGTGTTGCACCTAGATAATCGTTATAAATAACCGCGATGCCTCCTCCTCTGCCAGTTAGACGAGGCTGGTGTATATAACTGTATCCAGGAGGACTCGCTTCATTTAATGCTATATATTCATTTGGCTTAATCCATGTTTCAGTTAAACACAGTACATTAAACTCCTGATCAGTAATGAGTTAATTAACCATTAGCGCTTTAGATGTAAGAGATCTAATATTTAATAGCCCCACCTTTAGATCAAAGGTGCTGGCAGCAGCTGTACAGTCAGTATGATCTAATTTTATATTGATTAGGTTACTGGAACAAACTCTCTGAAAATTTCTACCTTTTTGTTGAGCTCGGGGAACAGACACAGTCTCGATGTAGTGGACCCTGAGTGACGACTCTGTGCAGCTAGCAGACAGTCGGTTTAGCCTGTTCGTCTGCTCCCTGGCCTTGGCTCTGGATTGTCAGAAATTAACTAGGCCTGTTCTGAGACTATGACCTATGCTGCAGGAAATGAGAGCAGCACCTTCCCGAGTGGGATGGATACCGTCCCGCCCTAACAGGCCAGCAGTGCCCTCAAAATTAGCCCAATTATCTATAAAGCCCACACTGTTTTCAGAGCACCACCTGGACAGCCAGCAGTTCAGCGACCATAACCTGCTGTAAGCTACATCGCCACGCCACATTGGGATGGGGCCAGAGCATACTACAGCTATTTTGTAATTGTCTACAAAAAAAGGATGATTAAGACTTTTTCATAGTACTGTATATCGGAAGAATTTTCGACATCTAGATCGAAACCGAAATCAAATTCACTCACTCCTTCCAACTTGTCCCACTTATGTGTGTGGGGTCGCTGCCCTGTGGACCCTATTGATCCATGTCATATTAATTGGAGAATAGTTTTACGCCGGATGCTCTTCCTGTCGCAACCCTCCCATTTCCGGGCTTGGGAAACAACCATCGAATCCAAAATCAGACCTTGGCTCTAAATAAAGGGACCAGAAAGAAATGCACTTTTTAAAAATGTAATTAAATTTTATTTATTTTACAACAAGCACTTTACATTGTCAGGACTATCTTGCTAGCAAGGTTTCCCTTGTTTTCTTCAAGGTTTCCCACAAACAAACATTTCTGTTTAGCTCTTTTGGAGTGTTAACTATGCTCTCAGAAATAAAGGTACCAAACTGTACTTTTCCTTGTTGCTCATGTGGTACTATCAAGGATTCCCTGAGTATGTATCATTTACCTGGATATGTGAATGTGGTGTACTGTTAAGGAACATCATCGCACCTTAAGGACCACTGGTTTACTCTCAATCTATTAAACGTACACAGGTCTGCAGCTTCACAGGCAGCACGTACGGTATGCATTGTGAGTGTTTATTCTCTCTCTCTCTCTCTCTCTCTCTCTCTCTCTCTCTAGTGATCTGAGTCAGAACCAGTTATCCCGAGTCCCCCTGTCTGGCCTGAGCAGTCTTACTCATCTCAAACTGAGAGGAAACACACACCTGTCTCATTCCTTCAGAGAGGACCAGCTGCCCAACATCAGGTATCCCAGAGTCCTCCATTCCATCCATGGTGCACATTATTGCTATCAGAATGACTTTTATTGTTTATGTACTGTTTAAATTCTGAAATATTGATATATTTAATATCCCGAGGTCTGATTTTTTCATCACCTAACATGCTATGACAACACTGAACATATGAATAATTGTGTCACTTTATATAGAAAACCACATGGCCATTGTGGCAGTCATTCATTCATTCATTCATTTATACCCATTTTTTAATTAAATCAACAAAACAAAATGAACAAATATTACATCTTTTGAATATAAATCACAATCTGTGATGCCTTTAGTTCACTATACAGTGCCTGTAATACACTAAATAATTTTTTGCATGGACTTAACATGCCTCTGAACACTGAACATACATTTAAATCTCTTCTGCTTGATATAAAAATGTTTTGTCAAGGTTTATAGGATAGAAGCGTTTCTTGATAATTCCTTCATCTTGTACCAACATCGAAAAAAAAACAATAAACAACAACCATGGACTCCTCCATTAAAGCAGCAACATAACACCAGTTATCACCATAGCTTCCCAGTTAACATCAGCCATATGAGCAATCTATAGAGTTTATAATCCATTTATGGTCAGTGTTACATATTTATCCGACTCTAAAGCAAATACTACTGAATTATAATCTGAAAAAAAAAAATAAAGGTGGTACTTTACAGCATGGGCAGCCATCTTGATGTGACGTCCTACAGCCTCCTGAACTCTGGCTTGAGGACGTCTTCCCAACTTCCTGAGTAGGTTAGAATATAACATCAAGTGAAATATTAGTGATGCTGATTTGTCCAATTCAGTGATTTTAATACACGTTTACACATGTAATACACAAACAACAGATGTTTGTGCAGAGGTTGCACTGGATCTACACCAGGCCAATGCTGATAACAAGCAAGGGAAGCCTTTAGCCAGCAGTTTAGCATAATGGAAATTGCACTTGTAATAAAATTGCTCTGAAATTCTCCCTCAAACTGCTGTGTGAGTGACGAGAATGTTTGTTTATTTTTGAACCTTTAGGGTTATCGAGATGCCCTATGCCTATCAGTGCTGTGTGTTTGGAGCATGCAGCAGCTACAGATCCGCTGCCCAGTGGGAGGAGGTGGCGGGCACAGAGGAGGAGGAGCTTCAGAAAAGAGCACTTGGCCTCGTCCCAATTCATTCTGATTGTAAGTGTATCCGATTTATTACTGTAGAAACCTCCAGTGGTCTTCATTTTTTACAGGCTGTATGTTTAGATGTAGTAGAAAGTACAACTGTAGCACTTTTATTATTCAAATCCACGTCTGGTTTCTCAGAGATGCTTTGCACAGGCTTGTAGTTCTCGAGTCTGACTTGTGCCCCAATTTTAAGGACTTGTGACTCAACTTGGACTCGAGCACAGATGACTTGGACTCAGACTCGTGCATTAATTGCATTGTGATTTTTTTTTCCTTGTTTCCGTTTCCGGTTGAGAGTACGTCGTGCGCGTTCTGGCTGCCGCTTCTCACCAGAGCTTTTGTATTTTATTTTATTTCTTTTTCTATTTTTTTCTGTGTGGTTGTGTAGTTTGGTGTTTGTTTGAGTGTTTTGTCCACTGGTTGTGGTGTAGCTCCGGACCTAGTTTTGGGCGTCGGTTCCCTCCAGGCCTTGGTTCGCCGTGGACGATGCCTGCGCTCCCAGCTGTGGACTGCAGTGAGCTCGTTGCTCATTTTACATCATGGTTGTCCAGCGCGCTGCGCTTTAACGCTTGGCATGATGTTCTGAGTGATGTTGCTCGGTGGTGTCGCGGCAGCTGTGCAGGCGGTTTGGGACACACCAGCGCGCTGCGTGGCGGAGCTTCTCTGCTCGCTGTGTGGATCCATGGCGTGGTGTTCAAGCGATGTTGCTGACAGCGTCGCGGCGGCGGTGCTGGAGATGTGGGACTTGTTTTCGTGCGCCTTTTGGTGGGACTGTGGTTGCTGCACCATGGGAATTACATCCTGACCCCTACTTGGTGGACTTTTTACTTTTTATTTATTTATTTTTTATTATATTTTTTATGTATTTTTTTCTTTCTTTGTCTATAATTGTAAAGCGTCCTTGGGTTTTTTGAAAGGCGCTATATAAATTTAACTTATTATTATTATTATTATTCGAACTCGTAAATTGGAGAGGAGGACTGATTTTCTCTTTATTTTTTGTAACATGCCATAATAATCTGCCATAAGATATTTACATCTACATTCATTTTTGTACTAATTTCATGTAAGAGTGTCACACCTGCGCACCTTGGCATGTGCATCAGATAGACTCTCGGGCGCTCCGGACAGCGCGCGCGCCAAGCGGACTCTCGTGCTCGTACCATAAACGACTTGCACCTGCACAGGATTAAAGACGCAATCAGCGCGCCGATATAAAAACTGTGAAAACACACTTACGTTGCAAAGTATTGAGTTGCGTTGCTGACACATTAACGAGCCTTATTTCCTTGTTTGGTTTCCTGATCCCTGATTTCCTGTTTCTCGTCTCTGATTCTGCCGAGTCTACGATACCTGTGTCTCGCTCGACCTATCGCCTGTTTCACCGTTTTACAATTTTGCCTGCCGTTCTGGATTGTTTACTGTCTTCTCTTGTATTAATAAACACACCTTCTGCACTTACATCCGTCTCCCAACCATCTCTGACAGAATACTTCACACTCCCTGATAAAGAGAAGCACATTCACCTGTTCATACGCCATGTTCAGGAACAAACTAATGGTGCAGTTGGAGTCTTGGACTTGGACTTGACTTGGATCAATAGTGGACTCGACTCGAAAA
This sequence comes from Neoarius graeffei, assembly GCF_027579695.1. Lineage (NCBI taxonomy): Eukaryota > Metazoa > Chordata > Actinopteri > Siluriformes > Ariidae > Neoarius > Neoarius graeffei. Next base: position 79,718,628 of record NC_083581.1, on the reverse strand, counting down.
TTTTTTTAAATGACTTGGACATGACTTGCACTTGAACACTGGGGACTCGAGACTGGACTTGGACTCAAGGTTTAGTGACTTGACTACAACACTGGCTTTGCATTTTTCTTTCTATCCCATTATTCCAAGATCAGGACTTGGTATTTTCATGGCTAAACTGTAGCAAGTTTTCTTGAGATAATTAACACAATAATCAGGCTTGAAGTTGTGACAACTTTTAACTAAATACCAAACTTGAAGGGCACATCTTGATAGTGCATACCACCGCCAAGCCGCATATTATCAACACCAAAATCAAACCACTTGAACTGAGGATCATACTAAATCTGTTCACCAAATTTCACCCAAATCTGTTCACTAGTTTTTGAGTTACGTTGGGAACAAACAACAAAATCCTAGATCCACAGAAATATCTGGATTTGCATCAAAATCTAATCAGTTGTTCCTTGGCCCATGGTCCACCTTTCCTCCAAATTTCATCAAAATCCATTCACTACTTTTTTTAGTTATGTTGGGAACAGACAAACAAACAGAGGTGAAAACATAATCTCCTCCAACGAAGTGGGCGGAGCTAATAATCAGGAACTGTCAGATTCTCAGCGATACCACAGTAATGTTGAATTCTTGATTCCGATTGGTCAAAATGTGTTGATTAATTTTCTATCACAGCAGCTCTGACAGTGGTTCCAGCTGCAAGACAAATCTCAGGTTGATGATTCTGATTCAATGCAGTCATTTTAATACGTGATCATTTCTCGAATAACAGCATGGGTATCGGTGATGTGGTGCAGTTTTCTGTAAGGAGATGTTTATTCAGTATTGATGGAAGGAGTCTCCAGTGTCAGCACTCTGTAACAGTCAGAGGTAAAGTTGTAACTAAGACTACGTTCATATTTCCAGGCTGAAGTGACTCAAATCTGATTTTTTCAGGGCTGTGTGGAGACAGGAATCTGATCATTTCCAATGAAATTTGAGTCACTTTCATATGTGGTCTTAGATCGGCTACGTATCTGATTTGTGGCTATGTGACATGAATGAAAGCGGTCAGATTGGAATTCATGTGGAGGGGTGTTTTTTTGCATATACACATACACTGAGTGCTGTCTTCATTAACAACAACAATGGAGGAAAAACAACAATGGAGGAGAGCTACAGCAGCTGTAAAAACAGAAAAAGCTAGCTGTCTGACTTTTTTTTTCCTTCTGGACCTGATCATGTACAGCTAACAAACTCTTTCCTGTCCTCCAGAGCAAAACGTGATGCATGCTTTAGCTCCTAGCGCATTCATGTAGTGGGTTTTAATACAACAAGTCGTCTCACAACGGTGTTTTTTTGTTGTTGATGATGTAGATGACTCGTGCAAAAACGTCTAAATGTGCTGATGCGTGCCATTTCAGAGGACACATGCGTTCACGATACAGTGAGATACAGGTTACTTATAATTATGAATGTGAACAATCAAGATAAGAAAATCCGATCTGAGCAAAAAATCGGAATTGAATATTGAGGCTTTGAATATAAACGTTCCCGACACAAGATTCCGTTTTGCTGTTTTTCTGTAACATGACAGGCTGAGTTTTTTTTTGGTCTTATTAACTTAAAGAGACAAAATGAGACATTGATGGAACAAACAACTGTTTAAATCTGTTATAATGTACTTGTAATTATATACACTCACTGGCCACTTTATTAGGAACACCCATCCACCTGCTGCTGTTTTCTGCAGTTCTGTAATCAGCCGATCCCTCGACAGCAGCACGATGCATCAAATCCCACAGATACAAATCAAGAGCTTCAGTTAATGTTCACAATGTTCAAACATCAGAACGGGAAACATTGTGATCTCACAGTGTGACTTTCTCTCACTGTGGTATGGGTGTTGGTTTGATCCAGATGGACTGGTTTGAGTATTTCAGAAGCTGCTGATCTCCTGGGGTTTTCACACACAACAGTCTCTAGAGTTTACACAGAATGGTGCAGAAAACAAAAAACACTGAGTGAGTGAGCGACAGTTCTGTGGGTGGAAACAAACGCCTTGTTGATAAGAGAGGGTCAGAGGGAAATGGACAGATTGGTTCGAGCTTTTTTGCCAGGAAGGATAGAGTAACTCATATAATCACTCTTTACAACCGTGGTGAGCAGAAAAGCATCTCAGCATGCAACAGCAGAACAGAAGAACACATTGGGTTCCACTCCTGCAGCCAAGAACAGGGATCTTAGAACCAACAACAGGTTCCTATTAAAGTGGCCAGTGAATATAATCATTCACAAATTGCTGTGTTATTCAAGGAATAAAGCACTTTGATATAAAAAAATAATCATCTTTAGGGCTGTAACAGTAACTGCTGTAACAACAAACCGCCGAACGTTTAATTTCTCATCTCATCTCATTATCTGTAGCCGCTTTATCCTGTTCTACAGGGTCGCAGGCGAGCTGGAGCCTATCCCAGCTGACTACGGGCGAAAGGCGGGGTTCACCCTGGACAAGTCGCCAGGTCATCACAGGGCTGACACATAGACACAGACAACCATTCACACTCACATTCACACCTACGGTCAAAAACAAAATACTTTTGCCTCCTAATTCACATTTTAACATCGATGTTGAGGTCAAGCCCCCTGTATGAGCAGAGAAAAACCACAAGTTGTGATTCTAATATAATGATAAAATGAATAACATGATTTCTCTGGATTTTCTAGAAACTCATAAAGGGTGAAGTTTCATCCAGATTTAATGATTCCTCACAGTAAAATAAAAGTGCAGCTCGGTTGTCGTCGTCTGTTTTGTGTCTGCTCATCTTTAATTAGAACAGTTAAAACATGTCGGTGCCGTACAGTAACCACAGCAAAGTGTTTCGTTCTGCATTCCTCTGTCAGCGATTTTATCTTACTGCCTTTAAAGCAGTGCTGTAATTACACCATGAACGATTGAGGAAAGATCTAAAAGTTCCATTCATCTGTGTGAAAGACAAGGAAAACAAAGTGTGGTTAGCGAGTGAGATTTTGAGGTGAGTGTTAGATTTACAGGACCTGTAATCTGTTTTCAGGAGGAGATCTGAAAGTGTTGAAATATTAATGCAGATCAAAAGCATCGGTTCTGATTAAATGCAGTGGTGTTCGATGAAAGTTATGATGAAGTGGAATATTTCAAAATGATTTGATTTGCAGATGATCCTGATCTGGAGGAATTCCAGGCAGCCATTGAAGAGTCCAAACTCCAAACTAATGTCCAGTGCACCCCTGTTCCAGGTGATTACACGTCTACAGAAACATTAATTATTGTTGTAGTAGAACGTAATTATTTCTAACCGATATTTAAAGGAAAGTGAAATGGACTTAACTGGGATTATATGTCTAATTTGTAGCTTGTGTTACTTTTCCCAAACACATTTTGTCAGAAGTTTATGGCTCTGAATGTATTGCTCTACGTCGCCCCCTAGTGGAATAATAGACTAGCTCTCTTCTTTTATTATTGTTTGATGAAATACTTGTCAACCTAATATTTAACAGTTATTCCATGAAATTGAGTCGTACATGAGCTGATGGTTGACGAGGTGCGTAGCACCGAGTTGTCTATAATCCGTGTACGACGAGATTGAGTGGAATAACTGTTTTATTTTATCCACATTCACTGCATTTTGAGAAACAGAGCATTTTGGGGTTTTTTGGCAAATTTGATAAATTATACAAAATGTCTGACAAAATCATTTCCGCTTAGAATGTAAACAAACCGGCGAAATGACAGGAACAATTTGTGAAAAAAGTGATAATAATAATTTTTGAAAAATAAAAAAGATATGTTCTTACCATCAAATAGTTTTATTCCATATTTTGTTGCTTTTTTGTATTTTTTGTGGGTTTTCTTCTTCATTAGGTTTTTTTTTTTTGGTGATTGGCAAACCAACTTAAAGGTGCATTACCACCACCGACTGGGCTGGAGTGTGGAACAGGAGATACTGGGGGGAAATACTATATTCTTTTAGCTACTTCTGTTTCTTTTAAATACTTGATAATTTTGGGGGTTTTGTTTTCGAGTAGAGTTTTTTATTTCATCCTCGGTTGGTTCAGCAACACGCGCCGCCATTTTGTTTTTCTCTACTCATGGTATATGAGCTGATATCCTAGTAGTAGAGTAGCCAATCAGAGTGCGTGATTGCTCATATCCAGTGAATGTGGATAGAATAAAACCTAATTACTGGATTAATGTCCCTGTCCTGCAGGTCCGTTTAAGCCATGTGACACGCTGTTCGACAGCTGGTTGGTGCGATTGGGGATGTGGATCGTTTCTCTCGTCTCTCTGCTGGCCAACATTCTCCTTGTGCTCTCCATCTTCGCTTCACCCAGCTACCTCTCACCTGTAAAGTTCATCATCGGCTCCATCGGCACTGCTAACCTTCTCACTGGGCTCTGTGTGTGTGTGCTGGCGCTAATCGATGCTTTGACCTTTGGCGAGTTCGCTTCATATGGTGCACGCTGGGAAACAGGTGCTGGTTGCCAAGCAACAGGGTTCATCTCTGTGGCAGCATCAGAATCCTCCATGCTGTTCCTGGTGCTCGCGGCAGTTCAGTGCAGTGTTTCCATCTCATTTGGGAAGTCGCCATCTCATGGCAGTGTCCAATGCGCCACTGCAATATGCGTGACGCTTTCGCTGGTCTCCGCAAGCCTGCCGCTGCTGGGGGTGGGGAAATTTGGAACCACGCCCCTTTGTATCCCCTCTCCTCTCCCAGATGCCCCACCCACCACATTGGGCTTCATGGTAGCTCTGATTATGATGAACTCTCTCTGTTTCCTGCTCATCACAAGCACCTATATTAAGCTCTACTGGGATCTGATGAAGGGGAACTTCGACAGCGTGTGGGACTGTGCCATGATCAAACACGTCGCCTGGCTCATTTTCACCAACTGCCTGCTTTACTGCCCTGTTGCATTCCTTACGTTCGCATCCCTGCTCTCCCTCATCCCGGTCAGTGAGGATGTGATCAAGTCTGTCCTGCTGCTGCTCCTCCCACTGCCATCATGTGTCAATCCGCTGCTTTACCTCCTCTTCAACCCACACTTCCGTGAGGATGCAAAGCTTCTCCTGAACAGAGCTTGCCTGGTGCAGGACCGCGTTCTTGACTCCTTTACCTCTGTGGAGATGGAGAAGAGCTCGTGCGACTCCACCCAGGCACTTGTGCCTTTTTGCTCTGAGGCAGACGCAATGCTGGAGGGCTCAGTGCCACTTGTGCCATGCCAGCTGCAGATGACGAATAAAGAAAATGACAAAAAGGAGGAAAACATGTGGAGCAAAACTATGGACAATCAGAGAGGAAGCTCTCTCATCTCTGGAGTTTATCAGTCTTCACATCCCATGTGCCATTCATAAATCCTGTTGGACATCGCGCAGATATCAGAACCCTTCCGATTAGGAGAAAGACATTGATCATGGACAAAACTATATTACTGTTTGAAAACAGAGAAAATAAATATGGACTCAAACTGTTGGACCCGACATGTTTATGCAATCAACAGGTGTAAAATTTCAAATCCTACTTTACAATAACAACTTGGTCAAAAATGAAATGCACACAATGTCGTCCAAATGTTACCCTAAACATACAGTACCAGGCAAAAGTTTGTACACCTCTACTCATTCATAGGTTTTTCTGTATTTTGTATTTTCTACACTGTAGAACAAGACTGAAGACATCGAAACTATGAAATAACATCTGGAACATGTTATTTACCAGCTGGGAGGTCCGTATGGTGAAATACCGTGACCGAGGTCTTGAAAGTACTGAGCGAGGCCCTCTGGGCCGAGGTCAGTATTCAAGGCTGAGGTCACGGTATTTCACCATACGGACTGACCTTAAGCTGGTAAATAATATATTTATTTTTTTATTTACCAAATTCTAAAAGAAAACGAGAGCGCCCGAAAGGGAAAACTGAGCCGAGCCACCATTTTGAATCCTCATTCACGGCTGTAATGCAAATGGCTTCCTCCTCTGTATACAAGTGCACTTCCATGGCAGGAAAAAAACTACATTTTGCTGCCTATGTCGTCCCCTATTTATACAAATAGGAGTCATTCAGGCTTCAGCCATGTTTTTGCTCAGTGTTAGCAAATTACAGGTTTTATCTTTCTCCTGAAATGTTTTATTTTATTTCTTCTTCCTCAGGGGAGTAAAACTCGCTTTCGCTGTGAACACTGTCGTTATCGCTATCCATGCTGTAAAATTAATGCTATTCTCCTGAGAAATGCTGACAAAAATGTATAAGGTTTTTGATAATCTTATAAATAAATATTATTTAAAAAAAAAGATAAACGTTGACAAAAAATTCTACTATGTTTGTTGTTGTTGTGAACGAGCGAGTCGTCAGAGGTCCGTAACTGGGGTCCGTACTGTAGGATACAGACCCGCTCGCCAGCCAATCAGAGCGCAGGATTTGGACCGCGAAAAAATAAATGGAATTATGTAGTAAACAAAAAAATGTTAAAACAGACAAAATATGATTCATATTTTAGAGTTCTCAAAGTGTCCAGCGTTTCCCTTGATGACGCTTTGTACACTATTGTCATTCTCTTAACCAGCTTCATGAGGGAGTCACCTGGAACGCTTTTCAATTAACAGCTGTGTCTCATCAAAAGGTCATTAGTGGATGAGTTTCTTACCTTCTTAATGTGTTTGAGATTAAACAGTAAACAGTAAACAATAAAAATACAATAAACAGCCCTATTCCATCCACAACTGGAGTAATCTATACAGTATTCTGTCAAGAACTGAACAACTAAGTAAAGAGAAACGACATCCATCATTACTTTAAGACAGGAAGTGACATTTACTTAAAAAATAAAGAAAAAACATTGAATAAGATGATGTGTCCAACCTTTTAACTGGTACTGTAGTCGATCACCTGAGATGCGTTTGCTTTCTGGTGTTAGCTAAAGTGGTAGCTATGAGGTTGTATGGTTTCTTAGCTGCATTATCCTCATAGCTCCAGTGCAAAAACAAGATAATAAACATGTATGCACTCCAGAAACTTCTTTACACCATGTATTACTCAGATTTATCTAGCGATTGCAATATAATACAGGTATCACGCAATTATGACATATCACAGTCACTACAAAAAAGTCGCAGTTGTAGAGTTTCATACAATTGTGACTTTTTAATCTCGCTATTTAGACATATCACTGAATTGTGACTTTATTTTCCCCACTTCAACAGAACATCACTCTGTTGTGACATATCATCACAAATTGCAACAACTGTGAGTGTTTTCTCTCTGTTGCAAGATAACATCATGCCACTGTGACACTGCAACGCAGTTGCAACTTTTTATGTCTCATAATTGTGTATTTTCATGCAGTTTATGTTTTTTTCTTTTACAGTTGAAAGTTAAAATTTCACAATTGTGACTTTGCATCCGGCGGCCCGGTGGTGCAGTGGTTAGCGCTGTCGCCTCACAGCAAGAAGGTCCGGGTTCGAGCCCCGTGGCCGGCGAGGGCCTTTCTGTGCGGAGTTTGCATGTTCTCCCCGTGTCCGCATGGGTTTCCTCCGGGTGCTCCGGTTTCCCCCACAGTCCAAAGACATGCAGGTTAGGTTAACTGGTGACTCTAAATTGAGCGTAGGTGTGAATGTGAGTGTGAATGGTTGTCTGTGTCTATGTGTCAGCCCTGTGATGACCTGGCGACTTGTCCAGGGTGAACCCCGCCTTTCGCCCGTAGTCAGCTGGGATAGGATCCAGCTCGCCTGCGACCCTGTAGAACAGGATAAAGCGGCTACAGATAATGAGATGAGATGAGCAGCTACTTGTTAATGTCACACAATTGTGACTTAGTGCTTCTGTTTCTAATAACCAAACCACAACACAATCCAGCAGTGTGTAAACAAGCAAAATAAAGTGCCCCCTCCAGGAGAATGTCTTGGGCTGAAGAGGACGATGTGTCTGCAGTGTTGGTGCAGGTTGGTTAGAGGTAGGAGATGGCCTTATAACCACAGGGTTGAGATATCCAAAAACTCACGTCAGCAAGATAAAAAGTTGCAGTTTTGAGGTCTAATATTTTCTCATACGTGGCAAAAACAAGCTTCTGTACACCACTCATAACATTCAGCAGAGTTAGAATGGACATTGTGTACATTTCATTTTTGGTTTTAATAAAATGTCCTTTAATATTACAGTGTGAAAATGGTTGCTCGAGCATACCTGTTCATTCAGGGTGTTTTAAAGAAAGCACTTATTAAAATGATAAACAACCACAGCGTATGTTAATAATAATAGTTGTTTATTAAGCATTGGCAGGTCTTCGCTTACCGTAACTGAGCACAACTCGCAGGAGAAGTGATAAAAACTGTCTTAAAAATTCAAAGATTAAAACTGGAATATAAATGTTTAAGGTGGAACAGTCTCACATTGGACTTGGACATGCATTCATTGGGTTTTATTGTTTTTAAAAACATGTAAATGTAATCAGAGAAACAGCCGTGGATTAGCCTGTACTACAGCGCGGGGGTTCTGCTTTTCACAGTTGTAAAGTAGCTAGCTATTATGTATAAAATATAAATATAACTACCTCTGAACTAGCATGCTCATTTCCTTTTTTTTTTTACCCAGAGTGTGTTTTGTTTCTATTCTGCTTAAAATGTACATGAAAAATAAATAATTTTTATATCGACATTTGAAACCCTTTAGTTTGAAATCCAGACATGCTATTTTGGATGTATATATTTTCATATTTCTGTACACATCTAATGAAAAATGATTTAATAAAGTTTATTAGTTTCATACATGTCCTGATTTGGGTAAAATCTGTCTGGGATATTTCAGTTTAACATCAACTGAAGCCTTGACCACTAAACTGTTTGCTCGCTTAGTATTTTCCTGCATTTATTAACATGCATTTGATCAAAAAAATGTACTTATTGAAGATATTTGTTTTTATTTCACTTAAGCAGCATATACAGTACATTATCATTTGTACATTAGCCAAACTGTAATATACCTATATATTAGTGAATTTACAACAGACACTCAACTTTTTCTATAGTTTGCCTCCAATATTTAAAGGAAAATTACTTGCTTTAATAATTATAATGCTGCTAATCAAGTACACAATAATCATGGCAAGTCCAACCCCAAATCAGAAAAAGTTGGGATCATATGGAAAATGCAGATTTAAAAAAAAAGAAAGAAAGCAGTGATTTCGAAATGTACTTTGCCTTGTATTTCACTGCAGACAGAACGACCCCAAGATATTTCATGTTTTATCTGGTCAGTTTTGCTTTGTTTGTGAATATCCATCCGTTCCTGCATTTCAAGCCTGTAACATGTTCCAAAAAAAGTTGGCATGGGGGCAATTTAGGGTGACTAATGAGGTAAAACAGTTAAATAATGATGTGATGTGAAACAGGCAACTGTAATCATGATCTGGTACAAAATCAGTCTCCAGGAAAGGCTGAGTCTTTGAGGAGAAAAGATGGGCTGAGGATCTCCAGTTTATCAACAAATGCATAAGAAAAATAGTGAAATTTTTGAAATCAATGTTCCTCAAGGAAAGATAGGAATGGATTTGGATATTTCACCCTCTATAGTGCATAATATCATTAAACTATTCAAGGAATCTGGAGAAATTTCGGTGTGTAAATGGCTCAAGCCTAATCTGAACCCCCTTGATCTCTGATCCCTCACTGCATCAAGAACTGTCATTCATCTACAGCTGATAGAACCACATGGGCTCAGGATTACTTTGGCAAACCTTTATCAAGCTACAGTACAGAGTTACACCCACAAACACCAGTTAAAACTTTACTGTGAAAAAAGGAAGCCTTGTGTTAGATTATGTTAGCCTTAGATTCAGTAGGGATTAATCAGAATGTCATAGGACCGACCCATAATGGTGGTCACACCCTCGATCTAATACTAACATTCGGGTTAAACATAGAAAATATAGTCACACTTCCACAGTCTGAAGTTATCTCAGATCATTATCTCATCTCATTCAAAATATGTCTGAGTAATAATATTTGCACCTCACCACGCTACTGTATTAAACATACATTCACGTCAACTACTGCACAGAGCTTTATAAATGATCTCCCAGAGTTATCAACTTTGATTGGGTCACTGTCAGCCCCTGCAGAACTTGATCAGGCAACTGAATGCTTAGAGTCAACGTTCCGTCATACTTTAGATAATGTAGCTCCTCTTAAAAGGAAAATGATCAGAGACAAAAAATTAGCACCCTGGTATAATGATGACACTCACACATTAAAACAGACCACTCGAAAATTGGAACGTAAATGGCGTCAAACAAAATTGGTAGCGTTCAAATTAGCGTGGAAGGAGAGCTTCCTGAAGTATAGAAAAGCTCTTAGTGCTGCGAGATCAACATATCTCTCCTCCCTAATAGAAGATAACAAAAATAATCCTAGATTCCTATTTAATACTGTAGCAAAATTAACCAGGAATAAGTCCACTATCAACACATGCACACCTGCAGTATGTAGTAGCAACGACTTCATGAATTTTTTTAATGACAAAATTGAGAATATCCGACAAAAAATTCAAACTACTAATTTAAAGTCAGACAATGTAAGTGACCCTGTAGTTAACAATATAACTGTATCAGATCATCAGTTAGAATGTTTTACTCCCCTTAGAGAAACTGAATTACTTTCATTAATCTCGGCATCAAAAGCCTCAACTTGCGTACTAGATCCCTTACCTACACGTCTATTCAAACAGATAATACCTGAAGTAATTGATCCGCTTCTAAAAATAATAAATTCTTCTCTTACGATCGGCTATGTACCCAAATCCTTTAAACTAGCAGTTATCAAACCCCTGATTAAAAAACCTGACCTTGATCCCTGTCAGCTGTCCAATTATCGGCCAATATCAAACCTCCCCTTTATCTCCAAGATCCTTGAAAAAGCTGTGGCACAGCAGTTATGCTCATATTTACATAGGAATAACATCCATGAAATGTATCAGTCAGGATTTAGACCTCATCATAGCACAGAGACAGCTCTGGTTAAAGTAGTAAACGACCTACTGTTGGCATCTGATCAGGGCTGTGTCTCGCTGCTTGTGTTGCTTGACCTTAGTGCAGCATTTGATACCATTGATCATTCCATTCTTCTGGATAGACTAGAAAATGTTGTGGGAGTTAAGGGAATGGTCCTCTCCTGGCTCAGCTCTTATTTAACTGATCGCTATAAATATGTTGATGTAAATGGTGATTTTTCTAGACGTACTGAGGTAAAGTTTGGTGTTCCACAAGGTTCTGTCTTTGGTCCACTGCTTTTTTCTTTATATATGTTCCCTCTGGGTGATATTATTCGTAAACATTGTATTAGTTTCCACTGTTATGCTGATGACACACAGTTGTATGTTTCTGAAAAACCTGATGAGAGACACCAGCTTAATAGAATTGAGGAATGTGTTAAGGACATTAGACGCTGGATGCTTATTAACTTCCTTCTGCTTAACTCTGACGAGACTGAAGTACTTGTACTTGGACCACATACAGCTAGAAGTAAGTTTTCTTATTCCACAGTAACTCTGGATGGCCTTTCTGTTTCTTCACGTACAGCAGTAAAAGACCTCGGAGTGATTATTGACCCCAGTCTTTCATTCAAAACTCACATTGATAACATTACCCGGATAGCTTTCTTTCATCTCAGAAATATTGCTAAGATAAGAAATTTAAAGTCACTACATGACGCAGACCCTCTCGATGTGTTGCTACCTTGTCGTGGTGGGGGGCTTGTGTGCCTCCATGACCCTGAGGGCTATACCGGTGGGGGCTAGACCCCTGGCAGGTGCAACCAAGCCGGGCAGGGCTCAGGGTAGAGGACAGATGAAGAGCAGCACCTGGTCCTCCAGGTTGGGGGTTGGGCGTGGGGTTAACAACTCCACCCTGGAAAAAACAAATTGTTACAGAATCGCAAACAAGAAACTCAAAAGTCACTAAAGTTCTGGGAGAAGATGGACCCACGGCTGGAGAACGAATGATGCCTAGTAGTGAAAGCCTTATGGAAGCTACTAGGCGGACAACCATCATCTCTACCAGGACCACAACTAACATGGGAACATGGAATGTCAGAACTATGTTTGAAACTGGCAAAACAGCTCAAGTGGTGGCAGAGATGAGACGCTACAACCTAGATCTCCTGGGAATCTGCGAGTCTAGGTGGACAGGCTCTGGCCAGCACAAACTAGCCACAGGGGAGCTGCTGCTGTTCTCAGGTCACAAGGAAGCAAACGCACCCCACAGCCAGGGAGTGGCCCTGATGTTACCGAAGATGGTCCAAAGAGCTCTCATTGGATGGGAGGCACATGGCCCACGTATCATCACGGCCTACTTCCGCACAACCAACAGGAAAATCAACTTGGATGTCATCCAATGTTTTGCCCTGACCAATGAGAGCGATAAGAACATCAAAGAGGATTTCTATAACAGGCTACAGACCATAATCCAGGCGTGGCCAAGAAGAAACATCATTGTCGTCTTGGGTGACTTTAACGCCAAGATCGGCAAAAACAACCAAGGGTTCGAAGGAATAATGGGAAAAGAAGGCTTGGGGAAATGAATGAGAATGGGGAGAGATTTGCCAACTTGTGTGCCACTACAAACCTTGTCATTGGGGGGAGCTTCTTCCAACACAAGCGGATACACAAGGCTACCTGGGTGTCACCAGACCTCAGGACCGAAAATCAGATTGACCATGTCTGCATTGGAAAAAGGTTCAGAAGATCACTGGAAGATGTACGGGTCAGAAGGGGAGCGGACGTTGCATCGGACCACCATCTACTGAGTGCCCGCATAAAACTCAAGCTGAAGCAAAACTGGACAGGACAATCCAGTCAGCGCCAGAGGTACAACACCACCACCCTGAAGGAAACAGACAGGCTAGAACAATTTAAAACTACACTTTCAAAAAAGGCCCAGATCCTACAACAACAGACTGAGGAAAAGACTATGGATGAAAAGTTGCAGAGCATTAAAGAAGTAGTAACATCAACATGCCAAGAAGTGCTGGGTTACAAGAAGCAGGGACATAAAGAATGGGTCTCAGCGGAGACGTTAAAAAACATACAGGAGAGGAAAAGGAAGAAAGCAGATATGAACAACAGCCGCAAGCATGCTAGGAAAGTTAAGGCCAAAGAAGAATATACAAAAGCAAACAGAATAGTTAAGAAGGGTTTAAGAGCAGACAAGAGAAGATATATGGAAACCCTGGCATCCGAGGCAGAAGACGCAGCCCAAAAGGGCAACATGAGGGAGCTGTATGCTAACATCAAAAAGCTCTCAGGTAAATTTAACCAACCAGAGAGGCCAGTGAAGGACAGAGATGGGAACAGTATTCCAGGGTTAGAACAACAAAAGCGGACATGGGTAGAGCATTTTGAGGATCTCTTGAATAGGCCTTCTCCACCAAACCCAATAAATATCCAGCCAGCCAGCTGTGATCTCCCTATTGCTTGTGACGTTCCATCAAAGGAAGAAATGTATAAGGCCATCAAGCAACTGAGAAGCGGGAAGTCCGCTGGTCCTGATGGTATTCCTGCAGAAGTTTTGAAGGCAGACGAAGTGACCATTGTGGACATGCTCCATCCCCTTTTCCAAAACATATGGGAGAAGGAGGATATTCCATTAGAATGGAAGGAGGGCCATCTGATCAAGCTCCCAAAGAAGGGGGACCTTAGCTCATGTTCCAACTACAGAGGGATAACATTGCTCTCAACTCCAGCTAAAATCTTCAACAGAGTCCTCCTAAACAGGATGAAAGACATGGTCGACCCACATCTCCGAGAACAACAAGCAGGATTCAGGAAGAACAGATCCTGCACAGACCAAATAACAACATTAAGGATTATCCTGGAGCAATCCTTGGAGTGGAACTCACCTCTGTATGTAAATTTTATTGATTACGAGAAGGCATTTGGCAGTGTAGATAGACAGACTATCTGGAGACTACTGAGGCACTATGGGGTGCCAGAAAAGATAACCAACATTATCAGGAACTCGTATGAGGGAATGTCCTGCAGAGTGGTTCATGGCCAACATCTCACAGAAGCTTTTCATGTAAGGACAGGAGTTAGACAAGGATGCCTACCATCACCCTTTCTTTTCCTGTTGGCGATAGACTGGGTAATGAAGACATCAACTGCCCAAAAGAGGAATGGCATCCAATGGACACCTTGGTCGCAACTAGAGGACCTTGACTTTGCTGACGACCTGGTACTTCTTTCTCACACCCATCAACAAATGCAGGAGAAAACCACAACCATAGCAACTTACTCAGCAAGTCTTGGCCTCATTATACACAAAGGGAAGAGCAAGATCCTTAAAGTAAACAATAACAACACAACCCCAATCAGGATAGAGGGAGAAGCAATAGAGGAAGTAGAGAGTTTCACCTATCTTGGAAGCATAGTGGACAAAATGGGTGGGACCGATGCTGATGTAAAGGTATGGATTGGAAAGGCAAGGGCAGCTTTCCACCAGCTGAGGAATGTCTGGGGATCGTCGGAACTGCCACGCAATATCAAAATCAGGATGTTTAACTCCATGGTAAAGCCTATACTTCTGTATGGCGCAGAGACCTGGAGGACAATGGCCAACACCATGAATAAAATACAGGCCTTCATCAATACCTGCCTCAGACGGATCCTAAGAGTATACTGGCCAAATACCATCAATAACCTGGAGTTGTGGCTCCAAACAGGACAACAGCCTGTAGAAAAAGAGATCCTCCAAAAAAGATGGAAGTGGGTTGGCCATACCCTTCGAAAACCTACATCAAATACCGCAAGGCAAGCCCTCTTCTGGAACCCACAAGGGAGAAGGAAGAGGGGCAGGCCAAGAAACAGCTGGCGTCATGACCTAGATGCAGAGGTGAAGAGGTCTGGCTATACATGGGGACAACTGGAAAAGATCGCCCAGGATCACGATGACTGGAGAGCACTTGTTCATGGCCTATGCCCAAAATTGGGCGGTAGGCGTAAGTAAGTAACATGACGCAGAAAAACTAGTTCATGCTTTCGTTCCCTCCAGGTTGGATTATTGTAATGCCTTACTGTCTGGATGTTCCAATAAGTGCATAAACAAGCTCCAGTTAGTTCAAAATGCAGCAGCAAGAGTCCTTACTAGAACTAGAAAATATGACCACATCACCCCTGTCTTATCCACACTGCATTGGCTCCCAATCAAATTTCGTATTGATTATAAAATACTACTATTGACCTTTAAAGCACTGAATGGTCTCACACCACAGTACCTGAGTGAACTTCTGCTCCTCTATGACCCGTCACGCCTACTTAGATCAAAAGGTGCAGGCTATCTGCTGGTACCTCGTACAGTGAAGGCTACATCAGGGGGTGGAGCCTTTTCTTACAAATCCCCACAGTTATGGAACAGCCTTCCAAGTAATGTTCGGGAATCAGACACAGTCTCAGTGTTTAAGTCTCGGCTGAAAACATATCTGTTTAGTCAAGCCTTGTGTTAATGGTGTTTATGAGGTAAAGGTGTAGATCTGGAGGATCCTCAGACAGAGTGTTTTGGTAAACTGGGATGTATGGATGCTGTCAGTCCCCACTCGCTTGCTCACTCGAGTTTGTTGACGGTGTAGTGGCTGCTGCTTTATGTCCCGGGGCCCCTCATGCCTGTGTTACCTTCTGGCTCTCCCCTTTTAGTTATGCTGTCATAGTTAGTTGCCGGAGTCCCTGCTTGTACTCAGTGCAATATGTATACTGTTCCTACTTATTCAGGTGACATTGGGCTTACCTAATAACCTGTGTTTTCTCTCTCTTCCCCCAAATCTGTCCCTCTGAGTTACATATCGGTCCTGGGATCGAGATGCTGAACCTCTTCTGCTCCTCGGACCTGCCTGATCCATCCTGGTGCCCTGTGTCTGGTTGGAGTCTCATCGCGTCGCTCCTGTGGAGGGCGGCCCCATGTGGACAGTTGAGGGTCGCGCCTGGAGGACACTCTGGACTCTTGCAGTGGTGTTTTTGTGGCTGGGGACTGCAGTTGACTTGCTGACTTTGGGACTGCGGTTGTCGTGAACGGTTTTGCGCTCGGGTTTCCATCGGTGTGGGGTTTATAGCATCAACAAAGCTGATTTTATGTTAGGACTGTTAATGTCATAGTCATGTTGTCTGTTGTTGCCCAAATGAGGATGGGTTCCCTTTTGAGTCTGGTTCCTCTCGAGGTTTCTTCCTCATGTCGTCTGAGGGAGTTTTTCCTTGCCACCATCGCCACAGGCGTGCTCATTGGGGATAGATTAGGGATAAAATTAGCTCATGTTTTAAGTCATTCAAATTCTGTAAAGCTGCTTTGCGACAATGTTTATTGTTAAAAGCTTGATACAAATAAACTTGACTTTACTTGACTTATGTTAACTGTGTCCAGAATCAGTGTTCCAGGTCTTTTTTGTAAGAAATGGACGCCGTGTGCTCTGAAGAGGAAAAGGACCATCGAGACTGTTAGCAGGAACAAGTCCAAAAGTCAGGGTGTCATGGTATGGCGTTGGGTCAGTGCCCTTGGTGAAGGTAACTTACACTTCTGTGATGGAGCATTAATGCAGAAAAGTCCACTGAGATTTTGGAGCAACATCTGCTGCCTTCAAGACGCCGTCTTTTCCAGGGAGATTTAAACAAGATGATGCAAAACCACATTCTGCTCACATACAAAGGTGTGGCTGTGGAAGAAGAAGGTGTTTCCCCTCTGTCCCCAATAGAGAATGTGTGGAGAATTTAGAAATGAAAAATATGACAGTGACGACCCCGAACTGTTCCACACCTTAAGACCTGTTTACAGGAAGAACGGGACAAAAATAACACCTGAAACACTTCAGCACTTGGAGTCTTCAGTCCATCAACATCTTTCAAGTGTCCGGAGAAGGAACAGGAGCGTTATACACATTATAAAGTAAGAAATACTTTACTGTCCCAACTTTTTTTTTTAAATGTGTTGCAAGAATCAAAATTGAAATGTGGTTATTTTGAAAAACAAATAACAAAAAACAAAAAACCCACAATAAAATCCATGAGATAAAACATGAAATGTGCTGTTGTACTGTTTTGAGTGCAATATGGGTCAAAGATTATTTATAAATAATTGTTTTCAGTTTTAATTTCAATTTCAACTTTTTCTGATTTGAGGTTGTAGAAATCACCAACGAGCACTAGATATGTTTAACAAATTTAAACACTGTAGAGATTTATGTTTTCAACTTTTAGTCCAGAAAATAATGACATTTTAATACGTACATTTACACACACCAGTCAATTTAATAGGAACACCTGCACTCCTGCTCATTCATGGACATGTCCAAACAGCCAGCTGAAGCCTGCAGAAAGACCAGGTGGTGTCCAGTTTGGGTGAATTTGTGCCATGAGAGCCTCAGCTTCCTGTTCTTGGCTGAAGGAGTGGAACCTGATGTGGCCTTCAACTGTTCTAACTCATCCACCTCAGTGTTTGATCTGTCGTTTATGCTGAGATGCTTTTCTGCTTGCTACAGTTGTAGTGATTATATGAGTTACTTAACCATGTCGTGGTTAAAGCCACAGAAATCACACGTTTTCCCTCATTCTACATGATGTTTTGCATTTCACTGCTGCCAGATGATTGGCTGATTCAATAACGGCATGAATGTGCAGGTGTACAGGTCTTCCTAATAAAGTAAGCGTACATCAGTACGTACAGAAATATCTCTGAGAATCATGATTTTTTTTGTCATCTTGCCCACTCCTACAACCCCGATTCCAAAAAAGTTGGGACAAAGTCTCATCTCATCTCATTATCTGGAGCCGCTTTATCCTTCTACAGGGTCGCAGGCAAGCTGGATCCTATCCCAGCTGACTACGGGCGAAAGGCGGGGTTCACCCTGGACAAGTCGCCAGGTCATCACAGGGCTGACACATAGACACAGACAACCATTCACACTCACATTCACACCTACGCTCAATTTAGAGTCACCAGTTAACCTAACCTGCATGTCTTTGGACTGTGGGGGAAATCGGAGCACCCGGAGGAAACCCACGCGGACACGGGGAGAACATGCAAACTCCACACAGAAAGGCCCTCGCCGGCCACGGGGCTCGAACCCAGACCTTCTTGCTGTGAGGCAACAGCGTTAACCACTACACCACCGTGCCGCTTGGGACAAAGTACAAATTGTAAATAAAACAGAATGCAATAATTTACAAATCTCAAAAACTGATATTGTATTCACAATAGAACATAGACAACATATCAAATGTCGAAAGTGAGACATTTTGAAATTTCATGCCAAATATTGGCTCATTTGAAATTTCATGACAGCAACACATCTCAAAAAAGTTGGGACAGGGGCAATAAGAGGCTGGAAAAGTTAAAGGTACAAAAAAGGAACAGCTGGAGGACCAAATTGCAACTCATTAGGTCAATTGGCAATAGGTCATTAACATGACTGGGTATAAAAAGAGCATCTTGGAGTGGCAGCGGCTCTCAGAAGTAAAGATGGGAAGAGGATCACCAATCCCCCTAATTCTGCGCCGACAAATAGTGGAGCAATATCAGAAAGGAGTTCGACAGTGTAAAATTGCAAAGAGTTTGAACATATCATCATCTACAGTGCATAATATCATCAAAAGATTCAGAGAATCTGGAAGAATCTCTGTGCGTAAGGGTCAAGGCCAGAAAACCATACTGGGTGCCCGTGATCTTCGGGCCCTTAGACAGCACTGCATCACATACAGGCATGCTTCTGTATTGGAAATCACAAAATGGGCTCAGGAATATTTCCAGAGAACATTATCTGTGAACACAATTCACCGTGCCATCCGCCGTTGCCAGCTAAAACTCTATAGTTCAAAGAAGAAGCCGTATCTAAACATGATCCAGAAGCGCAGACGTCTTCTCTGGGCCAAGGCTCATTTAAAATGGACTGTGGCAAAGTGGAAAACTGTTCTGTGGTCAGACGAATCAAAATTTGAAGTTCTTTATGGAAATCAGGGACGCCGTGTCATTCGGACTAAAGAGGAGAAGGACGACCCAAGTTGTTATCAGCGCTCAGTTCAGAAGCCTGCATCTCTGATGGTATGGGGTTGCATTAGTGCGTGTGGCATGGGCAGCTTACACATCTGGAAAGACACCATCAATGCTGAAAGGTATATCCAGGTTCTAGAGCAACATATGCTCCCATCCAGACGACGTCTCTTTCAGGGAAGACCTTGCATTTTCCAACATGACAATGCCAAACCACATACTGCATCAATTACAGCATCATGGCTGCGTAGAAGAAGGGTCCGGGTACTGAACTGGCCAGCCTGCAGTCCAGATCTTTCACCCATAGAAAACATTTGGTGCATCATAAAACGGAAGATACGACAAAAAAGACCTAAGACAGTTGAGCAACTAGAATCCTACATTAGACAAGAATGGGTTAACATTCCTCTCCCTAAACTTGAGCAACTTGTCTCCTCAGTCCCCAGACGTTTACAGACTGTTGTAAAGAGAAAAGGGGATGTCTCACAGTGGGAAACATGGCCTTGTCCCAACTTTTTTGAGATGTGGTGTTGTCATGAAATTTAAAATCACCTAATTTTTCTCTTTAAATGATACATTTTCTCAGTTTAAACATTTGATATGTCATCTATGTTCTATTCTGAATAAAATATGGAATTTTGAAACTTCCACATCATTGCATTCCGTTTTTATTTACAATTTGTACTTTGTCCCAACTTTTTTGGAATCGGGGTTGTAGTTGTGTAACATTAAAATGAGCGCTGATCTGAGCACAGCTGATGAAATAACTTCGGTGGCATGGAAACCAGCCCACTAGTCCTTTATTTACATCATGAGGCTGCAAAGATGCTACCATCACCTACATCTAAATTACATGAAACATGCTTTAATTTTAGCAGCCAATCAGAGGAACTGATTCAGCAGGTTACAGTCATCCGAGAGCCGAAATAAATGCTGAGTTATTTAGTGAAAAATAAGTGAGTTATTAAGTCAGACTTCAGTGAGTTTGTAAGAGGTGTTTGTGTCTGAGAATGCTGCAAATAAAAATTCAGCTAGCTATTTATTTATTTATTTATTTATTTATTTATTTATTGCTGTTTAAAGTCATGAACTCAAAAAGAACAAATTTCCAAAATAATATTTTTTTCACACTTTATGAACATTAATATTTACTTCTAGTAAAAAGTTTATAAATATTGTGCAGCTACGTTTTTTTCCTGAAACAAATAAAATGAAATAAAGATAAACCACCAGTAGAGGGCAGCAGTGACCCTTCAGTTTCATTATTAAGTGGTTATTATAGATGCAAAGAGACGAATATGATTCCATAAGTGAACGAATTAAAGAATGAATTCATCTCAGAAGGTTCTTTGTTCAGTTCCCTCCATGGTCTCACAACACACTAGAAGCTGAGCAGCTCGGACCCTGATGTTCCTGGGAGTTTCAGCCTCTTGCTGCTGCTGTTTCTGTAAATCCCACATGCAGATCCTCTTTCACTTTCATTTCCCGGAAGGTTTTCTACACGAGCAGCAGCCTGACCCTCCTTCAGCACCGACTGCATCTGGGGAACACTGCAGTTCATCTCTCTCCACATCCACAGCAACAAACTGAAGAGCTCCTTCACTGAGCACTTTAACTATTTATCAAACTAATGTGATGTGCAGTTTGGGAATAACATCATGACCAACAGCTCTACAGCACCAAAACTCATCACGGTAAGAGTTCACGCGCACACACACACACACACACACTCTCTCTCTCTCTCTCTCTCTCTCTCTCTCTCTCTCTCTCACACACACACACTAAGGAATGGTTATTTGAATCCTCACAGACAGCCATTGTACACACCATTAGGCTACAGAACAATCTACAGGAAATCCAGCCTCCATTTTATAAAGCTCAGGATCCCAGTTTAAAGCAGTGTGTTATTCATTAAAGTCGAACATCCAAGGGATCAAATTTTAGATTTGGTTCAATCATTCAAATATGGCTAAGAGCTAGAACATTATACAGTATAACATCCAGTATGAAGGAATAACTGCTTTCAACAACATTACAAAACTACTGAAAAGCACAAATCTGCTCTGCACAACACCAGCACACTGTTTACTTTCACTTTTGCCCTCAGTGATCCTTTCACTTTACAGCTACAAGAAAACAGGCAGTAAATCAGACCGCTTACAGGAAACCTGGGCTCTTTTCTTGAAAAGTAAATGCCTGATGAATACTCAATTATACTCCATTACATATGTACATACATGCATATACATTATACATACATATATATATATATATATATATATATATATATATATATATATATATATATATATATATATATATATATATATAAAGTACACACACACACACACAGAGTCTGAGGTATTCTATTGTGTTTTTCATACAAACTTTGTTGTAGATTTCTATTTTGTGACTTCTACATTATCAAGTCAGTAAAAAAACATTTTAGAGTCCAAATGTTCGTTTTCCAGCACAAAATTAAATGTTAGGGGAAAAAAAAGTTTGTATCTGAGCAGCATATTCCATAAGAGACACTTTTCAGATGGAAAAAGAAAGCATAATGAAGGCTGCTGGGTTTGGGTGTAAAATGAAGAAGTGAGTGTGACAGTCAAAGTGTCCAGAAGAACTGTGGCTGGTTCTGTAAGATGCTCAGGAAAACCTACAGATCATTTCCACATAAAACTGACCTCACTGGACCTGAGACGGAGATTTTTTTTAAAGCAAAGGGAATTTCGTCTCACACCAAATACTGACTCTGTTTCATTTATTATGGCTCACTGATTACTGTTTATAGTATTTTTTATGCTGAAACATTTCATTTCATTATTTTTTAAGCTGTTTTTGGTCGACAGCATTTCTTTACATATGCTTTTGCACAGAGAGAGAGAGAGAGAGATGCAGAATTAAATATAGAATTAAATTGAGGAATACAAAAATGATAGTAAAATATTAATATATTTATAAAATAACTTTTGTTGTTCTAATGATTATTTTCATTTCAGCATATCTGAGGTCTACAGGCTTTATATATATTTTGAAATACACCCCAAGAAATTGAGAGCAACTTTAGAAAAACAAGAAACAGCTTACAATAAAAAAACCCAGAACAGAACAGATAGATCAATCGATCGATAGATAGACACTTTCAAAAGGATCTGAACATCACATCTACAATGGATGTATGGCTATTTATTTATTTGGTTGGTTGGTTTTCTATTTATTTATTTGTTTGTTTGTTTACTTGTTTATTTATGTATTTACTTATCTATCTATCTATCTATCTATCTATCTATCTATCTATCTATCTATCTATCTATCTATCTACTTATTTATTGCTGAGCAAGGCACTTAAAGTTCCATGTTTGAAAAAAAAAGATTTGATTAAAATGAAAAAACAAACAAAAAACATTCAAAATAATACAAATATTTTGTTACAGTACACAAATTAAATGTAATATACAATCTGACCTGAGGGAATTCTTCTTAACATATTTCTTCACAAAAATATAAATAATATTTATGACTTTATCATTCCACTTCTTCAACAAACAAGCAAACAGCTGTTTTGTGATGGTTTTGATGTCTGTAGGATGCAGGGGAACCTGACCACAACACCACAAACCCCTCGAGCTCCATGTTTCCTGAAACACCAGACGAACTCTGCAGACTTCCTGGACGATTACGTAAGTCCTGAATTTACACCTGAGTTCTCATCTCATCTCATCTCATCATCTCTAGCCGCTTTATCCTGTTCTACAGGGTCGCAGGCAAGCTGGAGCCTATCCCAGCTGACTACGGGCGAAAGGCGGGGTTCACCCTGGACAAGTCGCCAGGTCATCACAGGGCTGACACATAGACACAGACAACCATTCACACTCACATTCACACCTACGCTCAATTTAGAGTCACCAGTTAACCTAACCTGCATGTCTTTGGACTGTGGGGGAAACCGGAGCACCCGGAGGAAACCCACGCGGACACGGGGAGAACATGCAAACTCCGCACAGAAAGGCCCTCGCCGGCCACGGGGCTCGAACCCAGAACCTTCTTGCTGTGAGGCGACAGCGCTAACCACTACACCACCGTGCCGCCCACACCTGAGTTCTGATGATTATTTTGATTTCTTATCTCTTCATTGTTTAAAAGCTAAAATATCTCATGGTTGATGTATTTATTTGCAGGTAAATAATTCCCATTCTTGTGTGTTAAATGCTAAGCAATTAGAAATATCTAATAAATTAATTACAAAATAGATGAATTCAATAAATAATTCTAAGATATATTAGTGATAAAGTACAATTTTAAATCAGTATATTTATGCATTGTCTCTTTTTTACAAGTGTGACATGAAATTACAGAACAGAAATAAAAACAGTAAAGTACTTTGTTGTTAATGAAATAAAATAAATACTCTTGTAGTCAAATTGAAATAGATGTTTCGGCATCTTTTCTGCATTTGCATTTTTTTAATGACTATTTTCAGACAGCATTTTATTGTATGCTATTAATCTCATGGATTATTTATTTTTAGATACTAATTTAATATTTAAAATAATTTAAATTAAAATAATAATAATAATAATAATAATAATAATAAAACATGCTCTATTTATGATAAAAGTACAGTACACAACATATTACAGAAGTAAAAACTAATGTGGTGCACTAAGAGAGATACTGTAATTAGTGCCTTATTATTTTAAATTAAAGAGTATGTGCAATAAAATAATATAAAAAAAGAAAAAAACAGACAGGCACAAATAATTCATGACTCATCATGCGTTTTTGTGTTATTATATAAAACATGTGACTTTAAACAAACCAAACTTGCCTCATTATATAAGTTATCCTGTGTAAAAGCTGTGGTATGATATATATATATATATATGTGTGTGTGTGTGGTTTATCAGGTATTAATCCGTCGCTGTGGGATAAGGACGATGTAAATTTGTGGCTGCGTTGGGCTCAGAAGGAATACGCCCTGCGCCGTGCTGATCATGAGAAGTTTGAGATGAACGGCAGAGCGCTGTGTCTACTCACCAAGGAGGATTTCCGCCTGCGCTGTCCCAGTTCAGGTGAAATGACAAAAGGGGAAAACAGTCAGTGTTTGTAGATACACCCTGAACGGGACCCAAAAGGAGTCCAACAATGTTCTTATTAATGTTCTAACCCCATTAGTGAGCTAATAAACATGGAGCTGTTTTGCTAATTTGCTGTCCAAGACAAGATTTCTAGTTCTACTTTCACTGAACACTTGACTGGGAACAACTGTGCAGGACATCTGCTCCAATCAGCCGGTCACGCTTCAGAGCTTCAGTTCACATCGAACACCAACATGAGGAATAAATGACTTTAACCACGCGTGGTGTGGCTGTTAGGGTCAGATGGACTGGTTTGAGTGTTTCAGAAACAGCTGATCTCTGGGGATGTTCAGGCACAACAGTCTGTCGTGTTCATGCGGGGGGGCAGTGAGGGGCAGGTCTGTGGGAGGAAATGAACTGAGGAAGTCAGAGAGCCAGGTTTGCTTGGCAAGACTTGTTTGAGCTGACAGGAAGGATATGGTAACTCAAATAAGCACTCTTTACCAATGTGGTAAGCAGAAAAGCATCTCATAACACACAAGTAAGTCGAACCTTGAGGTGGATGATTTACAACAGCAGAAGTTCTCATCAGGTTTCATTCCCATCAGCCAAGAACAGGACTCAGACGCTACAGAGGGCACAGAGTCACCCAGACTGGTCAAAAGAAGATCAGGGAAAAACACCAATAATTGCATGAATGTCCAGGTGTACAGGGGTTCTTAATGAAGCAGGGTCAGTCATAAATTCATCTCCCAACACACAAATAAAAGTTTTGTCCAGGGCCACACTGCAAAAACATGATACCTTGTGAAGAGAAAATATCTTTAATATGGATGAATTTATCTAATATTTCTTATTAGAAAATTATTAGAACTCAAATCTTACTTTTAGACACTTTTACTCATTTCAAGCTTTAAATTTTCTTATTATATTGGCAGATAATTTTGCTAATTTTAAGCATTTCATTCTAGAAAGAAATGAAATTATCTGCCAATAGAATGAGAAAATTTAAAGCTTGAAATGAGTAAAAGTGTCTAAAAGTAAGATTTGAGTTCTAATAACCTTCTAATCAGAATTATTATCCATACAGGACACATGTTCTATTCCCTTCTAGCGGGTTTCATTCATTTGGTTTGATAGCATGCAATATTGTTAGTATATCGCTTATCCTACGTGTATTACATCACTCTACCCAATGGAGAATGAGTGTTGAATATGGTTTACGATATTGCATGGTTGTCAAGACAACATGACGTCACACATCGGAGACGTAAAACTTCTGCACTAGCGAGCGGCTGTGACCATTTGTAAACAAACATGGCCGCCAGGTTTGCTTCATTAAATACAGAAGATTTTGAGAGAATTTTGAAAGAAAAAGATGCATTGAACACCTGAAAGGAATGTATAATAATAATAATAATAATAATAATAATAATATCGTCTGTCTTTTTTTTCGTGGTCTATCAGATATATTCCATTCAGCTACGCGTCTTTGACTCGTTCAGTATCATGTTCGCTGAATGGAATATATCTGATAGACCATGAAAAAAAAGACAGACAATATTAATTAAATATTAGATAAATTAATCCATATTAAAGATATTTTCTCTTAAGAAGATATCATGTTTTTGCAGTGCATGTTTTTGGCCGGCTGGAAACCTGATTGAGAAGCTAAAACAGTCTAATAAAGTATGGTGAGTTAGTGATCTAGTTAAGTGCGTTAATACAGACACAAACTAGTGTCTAAATTCTGATGTAGTGGAAAATTCAAGCTTCTAATGTCATACGCTGTATTTACAACCACAACAACAATGTCAACAAGTCACTGGCCAATGTCTTGCTTTATTAATTAATTAAACAAACAAACTAAAATCATATGTCAGGTATAATAAATTGCTCTGATTTTGGCTTCCAGGTGACGTCCTGTATGAACTCCTACAGCATGTGAAGCAGCAGAGGCGTTCTCATATCCACACACCACCCGGCGCTCTCGGGACTGCAGGTGAGAACACACACTCGGTGCTTTGCTCTGAAAGCCTGTGTGAACAGAAGGGTGATCTTGGCTATTTGGAGGCTGTAACAAGCAGAAACAGGGGAAAAAAAAAGCGAAGGGTTTGTTGATACAAGATGGTGGATATGAGGTAGTTTGCAATGTTTACAGTGATCCTATTAAGAACGGGCAGGGCCACCAGACCTCGTGGGCTGAAGCTCTGAATCCTCCCTGAATAGCGGTAATGTTTTCATGCTGATAGATCATTTATGAACAGATTTATTCAGAAATAGATAGTACGAGCGTTTACAGAAGAAATTTGGTGTTCGGGAAAATCCCATGACTTCAGAAAAACATTATCCTTCTCACGCTCTTCAGTGTGTGTAAATTTACACATAAGAAGACTAACGAATGCAATTCTTCACTCGATCAACTTCAAATCATCTCATTCGCATGAATTACACTACTGTTCAAAAGTTTGGGGTCACTTTGAAATGTCCTTATTTTTGAAAGAAAAGCACTGTTCTTTTCACTTTAAACTAATCAGAAATCCACTCTATACATTGCTAATGTGGTAAATGACTATTCTAGCTGCAAATGTGTGGTTTTTGGTGCAATATCTCCATAGGTGTATAGAGGCCCATTTCCAGCAACTCTCACTCCAGTGTTCTAATGGTACAATGTGTTTGCTCATTGCCTCAGAAGGCTAATGGATGATTAGAAAACCCTTGTACAATCATGTTAGCACAGCTGAAAACAGTTGAGCTCTTTAGAGAAGCTATAAAACTGACCTTCCTTTGAGCAGATTGAGTTTCTGGAGCATCGCATTTGTGGGGTCGATTAAATGCTCAAAATGGCCAGAAAAATGTCTCGACTAGATTTTCTATTCATTTTACAACTTATGGTGGTAAATAAAAGTGTGACTTTTCATGGAAAACACAAAATTGTCTGGGTGACCCCAAACTTTTGAATGGTAGTGTATGACATGTTTATATATGAAATATACTTTAAATTTCTTATTATTATCATGTTTATAGGATTGAGTAGACGCCCTTATCTTCTCCACGGTGACTTATAGAAGTGCTTTAGAGTCTTGATCTAAAACCTATACGAGTCACTATGCCAGAGACTAAGAGTACCATCAAGAACATTTTGTGAAAACCAGTCATTTGGAAAGCCATGGCCTAATGGTTAGAGAAGCAGCTTTAGGCCTAAAAGGTTGCTGGTTTGATTCCCTGGACCAGCAGGAATGGCTGAAGTGCCCTTGAGCAAGGCATTGAACCCCAGGCTGCTCCAGGTGTGTTGTATGTCACTCTGGATAAAAGCGTCTGCTAAATGCTATTAATGTAATTTTATATTATATGCATTAATTGTGAGCCAAAACAAACCGATAAATTAAGACAAATAAAATGAACCATTCAGTTATAACAAAATAAATGGCACTGTATAAATGGAAGATGTGGCGGTCTGTCTGCACACAGCTGTAAACTGTAAACAAATACTTAAAATGACATAAGGTTTAGGGCTCATTTATTATTATTATTATTATTATTACTACAACAACATACTTTTTTTAGGCACAGAAGTGAGTCAAAATAACTTCTATTTCTGTTTTTCAGTCTTTACCCTGATCATTCATTTCATGCTCCTCACTATCTGTCTACCTTTTCTGGAGTTTTGTGGGCGTGGCTAAATGCAAATTGTCTGTGTCAGGAATTGCACTTTAGAAGTGATCAACACACGAATGCGAGTATGAAGAAAATCAGCGTTTATGAAACTTTCAGAAATCAGGAGATTTTTTTTTTCAATTTGACGAACAAACATTTACACACAACTTTACAAAAAGACTGATAAATGAGGCCCATGTGCGTTTGGATATACACTCACTGGTCACTTTATTAGGAACACCCAGCCACCTGCAGTTCTGTAATCAGCCGATCCCTCGATGCATCAAATCCCACAGATACAAATCAGGAGCTTCAGTTAATGTTCACAATGTTCAAACATCAGAACGGGAAACATTGTGATCTCACAGTGTGACTTTCTCTCACTGTGGTCTGGGTGTTGGTTTGATCCAGATGGACTGGTTTGAGTATTTCAGAAGCTGCTGATCTCCTGGGGTTTTCACACACAACAGTCTCTAGAGTTTACACAGAATGGTGCAGAAAACAAAAAACACTGAGTGAGTGAGCGACAGTTCTGTGGGTGGAAACAAACGCCTTGTTGATAAGAGAGGGTCAGAGGGAAATGGACAGATTGGTTCGAGCTTTTTTGCCAGGAAGGATATAGTAACTCATATAATCACTCTTTACAACCGTGGTGAGCAGAAAAGCATCTCAGCATGCAACAGCAGAACAGAAGAACACACTGGGTTCCACTCCTGCAGCCAAGAACAGGGATCTTAGAATCAACAACACGTTCCTATTAAAGTGGCCGCTGAGTGCATATGCAATGGTCTGGGAAAACTCGTCAGATGTGGCTGAATTCTTGCGAACCAGCAAAAATGATATGTTTTTTGTGCCAATAATATTTACTATGACATACTTTTAGAAAAAAAAAACACTCAGAGAGCACTTTCTAATCAGCTAATAATGTGACCGCAGTGCAAAGCATAAAATCATGCAGATATGAGCCAGCAGCTTCAGGTAATGTTCACATCAACCATCAGAATGGACGTGATCTCTGTATTTTTGACCATGGCATGATCGTTGGTGCCAGATGGACTGGTTTGAGTATTTCTATAACTGCTGATTTCCTCAGATTTTCATACACAAAAGTCTCTAGAGCAGGGGTGTCCAAACTAATCCATAAAGGGCCGTGTGGCTGCAGGTTTTCATTCCAGCCATGCAGCAGCACCCTGATTTGGCTCATTCAATCAACTGACACACCCAACCTTTAATCAAGGGTGGGTGTGGCTGCAAGTATTTGACTGTGTGAAGACAGTTCAGTTGATTGAATGAGCCAAGTCAGGTGTGCTGCTGCATGGCTGGAATGAAAACCTGCAGCCACACGGCCCTTTATGGATCAGTTTGGACACCCCTGCTCTAGAGTTTACTCAGAATGGTGCAATAACGAAAAAAACATTCAGTGAGCAACAGTTTTGCAGATAGAAATGCCTTGTTGATGAGAGAGAATGACCAAACTGGTTCAAGCTGATAGAAAGAGTACAGTAAGTTAGATAACCCACTCTCAGGTGGGATTGTAGTGAGTAGAAAAGCATCTCAGAATGTATAACATGTTGAACCTTGAGGTGGATGCACTTCAACAGCAGATGACCATATCAGGTTCCACTTCTATCAGCCAAAAACAGGAAGTCGAGGCTGCTGTGGGCAGGCACAGAATCACCAAACCTGGACTGCTGAAGAATGGAAAACACAACTTGGTTTAATGAATCTCAGTTTCTATTAAGGCTTACAGATGGTAGGGTAAGAACTTGCCACCAGCAGCATGAATCCATGGACCCAACCTGGATTGTGTCAACAGTCCAGGCTGGTGGGGGTTGTGTAATGGTGTGGGGAATGTTTTCCAAGTGCACTTTGGGCTGTCAATACCAGTCCATCATCTTGAATGCCACAGTGTATTTGAGTTTTGTTACTGGCCACACGCACCCCATTGAAAGTTCTGCTCACGGTCAGGTCATACCAAACCCCATCATAAAAATGGTACCTACTGCTGTCTGGCAAGGCACGCTGCAATACAGATGTGAGTGGGGAGTCAAACTCTCACAGTTACCAGAGGACCCCCCCCCCACTGTAACCCTAGTTGTATAGGTGAGAGGCTGAGGGCTATGGAAGCAGAGATCGGCGTCTCCCAATGCGCCTTAAAGCAGATATGCAGAACCTTTATTTTTAAATAAATTTCTGAGTGGATAGTATCTCCATCCTTGACTCTTGTATGCTGCATAAATGGGAATAAAAAAAAAATATATATATGTATTTTTGAGAGTTAAAATCAACCGCAAAGTTGGCATTCGAGCCGCCCCGCTGAGCCAGCCAGCCCTGAGTGCGTGACGTCACAGCGGGAACCGGTTTTAAGGCCGAGGCCTTTTACAGCTATAGACCAAAGTCATATAAATAAAAATTTATGGTGAGAGTAAGAAATCCCGTTACCGACTCGCTCAACTAAGACTGATTTGACTTCATTGATTGTGGGTTGACTCTCATTAAAACAGGATGGGTGTTATAACTTATGCAACATACATGTACATGCATGCATTTTCACTGATAAAATGTAAAAGGCTCATTAAATAATCAGATGAACTGAGACAATCACATTCTGAAGCAAATTAAATAATCTTATACCGCTAACTTAAACACACAATACAAGTTACATGGATTAATCTAAATGCAGGGAAACAACATGTGCTGTTTTTGTTTTTTTATCCAAATGAGAGTCGGCGCTTACCCGTCTGTGTTCTGGCTTCTTGAAGGCGGATCTTGTGGCCGATTGTTTTTGAAACAATCTGACTTTCAGTTGTTCGTTCAATTCTTGGTTCATTCGCTTCTTCCACGTAAGGGCAAGATATTGCTGCTGAGGCGAGCACATCCAGCGGAGAAATCAGACGGCTGGTCCACTCATTCTCTATTTTCTCCATACTGAGCACTCCACCATTACTCCTCAGCTCAGGCGATTACTAAAACCCAGGATGGGACGGGACGTCACCGGTTTTAGCAACAACTGTGGGGAGGTCACTGCCTGAGCCGTCCCAGGTTTTAGCAACAACCCTCGGCTCACACTCCGGGAGAACGGCTGCAACTGAACTTACTTTCCTTTTCTTGTAGTTTTCTTTTTCTTTAATTGTTGGTACTGCACCCTCTTTCAATACGGGTTTATAGCCAACGCTCCTCAACAGATCAGAGGTCTCGTACGAGTCTTCAGTAAAATGTGCAGAGCAGAGGAGAGACCACTTTGTAGCCGCCCAATGTGCCCGTGATCTTCTCGCAAAACGCGTCCAAATCTTTGCAGTTTGAACATTCTTGGGCCGTGAATGCAACGTAAATCCACCTTCTGTCATGTTGCTGCACCGGCCAGCAACACATCTACATGGCATGGCGATAAATTAGCTCAAAATGGAGGATTGGAGTTGCAGTCAGCTCTGTGTTTTAGTATAGCGGAAATGGCGATGAGACGGATAGACTTCCTGCTGTGACGTCACAGATGTCAAGGTCATTCACTCAGACCGCTACCTATATAAATCACTTTAATTGTAAAAATTACTATATTAGATTTATTGTTAACACTTAAAACTATTCCTGTGCCATTCTTGATGTCTCAAGGCATTTATAAACAAAAAGTGAGGCCATGGCTCTGCGTATATGCTTTAAGGGCCTGGTTAGGACTGGGACGGGAGACTGCCTGGGAAGACCAGGTCCTGGCACAAGAAGGACTTTGACTTTTTGATGTGTGCCCCATCATGGCCACAATTTAAGATCTTCTAATGGGTACTTCCAGCATGATAATGCACCATGTCACAAATCAAAAGTCATCTCAAACTAGTTTCATGAACATGACAATGAGTTAATTGCTCTTGAGTGACCTTCCCAGTTACCAGTAATCCAACAGAACACCTTTGGGATTTGGTAGAATAGGGAAAATCTGCAAGAATTGTGCAATGCAATCAACTCAACATGGAGCAGAATCTCAAAGGAACATTTCCAATGTTTTGTGGAATCCATTCCACAAACAATTGAGGCTGTTTGGAGAGCAAAGCAAGGGTTTACTCAGTAACCACTTCCTTATTAGCAACTGTTAAGTTTCTTACAGTTTCAATTTCACCTCCAGTGGAAAGAGACAACTGAATCGGGACTTTCTTACTTCCTTGCAGATTAGGTATGCCATGGTAAAGTGACCAACCCAAACTACTGACTCAAATGGTTCCTCGGACCAATCCTGTCATGCCAGTGGTTGGATGTTTCTTCGGTTCCTCACTCACAGCTTTAGTTCCCACCTACAGTTAGTTCCCTTTTACTGTTTGACGCTCAAAAATAGCAGAAAATCATAAAGCTGTGGTTTCGTCTTATACAGTCATGAAGTAAAATAAAGGCTGGAAGGAAGCAGCAGAGACTGTTGGTATTTCTAATAAAAGTACATAGTTTGCTTGTTTTGGCTAATCTGCTGGACAGTGCACACCCACACATGACAAACTAGGTACCGTATGGCTTTTAATGGATGTTTATTTTTAGATCTTATTTATTAGATGTTAAATTAAATGTAAATGAAAGAAGAAAAACAGCAGTTACTTTTATACAGCCAGTTTTTTGTGGGGGGTTCCATGTGTTTTTGATTGGAACTGAAGCTCATCTCATATCATCTCTATCCGCTTTATCCTGTTCTACAGGGTCGCAGGCGAGCTGGATCCTATCCCAGCTGACTACGGGCGAAAGGCGGGGTACACCCTGGACAAGTCGCCAGGTCATCACAGGGCTGACACATAGACACAGACAACCATTCACACTCACACCTACGCTCAATTTAGAGTCACCAGTTAACCTAACCTGCATGTCTTTGGACTGTGGGGGAAACCGGAGCACCCGGAGGAAACCCACGCGGACACGGGGAGAACATGCAAACTCCGCACAGAAAAGCCCTCGCCGGCCACGGGACTCGAACCCGGACCTTCTTGCTGTGAAGTGACAGTGCTAACCACTACACCACCGTGCCACCCCTTTTCAGAATTATATAGTAGGAATTTTTTTTTATTTTATTCTTAAATTTGGTGAAGGGTTTTCCCAGGCTGCTACAAAAAAAGTCCGAGCACTCATAAGGATTGGATTCAGTGTGTCTGTAAAGGCGAGTAATATCCACAACATGGAGCTTTTCTGTGATCGAGTTGAGACAAGAGGGCTGGAGAAGAAAGATCAGATGATGACGTCCACGGCAGTGAGTCATGCCTTGATCAAAAAATCTGTGGTGGGTTTACCAAAAGCCTCTTAACATTAAGAGCATCTTAACTAGGAGAGAGAGTGTTCACTGTGATGCTCGCACTACCGTTTAACGATGACCTTTGTGCTACAATGCTTTTGGGAAACTCACCCCTGCTCAGTTACACAAGTCAGATATAACAAAAGTCCATGATAACAATCTTAACTTTAGGATAGGTATTACTGATGAATATACTCCACCTGTGATGATATGGTGACTTGTCCAGGGTGAACTCCACCTCTCGCCCATAGTCAGCTGGGATAGGCTCCAGCTCGCCTGCGGCCCTGTACAGGATAAGCGGCTACAGATAATGGATGGATGGATGGATGAATATACTCCAATTGACGTCATGTTTCTTCTGATAAGATTAGGTTAAACCAAATATCAGATTATTAAACCTATTTCTAGACATTTTTACTGATTTTAATTCCTGCTTTAAATTTTCTTGTTCAGACAACTTTACTAGTTTTCAGCACTTATTTCTGGAAAACAGCAAAATTAGCAAGGAAATTTTAGCTTGAAATTAGTAGTAATGTCTAGAAATAGATCTAGTAATCTCATACTTGTGTAACTGCCATCCTGTAACAGGAACTATGACACAAATTTGACTGTATTCTCAGTCTCAGTGACACTTTCTGTTTCAGTTTTCTCGGATGTTCCATAACATCAAATCACATTATATAAAGCTTAAAAATGTGTGCTGTGTCATTCACTAACAGATTAAACATTGGACCTGTTGGTAAACTGCTGTAGGATTAGCGCAGTAGCACCGTCCTGGATGTGCTGTTTATACAAAAATCACATACCATGGACTCTTCTCTCTGTGGAGGTCAGAGAAGCGTTTTCACTGGCTTAAGGCCAACATGTGGAGAATGAGGAGGAGCTTCTTCCCTCAGGCCATTCATGCTCTTAATCAGGACAATAACAGGCAATAACTAGGTCTCATCACCACTTCACCCTCATCCCCCCATCTCTTACACCTCTGCATGCAATTCCATCTCACCAAAGTGATTTTTTCAGGACATTTCTATTCCTATTGTACCAACTTCACTTCTTTACAGTGCAATATACAGTGCAATATACAGTATTCATCCCCCTTGGTGTTTGTCCTGTTTTGTCACATTACAAGCTGGAATCAATGGATTTTTTTGGAGGGTTAGCACCATTTGATTTACACAACATGCCTACAGCTTTAAAGATGCACATTCTTTTTTTATTGTGACACAAACAATAATTAAGATGAAAAAAACAGAAATCTGGAATGTGCATAAGTATTCACCCCCAAAGTCAATACTTTATAGAGCCACCTTTTGCTGCAATTACAGCTGCAAGTTTCTTGGGGTATGTCTCTATTAGCTTAGCACATCTAGCCACTGGGATTTTTGCCCATTCCTCAAGGCAAAACTGCTCCAACTCCTTCAAGTTAGATGGGTTGCGTTGGTGTACAGCAGCCTTCAAGTTATGCCACAGATTCTCAATTGGATTGAGGTCTGGGCTTTGACTCGGCCATTCCAAGACATTTAAATGTTTCCCTTTAAACAACTCCAGTGTAGTTTTAGCAGTATGTTTAGGGTCGTTGTCCTGCTGGAACGTGAAACTTCGTCCCAGTCTCAAACCTCTGGCCGACTCAAACAGGTTTTCCTCCAGAATTGCCCTGTATTTAGTGCCATCCATCTTTCCTTCAGTCCTGACCAGCTTTCCTGTCCCTGCAGATAAAAAACATCCCCACAGCATGATGCTGCCACCACCATGCTTCACTGTAGGAATGGTGTTCTCAGGGAGATGGGTTTGTGCCACACATGGCATTTCCCATGATGGCCAAAAATATCAATTTTAGTCTCATTTGACCAGAGAGTCTTCTTCCATGTGTTTGGGGAGTCTGCCACATGCTGTTGGGCAAACACCAAACATTATTTTTTAAGCAATAGCTTTTTTCTGGCCATTCTTCCATAAAGCCCCACCCACTCTGTGGCGTGTACAGCTTAAAGTGGTCCTATGGACAGATCCTCCCATCTCCACTGTGGATCTCTGCAGCTCCTTCAGTGTTCTCTTTGGTGTCTTTGTTGCATCTCTGATTAATGCCCTCCTTGCCCGGTCTGTGAGTTTTGGTGGGCGGGGCCTTCTCTGGTCAGGTTTGTAGTGGTGCCATATTCTTTCCATTTTGCTATAATGGATTTAATGGAGCTCTGTGGGATTTTCAAAATTTGGGATATTTTTTATAACCCAACCCTGATCTATACTTCTCCACAACTTTGTTTCTGACCTGTTTGGAGGCTCCTTGGTTTTCATGTTGCTTGTTTAGTAGTGTTGCAGAGTCAGGGTCCTTCCAGAACAGGTTGATTTATACAGACATCATGTGACAGATCATGTGACTCTTTGATTGCACACAGGTGGATCTTAATCAACTAATTATGTGACTTATGAAGTGAACTGGTTGGAGCAGCTCTTATTTAGGGGTTTCTTACAAAAGAGGGTGAATACTTATGCACACTCCAGATTTCTGTTTTTTCATCTGAATTATTGTTTGTGTCACAATAAAACAACAATGTACACCTTTAAAGTGGTCGGCATGTTGTGTAAATCAAATGGTGCTAACCGTCCAAAAATCCATTTTAATTCCAGCTTGTAATGCAACAAAACAGGACAAACACCGGGGGGTGAATACTTTTGCAAGACACTATATATTTCAGTTTTTCTTTTCAGTGAAACATATTGTATATTATGCAGTGTGTGTGTGTATAAAGCAGTTAGTTATTGCACGAAATCGAGTCATACGTGAGCTGATAGCTAACGAGGCGCGTAGCACCGAGTTGTCTATAATCTGTGTACGATGAGATTGAGTGGAATAACTCTTTTACTCTATCCACATTCACTGCATTTTGAGAAACAGAGCATTTTTATTTTTTTTACAATTTTGATAAATAAAACTTGATACAAAACGTACAACAAAATCATTTACGCTTAGAATGTAAACAAACCGGCGAAATGACAGGAGCAATTTGTGAAAAATGTGAAAATAATAATCCTTGAAAAATACAAAAGATATGTTCTTACCATCAAATACTTTCATTCCTTTTTTTTTTTTTTGTATTTTTGGAGTTTTGCTTTTGAGTAGAATTTTTATTTCATCTTTGGTTGGTTCAGCAACACACTCCTTCTTCTTTCGGGTTTTTTGGTGATTAACAAACCAACTTCAAGGTGCATTACCACCACCAAGATATCTGACTTGATGCATGCCGCCATTTTGTTTTTCTCAACTCACGGTATATGAGCTAGGGTTAGCCAATCAGAGCACGCGATTGCTCATATCCAGTGAATGTGGCTAGAATATTTTGTGTGTGTGTGTGTGTATTCTTTTTTTATTCTATTTATTACACTCTGTTTTACTCCCTCTCTTTTTTTTACTACTCCCCCAACTATCTTCACGACTTACGGAGTATTGCAATCAGCATTTCACCGCATGTTGTACTCTGTATGATTGTGTATTTCTCATCTCATCTCATTATCTGTAGCCGCTTTATCCTTCTACAGGGTCGCAGGTGAGCTGGAGCCTATCCCAGCTGACTACGGGTGAAAGGCGGGGTTCACCCTGGACAAGTCGCCAGGTCATCACAGGGCTGACACATAGACACAGACAACCATTCACACTCACATTCACACCTACGCTCAATTTAGAGTCACCAGTTAACCTAACCTGCATGTCTTTGGACTGTGGGGGAAACCGGAGCACCCGGAGGAAACCCACACGGACACGGGGAGAACATGCAAACTCCACACAGAAAGGCCCTCGCCGGCCCCGGGGCTCGAACCCAGGACCTTCTTGCTGTGAGGCGACAGCGCTAACCACTACACCACCGTGCCGCCCATGATTGTGTATTTGATAAATAAATTTGAATTTGGTTGGGGGATGGGTGGTTGTACCGACACTCCGCTTGCATGTCATGTCGCATCAGACCCCTCCGGCATGCAGTATTTTTGCAAAGAGCACGGTCTGGAGCGTGTCATGCCTTACTTATTCTGTGCAATTTCTTACTTATTCTCTATCTGATGCAACAAGTCAGTTTTTGTTTTTTCCCCCTAATATATCTAAAAACAAACAAAAAACAGAAAAGAGATGTAGATTATGCAGCAATGCAACTTGTTTGCACACTACACTATATATCAAATACATTATTTTCTCACAATAATTTTTTTGTTTACATGCAAGATGAAAGAAAAAAGAAGAAGAAAGCACAACTTTATTCATCACACGCTTCTGAAATTTCCTCTCTGCATTTAATCCATCTGAAGTAGTGAACACACACACACACCCAGAGCAGTGGGCAGCCATGCTAACAGCGCCCGGGGAGCAGTTGGGAATTCAGTACCTCGCTCAAGGGCACCTCAGCCCAAGGCCGTTCCATATTATCCTAACCTGCATGTCTTTGGACTGTGGGGGAAATCGGAGCACCCGGAGGAAACCCACGCGGACACGGGGAGAACATGCAAACTCCGCACAGAAAGGCCCTCGCCGGCCACGGGGCTCGAACCCGGACCTTCTTGCTGTGAGGCGACAGCGCTAACCACTACACCACCGTGCTGTTTTAGCAAAATAATCACCATCACAGTGCTGTGATGCATCCTGAGCCCAGGCAGTGCTCCTAATTATTATCCAATAACAGCATATTCAGTAGTGTGTTATGCCTCATATCCCCCTTTTATCTGAACTACAGATTTTCATTTAATAATTATTCATGATGTGTATGAAATCCTCAACTCCTACTAAAATGGTTTCTTTCATTCAGACGGAAACACGTTTCCATATTTTACTTCCATAAAGCTTCACTGTTGGAGAGGTTCACACAGGTACAGACTGCCTCGACTGCTCCTGTTTGTTTTGGTT
This sequence comes from Neoarius graeffei, assembly GCF_027579695.1. Lineage (NCBI taxonomy): Eukaryota > Metazoa > Chordata > Actinopteri > Siluriformes > Ariidae > Neoarius > Neoarius graeffei. The sequence continues at coordinate 79,680,736 of NC_083581.1, read as the reverse complement.
TGCTTTTTTTTTTTAATTTCCTTGTTGGACCGATGCCAGAATGGAGATGAAAACCTGCACCGACCTGCAGCACTTGTTCTCCAGAAAATAAATAAATTATCTGCCTCTTCCTTCTATGCAAGTGAACAACTGAAATGTAACCTGATAAAATGTCTGCTTTTATTCTCCAGTGCATTTTTAGATACAGGTGGAGTCAAATAACTGGAGTGTATCAGAAGGTGTGGTTGCCTTCAACAAAACAGGACTTTTGTTGTGCTGAAAATGAGCCTGAATGTCTTTCCACTCTGCAGTGAATCAAATGAAACTCTGCAGCAGCATCAGAGCCAATACACTCACAAACATTTAACTAAATAATCCTCATTAATGTCACACACAATCGAGTCCAAAAGTCAGAAACGGTTGCAGATGGGCAGACAGACAGATAAGGATTCATTTTAATTTCAGGTATTTATACTAAACATTGAGGTGTTTATGATAAAATTATCTTATTTTTTAGAATTTTATTTCCAGAATAATGTCAGTCCGGGCGGCACGGTGGTGTAGTGGTTAGCGCTGTCGCCTCACAGCAAGAAGGTCCGGGTTCGAGCCCCGTGGCCGGCGAGGGCCTTTCTGTGTGGAGTTTGCATGTTCTCCCCGTGTCCGCGTGGGTTTCCTCCGGGTGCTCCGGTTTCCCCCACAGTCCAAAGACATGCAGGTTAGGTTAACTGGTGACTCTAAATTGAGCGTAGGTGTGAATGTGAGTGTGAATGGTTGTCTGTGTCTATGTGTCAGCCCTGTGATGACCTGGCGACTTGTCCAGGGTGAACCCCGCCTTTCGCCCGTAGTCAGCTGGGATAGGATCCAGCTCGCCTGCGACCCTGTAGAACAGGATAAAGCGGCTACAGATAATGAGATGAGATGAGAATGTCAGTCTGCCTCGATGAACAGAGACTCAGTTAATATCATTTGATAGACAGACAGACCGATGGGTGTAATCTCTCATAATCTCATCTCATCTCATTATCTGTAGCCGCTTTATCCTGTTCTACAGGGTCGCAGGCGAGCTGGATCCTATCCCAGCTGACTACGGGTGAAAGGCGGGGTTCACCCTGGACAAGTCGCCAGGTCATCACAGGGCTGACACATAGACACAGACAACCATTCACACTCACATTCACACCTACGCTCAATTTAGAGTCACCAGTTAACCTAACCTGCATGTCTTTGGACTGTGGGGGAAACCGGAGCACCCGGAGGAAACCCACGCGGACACGGGGAGAACATGCAAACTCCGCACAGAAAGGCCCTCGCCGGCCCCGGGGCTCGAACCCAGGACCTTCTTGCTGTGAGCTGACAGTGCTAACCACTACACCACCGTGTCTCCCTCTCTCATAATCAAAAACAATAAAAGTAATTTTATTACTTTTTAAAATAGCTGAATTAAAAAGTTCTATTATTTCAATTTTAAAAATGTGATTAAAAAAACAAAGAAAAAACTTTCAGTAAACAAGCAAACAAACAAATGATCACATTTCACAGTTGTAGTTTTACTATTTGGGTAAAATCACTAAGAAAAATCATATTTAATATTTTTTCAAACTCATTCTGTGTAACACAAAAACTGTAAGGAGGCAGATAAATAAAAAAATAAATATGCTACTTTTTAAGTATACTACTACAATAAAAGAACATTGAAAATTACTTTTCTTTCATTAAAAAAATATAATTCATACAAACAAAGAAAAAAGTAAGTAAATAAATTAACAGGTATACATTGTGTATTTTCAGTTATACTACAACCAGAAATCAGAAAAAAGTTGGGATGGTGTGGAAAATGCATTATAAAAAAAAGAAAGCAGTGATTTCTAAATGTACTTTGCCTTGTATTTCACTGTAGACAGAACGACCCAGAGATATTTCATGTTTTATCTGGTCAGTTTCACTTCGTTTGTGAACATCCGTCCGTTCCTGCATTTCAGTAACACGTTCCAAAAAAGTTGGCATGGGGGCAATTTAGGGCAAGTAATGAGGTAAAACAGTTAAATAACGATACGATTTGAAACAGGTGATGATGTCAACAGGTGACTGTAATCATGATTTGGTATAAAATCAGTATAATGAAAAATATGACAGTGACGACCCTGAGCTGTTCCACACCTTAAGACCTGTTTACAGGAAGAACGGGACAAAAATTACCAGAATATCCAGCACCAAGACAGTGAGCACAGGGACCCCCCAAGGCTGTGTGCTCAGTCCACTCCTGTACACCCTCTTCACCTGCGACTGCACCCCCACCCAGAGTAACACTTCCATCATCAAGTTTGCTGATGACACCACTGTCATTGGGCTGATCACCGGCGGAGATGAGAGAGCCTACAGGGAGGAGGTGGCTCAGCTGGTCTCTTGGTGCCAGGAAAATAACCTCTCCTTGAATGCTGAGAAGACCAAGGAGATGATTATTGACCCGAGGAAGAGGAGGAGAGACCAGCACGCCTCGCTGCACATCGACGGGACACAGGTGGAGAGGGTGAAAACATTTAAATTCCTCGGAACTCGCATCAGTGAGGATCTCACCTGGTCACACAACACACAGCAGACCATCAAGAAGGCTCAACAGAGACTGTTCTTCCTGAGGAAGCTGAGGAAATTTGGACTGTCCACCAAACTCCTCAGCAACTTCTACAGGTGCACAGTGGAGAGCGTCCTGACAAATTCCATCACTGTGTGGTACGGGAACTGCACAACTCAGGACAGAAAGGCTCTCCAGCGTGTCATTAAAATGGCACAGTTCATCTGTGGAGCTGTCCTCCCCCCACTACAGGACATTTACAACACCCGGGTCACAAAAAGGGCACAGAGCATCATCAGGGACCAACCACACCCACAACACAGACTATTCACGCTCCTACCATCTGGCAGACGCTACAGGAGTGTGAAAGCAAGGACTACTAGACTGACAAACAGTTTTTACCCCCAGGCCGTCAGGCTTTTGAATCACGGATTATAATCACCATCTACCTCTATATTTCTATCAGGCTTTGAGCCACGGATTATATTAGCAATTTTGCACAAGACATTGCACAGTATATCTACCTCTATGTTTGCACATTGTTTGTTTGCCTCTCCTTTTTTTTTTAAATGTTTTCTTTTTTCACTCTACCTTTATATTTTGCATTCCATATGCACTTTATATTTTATATTTCATATATATATATATATATATATATATATATATATATATATATATATATATATTTCTTTTTATATTGGTAAGCGTAGTTTGGTCGGGCAGTTGCAAAATAAGAATTTCATTACTCAATAATAAACCGCTGTGTCTGTTATTGTGTATATGACAAATAAAATCTTGAATCTTGAAAAATAACACCTGAAACACTTCATCACTTGGAGTCTTCAGTCCATCAACATCTTTTACGTGGCGGGAGAAGGAACGGGAACATTATAAACATTATAAAGTGGGAAATTATTTACTGTCCTAATTTTTTCTGAAATGTGTTGCAAGAATCAAAATTGAAATCTGTTCATTTTGAAAAAAAAAAAATCCAATAAAATCCATGAGGTAAAACATGAAATTTTTGTTTTGAGTGCAATACAGGTCAAAGATCATTTACAAATCATTTTCTTCACTTTTAATTTCAATTTCAACACACTGTTCTAACTTTTTCTGATTTGGGATTGTATTTTGATAAAACAACTAAATAAAATGTGATAAACAAACAGTACATAAGTAAACAGCAGAACATATGCCATTTTTTTGTTATACTTGAATTAGACACAAAAATACTTTTCTTTAATTGTATTTATTGAACTTGTATTGTTCTTCAGTAGAATGGAATGAATTATCTTGTAAATTCTATTCAGGTTTGTTTTCCTTTTAAATACTGCAGTTATACTGAATAACAGTGCAAACCTTGTCTCTTTTTAACTCTGATAAATTTGTCTCATTTGCTTTTTATTGCCCTTAGACAGATCTGTATTTATCTCTGTGAGAAATCCTCAAATTAAACTTAAATGCATGTGAAAATTTTTGCTTATGCACTGTTAAGTGTTCCTCTCTCAATGACTAATGCAAATATGATAATGAGCTGATTAACAGTATTAATGGAACAAATGCTTTCAGTCAGTAACACGCTGTTTAGGACTCAGCGTTGTGTTAGTTATTTTTGGGAGCAAACTTAGATTTTTAGATCTTTGTGGTTATTTAACAGTTATTCCACAAAATTGAGTTGTACATGAGCTGATAGTCGACGAGGTATGTAGCTTATGTAGGTATGTAGCGAGGTATGTAGCTTATGTAGCGTATGTAGTTGTCTATAATCCATGTATGATGAGATTGAGTGGAATAACTGTTTTATTCTGTCCACATTCACTGGATTTTGAGAAACATAACATTTTTATTTTTGCAAATTCCATCAATCAAAACTTTATACAAAACATCAGACAAAATCATTTCCGCTTAGAATGTAAACAAACCGGCGAAATGACAGGAGCGATTTGTGAAAAATGTGATAATAATAATTCTTGAAAAATAGAAAAAGATAAAGTTTTACCATCAAATACTTTTATTCCATATTTTCTTGCTTTTTTTTGTATTTTTTGGGGTTTTGTTTTCAAGTAAAGTTTTTATTTCATCCTCAGTTGATTCAGCAACACGCTCCACCATTTTGTTTTTCTCTACTCACAATATATGAGCTGATATCCTAGTAGTAGAGTAGCCAGTCAGAGTGCATATCCAGTGAATGTGGATAGAATAAAAACAGTTACTAATTCTCTTTCATGTTTCCTCATTGCAGGTCTTTGCAGCTCCACTAACAGATCTGTGCCTGTGTGTCCAGTGAATCCACACTCTCGAACCTTAAAAACACTGGGTCAAGAAATGAAACAAAACTCACAAGTTCAGCACTCGAGCCTTCCACAAACACACCACACAGGTCAGAAACTAAAATATATGTATTAAACCGATTTCATCTTCTGCTGTACATCCTAAATATGTTTGATATTACTGTTTGTCCCTTTGAATATGCTTTTCAGTGTTATGTTAACTTGAACATATTTGAACTGCTGGAGTAACACTCTGGAGTGCCAGTGAATACTTTAACAAAGAGGCAGTTATGTGAATACAAAAATACTAGAAGTACACTCGGTAGAGTGCATACTTCCACCAAGCCACGTATTTAGATTTTGATGCAAATTTAATCAATTGTTCCTTGGCCCATGGCCCACCTTTCCTCCAAATTTAATCAAATTTCGTTCACTACTTTTTGAGTTAGGGCGGCACGGTGGTGTAGTGGTTAGCGCTGTCGCCTCACAGCAAGAAGGTCCTGGGTTCGAGCCCCGGGGCCGGCGAGGGCCTTTCTGTGTGGAGTTTGCATGTTCTCCCCGTGTCCGCGTGGGTTTCCTCCGGGTGCTCCGGTTTCCCCCACAGTCCAAAGACATGCAGGTTAGGTGAACTGGTGACTCTAAATTGAGCGTAGGTGTGAATGTGAGTGTGAATGGTTGTCTGTGTCTATGTGTCAGCCCTGTGATGACCTGGCGACTTGTCCAGGGTGAACCCCGCCTTTCGCCCGTAGTCAGCTGGGATAGGCTCCAGCTTGCCTGCGACCCTGTAGAAGGATAAAGCGGCTACAGATAATGAGATGAGAATGAGACTTTTTGAGTTACATTGGGAACAAACAAATGGACAAACAGAGACAAAAACATAACCTCCTCTAACACAGTTGGCAAAGGTAATAACCTACACAGTGCTTTACTGATAGAGCTAATAAACAACATCTAATCTGAAAAATAATCTAGACAAGGTTTTTTTTTTTGTACTCCAGTGCATCAAATCACAAGGTGTTTTTTTTTCTTTTCTGAATTGTTTAGAGACTCCATGCATTTCTGTTTCTGAAGAAGGGAAATCACAGCTGTCTCCAGTCATGGCTGCTCATCCTCATGTCTTGTGCAGTACAGATGAACCACTCAACCTGTCCTACAGAACAGAATTATCCAGGATCAAAACACCAACCAATGAAGCCAACGGAAAAATTGCAGGTAGCTGTAGGAAAACACTTCCTTCCAGCACTCTTTAACAGCTCTGTTTATCTAAGGCTGAGGAGTTAAAACTATGTGCTAGATATTTCTTAGCACATCATGATTTCCTCAAGTTAATTTGGATCAGCCAATAAGAACTCTGGTATCAACACAAGCTTTGCTTTGTCGTCTTCTTCTTCTTTTGACTGCTCCCGATTAGGGGTCACCACAGCGGATCTTTCGTCTCCATTGCTTCCTGTCTTCCGCATCCTTCTCTATCACACCTTCCACTTTCATGTCCTCTCTCGCCACATCCATGTATCTCCTCTTTGGCCTTCCTCGTTTTCGTTTGCCTGGCAGCTCCATCCTCAACATTCTCCTTCCAACATGCTCTGCATCTCTTCTCAGGATGTGCCCGTACCATCTCAGTCTCATCTCTCTGAGATTAATTCCCAAGCTCTCCACATGTGCTGTCCCTCTGATGTGCTCGTTCCTTATCCTGTCCAACCTCATCACTCCCATCGCAAACCTTAGCATCCTCAACTCCGCCACCTCCAACTTTGCCTCCTGTCTCTTCGTTAAGGGTACGGTCTCCAATCCATACATCACAGCTGGTCTCACTACTGTCTTATACATCTTACCTTTCACTTTTGCTGGGACTTTCCGATCACAAATGACTCCCGAAATCCTTCTCCAACTGCTCCACCCTGCCTGCACTCTCTTTCTCACCTCACTATCGCAGCCCCCATTTTCCTGCACAGTTGACCCCAGGTACTTGAATTCACCAACTTTCTTTACATCTACTCCTTGCATCTTCACTACACTCTCATCCCCATTCTCACTGATGCACATGTATTCTGTTTTGCTCCTGCTCACCTTCATTCCTCTTCGTTCCAATGCATCCCTCCATCTCTCCAAACCCAACTCAACCTCCTTTCTACTTTCACCACATATCACAATATCATCCACAAACATCATGTTCCATGGTGACTCTTGCCTCACTTCGTCCGTCAAGCTATCCATCACTATGGCAAACAAGAAAGGACTCAAAGCAGATCCTTGATGGAGTCCCACCTTCACCTTGGACCATTCAGTCGTTCCAACTGCACACCTCACTGCTGTTTCACTGTTCTCATACGTGTCTTGCACCACTCTAATATACTTCTCATTCACTCCACTCTTTCTCATACAATACCATAACTCATCTCTCGGCACTCTATCGTATGCCTTCTCCAGGTCTACAAACACACAATGTAGCTTTCTCTGGCCTTCTCTGTACTTCTCCATTAACATTCTTAAAGCAAAAATTGCATCCGACGTGATCTTCCTTGGCATAAACCCGTACTGCTGTTCACAGATTGCTACCTCTCTTCTCAATCTCACCTCTAATACCCTTTCCCATAGCTTCATGGTGTGGCTCATCAATGTTATCCCTCTGTAATTACTGCAGCTCTGTACATCTCCCTTATTCTTGTATATTGGGACTAGCACACTCTTTCTCCATTGATTTGGCATTTTCTCATTCTCTAGGATCTTATTAAACAATCTCGTTAGGAACTCCACAGCCGTCTCACCCAAACATCTCCAAGCCTCAATCGGGATACCATCTGGTCTGACTGCTTTCCCAGTCTTCATTCTTTTCATGGCTGCCCTCACCTCATCCTTACTAACCAACTCTGCTTCCTGATTTGCTGTCTCCAACGAATCTGACCTTTTCTCTCTTGGATTCTCCTCATTTAATAAATCCTCAAAGTACTCTTTCCACCTTCTTAATACCCTCTCTTTGTCAGCACATTTCCATTTACATCTTTCATCACTCTAACCGGGGTGGCACGGTGGTGTAGTAGTTAGCGCTGTCGCCTCACAGCAAGAAGGTCGGGTTCGAGCCCCGTGGCCGGCGAGGGCCTTTCTGTGTGGAGTTTGCATGTTCTCCCCGTGTCCGCGTGGGTTTCCTCCGGGTGCTCCGGTTTCCCCCACAGTCCAAAGACATGCAGGTTAGGTTAACTGGTGACTCTAAATTGAGCGTAGGTGTGAATGTGAGTGTGAATGGTTGTCTGTGTCTATGTGTCAGCCCTGTGATGACCTGGCGACTTGTCCAGGGTGTACCCCGCCTTTCGCCCATAGTCAGCTGGGATAGGCTCCAGCTTGCCTGCAACCCTGTAGAACAGGATAAAACGGCTAGAGATAATGAGATGAGATCACTCTTACCTGCTGTACATCCCTCACTTCCCTGTTTCTCTGCCGAGCTAGTCTGTGCAGGTCTTTCTCTCCTTCTTTGGTCTCCAGTCTTTCATACAACTCCTGGTATGCATCTACTTTCGCCTTCACTACCGCTCTTTTTGCCTTCTGTCTCGTCTCTCTGTATAACCGCCTGCTTTCCTCGTCTCTCTGATCGTCCCAATTCTTCTTTGCTCGCCTCTTCTCTTTTATAGTTTCCTGCACTTCTTTGTTCCACCACCATGTCTCCTTGTCTTCCTTCCTCCTTCCTGATGACCACCCTAGCACCTTCCTTGCTGCCTCTCTTACTAATACAGCAGTAGTATTCCAATCTTCTGGCAGACTTCCATGACCACTCAATGCTCGTCTCATTTCTTCCCTAAACTCCTTCTGATGATCAACCTCTTTTAGTTTCCACCACTTAATCTTCGGCTCCACTATTTCACGCTTCCTCTTTTTCACTTTCAAGCTCATCCTGCACACGACCACTCGATGTTGTCTAGCTACACTCTCCCCTGCCATCACTTTACAGTCTCCAATCTCCTTCAGGTTACCCCTTCTGCAGAGTATGTAGGCCACCTGTGTAGATCTTCCTCCACTCTTAAACGTCACCCTGTGCTGCTCTTTCTTCTAGAAGTACAGTATGTATTGACTATTGCCAAATTCACCCTCTTTGAAAAATCAACCACCATTTGCCCTTCCACATTTCTCTCTCTTACACCATATCTGCCCATCACGTCCTCATCTCCTCTGTTTCCCTCGCCAACATGTCCGTTGAAATCTGCTCCTATCAGCACGTGCTCCTCCCTCGGTATACTTTCTACCACTTCATCCATCTTTTCCCAGAAAGACTCTTTCTCTTCATTCTCACATACAACCTGTGGGGCGTACGCATACACAACATTGACTACCACTCCTTGAATTCCCAACTTCATGCCTATCACTCTATCTGACATCCTCTTCACATCAATCACACTGTTGACCAACTCTCCCCTCAAAACAATACCAACACCATTTCTCTTTCCATCCACTCCATAATAAAACAACTTGCATCCATCTCCAATGTTCTTGGCCTTGCTTCCTTTCCACCTCGTCTCCTGCACACACAAAATGTCCAATTTCCTTCTTTCCATCATACCTGCTAACTCTCTCGCTCTGCCAGTCAATGTTCCCACATTCAGTGTTCCTACCCTCAATTCTAAGCTCCGTCCCTTCCATCTTTCACGCTCTCTCCTAACACGCCTCCCCCCTCTCTTTCTTCTTCTCCATTTTGGTGCAACAGTCGCACACTTTCCACTGGCACCCTGTTGACCAACAGTACCAGAGGTGGTTGTTTTTAACCCGGGCCCTGATCGATCCGGTATGGTATTTCTCTTTTCATTCTGCATGTTAGATTTGGCACAGTTTTACGCCGGATGCCCTTCCTGATGCAACCCTCTCCAATTTATCCGGGGTTGGGACCGGCACCAAGAGTACGCTTATGCAGCTCCAGTGGCTGGATTACAAGCCTTGCTTTGTACTGGTTATAATTACACAATATGATATCCAACAACATTGTAGTTAAGCAAGACAAGTGAACTAATAAGCTAGTTCATCTTAGGTAAACTAGTATAATGTGTAAGTGAAACCCAGGGCCAATAAATTAGCTAAAATGCATAAGTTATTCCTCCAGTGAAGCTAACAAGCTAGCTAATGTTTGGTAAACTATGCAGCCGGTAGCCATGTTTACTAAGAGTAATAAATAAATAAATTAATTAATTATAGAAATAGTCTCAACCACCTCACAACCTCTGCCTCTCATAGTAACAACATTCAGCGTTGATACCTGAAACATTTGACGTGGTCACTTTATGACGATCTGGCGGTGCCCACCTCTGAAACCTGCCCTACCGTTACCAACACTTCTACAGATTATTACCATGATTTTAATGAGGCAAGGTTTTACAGCTGGATGCCCTTCCTAATGCCAACCTAGAACTCACAGCATCTAGGGAGCTGGGTTCTAAAGGTTGCGACCCACTGGGGGGCCAAAACAAGCAAACCAAAAGATGAAAGGAAAGTGCACACAAGGAGACTGTGGATGCAATCAAAACCAAGAAGAGCAACAGCAACAACTGGTTTTAAGGCTCCAGTGACCCGCCTTTCACCCCTTCTCCTGTTGGTACCAAACAGTTTTGCCACGTGAAGGCCAGGAGTTGGACTTGGTTGTCAGAGGCTATATTTTGCGCTGAGCCATTGGGGAATTTTATAGGCTGAGAGGGCAAAACCTCACAACCACCCTGGAAATAACAACCTTTAGAAAAAAAAAAAGCTCGAAGGGTAGTATTTTCTAAAAGTAAAGGTAGTGTTTTCTACCAAGCAGTGCATCAAGTCATAAAAGAGAAAGACTTGTGCTAGAACCGAAAAGTGAATACAGAAGACAGTTTTTAGTACAATTTATTGAAGATAATCAAGTGTTCATCCCTTTTCTTTTAGTTCTGTCTCATAGCATGGCATGCTTCTTATCATCAGTTTATAAGACATAGTTTTGGATTTTAAATCTGATCGACTCAATCATCTTCAAAGTCACTGTATTATGTCAAGAACCGCTCGACTAAGTAAAGAGAAACCACAATCCATCATTACTTTAAAGGGCATATCACAGGTAAATTCAGGAGCAAGATCAATGTAATTCGCCTATTTTATTTTAAACTTTGGTCAAATATCTGTAACATTCTGCATTCTCTGCAATTTTTTTTCACCTTGCGCAATACCAGAAAAAATCAGTTGAAATCAAGCCATTTGAGGCGAATTGATCCGCCTCTGAAAAAACTTGCCATTTGGATTTCCCGGCAAACATTGATTTTCGTGACATCATCTAGAGGACTCCTCCCTCTGAATCCTACGTCAGCGCTGGTTGGTTTATGAGAAAACGACTTGGTGGTTTTCTGCAAATTTCTTCAACGTTATCGTGTAATTATTAAAATGGTTAACAGATGTATTGTACAGTAGGAGGGTGTAGCAACACCAATCATGATGGGATTAGTACTCATCGTTTTCCAAAAAAACAGACAATGAGAGAGAAATGGGAGCGCTTGGTCTACACAGGCTGTGCACTGAAACCGCGCAAGCTCGCGCAGCCTGCTGGCACTTCCGCAGATAACGTCACAATTCTGGCTCCAGACTCCCTTGGGATTTTTCCAGATGCATTTTTTATTTTATTTTTTTCTGCTGTAGACAGATGGCCTTGTGCAAAATTACCCTTCTGGATGAGTGTGTAAAGGGACATACTTTCCTATAAAAAAAAAAACGAAATTAGTCCAGAATATGCCCTTTAAGTCACAATGTATCTTTTATTTCAGAATAATTATACAATGGCTCATGTCTCTACATTCTCCACCACTCCAGATTGCAGGCTATTATGGGATTACGTCTACCAACTGTTGTTGGACACCAGATATGAAGCCTACATTCGGTGGGAGGATCAGGACTCCATGACCTTCAGAGTGGTGGACCCAAATGGACTCGCTCGGCTCTGGGGGAACCATAAGGTGAGTGCACAAGTGACCTAAAACACTTTAGAGCTTCACTTTTTTGTTGCTAATTTAAACAGCTCCAGGCTCCCTGTTCAACCCTGAGCTTGGGTTACTGACTCGCCAGAGTTTTGTCCATACTGTCAGAGATGTCCACAAGCGTCGATGACCAGTGGTTTTCTCCACCTACACAGACGGTCTGTGCCGGCTACTCGATCCCAGAAAAAAAATAAAAACTTACCTTTCAATGTTCAAGTGATTTATATCATCTCTGCTGCCAATAATTTGCTGCAAATCCAATTATTTCACCACAAAATTGTCTTCGATTCGGGTCTAGCATGACCAGAAGCAACGCCATATTTGTTGATCGATTCTCGCGCTCTGATTGGCTGAGCTGGACCATGTGAGCACGCTGGAGCAGACGACTTAGCAGATGATGGTAAAGGCACAGTTGGTTGTTGCAGAAGATTTCACTTGGTTTTCACAAAATATTTTATAATGTATTGTCATAATGTAATTTACACATGCACCAAATAAGCTCACCATGTAGTTACAGCACCCTCCACAATTATTGGCACCCCTTGTGCTGTATGTCGAGCATGTATAGCATATTTGACAATAAAGTTGACTTGACTTGTTAAGATGTTCTTAGGCTTCTAATAAATTCATTTTTTAAAAATAATATAGGACAACAATGCAAAGAAAGAGAAAAATCCAACCTTTAATTCAAGTGCATTTATTCAGTGGGAAAAAAAATCCCACATTAAGAAATAATTCTTTTACATGAAATCATGTGTGCCACTATTATTGGCACCCCTGATGTTAATACTTTGCACAACTCCCTTTTGTCAACAAGACAGCACTTAATCTTCTCCTATAACATTTCACAAGATGGGAGAATACAGAGAAGGGGATATTCGACCATTCCTCTTTGCACAATCTCTCTAAATCATCCAGAGTCCTGGGTCCTCTCCTACGCACTCTCCTCTTCAGCTCACCCCACAGGTTTTCAATTGGGTTGAGGTCTGGGGACTGAGATGGCCATGGGAGGAGCTTGATTTTGTGTCTGGTGAACCATTTTTGTGTAGATTTGGCCACATGTTTAGGGTCATTATCTTGCTGAAAGACCCAGTGATGACCCATCTTCAGCTTTCGGGCAGAGGCCACCAGATTTTGATTTAAAATGTCCTGGTATTTCAAAGAGTTCATGATGCGATGCACCCTAACAAGGTTCCTGGGGCCTTTGGAAGAGAAACAGGCCCACAGCATCACCGATCCTCCCCCATAGGCCTACTTCACAGTGGGCATGAGGTGCTTTTCCGCATACTCATCTTCTGTGATGTATTAGAGTGTTGCCAAAAAGCTCTATCTTGGTCTCATCTGACCAAAGCACACGGTCCCAGTTGAAGTCCAAGTACTGCTTAGTGAACTTCAGACATTTACGTTTATGCTTGTAAGTGAGAAAAGTCTTTTTCCGTGCATGCCTCCCAAACAGCTTGTTGGCATGTAGATAGCGCCTGATGGTTGTTATGGAGACTTTGTGACCCCAAGATGCTACTCTTTGATGCAATTCTCTAACAGTGAGCTTTGGAGAACTTTTTACTTCTCTTACCATCCTCCTCACTGTATGTGGTGGCAAGATAAACTTGCATCCTCGTCCAGGCTTGTTTGCCGCTGTTCCAGTTGTTTTAAACTTCTTGATGATTCCTCTGACTGTAGATATGGGCCGGTGTAGGCGAGCGGCTATTTTCTTGTAGCCATTGCCTGACTTATGAAGGTCGACACACATCTGCCTACTTGAATGGTGTGTTCTCTTGTCTTTCCCATGTTGAAGAGTGGATAAGAGAAATAGGCCTCTGTGTCGCATCATATTTATACCCCAGGGAAACAGGATGTGATGAATTACTAATTAAAGGTTCTTAGATACTCTGATCAACTTTATAAACTCCAGTAGAAATTACAGAAATGCTTCAATTACATTTATTTTCTAGGAATTGTTATGGGTGCCAATAATTGTGGAACAGGTGATTTTATGAAAAATAAAGCGGCTAGAGATAATGAGATGAGATAATTATTTCTTAGTCAGGGATTTATTATTATTATTTTTTAATTCACTTGAATAAAAGGTTACATTTTTCTACAATTTTCAGTGTGAGATTATGCTTCTGCAATAAAAATTGAATTTATTTTAAGGCTTTTAACACATCTTAACCAGGGGTGCCAATAATTGTGGAGGGCGCTGTATGTTACAGAGCCAGGCAGCGTACTACAGAGGGAAACTGAGAAAGCCAAGCACACACACATCTAGAGGGAAATTTCATATAGATTTTGCAAGTATTTTACAAGGAAATAGTAATTTATTAGCCGAGAGTGCACCAGAAGCCACCAGAATGCATGCCCCCAGACCCCCCCAGCATAGCATGTTTTTGCCACCACAAATTCCAGCGATGCCTACTACTTTTTTTAGCTGGTGACTTCAGATTTCCTGGAGAACCGTCCAGATGGTCACCCCCATGTCCATATGTGTTTCCACTGGTTTCCATCTATTTCCCAAAAAACTGTCATTAGGTGGATTGGTGATATTAAGTTGCCCCGAGGTAGAAATGTGTGCTGTGACCAATAACAGAGTGGCAGAGTGTATTCCAGTCTTACACCCATTGTTCTGAGGATAGGCTCCCTGTCCAGGATAAAGTTCTTACTGAAGATGAATGTATCAATGATTTTTCATGAGGTGTACCATATATAAAGCAGCCTGTTCACTTCATTGGAAGAGCACATGGTACATGATAAAGGGAATCATTTCAGGAAGGAATTTAAGAGTGATTTCACTTTGGCCCACGTTTCCAAGATTGGTGAATCCACTAATTTTGGAAGTTTAGGACAATATAAAACGATTAAGTAGAGTATTATAGGCTGAAACTGTGAGTTGGCTGAGTGGTTAGCGTGTCCACCTCTTGACTGGGAGATGGGGAGTTCTACTCGCGGTTGGGTCATCTCATCTCATTATCTGTAGCCGCTTTATCCTGTTCTACAGGGTCGCAGGCAAGCTGGAGCCTATCCCAGCTGACTACGGGCGAAAGGCGGGGTTCACCCTGGACAAGTCGCCAGGTCATCACAGGGCTGACACATAGACACAGACAACCATTCACACTCACATTCACACCTATGCTCAATTTAGAGTCACCAGTTAACCTAACCTGCATGTCTTTGGACTGTGGGGGAAACCGGAGCACCCGGAGGAAACCCACGTGGACACGGGGAGAACATGCAAATTCCACACAGAAAGGCCCTCGCCGGCCACGGGGCTCGAACCCGGACTTTCTTGCTGTGAGGCAACAGCGCTAACCACTACACCACCGTGCTGCCCTGGTTGGGTCATACCAAAGACAATTATCAAAATGTTACCTGCCGCCATCTGTATATAATACATAATACAGATGTGAGTAGGGAGTCAAACTCTCGTGGTTACCAGAGGACCTACCCCCATTGTAATAGGCGAGAGGCCGAGGGCTATAGAAAAGGAGATTGGCACCGCCCAATGTACCTTATAAGGACCTGGTTAGTACTGGAACAGGAGACTGCCTGGGAAGACCAGGTTCTGTCACGGGAGAAACTTTCACTATCAGCTGAGGTCATGTCTTTGTAGAAGACTTAATATAGAGTGATTGTTTATTAGTACACTTCTCCATTTTACAACTTTCTTCAAATTATATGAAACGCTGATTGTAATGCGAGTCTCACTTTAGCCCCATTGTAGGTCTGGATTAGCAACATTTTGGATTGGACATAACTGAACAATATTTGAGAGGCAATTCCAAACTATTGTACAGTAGCGCACATATAGAGTCCTGATCATTTAGGGTCTTTCATAAGACATAGTCAAAACAAGCAGGTTGGTCAAGCTCTCAGACAAGTGCTGCCTCGTTATTCATGAAAACTAGCAGTTTGAAAACGAGCAAACTAGCAAAAATCAAATCAATGCAGCTCAGCCCAAAAGACAGAAAACATTAGAAAACATCACAACTTTCAAAAATATCTCAGGTCAAAAGACATCATTGGGGCAAAACCCAGAAACAAAACCAGCCCAATACCAAAGCTCAAAATATTTCTGTCCCTGAACCGATACATCATGATTGTCATCATTCAAACCTGTTTTAATATTACAAAACATGTCTCGAAACAAACAGGTATTAAAAACTGCAAATTCCCTCAATAGTTCTTTCACCATGTTACTATAATGTGCTTGTCTCACTGCCATATATACAGTTAGGACAATTAGATGTACAGAATACAGTCAGAATGAAAGTGAATAAATATTTTTTAATGGCACACATTTACAGTATTCTGATGCAACCAGAAGGCATGCAAGAATAATAAAATACGCTAAGCTTAAAAAATAAAGTCACTTTCCTTAACATCTAAATTAATCCATGTAGAAAACTCAGATTCCGTACCTTTAGCACTCACAACATTCTTCTGGAGAAACTTTTAAAACCACTACATTAATTGGCACCACCAGTGAAGGGAGACACATTCTTCCCATGCAAAGCACGATGGGAAAACAACTGCCTCCAACCCCAGGGCCTCCACATCTAGAGTGCCCCCTTGTGGAGACTCTTCACTTAAAACAGTCAATCATTCAGTGCATTGGCCAATAATGTACAGAGGATATTACACAGTTACACGAAGTTATGAGGTTTATTTTTGAGTGGTGAGCATATTTTCCAACACTAGAAGATAAACTTAATATCTTTGTGCCACTGTGTAATGTTCTTGATATTATATGGACACACACACAAAGTTAATCACAATATTTTTAATTTTGAACCAGTTCACCATTTTGCCAATGTGCGTCTAGTCAGCAGGAAAACACTGGGAGTGACATCGGAGTGAAATATCAGGAATTATTATCCATACAGGACACTTTTTCCATGGAATAAAAACGTGTTCTATTCCCTTCTAACGGGTTTCATTCACTTGGTTTGATAGCATGCAATATTGTTCCTTATCCTTAGGCAGCCTTTGGTCTCGAGAGACCATGGATAGCGCCATGGAAGGTCAGTTTCTGGTTTGTAAGCAGCGTCTGGAGTGGCTGAGGAGCCCTATTCTGGCGTGGCAATCCTTGCCACACTAGTTGCAGATGAAATCTGTAGGTTGCTGCTGGCTTTGTTGTCTGTTTCCTTGTCGCTCTTTTCACCTCCATCTGGTGGGTGTGTCTTTCATCACCACTCTTCACTGCTTTCATGACAGCACTCCGCCAACGACTTCAGTCATCTGCGAGGGACTCCCAGCTTTGGATGTTGATACCAGCGAGCTTCAGGTTGCGCTTACACACATCCTTGTACCTGAGCTGCGGTCTGCCAGCAGGGCGAGATCCCTCAGCCA
Source organism: Neoarius graeffei (assembly GCF_027579695.1). Lineage (NCBI taxonomy): Eukaryota > Metazoa > Chordata > Actinopteri > Siluriformes > Ariidae > Neoarius > Neoarius graeffei. The sequence continues at coordinate 79,663,613 of NC_083581.1, read as the reverse complement.
AAGCGCCGTAGAGAAGGTCTTTGGGGATGCAGCCGTCCTCCATTTGATGGATGTGGCCAAGCCATCGAAGACGCCTTGCTAAGGAGACCTGCTGTGTCCAGGACCTCAGTGTTGGGAACTCGTTCCTGCCAGGAGATGTTGAGGATTCGCCTAAGACAGGGGTTTTCAAAGTGTGGGAGAGTCAGCCCCCCCTCGGAGAGCAAATAAACAACAGCGCCCCCCCCCCCTACAATTTTTGTTGTTGCTATACTTAATGTTCCATTCGTATTTAAAAAAAACGGTTGTTGTACACATTTTTATTTTTTTCTTTTTCACATTTTAAACATCTGTGCTTTTTAAAACATCTTGTTTTACACATTTTAAACATCTCATAGCATCGTTAGCTAGCACCTCTTGGCAGACGACACACTGTGGCAGTGGAGCATCTTCAGATCCAGTCCATGAAAATCCAAACTTTAAATAATCGTGGTCATACTTCCTTCTTTTTTCAGTCCCCCCAGGATTCCGCGGGCCTTTTTTGTGATTGTTGTGGGCTAAAATGTCTGATGTTGCGGGGGGGTTCCCAAAAAAATTGCGATGAAAGTTGCGGTGTTTTTTAGGTTTTTGTTGCGATTACATTGCGGGAGGAAGTGAAAGTTGCGAGAAATTGTTGCGATTTTCTCTTTTTGTGATTAAAATTGAGTGATATGTTAAATATTAAGTTATTACTGAAAAACTATTGATTAAAAAACAAAGACACTGAGAAATGGTCCTATAAACAACTTTACCAATATAAAAGATTACCAGGACTACAAAAATGCAGAAAAATAGGCTTTACTTATCCAAATGCACCTGTTGGTTCAAAAGTTATAGTGCATAGAACCTCACAGCACAACATGAAGTTACCTTCAAATAGAATATAAATGCTGCAGCTTTCATGTAAGAAAAAAAAAACTATTAATACTAGTACTGTGTGCAGGCAGTCTCTCCTGAAGACTAAATTAAACAATAATCATAAACTAATAAAATAAATGGCTCAGGCTTCATAGAAGAAAAAAAAAACAATTTGAACAGAATCTCACAGTATGATGCTGAAGCTGCCTAAACAATGGAAAATAAAATACCATTTTGGCAAAAATGTTGGCATCCATTACTTTCTTGTATTAAGTAAAAAAAAAAAAAGTGCACACAGTCCTTCACTGTAAACATAACACACTTTCAGTAACAGAATTTAAGCCTACATAAACACTGACTCGCACATCATGCAATGTTGCCAGATACTGCTGACGTTTTCCAGTCCAAAATATGTTCAAAATCTGCCAAAATGCACTTAAAACCAATCTGGCAACACTGCGCGCATGCTGCTTCTCTTGAATGTAAACACGGAAGTAAGGCGGAAGGTAGTTTGTCGACGTCACTTCAAGACGACGCCAACGATTGGTCAAATTTGTGGGAAAGTTGCGGTGATTGGATATAATTGTAACACCGCCCTGAATTCGCGGGGATTGGTTGAATTTGCAAATCGCAACATCCTGGAGGCTCTGGGTTTTTTTGCTTGGCCCAAACTCTGTCTCCTCACTCACTGTAGCTTTAGGTACTAAAAATCGATCCATTTTGTCTCTGGTAAAGGCTCCTCACGTTGCGCCCCCCCCCGAAGAACTCTGGCGCCCCCCGGGGGGGGCGCGCCCCACAGTTTGAAAAGCCCTGGCCTAAGACATTGAAGGTGGAAGCTCTCGAGCCAGTTCTCCTGCCTGGCATATGTTGTCCATGATTCACTGCCGTAGAGCAGGGTGCTCAGGACACATGCCTGGTACACTTTGAACTTGGTGTTCTTTGTGAGGCACTTGTTGTTCTACACCCGCTTGCAGAGCTTGGACAACACAGCAGTGGCCTTGGTGATACATTTGTCTATTTCCACATCCAGAGAGACGTTGCTGGAGATGGTCAAGCCCAGATAGGTGAAACTGTCAGTGGTGTCAAGCTCTGCATCACCAATGTTAATGACTGGAGGGTCATTGGTGTCTTGACCCATCACCTTTGTCTTCTTGATGCTAATGGTCAGTCCAAACTCATGACAGGCCTTCGCAAAGCGATCAATCAGTCTCTGAAGCTGTTCCTGTGTATGGGAGGTCAGCGCTACATCATCAGCAAAAAGAAGTTCCTTGATCAGGACATGTCGGACTTTGGTCTTGGCTTTCAAGCAGGCTAGGTTGAACAGCTTTCCGTCACTTCTTGTGTGTAGATGGACTCCGTCGTCTGAGTCACTGAATGCATATGCCTGCAGCAGGGAGAAGAAGATGCCGAACAGAGTTGGAGCAAGGACGCAGCCCTGCTTCACTCCACTGTGGATCTCAAAAGGCTCAGAGATTGATCTGTTGAAGGAGACTGTGCCTTTCATGCCTTCATGGAACGATGTTATGATGCTGAGCAGTTTTGGGGGGCAGCCAATCTTGCCTAGCAGCTGGAAGAGGCCGCATCTGCCCACCAGGTCGAAGGCCTTAGTGAGGTCTATGAAGGCCAAGTACAAGGGCATCTGCTGCTCACAGCACTTCTCCTGTAGCTGACAGACAGCAAAGATCATGTCCACGGTTGATCTCTCTGCCCTGAATCCACTCTGGGATTCAGGATAGATGTGTTCAGCCAGGGTTTACAGTTGGGCCAGTACCACTCAGGCAAAAGCCTTTCCCATGACGATCAACAGCGAGATACCACGGTAATTGTTGCAGCCGCTACGATTGTCTTTGTTTTTGTACAGGGTGACGATCTTGGCATCGCGGATGTCTTGGGGTACCTTGCCCTCCTTCCAGCACTGACACAGGAGCTCATGGAGTGGCTTCAACAACACTAGCTTCCCGCTCTTGATGACTTCAGGGGGGATGGCATCCTCACCTGGTGCTTTGCCACTGCTGAGAGCATCGATGGCCTTGCTCAGTTCTTCAACCGTGGATTCTGAATCCAGCTCCTCTAAGACCGGCAGGTCTTCTATGACATCCAGGGCTTTCTGGGAGACAGAGTTTTCTCTGGAGTAGAGCTCCAGGTAGTGTTCAACCCATCTCCCCATCTGCTTTTCCTGTCCATGATGACTTCCCTGGTCTTGGTCTTCAGCGGGGCGGTCTTCTTTATGGGTAAGTCTGTGGCTTGTTTGATTCCCTCATACATGTCTCAAACGTTGCCAGTGTCAGAGGCAATCTGGATGGAGGAACAGAGGTGCTGCCAGTAATCGTTGGCACACTGGCGTTCTGTCTGCTGGGCCTTATTGCGGGCGAATCTTAGTGCCTACAGGTTTTTCTGGCTGGGGTTGCATTTGTAATTGATCAAAGCAGTCCGCTTGGACTCAATTACAGGCTCCATCTCTGTGATGTTTGCCTCGAACCAGTCTATGTTCTTCCGAACCTTCTTGCCATACCTTGTTATGGCGGCACTGTAGATGGTACTGCGAAGGGAGGCCCAGGTTTCTTCTGCACTGCCAGCTGATGTCTTGGGGAGAGTCTGACACAGCAATTCCACAAACTCTTGGTTCTTCTTGGTGTACACCATCTTGCTGACCTTTTTGTTTGGAGCGGTAAAGCTTCTTCGGCCTGAGCTTCACTCTCAAGATGATGAGAGAGTGGCCAGTATCGCAGTCAGCGCTGTGATAGGCTCTGGTGTTGGTGATGTTGTTCAAAGAGTTGTGCCTGACAATGACCAGGTCCAGCTGGTGCCAATGTTTTGACCGGGGTTGTCTCCAGGACACCTTATGGCATATCTTGCTGTGGAAGAAGGTGTTTGTAACCTAGAGATTGTGGAAGCAGCACAGCTCCAGGAGCCTCTGCCCATTTTCATTCATCTTCCCGATGCCATGGTGTCCGAGTACAGCTGGCCAAAACTCGTGGTCGACACCAACCCTAGCGTTGAGGTCACCTAGGAGGATCATGTGCTCTTGCATGGGGATACTGCTGATCCTGGCATCAAGCGACTCATAGAACTGGTCCTTGACCTCCACCGCTGCCTGTAGAGTGGGGGCGTAGGCACAGATGATGGTGACTGGGCCTTGCGTGGTGGACAGGCATAGGCTGAGTAATCGCTCTGTGCCATCTGTTGGAGCCTCGATCATGGGAAGCAGTGCATTTCTGACGGCAAAGCCTGTCCCATGCTCTCTGGCTTCCTCTGTGCTCTTGCCTTGCCAGAAGAAGGTGTAGTGCTCCTCCTTCAGCATGCCACTGTCTGGGAGTCTGGTCTCCTGCAGGGCTGCTATGTCTATGTTCAGTCTGAACAGTTCCATGTTGATCACTGCAGTCTTTCTGGTGTCGTCCACTACCTTGAGACTGTCCATCAGTCCTGGACGCATGGTCCTGATGTTCCAGGTTGCTATACGAAGAGCTGGAGGCTTCGTTTTCTTGATATGATGTTTGCCTGGTGCAGGTTTGACGATCCACTTGTCGAGCACTGAGACTCTGGGCGATAGCTGACCAGTGGGACGCGATGGCTCCTCCCACCGATGAAGACAGCCCCTGGCATCCAACTCTACAGCAGTCGAGCTAGGACTTATAACCGGTAAATGCTGTCTTCCTTGTTGCATTCTCACCACACGGCAAGACTGGAGTGACCTCTCCAGGGCGCATGCCAGGGCGAAGTGTATGGAGGCCTTGTGGTGCCCAGACAACAGGACCCCCTTCTTGACCTCATCGACTGAGTCCAAAGGAGTGCAGGGCACTATGTTTGGGGACAACTTGGTTGTAGAAGCTGCCGGAAGGGTGACAGAGTCAGTGACCAACCACCTGTGGGGCTTCATTCTGGGTTTTTCTGTAGGGGTTAGCTCCCTTAGCCTTGTGCTCTCCCAAGACTAACCCACAAGGCAGTGGGGCTATTTGCCCATAGCTGGCTCCAACAGTGTGTTTTTTTTTCGTGGTATGCTCCCCTAGATCCGCCGTGTTCTGCGTTGAAACAGGGGCACCTCGGGTAGGATGTGGCTTGAAGCCACACACGGATGGTCTTCACCATGGAGAGGCTTGTGGCCACTTGACAGTGCCATGTATCCAGGATCCCCCTGGACTCACTTCACATGGTGCTGGATATGGGGAGACCAGTGTAGGACGCCACAAGGGCCGCTACAAAGGTGCTACTCCTCCACTGATCCTTGCCCCTGCAATATTATTAGCATATCGCTTATCCAACGTGTATTATGTCACTCTACCCAATGGAAAATGAGCATTGAATATGGTTTACAGTATCCTCCTGGGAACCAAGAAAAAAAAATGTGTCTCTCAATTTCTCTTTTGTTGTGATTTCCTTACTAGGAATTTCCCAGCAACCCTCCTAGTCACATGATACAGTATATCATTGGAAAGCCCAGGATGTACTCTTTACAAGACACCAGGATTCAAGTGAATAGCTTGAAAGAGTAAGAGGGTGTGCACGTAAAACAAATGTCAACTACAGAGGGCACAAGCTTATGGGTTGGTTCTCAGGAGGATATACAAAGTATAAAAAAATATTTTATTGAGCTATACAATACTACATTATCTATAGACAACCATCTAGTAATTTTGGAGCAAGGTGAATCAATTGACAATATAGAGTTTGCAATTAAATTAAAAAAAGGAAAATTAACTGTTGTTTGAACTAATCATAGATCTATACTTGAGGATACTAGTTAATCAGGTGCAAATCTTTGGTTTTAGCAAAAAAAAAAAATGGATAGCTTGTTTTAAATGTGTGACACGTGGTTGGTGGACATAAGCAGTTAGTTAATTAGTTCATGGGAAAAAAAAAGAAGAGTGACAGACCTCTGACCCATGTTCCCGCCCACTATACCCCAGGGCATGCAGAGATCATAACACTCTGATCCGGGATACACAGCTTAGCCTTATATAGATAATAAATACAGATTTATTGTATGTACTCACTAGATGTGACAAATACCAGCATCAATATAACCTACAGTACAGTAAGACACGAGTCCAGCGTGAGAACAGTGATCACAGAGCAGGTCTACACTGTGTTCAAACTTGAAGTAAGAACTTCTTTGATTTTGTGTATTTCAGAACCGGAAAAATATGACCTATGAGAAAATGTCTCGAGCTCTGCGCCATTATTATAAACTCAACATCATCAAAAAAGAGTCGGGGCAAAGACTCCTCTTCAGGTGGGTGAACTATATTTCTGTTTCTGAAATTAATATTTAACAGTTATTTCACGAAATCGAGCCGTGCATGAGCTGATAGCTATAATCCATGTACGATGAGATTGAGTGGAATAACTGTTTTATTCTATCCACATTCACTGGATTTTGAGAAACAGAGCATTTTTATTTTTATTTTTTTGCAAATTCCATCAATAAAAACTTTATATAAAACATCCAACAAAATCATTTCCACTTAGAATGTAAACAAACCGACAAAATGACAGGAGCAATTTGTGAAAAATGCGATAATAATAATTATTTAAAAAAAAAGATTCATTCTTACCATCAGATACTTTTATTCTGTATTTTTTTTTATTTTTTTATTTTTGGGGTTTTGTTTTCGAGCAGAGTTTTTATTTTGTCCTCGGTTGGTTCAGCAACACGCTCCACCATTTTGTTTCTCTTCTTTAGGGTTTTTTGGTGGTTGGCAAACCAACTTAAAGGTGCATTACTGCCCCCGACTGGGCTGGAGTGTGGAACAGATTTTTTTTTTTTTTTTTGGGGGGGGGGGGGGGGAGGGGGGACCTATATTCTTTTAGCTATTTCTCTTTCTTTTAAATACTTGATAAAGCTACCATTTTGTTTTTCTCTACTCACGGTATATGAGCTGATATCCTAGTAGTAGAGTAGCCAATAAGAGCACACGATTGCTCATATCCAGTGAATGTGGATTGAATAAATACTGTATGTACACTTCAGGGTTGAAAAGACAGATCAGATTGACTTTTTTTCATTTAGTGTTCAATATCTTGGATATTCAATGCTTGAGAAACAAATTTTAGGTTTAAATTTAAGCAAATTTGTGATATAAAAATATTTTAACTCTGATTTTCTGTTGAAGCACACGTCCAGTCGATACATGGATAAATTTGATTGAACATGGATCACTAGATTTTACATAAACCTGTGCAGTCCATGCAAGATCAAATGCACGATGACCTTAAAGCAATGTAATGGCACTCTGTTTCATTACCAAATGTACCACTTGTGAGCTGCAGACACAGTAATTCTTCACGCGCATGACATGAGAGGTAGTTTCAGTTTTAGGAGTTTTTCGTTGAAATTCCAAAATGTTACAATTGTCGCATGGCACACGAGTCACACGGTAAGAAAACTTTATGTTCCCGTGCCTTGCGCAGCTCTCACTAAACTGACTGAATCTGCGCATGCTCTGTTACATCATCAATCTAAGGGAGCGTCGCTAATACATTCTATATCCACATTATCATTTTCTAAATAGCCTATTATAAATTACACTATGTCATTACTATGCATCAAACAAAATATAAATTGCAACTATAAATTATACATATTTTCTGCATATATTACCATTACTGGTTTATGGCTCTTACATATCCGGCCCCTAATTGGGTAAACTGTAAGATTAGACAATTATCAATTTAACTCAAAAACTAAGAGCCATCAAATTTAAAACATCAACAGACTACAAATGGTTATCTTTAACTAAAATCACTCCTCTGTTTTATCAGATTGTCCATTGTCTTTATACGGCTTCTTGCAATAGGCATAACTTATGCACAGATCTCTCCAGGGTGCTGTTTTTCGTCTGCAACTTCACCCGGCGTACAGTTCCACTGGAGTCAGGTAAGGTCTGTACTATTCTTCCCATGATCCACGTGTTTCATGGGGATGAACTGTCGACTACTAGGACCACATCTCCAGGTTCAAAGTTCCTTTTCTGTCTCGTCCACTTCTGGCGTTCCTGGAGTAGGGGGAGATATTCACAAGTCCATCTGTGCCAGAATAGATCCGCAAGATATTGAACTTGCCTCCAACGCTTTCTTGCGTATAGGTCATCCTTGTTGAAGGTCCCTGGTGGCATGTTGGGCTGTGTCTTCATCAACAACAGATGGTTGGGAGTCAGAGGCTCTATGTCGCGGGGATCATCTGACACACTTGTTATTGGTCAACCATTTATTATGCTTTCAACCTCACAGAGAAGGGTTTGAAGACTGTCGTCTGTGAGGGTCTGTTCCTTTAGCAGAGCGCCGAGAATCCTACGCACTGTGCGGATTTGCCGCTCCCAAATTCCTCCCTGATGTGAGGCAGCAGGGCTATTGAAAATCCATTTGATGCCCCTCATTTGCATTGTCTTCTCTATCTCAGACTGGTTCAGGTTTTCCAAGGCCTCTCTCAATTCCTTCTCGGCACCAACAAAATTGGTGCCATTGTCAGAAAGTATTATGGACACCTGTCCTCTTCTACTTATAAAACAATGGAGGACATTGATACAGGCACTTGTGTCAAGACTATCAGCCACCTCTATATGCACTGCCCTGATGGTGAGGCAGGTGAAGATCACACCGTACCTTTTAACAGTGCCCCGACCCCGTTTCACTTCAAATGGGCCGAAATAGTCAATTCCAACATTGGTGAATGGTGGCTTGTCTGGCAAGAGACGGTCTTCTGGCAGAGGCGCCATTTTCTGTTCACCAACTCATCCTCAAAGTCTTCTGCAGACCGTGCATTTAGATATGAGCTTCCTGATGGCTGATGTTGTTTGAGGGATCCAAAACCTTTGTCTCAACTGCGATAGCATATAGTTGCACCCACAGTGACCGATCTTTTCATGGATGTTATTCAGTATGAGCATTGCAACTCTGGAGTGTTTGGAGAGTATCACAGGATGTTTTGTGTCCACTGGCATGGCAGACCTGTCCAGCCATCCTCCCACTCTCAGTATGCCATCTTGCAACAGGGGATCGAGCCTGTACAGCTGGCTGCTTTTCTTGACAGGCTTATTACCGCAGAGGGCTCTAATTTCATCAGGAAAGCACTGACTTTGGCTGTACCGGATGATTTCCTTCTCTGCCATCATTAGCTGCTCAAAGGTAAGAGATTTCTTTTCAATGGAACTTCTGTACCTTTCTATGTTCTTTTGCACGAGTATCTTTTGTTTCTCTGGATCCTTTTCTGTTTGACTGATCTCAGCTTAAAACTCTTTCCTTTTGTTTTTTAGGTGGACCAACAGCTCTTTAACTCTCATAATCCAAGCATTCGCTCTTTTCAGTCGGTTCCAACTGTCGTAGTATTGAAGTAGTTTGTTCATGCTGTCAAGCTTTTCCTCAGTAGTGATGGTGTTTACTGTGACATGTTTTACCTCTGGATCATTCATGTTTTCTGGTCTCTGTGGCCATTCACTTTCTGGTTGTAAAAGGAATTGTGGGCCATCTATCCAGTCTTTATCTTCCATCAAACTTTTAGCTTTCATGCCCCTGGTAGCTTTGTCAGCCGGGTTCTGCGACGTCCTAACGTACCTCCACTGCGATGGTTTAGTGGCCTCTCTTATGAGTGAAATCCTGTTTGCCACAAAGGTCTTGAAACGGGCAGTCTCACTGTCTATGTATTTTAGGACTGTCGTGCTGTCAGTCCAGAAGATTGACTGCTGGAGAGGGATCTGCATTTCCTCTTGCAGCATCTTGTCCACCTTCACTGCAACCGCTGCTGCAGTCAGCTGCAGCCTTGGAACAGTGATCTGTTTCAGTGGGGACACTCTAGACTTTGCCATCACAAGGAAGCTGTGGATCCTGCCTTGGTCATTCTCCAGGATGAGGTAAGATGCTGTGCCATAGGCAACCTCACTCACGTCAGCAAAATGGTGCAACCGGGCCACCACCATGGTTCCAAAGTCCTTCGGTTTGACACATCTACTGATGCTGAAGCCTGAGAGGAGAGTGAGATCTTCCAGCCACTTATACCATCATTCTGTCCATGAGTCACCAATTTCTTCGTCCCATCCTAGCTTTTCTTTACACAAGTCCCTCATCAGAAGCTTAGCAGGGAGTATCAGTGGTGCCAGGAAGCCAAGAGGGTCGTAGGTTGAATTTACGACAGAAAGAATACCTCTTCTCGTCTTGGGCTTATCCTATGGCTTGATACAGTAAGTAAATGTATCATCTTCTGTGCACCATTGTACACCAAGAGCTCATTCTGTGGGCAGGGCTTCTTGTATGAGATCAAGGTCCTTCAGTTCAGTGGCTCAGAGTTCTGCAGGAATGGATGACAAGACTCTCCTGCTGTTGCTGACCCACTTAGTGAGGGTAAACCCTCCTTCAGCACACAGGTCTCCAAGACTCTTCACCAGAACAACTGCTGAGTCCTCCGTAGCCACAGATTTGAGACAGTCATCTACATAGAAATTACGTAGGACCGTTTCCATGGCTTCTGGGGCTGCGGTGCCTCTCCTATCCTCCGCTGTTCGGCATAGCACATAGGGGGGATGAACTGAGGGGGATGAAGTCGCACCGAAAAGATGCACCACCATCTTGTACTCCTTTAAAGGTGCACTGAGGTCACCAGCCGGCCACCACAGAAATCACAACAGGTCAGCATCTGTCCCAGGAACTCTCACCTGATGAAACATGGACTCAATGTCCGCCATCATTGCTATTGGTTCTTCTCAGAACCTCATTAAGGCACCAATGAGCGTGTTGGTGAGGTCAGGTCCTTGCATCAACTGGCCATTGAGCGACACATTCTGAAAGGTGGCATTGCAATCAAATACAATGTGTATTTTCTTTTTCTTTGGGTGGTATACCCCATGGTGTGGGACATACCAAACCCTGTTGTTGTCATGAGCAAGCTGATCTTGAGGAACTTCCATGGTGTAGCCTTTTTCCAGGATACTCTTCATAAAGCCTTTGTAGTCCTCAAGGAAGTCTTTGTTCTTCATCAACTTTCTCCTTAGACCAGCAGCTCACTGTTCAGCCACACAGTGGTTGTTGGGCATTTTTGCATCTCTGTCTCTCAGTGGGAGCCCGACACAGTAATGTCCATCTACAAACTTGGTTGTCATTTGCACTGACCGCATGAACAATTTGTCCTCCTGGGACATTTCTTCTTTATCGTCATACAGATGCTCTGGAAAATCAGTGTTATACTGCTGTATCAGTAACTGTTCCACCTCCTCAACTGAGATTCGGTTGATGCTGTAATGAGCTGTGTTGCATCTGAAAAGAGTGTTGTCCTTCTTAACGGGTCCACACACCATCCAGCCAAGAATGGTCTTTACCACATAGGGCCCTTCCTCCTGGCTATTTATTACATGCCAGGGCTCCATGGCTTTAGAATTGTTTGCTCCAATGAGAAGGCCTACCTTAGCACTGATATGCGGTAGATTCACTTCTCTCAGGTAGGACCACTTCTGCAGATGGTGCTGACTGGGGATATTTTCTCTCTGAACGGGGAGGTTACTGTGTGTGTAAACTTTGGGTAGCCTCAGGTACTCTTCTCCCTCAAGGCTACACACCTCTAGGTCTGAGAGCAGGTAACTATTAATCAGTTTTTGTTCCCCTGCTTCGTTCTGTCCCATTGTGCTCAACGAGATCTGAGTCAGCTTTCCCTTCTCATTCAGCTTCTTTCTGAGATCCTCTGTAATGAATGTGGCTGTACTACCGGGCTCTATGAAAGCATATGTCTCTATGGACCTTCCACTGCTGCGGGACTTGACCTTCACAGGAACTACGGATAATAAGCAGTCTGTTTCTCCGGCCCCAGTGTAGCCACACATCTCTTGTGTGGCAGGACTTGAGGCTGAAGAGATCTCTTCATTCTGAGTGTTACCCTGGCTCGACACAGCGGTGGTGTTCTTGGCCTCCTCATTCTGATGAAGAATGTCTGGGTGTCTCCATGAGCACTGTTTGCATACTAGTTTCTTTTTGCAGGTCTGGCTCATATGACCTTGTCTTAAACACCCGAAACACAGTCCCTTTGACTTCAACACATCAAGGCGTTCCTTGTTTGGAACCTCTTTGATCTTGTTGCAAGATTCCAATGTATGATTCCCTTGGCAGAAGAGGCATGGTGCTTCAAAAGCAGTACCTGTTTTGGGTGAGTTCACTTGTTTTGGTATGGCAGCTGCATTCTTCTTTTCCACTGACACATTAGTTGCGAAGCTGCTTCCTTTTGCTCCACCCTTACCCACTTTTCCATTTTCCTTACTTTTTCCTGCTGGCGGTGGGTTTTTGCCTTGGAGGTCTCCAAAAAGTGGATCCCTGGCTACCTTAGACTGTCGATCAATAAAGATGGCGAGGTCAGAAAATCTTGCTCTGCGTCCTCTCTTTTCTTTGATGTTATAAGCTTCATTGCGCCAACTTTCTCTCATCTTATAAGGTAGTTTGGACATCACTATCCTCATATTTGTAGGATTATCCATTTCCTCCATCAATTCCACATCTTGCATCGTGTTATGACAGCCAGTGAGAAATAAAGCATAGGCTTTGAGTGCCTTTCCGTCTTCAGCCTTAATCTGTGGCCACTTTAAAGTTTTATCAATGTAAGCACTTGCAATCACCAACTCATCTCCATAATTTTGCTGTAACAACCGTTTTGCTTCTTTAAACCCTCGGTGAGCTGGCATACTGTATGCTTGCAACTTCTTACAAGCTCTTTTGGTTCTCCTGCAGTGTACTGTTGCAAGTAGTACAACTTGTCTTGTTCACTGTCTGTTTTCTGTTCGATGGCTTGTTCGAAAGCTCTTACGAACGATTTATAGGTAAGTGGATCACCTCTGAACACTGCAACCTCTTTATCAGGAAGCTGAGCATACTGTTGTTGCTTAACAAGCAACTCGGTGATCGCATTCTGGTTCTCCATTACTTGCAGAAGGCCACCCATGCCGTCATCCCGTTGCCTGGCAGTGTTTCCTGTAGCAACCTGACGTCCTACATTTTGCAATGGCTTATATGAGATCTTGCTTCTGACAGCAGGCTTACTCTTAGAGATATGGCTTGTTTCCTCTTCCTTCACTCTTGCACCACCTGCTGGCTGAGAACGGACATAGCTGTTCATGCCATCACCTGTTTTCTCATACTGTTTCAGTATTCTGACTTGTGCTCTTTTTTGTGCAATAGCTGCATCTATTTCTAGCTTTTCTTTTGCAGCTCTAATACGTGCTTCCTCCATATCCAACTCTTGTTTCTTTTGCAAAACTGCAGCACGTTCCATTAAGCCAGAGAGCTTGGCTTCCTCTAGAGCACATACTGAAGAATGAGTAGACATGACAGCTGAATGTCCAGTACATGAACCTTTCTTGCTTACAGGCTGATTGGTATTAATGCCCACTTGTGATACGCTATCATCAGGGCCTATGTCTTCCTCTGCTAAATTTTCTTGGTTTGCTTGGTGTAAGCTTAAAGTCTCATGCTCCATCCATTTTTCAGTTTCTTCAATAAACTGTTTGATTACAATCATTTTAGGCGCAAACCAATTGTTATTGTCTGCCTCCCTCTCATCTTGAGGCAAAAGATCTCGTATTTGCCTATTGATGTCTATAAAATCCTGAACAATGGGGTTAAACTCTTCCTGCATTATTTCTTGCACTGTTGGTAAATTACCAGCCAGTGTGATAAGACTGCCAACTTCCCTCCTTAGAGTTGTGAGTCGAGCTAACAGTCCTCTCCTAGTGCCAAGTAGCCTGTGCAGTTTTTCCTCAATTGCCTTCTCAGTTAACTTGACTGTTCGTTTTGAACCCATTTCCTCAGTGCTAGCTGTTGTAACATTGCTGTCATCATCCATTTTTTTTTACTGTTAATAAAGCTGTGTGCAAATTGTGTGCACTTGAACAAAAAGTATTCCACTAACACTTTCCCTCATCCAACAGATGCCTCACAATTTCCAAAAGACATGGAGCTTTCAATAATTTTCTGGCTTAGGCTTCAGTTAATCAGTTAGCAAAAATGTGCAAGTCACTCAGTGCGTTTACATGCACACAGACAGAATCGAATTTCTGCCGTTGCTCGACTGAAATCGAAGTTCAAAATGCCATGTATACACCTTAATTCAGCTGAAATTGAACCGAACTTGATTTCTCGGAATCGAGCTACACGACCTAGATTATGCGATTTCTGCCGAGCTACTTAGTGCATGTATACCCTATCGAGCTAGTAGTCGAGCTACTTACTGCCCCTTCCGGAAGTGACGAGTGACGAGACCACAAGCGGGAAACACAACAGCCTCGGTCGGCATGACAACAGTAGTAGCGAGCAGCAGAAGAGGTCAGGAGGAACAAACGGAGAAGAGAAAATGGCGAGTAGAAACGTGCACATCTGGAGCAATGAGGAGACAGAGTTCATGCTCATTCAGCTTAAGGAGTTGAATATATTAAAATTCATGGATGGGAGAAAAACGCGCAATGGAGAACACGGAACTGATAACTTTGTTTACACTCTTGAATAGCTCTTCTTCATGACGACAACCGGAGGTGTACCAACACGATGGGGCGTGTAGCGCCACCTGTGGCTCGGGTGCACAGTGCACCTCACACAATAGCCCGATTTCATTGTGTGCATGTACGATTGGATTTCTCTGGCACCCTGCTGGGACCTTCAGCTCGATTACTGACAGCAGCTCGATTTGGATGTGCATGTAAACGTAGTCACTGAGTAGTTAACTAGCGTTAGCTTCTTGGCTCAAATTAACACGGCTTGTCTATTCGTTTTCTTTCATCTTCTGAGTGACTGTCTATCTTCATATCTTAATTCAGAAGGCTTACCACCTCGTTTGTGTTGAGAAAACCCACTTTAGAATGTTGTTCCAGTCGCACACACTGTTCCAAAGTGGTCAGCTGATGGCTTGCCTCGAATTCACGTTAGCATCCAAACGTCGGAGTTTTCAGTCACTCAGTCCATGCGTGAGCAGTTTTCTTACAAAATGTAATGGCACTCTGTTTCATTACCAAATGTACCACTTGTGAGCTGCAGACACAGTAATTCTTCACGCGCATGACATGAGAGGTAGTTTCAGTTTTAGGAGTCTTTCGTTGAAATTCCAAAATGTTACAATTGTCGCATGGCACACGAGTCACACGGTAAGAAAACTTTATGTTCCCGTGCCTTGCGCAGCTCTCACTAAACTGACTGAATCTGCGCATGCTCTGTTACATCATCAATCTAAGGGAGCGTCGCTAATACATTCTATATCCACATTATCATTTTCTAAATAGCCTATTATAAATTACACTATGTCATTACTATGCATCAAACAAAATATAAATTGCAACTATAAATTATACATATTTTCTGCATATATTACCATTACTGGTTTATGGCTCTTACAAGCAAAAAAAAGGAGAGAAATGAAATGTTCAGAATTTCTGAAATTCATTTAGATATTTGTAAGATTCTACTTTTAACTCAAGTAGTTGCTGGTATTATTATTTGTAATGAAAAACTTTTTACATTAAATAAATCAGCGAAATCAGAACAGAATGTAAGATAGAAACATCTTCGCAAGTGTTTTCTTAGACTGTTGAATTAACCTCGCTGTATAACTGAACAGGAATTTCTTTCATAGTAATAGATGAACAGCTAATGAAGTGTTTGTAAATTTAAAATGTAAAGGTTTTCATTTCAGAAAATAGATAGTTGTATTATTTATATATAAACTGGACACTGATCCTGAAGATCCCTTTGATTTCATAGTCATCATCCCTTCTTTCCTCTTTCTTCTTTCTTCATTCTATTTGGTAGATTTCTGAAAACTCCTGATGAGATCCTTCAGAGCAGATGTGATCGTTCTGAGCCCCCTGAGTCTCCTGACAGCCCCATCGCTCCTGCTTACAAAGAGGGAACTCTGGAAGTGTCGCCTGCCTCGACCCCAGACCCATCCAGTCCTGAAGCTCTTCGTATACTCAGTGTCTCCCCACTGCCATGATCACTAAAGAACCTCAGTCTTCATCACAAAATATCTCCCTGCTGCAGTGGTTCAATTCCCAACCCAATTTTCCCAAGTTTCTCTTCAAAGTGCTGCCAAATGTCTTTATGCCAAACGTACTGGCTTTATCGCAACAGTCCTACTTTAATTTCAACCTGAAAGACCTGCACTTCACATAATTATCTGAACTTTTACACTTTTAAATAGAATTTTACATTTTTAAATCAGACTTTACTTATTGCTCCATCACTACAATTCCATCATCCCAGTTTTCATCAACATCATCATCAGCATTTTGTTTAATTAAATGTGAAACTATATACATTGTTTTCTTGGTAGAATACAATTTATTATACATTATGATTTTTTGTTCTGGTTAGATTTTGTTTTCTTTATTAATGTAATTAATGTAATTATCAACACTTTTAAATGGAAAAATTATCAAATAATAAAGGTTTGGAAATATTTCAGAAGTTATTTTGGATGGGACAGTAAAAAAAAAACAATTCCATCATTGCAGTTTTCAGCAGCAGCAGCAGTTTGTTTAATTAAATGTGAAACTATATACATTGTTTTCTTGGTAGAATACAATTTATTATACATTATGATTTTTTGTACTGGTTAGATTTTAATTGTTTTCTTTATTAATGTAATTAATGTAATTATCAACACTTTTAAATGGAAAACTTATTAAATAATAAAGGTTTGGAAATATTTGAGATAAGTTATTTTGGATTGTACAGTAAAAAAATAAAAAGATTTGAAGAAATAAAAGATTTGTAAAATACATGGAATAGTATCCGATTTATTTATTTATTTATTTATTTATTTTTTTTTTTTTTGGGGGGGGGACAAAACAAAACACTTCTTTTATTTCCAGACATTGAGATTATATCAGCCAGGGTAAGAAACATTTCCAAAGCATGGAACTTGATTTGTGGCCACTGGAGTGAACAGATGAGTAATGTAACGAAGGTGCCTGGTCTAATGAGACACAAACTAAATAAAAACTTTTGCCATAAAATTGAAAGGCTAGGGTGGCACGGTGGTGTAGTGGTTAGCGCTGTCACCTCACAGCAAGAAGGTCTGGGTTCGAGCCCTGTGCCCGGTGAGGGCCTTTCTGTGTGGAGTTTGCATGTTCTCCCCGTGTCTGCGTGGGTTTCCTCCGGGTGCTCCGGTTTCCCCCACAGTCCAAAGACATGCAGGTTAGGTTAACTGGTGACTCTAAATTGAGCGTAGGTGTGAATGTGAGTGTGAATGGTTGTCTGTGTCTATGTGTCAGCCCTGATGACCTAGCGACTTGTCCAGGGTGTACCCCGCCTTTTGCCCGTAGTCAGCTGGGATAGGCTCCAGCTTGCCTCTGACCCTGTAGAACAGGATAAAGCGGCTAGAGATAATGAGAATGAGATTGAAAGGCTATGATCATGAACTGTAGGTTTCAATTTTGGTCAGCAGGCTATGGGACGGTGTTACACCACTGACTATGATCACCCTACAACCAGATCTTCCTAGAGTTTGCTAAACCTCATTGGAATGTTTAATGAAACCAGTTCAACAGAAGACCAAACTGTGGAATTCCCACTCTAAACTATTGGTCTGGCTATGTCATGTTGTGAATGCCATCTAAATGCCTTAGGAGCTTTATAAGGGATGGTTCACATTATTACCACAGAAGCCTTGACATCTTGGAGAATAAGGAGATTATTTTAGTCAGTGGGCTATAAGTGGGTTATGAAGGAATCTTTAAGCTGAACAAAACAAATTAACTGGGAAACAAATCAAATCAAATCAAACCTGCAGCATGAACTGAATGGCCACAGTCATGTCCATGAACCAAGAACTCTTGGTATATTCATTTTTGTTCTTGGGGAAATAAACTTTATAACAGCTCTATCTCATAAAGAGATGGACAGCAAATGAAGTGGGAGGAGAGTAGTCTGAATTGGGTTCTGGAAACCATCTCCAACATTGAACATGAGTAGCACTACATCACACAACTGACTTCTCTTATGAAGACACACCACTCAAGCCCAGTGTTTCTGTTTGCTCACTCACCTGGATCAGGTGATACCCTGCAAGGACAGTGATTGGCTCCTGTCTCAGACCTTCCCCAAGGTTCTAGAGAGAGTGACATATGGCCCTTTTCCACTACCCTTTTTCAGCTCACTTCAGCTCGCTTCAGCTCACTTCAGCCCGACATGGCTCGCGTTTCGACTACCTTAGAGCAGCACGACTCAGCTCGCTTCAGCCCTGCTTAGCACCCAAAACTCGCACGGTTTTGGAGTGGGGCTGAAGCGAGCCAAACCGAGCCGAGTGGGGCTAGGGGCGTGAGGAGACACTCCCCTGTGCACTGATTGGTGAGGGGGAGTGTCCTCACATGCCCACACACGCCCCGCGAGCACGCTGGGATCTGTCAACACCGTAAACCCGGAAGAAGAATAATTACGAATTACGAGAATTTCTGAAGCCTTATGCGCCTCGCCTCATCTAGACGCTCTTGCCAGTATCTGCTGGCGTTGTCGGTGACAACAAGCCACAGCACCAAGACCAGCAACACTACCGACTCCATGTCCTCCATGTTTATTGTTTACTATCCGGGTCGTGAGACTACCACTTAAAAGGTCACTGATGTCACTGTTTGCGCCGCCTAACGACATCACGTGACGTCCACCCACTTTCGCTAACTCCACCCAATGTGTCCAACCACTTCCAGCCAGCGCGGTTCAGCGCGGTTGTAGTCGAAATGCAACTCCAACAGCCCCACTCAGCTCGACTCAGCCCAACTCAACACGGCACGGCTCAGCCCAACTCAGCCGCGTTTGTAGTGGAAAAGCGGCATAACACTCAGTTGGTAACCTCTGCAGTGAGCTTCCTCCCACCTGTTTTGAAAAGTTGCCACAGGAGCTTAAATAACACCACAGCAGCTCTAGCACACTCATTCATGGTTAGTTTCATATTTTATCAAACAAACACTGAAAGAACAGGAATGAAAAATTTGACAATTTCATTACTTTTGGTGCTTTATGAAGCCAATATAATGGTCACATGTTTGATATTTGTTCAGCAAATCCAATTAAATCTTTATAAACCTGCTCTAGTGTTTGTGGTTTATGATAATGAGGTGGCTGCATGTGCATTTTCCTCATGGCTCTGAACCTCAAAGCCAAGATTTTTCCAATTAATCCAGTTGGAGAACATTGTGGTTACATTCCCAAGAAAAATGGAAAGACACCAAGATAAATGATTTGTTTTGAAGTCTTATGAGAAAGAATGTCTCATGACCATGTGTTTTCCAGACCCCCTAATGGTAGAAAAGTGTAACTGGCGCTAAAAGGATGAAGAGCAGCTCTCATCCGACTTCTTGTCCATCATATCAGGATAACTGTGGTGCTCACAGCAAGGTTTAGACAGGAGACACAGATAGATAGATAGATAGATAGATAGATAGATAGATAGATAGATAGATAGATAGATAGATAGATAGATAGATAGATAGATAGATAGATTGCAGAAGAGCCACAAAAACATCTGATTATGAAATGCCTTCACCATCAAAGGTGGACAGTAATGAAGTACATTTACTTGAGTACTGTACTTAAGTACACTTTTTGAGTATCTGTACTTTATTATTTTTTTTGGCAACTCTTGACTTTAACTTCACTACATTTGAAAGACAAATATCGTACTTTTTCCTCCACTACATTTCTATCAAGGTCCTCATTACTCATTACTATGAAGTGATTTTGAAAGTGGATGTTTTTTCTTTTCTTTTCTAAAACATGATTGGTTTTTATTGGAGGTGACACTGAGACAGCCTATCAGTAATCACTAGGGTCATGTCATGTCCATAGACTGTATAAAATCAAGATCAATGATTTCTCCGCAGCATTATTTAACACGATCAGTTGATGGCAGAATGGAAGGAGGCGATTCTTCTGGGGAACAGACGCACCCATGTTTCAGTTTTCTGAAAGGAATAAAGAGTTGTTTCATTTTAAATGTTTGCTTTGTTTGTTGTGTCAATAATACAACAATGCATTGACAGAAAATGTATTTTTAATACTTAAGTCTATTTAAAAGCCAGTACTTCAGTACTTTAACTTAAGTAAAAATTTGACTGTCCAACTTTCACTTGTATTGGGGTAACACAAACAGCCCCGATAGCAGAGGGTCGTTGAAACGACGTAGAGTTTTGGTCAGAATGGTCGGTTTCCGTCGTACGTCAGAAAATCAACGTTGAAACGGCGCCGTGAAACGTCGATTTCTCCGCCGTCTGAGAGGGTCGATTTATCACCATTGAATCAACGTGGGTAAAGGTTGATCTGTCGACCGTCAGAGAAGGTTGAATATACGACGTTGAACCATCGTCACTTTTGCCGGCCAGTTTTCAACATTGGTAGGATGAGCAACTGGCCCGTAGCCAGGGGGGATCGGAGGATTCGTTCGATCCCCCCCCCGCGACACCGCGCCCCGGACACACACGCCTCAAGATTACTCAAGATTTATTCATTTGTTCATGTCCGATGAATATACATTGATTCACATTTAAATTTACAATATCAAATCCAGACTAATAAAAAAAGAAAAGTAGACTAAGTGAGGACGAGTTAGAAAAACGGGTTCATTTCTCCTATGTTTATGTTTACACGTTTTGTTCAGACTGCTTTACACCCCAATCCAGTGGGTGGCGGTAATGCCCCCATTAGACCCCTTTCACTGACGTCACCCGAAACCGGAAGTAAACAAACCCTGCGCCATATTGGAAGACCAACAAACTCGTGATTAGGGGGAAATAACGGCAGCACGCGGTATGTGAACCCACGAGGCACTTGGTTCATCATAAACCTACAATGGTAAACTTTAGTGCTATGTTCGGGTTCTAACAAAGCTGATGGGAAAGGGGAAAAGAAGTCTTTCTACAGAATACCAGCTGTGATTGAGACACAAGGGGAGCAAACCAAGGAGCTTTCTGCCGGGAGACAGAGAGAGGATTTAGCTGCTTTATGCAGAGCGGATCTGAATACTTCAAGTCTATTTTGTTACTGGTAAGTCACTAGGCTAGAGTGTTGTAGAACATTTTTTTAAATGTTTACTGAATAAAAACATCCTTAATTTTATCAAATATTCTCTACTCTATATTTCATTTCTTTCTTTTGTTTTAATTTTCCTCCCTCCATCCCTCTTTGGATTTTAAATATAGTTTTTCCCCATGTCCAAATAATGAGGTAGGGTGGCATTTAGAAACCCATAGCCTACTGCTGACTTTCTTTATCAATGCTGCATCAAATTAATTTTGGTTATGTTTTTCTGTTTCCATGTACAGGTCTGCGCTGCAGGAGGAATAGGCCACAATTATAAATAAATCATAAAATGTTTCTAAGAACTTGTTCAAGTGTGTTCTGTTCCTTATAAATGTTAAAAGTTATGCCTCATTAGATAGCTTGACAAACATTAGGAGAGGTGCATTTTTGCATGCATTTTTATATCCTGTTGTACATAAAACAGGACGTAGCCTACGCACATTGATATAAATTAAGTTTCACTTTCATGGTTGAAGTATGTATGTGTGTGTTCATCCTAGGCAAGAGCCCCGATGCTTTATTGTTAGCTAGTTTAATTTAGCCTGTTTTGCTTAATTTGTAGCCTTCCTGTTGTACATAAAACAGGAAGTAAAGTTGGATGAATCATCGCCGAAAATTAAACTATAAATCGACCGAAATCCGTAGTTGAATAAAGGGTGAAAGGGGGTCTATTCTCCGTCGGCCACCATCCACTTTTCAACGTCGTTTCAACGGAAACTCGTATGAGCAAAGCGGTGTTGAATCAACGCCGGTGATCCACGATGATTCGACGGCGTATGGTCGAAGAACATGCCGATGATTCCCTGTCGAATCAATGACCCTCTGCTATCTGGGAGTGGGATCTGTATTTTGACTTAAGTAATGAAGTTGGGTTCTTTGTCCACCTCTGTTCACGACATAATACAGAAGCACTAGGAATGAACAGAAATGGCCCTGATTCCATAAAACTCTTTATGTTGAGTATGGTTACAATTCTGAACTTGAGCAAATTCATCCTAAATCAGAATCAGAAACACTTTTATTGCCAGGTATGTGGACACGCGAGGAATTTGACTCCGGTTTCACTTAGCTCTCATAGTACAAAAACAGACAAACAAAAAAAAAAGGTGCAATAGGTGCATAGTGCAGACTAATCCAGTTAAGTCAAGTATGAAATAGATAAATAAATATAAAGTATACAGTGTGCACAGAATGATGGTATGAGTGTGCAGATATTTTACAAGTGTGCTGATATATGAATCTGGATTTTAGCTGTTTATCACAGAAAGGATTTTCCCTTTTGGTGCAATATGGTGCATAGTGCAAAGATGAAATAGTAAATATAAATAAATATAAATATAATATAAGTAACAGTGAGCACAGAATGACAGTATGAGTGTGCAGATATTTTGCAAGTGATATTACTGATATATGAATCCGGATTTTAGCTGTTCATCACAGAGACAGCCTGAGGGAAGAAACTATTCTTGTGTCTGGTTGTTTTTGCATACAGTGATCTATATCGCCTCCCTGAGAGGAGAAGTTTAAACAATTTGTGACCAGGGTGTGATGGGACCGCAGAGATGTTACCTGCCCGTTTCCTGACTCTGGACAGGTACAGGTCTTGGATGGAGGGCAGGCTGACACCAATAATTTTCTCTGCAGACCTTATTGTCCATTGCAGTCTGTTCTTCTCCTGTTTGGTGACTGATCCAAACCAAACAGTGATGGAAGAGCAAAGAACAGACTGAATGATGGCAGAGTATTGTGTCAGCAGCTCCTTAGGCAGGTTGAGCTTCCTGAGCTGGCGCAGAAAGTACAACCTCTGCTGAGCCTTTTTGATGATGGTGACTGTGTTTGTCTCCCACTTCAAGTCCTGAGAGATTGTGGAACCCAGAAACCTGAAGCTTTCAACAGCAGTCACAATGTTGTTGGTGATGGGCAGCAGAGTGGGGGGGCTCCTCCTAAAGTCCACTGTCATCTCCACAGTTTTGAGCATGTTCAGCTCCAGATTGTTCTGACCACACCACCAGACCAGCCGTTCAACCTCCCGTCTGTATGCAGACTCGTCACCATCTCGATGAGGCCGATGACCGTTGTATTGTCCGCAAATTTCAGGAGTTTAACAGATGGGTCTCTTGAGGTGCAGTTGTTGGTATAAAGGGAGAAGAGCAGTGGGGAGAGCACACACCCTTGGGGATCACCAGTGCTGATGGTCCGAGTGCTGGATATGTTGCTCCCCATCCTCACCTGCTGCTTCCTGTCAGTCAGGAAGTTTGTAATCCACTGACAGGTGGAGGAGGGCACAGTGAACTGGGTGAGCTTGGTGTGGAGGATGTCTGGAACAATGGTGTTGAATGCCGAACTGAAGTCCACGAACAGGATCCTGGCGTACGTCCCTGCAGTGTCAAGGTGTTGTAGGATGTAGTGTAGACCCATATTTATTGCATCATCCACTGATCTGTTTTCCCAGTAGGCAAACTGCAGGGGGTCCAGCAGGGGGTCTGTGATGTCCTTCAGGTATGACAACACCAGTCTCTCAAAGGACTTCATGACTACAGATGTGAGGGCAACAGGCCTGTAGTCATTCAGTCCTGTGACATTGGTTTTCTTAGGAACCGGGATTATTGTGGAGCATTTGAAGCATGAGGGGACTTCACACAGCTCCAGGGATCTATTAAAGATCTGGGTGAAGATGGGAGCCAGCTGATCAGCACAGACCTTCAGACAAGAGGGTGACACACCATCTGGGCCAGGTGCCTTCCTGATCTTCTGTCTGCGGAAAAGCTGACAGACATCCTCTTCACATGTCTGTGAAGATTCTCAGTCATCCAGATCACAGTAATCTGTGGGTGGTAAAAGAGAGCAACTGGACTTGCTTGAAGATTCTTGAAGACGTTTCACCTCTCATCCGAAAGGCTTCTTCAGTTCTGTCTGACTGGTAGGGAGTATCAGGTATTTATCCTCTCATGGATGAAAAGCTCATCTAAGGTGTCATTGAGTCATCCTGTTGGTGTGGGTCACTGGGGGCTGGGTGTGAATGGCCTCGAGAGTCATTAGGATGATCAATGGAATGCTGATTCTCTCTGTCCTCCTGTGAGTCACTGAAAACAGCTGGGTTTTGGTGTGCATTCAGTTGTCTGGGAAGTGTGCCAAGGACTGCATTGTAGGTGGCTGATAAATGATGTCTTAGACAACAAAGGACACTCATTTCAGGATTGCAACGTACGCATTTTAGCCAGAGAGGATTGTTGGTATGAGCGAGGAGTTAAAGAAGCCATTTTTGTCAACCTGGAACGGCCATCACTGAACAGAGGTGGGGGTCTCAGGCCCTGTCCACACGGCAACGGATTCAGGTGACTCCGATACAATTGCTTATCGTTTAGGCCTGGCATCCACACGGCACCGGCGTTTTGGGTGCCCAAAACACAATCTTTTTGAGAACGGGTTCCAGAGTGGAAAGATCTGGCAACGTTGCTGTTGTGAAGTCGTCTGGATGAGTAGAACGGATTTGTTTACGATGACGTCACAACCACATGACTGTGAGTGCTTCACGCCGGGTAGAAGTGTAATGAACTCGATGCGAGTTGTCAACAAATCCTATAACTTGGTTCATGAAACGCGCTTACAAAATATTTTCACTGTGAATATTTATTGTGTAATGGTGCAAAGTGAGAGAGAGAGAGAGAGAGAGAGAGAGAATAGCCCTTAGGGCAGAGTCAATCCCGCCAGCAAAAATAGGGAAAAAAAAGGAGCGATCTTACCTCTTCAGATGTGGGTTTAAGTCCTACAATACCTTCCTCAAAAAGGGCGTAGAAGAAATTAATCCATCAACGTGTATCATTCAATTTATTCCGGACCATTAAAGACGCCGCCTTCTGCGTAGAATCATACGTCATCCTCGTCGCCATATTGGATAGGTCAAAGCGGAGAATAAAGATTCAAGTGCTGCATTTAACTGTACCAACAGGTTTACCGTCCAAACGAGATCACATGGGATTACCTTTCACAGGTGAGAAACAACAAATTAATCCATCAACGTGTAGCATTCAATTTATTACGGACCATTAAAGACGCCGCCTTCTGCGTAGAATCATGTCATCCTCGCCGCCATTTTGGAGAGGTCAAAGCAGAGAATAAAGATTAGCTGCGTTTAACTGTACCAACAGGTTTGCCGTCCAAACGAGATCACATGGGATTACCTTTCACAGGTGAGACTGGAAAAATACTTTTCATTGTATTTGGTCATTATAATGTAATTTTACGAACAGATTTTCCTGACTTTGTGGTTAATATGAAGTCTCGCGCATAATAGTTTATGCGCATGCGTCCTTACTTCTTCTATTGTTCTGGTGTCTCCAAAGGGACCGTCTTACAGCGCCCCTAGAGGTGTGGCATGTGTATTGCATCGTTTTCAGCAAGCGTTGCATTGCCATATGGACCTGATATTTTACTGATTGTTGCCCATTTGGACGCGATATATTTTTAAATAACATCTCGTTGCCGTTGTCCTGTGGATGTAGCCTAAGACATCATTTATCAGCCACCTACAATGCAGTCCTTGGCACACTTCCCAGACAACTGAATGCACACCAAAACCCAGCTGTTTTCAGTGACTCACAGGAGGACAGAGAGAATCAGCATTCCATTGATCACCCTAACGGGCAATCCATTGATCATCCTAACGACTCTCGAGGCCGTTCACAACCAGCCCCCAGTGACCCACACCAACAGGATGACTCAACCACACCTTAGATGAGCTTTTCATCCATGAGAGGATAAATACCTGATACTCCCTACCAGTCAGACAGAACTGAAGAAGCCTTTCGGATGAGAGGTGAAACGTCTTCAAGAATCTTCAAGCAAGTCCAGTTGCTCTCTTTTATCCTCTTCACAGATCTTGAGTGCTGGTGGGGGGTCAGAGGCAGAATGGCAGGGGGTGTAAATGGGTCTTTAATGACTGAAGGGGGGAGAGGTGAGAATGTGTCAAATCTGCAGTAAAACACATTCAGCTCATCAGCCAGTTGATGCTTCACTGCAGTGTTGGGGGATGGTCTCCTATAGTCAGTAATGTTCTGCAGGCCTCTCCACACTGACGTTGGATCATTTGCTGAAAGGCTGTTTTTAATCTTATCAGCATAGCTCCTTTTAGCTGCTTTCACCTCCATTGTCAGTGAGTGCGTTTACATGCACATAGAGAAAATCGAATTTCTGCTGTTGCTTGACTGAGGCCAAGTTTACATTAGACCATATCTGTCTTGTTTTCTTCACGGATGCACTGTCCATTTACATTAAAACGCCGGGAAACGGGAATCCGCCAGGGTCCACGTATTCAAACCAGATCGTGTCTGGTCCGGTGCTGTGTAAACATTGAGAATACGCGGATACGCTGTGCTGAGCTCTAGCTGACGTCGTCATTGGACAATGTCACTGTGACATCCACCTTCCTGATTCGCTGGCGTTGGTCATGTGACGCGACTGCTGAAAAATGGCGCGGACTTCCGCCTTGTATCACCTTTCATTAAAGAGTATAAAAGTATGAAAATACTGCAAATACTGATGCAAATACTGCCCATTGTGTAGTTATGATGGTCTTTAGGCTTGCCATCCTTCCACTTGCAAGTGGTAAGTGACGCGCATGCCCGATACGCACTGGGATCACACACACAGCGGCTCAGTCCCGAATCACTGCTCGTGCGCTTCACTCGCGCGCTCTGTGAGCTGCGCAGGGCCGGAGTGCGCATCCTCCAGAGGGCACTCGCTGTTCAGGGCGGAGTGATTTGGAGCGCAGGATGCCTGTGGAGCCGAGCGTATCCGTGTATTGGCATTGCTGTGTGCACGCGAATCGTGTATTGGCGTTGCTGTGTGCACGCGAATCGTTTTAAAAATGTTAATCTGATGATCCGCTGATACGGTCTAATGTAAACCCCACCTTGAAATCGAAGTTCTAAATGCCATGGATACACCTTAGCTAGGCTGAAATTGAACCGAACTTGATTTCTCGTAATCGAGCTACACGACCTAGATTATGCGATTTTTGCCGAGCTACTTAGTGCATGTAAACCCTATCGAGCTACGTAGTCGAGCTACTTACTTCAGCACTGCCCCTTCCAGAAGTGACGAGTGACGAGACCACAAGCGGGAAACACGACAGCCTCGGTCGGCATGACAACAGTAGTAGTGAGCAGCAGAAGAGGTCAGGAGGAACAAACGAAGAAGAGAAAATGGCGAGCAGAAACGTGCACTTCTGGAGCAATGAGGAGACAGAGTTCATGCTCATTCAGCTTAAGGAGTTGAATATATTAAAATTCATGGACGGGAGAAAAACGCGCAATGGAGAACACGGAACTGATAACTTTGTTTACACTCTTGAATAGCTCTTCATGACGACAACCGGAAGTGTACCAACATGATGGGGCGTGTAGCGCCACCTGTGGCTCGGGTGCACAATGTACCTCACACAATAGCTCGATTTCCTTGTGTGCATGTAGGATTGGATTTCTCTGGCACCCCTGCTGAGACCCTTTGCTTGATTACCGACAGCAGCTCGATTTGGATGTGCATGTAAATGTACTGAGTGTATTTCTGGTCTGATTATACAGAACTTTGTCTCCACTTTCTTAGGCCTCTTCTTTGTTCTGTTGAAGTTGCCTGAGTTTTGCAGTGAACCAGGGTTTATTGTTGTTGTACATGCGGAAGGTTTTGGTAGACACACACACATCCTCACAAAAACTGATGTAAGATGTCACAGTATCAGTCAGTTCATGCAGGTCTGAGGCTGCAGCCTCAAAAACACTCCAATCAGTGCAGTCAAAGCAGGCTTGTAGTTCCACTTTGGCCTCATCGAACCATCTCCTCACCGTCTTAACTACAGGCTTAGCAGCTTTCAGCTTCTGCCTGTAGGATGGGATAAGATGAACCATACAGTGATCAGATAGTCCCAAGGCTGCACGGGGGACAGAGTGGTATGAATCCTTTAAAACAGTGTAACAGTGGTCCAGAGTGTTAGAGTCCCTGGTGGGACACTTAATGTGCTGTTTATATTTTGGCAGTTCGTGGCTGAGGTTTGCTCTGTTAAAGTCCCCCAAAACAATGAGCAAAGAGTCCGGGTGTTTTTTCTCCACGTTGTTTATCTGGTCAGCCAGGTGTTGTAATGCCTCATTAATACACGCCTGAGGGGGGATGTAAACTCCAACCAGAATAAATGAGGAAAACTCTCACGGAGCATAAAACAGTTTGCAGTTTATGAATAATGACTCCAGATGAGGACTGCATGATTTGTTTAGAACTGTGACATCAGTACACCAACCTTCGTTAATGTAAAAGCAGACTCCACCTCCCCTCGTTTTCCCTGTGAGCTCCGTTTCGCGGTCCGTTCGGTGAAGGTGAAAGCCAGGCAGGTGGAGAGAAGAGTCTGGGATGTGCTCACCAAGCCAGGTTTCGGTGAAGCACAAGGCAGCAGATCTGTTAAAATCCGTGTTGATTGTGTTGAGGAGCAGCAGTTTGTCCATCTTATTGGCCAGAGAGCGGATGTTAGCCAGGTGAATAGACGGGAGCGCAGTGCGAAACCCCTGCTGCCTCAGCCTGACTAGCGCACCAGCTCACTTCACCTGGTGTCTCCGGCGTCCTCGGCGTAATCCATAGAGAGCTGCTGCTCCTCCAACGAGTAGCTCTGGAAAACTTTCCAGATCAATGAAAACCGATGAAAAAACTTTACTGGTGGTTATTCCAATGTTTATAAGTTCTTCTCTGGAATATGTGACCAGAGAAGCAGCACAAGAAACAGAACAAATACACAAAAACATAGAAAGTACGAGAGAGTGAAGTACCAAGGCAACCGTCCACGGCGCCATCTTGGATTAACTAAACATGCTCATTCAAAAAAATCACCACACTATCATAATCTTAAAGGGATAGTTCGGGATTTTTGACATGAATCTGTATGGCATCCCCATCAATAGTGTCGTGCAAACACACTGACTTACCCCTGACAGCATCCTGTGAGTCCAGTTCTTGTCCAGTTTTGGTCCAGACGAAAGTAGTCCGGCAAGTTTGTTGGGGTCACGAAAGTAAAATGTTTTTCGTCTCAAAACAGTATGTGTTCAAAAGAGTGATATATTTGCATCACAAAACCGTTGTCAAATAAAAAGTCAGACCTCGAAATCGCTTGGTGCTATTTTCTCTCCCTTCTTATCACTGCGTGCTGCCGGCTTCATCCAGCTGCGGCTCCAGTTTCAAGGATAAGCTGGAGCCGCATAAGTAGGAGTCCCGGCGGGTGGTTTGTATTCGATTCGTTTATATCCCAACCTTGTCAGCTGTCAGATTTATGTTCATGGACCCGGTAAGCTGGTAAATAATATTTATTTATTTTTTTCTTTACCAAATTCTAACAGAAAACGAGAGCGCCCGAAAGGGAAAACCGAGCCGAGCCGCCTCATGGCTGTAATGCAAATTGCTTTCCTCCTCAGTATACAAGTGCGCTTCCATGGCAGGGAAAAAGAAACTACCACTGCTGCCTATGTAGTGCCCTATTTATACAAATAGGAGTCATTCAGGATTCAGCCATGACACGGAGCAAAAACATGGCTGAATTCTGAATGACTCCTATTTGTATAAATAGGGCACTACATAGGCAGCAGTGGTAGTTTCTTTTTCCCTGCCATGGAAGCGCACTTGTATACTGAGGAGGAAAGCAATTTGCATTACAGCCGTGAGGCGGCTCGGCTCGGTTTTCCCTTTCGGGCGCTCTCGTTTTCTGTTAGAATTTGGTAAAGAAAAAAATAAATAAATATTATTTACCAGCTTACCGGGTCCATGAACATAAATCTGACAGCTGACAAGGTTGGGATATAAACGAATCGAATACAAACCACCCGCCGGGACTCCTACTTATGCGGCTCCAGCTTATCCTTGAAGCTGGAGCCGCAGCTGGATGAAGCCGGCAGCGCGCAGTGATAAGAAGGGAGAGAAAATAGCACCAAGCGATTTCGAGGTCTGACTTTTTATTTGACAACGGTTTTGTGATGCAAATATATCACTCTTTTGAACACATACTGTTTTGAGACGAAAAACGTTTTACTTTCGTGACCCCAACAAACTTGCCGGACTACTTTCGTCTGGACCAAAACTGGACAAGAACTGGACTCACAGGATGCTGTCAGGGGTAAGTCAGTGTGTTTGCACGACACTATCGATGGGGATGCCATACAGATTCATGTCAAAAATCCCGAACTATCCCTTTAATCAAATACCAAACATCATAATGTTTGGTATTTGTTCAGAAATCCAATTAAATCTTCATGAATCTGCTGTAGTGGGTGTGGTTTATGATAATGAGGTAGCTGCATGTGCATTTTCCTCCTGGTTCTGACCTGGGAGCCAAAATATTTCCAATTGATCCAGTTGGAGAACATTGTGGTTACATTCCCAAGAAAAAAATGGAAATACACCAAGATAAATGATTGGTTTTGAAGTCTAGTGAAAATGCACAACCATACCAAGTTATGTACATGCACATGTATGTTTTGAACGACACCTGACCATGCATTTCCTGAAACCTCTTAGTGGTAGAAAAGTGTAATTGCAGCTAAAAGGAAAATGAGCAGTTCCCATCCCATTTATTGTCCATGACATCAGCGTAACTGAAAGTTACTGTATTACTGACTGTGGTGCTCATGGCACGATTTAGACAGGTGACACAGATCAAATGTAAATTTAAATCATATAAAAGGCACATCTCCAGATTGATTGATTGCTATTGATGCCATGCATGAAGATTTGACACATGCAGATTTGAGCAAGGAGGAACATGTTTTAAGGATCAGAGGAATTAATTTTAATTGTTCAGTGCAAGTCTCTGAGAGCAACTCATCACAATTTTAGACAAGATAGTAAAAAGCAGCAAGAGCATCCCTGTGCACACTCAAGTCACTTCTCCCGAAGGTCTTCAGACACAGGAACGTTTCAAAGAGAAAGGACATGGGACTGACATTTCCCAACCAGCTATCAGCCATATAATGACATATCCTGTGCTCCCAGCTATGGACTGCAGTGAGCTCGTTGCTCATTTTAACATTGTGGTTGTCCAGCGCTCTGTGCTTTAGTGCTTGGCGTGATGTTCCGAGCGATGTTGCTCGTTGGCGTCGCGGCAGCTGTGCAGGCGGTTTGGGACATACCAGCACTCTGCATGGCGGTGCTTCTGTGCTCGCTTTGTGGATCCATGGCGTGGTGTTCGAGCGATGTTGCTGGCGGCGTCACGGCAGCTGTGCTGGAGATGTGGGACTTGTTTTTGTGCGTCTTTTGGTGGGACTGTGGCTGCTACACCACTGGAATGATATCCTGACCTCTATTTGGTGGACTTTTTTTTTCTTTTTTCTGCCTATTATTGGAAAGCGACCTTGGGTTTTGAGAAAGGCACTATATAAATTGAACATATTATTATTATTATTATTATTATTATTGAGTTTTTATTTATTTATTTATTTATTTATTTATTATTTTGCACAGCAAACTACAAGTGGGTTAATAGAATTAAGCTGGAGAAAGAACCAAGCTACTGAGAAACACATTCAATTCAATTGGATTGTATGGCACTTCTAACAACAGACATTGTCGCAAAGCAGCTTTACAGAAATAGATAAATTCCTGATATCAATTTCAAACATATGAATTCATAAATTTATTCCGAATGAGCAAGTCTGAGGCAACAGTGGCAAGCAAAAACTCCCTGAAACAACATGAAGAAGAAACCTTGAGAGGAACCAGAATCAAGAGGGAACTGATCCTCATCTGGGTCATAACAGATCACATGATTATAAATAACTCACTTCTATAACTGTGTCCTATAGCGGTGCTTGAAAGTTTGTGAACCCTTTAGAATTTTCTATATTTCTGCATAAATATGACCGAAAACATCATCAGATTTTCACACAAGTCCTAAAAGTAGATAAAGAGAACCCAGTTAAACAAATGAGACAAAAATATTACACTTGGTCATTTATTTATTGAGGAAAATGATCCAATATTACATATCTGTGAGTGGCAAAAGTATGTGAACCTTTGCTTTCAGTATCTGGTGTGACCCCCTTGTGCAGCAATAACTGCAACTAAACATTTGCGGTAACTGTTGATCAGTCCTGCACACCGGCTTGGAGGAATTTTAGCCCGTTCCTCCGTACAGAACAGCTTCAACTCTGGGATGTTGGTGGGTTTCCTCACATGAACTGCTCGCTTCAGGTCCTTCCACAACATTTCCATTGGATTAAGGTCAGGACTTTGACTTGGCCATTCCAAAACATTCACTTTATTCTTCTTTAACCATTCTTTGGTAGAACGACTTGTGTGCTTAGGGTCGTTGTCTTGCTGCATGACCCACCTTCTCTTGACATTCAGTTCATGGACAGATGTCCTGACATTTTCCTTTAGAATTCACTGGTATAGAGGGATCCCGCATGACGTCACCGCGCCGCGAGATTTTGGTAGTCGCCATATTGGAAGGCCAAGTACACATCTATGCAAGTACATACATACATAAAACAAACTACACCTGAAATGTAGCCAGGGCCGGTTCTGCCCTAATCTGGACCCAGGTGCAACATCGCGCAACCCCCCCCCCCCCCCCCCCCCAAAAAAAAAAAAAAAAAAAACACACCAGTCTAAATCAGGACAAGCAGTGTTCGAACTACGGGGGTACTCGGGGGATCCGAGATCCCCTGAAACAGACATGAGATCCCTTGAAAACATGATTTGGGAAATGTTGGGGGGTCTCTAAAATATTGGCAAAATGATGTTTATTGACATAGCAATCATGTGTAACGGGAAGCATTTGCATATCCGAAGTGTTGTGTTTACATTAAAGATAAAATAAACCGATATGACAACGACTGCTGCTGCCAGGTTGGTTGTTGAATAGCCTGACTGTTTTTTTTCTTGCGTGTGGTATCATTGTTGACGCGAGGTTGTTTTTTGAACATGCCAATGCGGACACGATTTCCCCGGATGAGTTATGACTTCAGACACGATGCGTGTGTGGAGGTGTGGAGTCCGCGTGATATGTGCGTAAGATAGGCTTCTCATGTGTTTGGAGATCCGCGCTCCAAGACAAGCGCAAGCACCCCCCAGGGAAAAAAAGGGACCCCCCGAAAATATCGGCATAGTTCGAACACTGAGGACAACCATCACATAACTATAAACATAAACATTTTAGATCAACTATTTTAACGAAATGGGCTATAATAAATAAGCCTGCAGGCAGCCACGGCGGGCTGCCTCAGAAAAGTAACCATTCAATGACACAACTGAAGGCCTGCAGCCACGGCGGGCTGCCTCAGAAAAGTAACCATTTGTCCTACCTTAACTCGTTTTGCATTTTCTGCCTCCTTTTTTGTATTTTCGACCCTGCATTTATTTTCTTTCCTTTTCTGAAAACCCGATTTGTGTCCAGACATTTTGTTCTGCTACCAACGAACTAACTCGTCAGGTCTCGTCTCTCGAGTCCGCGATGAAGGGCAACAATTGATACATTTTTACAAACAGCCAATAAACAGCCAATAGGGAGGTTGCAACGTTCAGGCTCTCCTTTGCTCACAGACACTCAGTAATGCACTTATTCTCTGTCTCCTGGCAGAAAGCTCCTTAGTTTGCTCCCCTTGTGTCTCAATCACAGCTGGTATTCTGAAGAACGACTTCTTTTCACCTTTCCCATCAGCTTTGTTGGAACACCCTAACACAGCACAAAAGTTTACCATTGTAGGTTTATGATGAATCAAGTGCCTCGTGGGTTTAAATTCCGCGCGCTGCCGTTATTTCCCCCTGATCACGAATTTGTTGGTCTTCCAATATGGCGCAGGGTCTGTTTACTTCCGGTTTCTGGTGACGTCAGTGGGAAGGGTCTATAATTCAGAATTCATTGTTCCATCAATGATGGCAAGCCGTCCTGGGCCAGATACAACAAAACAGGCCCAAATCATGATACTACCACCACCACGTTTCACAGATGGGATACGGTTCTTATGGCAGAATGCAGTGTTTTCCTGTCTCCAAACATAACGCTTCTCATTTTAACCAAAACGTTCTATTTTGGTCCCATCCATCCGCAAAACTTTTTTCCAATAGCCTCCTGGTTTGTCCACATGATCTTTAGCAAAGATGCAGACGAGCAGCAATGTTCTTTTTGGAGAGAAGTGGCTTTCTCCTTGCAACCCTGCCATGCACACCATTGTTGTTCAGTGTTCTCCTGATGGAGGACCCATTAACATTAACATTAACCAATGTGAGAGAGGCCTTCAGTTGCTAAGAAGTTACCCTGGGGTCCTTTGTGACCTCGCCGACTATTGCACACCTTGCTCTTGGAGTGATCTTTGTTGGTTGACCACTCCTGGGGAGGATAACAATGGTCTTGAATTTCCTCCATTTGTGCAAAATCTGTCTGACCATGGATTGGTGGAGTCCAAACTCTTTAGAGATGGTTTTGTAACCTTTCCCAGTCTGATGAGCATCAACAACACTTTTTCTGAGATCCTCAGAAGTCTCCTTTGTTCGTGCCATGATACACTTCCACAAACATGTGTTGTGAAGATCAGACTTTGATAGATCCCTGTTCTTTAAATAAAACAGGGTGCCCACTCACACCTGATTGTCATCCCATTGATTGAAAACACCTGACTCTAATTTCACCTTCAAATTAACTGCTAATCCTAGAGGTTCACATACTTTTGCCACTCACAAATATGTAATATGGTGGCACATTGGTGTAGTGGTTACCACTGTCGCCTCACAGCAAGAAGGCCCGGGTTCGAGCCCCGTGGCTGGCGAGGGCCTTTCTGTGCGGAGTTTGCATGTTCTCCCCGTGTCCGCGTGGGTTTCCTCCGGGTGCTCCAGTTTCCCCCACAGTCCAAAGACATGCAGGTTAGGTTAACTGTCAGCATCTCTGGAATCTCAGGAGTGGCATGTGTAGCAAGAGAGAGAGGGAGAGAGAGAGATTATTATTAGGTATGCTTATTGTTGTGTATTTGTTAAGTACAGTGGACATGGTGTGCTCAGTGCAAGTAGGGACTCCAGCAAGATTAACTCTGGCAGCAGAACTAAAAGGGATAGCCAGAAGGTGACACAGATATTATGATACTCTGGAACATGAAGTGGCCAGCCACCCCACCATCAACAAACCTGAATAAATACGTGAGACTGGGGGGGGGGGGGGACAGCATCCAGATATCCCACACAAATTCAAACCTGTGGCATGAACTGAACAGTCTTGGTCATGTATAATTACTAAGTGCTTTGTATTCAGGGCTTATGTGAGCTTGGGGAAGTAAAAATAAATCTGCTGTTTATTTCAAAAGGTGGGAGGAGAGTAGTCTGAATTGGGTTCTGGAGACCAGCTCACACATTGGACTCTGTAGCCAGCCATGAGCACTTCCAAGCCAGTGATGTCATATCCATCAGACAGCTGTACTTCACACAACTGACTGACTTCTCTTATGAAGACACACCACTCAAGCCCAGTGTTTCTGTTTACTCACTCACCTGGATCAGGTGATACCCTGCAAGGGCAGTGATTGGCTCCTGTCTCAGACCTTCCCCAAGGTTCTAGAGAGAGTGACTAACACTCAGTTGGTAACCTCTGCAGTGAGCTTCCTCCCACCTGTTTTGAAAAGTTGCCACAGGAGCTTAAATAACAGCACAGCAGCTCTAGCACACTCATTCATGGTTAGTTTCATCTTTACCAAACAAACACTGAAAGAACAGGAATGACAAATTTGACAATTTCATTACTTTTGGTGCTTTATGAAGCCAATATAATGGTCAAATGTTTGATATTTGTTCAGCAAATCCAATAAAATCTTTATAAACCTGTTCTAGTGGGTGTGGTTTATGATAATGAGGTGGCTGCATGTGCATTTTCCTCATGGCTCTGAACCTCAAAGCCAAGATTTTTCCAATTAATCCAGTTGGAGAACATTGTGGTTACATTCCCAAGAAAAATGGAAAGACACCAAGATAAATGATTTGTTTTGAAGTCTTATGAGAAAGAATGTCTCATGACCATGTGTTTTCCAGACCCCCTAGTGGTAGAAAAGTGTAACTGGCGCTAAAAGGATGAAGAGCAGCTCTCATCCGACTTCTTGTCCATCATATCAGGATAAATGTGGTACTCACAGCAAGGTTTAGACAGGATAGATAGATAGATAGATAGATAGATAGATAGATAGATAGATAGATAGATAGATAGATAGATTGTAGAAGAGCCACAAAAACATCTCCTGATTATGAAATGCCTTCACTATCAAAAGTGGACAGTAACGAAGTACATTTACTTGAGTACTGTACTTAAGTACACTTTTTGAGTGTCTGTACTTTATTATTTTTTTGGCAACTTATGACTTTAACTTCACTACATTTGAAAGACAAATATCGTACTTTTTCCTCCACTACATTTCTATCAAGGTCCTCATTACTCATTACTATGAAGTGGTTTTGAAAATGGATGTTTTTTCTTTTCTAAAATGTGATTGGTTTTTATTGGAGGTGACACTGAGACAGCCTATCAGTAATCACTAGGGTCACGTCATGTCCATAGACTGTATAAAATCAAGATCAATGATTTCTCCGCAGCATTATTTAACACGATCATTTGATGGCAGAATGGAAGGAGGCGATTCTTCTGGGGAAAAGACGCACCCATGTTTCAGTTTTCTGAAAGGAATAAAGAGTTGTTTCATTTTAAATGTTTGCTTTGTTTGTTGTGTCAATAATACAACAATGCATTAACAGAAAATGTATTTTTAATACTTAAGTCTATTTAAAAGCAAGTACTTCAGTACTTTAACTTAAGTAAAAATTTGACTGTCCAACTTTCACTTGTATTGGGGTAACACTTGACCAGTGGGATCTGTATTTTGACTTAAGTAATGAAGTTGGGTTCTTTGTCCACCTCTGTTCACGACATAATACAGAAGCACTAGGAATGAACAGAAATGGCCCTGATTCCATAAAAACTCTTTATGTTGAGTATGGTTACAATTCTGAATTTGAGCAAATTCATTGTAAACATGCTCATTAAAAAAAATCACCACACTATCATAATCTTAATCAAATACCAAACATCATAATGTTTGGTATTTGTTCAGAAATCCAATTAAATCTTCATGAATCTGCTGTAGTGGGTGTGGTTTATGATAATGAGGTAGCTGCATGTGCATTTTCCTCCTGGTTCTGACCTGGGAGCCAAAATATTTCCAATTGATCCAGTTGGAGAACATTGTGGTTACATTCCTAAGAAAAAAATGGAAAGACACCAAGATAAATGATTGGTTTTGAAGTCTAGTGAAAATGCACAACCATACCAAGTTATGTACATGCACATGTATGTTTTGAACGACACCTGACCATGCATTTCCTGAAACCTCTTAGTGGTAGAAAAGTGTAATTGCAGCTAAAAGGAAAATGAGCAGTTCCCATCCAATTTATTGTCCATGACATCAGCGTAACTGACAGTCAGGGGCACCGCCAGAAATTTTGGGCCACATGAAAGATTAGAATTTTGGGCCCCCAACTTTGCCCACCCTCGTCACAATTGCACTATTGTCATTATTTGACTTTTGATAGCCCATGGACCTTGGGTTTGTGACTTTGTTATTACATTTTATGTATTAACCTACCAGGGACTAGATGAAAACTGGTCAGTGACTAATTCTGGTGCATTTGCATCATGGCCTGATGAGGGGCCTGGCTCTGTTATCAGCAATGCATGCAAGTTAGTTAATGCATGAAAAAGTTTGATGCATTCAAGTTTGATGCATTTAAATGAACTCCATACTCAGTAGCCTTACAAATGTTACCCATAAAAGACAGGAAACATCTTATTATAAATTTATTTCAAAGTGACACGGAGTGACATTTCAATTTGATCAATTACGTACGTATTTCTTCATATGTTGTAACCTCTATCCCTCTTTTATGTGTGCTGCGCTTTCTCCAGCTCCTCAATTTGAAACCAATGGTTTAGAACGTGTGAACATTCCACACACATAACCATGTCAAACACTTGACTGGTGTCCGTTATTACCAACACTTTAATCTAGCAAACTGTATATGGCGCTCGCTCATTAAAAACTTCAATCCTAAAGCATTTATGGGTTGTATTGCTGCTTACCTCCTTCTCCAAAGGGGGGTTCAGTGGTTTGGTAGGGCGGAGGTCCCCCGAGGCTGAATCTGTGCATATTTAGGGCACCCCATTAGTTATGAAACTGGTTATTAGCACTAGTTATTAGCACCAGCATAATGTAATATTTCATCTTGTTTATCACACAAGTCAGTTCAGTTATTAAAATGGAAAAAATGTCACTGTATAAACTGTAAAAGTGTTCTCTTGATAGGCTAATCCAACCACGTTCATACTGTTCATTTACCATTTGCTAATATTTTGAACACACATGTGAGCGATAGCTACCTTTCTTTGGGAAAAACTGAGTGACCAGTTGCCTGCCTCTCCGGTCCCTCTCAGCTTTCAGCTGCCTTTCTTTATGTTTTTGACAGCCACTCTTCATATTTAGCGATCATAGACTGTACGCACTCCACTGCTGGCTGGCTGGCTGCTGCACCAAGACACAGCAGCAAGTAGCGTTGCACTGATCAGCACACAGATTTAACGCATCGCGTTTCTACCAGAACTGGACCGTACCATTTCGCAAAAGGGGGAGGGTTAAATGACAATATGTTGAAGAACTCAAGAAATAGACAACCTTGTTCAATTAGCTCATTTTACCAGATGGAATATTGCATTGTTGTTATTTCAAAAGTCTTATTAAAATCATTAAAAGCATAAAGGGCCTTTCAAGGGACCCTTAAAGGGCCCCATGGCAGTGCTGGGCCCCTAGAATTGTTCTAACCTTTCCCCCCCTGGCGGCGCCCATGCTGACAGTTACTGTATTACTGACTGTGGTGCTCATGGCACGATTTAGACAGGTGACACAGATCAAATGTAAATTTAAATCATATAAAAGGCACATCTCCAGATTGATTGATTGCTATTGATGCCATGCATGAAGATTTGACACATGCAGATTTGAGCAAGGAGGAACATGTTTTAAGGATCAGAGGAATTAATTTTAATTGTTCAGTGCAAGTCTCTGAGAGCAACTCATCACAATTTTAGACAAGATAGTAAAAAGCAGCAAGAGCATCCCTGTGCACACTCAAGTCACTTCTCCCAAAGGTCTTCAGGCACAGGAACGTTTCAAAGAGAAAGGACATGGGACTGACATTTCCCAACCAGCTATCAGCCATATGATGACATATCCTGTGCTCCCAGCTATGGACTGCAGTGAGCTCGTTGCTCATTTTAACATTGTGGTTGTCCAGCGCTCTGTGCTTTAGTGCTTGGCGTGATGTTCCGAGCGATGTTGCTCGTTGACGCCGCGGCAGCTGTGCAGGCGGTTTGGGACATACCAGCACTCTGCATGGCGGTGCTTCTGTGCTCGCTTTGTGGATCCATGGCGTGGTGTTCGAGCGATGTTGCTGGCGACGTCACGGCGGCTGTGCTGGAGATGTGGGACTTGTTTTTGTGCGTCTTTTGGTGGGACTGTGGCTGCTACACCACTGGAATGATATCCTGACCTCTATTTGGTGGACTTTTTTTTTCTTTTTTCTGCCTATTATTGGAAAGCGACCTTGGGTTTTGAGAAAGGCGCTATATAAATTGAACGTATTATTATTATTATTATTATTATTATTATTATTATTATTATGCATGCATTCACATCTTTTCATGCATTCAGCTTTTCCATGTCATTGCATTATAATACACTGATAGACTGCACACACCCAGACATAAAACAACTACATTAACTGGATGTTGTTGACCGTATATGGATGTAGGTACAGCCACCCGTCAAGAACTTCAAATCCCATCAACTAACTTCTGCAATGACCTACGTCACGGCTGGGAGGGATCACCTATGTCACGTCCTCCATGAAGCCATAAGTGACTCAGTCAACTTCCGTTCTCTCTCTCTCGTCATGGACTCTTTGTACACCGAGTCTGGTGTCGAAGCACCTGACATCGCGAGTCCCCCTAGTGGCCACAATTCTTTGGAAAACCATGCCTCTTTCCTTTGTTCCTTAAGCAACTCAACCTCAGCTATATACTGCCCTACCCTATCAGGTGAAGTGAGAGTTAATGGGACCACGGTCCTCAATGCAGCTATGATGCTTTGGTCTGAGAAGTCAGCCATCAGCCAGACTTTGTTTGACACGCAGTGTCAAAGCCATTCCTGCCCCGTATTCATGCAGAAAAGCCTCCCTCTATCCATCGACTCAGACAAAGGCACCCATTTCACTGCTGGTGTAATGGCTGCGCTGTGGAACATGTTAGGCGTTGAGGCGAAATTCCATATTGCGTACCACCCTCAATCCTCTGGTCAGGTTGAACGAGCCAATCAAACCATTGTGAGCATGCTGCGGAAGTATGTCACCCACCATGGTAAAGATTGAGATGTGAAACTTCCCTTGGTGCTAATGGCCATTAGGTCCACCCCTCATCGCACCACTGGAGTCACACCCTTTGAGATGATGACTGGGCGGGAGATGGTTCTCCCACCACATCTCCTGTACAGACCAGAGGACATGAGTGTCGGAACTGCATACACCACACATCAATATGTCGCCGACCTACAACGCCACCTACAGTCAACCTTTGCATGGTCCCAAAAGAATCTCGAAACAAGCGTAAAAGGACAAAAGGCCTACTACGACCGAAAAGCCTCCCATCACGAATATCAAATAGGCGACAAAGTCCTATACTTCAACTTTGCTACACCACTGGAATGATA
This sequence comes from Neoarius graeffei, assembly GCF_027579695.1. Lineage (NCBI taxonomy): Eukaryota > Metazoa > Chordata > Actinopteri > Siluriformes > Ariidae > Neoarius > Neoarius graeffei. The sequence continues at coordinate 79,622,910 of NC_083581.1, read as the reverse complement.
TCCTGACCTCTATTTGGTGGACTTTTTTTTTCTTTTTTCTGCCTATTATTGGAAAGCGACCTTGGGTTTTGAGAAAGGCGCTATATAAATTGAACATATTATTATTATTATTATTATTACTGAGTTTTTATTTATTTATTTATTATTTTGCACGGGGTGGCACGGTGGTGTAGTGGTTAGCGCTGTCGCCTCACAGCAAGAAGGTCCTGGGTTTGAGCCCCGTGGCCGGCGAGGGCCTTTCTGTGCGGAGTTTGCATGTTCTCCCCGTGTCCGCGTGGGTTTCCTCCGGGTGCTCCGGTTTCCCCCACAGTCCAAAGACATGCAGGTTAGGTTAACTGGTGACTCTAAATTGAGCGTAGGTGTGAATGTGAGTGTGAATGGTTGTCTGTGTCTATGTGTCAGCCCTGTGATGACCTGGCGACTTGTCCAGGGTGTACCCCGCCTTTTGCCCGTAGTCAGCTGGGATAGGATCCAGCTCGCCTGCGACCCTGTAGAACAGGATAAAGCGGCTAGAGATAATGAGATGAGATTATTTTGCACAGCAAGCTACAAGTGGGTTAATAGAATTAAGCGGGAGAAAGAACCAAGCTACTGAGAAACACATTCAATTCAATTGGATTGTATGGCACTTCTAACAACAGACATTGTCGCAAAGCAGCTTTACAGAAATAGATAAATTCCTGATATCAATTTCAAACATATGAAATCATAAATTTATTCCGAATGAGCAAGTCTGAGGCAACAGTGGCAAGCAAAAACTCCCTGAAACAACATGAAGAAGAAACCTTGAGAGGAACCAGAGTCAAGAGGGAACTGATCCTCATCTGGGTCATAACAGATCATGTGATTATAAATAACTCACTTCTATAACTGTGTCCTATAGTGGTGCTTGAAAGTTTGTGAACCCTTTAGAATTTTCTATATTTCTGCATAAATATGACCTAAAACATCATCAGATTTTCACACAAGTCCTAAAAGTAGATAAAGAGAACCCAGTTAAACAAATGAGACAAAAATATTATACTTGGTCATTTATTTATTGAGGAAAATGATCCAATATTACATATCTGTGAGTGGCAAAAGTATGTGAACCTTTGCTTTCAGTATCTGGTGTGACCCCCTTGTGCAGCAATAACTGCAACTAAACGTTTGCGGTAACTGTTGATCAGTCCTGCACACCGGCTTGGAGGAATTTTAGCCCGTTCCTCCGTACAGAACAGCTTCAACTCTGGGATGTTGATGGGTTTCCTCACATGAACTGCTCGCTTCAGGTCCTTCCACAACATTTCCATTGGATTAAGGTCAGGACTTTGACTTGGCCATTCCAAAACATTCACTTTATTCTTCTTTAACCATTCTTTGGTAGAACGACTTGTGTGCTTAGGGTCGTTGTCTTGCTGCATGACCCACCTTCTCCTGAGATTCAGTTCATGGACAGATGTCCTGACATTTTCCTTTAGAATTCACTGGTATAAAGGGATCCCGCATGATGTCACCGTGCCGCGAGATTTTGGTAGTCGCCATATTGGATGGCCAAGTACACATCTATGCAAGTACATACATACATAAAACAAACTACACCTGAAATGTAGCCAGGGCCGGTTCTGCCCTAATCTGGACCTGGGTGCAACATCGCGCAACCCCCCCCCCAAAAAAAAAACACACCAGTCTAAATCAGGACAAGCAGTGTTCGAACTACGGGGGTACTCGGGGGATCCAAGATCCCCTGAAACAGACATGAGATCCCTTGAAAACATGATTTGGGAAATGTTGGGGGGTCTCTAAAATATTGGCAAAATGATGTTTATTGACATAGCAATCGTGTGTTACGGGAAGCATTTGCATATCCGAAGTGTTGTGTTTACATCAAAGATAAAATAAACTGATATGACAACGACTGCTGCTGCCAGGTTGGTTGTTGAGTAGCCTGACTGTTTTTTTTCTTGCGTGTGGTATCATTGTTGACGCGAGGTTGTTTTTTGAACATGCCAATGCGGACACGATTTCCCCTGATGAGTTATGACTTCAGACACGATGCGTGTGTGGAGGTGTGGAGTCCGCGTGATATGCGTGTAAGATAGGCTTCTCATGTGTTTGGAGATCCGCGCTCCAAGACAAGCGCAAGCACCCCCCAGGGAAAAAAAGGGACCCCCCGAAAATATCGGCATAGTTCGAACACTGAGGACAACCATCACATAACTATAACTATAAACATTTTAGATCAACTATTTTAACATGGGCTATAATAAATAAGCCTGCAGGCAGCCACGGCGGGCTGCCTCAGAAAAGTAACCATTCAATGACACAACTGAAAGCCTGCAGCCATGGCGGGCTGCCTCAGAAAAGTAACCATTTGTCCTACCTTAACTCGTTTTGCATTTTCTGCCTCCTTTTTTGTATTTTCGACCCTGCATTTATTTTCTTTCCTTTTCTGAAAACCCGATTTGTGTCCAGACATTTTGTTCTGCTACCAACGAACTAACTCGTCAGGTCTCGTCTCTCGAGTCCGCGATGAAGGGCAACAATTGATACATTTTTACAAACAGCCAATAAACAGCCAATAGGGAGGTTGCAACGTTCAGGCTCTCCTTTGCTCACAGACACTCAGTAATGCACTTATTCTCTGTCTCCTGGCAGAAAGCTCCTTAGTTTGCTCCCCTTGTGTCTCAATCACAGCTGGTATTCTGAAGAACGACTTCTTTTCACCTTTCCCATCAGCTTTGTTGGAACACCCTAACACAGCACAAAAGTTTACCATTGTAGGTTTATGATGAATCAAGTGCCTCATGGGTTTAAATTCCGCGCGCTGCCGTTATTTCCCCCTGATCACGAGTTTGTTGGTCTTCCAATATGGCGCAGGGTCTGTTTACTTCTGGTTTCCGGTGACGTCAGTGGGAAGGGTCTATAATTCAGAATTCATTGTTCCATCAATGATGGCAAGCCGTCCTGGGCCAGATACAACAAAACAGGCCCAAATCATGATACTACCACCACCACGTTTCACAGATGGGATATGGTTCTTATGGCAGAATGCAGTGTTTTCCTTTCTCCAAACATAACGCTTCTCATTTTAACCAAAACGTTCTATTTTGGTCCCATCCATCCGCAAAACTTTTTTCCAATAGCCTCCTGGTTTGTCCACATGATCTTTAGCAAACTGCAGACGAGCAGCAATGTTCTTTTTGGAGAGCAGTGGCTTTCTCCTTGCAACCCTGCCATGCACACCATTGTTGTTCAGTGTTCTCCTGATGGTGGACCCATGAACATTAACATTAACCAATGTGAGAGAGACCTTCAGTTGCTAAGAAGTTACCCTGGGGTCCTTTGTGACCTCGCCAACTATTGCACACCTTGCTCTTGGATTGATCTTTGTTGGTCGACCACTCCTGGGGAGGGTAACAATGGTCTTGAATTTCCTCCATTTGTACACAATCTGTCTGACTGTGGATTGGTGGAGTCCAAACTCTTTAGAGATGGTTTTGTAACCTTTCCCAGTCTGATGAGCATCAACAACACTTTTTCTGAGATCCTCAGAAATCTCCTTTGTTCGTGCCATGATACACTTCCACAAACATGCGAAGATCAGACTTTGATAGATCCCTATTCTTTAAATAAAACAGGGTGCCCACTCACACCTGATTGTCATCCCATTGATTGAAAACACCTGACTCTAATTTCACCTTCAAATGAACTGCTAATCCTAGAGGTTCACATACTTTTGCCACTCACAAATATGTAATATGGCGGCACGTTGGTGTAGTGGTTACCACTGTCGCCTCACAGCAAGAAGGCCCGGGTTCGAGCCCCGTGGCTGGTGAGGGCCTTTCTGTGCGGAGTTTGCATGTTCTCCCCGTGTCCACGTGGGTTTCCTCCGGGTGCTCCGGTTTCCCCCACAGTCCAAAGACATGCAGGTTAGGTTAACTGGTGACTCTAAATTGAGCGTAGGTGTGAATGTGAGTGTGAATGGTTGTCTGTATCTATGTGTCAGCCCTGTGATGACCTGGCGACTTGTCCAGGGTGTACCCCGCCTTTTGCCCGTAATCAGCTGGGATAGGATCCAGCTCGCCTGCGACCCTGTAGTCAAAAAGTGAAATTGTATAATCAGGAAATTCATCATAGTTTTGACATGAAGTCTATTTTGTTAACGTTATCATCAATTGGTTATTGATGGAGACTTGAGCACAAAACTGCGTATGACAACTGCAGTCCTAAAGTGAAGATGAAAATTGTAGTTTTAAGCCATCATAGCAAAACTTTTTGCATTAATGGTCCAAAACCATCTTCGAAGTGCATCTTGAGGCTGTCCATAAGCAGCTGTCCTCCACAGGAGCCAAGTGATGAGACTCCAACCAGAAGTAGGGCATCAGGATGGCTCAGGCAGATCTGAAAAGCAGGAGAGGTCAGCATCTCTGGAATCTCAGGAGTGGCATGTGTAGCAAGAGAGAGAGGGAGAGAGAGAGATTATTATTAGGTATGCTTATTGTTGTGTATTTGTTAAGTACAGTGGACATGGTGTGCTCAGTGCAAGTAGGGACTCCAGCAAGATTAACTCTGGCAGCAGAACTAAAAGGGATAGCCAGAAGGTGACACAGATATTATGATACTCTGGAACATGAAGTGGCCAGCCACCCCACCATCAACAAACCTGAATAAATACGTGAGACTGGGGGGGGACAGCATCCAGATATCCCACACAAATTCAAACCTGTGGCATGAACTGAACAGTCTTGGTCATGTATAATTACTAAGTGCTTTGTATTCAGGGCTTATGTGAGCTTGGGGAAGTAAAAATAAATCTGCTGTTTATTTCAAAAGGTGGGAGGAGAGTAGTCTGAATTGGGTTCTGGAGACCAGCTCACACATTGAACTCTGTAGCCAGCCATGAGCACTTCCAAGCCAGTGATGTCATATCCATCAGACAGCTGTACTTCACACAACTGACTGACTTCTCTTATGAAGACACACCACTCAAGCCCAGTGTTTCTGTTTACTCACTCACCTGGATCAGGTGATACCCTGCAAGGGCAGTGATTGGCTCCTGTCTCAGACCTTCCCCAAGGTTCTAGAGAGAGTGACTAACACTCAGTTGGTAACCTCTGCAGTGAGCTTCCTCCCACCTGTTTTGAAAAGTTGCCACAGGAGCTTAAATAACAGCACAGCAGCTCTAGCACACTCATTCATGGTTAGTTTCATCTTTACCAAACAAACACTGAAAGAACAGGAATGACAAATTTGACAATTTCATTACTTTTGGTGCTTTATGAAGCCAATATAATGGTCACATGTTTGATATTTGTTCAGCAAATCCAATAAAATCTTTATAAACCTGTTCTAGTGGGTGTGGTTTATGATAATGAGGTGGCTGCATGTGCATTTTCCTCATGGCTCTGAACCTCAAAGCCAAGATTTTTCCAATTAATCCAGTTGGAGAACATTGTGGTTACATTCCCAAGAAAAATGGAAAGACACCAAGATAAATGATTTGTTTTGAAATCTTATGAGAAAGAATGTCTCATGACCATGTGTTTTCCAGACCCCCTAATGGTAGAAAAGTGTAACTGGCGCTAAAAGGATGAAGAGCAGCTCTCATCCGACTTCTTGTCCATCATATCAGGATAAATGTGGTGCTCACAGCAAGGTTTAGACAGGATAGATAGATAGATAGATAGATAGATAGATAGATAGATAGATAGATAGATAGATAGATTGCAGAAGAGACACAAAAACATCTCCTGATTATGAAATGCCTTCACCATCAAAAGTGGACAGTAACGAAGTACATTTACTTGTGTACTGTACTTAAGTACACTTTTTGAGTATCTGTACTTTATTTTTTTTTGGCAACTTATGACTTTAACTTCACTACATTTGAAAGACAAATATCGTACTTTTTCCTCCACTACATTTCTATCAAGGTCCTCATTACTCATTACTATGAAGTGATTTTGAAAGTGGATGTTTTTTCTTTTCTTTTCTAAAACGTGATTGGTTTTTATTGGAGGTGACACTGAGACAGCCTATCAGTAATCACTAGGGTCACGTCATGTCCATAGACTGTATAAAATCAAGATCAATGATTTCTCCGCAGCATTATTTAACACGATCAGTTGATGGCAGAATGGAAGGAGGCGATTCTTCTGGGGAACAGACGCACCCATGTTTCAGTTTTCTGAAAGGAATAAAGAGTTGTTTCATTTTAAATGTTTGCTTTGTTTGTTGTGGCAATAATACAACAATGCATTGACAGAAAATGTATTTTTAATACTTAAGTCTATTTAAAAGCAAGTTCTTCAGTACTTTAATTTAAGTAAAAATTTGACTGTCCAACTTTCACTTGTATTGGGGTAACACTTGACCAGTGGGATCTGTATTTTGACTTAAGTAATGAAGTTGGGTTCTTTGTCCACCTCTGTTCACGACATAATACAGAAGCACTAGGAATGAACAGAAATGGCCCTGATTCCATAAAACTCTTTATGTTGAGTATGGTTACAATTCTGAATTTGAGCAAATTCATTGTAAACATGCTCATTAAAAAAAATCACCACACTATCATAATCTTAATCAAATACCAAACATCATAATGTTTGGTATTTGTTCAGAAATCCAATTAAATCTTCATGAATCTGCTGTAGTGGGTGTGGTTTATGATAATGAGGTAGCTGCATGTGCATTTTCCTCCTGGTTCTGAACTGGGAGCCAAAATATTTCCTGTTGATCCAGTTGGAGAACATTGTGGTTACATTCTGAAGAAAAAAATGGAAAGACACCAAGATAAATGATTGGTTTTGAAGTCTAGTGAAAATGCACAACCATACCAAGTTATGTACATGCACATGTATGTTTTGAACGACACCTGACCATGCATTTCCTGAAACCTCTTAGTGGTAGAAAAGTGTAATTGCAGCTAAAAGGAAAATGAGCAGTTCCCATCCCATTTATTGTCCATGACATCAGCGTAACTGACAGTCAGGGGCACCGCCAGAAATTTTGGGCCCCCCAACTTTGCCCACCCTTGTCACAATTGCACTATTGTCATTATTTGACTTTTGATAGCCCATGGACCTTGGGTTTGTGACTTTGTTATTACATTTTATGTATTAACCTACCAGGGACTAGATGAAAACTGGTCAGTGACTAATTCTGGTGCATTTGCATCATGGCCTGATGAGGGGCCTGGCTCTGTTATCAGCAATGCATGCAAGTTAGTTAATGCATGAAAAAGTTTGATGCATTCAAGTTTGATGCATTTAAATGAACTCCATACTCAGTAGCCTTACAAATGTTACCCATAAAAGACAGGAAACATCTTATTATAAATTTATTTCAAAGTGACACGGAGTGACATTTCAATTTGATCAATTACGTACGTATTTCTTCATATGTTGTAACCTCTATCCCTCTTTTATGTGTGCTGCGCTTTCTCCAGCTCCTCAATTTGAAATCAATGGTTTAGAACGTGTGAACATTCCACACACATAACCATGTCAAACACTTGACTGGTGTCCGTTATTACCAACACTTTAATCTAGCAAACTGTATATGGCGCTCGCTCATTAAAAACTTCAATCCTAAAGCATTTATGGGTTGTATTGCTGCTTACCTCCTTCTCCAAAGGGGGGTTCAGTGGTTTGGTAGGGTGGAGGTCCCCCGAGGCTGAATCTGTGCATATTTAGGGCACCAACCACGTGCTAACCACCAACCAAGGGCTAATCCAACCACGTTCATACTGTTCATTTAACATTTGCTAATATTTTGAACACACATGTGAGCGATAGCTACCTTTCTTTGGGAAAAACTGAGTGACCAGTTGCCTGCCTCTCTGGTCCCTCTCAGCTTTCAGCTGCCTTTCTTTATGTTTTTGACAGCCACTCTTCATATTTACCGATCATAGACTGTACGCACTCCACTGCTGGCTGGCTGGCTGCTGCACCAAGACACAGCAGCAAGTAGCGTTGCACTGATCAGCACACAGATTTAACTCATCGCGTTTCTACCAGAACTGGACCGTACCATTTCGCAAAAGGGGGAGGGTTAAATGACAATATGTTGAAGAACTCAAGAAATAGACAACCTTGTTCAATTAGCTCATTTTACCAGATGGAATATTGCATTGTTGTTATTTCAAAAGTCTTATTAAAATCATTAAAAGCATAAAGGGCCTTTAAAGGGACCCTTAAAGGGCCCCATGGCAGTGCTGGGCCCCTAGAATTGTTCTAACCTTTCCCCCCCTGGCGGCGCCCATGCTGACAGTTACTGTATTACTGACTGTGGTGCTCATGGCACGATTTAGACAGGTGACACAGATCAAATGTAAATTTAAATCATATAAAAGGCACATCTCCAGATTGATTGATTGCTATTGATGCCATGCATGAAGATTTGACACATGCAGATTTGAGCAAGGAGGAACATGTTTTAAGGATCAGAGGAATTAATTTTAATTGTTCAGTGCAAGTCTCTGAGAGCAACTCATCACAATTTTAGACAAGATAGTAAAAAGCAGCAAGAGCATCCCTGTGCACACTCAAGTCACTTCTCCCAAAGGTCTTCAGACACAGGAACGTTTCAAAGAGAAAGGACATGGGACTGACATTTCCCAACCAGCTATCAGCCATATGATGACATATCCTGTGCTCCCAGCTATGGACTGCAGTGAGCTCGTTGCTCATTTTAACATTGTGGTTGTCCAGCGCTCTGTGCTTTAGTGCTTGGCGTGGTGTTCCGAACGATGTTGCTCGGTGGCGTCGCGGCAGCTGTGCAGGCGGTTTGGGACATACCAGCACTCTGCGTGGCGGTGCTTCTGTGCTCGCTTTGTGGATCCATGGCGTGGTGTTCGAGCGATTTTGCTGGCGACGTCACGGCGGCTGTGCTGGAGATGTGGGACTTGTTTTTGTGCGTCTTTTGGTGGGACTGTGGCTGCTACACCACTGGAATGATATCCTGACCTCTATTTGGTGGACTTTTTTTTTCTTTTTTCTGCCTATTATTGGAAAGCGACCTTTGGTTTTGAGAAAGGCGCTATATAAATTGAATGTATTATTATTATTATTATTATTATTATTATGCATGCATTCACATCTTTTCATGCATTCAGCTTTTCCACGTCATTGCATTATAATACACTGATAGACTGCACACACCCAGACATAAAACAACTACATTAACTGGATGTTGTTGACCGTATATGGATGTAGGTACAGCCACCCGTCAAGAACTACAAATCCCATCAACTAACTTCTGCGATGACCTACGTCACGGCTGGGCGGGATCACCTATGTCACGTCCTCCATGAAGCCATAAGTGACTCAGTCAACTTCCGTTCTCTCTCTCTCGTCATGGACTCTTTGTGCACCGAGTCTGGTGTCGAAGCACCTGACATCGCGAGTCCCCCTAGTGGCCACAATTCTTTGGAAAACCATGCCTCTTTCCTTTGTTCCTTAGACCCCGGTCACACCGCCCGAACTTTGCTGGAGCGTTCCTGGAGCGGTGAAAAAAATTCATCACCGCTCGTAACCGTTAACCACCGTTAACAAAAGTTGGCCCCCGTTAAAGCAACGCCGTATACGCTCGGCCACTGCTGATGTTTCTCGAGGGGCTCTGCTACCGCTCCAAAAGTTTTGAGCTGCACAAAATATTGCGAGCGGTGAGGAGGGGGCAATTTTCCACCCCGGCAAAGTTCACCCCCGCTCCACCAACGCCCAGTCAAAGTTTGGCACCACTAGACGCAAGTTCGTGGACGCTTGGGTCTGCTAGGCCAACGCAGAAATCTTGAATGCTGGACCACCGCTGCTTCGCCAGCGTTGCCCGGGCGGCGATTAAACGTTGCACAAACTTCGGTGGAGCGGTTGTACGCATTTTACGAGCGGACACGGGGTTGCTGGAACGGTGTCGGGCGTTGAAGCAGCTATCCATGGCGGCGATGAACTTTGGTTTGGCGTGTCGGAGCGGGACCAGAATTTAGCTATAAATACGGGGAGAAATGGACCAGGAGCTCATTTGGAATCGAGCTGCCGTTGAGTTCAGACCTCATCTATATCGAATTTGCTCAAAGTTACAGTAAAACTGTATCACCATGGATGCTGAGAGACTTGCTATGATTGGTGCACTAGTCCAGCAGCAGAATCAGAACCTCCTCAGATTGCAACAAGCTGTTGACAGATTTTTTGATTTGATTTTATTCGATCATAATGTAAAATGAAGTACAAAATACATTAAAATCAGGATTACACAAGAAAGCGCAAGCACTTATTTCCATTGTGGTCCCATTAAAACACGTAAAACAGCAATGGCAACGTTATGATTTGACTTAATATTGACTCACTGTACTATGTAAATGGTGAAAATAATAATAATAATAACAACAACCACAATAATAATAAAATAATAATAATAATAATAATAATAATAATAATAATAATAAATTGACTTAAATTGACTAGACTAATAGACAATGAAAATGCATTGTATAGACTAGACTGGAATTTGATTATAAAATTTGATTTCAAAAAGTATGACTACCTATGGCTAACAATGATAAAGTAAAATGTTGTATATATTAATAGTAAATATTAAATGATGTTTAAATAATGATAAAGATAATATAATAGCAAATAATAATAACATTAAGGAAAAGACAGCAAAAACATAATGAAAATAGAAATAATCTGACTGACAGCAAACAATAAACAAAAAATAAAGTAATATGAATGATAATAAAAAAGTATAAAGTAATATAAATAATAATATTAATAACAAACGTTTTTATAGATAAAAATATGATAATAAGATTAACTAAACAACAGTGAAAAAAGGGGAAAAGCTATACAGACAACAGAACAGTAATAAGAATTTTAACTATAGAAAAAAAAAGGAGAAGAGAGAGAAGAAGGAGAGACAGAGTTGTGTGGGTCAGACAGTGGATACTGAGAAGGCCTGAACATGGACTGTATGACAAGCTGATGGTGGAGCTTCTATCAAAAATCTATCAGAACTTGTATCAAAACGATCCGTTCAGCTCCGTAGTCACAAGCGGTATGCCGCTAAACCAACTTTATACCCCCGCCGAGCCAAAGCCCGCATGCGCAGAACGCCGCTATACCAACGCTCGCGTCACCGCTAAACCAACGCTCGCTACCGCTCGTTACCGCTAAACCAAAGCTAAAGCAACGCCGGCTTCAGCGGTGCACCGCTAAGCCAACGCCCGTGTTTTCGATTTTTTTCCCATTTTGTGCGCGGTGACGAGCGTTGTCGAAATTCGGCCCCCCCCCTACCGTTCAAGGAACGCTCCAGCAAAGTTCGGGCGGTGTGACCGGGGCCTTAAGCAACTCAACCTCAGCTATATACTGCCCTACCCTATCAGGTGAAGTGAGAGTTAATGGGACCACGGTCTTCAATGCAGCTATGACGCTTTGGTCTGAGAAGTCAGCCATCAGCCAGACTTTGTTTGACACGCAGTGTCAAAGCCATTCCTGCCCCGTATTCATGCAGAAAAGCCTCCCTCTATCCATCGACTCAGACAAAGGCACCCATTTCACTGCTGGTGTAATGGCTGCGCTGTGGAACACGTTACGCGTTGAGGTGAAATTCCATATCGCGTACCACCCTCAATCCTCTGGTCAGGTTGAACGAGCCAATCAAACCATTGTGAGCATGCTGCGGAAGTATGTCACCCACCATGGTAAAGATCGAGATGTGAAACTTCCCTTGGTGCTAATGGCCATTAGGTCCACCCCTCATCGCACCACTGGAGTCACACCCTTTGAGATGATGAGTGGGCGGGAGATGGTTCTCCCACCACATCTCCTGTACAGACAAGAGGACATGAGTGTCGGAACTGCATACACCACACATCAATATGTCGCCGACCTACAACGCCACCTACAGTCAACCTTTGCATGGGCCCAAAAGAATCTCGAAACAAGCGTAAAAGGACAAAAGGCCTACTACGACCAAAAAGCCTCCCATCACGAATATCAAATAGGCGACAAAGTCCTATACTTCAACTTTACCAAGCCGGTAGGAGTCTCAAAGAAGTTCATACCACACTGGTCGGGACCTTTCAAGATCATGGGAAAACTGTCCCCCATCGCGTATCGCATTAGGACATCCAGGCCTAATCAAACGCCCTCATGTCAATGGGTCCATAGTAATCAGATCAAGCCTTTTGAACAGTCCTCACTCCAAAAGGGGGTGGACGATAGTTAGGCCCATCCTGTCCACCCAGTTTGTATGCCTTACTCACCCATAAGTGTACACTAACATTCCCAGTCACATTTACCACCCCAATAAAGTAAAAAAGAAACCCTTCTGTATGTTACAGAATGGACTCCCTCGGGATCCTGTGCATCCTCCTCACCCTACAACTGAGTCAGTCAAGTGAGGTGGTGGAGCCTGGCCCCCCAGCTGGCATCATCCTGCAGGAGGCTCCTGGGCTCCTTCTTACGAACTGCCGCATTCACACTCAAAGAGTATACGCCCGACTAGACCCATGGGACGTATACCATAAACACCTCAAGTCACTACCACAATCGACCGATGATAGCAGACCAAATGGCAAGATCTGGAATACAGTTGAACATGCTAAACGCACAACTATCCACATGCTGGAACAGTTACAAAAATTCTTAATCACCGAGGAAGAGCTGAGTGGCAAAACACATTAGAAAAGGTTCCTCAGGGGTTTACTTACTGCTGCATCTGCCATTGGGTCCTTGTTCTCTGTTGGTCTCTCTGCAGCCAACTCAGTCAGTCTGAGCACGGTGAAAAGAGAAGTTAGCATTCTGAAAGAGGAAATGCCGGAGATCTGAGAAAAACTGCTTTCTCAACAGGAGGAGCTGCAGAGCTTAGGCAAAACCCTGCAGGGAACTATACTAACCGTTAACATGCATTCTGCTCTAATCAGTAACACTGTGCATGCCGTAGACAAGTTGGCTGAAATAATCAAGAACGAGATCAAATACGTCCAGGTAGTAAGGGATTTGATGCAAGACCTGCTTAGAGAAATTAGCAGCTCAATCAGTACCCTGAGTAGTGGTAAAATCCCACCGTATCTGATACCCCTTAGCATGGTAGATAAATACTAAAATCTGCTACTACTACTAATGTGTATTCATCGCAAATACACCTGGCCTATAGTCTTGGCAGTGCTATTCCCATTTTTGTGAATCCACAAGACTTAGAGATAGGATTCATGCTGAACCTACCCATTATTGAGAAAAACAACATATATAGACTCAAGTCTGTCCTCAACACAGGTTTCTGGAAAAACAATGTTTGTATATGCATACAGACACCACCCATGGTAGCATTCCATGATGACAACCCCTCTGTCTACTTTATTCCTAACCTAGAGATGTGCACCTCCACTAAAGACATCCACTGGGTCTGCCCAAGCAACCCATTCATTAGAGACACTACAGATCGCCTGTGTGGTTTGAGGGCAAACGTGCCCGAACAAAAGTGTGTAGGTCAAATGTCCACAAAGGACGAGGATATGGAAACTAGAGTAGAGAGAACTGGTAGTCAGTGGGTTGTTAACACTTCAAAAACTGAAGTCTTGATGTCATACGATCAGCACGACACAGCCACCAGAATGAAAATCCCAAACCAAACGGTGTTCCTTAGTGTACCACAGGGAGCCACCATTCACGTACCGTAGGTGATATCACCCTACACCATCTTAGTACTGACAGGTACGATTCTGAGATTGAAATGATAGACGCATTTCAAGGTTATGATCTTGAGATCAATAACACCCTCCAACAGCAACTACTGGTTGAAGGGACCAAAACAGTGAAATTTAGTTTAGGCCAGACTGGAATTTCGACTATGGTCTCCCGATACCAGGTCAGAGAGTCATCTGATCTAGGATCCACTATAAGTCTGATTGCTTTGGGACTTCTCCTCAGTGGCTGGGTCTTAACCGCTGACATCGCATACATGCTACACAAATACATAAAAACACTACATGCCAAGCTGGATAAGATGGTCTGCATCCTTGACAGCTTTAGCCGCAGTAGCGCACGCTTTCTGGCCAGACCACCCGCTGCAATTACCTTTCCAGAAAATTAGGCTTACTAGCCCAAGCACTAATACTTCTTTTCTTTCCCTCATTCCTTCTCTTTTCTTGTTTTTATGCATAGGAAATGAAGTAACTATGTAGTGTTTAATGTTTAATGTTTTTTTTTTATAGATGTGATTTTGATCTAGTTAGATAGTGATTATATGCCCAAATGCTTATAGCCTGATATTGGCCCAAATGCCTATGCCTCCAACTGTCTTACTAGGACTCATGAGTTTACACAGGTTTCACAGGACACCATGGACTGTACAGAGGATGCTACCTCAAGGACTATGGATGTGTGGACTGTACTGTACTGTGCTCTCAGTGCTATGACTCCGTCATACCCCTGAGACCAAAAGGGGGAATGTAGGTACAGCCACCTGTCTAGAACTACAAACCCCATCAACTAACTTCTGTGATGACCTACATCACGGCTGGGCAGGATCACCTACGTCACGTCCTCCATGAAGCTATAAGTGACTCAGTCAACTTCCGTTCTCTCTCTCTTGTCATGGACTCCGTGCCATCCAGACATAAAGAGACACCCGCTCATCAGAACTTGCAAGATCAAGATGTCTGCCTTGCAAGAAAAAGAAGAATCAGCGCGCTTTCGTATACCACTGGCCACGGTAAACTACTTAAGTTGCGCCGTCTCACTCATACTGAGTTCCAACCGGTTTTTTATTTGTATTATAAGTAACGTTACGACTGCAGCCCAAGCAGTTAATTAAAAGTTAGAAGCGACCGGATTCCTTCTGACTTAATCACTGTGTACACTGTTTGATCAGAGACTTTTCCTCACGAACGGCGAAGTTCAGACCAAGGAAACCTCTGCGCTTTCATGGAAGCGACCCAGGAACTTCTGTGAACCCCGAGAAACTTCGGGATATCTGGAAGTAAGACTGGCATTTGGGCAAATTAGTCTTAGGAATTAGCTTTATGAAGTAGTGTGAATTTAAACTCAGGAACTGTTTAATTGTGCACACTGTAGACACTCAGAGTGTTGAGTTGATCATTGTTGTTTTATATTGTTCTCTCAGTTGTTTTTAATAGATAGGTTGTCGCATGCTCTTTCTCTATCCTTTCTAACACCTTTAATTTCATTATTACACATATTTTGACCTCATCAAGATTTCAGTGGATTAAGTAATGTTATAAGCTAGTGGGTTAGCTACCACCAGCTAATTCCTTTGTCTCAAGACCACGAGGTGATTTTCACGTCCCCCAACACACACACACACACACACACACACATGCGCGCACACACGCGCGCACACACAGTATTACCTCACCATTTATGCTCATATATATATATGAATGTTGAACTTATTGAATGTATTTTAAACTGCTATTACCCATTTTTATCACTGTTATAATAAATTCAATTATTCTGTTGAACTGTGTTTGTCCGTTGTTTACTACTAATATTTTTGAAGTCACACAATCTCAAAGAACTCCAAAGTTTATATGAGTGCTATTGGCTGTCTATGTAATACGGTAAGCAATACATTAGTGCTGCATCAGTAGTGATCATAATAATTTGGAATATACCATAAGTTAGCTGTTTGGTAATTTATTATTAAACACCAAAATTAATGGTATTATTAATGAGACTGATATAATGAGACTGATTTAATGAGACTGATTTAATGAAACTGATTTAATGAGGCTGATTTAATGAGACTGATCACTTAAGACCAATAGCACCCACATGGAGATTTGGTGGGGGTGGTTGTTCATTTAAAACATTGCGGCTGTGCACAAACAGAGCCATTTTGAATGTATAGGATGTAACAACAGCCCTATGATGACCTGGCGACTTGTCCAGGGTGTCAGCTGGGATAGGCTCCAGCTTGCCCACAACCCTGTACAGGATAAGCGGCTACAGATAATGGATGGATGAATGGATAGATGGAAGGATGGATGGATGGATCAACACACATGCATGTCCATACTTACACAGAGAGGAACTTGTTCTAAGTACATTTTTATAAATGTGACCACTGGTTCTATGGAAGACCAAACATTTCAGAAATTTAGAGATCCTATTGTCAACTATGGTTGTTTTTGTGTTTTGCAGTATCATCCAAATATCATTGGACTATTACTAGTCATGTGTGGTGTGATTACCTTGGACAGATTCTCAGACAGTAGACTCTGAGTTTTTATTTATTTATTTATTTATTTATTTATTTATTATTTTGCACAGCAAACTACAAGTGGGTTAATAGAATTAAGCTGGAGAAAGAACCAAGCTACTGAGAAACACATTCAATTCAATTGGATTGTATGGCACTTCTAACAACAGACATTGTCGCAAAGCAGCTTTACAGAAATAGATAAATTCCTGATATCAATTTCAAACATATGAATTCATAAATTTATTCCGAATGAGCAAGTCTGAGGCAACAGTGGCAAGCAAAAACTCCCTGAAACAACATGAAGAAGAAACCTTGAGAGGAACCAGAGTCAAGAGGGAACTGATCCTCATCTGGGTCATAACAGATCACGTGATTATAAATAACTCACTTCTATAACTGTGTCCTATAGCGGTGCTTGAAAGTTTGTGAACCCTTTAGAATTTTCTATATTTCTGCATAAATATGACCGAAAACATCATCAGATTTTTACACAAGTCCTAAAAATAGATAAAGAGAACACAGTTACACAAATGAGACAAAAATATTATACTTGGTCATTTATTTGTTGAGGAAAATGATCCAATATTACATATCTGTGAGTGGCAAAAGTATGTGAACCTTTGCTTTCAGTATCTGGTGTGACCCCCTTGTGCAGCAATAACTGCAACTAAACATTTGCAGTAACTGTTCATCAATCCTGCACACCGGCTTGGAGGAATTTTAGCCCGTTCCTCCGTACAGAACAGCTTCAACTCTGGGATGTTGGTGGGTTTCCTCACATGAACTGCTCGCTTCAGGTCCTTCCACAACATTTCCATTGGATTAAGGTCAGACTTTGACTTGGCCATTCCAAAACATTCACTTTATTCTTCTTTAACCATTCTTTGGTAGAACGACTTGTGTGCTTAGGGTTGTTGTCTTGCTGCATGACCCACCTTCTCTTGAGATTCAGTTCATGGACAGATGTCCTGACATTTTCCTTTAGAATTCACTGGTATAATTCAGAATTCATTGTTCCATCAATGATGGCAAGCCATCCTGGGCCAGATGCAACAAAACAGGCCCAAACCATGATACTACCACCACCATGTTTCACAGATGGAATAAGGGTTCTTATGTTGGAATGCAGTGTTTTCCTTTCTCCAAACAACACTTCTCATTTAAACCAAAAAGTTTTATTTTGGTCTCATCCACCCACAAAACTTTTTTCCAATAGCCTCCTGGTTTGTCCACATGATCTTCAGCAAACTGAAGACGAGCAGCAATGTTCTTTTTGGAGAGCAGTGGCTTTCTCCTTGCAACCCTACCATGCACACCATTGTTGTTCAGTGTTCTCCTGATGGTGGACTCATGAACATTAAAATTAGCCAATGTGAGAGAGGCCTTCAGTTACTTAGAAGTTACCCTGGGGTCCTTTGTGATCTCACTGACTATTACACACCTTGCTCTTGGAGTGATCTTTGTTGGTTGACCACTTCTGGGGAGGATAACAATGGTCTTGAATTTCCTCCATTTGTACACAATCTGTCTGACTGTGGATTGGTGGAGTCCAATCTCTTTAGAGATGGTTTTGTAACCTTTCCCAGTCTGATGAGCATCAACAACACTTTTTCTGAGATCCTCAGAAATCTCCTTTGTTCGTGCCATGATACACTTCCACAAACGTGTTGTGAAGATCAGACTTTGATGGATCCATGTTATTTAAATAAAACAGGGTGCCCACTCACACCTGATTGTCATCCCATTGATTGAAAACACCTGACTCTAATTTCACCTTCAAATTAACTGCTAATCCTAGAGGTTCACATACTTTTGCCACTCACAGATATGTAATATGGTGTCATGTTGGTGTAGTGGTTACCACTGTCGCCTCACAGCAAGAAAGTCCAGGTTCGAGCCCTGTGGCTGGCGAGGGCCTTTCTGTGCAGAGTTTGCATGTTCTCCCCGTGTCCATGTGGGTTTCCTCCGGGTGCTCCGGTTTCCCCCACAGTCCAAAGACATGCAGGTTAGGTTAACTGGTGACTCTAAATTGACCATAGGTGTGAATGTGAGTGTGAATGGTTGTCTGTGTCTATGTGTCAGCCCTGTGATGACCTGGCGACTTGTCCAGGGTGAACCCCGCCTTTCGCCCATAGTCAGCTGGGATAGGCTCCAGCTTGCCTGCGACCCTGTAGTCAAAAAGTGAAATTGTATAATCAGGAAATTCATCATAGTTTTGACATGAAGTCTATTTTGTTAACGTTATCATCAATTGGTTATTGATGGAGACTTGAGCACAAAATTGCGCATGACAACTGCAGTCCTAAAGTGAAGATGAAAATTGTAGTCTTAAGCCATCATAGCAAAACTTTTTGCATTAATGGTCCAAAACCATCTTCGAAGTGCATCTTGAGGCTGTCCATAAGCAGCTGTCCTCCACAGGAGCCAAGTGATGAGACTCCAACCAGAAGTAGAGCATCAGGATGGCTCAGGCAGATCTGAAAAGCAGGAGAGGTCAGCATCACTGGAATCTCAGGAGTGGCATGTGTAGTGAGAGAGAGAGGGAGAGAGAGAGAGAGAGAGATTATTATTAGGTATGCTTATTGTCGTGTATTTGTTAAGTACAGTGGACATGGTGTGCTCAGTGTAAGTAGGGACTCCAGCAAGATTAACTCTGGCAGCAGAACTAAAAGGGATAGCCAGAAGGTGACACAGATATTATGATACTCTGGAACATGAAGTGGCCAGCCACCCCACCATCAACAAACCTGAATAAATACGTGAGACGGGGGGGGGGGGACAGCATCCAGATATCCCACACAAATTCAAACCTGTGGCATGAACTGAACAGTCTCGCTCATGTATAATTACTAAGTGCTTTGTATTCAGGGCTTATGTGAGCTTGGGGAAGTAAAAATAAATCTGCTGTTTATTTCAAAAGGTGGGAGGAGAGTAGTCTGAATTGGGTTCTGGAGACCAGCTCACACATTGAACTCTGTAGCCAGCCATGAGCACTTCCAAGCCAGTGATGTCATATCCATCAGACAGCTGTACTTCACACAACTGACTGACTTCTCTTATGAAGACACACCACTCAAGCCCAGTGTTTCTGTTTACTCACTCACCTGGATCAGGTGATACCCTGCAAGGGCAGTGATTGGCTCCTGTCTCAGACCTTCCCCAAGGTTCTAGAGAGAGTGACTAACACTCAGTTGGTAACCTCTGCAGTGAGCTTCCTCCCACCTGTTTTGAAAAGTTGCCACAGGAGCTTAAATAACAGCACAGCAGCTCTAGCACACTCATTCATGGTTAGTTTCATCTTTACCAAACAAACACTGAAAGAACAGGAATGACAAATTTGACAATTTCATTACTTTTGGTGCTTTATGAAGCCAATATAATGGTCACATGTTTGATATTTGTTCAGCAAATCCAATAAAATCTTTATAAACCTGTTCTAGTGGGTGTGGTTTATGATAATGAGGTGGCTGCATGTGCATTTTCCTCATGGCTCTGAACCTTAAAGCCAAGATTTTTCCAATTAATCCAGTTGGAGAACATTGTGGTTACATTCCCAAGAAAAATGGAAAGACACCAAGATAAATGATTTGTTTTGAAGTCTTATGAGAAAGAATGTCTCATTACCATGTGTTTTCCAGACCCCCTAGTGGTAGAAAAGTGTAACTGGCACTAAAAGGATGAAGAGCAGCTCTCAGTCAACTTCTTGTCCATCATATCAGGATAACTGTGGTGCTCACAGCAAGGTTTAGACAGGAGACACAGATAGATAGATAGATAGATAGATAGATAGATAGATAGATAGATAGATAGATAGATAGATAGATAGATGGATAGATAGATAGATAGATAGATAGATAGATAGATAGATAGATAGATAGATAGATAGATAGATTGCAGAAGAGCCACAAAAACATCTCCTGATAATGAAATGCCTTCACTATGAAAGGTGGACATGAACGAAGTACATTTACTTGAGTACTGTACTTAAGTACACTTTTGGAGTATCTGTACTTTTTTTTTTTTGGCAACTTATGACTTTAACTTCACTACATTTGAAAGACAAATATCGTACTTTTTCCTCCACTACATTTCTATCAAGGTCCTCATTACTCATTACTATGAAGTGATTTTGAAAGTGGATGTTTTTTCTTTTCTTTTCTAAAACATGATTGGTTTTTATTGGAGGTGACACTGAGACAGCCGATCAGTAATCACTAGGGTCACATCATGTCCATAGACTGTATAAAATCAAGATCAATGATTTCTCCGCAGCATTATTTAACACGATCAGTTGATGGCAGAATGGAAGGAGGCGATTCTTCTGGGGAACAGACGCACCCATGTTTCAGTTTTCTGAAAAGAATAAAGAGTTGTTTCATTTTAAATGTTTGCTTTGTTTGTTGTGTCAATAATACAACAATGCATTGACAGAAAATGTATTTTTAATACTTAAGTCTATTTAAAAGCAAGTACTTCAGTACTTTAACTTAAGTAAAAATTTGACTGTCCAACTTTCACTTGTATTGGGGTAACACTTGACCAGTGGGATCTGTATTTTGACTTAAGTAATGAAGTTGGGTTCTTTGTCCACCTCTGTTCACGACATAATACAGAAGCACTAGGAATGAACAGAAATGGCCCTGATTCCATAAAACTCTTTATGTTGAGTATGGTTACAATTCTGAATTTGTGCAAATTCATTGTAAACATGCTCATTCAAAAAAATCACCGCACTATCATAATCAAATACCAAACATCATAATGTTTGGTATTTGTTCAGCAAATCCAATTAAATCTTCATAAATCTACTGTAGTGGGTGTGGTTTATGATAATGAGGTAGCTGCATGTGCATTTTCCTCCTGGTTCTGACCTGGGAGCCAAAATATTTCCATTTGATCCAGTTGGAGAACATTGTGGTTACATTCCTAAGAAAAAAATGGAAAGACACCAAGATAAATGATTGGTTTTGAAGTCTAGTGAAAATGCACAACCATACCAAGTTATGTAAATGCACATGTATGTTTTGAACGACACCTGACCATGCATTTCCTGAAACCTCTTAGTGGTAGAAAAGTGTAATTGCAGCTAAAAGGAAAATGAGCAGTTCCCATCCCATTTATTGTCCATGACATCAGCGTAACTGACAGTTACTGTATTACTGACTGTGGTGCTCATGGCACGATTTAGACAGGTGACACAGATCAAATATAAATTTAAATCGTATAAAAGGCACATCTCCAGATTGATTGATTGCTATTGATGCCATGCATGAAGATTTGACACATGCAGATTTGAGCAAGGAGGAACATGTTTTAAGGATCAGAGGAATTAATTTTAATTGTTCAGTGCAAGTCTCTGAGAGCAACTCATCACAATTTTAGACAAGATAGTAAAAAGCAGCAAGAGCATCCCTGTCTCAAGTCACTTCTCCCAAAGGTCTTCAGACACAGGAACGTTTCAAAGAGAAAGGACATGAGACTGACATTTCCCAACCATCTATCAGCCATATAATGACATATCCTGTGCTCCCAGCTATGGACTGCAGTGAGCTCATTGCTCATTTTAACATTGTGGTTGTCCAGCGCTCTGTGCTTTAGTGCTTGGCGTGGTGTTCCGAGCAATGTTGCTCGTTGGTGTCACGGCAGCTGTGCAGGCGGTTTGGGACATACCAGCACTCTGCATGGCGGTGCTTCTGTGCTCGCTTTGTGGATCCATGGCGTGGTGTTCGAGATATGTTGCTGGCGGCGTCACGGCGGCTGTGCTGGAGATGTGGGACTTGTTTTTGTGCGTCTTTTAGTGGGACTGTGGCTGCTACACCACTGGAATGATATCCTGACCTCTATTTGGTGGACTTTTTTTTTTCTTTTTTCTGCCTATTATTGGAAAGCGACCTTGGGTTTTGAGAAAGGCGCTATATAAATTGAACATATTATTATTATTATTATCATTATTATGCATGCATTCACATCTTTTCATGCATTCAGCTTTTCCACATCATTGCATTATAATACACTGATAGACTGCACACACCCAGACATAAAACAACTACATTAACTGGATGTTGTTGACCATATATGGAGATTTGGTGGGGGTGGTTGTTCATTTTAAACATTGCGGCTGTGCACAAACAGAGCCATTTTGAATGTATAGGATGTATCAACAGCCCTATGATGACCTGGCAACTTGTCCAGGGTGTCAGCTGGGATAGGCTCCAGCTTGCCCACAACCCTGTACAGGATAAGTGGCTACAGATAATGGATGGATGAATGGATAGATGGATGGATGGATCAACACACATCCATGTCCATACTTACACAGAGAGGAACTTGTTCTAAGTACATTTTTATAAATGTGACCACTGGTTCTATGGAAGACCAAACATTTCAGAAATTTAGAGATCCTATTGTCAACTATGGTTGTTTTCGTGTTTTGCAGTATCATCCAAATATCATTGGACCATTACTAGTCATGTGTGGTGTGATTACCTTGGACAGATTCTCAGACAGTAGACTCTGAGTTTTTATTTATTTATTTATTATTTTGCACAGCAAGCTACAAGTGGGTTAATAGAATTAAGCTGGAGAAAGAACCAAGGTACTGAAAAACACATTAAATTCAATTGGATTGTATGGCACTCCTAACAACAGACATTGTCGCAAAGCAGCTTTACAGAAATAGATAAATTCCTGATATCAATTTCAAACATATGAATTCATAAATTTATTCAGAATGAGCAAGTCTGAGGCAACAGTGGCAAGCAAAAACTCCCTGAAACAACATGAAGAAGAAACCTTGAGAGGAACCAGAGTCAAGAGGGAACTGATCCTCATCTGGGTCATAACAGATCACATGATTATAAATAACTCACTTCTATAACTGTGTCCTATAGCGGTGCTTGAAAGTTTGTGAACCCTTTAGAATTTTCTATATTTCTGCATAAGTATGACTGAAAACATCATCAGATTTTCACACAAGTCATAAAAGTAGATAAAGAGAACCCAGTTAAAAAAATGAGACAAAAATATTATACTTGGTCATTTATTTATTGAGGAAAATGATCCAATATTACATATCTGTGAGTGGCAAAAGTATGTGAACCTTTGGTTTCAGTATCTGGTGTGACGCCCTTGTGCAGCAATAACTGCAACTAAACGTTTGCGGTAACTGTTGATCAGTCCTGCACACCGGCTTGGAGGAATTTTAGCCCGTTCCTGCGTACAGAACAGCTTCAACTCTGGGATGTTGGTGGGTTTCCTCACATGAACTGCTCGCTTCAGGTCCTTCCACAACATCTCCATTGGATTAAGGTCAGGACTTTGACTTGGCCATTCCAAAACATTCACTTTATTCTTCTTTAACCATTCTTTGGTAGAACGACTTGTGTGCTTAGGGTCGTTGTCTTGCTGCATGACCCACCTTCTCTTGAGATTCAGTTCATGGACAGATGTCCTGACATTTTCCTTTAGAATTCACTGGCATAATTCAGAATTTATTGTTCCATCAATGATGGCAAGCCGTCCTGGGCCAGATGCAACAAAACAGGCCCAAACCATGATACTGCATCCACCATGTTTCACAGATGGGATAAGGGTTCTTATGTTGGAATGCAGTGTTTTCCTTTCTCCAAACAACACTTCTCATTTAAACCAAAAAGTTCTATTTTGGTCTCATCCATCCGCAAAACTTTTTTCCAGTAGCCTCCTGGTTTGTCCACATGATCTTCAGCAAACTGCAGACGAGCAGCAATGTTCTTTTTAGAGAGAAGTGGCTTTTTCCTTGCAACCCTGCCATGCACACCATTGTTGTTCAGTGTTCTCCTGATGGTGGACTCATGAACATTAACATTAGCCAATGTGAGAGAGGCCTTCAGTTGCTTAGAAGTTACCCTGGGGTCCTTTGTGACCTCGCCGACTATTACACACCTTGCTCTTGGAGTGATCTTTGTTGGTTGACCACTCCTGGGGAGGGTAACAATGGTCTTGAATTTCCTCCATTTGTACACAATCTGTCTGACTGTGGATTGGTGGAGTCCAAACTCTTTAGAGATGGTTTTGTAACCTTTCCCAGTCTGATGAGCATCAACAACACTTTTTCTGAGATCCTCAGAAATCTCCTTTGTTTGTGCCATGATACACTTCCACAAACATGTGTTGTGAAAATCAGACTTTGATAGATCCCTGTTCTTTAAATAAAACAGGGTGCCCACTCACACCTGATTGTCATCCCATTGATTGAAAACACCTGACTCTAATTTCACCTTTAAATTAACTGCTAATCCTAGAGATTCACATCCTTTTGCCACTCACAAATATGTAATATGGTGGCACGGTGGTGTAGTGGTTAGCGCTGTCACCTCACAGCAAGAAGGTCCGGGTTCGAGCCCTGTGGCTGGCGAGGGCCTTTCTGTGCGGAGTTTGCATGTTCTCCCCGTGTACGCGTGGGTTTCCTCCGGGTGCTCCGGTTTCCCCCACAGTCCAAAGACATGCAGGTTAGGTTAACTGGTGACTCTAAATTGACCGTAGGTGTGAATGTGAGTGTGAATGGTTGTCTGTGTCTATGTGTCAGCCCTGTGATGACCTGGCGACTTGTCCAGGGTGTACCCTGCCTTTCGCCTGTAGTCAGCTGGGATAGGCTCCAGCTTGCCTGCGACCCTGTAGTCAAAAAGTGAAATTGTATAATCAGGAAATTCATCATAGTTCTGACATGAAGTCTATTTTGTTAACATTATCATCAATTGGTTACTGATGGAGACTTGAGCACAAAACTGCGCATGACAACTGCAGTCCTAAAGTGATGATGAAAATTGTAGTCTTAAGCCATCATAGCAAAACTGTTTGCATTAATGGTCCAAAACCATCTTCGAAGTGCATCTTGAGGCTGTCCATAAGCAGCTGTCCTCCACAGGAGCCAAGTGATAAGACTTCAACCAGAAGTAGGGCATCAGGATGGCTCAGGCAGATCTGAAAAGCAGGAGAGGTCAGCATCTCTGGAATCTCAGGAGTGGCATGTGTAGTGAGAGAGAGAGGGAGAGAGAGAGAGAGAGAGAGATTATTATTAGGTATGCTTATTGTTGTGTATTTGTTAAGTACAGTGGACATGGTGTGCTCAGTGCAAGTAGGGACTCCAGCAAGATTAACTCTGGCAGCAGAACTAAAAGGGATAGCCAGAAGGTGACACAGATATTATGATACTCTGGAACATGAAGTGGCCAGCCACCCCACCATCAACAAACCTGAATAAATACGTGAGACTGGGGGGGGACAGCATCCAGATATCCCACACAAATTCAAACCTGTGGCATGAACTGAACAGTCTTGGTCATGTATAATTACTAAGTATTCAGGGCTTATGTGAGCTTGGGGAAGTAAAAATAAATCTGCTGTTTATTTCAAAAGGTGGGAGGAGAGTAGTCTGAATTGGGTTCTGGAGACCAGCTCACACATTGAACTCTGTAGCCAGCCATGAGCACTTCCAAGCCAGTGATGTCATATCCATCAGACAGCTGTACTTCACACAACTGACTGACTTCTCTTATGAAGACACACCACTCAAGCCCAGTGTTTCTGTTTACTCACTCACCTGGATCAGGTGATACCCTGCAAGGGCAGTGATTGGCTCCTGTCTCAGACCTTCCCCAAGGTTCTAGAGAGAGTGACTAACACTCAGTTGGTAACCTCTGCAGTGAGCTTCCTCCCACCTGTTTTGAAAAGTTGCCACAGGAGCTTAAATAACAGCACAGCAGCTCTAGCACACTCATTCATGGTTAGTTTCATCTTTACCAAACAAACACTGAAAGAACAGGAATGACAAATTTGACAATTTCATTACTTTTGGTGCTTTATGAAGCCAATATAATGGTCACATGTTTGGCACTTGTTCAGCAAATCCAATTAAATCTTCATGAATCTGCTGTAGTGGGTGTGGTTTATGATAATGAGATAGCTGCATTTGTATTTTCCTCCTGGTTCTGACCTGTGAGCCAAAATATTTCCAATTAATCCAGTTGGAGAACACTGTAATCCTAGCTATATAATAGGCGAGGCCAAAAGCTATAGAAATGGAGATTGGCACCGCCCAATGCACCTTAACGGCCTGGTTAGTACTGGGACAGGAAACTGCCTGGAAAGACCAGGTCCTGACGGGGGGGACACTTTGACTTTGATATGGAGAACCACACCTGACCATTTGCAGTAACCTCTTGTGGTTGAAGAGTGTAACTGCAGGTAAAGGGATGAGGAGGATCTTCCAGTCCACTTATTGTCCATCACATCATCAGAATTGACAGATATTACTGATTGTGGTCCTCACAGCAAGGAACAAATAGGTGACACAGAAGAAATGTGTCTTATTTAAGGCACATCTACATATTGATTGGGTTGATGCCTTGCTCAAGCAATTGCCATTCGATGGGCTTTGAAGTCTAGCCAGGGAAACTTCTCCATTCTTATTGTGTGTAACTGTATAGGAATACATCATTCAGCTTGAACAGATAATGTATTCGAAACAGATTTTTTTATTGGTATGCACCAGTAACCTGGCCTGAACACTGCCTTACTGAGCACCAAAATAAAATCATATTCCTAACATATTTCTATACACACTGTCCTGAAAGTCACAAATGTAATATCCTTGTATTTATACAGCCACTGCTCCATAGAGCCCACAATGATCACATAATCATATCTCTGCTGATCTGTCCAAAATATATTATCTTTTATGTTAATTGTGTATGTTTTTTTGTCATTCTTCAAGTAACATTCTTCATCATTATTAAAAATAAAATCTTCCTGGGAAACATAATTAAATCCTGCTTTAAGACCCCATTTTACCAAGTAGCACTGTGTCTCAGCTTCGTAAATACATTCTGATAGCATGTCCAGCTCACTTTTCTGACCTTTATAGAAGGTACAAAACCCAAAAACTCAAGTAGGTCTATTAAAATATTATCAGGTGGCTATTTTTATCAACTATAATGAATAGTTTCTGATAGCTAGCTCATTCAAAATGTGAACTGTGAAATAGTAAAAGTTCATGAGTTGAATAAATGTTCTGCAAATTGGTATTTGTGGTTATGTTTTGTGAATGACAATGTCTTTCTTTTCCCTGCAGCCTTCGGGTTTCTTTTCAGGGTTTATGGGCGCATAGTGAGAGGGTACAACATTTTTTAAAAAATGGACCTTTTAATTAAAATCTGAATACAGATACAGACAGAAATTTCATTAAACATATAGAGACACTGATACATATAATGACATTATGTTACGCCACTGACTATGATCACCCCACAACCAGATCTTCCTAGAGTTTGCTAAACCTCATTGGAATGTTTACTGAAACCAGTTCAACAGAAGACCAAACTGTGGGATTCCCACTCTAAACTATAGCTCTGGTTATGTTATGTTGTGAATACCATTTAAATGCCTTAGGAGCTTTACAAGGGAGGTTTGCATTATTACCACAGATGCCTCGACATCTTGGAGAATAAGGAGATTATTTTGGTCAGCAGGCTATCAAAGTCAAAGTTCCTCTCATGCCAGAATCTGGTCTTCCCAAGCAGTCTCCTGTCCCAGTACTAACCAACTCTTTAAGGCATACAGGTGTGGCGCCGATCTCCATTTCAATAGCCCTTGGCCTCACAGCTAGGGTTATAGTGGGGGTCAGGTCCTCTGGAAACCGCAAGAGTTTGACTTCCCCACTCGCATCTGTATTGCAACATGCCTTGCCAGATGGTAGTAGGTACCATTTTTATGATGGTCTTTAGTATGACCTAACTGTGAGTAGAACTCGTGATCTTCCAGTTGAGAGGCAGACACACCAACCACTAGGCCAACTCACAGTCTCAGCAGGCTATAAGTGGGTAATAAATTAATCTTTAAGCTGAACAAAACAAATAAACTGGGAACCAAATCAAATCAAACCTGCAGCATGAACTGAATGGCCACAGTCATGTCCAAGAACCAAGAACTCCAGTTTTCATTTTTGTTCTTGGGGAAATAAACTTTATAACAGCTCTATCTCGTAAAGAGATGGACAGCAAATAAAGTGAGAGGAGAGTAGTCTAAACTGGGTTCTAGAAACCATCTCCAACATTGAACTATGCCATAAATGCCTTTCCAAGCCATATCCACCAGCAGCACACCTGAGTGGTGTGTTTTCATAAGAGCCCAGTGTTTCTGTTTGCTCACTCACCTGTATCAGGTGATACCCTGCAAGGACAGACCTGTCTCAGACCTTCCCCAAGGTGACTAACACTCAATTAGTGACCTCTACAGTGAGCTTCCTCCCAACTGTTTAAAAAAAAAAAAGTTTCCACAGGAGTTTAAATACCAGCACAGCAGCTCTAGCACACTCATTCATGGTTAAATTCATCTTTTACCAAACAAACACTGAAAGAACAGGAATGAAAATTTTGACAATTTCATTACTTTTGGTGCTTTATGAAGCCAATATAATGGTCACATGTTTGATATTTGTTCAGCAAATCCAATAAAATCTTTATAAACCTGCTCTAGTGGGTGTGGTTTATAATA
The DNA here is from genome assembly GCF_027579695.1 of Neoarius graeffei. Classification (NCBI taxonomy): domain Eukaryota; kingdom Metazoa; phylum Chordata; class Actinopteri; order Siluriformes; family Ariidae; genus Neoarius; species Neoarius graeffei. The sequence goes on along the minus strand of NC_083581.1, from coordinate 79,594,173 downwards.
ATGAGGTGGCTGCATGTGTATTTTCCTCATGGCTCTGAACCTCAAAGCCAAGATTTTTCCAATTAATCCAGTTGGAGAACATTGTGGTTACATTCCCAAGAAAAATGGAAAGACACCAAGATAAATGATTTGTTTTGAAGTCTTATGAGAAAGAATGTCTCATGACCATGTGTTTTCCAGACCCCCTAGTGGTAGAAAAGTGTAATTGGCGCTAAAAGGATGAAGAGCAGCTCTCATCCGACTTCTTGTCCATCATATCAGGATAACTGTGGTGCTCACAGCAAGGTTTAGACAGGAGACACAGATAGATAGATAGATAGATAGATAGATAGATAGATAGATAGATAGATAGATAGATAGATTGCAGAAGAGCCACAAAAACATCTGATTATGAAATGCCTTCACGACACAATACAGAAGCACTGGGAATGAATGGAAATGGCCCTGATTCCATAAAACTATTTATGTTTAGTATGGTTACGATTCTGAACTTGAGCAAATTCATACTAAACATGATCATTAAAAAATCACCACACTACTTGATCATAATCTTCATACTGTGTGACGTCTTCAGAGCAGACAACAGTGCTTTTAAAAATGTATGCTGCATGTCAGGAGCTACTTGACTGCTTGTGACCTACCCTTGCCATCAACAACACAAAGACTAAAAGGCCGTACAACTAGGTCTATTGTTTCAGCATCACGTTACTTTAGTACCGTGTCCTCTAGAACAGTCAAGCTAATGGCTGCTGTATGTGTGTGTGTGTGTGTGTGTCTTTGTATGTGAATGCGAGACGACGGTGTTCATGCCATGTGTGCACACACAGCAATGAAACACACCCAGAACAGGGCTTGCGTTTCCTATACACACTCTCACTTCACCACTGAGATCACTGACACATGGATTACGTTTCCCAGTCAGGACAGTCGTCTTTTGACAGCAGTGGCTCTTAATGCAAAGTGTTACAACTAATTCAATCATTATGTGTATTCAAGACTTAAATATAGGTGTCAAATGTTTTTTTGTTTGTTTGTTTGTTTGTTTGTTTGTTTGTTTATTTTTAGGTAACTGGCCACATTATTTTATAATCAAAGGGGACACTCTGGCACCATTCCTGTTTGTTGTTATCTTGGACTTTGTTGTCACTCAGAGTAGGCCAGAAACTCATGGCTTTACCGTAACACCCAGGAGATCCAAGCACAGCCCTGAGGTAAAGCTCAGCGACATGGAATTTGCAGATGATATCGTGTTGCTAGAAAATAACATCGAAGATGCACAAGAACAACTAAACTCACTCGCCACCTCTGCCAAGCAGGTTGGTCTGTCCATCAGTACAGACAAGATGGAGGTATTCACAAAAAAACATTCAGCGTACCCACAAACTCCACATCAATGGTGTCAAGCTGCACTTTGTGGATGAGTTCAAGTACCTCAGGCAGTCTGGCAGACTTAAAGCGGTGTAAGAACAAAGCTCGGGGTGTCTTCTGGACTCTTGAAAGATTTTGGAAGTCAGCAGCTGATATCAAGCTGAAGATATCAATGTTCAAAGTGTCAGTTCTTCATATTTTGCTCTACAGTTGTGAAACTTGGGTCCTAACATCTAATCTTTGTGAAATCCTCAAGATCTTTCAAAGAAATTGCCTCTGTATCATGATGAATATTAAATGGATGGAGCATATCAGCAATGCTAAGGCTCAAGAGAAACAGCTGTCCTGAGGAGTCAAGGAGAGACAGTGACATTGGCGAGGTCACCAGCTCCATCATCCCAAGACAGACCTAATTACAAAGTTCACTCTATGGGTCCTGGAACAGGGTTGATGCTCAAGAGGCGGGAAGAGAATGCTATATCCAGAGCACATCACAAAGATCTTACATCCAGACTCTGAGGTGCTGCTTACAACATGCGAGCTACAGAGAGCAGCACAGGACCATACAGCATGGCGGAAAATTGTGGCTGCCGCTTGCAGAACACGGTGCCCCCCCGTGATCGGCAGACGACGATGATGATGAGGTCAAGTGGACTCAACTAAAAAATCATTACGTGTACCAATAACAACAACAACTCCTGTTAATTTTTCCATATTTATATCAATGGTGCACTCTGAACCTGGACTGATAAACTGAAAATAATAAAACAAACAGATTTGCAGTGTTACAATCTGGTACTGAAACGGAATTAGTTGGGATTATATGTCAGATTTTTAGCTTGTGTTAATTATCATTTGCATGTTTGGTCTTAGCTGAGTTACTATTACACTGCAAAAATGATGTCTTAGCAAGTGAAAATATCTTGAAAATAGTTGAAATGATCTACAGTAGCATTTCCTATTAGAAGAATACAAGACACCAATTCTGAGATTATTAAACCTAGTTCTAGATTGCAACCAACTTATTCTAAGATGTCTTATCAAGTAAAAATATCTGTCCATGCAGCAAGATAATTTCACTAGTATTAAGTCATTTTCTCCTCAAATTCAGTTTTCAATTTTTGCAGTGAAATATCGACATTTTCTTCTTTTCTACTATACAGTCTCGTGTATTGTTTTCTATTATGTGTGACATCATGTCATGTAACTGTGTGTTGGCTGGACTGTTGCTAAACTAATTTTCTTGGCCTGTTTCTGTGATCATAATGAAACAAAAACTATCTTTCTAGTTTTTCATTTTTCATTTTCATTTTGGATTTGTAATTCATTTGGTGGGCCTGAGACAAGCCTTTATCGATCCATTGGCTGTATGTTTAACACCTCTGCCTGAAAACATTTGAGTTCAATGATGATGGTGGGCAGCACAGTGGTGTAGTGGTTAGCACTGTTGCCTCATATCAAGAAAATTCTGGGTTTGAGACCAGCAGCCTTTCTTTGTGGAGTTTGCATGTTCTCCCCGTGTCAGCGTGGGTTTCCTCCAGGTGCTCCGGTTTTCCCCACAGTCCAAAGACGTGTGGTTAGGTTAACACGGGACAGCCATGGCCTGATGTTGGGGTGAAGTGCCCTTGGACAAGCCACCTAACCTCCAACTGCTCCCAGGGTGCTGTAGCATCGCTGCCCACTGCTCTGGGTATGCGTGTATGCTCATTGCTCACTTGTGTGTGTCCATGTGAGTGTTCACCACTTCAGATGGGTTAAATGCAGAGGATAAATTTCACTGTGTGCTTAAGTCTGTGCTTGAGTGTATATATGACAAGTAAAGGCTTCTTGGCTTGGCTTATAAATAGAACTAATACACACTTGAAACCCTTTCTGTTAAACTGACCATGAAGGCAGGCCAAGCTCACAAATATCCATGCTGTATATTGTGTGTGATATAAGCATCTTTCTGGTCTGGAATCAGTTCAGATACACAAGTTAATTCCAGAACAAATTTAACAAAAAAAACACACAGAACAATTTTTTCCAGTTCTGACCAATGGTAATAACATCTAACCACTTTGACAATTCGATCACAGGAGACGTCTGTCACAAAAGAACTCAATCTGCCTGGTGAAACTCACTCTTAACTTACACAATCCACCACTGAGGACAGATTCGTCCTAAACTACCTTAAGTGACTGTGAGACAGTAAAAAATGGGCCTTATCTAAAAGATCCTGTGTCTTTCAGCTTCTTCCAGAAGGAGATATACAGTGGCTGAGGAAGCACTGTGTTACCGTCAGGTCACTCGGGTGAATAATTCAGAGTTGAACTCAACGCATGTGGGTTAATTATTAAGAAAGCAGGTTAAGTAACTTTTAGATTTAAACAATTCTGTTCAGGGAAGAAGAGATGATTCCAGAATTTGGAGCGCACAGTGAACATTTCTGATATAAATGTGATTTTTCTGTACAAATGTAATGTGTGTACAGTTAAAATATAACATTAACATTGATAACAGCATAGGGATGATAGAGCAAAGTGGCTAAGCACATTAACATGTAATATATACAGTAAGGAGGATATTTTATTTATTTATTTATTTATTTATTTATTTATTTATTGTCCTGTTAGTTAGTTATCATTTATCATTCTTTCTGTGCTTTATCTGCAGTATGACTGAAGAGCAAGATTTTCTGACATAGAACATTTTGTGACCAGGAGAATTTAGGAAATTAATTTATAATTTAAATCCATATTTTCAAAGATTTGAATCCACTATAACTGATAATAATAATAATAATAATAATAATAATAATAATAATAATAATGGGGCGGCATGGTGGTTAGCGCTGTCACCTCACAGCAAGAAGGTCCGGGTTCGAGCCCCGTGGCCGGCGAGGGCCTTTCTGTGCGGAGTTTGCATGTTCTCCCCGTGTCCGCGTGGGTTTCCTCCGGGTGCTCCGGTTTCCCCCACAGTCCAAAGACATGCAGGTTAGGTTAACTGGTGACTCTAAATTGAGCGTAGGTGTGAATGTGAGTGTGAATGGTTGTCTGTGTCTATGTGTCAGCTCTGTGATGACCTGGCGACTTGTCCAGGGTGAACCCCGCCTTTCACCCATAGTCAGCTGGGATAGGCTCCAGCTTGCCTGTGACCCTGTAGAACAGGATAAAGCGGCTAGAGATAATGAGATGAGATAATAATAATAATAATAATAATAATAATAGCTGTTAAGTGCATATGAGAGAGGTGTTTTCTTTCTGTTCTCATCACTCGTCAGGTAGTGTGTAACAGCTTTTATATCAGTAAAATGCAAAAAACACATACAAACCTGACAGTATGATGTTCTCTTCAGCATTTTGCTCTCAACTCAGTATGACGTCAACTTGGTCATATACAGTAGGGGAGAGTGGGGAGACTTGGGATGGGGAGACTCAGGACAGTTTGTATTCCCATAAATTAATTTCATCCAGTCAGGTTTTAGATTCCATCAGAAGGTCGATGTTGCCCCTTACAGTAACTGACTTCCTCTGGAGCCGAAGCCAGACTCTGCAGTAATGTTTGTGCAGTTCAATATTTTATCAACCAAACCTTGTATTTTCTCCTTCACCTCCTCCTCCATTCTGTGGTGTAATGTACGCTGGAGAATTGGGGATTCACTAGGAATTAAAGTCTGGAGCTGAGAGAGACCAGATATAGGATTATTTATTAAACTTACATTTTGTGGGGAAAACATTTAAGGATTCAGCTGGGATAGGATCCAGCTCGCCTGCGACCCTGTAGAACAGGATAAAGCAGCTACAGATAATGAAATGAGATGAGATGAAATGAGATGAGATGAGATGAGATGAGATGAGATGAGATGAGACATTTAAGGATTTTTTTCCCCTGAAATATCCAGATGGGGAGAGTTGGGACAGTTCATCATGTTACAGGTTTTTTTTCTTGTGGTCTATAAATATAAAATTGTTTAAAAATGTTTGTTAAAAATGTGGGTGTGTCCCTGCTAGAGGATTAAACTGATTTCATTCCTTCTTGAGAACGGAACTGTTTTGTCGAGTCAGGTTTTGGTAAATGTACATTTTTCTATCACTGTACCAGCACTGTGTGTTCATACACTTCATATGGGACAAGTTCTGATAATAAACACAAATTAAACATGTCAGATTAAACAAGGGATTTTATTTTTGTTTTAAGTCTCCCAACATAATGTCCCATGTCTTCCTTCACTGTCCCATGTCTCCCCTCGTTGTCTCATGTCACCTGAGAGAAAAAGTGAGTCCTGAAGGCCAGTATATGCTCCAAGCTGAGAAACTCATGTAGTGGTACGAGAGTACAGTAAATCCTCTCGAACACAGTATGAATGTGACGCGACCTGCAAAGAATTTCACACAATCTACAAAAGCTGAAAACTTGTCCCAACTCTCCCTGGTCTCCCTTATATTTGTCAGGAAAAACTGCAAGCGGAGCATTGTGTTAAATCATTTCTGAAAAAAAAAATTGTTCTAGAAAAGTTTAAACTATGTAATTTTTATCCAAACGGAAGGAGTCTCCTTTACAATAGTATTGGCTGGAACACAAATCACAGGTCTATACGTATTAATGCGCTCATTCTAATATGTTATCGTTTCTATAGTAACAACTCATTCACATGGACTTGGATGGCAGACGTTTGACATGAACTAAAGTCTAATAAAAATGTGCTTGCTCTTTAACAAAGAAATACATGTGATCATTTATTTAAAATTTTTAAGGAGTCTCAGTTGTCAGCACTTTGTAACAGTCAGAGGTAAAGTTTACGTTTTCCACCACAAGATAGGACAGGGGATGATGTGCTTTACTGGGTCTCAATAACAGACTGTGTTTTTGTGAGAAAGTAAGTGAACAATGAAAGTGATAACAGGAACTAACTTGTTTCACAGACATTCCACAGCATGAGACGCAACAGTTACTTCTAGCAGTTACTTCTCACTGTTATGTCTCGTGTTGTGGAATGTCTGTGAAACAAGTTTGTTTCTCTCAGTGTTGTAGTCGAGTCACTAAACCTCAAGTCCGAGTCCAGTCTCGAGTCCCCAGTGTTCAAGTCCGAGTCCAGTCTCGAGTCCCCAGTGTTCAAGTCTGAGTCCAGTCTCGAGTCCCCAGTGTTCAAGTCCGAGTCCAGTCTCGAGTCCCCAGTGTTCAAGTCCGAGTCAAGTCCAAGTCATTCAAGAAAATTTTGAGTCGAGTTCACTATTGATTCAAGTTGAGTCCGAGAACCAGACTCCAGCAGCATCATGTGACGGTGGCTGTTGCTGCCTTTATGTGAAAGCGTCTCCGCTACTGTGTTGGACTAACGTAACTGCTCGATTGCCCCATTTTAGTTAACAGGCTACGGGTAAAAAGCTAGTTCATTGCTCAGCAAGCCCTGCCCACTATTAACAGAGCAATGAACACAGCGTGTCACTTCCTTCTCTGGGTGGAGTCTCGCCAAATGATGATTGAAGTTCGAGGTTGTCCCCGTCATCTCCTCGATAGTTCTTCTACATATGGAACACACAGCAGTGCATTTTTTCCCACTGCACGAGAAGTCTGTATAAGCAAAGCGGACAATCCTAGCGGCGTCTCTCCAGGCATTTTAGCGCCATTAACGTTAGTTTGTTCCTGAACATGATGTATGAACAAGTGAATGTGCATTCTTTTGCACAAAATTAGCATAAAAATTAATGTAGACATAAATATCTTATGCCAATTATTATTATTATTATTATTATTATTATTATTATTATTATTATTATTATTATTATATGTTACAATAAATAAAGAAAAAGTCAGAGTCTCCAATTTATGAGTCCGAATGCAGTTCATGCACTACTCTGAGTCCAAGTCCGAGTCATCAGTGCTCAAGTCCAAGTCAAGTCACGAGTCCTTAAAATTAGGGTGAGTCGGTGTCCTGGACTTGAGTAGTACAAGCCCGGTTCCTCTTATCACTTTTGTTGTTATCTTCAATGTTTATATTAATAACATTGAGGAAGCCATTCTGAGTGACCTGTTTACAGCATGCAAATACGCCAACGACTGCACGCAGTACCAAATAGTACAGTACCTTTAAATTCAGAGAGTTTTATGCAGGATGTAATGCATTATTTGGAATCTTGGGCCGCGAGTAGCAAAATGGAACTCAATGCCAAGAAGACAAAAGAGATGTGGATTTCTTTCAAAAAAAATTAACAACTCCTCACCTCCTTTACACATCAACAACATGGAGCTTGAAAGAGTCACTGAGTTCAAGTTGCTTGGAGTTGTAGTATAGGATAACTCAAAGTGGAACTCTCATATATCGATTACTGTCAGTAAAGCTAGCAAACGTATTTATTATGTGAGAGCATGTAGGAAAGCTGGTCTTCCTATTGAGGTTGGCCTTCCTGCCTACATAACAAAGATCCAACCCTTGCTTGAATATGCCCGTCCCATTGGGGTGGTTTGCCTGAGTATCTCTCTGTGGAGCTACAAAGAGTGCAAGACCACTGTCTGAGGATCCATGGACTTCCAAAGGACACCCTGGAACCACTGGCCCAAAGAAGAGACACTATGACTCAGAATGAACTAAAGTGTATGATGGAGAGTAACAACTGTAACTACTTATTTCAACAATCTGAACCTGAACACAACTACAGCTGAAGGACAGGAAAAGTAACTGAACACCGCTTTCCAGAACTAAAAGACAATCGTTCACCCCTAGAGCTTTAAGACTGTCACTGTAGGAGCTGTCTATTTAAATAACAGGCGGCACGGTGGTGTAGTGGTTAGCACGGTCGCCTCATAGCAAGAAGGTTCCGGGTTCGAACCCAGTGGCCGGCGATGGCCTTTCTGTGTGGAGTTTGCATGTTCTCCCCGTGTCCGCGTGGGTTTCCTCTGGGTGCTCCGGTTTCCCCCACAGTCCAAAGACATGCAGTTAGGTTGATGTGGGGCGGCCTTGGGCTGAGGTGGCCTTGAGCGAGGTACTGAACCCCTGACTGCTCCCCGGGCGCTCTGGTGTGGCTGCCCACTGCTCTGGGTGTGTGTATGTGTTCACTGCTTCAGATGGGTTAAATGCAGAGGATGAATTTCACTGTGCCTGAAGTGTGCATGTGACGACTAAAGGTTTCTTCTTTTTTCTTTCTAATATTGGCTGGTGCTGAGTGGTCTATCAGATATTTTCCATTCAGCTAGCATGATGTTGAATGGGTGAAAGACAAGTAGCAGAATGGAATATATCTGATAGAGCACGAAAAAAAGCCAGCCAGTATTATTATTATTATTATTATTACACATACACACTCTTCATATCAGCATACTCAAAGGCCAGAAAGCTTGCCCGTGACTCAGGCTACGTTTACATTACGTCGAATCAGCGGATCATCAGATTAACGTTCTTAAAATGATTCGCGTTTACACTAAAACCGTTAGCCGTGCACACAGCAACACCAATACGCGGATACGCTCGGCTCCGCAGGCATCCTGCGCTCCAAATCACTCCACCCTGAACAGCGAGTGCCCTCTGGAGGGTGCGCACTCCGGCCCTGCACAGCTCACAGAGTGCGCGAGTGAAGTGAACAAGCCACGATTCGGGACTGAGCCGCTGTGTGTGAGATCCCAGCGCATATCACTTATTACTTGCAAGTGGAAGGATGGCAAGCCTAAAGACAATCATAACTACACAATGGGCAGTATTTGCATCAGTATTTGCAGTATTTTCATACTTTTATACTCTTTAATGAAAGGTGATACAAGGCGGAAGTCCGCGCCGTTTTTCAGCAGTCGCGTCACATGACCAACGCCAGCGAATCAGGAAGGTGGATGTCACAGTGACGTTGTCCAATGAGACGCCAGCTAGAGCTCAGCACAGCGTATTCCCGTATTCTGAATGTTTACACAGCACCGGACCAGATACGATCTAGATTGAATACGTGGACGCTGGCGGATTCCCGTTTCCCCGCTTTTCCAGGGGGGTTAATGTAAACGGACAGTGCATCCGCGAAGAAAACGAGACAGATACGGTCTAGTGTAAACGTAGCCTCAGTGCTGTTAGTGTGGCAGGCCAGTCGCCTTCTAGCCGGAGTAGCATTCAACAGTAACATTAGTGCAGGCCAACACTAGCTTGCCTGTGACTTGGTGCTGTTAGGGCGGCAGTGCAGTTACCTTCAGGCCGGTGTAGTGTTAGCGAAGGCCAATGCTAGGGCAGTCAAGCTGAATATTATTATTATTATTATTATTATTATTATTATTTTCCCTGTGTTACTGAGTTACTTTTAAAATCAACATCGACAGCTACACACAACGGAACGATCTGGCAGCCAACATTCTCTCAAAATCTTCTGCTTTTAACAAAGCAAACCTCGCAGCCATGTTTGTTTACAAATTGTTACAGTTGCTCACTAGCGCAGAAGTTTTACATCTCCAATGTGTCTCTTTTCCAGTTTTTCTATGTCTTTTGGTATGTTTTTCTCTTGTAAATATGTGTGAAGAATATCTAGTGAAGTTTTGGGAGCCTTTCGGGTGTTCAGTGCATCTTCAGTTTCAGTTTTCAGTTTGTTTATTTAGTGCTTAATTATAGCAGTAGCACTGGATTAGCCTCATCTTCTCTCTTTCCCAGCCAACAAAGAAATGACTCTGCATATGCACAGCAGAAAAGTTTTGTCATTGGATCTTCGCATGAGCTCTGATGTGTGACATTGCATTGCCTTGACAATGTGCAATATTATAACAATATTGCATGTTCATTCTCCATTGGGGAGAGCGGCATAATGCATGCAGGATAAGTGATATGATAAGATAGCAGCAGGGGGGTGGCCGAGCGTCAGTTTGTGAATGGAGGGCAGGGTCAGGGAAGGTGAGTGGCCAAGTCATTACACCTGTTGTCAATTGATATGTGTGTGTGTGTGTGTGTGTGTGTGTGTGTGTGTGTGTGTATGCACCTACGTGTCCTAGAGTGTGCAAATAAGAAGCTGAAAAGCTGTTAATAAATCTGTGTTCAAACATTAGCTCCCACCTGCTGTGATTCTGTACTCCACCCACATCAGGGAAACTATCAAAGTGGTGCCGAAACCCAGGAGTACAGAAGGGAACCCGCCCATGGAGTCCTCACCATTCAAGGACCTCATTCATGCCCTCGCTACTGCTCAGTAGAACCAGCATCAAGTGCTGATCGCCCTCCAGAAGGAGCAAGAACAATGCTTCAAGGCCTCGATGCTGGCTCAGCAAGAAGATCTCCAGGCGTTCTGGCACCTGCTTGCGTCAGCGGTGTCCTCGACCGCCACCGCAGCGGACCTTCCCCACCTCACCCTAAAGAAGATGAGTCCACATGACAATCCAGAAGCCTTCCTCATGCTCTTCAAGCAAGCAGCCGAAGCGTGGGGGTGGCCGGTTGAATAGCGCTCAGTGTGCCTACTTCCACTGCTGACTGGCGAGGCGCAGCTCACCGCGCTGCAGCTCCCCACCAACAGCCGGCTAATATATGCCGACTTAAAGTGAGCCATTCTGCAGCATGTCGGCTGCTCCCCGGAACAACAGCATCAGTGCTTCTGGGCACTGAAGTTGGAGGAGGTTGGCCAACCGTTCACATTTGGCCAACAGCTCCGGGACGCCTGCCGGCGATGGCTGAGAGCGGAAGACCGTGACACCAAGGGAATTATTGACCTGGTGACACTGGAACAATTTACTGCGTGACTTCCAGAAGGAACGGCGGAGTGGGTCCAGTGTCATCACCCAGCATCACTGGAAGAAGCCATAGAATTGGCCAAGGACCACCTGGCGGCAGTTCCAACAGCAGAAGGACATACAGTGGGGCAGCCTTGGGCTGAGGTGCCCTTGAGCAAGGTACCTGACCCCTGACTGCTCCCCAGGCACTCTGGTGTGGCTGTCCACTGCTCTGAGTGTGTGCGTGTGTTCACTGCTTCAGATGGGTTAAATGCAGAGGATGAATTTCACTGTGCTTGAAGTGTGCATGTGACGAATAAAGGTTTCTTTTCTTCTTCTTAAGGAGGATGTGTCGCCTCTTCTCCTCTTTTCTCTCTCTCTCTCTCTCTCTCTCTCTCTGCTTCCCGTCCCCGCCCTGTTCCTCCACTGTGGAGGTGGGACAGCCCAGCCAGCCCGACACACCCATGGTGTCCTCCCATTTTCGCCTTCCGTGTCTGTGTCTTCTTCCCCTCAGATGGGTGATGCCCAAAACACCAGTGCAGAGGGAGAGCCTGAGCCGGTGTGCTGGCACTGTGAGGAGCTGGGACATCTTCAAGGGCAGTGCGCTGCGATGGAGGTGGGAGCGGTGGTCCAGATCCCCAACGCACCAGAGACCACCCTCGATTGGCCTGAAGTATATCATATACCAGTAAGTGTACAAGGGGATACATATCACGCCTTGGTGGATTCTGGCTGTAACCAGACCTCAATCCACCAAAGCCTGGTGCAAAGCAAGGCACTGGGGAGTGCACAAGTGGTGAAGTACTGTGTGTGCACGGGAACAAGGGCATAGGTTTGGTATTAACATTGGTGGGGACATAAACCCAATGCCAAACCCCAGTGGTGCAAACTTCAGGTCAACATTAGAGGGTCACAATATTTTCCTCCGTTGTGCTCCACTAAAAGAGTCTCCAGCATCTCTCCAAAGTCCAGACTTTTAAAATTTGAAGTTCAGAACTGTAGTAATTCATGAATAATAATAATAATATGCAATTCATTTGATTAGGGGCGGCACGGTGGTGTAGTGGTTAGCGCTGTCGCCTCACAGCAAGAAGGTCCTGGGTTCGAGCCCCGGGGCCGGCAAGGGCCTTTCTGTGTGGAGTTTGCATGTTGTCCGTGTGGGTTTCCTCCGGGTGCTCCGGTTTCCCCCACAGTCCAAAGACATGCAGGTTAGGTTAACTGGTGACTCTAAATTGAGCGTAGGTGTGAATGTGGGTGTGAATGGTTGTCTGTGTCTATGTGTCAGCCCTGTGATGACCTGGCGACTTGTCCAGGGTGTACCCCGCCTTTCACCCGTAGTCAGCTGGGATAGGATCCAGCTTGCCTGCGACCCTGGAGAACAGGATAAAGCGGCTAGAGATGATGAGATGAGATGATGCAATTCATTTGATTAATTGCAAATCTTGCATGTGATGACTAACTCATTCTACCAATTTGCAAATGTGTTTTACAAATGAATAATGCCTTGACTGTCGGGAGGGTGTATGTTCCTTTCCCTCATAAATGGAAGTAAAACACATACGGAGCCTTAAACACTGCATTCCATTAGGCTGGCAGGGGGAGTCAGGTCTCTTCTGTGTGATCTTTCACTAGTTTTAGAATGATAGTTTAAGCTGATGTGTGATTTGATCTAACAGTAAAACAGGACGAGGTCTCTAGAATTTTTTTGTCACATTGAAAGGTTACAATTTTACTTGGCAACAGAATGTATCTGAATTCTGATTGGTTGTTGTTATATTATTGCCCTTTTGCTGCCTTCTTGAGCCCAGAGCAGACAGGGGAGGTGACAGGGTTCTGCTGAAGCGCAGATAGTGTTCTGGTTGAGGAAAATTGTATAAAATGTATTTCTTCAATTCAGAACACACTTAATGACGTATGAACATTGAGGGAAACCATTGGATAAGATGCCATTATAATGCATTCATTAGCGGTAAGGGGAAACTATTTTCCTCGAGTGACTTACACTTTGTTTTGAAAAATAGCTGTGAATGTCCAGCTTTCTTTTCTTTCCTGACATCTTGCCTACCGCTTTCAAATGAACACCCTCAAAAACCAATCAGTTCAGCATATGTATGTACTCAGTATGTGACATTTTCAAAAGAGAGGCGGGAGTAACCAAAAATTTCTGATCAAGAAGGCGGAGGCTGTTATGCTTATTACATGAAAATGTTTTATTTGATTAAAAGGTGTCTGGGCCACTAACAATGTCCACATCACCATCGGGTTGTTGTTTACATGTGTCATGTTACACGAACTTGGTCAGGGCACTCTGCAGGTCTTAACTGAAGCACTTCAGATTAAGGGTTAACGGGCTGCTAAAATTTGCAGGCGCTTCACAAGCAAGACTAGGTGCAATATTAGCCAATGTTAGCACAATTTTATATGATTTAATAATGTCTTTGTGACCTTAATGAACACCAGTTGTTGTTGGTATCAAGTCGGATTGTTATTTACATGCCACAGAAACTTAGAAAACAGTCATATTCGTATGTTGTTGTTTTTACACACTGAATATGAACTGTTGTTAATGGATTAATTTTATGAGCTAATCTAACGTTACATTCCTCAAGGACAGTTTGCTAGCTAGCAGCCAGTCACTACACTGCAACCGCACTTGCTAACTGACATGGTAGCCGAACTTGCTTGCTGTTTTTGTGATCACACCCCCAGAGCGAATATTCATGAGCGAATTTTGCATAGTTTTGCCCAGTGGAAACCTACAGTAACCATTTGTGTACTGCACACGGAGCGTGATTTTTTTTTCTTCAATCAGAAATATTGGTAGGGACATATCAGCCGTCGTTTGATATTGGTAGGGACACATCCATACCGTCCATACCCAATTCTATGCCTATGCACGGGAATGTTCACAACTACCCATTAGTGTCGGTCCACATTCTATTTTGGGGACAGAAGCATAGAATAAAGGTGGCGGTTAATCCTCATCTCACCCACTCACTAATTTTGGGGACTGATTGGCCGGAGTTTAAAGAATTGATGGAGCACATAGTAAGAGGTGGGTCCTGCATTAATACATCACAGGAAGGTACCGGTGTGGTATTGGCTGGGGAAGCTGTCACAGAGCCGTGTACATCAGCACCACGTCAAGGCAATATGAGAAGTGAGGAGCAGCCCGCCCCTCCTCACTTTCTCAGGAATTCCCTTGAGGATTTCCCATTAGAGCAGTCGCAAGACGAGACTCTGTGTCATGCATTTGACCAAGTGAGAGTAATCGATGGTCAAACTCTTCAGCTGAGTGCAACACCGGCCTTCTCCTATTTCGCTATTATTGAGGATAGGTTGTACCAAGTGATGCAGGACACTCAAACCGGTGAATAAATAAGTCAGTTGTTGATCCCAAAGAGCTGTAGGGAACTTATATTCCATGTGGCTTACTTTAATCCCATGGCTGGACACACTTAGGGCAGGATAAAACACTAGCCCGAATAATGGCCCAGTTCTAGGGATTCACGGGGATGTCCATTGGTGGTGTGTGGCGTGCCATGAATGCCAATTAGTAAATCCTGCCACCACGCCAAAAGTGCCTTTGCTCCCTCTCCCTCTAATCAAGACCCCTTTTGAGAGAATTGGGATGGATCTCGTCAGGCTATTAGATCGGTCAGCATGGGGATATCGCTTTATTTTAGTTCTGTGGACTATGCAATGCGATATCTGGAAGCGGTGCCTCTCTGCAATATTTCTGCACACAGTACTGTGGAAGCGCTCTTCCGTATTATCTCCCGGGTTGGGATTCCAAAAGAAATCCTGACAGACCAAGGCACTACATTTATGTCACACACACTGTGCAAACTGTATGGGTTATTGGGAATTAAGTCTATCCGCACCAGTGTCTATCACCCACAAACAGATGGCACATACCCCTTTTCCACCAAATCAGTTCCAGGGCTGGTTCGGGGCCAGTGCTGGTGCTGGTTCACAACTCGTTCAACTTGCGAGCCAGCTGAGAACCAGTTTGCTTTTCCATAGCTCGCGGTGCTAAGGAAGCCACGTCATTACATCACTGTATACGTCAGTTACGTCATTGTATACGTCAGTTACGTCGCTGTATACGTCAGTTACGTCGCTACGTTTGCATAAACCTTGGTGCGAATATCAAAGCAAAAACAACACGGAAGAAGCAGCAGCAGCAGCAACAACAACAACAACAATAATAATAATAATAATAATAATTGTAGGTACAGTCCCTTTAGAAACTACATTTCCCATCAGCCCACTTCCGCGTTGACCTGCGTCACGCCGGGGCGGGATCACCACCGCATCCTCTCTGAAAGCATAAGACAAAGAGAAACGCCCAGCTCTTCCTCTTTCCGTCTCTGGACCGGTGGTCTTCAGACAAAAAGAGACTGCTCGCTTTGCAGGCAAACCCGAAAACACCTCTTTCTTGCAAGATCCACCATTCAGCGCGATTTCTTTGTTTACCACTGGCCACGGTAAAAATCCAGAATAGCACGATTTTAAACTCAACTTGAGTTATAACCGGTTTATTCGTATTAGAAGTGACGTCACGACTGCCGCTCAAACGTCCCCGATAGCAGAGGGTCGTTGAAACGACGTAGAGTTTTGGTCAGAATGGTCGGTTTCCGTCGTACGTCAGAAAATCAACGTTGAAACGGCGCCGTGAAACGTCGATTTCTCCGCCGTCTGAGAGGGTCGATTTATCACCGTTGAATCAACGTGGGTAAAGGTTGATCTGTCGACCGTCAGAGAAGGTTGAATATACGACATTGAACCATCGTCACTTTTGCCGGCCAGTTTTCAACATTGGTAGGATGAGCTGGCCCGTAGCCAGGGGGGATCGGAGGGTTCGTTCGATCCCCCCCCCCCGCGACACCGCGCCCCGGACACACGCCTCAAGATTACTCAAGATTTATTCATTTGTTCATGTCCGATGAATATACATTGATTCACATTTAAATTTACAATATCAAATCCAGACTAATCAAAAAAGAAAAGTAGACTAAGTGAGGACGAGTTAGAAAAACGGGTTCATTTCTCCTATGTTTATGTTTACACGTTTTGTTCAGACTGCTTTACACCCCAATCCAGTGGGTGGCGGTAATGCCCCCATTAGACCCCTTTCACTGACGTCACCCAAAACCGGAAGTAAACAAACCCTGCGCCACATTGGAAGACCAACAAACTCGTGATTTGGGGGAAATAACGGCAGCGCGCGGTATGTGAACCCATGAGGCACTTGGTTCATCATAAACCTACAATGGTAAACTTTTGTGCTGTGTTAGGGTTCTAACAAAGCTGATGGGAAAGGTGAAAAGAAGTCTTTCTACAGAATACCAGCTGTGATTGAGACACAAGCAAACCAAGGAGCTTTCTGCCAGGAGACAGAGAGAGGATTTATGCCGCTTTTCCACTACAAACGCGGCTGAGCCGTGCCGTGCTGAGTCGAGCTGAGTCGAGCTGAGCGGGGCTGTTGGAGTTGCATTTCGACTACAACCGCGCTGAACCGTGCTGGCTGGAAGTGGGTGGACACATTGGGTGGAGTTAGCGAAAGTGGGTGGACGTCACGTGATGTCGTTAAGCAGCGCAAACAGTGACATCAGTGACAGTGGCGGAACAAGTCAGAGCCGGGCCGGGGGCGGGGCAAATGACCGGGCCCTTTATTAAAGCTTATCATAACATCATTTTAGGCTACAAAAACGAAGTCCTTCAAACGAACATGTAACTCAGAAACAAAAAACATTAGGATACTGTACATGGCTCATAATAAAACATCAATAGCCTATACTGCGCACATTATTTGAAGGGCATACGAATGAGCGCTCAGAGGTTGCAACGGTGACAGGAAGAGTCAGAAATAAAAGGAGGGCGGTGCAAACCTCACTGAATGCACTGTGTTTACCAATTTCAACACTACGGGGTGCAACTATGTTAGTTTGTACATTAAGTCCTTCAAACGAACATGTAACTCAGAAACAAAAAAACATTAGGCGACATACTGTACATGGCTCATAATAAAACATCAATAGCCTACTGCGCGCATTATTTGAAGGGAATACGGCGAGCCTTGCGCTCCGCGAACTCGTCCACGATGCTCTGTATGTCACTGATTCAGTGATCTTTTAAGCGGTAGTCTCACGACCCGGATAGTAAACAATAAACATGGAGGACATGGAGTCGTTAGTGTTGCTGGTCTTGGTGCTGTGGCTTGTTGTCACCAACAATGCCAACAGATACTGGCAAGAGCGTATAGATGAGGCGAGGCGCATAAGGCTTCAGAAATTCTCGTAATTCATAATTATTCTCCTTCCGGGTTTGCGGTGTTTACAGATCCCAGCGCGCTCGCGGGGCGTGTGTGGGCATGTGAGGACACGCCTCCTCACCAATCAGTGCACAGGGGAGTGTCTGCTCACGCCCCTAGCCCCACTCGGCACGGCTTGGCTCGCTTCAGCCCCACTCCAAAACGGTGCGAGTTTTAGGGGCTAAGCAGGGCTGAAACGAGCTGAGTCGTGCTGGTTTTTGGTAGTCGAAACGCGAGCCGTGTCGGGCTGAAGTGAGCTGAAGCGAGCTGAAGTGAGCTGAAAAAGGGTAGTGGAAAAGGGCCATTAGCTGCTTTATGCAGAGCGGATCTGAATACTTCAAGTCTATTTTGTTACTGGTAAGTCACTAGGCTAGAGTGTTGTAGAACATTTTTTTAAATGTTTACTGAATAAAAACATCCTTAATTTTATCACATATTCTCTACTCTATATTTCATTTCTTTCTTTTGTTTTAATTTTCCTCCCTCCATCCCTCTTTGGATTTTAAATATAGTTTTTCCCCCATGTCCAAATAATGAGGTAGGGTGGCATTTAGAAACCCATAGCCTACTGCTGACTTTCTTTATCAATGCTGCATCAAATTAATTTTGGTCATGTTTTTCTGTTTCCATGTACAGGTCTGCGCCGCAGGAGGAATAGGCCACAATTATAAATAAATCATAAAATGTTTCTAAGAACTTGTTCAAGTGTGTTCTGTTCCTTATAAATGTTAAAAGTTATGCCTCATTAGATAGCTTGACAAACATTAGGAGAGGTGCATTGTTGCATGCATTTTTATATCCTGTTGTACATTAAACAGGACGTAGCCTACGCACATTGATATAAATTAAGTTTCACTTTCATGGCTGAAGTATGCATGTGTGTGTTCATCCTAGGCAAGCAGCTAGTTTAATTTAGCCTGTTTTGCTTAATTTGTAGCCTTCCTGTTGTACATAAAACAGGAAGTAAAGTTGGATGAATCATCGCCGAAAATTCAACTATAAATCGACCGAAATCCGTAGTTGAATAAAGGGTGAAAGGGGGTCTATTCTCTGTCGACCACCAGCCACTTTTCAACGTCGTTTCAACGGAAACTCGTATGAGCAAAGCGGTGTTGAATCAACGTCGGTGATCGACGGTGATTCGACGGCGTATAGGTCGAAGAACATGCCGATGATTCCACGTCGAATCAACGACCCTCTGCTATCTGGGGTAGTTTTTAATTAAAAGTTGGAAGCGACCGGATTCCTTCTGACTAAAGCGCTGTGCATATTATTCTGATCAGAGACTTTTCCTCATGAACGCTGAAGTTCGGACCAAGAATCCTCTGCTTTCCACAGAAACGACCCAAGTGCTCCGCTGGACCAGAAAGTTCTCTGCGCCTTCTACAGAAGCAGCTCATGTGTTTCACTACGGTGAAAAACTCAGTAAGACTAGGCATATTTTGGGCATAATTAAAAACTAGTCTTAGGAATTAGCTTTATGAAGTAGTGTGAATTTAACTCAAACTGTTTAATTGTGCACACTGTAGACACTTAGTGTGTTGAGTTGATCATTGTGTTCTACAATTGTTCTCTCTCCGTTGTTTTAATAGATAGATTGCTGCATGCTTCTTTGCTATCTTTTCCAACACTCTTAGTTTCATTATTATCAAGATTTCAGGGGATTTGATAATGTTATAAGTAGGTGGAATTCCTTTGTCTCAAGGCAAACCACGAGGTGATTCACCTCCCCCCAACACCTCAGATAACATTCCAAACTACAGCCTCTCACACACACACACCCTTGCTCTCCCTCTCACACACACACGCTCTTACACACACATACACTACCTCACTGTTTTGCTGCTGATTTAGTATCATTGTTATAATAAATTCATTTATTAAACAAACTGTGTATTTATTTGTGTGCATAATATTTCCGAAGTCACCCAATCTCCCAAAGAATTCAAAAAGGTGCATATAAATTATGTAATACAGTAAGTGATCATAATAATTCAGAATATACCATAATTTAGCTGTTTGGTAATTTGTTATTAAGCACCGGGATTAATGGTATGATTCACTTTGAATGATTCACTACTTTGAATGATTCACTGATTCGATTCACTTGAACGATTCACTTGAGTGATTCACTTCAAACGATTCAAATGAGACTGATTCATCTCATTTCATCTCATTATCTCTAGCCGCTTTATCCTTCTACAGGGTCGCAGGCAAGCTGGAGCCTATCCCAGCTGACTACGGGCGAAAGGCGGGGTACACCCTGGACAAGTCGCCAGGTCATCACAGGGCTGACACATAGACACAGACAACCATTCACACTCACATTCACACCTACGGTCAATTTAGAGTCACCAGTTAACCTAACCTGCATGTCTTTGGACTGTGGGGGAAACCGGAGCACCCGGAGGAAACCCACGCGGACACGGGGAGAACATGCAAACTCCACACAGAAAGGCCCTCGCCGGCCCCAGGGCTCGAACCCAGGACCTTCTTGCTGTGAGGCGACAGCGCTAACCACTACACCACCGTGCCACCCAGACTGATTCATTTTAATTATTAACCTTCAAATTTAATGAGACTGGTTTAATGAGATCACTTAATAATTACCAAATGCACCTACATAATAATGGATGACTTCGCATTTGTACAGCTGCTGCTTCTCGTCACTTAAAAATGGCGATCTTCACAGTCTTGTTATTGTTGTTGGTCTTAACAACTCCGCCCCCCGCTGACATAAGCGGTTCTTTCCTCTGGCCCAGCAGAGAGTTGGTGCTAGCCTGGAACCAGTTTTTCTGGCCCCAGAGCCAGTTCTTTGTCAGTGGAAACAGAAAACCCGGTTCCAAACTAAGCACTGGCCCCAAACCAGCCTTGGAACTGCTTTGGTGGAAAAGGGGCATTAGTGGAACGGTTTAATCAAACACTCAAAAACTTAATTCAGAAATTTGTAAGTGAGGATGCACATAATTGGGATAAATGGCTCGAGCCCGTGCAGTACGAAAGGTCCCGCAAGCCTCCACAGGTTTCTCACCTTGAGTTATTATATGGGCGTAAGCCGAGTGGCATTTTGGACGTGCTATGTGAAAATTGGGAGGAGGGACCTTCCCCTAGCAAGAATGAAATTCAATATGTTCTCGACCTGTGTGCAAAACTCCACATACTCACTCACTTAACCCAGGAGAATTTGCGGCAGGTACAAGAACATCAAGTCCAACTGTATGACAGGGTCAGGCACCTTAGGGAGTTCACACCGGGAGACAAAGTGCTCGTATTATTGCCCATGTCGAGCTCCAAATTAATCACCAAGTGGCAAGGGCCCGTCGAGGTCACATGGCGAGTTGGGGACGTCGACTATGAGGTGGGGCGAACAGATAGGGGTGGGGCATTGCAAATTTGCCACCTCAACCTGTTAAAACATTGGAACGAGGGGGTCCCCATGGCATTGGTGTCAGCAGTCCCTGAGAAGGCGGAGCTGGGGCCGGAGGTACAAAAAAAAACACCTCAAGCCACTCCGGTCTTGTTAATTTGGGGACACACCTGCCCATGACCCAAGTGGAAACCCAGATACCATACTTCCCTTGTGGAGACCACCTCTTGCCGGCCCAACTCACAGAGGAAGCCAAGTTGCAGAAGGAATTTTCCAGCATGTTCTCACCCCTACCTGGCCGCACCCACCTCATAGAACACCACATGGAGATGCCCCCGGAGGTGGTGGTGCGTAGCCGCCCTTACCGCTTGCCCGAACACAAAAAAAGTTGGTCCAGGATGAACTGAAGGCCATGCTCAAAATGGGCATAACTGAGGAGTCCCACAGTGACTGGAGCAGCCCGGTGGTCCTGGTTCCCAAGACCGACAGGTTGGTCCAGTTCTGTGTGGACTATAGAAAGGTCAACGTGGTGTCTAAATTCAACGCAGACTGAATGCGTCGCATTGATGAGTGGCTTGATCAATTAGGTGCTGCTCACTTTTATTCAACACTGGATCTAACGAAGGGATATTGGCAGATCCCCTTGACTCCTCTATCCCGAGAGAAAACAGCCTTTTCCACACCGTTTGGATTGCACCAATTTGTCACACTTCCTTGTGTTCAAACATTAGCTCCTGCCTGCCGTGCTTCTGTATCCACTCACATTAGGGAAACTACAACAGATAACAATATTACATGCCATCAGTAAACCCACTAGAAGGGAATAGAACACGTGTTTTTATTACATGGAAAAAGTGGCCCATATTCTCCACTGGGGAAAGTGACATAATGTATGAAAGACAAGTGACATGATAATATTGCATGCCATCAATAAATAAATAAACTCTAGTAATTCATTGATTTATTTAAAATGTAAAAGACACTTTATTTTTTCACAACAGTGTCTTAAAATTATGCTGTTCTCTAGTAAATAATAAAACAAAACTAATTGGTGATAAATTCCTATCATATATGAGGGATAAAACTTCTAGGTGTGCTATGATAGGAAAATAATCAACATTGCAATGGAAACAATACCTTCATTTTTTAATATAGAGAATGGTGCTTGAACGTTTGTAAACCCTTTAGAATTTTCTATATTTCTGCATAAATATGACCTAAAATATTATCAGATTTTCACACAAGTCCTAAAAGTAGATAAAGAGAACCCAGTTAAACAAATGAGACAAAAATATTGTACTTGGTCATTTATTTATTGAGGAAAATGATCCAATATTACATATCTGTGAGTGGCAAAAGTGTGTGAACCTTTGCTTTCAGTATCTGGTGTGACCCCCTTGTGCAGCAATAACTGCAACTAAACGTTTGCAGTAACTGTTGATCAGTCCTGCACACCGGCTTAGAGGAATTTTAGCCCGTTCCTCCGTACAGAACAGCTTCAACTCTGGGATGTTGGTGGGTTTCCTCACATGAACTGCTCGCTTCAGGTCCTTCCACAACATTTCCATTGGATTAAGGTCAGGACTTTGACTTGGCCATTCCAAAACATTCACTTTATTCTTCTTTAACCATTCTTTGGTAGAACGACTTGTGTGCACTCTAACAAATGATGTGCTGGCCCAACATAAAAAAATTGATGTAACAATTTGCATGGATATTTTCAAGTTATTTCAACTTACGGTACCTAGTCTTGAGTACATGCCACAAGACTTCTCTAGTTAGGCCAACTCAACTACTTTAGTACAAGCAACATGATTTGCCTTGTCCTTTACAAGCTTATTTAAGTTGAACCAACTTAATTTTAATTGTGTTAAAATTACTCCTTTTAGTTATTCTAACTTATTTATTTTCCTTTCATTCTACTCAGAAATGTCCATGCAAATTGTTACCTTAATTTTTTTTAGTACAAGAACTTATTTATCCAAGTCAGAATAAATCACACATTTAAATTCCAGTTTTATGATCTGTTTATTTAAACACCAGTCAGCATCTCACTTACAGTAACAGGACTGAGTGTATATTGACATTTTAATAGTACACAAAAATGTAGCCTTCATAAAATAAATCAGGAAAATTACAACATAAAATAGCCCTGTAAAACTGTCTCAGAAAGATTGAACATATTGACAGTCATGCTCTTGAGACTGATTTGAGTTATTTTGTATAAAAGTACATTACTTTGAACTAGGTGTAGTTAATAAACTCAACAGTACACTGACGATACAGTATGTAAACACATTGCAAATAAACAAGGCAATATTTCCTCTTTAATTTGAGGACAGCTTAAATATCTAACTCGTCACTTTTTTTTTTTTTGCACAGCAGTTTATTTTTAAGCAACATTACCTTAGGACTTGCTTTCAGATCATCCAACTCAAGGAATATCTTTTGAAACTCTTCAAAAGTATTTCAGTTCTTTTGGGTAGCTGAGGTTGAGTGTGTATACCAGCCCCACTAGCAAGGCACAGGCTCTGGGAATATCCACATCCATTAGGACCTCTGTTCCCTCCGGGATGACCTTTGCGCGGGCTGCAGGTATGCCACCTCGTGTTATAACAATCTTCAGCAGTTCGCCCGTAATATCCCCATCACCATCCTGGTAGGTCAGAATCAATATAAATGTTAGCTTACACATTACCACTGCTGACCGAGAAAAAGCATCTAGTGTTGTGTAAAATGATTTATTGTACTGTCGTACTGTCTGCTGATGCAGTTATTAGCTGTTGTGAATAAAACGAGTCAAAATTGCACTCACCAAGCCGTAAAGTTTGCAAACGCATTTCTCCACTCTGCGGTCTGCTCAGCCGGGGCCTCCAACAGGCGCGTGCATGCTCTGTTTGTGCTGAACATGTCCGAGCAGGTCGGCCCTGTACTCAGCTTTTAACAAACACAGACACAGATTTTTAAGTTGCGCTAACTGAATACACCTCTATCTTGAGTTAAGGCAGAAATATCAGTTGAAAGTTCATGTATTATTGAGTTAAGTTATTTTAATTTAGACCAACTTAATTTAATAAGTTATCAAATCATAATGCATACACAAACATTTTTTATGCAGAAAAAGCTCTTGATTTTGAGCTATACTTACTAACCCCATGAATCATTTCTTAGAGTGTTACAGTCATTGTCTTGCTGCATGACTCACCTTCTCTTGAGATTCAGTTCATGGACAGATGTCCTGAAATTTTCCTTTAGAATTCACTGGTATAATTCAGAATTCATTGTTCCATCAATGATGGCAAGCCGTCCTGGCCCAGATGCAGCAAAACAGGCCAAATCATGATACTACCACCACCATTTGTCACAGATGGGATAAGGTTCTTATGCTGGAATGCAGTGTTTTCCTTTCTCCAAACATAACGCTTCTCATTTAAACCAAAAAGTTCTATTTTGGTCTCATCTGTCCACAAAACATTTTTCCAATAGCTTTCTGGCTTGTCCATGTGATCTTTACCAAACTCTAGACGAGCAGCAATGTTCTTTTGGAGAGCAGTGGCTTTCTCCTTGCAACCCTGCCATGCACACCATTGTTGTTCAGTGTTTTCCTGATGGTGGACTCATGAACATTAACATGAGAGAGGCGTTCGGTTGCTTAGAAGTTACCCTGGGGTCCTTTGTGATCTCGCCGACTATTACACACCTTGCTCTTGGAGTGATCTTTGTTGGTCGCCCACTCCTGGGGAGGGTAACAATGGTCTAGAATTTCTTCCATTTGTACACAATCTGTCTGACTGTGGATTGGTGGAGTCCAAACTCTTTAGAGATGGTTTTGTAACCTTTTCCAGCCTGATGAGGATCAACAACACTTTCTGAGGTCCTCAGAAACCTCCTTTGTTCATGCCATGATACACTTCCACAAACATGTGTTGTGAAGATCAGACTTTGATAGATTCCTGTTCTTTAAATAAAACAGGGTGCCCACTCACACCTGATTGTCATCCCATTGATTGAAAACACCTGACTCTAATTTCACCTTCAAATTAACTGCTAATCCTAGAGGTTCACATACTTTTGCCACTCACAGATATGTAATATTGGATCATTTTCTTCAATAAATAAATGACCAAGTATAATATTTTTGTCTCATTTGTTTAACTGGGTTCTCTTTATCTACTTTTAGGACTTGTGTGAAAATCTGATGATGTTTTAGGTCATATTTATGCAGAAATATAGAAAATTCTAAAGGGTTCATAAACTTTCAAGCATCACTGTATATTTAAAATGTCGTGTCTCTCATAGTTTCTTGTTCCTATTAGCACCTATATACAGCTCAGGGGGCACAGAAGGTTTTTGTTGAACTATTAAAGTTGCATGAATTGCAATCTATCTTTAACAAGGACAGTTCAATGGAAAGTTCTGTATCTGTGTGAATCTTTGAGGGTTATTTTTGGTGGAGGAATTGCGCAGGAGAGGCTGGCTTGCTCTCAGCAGCGTCAATAATGCATCGGGGTTTCATGGCACACATGCTGTAGCCAGTGTAACAGCAGGACGCGCTTGATTTCAATCAAATTTTAACAGCTGGGAGCCAGAAAAACTGTCGTCGAATGGATATTTTGAGTCGGTTTATTCAGACTTTGACATATTTTAATAAATATATTTATTGGTATAAATACAGTGGGTCAAAATAATTTCCACGTCTCTCTTTTATAAGATCTTTTCCCTGATTGTTCATTTTGTGCTCCCAGCTGCTTGTGCACTTGACCTTTTATGAAGTTTTCTGGGTGTCAGAAATGCAAATGAGTTGTGTTGGGAAAGCACTTTGCACTTTATGTGTGATCAGCATGCACATTTCCGTATAAAGAAAATCTGGAGGAAAAATCTGGTGGAAAATGGCATGCAACTTTTTCAAAAAGATTGATAAATGAATTCTCAGCTTTAAAAAAAAAAACTCAGCGCTGTTACTTTCAACCCTGTTGGTCAATGAAGAAGAAAGTGCAGCATATGAGCAATGAAAGTTGAGATGTGTTAGCGCAGGTTTGAATAGTAAAATGCAGGCTTTTTTTTAATCAGAAAGATGATTCTGAAAATGTGCGTATTTTTAGAGTTATAATGATTTAATGGCACCCCTGCGATGGAATCACTTATAAAATCTAAAGACTGAATGAGGCAAGCGGTGTAGCAGTGAATAGACCGTTAGACTTGCCTTTCCAGGCCCAGCATGTCGATGTGTGTCAGGAGTGTATTAGCGTATCTCAGAGGGCAAGCCAGACTGTTTTGGATGGACAGACAGAAAGAATGGATTAATGGAGTAAGCAAAGTCCTGATGGAGGGGAAAAAGAGTGGATGTTCATGTTACAAAGAAAGATGAGATGGTTCTTATTAGTAATGTGTCTTATGTAACACACACACACACACACACACACACACAACGTAAGAGAGAGGGAGTTTCCAGAGGGGGTTCTCCAAACCTGCACAGTATCACTCTTACACTGATATCAGACCTGCCCAGATCACAGTTTCTGAATGACACCAGCATTAAAGATGAACAAGGGAATGAAGTCGATTACTTAAGTGTTGCATCTTTGAGTTTCATGTGACTCACAGGTTTGATATCTTTCCAGAGGTCATTTTTAATACTTAGTTACTGTTAGGTCAAGTCCAAGGACTGCCAGAGGGATATCATTGGCTATCTTTGTTTTGTTACTTTGGATAGTGTGTGTGCCAAAGAAATAAATGCAAGTTTAAACATCTGACTAGGTTATTAAGGAATAGGAGAAGACAATGCAGAGAACACACTGCTTCTTGTGTTGCTGTTTTTTTTTCAAACTGTGAATAAATGGGCTAAACAATTTCCATTATTACCTCTGCCAACTTTGTTGGAGGAGCTCATGTTTTCACCTCCATTTGTTTGTCTTTTCCCAACATAACTCAAAAAGTAGTGAATGGATTTTGATGAAATTTGGTGTACAGCTTTAGTATTACCCTAGCTTCAATTGAATTTATGTTGATGTTGTTAATATGTGCCTTGGTGGAGGTATACACTCTATTGAGTACCCTTCAAGTACACTAAATTGGTTTCAATATAAACTCAGAAAGTTCCATCAACTGCCGTGTACAGATGGAGAAGTTGGCTTCATAAAAACCTTTTTAAGCACCGAAAATCAAATGTTAGATTTTAAAAACAGAAAGTATTTTATTGTGCTTGTAAACAGCTTCATTTTCTGTCATACTGTAGCAATGCATTGTGGGTAAGTTGTCTTCCTGAAGTACAGTCCTGTGCAAAAGTCTCAGGCATGTGATTTTTTTTCATACAAACTTTGTTACAGATGTCTATTTTATGACTTCTATATTAGAGTCAGTATAAAAACATTTTAGAGCCCAAACGTTCGTTTTCCAGCACAAAATTAAATGTTACAGGGAAAAAAGTTTGTATCTGAGCATCATATTCCATAAGAGAGCACTTTCCAGATGAAAAAGAAACCATAATGAAGGCCGCTGGGTTTTGGTGTAAAATGAAGAAGTGAGTGTGACACTCAAAGTGTCCAGAAGAACTGGGGCTGGTTCTGTAAGATGCTCAGGAAAACCTACAGATCATTTCCACATAAAACTGACCTCACTGGACCTGAGACGGAGATTTTTTTTTAACCAAAAAGTCGTCTCACACCAAATACTGACTTTGTTTCATTTATTATGGCTCACTGATTACTGTTTATAATATTTTTTTTTATGTTGAAACATTTAGTTTCATTATTTTTAAGCCATTTTTGGTCGACAGCATTTCTTGACATGTGCCTAAGACTTTTGTAGAGGACTGTATACAATGAATGTACAATACAAGCTGAGACGTATACAATAAAAGTCATGGACTAGCCTTTAAGATGGCGGCCAGCATAATTCAGAAAGATGAAAATAAAGGGAAGTCAATGAATACATTTACTTTTTTTACAGATTTATTTCCATATGATATTTTTTTTCCTATTTCTATGTCAGATAAGCATAAAAATTATTACATTTTGCCCATTGTGGTCCTGTGTATTGCAGGGGTAAGTGTGGGAAACTATAGTCATCGTGATATTACCTTAGAAAACGAACATATATTTGTATAAAAGGAGTGATCAAAAGGTTGAGAGACTGTTCCTGTTGTGAACGAACGGCAGGCGACATGCTCATGCACATGCAACAAGAGTGAGCAATGATTTTTGTGAGTCAGTATGCCACATAACATCGCATTATCAACATCATGACTTGGTGTAGCATGCGTTTTTTGACAACATGTGCATGCGCATTTGTGACTTTACAATGGACCCCAAACTTTTTCATCGCACCTTGTATAAGAGCTATTTAAAATATTCTCAGTAAAGTATGATTCACAGGCTGAAGTGACACAAAATTAATCAGATTTTTTTTTTCAGGACTGTCTGGACACAAAAATCTGATCTTTTCAAATCAGACCTGAGCCACTTTCATATGTGGTCCAAGATTGGATACATATCAGATATGTGATCATGCAACATAAATGAAAACTGTCATATTGTAATGATGAATGATTTTTTCCAAGGCACAGGTGCATGTCATCATCATCATCATCATCATCTTCTAATGTCAGCAGAGAACCAAAACAGCAATAGAGAACAGCTACAACAGTGACAATATTCTGTGGAAGGATGGGGAAATTGGTGGCGGACTCGATAATTGGGGAACTGATTCAAGCAAAGCTGGAATGAAGCTACCAAAACTGAGTGTATACAGGGCATGAGGAACAGGTGCATTCAAATAAGACAGCTTTGAGTCAGTTGTGGTTGCAAACATGAACCTGCAATATAGACCAATGCAATCCGAGAATAAAATCTGCACTGTGCAAATAAGCTTGTAATGTGAACACAGCCAAGACTTGCACAGTGCTGAATCCCTGAATTACTGTTGTACGTCACTCTGGATAACAGCATCTGCTAAATGCCATGTTATGTAATGTAATGTAATGTAATGTAGTACAATGGCAAGTAAATATTAGATTTTTATAAATCTTTCAGGTTTGTTTCACAGTGCTTAAGTTTTAGTTGTTTTCTAACAAGCATACAGTTATACAGTATATACCTACACTTTGTTGCACTCTAATTATATGTGGTATGTTGTTAGGAATTGCAGATAATGGCATCATGAGGTAGCACTTTTCTGGAATTATGAAGTGTTTTTGGTGTGTGAGCCTAAAATCTGAAACCACTGAAAGAGCCTTCACTGAATCCTGCCACAGATTATTCAGAATACATTCACAGGTTTTCAGAGACCAGCCAAAGGTAATGCTAACTGAAATGTTGTAGCACAAAAGTTCGCATGTTTTAGTCTTTTGTGTTTCTACCTTTGGAGTTTTCATTTATCCTATTCAGAGATGAGTTGCTCCCATGTTTTGTGACACTCCCTGATTTTTGAGAATCTTCAGATATCACATTATTGTCCTCCTGCTCTGTCTCCCGGTGGTAGAAATAGTTGAAGTTGGACACAATGACAGGCACTGGCAGTGCAATGGTCAAAACCCCCGCAATAGCACACAGAGTGCCAACTATTTTCCCTCCCAGCGTAATGGGACACATGTCTCCATATCCAACTGTAGTCATGGTGACAACGGCCCACCAGAATCCATCAGGGATGCTACTGAACTGCGTGTTTGGGTCATCCACCTCAACGAAGTAGATGGCACTGGAGAAGAGTATAACTCCGATGAAGAGAAAGAAGATGAGCAAGCCCAGCTCCCTCATGCTGGCCTTGAGTGTCTGACCCAAAATCTGAAGACCTTTAGAGTGACGTGACAGCTTGAAGATCCTGAAGACTCTCACTAACCTGATTATTCGAAGAATGGCCAGGGACATGCTCTGTCCTCCAGTGTTAGTATTGGTCACTGTTGCCAGTTCAGTTACAACAGTGACAAAATATGGGATGATTGAGATGATGTCAATAACGTTCATGATGTTGTGAAAGAACTTGCGTTTGCTTGGGCAAACCAGGAAGCGAACAACAATCTCAAAGACAAACCAGATGATGCAGGCAGTCTCAATAATGAAGAAAGGGTCAGTGAATGTGGTAATGGTTTTGGAAGTGGCACTTGGTGAAGAGATTGAGGGAAATCCAGCATCTTTTGTATGATTGATTGGAAGTCCCATGGCTTGAAAGACCTCAGAGTCATCATGAAACTCAGGAAGGGTCTCCATGCAAAATATGATAATGGAGACAATAATCACAATAAGTGAGACCAAAGCAACTCCACGAGCTGCATTGGAGCTCTCAGGGTACTCAAAGAGCAACCAGAACTGTCTTGAGATCTCGTTGGATGGTAGAGGAACCTCAGGTTCTTTGATAAAGCCTTCTTCCTCACGGAACTGCTCCAAGGCAACACTTCCCAACTCATAGAAATGTATCTCATCTGTGAAAACATCTAAGGGAACATTTGCAGGTCTGCGGATCTTTCCGCCTGACTGGTAGTAGTACAGAATTCCATCAAAGCTTGGACGATTACGATCAAAGAAATATTCATTCCTCATTGGATCAAAGTAGTCCATTCTTTTTAAAGGATCTCCCAGCAAAGTATCAGGAAACTGGTCCAAGGTCTTGAGTCGTGTTTCAAAACGAAGACCAGCAATGTTGATAATGACTTTCTGCTCACCATCCTCAATGTCTTTCTTGTCCACAAATAGATCTTCATAGCATTCTTTGGCCAGTTTGTTGAATATGCTATCACTCTGAGATCCTTCCATGTTTAATAAAAGTTTCCAGTTGGATATCAGGCTAGCACAGCTAGGACGCCCTCTCGTTGTTGGGGATGGTATGGAGGGGGACTGTGGCTCCCTCATAATCTGACTTTTCTCTTGGTAGGAAGGGATACTTGGGGCACATGTGACATGGTTGACATTGGGGACCAGCCCTTTTTCTGGCATATCTAAAGTCAAAGCTTCTTTGTCATTGGCGTAACTTGGGTCATCTAAATTACTTTTCATGTTCTCTAACTTCTCAAAGTCAACTAATGCCACCTCCATCCTCTCAGCTTGGACAGTCATCTGTGAGCTTGATGACAGAGATCAGACCTCCAAGGGAGCTAAATTACAGCTCAAATTCCTAGCTGGGACTTCAGCATTGAGCTTCATGGCAATACTCATCACACTGAGGGAGCTCTGAAGTGTAAAGTCCTATAAATTAAAGAAAAGAGAGGTTTCAGTGTTTATATGGGTGCAAAAACTGAATGGGTGTGTTTTGGCAGATAAGACACTGCAAAAAAATGATGTCTTAGCAAGTGAAAATATCTTGAAAATAGTTGAAATGATCTAGCATTTCCTATTAGAAGAATACAAGACACTAATTCTGGGATTATTAAACCTAGTTCTAGATTGCAACCAACTTATTCTAAGATGTCTTATCAAGTAAAATTATCTGTCCATGCAGCAAGATAATTTCACTAGTATTAAGTCATTTTCACCTCAAATTCAGTTTTCAATTTTTTGCAGTGGGCATACTGTTAATTAGAAATGGTTCTCTGTGAAGTAGAAGCACAGAAGACTGTAAAGTAGGCTACGTTCACACTGCAGGCTGAAGTGACTCAAATCCGATCTTTTCGCCCATATGTGACCTGTATCCGATCTTTTATTGACAATATGAACGACACAGATCCGATTTTTTCAAATCCGACCCAGGCCGTTTGGATATGTAGTGCTAATTCCGATTCCTATCCGCTCTTTTCATATGCGACTTCAGTCTGAACCGCCAGGTCGCATTCATCCGACTTACACGTCATCAACAAGCCACAAACGTCACTATTCTGCGCTGAAGTAGGCGGCGGGTCTCTCAAAAAAGTTACAACAACATGGTGCATAATCACAGGCGCAGATAGAGGGTGGGACGAGTCATATTTAAATTCACCTCGTTCGGTCCCCCCTACTTATAGGGAGGAAAAAACGTCTATGCTGTCTTTCTTTGCATAAGGCAAACCTCACGGAAAAATCAAAAGACTAATTACCATTCGGTTTATTGAGGTGCACAGCAGTGTATACATAGTTGCAACAACTCACATAAAACAAAACAAAGACTGATATTCGGTTGGTTGAGCTGCGCAGACTGCACAGGTTGCAAGCTCGAGCTTGGTTGCTATGGTTACTAACAACAAGTTTGACAGGCATGTTGGGGTTGGTTTGCTGGCAGCTTTGTCCCCCCCAGTTTTTTGTCCCCCCCCAGTTCAAAAAACGTATCTGCGCCCCTGCGCATGACATCAATGCGAGGGACGCTTCGGGCTGTGAAGGTTCTGAATCTTCTCAATGGAAGGACGCAGAGGTTAGGGAGCTGATTTCCATTTGGGGGGATGCAGCTATTCAAGCTAGATTGGATGGGTCATACCGCAACCGGGCGGTTTTACTTCCGTAAACACTGGCCATGCTCACTGCGTGTGACGTCATCGTATCCTGCAGTGCGCATGCGGAACACTTTTAGGTCGCTTTTCGTTCATACTGAGGATCACATACAAGTCGCATATATTTGTTAATGTGAACGACCTCACAAAAAAATCGGATTTCACAAAAAAATCGGAATTGAGCATTAAGCCTTGCAGTGTGAACGTAGCGTAAAACTTGACTTGGGTATTATCGTGTTAGCAGTCTCAGCAGACTCACAAGTATGCTAAGTAAATTATCCAAGAGATATCAATCCAGATGCAACAAAATAAAAAAAAATCATGACCCAATCCCTATAGCTTTAGAAGCTGTAAAGAAGAAGGGAGAGCAGAAAGAGAAAGAGAGATAGAATAGAGAGTTAGCAAGAGAATCAAATGGATAACTTTTTGTGTGCTAACATGCTGGGACCTTCCAACAAAGTAGTCAAGTAGTGAAATTTGATGTAGTGTGTGTATTAAGTATTGCTGTCATAGAGCCATATTTCCCTGGAATCTTCCTGTCTTATTGTCAGGTTGGCACCAGTTCTGAATAACAAGAAATGTTTGGTGGTTATCCAGAGTTATTAAAAGCACAGGTTGTTTATGTAACTAGCATTCTATTTCACCCTTTGTAACTGCAAAAATAACTTGGAAAATGTATACAAAAATGTCAAAAGATACTGACATATCTCAGACTGAACATACCTTCGGAGACAAATGCCACACTCACACCACTATGAGAAGCACAGACTTCCTGAAGTGGTTCAAATTAATGCCTTGGAGGAGGAGCTACTCTTATAAAGTGGAATGTCAGCTAGGAAGGAGCTAGGATTCTAGCTAGGAAGCTAGGATGATGTCCGCCAGTGACCCAGCCTTTGTTTTGACAACAGACCACCCTTTCTCTTTTCTTCCTGGCAGACAGTTGCTTTGAGGCCTAAGGTTTAAACACTACTATAGGGTTCATATCAACCGTGAGCTGGCCTAGTGGTTAGTGTATCCGCCTCTCAATCAGGGGATCATGAGTTCGACTTGCAGTTGGATCATACCAAAGGCCATCATAAAAATGGTACCTACTGCTGTCTGGCAAGGCATGCTGCAATACAGATGCAAGTGGGGAGTCAAACTCTCATGGTTACCAGAGAACTAGCCCTACACTGTAACCTTAGCTGTATAATAGGTGCAAGGACTATGGAAACAGAGATTGGTGCCACCCAATGCACCTTAAGGGCCTGGTTAATACTGGGACTGGACACTGCCTGGGAAGACCAGGTCTTGGTATGGGAGGGAATTTGACTTTTGATAGGGTTCACATCAAGCACAGCAAAGAACATCCTATAGACTTGCCTTCATGGAACATTCCCATTGGGTGATATAACTCAGATTCATCTGGTCAACAATACACGCAAGGTAAGCTTAGCAGTTCTCTTTTTGCTGAAGTGATCACTAGCAACAGGCTGTCAAAGATGCCCCTTCCAGTTCCATATTTTACATAGGCTTATCCTATGGGATTTTAGGGACTCATGGTGGATGGGGGAACCTCTGCTTTCGGAAAGGATATTGATATCCTCAGTACTGTGGTGCATACATCTTAAGCATAGATGGGGACTTGCCACTGACTATTAGTTCCTGCAGAAATTGTATCTGGTAAATCAGCCAATGCAACTGATCCTGTTGAAGGGGCTCAGATAATTTGTGGAACAGCTTTTACATAAGGGATTACAGGAGCCATCAGCTAAGAGCTTTTGCTTTTAAGAATGTTCCTTGGACTGCTGGATCACAGTTCTCAGTTGGCAACTTGTTCAGAGACACCAAAACCACAGGCACAGATGACGTGACTGCTGGTGCCAAATTTCTCTATGCTTTTGGGCCAGGACATCTGCTCAGGGAAGGAGCATTTTACAAGATAGTGTACTCACTAAGGTTGAAGACATGAAATGACATGAGATTCAGCCATTCCCAGCACTATACCTGTGGTCTGACAAGTTATAAAGCAAGAAAAAAAAATGAAGATGGTTGTATAACAGAATGTATGGCAAATACTGTCATATGTCACTATATGACTGTTGGAAGGCCTTGTAATGCCTTTGCACATACAGTGGTGCTTGAAAGTTTGTGAACCCTTTAGAATTTTTTATATTTCTGCATAAATATGACCTAAAACATCATCAGATTTTCACACAAGTCCTAAAAGTAGATAAAGAGAGCCCAGTTAAACAAATGAGACAAAAATATTATACTTGGTCATTTATTTATTGAGAAAAATGATCCAATATTACATATCTGGGAGTGGCAAAAGTATGTGAACCTCTAGAATTAGCAGTTAATTTGAAGATGAAATTAGAGATTCAGGTATTTTCAATCAATGGGATGACAATCAGGTGTGAGTGGGCACCCTGTTTTATTTAAAGAACAGGGATCTATCAAAGTCTGATCTTCACAACACATGTTTGTGGAAGTGTATCATGGCACGAACAAAGGAGATTTCTGAGGACCTCAGAAAAAGCATTGTTGATGTTCATCAGGCTGGAAAAGGTTACAAAACCATCTCTAAAGAGTTTGGACTCCACCAATCCACAGTCAGACAGATTGTGTACAAATGGAGGAAATTCAAGACCATTGTTACCCTCCCCAGGAGTGGTCGACCAACAAAGATCACTGCAAGAGCAAGGTGTGTAATAGTCGGCGAGGTCACAAAGGACCCCAGGGTAACTTCTAAGCCACTGAAGGCCTCTCTCACATTGGCTAATGTTAATGTTCATGAGTCCACCATCAGGAGAACACTGAACAACAATGGTGTGCATGGCAGGGTTGCAAGGAGAAAGCCACTGCTCTCCAAAAGAACATTGCTGCTCAACTGCAGTTTGCTAAAGATCACATTGACAAGCCAGAAGGCTATTGGAAAAATGTTTTGTGGACAGATGAGACCAAAATAGAACTTTTTGGTTTAAATGAGAAGCGTTATGTTTGGAGAAAGGAAAACAGTGCATTCCAGCATAAGAACTTTATCCCATCTGTGAAATATGGTGGTGGTAGTATCATGGTTTGGGCCTATTTTGCTGCATCTGGGCCAGGACGGCTTGCCATCACTGATGGAACAATGAATTCTGAATTATACCAGTGAATTCTAAAGGAAAATGTCAGGACGTCTGTCCATGAACTGAATCTCAAGAGAAGGTGGGTCATGCAGCAAGACAACGACCCTAAGCACACAAGTCGTTCTACCAAAGAATGGTTAAAGAAGAATAAAGTTAATGTTTTGGAATGGCCAAGTCAAAGTCCTGACCTTAATCCAATGGAAATGTTGTGGAAGGACCTGAAGCGAGCAGTTCATGTGAGGAAACCCACCAACATCCCAGAGTTGAAGCTGTTGTGTACGGAGGAATGGACTAAAATTCCTCCAAGCCGGTGTGCAGGACTGATCAACAGTTACCGCAAACGTTTAGTTGCAGTTATTGCTGCACAAGGGGGTCACACCAGATACTGAAAGCAAAGGTTCACATACTTTTGCCACTCACAGATATGTAATATTAGATCATTTTCCTCAATAAATAAATGACCAAGTATAATATTTTTGTCACATTTGTTTAACTGGGTTCTCTTTATCTACTTTTAGGACTTGTGTGAAAATCTGATATTGTTTTAGGTCATATTTATGCAGAAATATAGAAAATTCTAAAGGGTTCACAAACTTTCAAGCACCACTGTACAACCCCGATTCCAAAAAAGTTGGGACAAAGTACAAATTGTAAATAAAAACGGAATGCAATGATGTGGAAGTTTCAAAATTCCATATTTTATTCAGAATAGAACATAGATGACATATCAAATGTTTAAACTGAGAAAATGTATCATTTAAAGAGAAAAATTAGGTGATTTTAAATTTCATGACAACAACACATCTCAAAAAAGTTGGGACAAGGCCATGTTTACCACTGTGAGACATCCCCTTTTCTCTTTACAACAGTCTGTAAACGTCTGGGGACTGAGGAGACAAGTTGCTCAAGTTTAGGGATAGGAATGTTAACCCATTCTTGTCTAATGTAGGATTCTAGTTGTTCAAATGTCTTTGGTCTTTTTTGTCGTCTCTTCCGTTTTATGATGCGCCAAATGTTTTCTATGGGTGAAAGATCTGGACAGCAGGCTGGCCAGTTCAGTACCCGGACCCTTCTTCTACGCAGCCATGATGCTGTAATTGATGCAGTATGTGGTTTGGCATTGTCATGTTGGAAAATGCAAGGTCTTCCCTGAAAGAGACGTCGTCTGGATGGGAGCATATATTGCTCTAGAACCTGGATATACCTTTCAGCATTGATGGTGTCTTTCCAGATGTGTAAGCTGCCCATGCCACACACACTAATGCAATCCCATACCATCAGAGATGCAGGCTTCTGAACTGAGCGCTGATAACAACTCGGGTCGTCCTTCTCCTCTTTAGTCCGAATGACACAGCGTCCCTGATTTCCATAAAGAACTTCAAATTTTGATTCGTCTGACCACAGAACAGTTTTCCACTTTGCCACAGTCCATTTTAAATGAGCCTTGGCCCAGAGAAGACGTCTGCGCTTCTGGATCATGTTTAGATACGGCTTCTTCTTTGAACTATAGAGTTTTAGCTGGCAACGGCGGATGGCACGGTGAATTGTGTTCACAGATAATGTTCTCTGGAAATATTCCTGAGCCCATTTTGTGATTTCCAATACAGAAGCATGCCTGTATGTGATGCAGTGCCGTCTAAGGGCCCGAAGATCACGGGCACCCAGTATGGTTTTCCGGCCTTGACCCTTACGCACAGAGATTCTTCCAGATTCTCCGAATCTTTTGATGATATTATGCACTGGAAATGATGATATGTTCAAACTCTTTGCAATTTTACACTGTCGAACTCCTTTCTGATATTGCTCCACTATTTGTCGGCGCAGAATTAGGGGGATTGGTGATCCTCTTCCCATCTTTACTTCTGAGAGCCGCTGCCACTCCAAGATGCTCTTTTTATACCCAGTCATGTTAATGACCTATTGCCAATTGACCTAATGAGTTGCAATTTGGTCCTCCAGCTGTTCCTTTTTTGTACCTTTAACTTTTCCAGCCTCTTATTGCCCCTGTCCCAACTTTTTTGAGATGTGTTGCTGTCATGAAATTTCAAATGAGCCAATATTTGGCATGAAATTTCAAAATGTCTCACTTTCGACATTTGATATATTGTCTATGTTCTATTGTGAATACAATATCAGTTTTTGAGATTTGTAAATTATTGCATTCCGTTTTTATTTACAATTTGTACTTTGTCCCAACTTTTTTGGAATTGGGGTTGTACAAGTAAAGCTTCTTACTGAATCTGGACTGTAAGAGAGCTAAACATTAGTTTTGACTAATCGGCATTAACTTTGACAAATCAACATAAAATCTACAAGAATACATACAAATCAAAATAAATTTGTACAAATTTATAGTAAAATTACCCCATTAAAACTACTAGTCTCTATAGCCAAATACCAGAGATCACACACCAGAAATGAGAGGAGGAACAATCTGAGGTAAGGATGAAGAGTTAAAATAAAGAGAATAAGTCCCAACCTATGTTTATTACCAGTTGTATCCAGGGTAGTCCAGATTCCCCTCCTAATGGTCTTGTGATCTCAACTTTGCATCTCAACAGTCCTGTGGTCCCAGCTTCACTTCCCAATTACGTAGGGCTTCTGCTTTGGTCCTGTTGTTTCAACCTTGAGCCCAAGGTCAGAGCTTTGCCTACCCAATGTTCCTGAGGTCATAGTCAGTGGTATTCTGGCCTGAGCCTTGCTTCCCAATTGTCCAGGGCTTCCAGCATCTCCTCCCATTGGTCCTTGAACCCCATCATAACATTGCTGTCTCAGTGTCTCTCAAGTCCCAGTCAATGTTCCAGTGGCCTCAGTCTTTCCTTCCAAAGACTCAACTTCCCGTGACCCTGGTATTCTTTTGTAACGTGTTGAAAAAGCAGCAGCAAAACTTCAACAATGAGCTGTCAACAATACACTTCTATCATTGTCTCTGTTCTTGTTCTTGCTTCCCCCGGTCCCTGCTCCTGCCCTTTGCCCTGTGCAGTGTCCATCTCAGTCCTTGACCTTATCTGATTCAGAAAATCAGATTCACTTACCCTAGTGTTACTCAGAACCCAATCCCTGTCAAACTTTTAGTGCATGTTTTCAGATCCTGTCACTTCTGCTTGTCACAGTCTAATTGCATTACTAAGTCATGTGACTGTGAACCTTGTTTTCGTGTTCCTTGTCCTAGTTTCTGGTTTACAGTTTCAATGAAGGTGGTTTTCTAGTCTAGTTTTGCTTTGGCTGTCAGTGCACTGTAAATGCACTGTAAACTATACAGTAATTAATTTAGGGATGAGGTTGCTGTAAGATGTTACTCATTCATATACAGGAAAGATCTGATACAACTGTGTGCTCCGTGTTAAAGTTAAATTCATATCTCATCTCATCTCATTATCTCTAGCCGCTTTATCCTTCTACAGGGTCGCAGGTGAGCTGGAGCTTATCTCAGCTGACTACGGGCGAAAGGCGGGGTTCACCCTGGACAAGTCGCCAGGTCATCACAGGGCTGACACATAGACACAGACAACCATTCACACTCACATTCACACCTACGCTCAATTTAGAGTCACCAGTTAACCTAACCTGCATGTCTTTGGACTGTGGGGGAAATCGGAGCACCCGGAGGAAACCCATGCGGACACGGGGAGAACATGCAAACTCCGCACAGAAAGGCCCTCGCCGGCCACGGGGCTCGAACCCAGGACCTTCTTGCTGTGAGGCGACAGCGCTAACCACTACACCACCATGCCGCCTAAATTCATATCTACAAATGAAAAAAAAAAAAAGTATAACCTGAAACACACAAACATCATCTATGGACAAATACAGTGGCGCTTGAAAGTTTGTGGACCCTTTAGAATTTTCTATATTTCTGCATAAATACGACCTAAAACATCATCAGATTTTCACACAAGTCCTCAAAGTAGATAAAGAGAACCAAGTTAAACAAATGAGACAAAAATATTATACTTGGTCATTTATTTATTGAGGAAAATGATCCAATTTTACATATCTGTGAGTGGCAAAAGTATGTGAACCTCTAGGATTAACAGTTACTTTGAAGGTGAAATTAGAGTCAGGTGTTTTCAATCAATGGGATGACAATCAGGTGTGAGTGGGCACCCTGTTTTAGTTAAAGAACAGGGATCTATCAAAGTCTGATCTTCACAACACATGTTTGTGGAAGTGTATCATGACACGAACAAAGGAGATTTCTGAGGACCTCAGAAAAAGCACTGTTGATGCTCATCGGGCTAGAAAACATTAGAAAACCATCTCTAAAGAGTTTGGACTCCACCAATCCACAGTCAGACAGATTGTATACAAATAGAGGAAATTCAAGACCATTGTTACCCTCCCCAGGAGTGGTCGACCAACAAAGATCACTCCAAGAGCAAGGCGTGTAATAGTCGGTGAGGTCACAAAGGACCCCAGGGTAACTTCTAAGCAACCGAAGGCCTCTCTCACATTGGCTAATGTTAATGTTCATGAGTCCACCATCAGGAGAACACTGAACAACAATGTGTGCATGGCAGGGTTGCAAGGAGAAAGCCACTGCTCTCCAAAAAGAACATTGCTGCTCATCTAGAGTTTGCTAAAGATCACGTGGACAAGCCAGAAGGCTATTGAAAAAAATGTTTTGTGGTCGGATGAGACCAAAATAGAACTTGTTGGTTTAAATGAGTAGCGTTATGTTTGGAGAAAGGAAAACACTGCATTCCAGCATAAGAACCTTATCCCATCTGTGAAACATGGTGGTGGTAGTATCATGGTTTGGGCCTGTTTTGTTTCATCTGGGCCAGGACGGCTTGCCATCATTGATGGAACAATGAATTCTGAATTATACCAGTGAATTCTAAAGGAAAATGTCAGGACATCTGTCCATGAACTAAATCTCAAGAGAAGGTGGGTCATGCAGCAAGACAACGACCCTAAGCACACAAGTCGTTCTACCAAAGAATGGTTAAAGAAGAATAAAGTGAATGTTTTGGAATGGCCAAGTCAAAGTCCTGACCTTAATCCAATGGAAATGTTGTGGAAGGACCTGAAGCGAGCAGTTCATGTGAGGAAACCCACCAACATCCCAGAGTTGAAGCTGTTCTGTACGGAGGAACGGGCTAAAATTCCTCCAAGCCGGTGTGCAGGACTGATCAACAGTTACCGCAAACGTTTAGTTGCAGTTATTGCTGCACAAGGGGGTCACACCAGATACTGAAAGCAAAGGTTCACATACTTTTGCCACTCACAGATATGTAATATTGGATCATTTTCCTCAATAAATAAATGACCAAGTATAATATTTTTGTCTCATTTGTTTAACTGGGTTCTCTTTATCTACTTTTAGGACTTGTGTGAAAATCTGATGATGTTTTAGGTCATATTTATGCAGAAATATAGAAAATTCTAAAAGGTTCACAAACTTTCAAGCACCACTGTATACCTGTCCATTCACATAATTATTAACCTACATTTAAATCTAACCCTACCTTTAACCTCTGTGACCAAAAGTAAACCTTTTGGGTCTTTTCTTTTTCATAAAAGCCATAGTTTTTCACAACAACAACAAATAAACAAAAACAGTTTTCTTTATGGGGACTAGCCAAAGGTCCCCACAAGGTCAAAACAGATATTCCTTTCTTTTTGGGGACATCTGGTCTCTTTTGCTCTCTCTCTCTCTCTCTCTGTCACACACACACACACACACACACACACACATCATTCAGATTAAGTAACATCAAGCTAGAATTGCTTACAGTTTGCCCTTACAAAGATAAATATCCAAACACACACTCACATATTTACACTGTCTTAGCTGCTCATACACACGCTTAGCTCACCTGAATGAGGGTCTACAGGTGTGTGCCAGTGTTTGGTGTGTGATGAGCTGCTGTTTCTGACCTGGTCTCCATGTGGGCTCAGAGTGGCTTTAATCTATTAAAGGCCGTATTGAGTAACCTTATGCTGGGTTGAAACTAGAGATGACGTATAGAGTAGAGCATGTGCGTGCGCACACACACACACCTTTATTTAAAACCTCACCCCAAACTTCAGACATGAATGCTAACACAGCCTTCTTTTTTTAAAAAAAAAAAATACATTTCCAAAATTAGAAATTTACTTCCTAATGTAACCACAAAAATGGAAAGTGTGAACATATTAAAGTCCCTCTTATAGTGTATAAGGATAATGTAGTGAAGTCATAATGGTCTACTCAATTGCTTTCCCAAATCTTTATGTACTCACTTCAAATGACAGTATTTAATGCTAGGAGGTAGTTCCAGAAATGCACTTGTTAGCAACATTAGCTTTGTCAAATAATGTCAGAAATATGGATTTGGGGTTGGTGCGTAGGGGACAATAAATGAAAACAGTATTGAGTGGCTAAGTACAAGTAGCAATATTACTAGCTTAACTACATTTCAGTAGCATGGCAGTAGTGTGTAGCTTGACT
Organism: Neoarius graeffei; assembly: GCF_027579695.1. Classification (NCBI taxonomy): domain Eukaryota; kingdom Metazoa; phylum Chordata; class Actinopteri; order Siluriformes; family Ariidae; genus Neoarius; species Neoarius graeffei. Next base: position 79,552,551 of record NC_083581.1, on the reverse strand, counting down.
AATAACTGGCTACTTTTTTCACCAAGTAGCTGTGGGTCATGACAAAAATAGCTAGCTAGATATTTTTAAGTGAATACTTGTCATACTTGTATTTTGTACAAATCACGTGAATTTTATTTTGAGCAATGAAGTAGCCACACAATAATGAAAATATCACAACTGATTTTCCTTATTTTTTCAAATTAGCTTCAATATACTTAGCTAGGTTTTCTTATTAGCTTGCAGTAGCTTGTAGCATACCTAGCTCAGCTACTTTCAATTGTGAGGAATTTGAAGCTTGACAAACAACAATTTCAGTAGCACCATTTGAATAGCCATTTTGACTCAAACAGAACTAGAGGTCAGATGATGGATGGAAGTCAGGGGTTTGTTGCCCTGAAGCAGAGCTGAAATATTAGATCTGAAATCAGCGGTAAGCCAAAGCTCAGCATCATGGTCCATCACCTAACACCAGCACTGATGAGATAACTTACACTCCACTAAAGAAACCTCCGAGTGGAAACATTTACTTACATGCCTGAGAAACACTGAGACAGGACACACATTATCTAAAGAGCACAATACAGAGTGGAAGATGGAAATGGGTTCAGGGACTCTATAGCTTCATACTGTAGGTGCTTTCAATGCAGATTAAAATGCACACATTCATTTATCTATTCATCATTCTTACATCTTCTGACTTGCTTGGAGTCATTTTCATACATTATATTTAATTGATTAGTTGTGCTTTTTCATGTATCACAAAGATTTAATCTTTTAAATTCATATATGAACAGTACTGTTTCATTTTATTTTTATTTTTTATTTTATTTCATTCTTTCAGTGAAAGTGGCATAATCTCAGGTGTCACTTTCAGTGATGGAGGCATGACCTCTTAAATCTGTCAGTCCCTGTAAAGGGGTGTGGCCTCTGTATCCATCAGTCCCAGTGAAGGAGGCGTGGCCTCTGCACCTGTCATTCCCAGTGAAGGAGGTGTGGCCTCTGCACCTGCAAATCCTAATGATGGAGGTGTGGCCTCAGAACCTCTCAGTCCCAGTGAAGAAGGTGTGGCCTTTGCATCTGTCAATCCCAATGAAGGGGGTGTGGCCTCTGAATCTGTCAGTCCCAGTGAAGGAAGTGTGGCCTCATTATCCATCAGTCCCAATGAAGGACATGTGTCCCTTGTGCCTGTCAGTCCCAGTTGAAGGGGCAGCATATGTCAATCACAGTGAAGGAGGTGTGGCCTCTGTACCTGTCAGTCCAAGTGAAGGTAAAGGAGGAGTGGCCTCTGACATGCATTCGTACTGCTGGAGATATACCATATTCCTCTATACAGCCTCAGGAGGATACTGCCTATCATAAATCATGTATGTGTGTGTGTGTTGTGTTCCATTCCAGCTCCTTCCAATTCCATTGTGTATTTTTCATGGGTGAACGGCAGGTGAGGCTATTAAGAATGGATCAGTGACATAATTTATCACATATCACTTTCTTCCTCCACACACACACACACACACACACACACACACACAATTACAGGCGTTGGAACTGTTAATGAGGTGGACAGCACAACACAACAGGTGAAATTCAGGTGAACGACCTTCACTGCTGTCCCTGTCAGACTCACCGTTAGACACATAGTGGATGCATTCTGACCCCCTGCAAACAAAGTGCGATTCCAAACACTGCACTAATCAGAGAACAGCATGGGATCCAAGCAGCACAATCTGTTATTCTGTTATTGTGCATTACACAATACATTACACCTGAAAGTGAAGGACCTTGATGGATAAATACTAAAGGTGGCACTAATCAGACATTCTTACCTATTTTCATTATTTTAGTGTTTCTTATTTGTTTCATTATTATTATTATTATCTCATCTCATTATCTCTAGCCGCTTTATCCTGTTCTACAGGGTCGCAGGCAAGCTGGAGCCTATCCCAGCTGACTACGGGCGAAAGGCAGGGTTCACCCTGGACAAGTCGCCAGGTCATCACAGGAGCCTGTGGCATGTAAATATATATTTATTTATTTACTTACTTACCATTTTTATATAATTAATGATTTTTTGCTAAAAGACAGGTAGTACTTCTAATCCTTGTTTTAGTCAACAGTTTTTGAACACCCTATATTTTAACTTTTTTTGTCATTTAATATTTGAAATCCATAAATATTTGAAAATCTAAGCAAAGAATAATCTAATCTAATCTAATCTAATCTAATCTAATCTAATCTAATCTAATCTAATCAGAGAAGAGGAATATCCTTACCACTCTAATTAAGCACTTTAGGAACATCATTTTTTTTTTTTTTAGGTTTTACAGTTAATACTAGCACTATCTGTGAGTATCTTATCTAAAGGTTAGAAGGATTTACTCTCCAAGTGCACCTACTTCTAATAAAGCACTCCTGATGATCTCTGTGACTTTGCGTGGGTGTTTGTCCATATGGTCAGCTTTGAGTATTTCAGAAACTGGGATTTTCACACACAGTAGTCTCTAGCGTGCTCAGAATGATGTGGAAAAACAAAAACAAAAAAAACCCTCTCTAGCATTTCTGTTGATGCAGATGCTGATGAGAAAGAGCTCAGAGAGGAACAGCCAGATCGGGTAGAGCAAAGAGGAAGGCTACAGTAGGCACAGGCCAGTCAATATTGATTGATTGATTGATTGATTGATTGATTGATTGTTTGTATTTGATTTATGTCTTTTCCTTAAAGTTAGAACAGCTGTAACATGTCTTAAAGGTGCCATATAATGGAAATCTGTATTTACCTTGGCATAGTTGAAAAAGGAGAGTTCAGTAAATGGAACTGAAGTACCGTGAACCTCAAAAACTGTTGTCTTCAAGTGCAAATCCCAAAAATGCAAAAGAAGGTGATCAATCAATCAATCAATCAATCAATCAATCAATCAATCAATCAATCTAAGGTTTGTTTGTCTCCTGAAGGAGGAACCTCTTCCCAGCCTTCCTCCAGCCATTCTGATGGCAGGCCAACCTAGTCCATAGTGGTCCCAGAAGATGGTCCCTTCATCTCGTTTATGGTCTCCCTCTTGGTCTTGTCCACTTCCTTGGTGTCCATTCTGTCACTTTAGCAGTCTACCTTTTATCTGGCAGTCTGGCTATGTGTCCTGCTCAGTGATGTAATGATTTTCCAATTACATTGATAATGTCCACCATTCCTGTTTTGTGTCTTATCCATGTGTTGCTTTTCTTGTCTCTTTGCATTACCCCTACTACAACCCCGATTCCAAAAAAGTTGGGACAAAGTACAAATTGTAAATAAAAACGGAATGCAATGATGTGGAAGTTTCAAAATTCCATATTTTATTCAGAATAGAACATAGATGACATATCAAATGTTTAAACTGAGAAAATGTATCATTTAAAGAGAAAAATTAGGTGATTTTAAATTTCATGACAACAACACATCTCAAAAAAGTTGGGACAAGGCCATGTTTCCCACTGTGAGACATCCCCTTTTCTCTTTACAACAGTCTGTAAACGTCTGGGGACTGAGGAGACAAGTTGCTCAAGTTTAGGGATAGGAATGTTAACCCATTCTTGTCTAATGTAGGATTCTAGTTGCTCAACTGTCTTAGGTCTTTTTTGTTGTATCTTCCGTTTTATGATGCGCCAAATGTTTTCTATGGGTGAAAGATCTGGACAGCAGGCTGGCCAGTTCAGTACCCGGACCCTTCTTCTACGCAGCCATGATGCTGTAATTGATGCAGTATGTGGTTTGGCATTGTCATGTTGGAAAATGCAAGGTCTTCCCTGAAAGAGACGTCGTCTGGATGGGAGCATATGTTGCTCTAGAACCTGGATATACCTTTCAGCATTGATGGTGTCTTTCCAGATGTGTAAGCTGCCCATGCCACACGCACTAATGCAACCCCATACCATCAGAGATGCAGGCTTCTGAACTGAGCGCTGATAACAACTTGGGTCGTCCTTCTCCTCTTTAGTCCGAATGACACGGCGTCCCTGATTTCCATAAAGAACTTCAAATTTTGATTCGTCTGACCACAGAACAGTTTTCCACTTTGCCACAGTCCATTTTAAATGAGCCTTGGCCCAGAGAAGACGTCTGCGCTTCTGGATCATGTTTAGATACGGCTTCTTCTTTGAACTATAGAGTTTTAGCTGGCAACGGCGGATGGCACGGTGAATTGTGTTCACAGATAATGTTCTCTGGAAATATTCCTGAGCCCATTTTGTGATTTCCAATACAGAAGTATGCCTGTATGTGATGCAGTGCAGTCTAAGGCTACGTTCACACTGCAGGCTGAAGTGACTCAAATCCGATCTTTTCGCCCATATGTGACCTGTATCCGATCTTTTATTGACAATATGAACGACACAGATCCGATTTTTTCAAATCCAACCCAGGCCGTTTGGATATGTGGTCCTAATTCCGATTCCTATCCGCTCTTTTCATATGCGACTTCAGTCTGAACCGCCAGGTCGCATTCATCCGACTTACACGTCATCAACAAGCCACAAACGTCACTATTCTGCGCTGAAGTAGGCGGCGGGTCTCTCAACAAAAGTTACAACAACATGGCGCATAATCACGGGCGCAGATAGAGGGTGGGACGGGTGGGATTCGTCCCACCCAGATTTAAATTCACTTCGTTCGGTCCCCCCCACTTTGCATAAGGCAAACCTCACGGAAAAATCAAAAGACTAATTACCATTCGGTTTATTGAGGTGCACAGCAGTGTATACATAGTTGCAACAACTCACATAAAACAAAACAAAGACTGATATTCGGTTGATTGAGCTGCGCAGACTGCACAGGTTGAGAGCTCGAGCTTGGTTGCTATGGTAACCCACAACAAGTTTGACAGGCATATCGGGGTTGGTTTGCTGGCAGCTTTGTCCCCCCCAGTTCAAAAAACGTATCTGCGCCCCTGCGCATGACATCAATGCGAGGGACGCTTCGGGCTGTGAAGGTTCTGAATCTTCTCAATGGAAGGACGCAGAGGTTAGGGAGCTGATTTCCATTTGGGGGGATGCAGCTATTCAAGCTAGATTGGATGGGTCATACCGCAACCGGGCGGTTTTACTTCCGTAAACACTGGCCATGCTCACTGCGTGTGACGTCGTCGTATCCTGCAATGCGCATGCGGAACACTTTTAGGTCGCTTTTCGTTCATACTGAGGATCACATACAAGTCGCATATATTTGTTAATGTGAACGACCTCACAAAAAAATCGGATTTCACAAAAAAATCGGAATTGAGCATTAAGCCTTGCAGTGTGAACGTAGCGTAAGGGCCCGAAGATCACGGGCACCCAGTATGGTTTTCTGGCCTTGACCCTTACGCACAGAGATTCTTCCAGATTCTCTGAATCTTTTGATGATATTATGCACTGGAGATGATGATATGTTCAAACTCTTTGCAATTTTACACTGTCGAACTCCTTTCTGATATTGCTCCACTATTTATTGGCGCAGAATTAGGGGGATTGGTGATCCTCTTCCCATCTTTACTTCTGAGAGCCGCTGCCACTCCAAGATGCTCTTTTTATACCCAGTCATGTTAATGACCGATTGCCAATTGACCTAATGAGTTGCAATTTGGTCCTCCAGCTGTTCCTTTTTTGTACCTTTAACTTTTCCAGCCTCTTATTGCCCCTGTCCCAACTTTTTTGAGATGTGTTGCTGTCATGAAATTTCAAATGAGCCAATATTTGGCATGAAATTTCAAAATGTCTCACTTTCGACATTTGATATGCTCTCTATGTTCTATTATGAATACAATATCAGTTTTTGAGATTTGTAAATTTTTGCATTCCGTTTTTATTTACAATTTGTACTTTGTCCCAACTTTTTTGGAATTGGGGTTGTATATTCTATGTCCTAATGTGTTCAATCTTTCTTTTTGCTGCTGCCAGCATCTCCATTTGAGCAAAAGAGGGCAGTAAAATGGGCCAATTCCAAAATCCTGGAATGTTTCATAACAGTTGAGACTCATTAATATTCATGCTCCAAAATTTGCATACACTAACCACGCTCTACCATGTTCTAGTCCAGGCTATATTACTTCCGCATCTGATTCCAATGGAAGTGGCTGTCTAGCCAGGGATCAATAAAGTACCTACCAATCAACCAACCAGCCAACCTGCCAAACAATCATGGACCTGCACAGCTGAAAGTTCCACATTTCTGCAGGTACTGTGAAGAATGAAACAATGACAAATTCACCAGGGGAATTATCAACCATCCTCTCATAATAAAGTAATGCCGAGGCAGAAAACTCATGGGGTGTACTCGCATGACTTCAGAGACATGGCTTTTGACCAGAATGAGCTTCTATACATCACAGGCTTAACACAAAAATAATCTTCAAATTTTAAACAATCTTAGACTTTGCATGTATACCCATGAGAACCTCATCAAGGGAATCATCAGCCGTCCTCCCACAACAAAGCAGCACTGAGGCAGAGAGCTCGAGGAAGCTGGAATGGTGCGTTCATGTGACTTCGAAGATGTGGCTTTCAACCGGCGCTCCCTGGCGTACTTGTCTCCAATGTGTGTTCACTCAGCAACAGAATGGACAGACTGAAACTGCTGGACAAGAATAACAGAGAATGAGAAAAGATGTTCCAACTACATCTACTTCCTGCTTCAGTGAGATGTGCTTCAATTCAACTTTTCACTGCCCAGAGTGAACTGTGACCCCAGAAAAACAAAGGTGGAGGTAAGTATATATGTGGTGTGATTTTATCCACTTTTTGATGATTGAAGCCAGATCATCTTAAACTGAGTTTCATAGTTAGCTAACAAATTTACTTTGTGCTGTTGTCGAGATCAAAATCAAGCAGCTAGTACTGTATGGGTAACGTTAGTTACTAGCAAGCTCCAAGTAGCTAGCATAGCTAATTAGACAGTATGACGACATTGCTGATGTACACAGCGGATCATTTTCTTTTCCTGCGTTTGTCCCATTCACAGAAATAACCTCTGTGTTGTCAAATAAATCAACTATCATGTCGGCGCTGGATGGCGTTTCGAGTGCCACTTCTGGGTCACATTTCCAGACTGCATTTCCCAGAGCTCACTGCAGCAGCCATGTCTATGATCATGCCCTAATGACACACACCTGTTGCAAACTACCCAATCAGAGCAGAGCTCATCAACATATTAATGAGTCCACCACAAAAAAGGGAATACAGCTTGTATCATTCGGTTGTAACTGGGTGTGTAAACTGCATCTGGGCATCGTTCGCCTTGAACGTCAGGGAACTATTTAAAATACAGAATAAATGGATTCTATGGCAGCTTTAACTAAATTAAATGAAAAAAAAATGTGTGTGTGTGAGAGAGAGAGAGAGAGGGAGAGAGAGGGGAGGTGTGAGTTTAAGGCCACAGATGTCACAGGATGCGTCCCACTGTGTGTGTGTGTTCTGTTCACACGCCATGCTGGTATTCCCTATGTCGAGGGATCCCTGCCTCATCATACACTCCAAAACCAAGTCACACACACACACATACACACACACACACACACACACACACACACTTGAATCAAATGGCTTGAATCACAATGTAAATTCTACAAACATGTCCTAACAATAGTCTACGATGTGTGTATAAGTTCAGCATTGTACACAAAGTTTCCAGAAAGCAGGACGTTTTCGATACCTGTGTAAGAAAAGTGCTTCTAGAGAGTTACAACTAATTTATCAGACATCTTATTATTAACCATAGCTGTAGATTTAAACACTTTTCCCAGGCAACAAACAATCAATTTAGTATTTCAAGCATTTCATTTCAAAATAATCAGATGAATAACTGAATGAAATTAATAAATAATATATATTTATTTTACACATATTATTATAGTATATTATTTATATCAGTGTTTCTCAACCACTGGGTCATTTAGTGGGTCGTGTTTATTTATTTATTAAATTTAAGCTAATTTTTGTAGGGTATAATTGCTGGGTTGCATCCGACGTCACATCCACTTCATTAGATATGCAGGACATGAAGTGGTGGTCAGTTAAGCTCACTGTTCACAAAGCATTACTATCACTGAGGCGCCTTGCTCATCATTAAAATGTCTTACGCTTGCATTGTTTTGCACTGCTCGAATCAAACAAACTGTGAAACTGATAAAAGTTTCTTCTGGGTTCCCGGTAAAGTAATAAAGGGTGAAAGACCAAAGGATTTTACCAAAAGATGATGAGAAAGGTGGCTCTTGAACCTTTCACTGTGATCAAATGCAGTGGAGTCAAAGAATGCTCGAGTTTGCAGTGATCACTTCATAAAAGGTTTGTAAATTCCTCTGATTTATTTCGTTTGGATTCGCAAATCACTTTTCTCACCATTTTCCGTTATTTTGTGATGTTTTGAAGTTGAGGAGATGCTCAAGTCCTCAGATGTGTTTTTGTTTCCTGTTTGATCATCTTCGCCATGTTGGAAACTAACATGTATATAATGTGTGTAATCCCCAGGACTTTAAAGGTCAAGGTCAAGGATTTGCCATTTGTGCATAAACCAACAGTTCAGACACATTGGAATTTTTGTGCAGGGCTCTCAAGGCCCGGTCCCACTGGCCGATGGACACAAAACGTATGCAAAAAGGACACAGCGGACGAGCAAAATTTCGGGGGTGGCTCTATCCGTTTTCATCCGCTCCAGAAATGGACAAAATTGGCGAAAATTTGCGAAAACGGAACGGAAAAGAACGGACGTGGGTAGTATATAGCGGGGATGTTAAACGCATGTTCATAGGAAGCCTAGCGGATGAAAGCGGATGGAAGTGGATGACAGCTCCGAAGGGGTTACCGGTGATAACTGAGAAGCGGACGCATAGCAGAAAGAGCGGATGCATAGCGGATTAAGGGGCTGCATCACGTACGCCTAACGGAAACAAAGGGCATGTTGCGCGAATGTATATCGGATGCAGACCGATTGTCCGCTAGTTGTCCTTCTACATACTCTAGACATACTCCAGACATCCTCAATATACGAGATACATCCCAGATATAAACGCTTTGTCCGTTTTGAATACTTTATATACGAGATGCATACGCTTACATCCATTCTATTTCCGTGCTACTAACGATGAATAGACGTTTCATGTACCTTATCTTTCCTCCCTCTTTCCGTTTTCAGCTGCAGCGGATGTGAGTTGCGAGGATGCCCAGAGGATGCAGAGAGGATACAGCAGACGTTTAACGGATGATAACGGACATAGAACGTTTGTTGCTCGTATATGTCACGGATTTACATCGTACACGGCGGAAAGTTCATCCGTTCTAAAAGTTTTGTGCAGCTCAAAACTTTTTGCGCGGATGAAATCACAGTGGACGGATGCCCGATGGATAGAGCGTATAAAGCACGTATGCAATGAGTACACAACGGATGCATAGCGTTTTCCAACGGATGGCAAAGATTTTTTTACGTTTTACATCCTCTTTGCATCCGTAAGTGCAGTGGGACCGGGCCTTCAGTCAACAGATTAGAAAATAAAAAATTATAATAAAAATAGAAAATATAGAAACACTATATAATTTGTTGGGGGGGAGAAAAAAGTTATATGCTCAAAATTTTAAATACAAGTATTAAACAGAAGGAGAGGGCAAATATTAAATAACATTAATAAAATAAAAGGCTAGTCCTGAGTGCTGTTCCTAGATTATTAAAAGAGGGGAAAGTTATATGGAAATATTGCACATTTTGGGAGGGGAATGAAAGTTATGTGGGGATATTGCACAGTTAGAATATTGCACATAAAGGGGTTTTCTTGGAGCATCCTAGCAACCATCCCAAAAACGTGTACAAAAAGACCAGAAATTCCTCCTTACCCGGGCAAAAATGACACGGGATTTATCTTGTAGTGTCCTGATCCCCAGATCTTTAACCCAGCCACATATAAACAGTTGTTCTCCTCCATGCTCTTCCAGGTTTCCATCTGTGTGTCCGTGTAGAACGATGTCTGCAGCACCAGGTAGTTTAAGATGTTGGGGATCTCAACGGATGGATCATTTTCCAACTCACAGGAAAAATCCTTCTTTGTTGGTGTGTAAGGATCTAATCCCATTGAATGGTTTCTATAGCCACTTCTTTTGAGTGAACTTCTTGGTTTTAATAACTTGCTTGTTTGCTGAACACAAACATGGCAATAAGTTCTTGTGTTAATGGACCAGACTCCACTTTTGGATCATTAGTCCCTTTTGGCTGAGAATGCCCTGCATGCATGGGTTTGGCTTCTTGCACATTCATACAGTTTTAAATACAACACCTACAATTAAAAACAGTTTGTTTTTATTGCATTTATTTAATTCCTGGGCTCCCATCTGTAACAGGGAGTGATGTCGCATCCCATTAAGACACTTTACAGTAGATTATTAGATTTTAATAGAATAGATGAGCCAAAATAATTGGGGATCTTTTTTTTAATGGGCCCTGACTCATTAGAAGTATGAATAGGTGGGCCTTAAAGTAGGAAATGTTGAGAACTCTTGATTTATGTATCATATAAAGTTATATTAATTAGTCATGGATAAGCACGCATTAAAATAATAATTCCTTAGAAATATTTTATTAGGGTTTTATGATATATTTTATGGTTTGTGTTTTTTGGGGGTTTTTTTTCATTCTTCTTTTTAATTTTATTATCTGTTTTGGTAGCACCATCTACAGGCCACTTTAATTATTGCATCACAACATTAATACAATTAAACAAAACATGATTACTACTACTGCTACAACAACAACAACAACTACTACTACTACTACTACTACTAACAAGTGCAAAGTTTAAACCCCCCTTTCCTGAAGACTTTCCTATGTACAAAACATAAAGTTACAGCTTTACCTCTGACTGTTACAAGGCACTGACAATGATAAACATCTGTTAACAGAAAATATCACCATATCAGCAATTAAACATTGTGGAGGTGGAGGTGGGGTCGAGCGTCAATTTGTGAATGGAGAGCGAGGCCGTGGGAAGTGAGTGGCAAAGCAATTACATCTGGGACTGATTGAGTGATGAGTGTCTTGTATTGCAGTGACAGCTGAGGGCTTAAAAGAGGGGAGAAAAAGCCAAGAGTGGAGAGAAGGGAGTCAAGATCCAGCACAGAGCTGTTTGCGTGTGTGTGTCAGACTGAGGCTGTGAAGCAATAAAACAGCTGAAAAGTGAAAGCTGAAAGTAAACTGAATGAAAGTAATAAAGAATAAGTCAAAGGAACCCTCCTGTCTCCATCCCTTGAGTCTCCCAACCCCCTGAAGTGACACACTTGTGCTGAAGCGCTGTCATGGGGTCCTCACTCTTTGCAGACTTTGTCCATGCCCTCACCACTACCCACCAAAACCAACACCAAGCGCTCATCATCCTGCACACGGAGCAGGAGCAGTGCATCCAGGCGCCTGTTCCCTGTTCCAGGCCCAGCAGGAAGATCGGCAAGTGCTCCGGAGCCTGATTGTGTCAGCAGGTACCCCAGCAGCAGTTCCCACTGTGGCTACAGGCTTCTCCCATGTCAACCTCACCAAGATGGGGCCTCAGGATGATCCAGAGGCCTTCTTGGAACTGTTCCAGCAAGATGTGGAGGCACAGAGGTGGCTGGAGGAGCAGCGAGCTGCTTGGCTACTGTTGGTCCTGTCTGTGCAGAGTGTGACACAACAGCTGCCCACCAACAGCATGATGGAGTACCCGGACCTGAAACGACCCTTAGCAAAAAGTGGTATACTTAAAGTTCATTTTGTAAAGTATTCTGAAGTGTAAGTATAAGTATATCAAGTGTACTACAGGCCATGTACTTCAAGTGTACTAGAAAGCATACTAATTTAATACTTCTTCGGACTAAATTGGAACATTTTAAGTTTATAAAAGTATACTTTCAAGTCCGTTTTAAGTTTACAAAAGTACACTTTCAAGTATACTCATTTATATACTATCAATGCACTTGGTATATCCCTATTGTGTACTTGAAGTATATCATAAGTACACTTATTTATGTACTGCCATTGTACTAGTTATATACTGTAAGTATACAAGAGGGATATACCAAGTACATTTACAGTATAGATATAGTATAGATGAGAGTACTTAAAGAGTACTTTTGCTAACTTAAAAGTAACTTTGAAGTATACTTTTATAAACTTAAAATGTTCCAATTTAGTCCGAAGAAGTATTAAATTAGTATGCTTTCTATTACACTTGAAGTACATGGCCTGTAGTACACTTGATATACTTATACGTACACTTCAGAATACTTTACAAAATGAACTTTAAGTATACTACTTTTTGCTAAGGGAAACCAGTATAAAAATGTCATATAGGCTTGCCATTGAAAAGTTGTGTGGGAAACTAAGTACCTGCTTTTGGTCTTACAACCGTTTTTTGGTTGATGGAGTTACGTACCACAGTAAAACCTATGACAGACTAAAGAAGAGATTCAACAGTGCCGCATACTTGAAAGATGGTACATTTTGTTGTATTATAGAATTGGTTGTTTTTAAACAAATATGTTCACATGAAATCTCTGCTTTTTGTCCATGTCGCAAACTATGTTGTGTTTTAGTTGACGTACTTAGTAAATCAGGCAGGCCTGTATGTAAAGATTCGCAAATAAATGTACAAAGTCATTTTGTATATGATGTTCAAAAAACTGAAACTGTTCATGCTGTCTCGCCTGACATGATCAAAACAAAATGTGTCCTTGTTGAAACAGCTGACACACTGTACATAACACCATTGCCAAACCCTTTTGAAAGGGACTAGTTAAATAAATAAAGTCAAGCCAAACTTTTTTCTGTTTTCCTGTTTTTGTGTATGATGAAGTGTAAGGTACATGAAGATAATGCAATTCAGTACACATAATGACTAAGTGTTAATCTCCAGAATTATAATAAAACATTAAACAAGACATGCATGTTGCCGGTTGGGTTGGCTGGTAATGTTCATCATGTGCTGTTGAGTAAGGCTGCTGCAGAGGGGATGAAGGACTTTTTGTTTATAGTGGTACATTGTAGCGCCAGCCTGATGGGAGCAGTTGGAAGGAGTGATGGAGGGGGTGCGAGGGGCCCTCTGATCAGGTTGGATTCCCTAATCACTTACCAGCTGTATAGCTCAGCTAATGTAATATAAATTATAAATATTATATATATAAAATATAATGTAATATAAATTATAAATATAATATATACATATAGTATAAATATATAAATTAAACGTTGAGTCAATTAATGAGTTGACCTTATTGTGCTCTTGAAGCAAGATATATGCTAAGCATTCCTATTTTGTGGCAAAAAGATTTACAAAGTATACTTAGGTCCAAGTATAAGTTTTAGTATTAAAGTAATGTATAAGTGTAAAGGGGTGTTCACACGGCAACTTTTACTCCGGTGTAGCACCGGGGCTGCCCCGATAGAGCGTTCACACGGTACAAGTTATACCGGTGTAGCCCCTGAAAGCTGCTTAAACCGGTGCAAATCTAACCCTGCTCGGGAGGTGGTTTAAGAAATTTACTCCGGAGTAAATGCTAGTTTGCGGGGCAGCACCGATATAAAATGGGACGTCTGAACGCTACAGGGGTAGACTCGCTACGCGTGAGGAGAGTTGATTACATACGGGCATTGCATAACTTGCATCCTGGTATTTTGCGCTTCCAAAATGGCGAATATCAACAACAACAGAACTGCGTGTCTTCCAGTGTTGCCAGATTGGGCGGTTTTAAGTGCATTTTGACGGATTTGAACATATTTTGGGATGGAAAACGTCAGCAATATCTGGCAACACTGGTGTCTTCATCCACGTTGTTTTCCCGGCGCTTGGTGATGCCATGACAACCGGGAAAAAGAAGTACAGTTTCACGCATGCGCATATTTCATTTCCGCATTATTACTATCGGAAATGATAGTAATAATGATAGGAAATGATAGTAATAAAAGGAAATATCAAAACTTTATTACTATCAAAGGAAATGATAGTAATAGTTTTTGCTACTATAACACGGTCGCAGAAACTGCCGTGTGAACGCGAGTGGGGCTGCACCGGTGCTAACACGCTTCTCTCTAGTAAGCAGGTTGTGACGTGTGAACGCTGCGCAAAATTTACACCGGTGTAAGATATATCGCAACAAAATACATCGGTGCAGCATCGATGCAAATATACGTGCCGTGTGAACACCCTTTAAGTCTTAGTATTGATATAGGTCTACTTATACTTTTTTATACTTGGTTCAGTATAAACCAAGTATACTTCCCTGTACTATGTTGTAAGTGTATCAAGAATTAGTTTATAAGAAGTAACCTTCAAGTACACTTCCTCGATTTTAGTATAAAATAAGTATACTTGTAGCACACTTGATTAAACTTCTTTTTGCTAAGGGGAGCCATCCTGCAGTGGGTCGGCCACACCCTAGAGGAGCACTGCCAGCAGCCACACTGACCATGGAGGGGGTCAGCCAGTTTCTTGCATTCACCCAGCAGGTCTGTGACACCTGCTGGTGGTGGTTGAGGGCAGAAGAGCGCGACACTGAGGGGACCATCGACACAGTGGTGATGGAACAGTTGCCAGAGGGAAGAGCAGAGTGAGTCCAGTGTTACTGACTGGTGTCGCTGAAGGAAGCGATCTGCTTGGCTGAGGACCATCTGGTGGTGTTTCAGGTGATAGGCAGGCATCCTGGCCATTCTCTTTCTCTCTCTCTCTGTCTCAGCGGGAGCCGACTCTCCTGAAGCCAGTTCCCCAAAACCGTGGCTTCTCTCCCCCTCCCTCCCCTTCTGTCTCTGACTCTTATTCCTCCCGGGTAAGTGATCCCCATGCTGTGGGTGCAGAAGTGGCTGGTGTTCTGGCGCTGCAGGAAGCCTGGGCAAAAAAAAAAGCTTGCTAATGTGACATATCCACCATACAAAAACTGTGAATTAGTCATTAGTTGTTACCATAGAAACAATAACATAAGGATGAGCACACTTTGCAGCCAGAAATACAGCTGCTGTTGTGGAAAATTAATCAGCACCTTCTGACCAATCAGAATTGAGCATTGTGGTGTAAAGAGCATATATTGTGTGATCATGTTAACTCACCGGCCATCATGCAGCATCCGTCATCTGTCCGTCCACAATTCATGCACATCACTACTCCTCCCTGAGTTTTCAATGGATTTTTTTTCTGATTGTTTTGTTTTGAAGATCAAATTGTTCTAATTGTTCCCATGAAGAACAACTGAGCTAATTATAAACGAGCCTGGTTTCTCATGGTACGGCTGTGTGAGCTACTGCGTCACTGATACTCTGGTTATTAATTTGATACACAATGATGTCATCTAAGAGCACCATCTGAGCACGCACACACACACACACACACACACAGTAGTCAGGATACAGGAGGCTTTAAATATCTCACCACTCCATCGTCTCAGCTCTATTTTGCGTTCTCACCAAGTGGCATGCCAAAGCAAAACACCATGTTTCATTTGCATTTTCTCACTTTGATAGCAGTTTGATTCTGAATGGATATGTGGTTTTCAAATTTCCAAAGTTGGAATTGTACATTATAATCAGTTCATATGCTAATATTGGTCCAATTTGATTTGCATATTCATTTATTTTTTTAATAAAGATTTGTTCAGCCATTTGTTTCAAATGTTATGTCCAAATGTACAGATCTTACAGGTGTGTGATCACTTATGCAGTATTTTTTCCTCTTTAGTGCAAAACTAAAGAAGCAACTTTACAAATCAGACATGTCTTGGCAGATCAGTTGGATTTGTTTTTCGAGGTGCTGAGGTTCGCCATCTCGGCCTTTTCCATTCTCTTTTCTCTGTAACCTGATCTACATTTCTCCACTGAGCTCCACACTGATTTCATTCTGATGGGCTGGAATCAGTCATTACTAATTTAATATGCATTACTCTCAGCACTCTGTGTTTGATTCGTTCAGCTCCTCGTCTTTCAGCTCTTAGGCACATCAGTGTTGTTTTTAAAGAGCATTAGCAGTCGAGGACACGTCACACTAGTGAACACACTTTGCTCAGGGAAAGCCTGATTCATTCCCCATGCACTCTTAGGAAAAAAAAAAAAGAGGCCTTCAAGGGGTATTTATTTCATGGTTCACTTTCTGAACAAATGTTCTTAGCGTTCAATAAATGGGTCCAAGTCTTTATTGGAACCCTTTCTGATGGGGGAAACATTATTATAGGGTTCTAGATAGAATCATTCAAGGGTTCTGAATTTTATACAGTGATATATAAATAATAATGGGCTTTCTGTGAATGAAAAAACAATAGATATGCACTCCCTGAAGGAAATCTAGTGGCTCAGAAGGAGCTGCAGGTGATGGAGGGATATCAGAAAGAAAGAAAGACAAACAAGCATGTAAGCAAATTGATGAAAGAGAAAAAGAATGAAGTAAGAAAAGAAAGTTATGGAGCCCCCTAAGGGTCATGGTGTTTGTAGTTACGTTTGCATTCCCTCAGAAAACTTGTTTTACCTCACAGTCAGGGTTAGGTTTAGGGTTAACACTAAAGTATTGCGAGGGAACACCAAGGTAGCTTAAAAAAAACAAAAAATCCCCACCATGCGGGTTTTTTTATTTATTTATTTTTCCCAGATAAATGGTTCTTTGTAGTTTAAGGGTTCGTTTTGGTTGGTACCTACCAAACAGGGTTGTGATGAAGGTTCTAGCCTTTTTTGGAAAAGTGTTCCCTTTCAGAAACGATCTGCTCTATATGTTTTTGAAACCCTTTCATATAGTAAACTGTCTGTTGTAGGATTACACACAGAACTGTTTAAGGGTTCTACATTTTGGAAAAGTGTACTGTTCCACACTGTCCTGTTGATCGACTGAATTCTTTACAATTCAATCCTGACAGAAACAAAGTCCATACATACATACAGTCCTGCGCAAAAGACTTTATAAGGAAATGAGCTGTAGGTTTTACTGAGCATCTTACAGAACCAGCCACAGTTTGTTTGTTTCGTTAGGATCCCCATTAGCTGCAGCAAAACTGCAGCTATTCTTCCTGGGGTCCGACACATAGTATACAGTACATTACAACAGAAAATTAAAAACAGACCAATAAAGGTACCAATAGAAAAATAAAAATAAAACTAACAAAATTATACCACAAAATATACTTTTGATTACTGATAATACATTCAATACAATGCATATCCAGACATTCTACAACTAGCATCAAAATATTCTCTATTACTTACTAGTTGTCATTCCTTGCTGTATGATTTTATTCTATATTTTTAGTGTTCTATATTTAATAATTCAATTAATAATTCAAATGAGTTTTATATGTATCCATTTAAGAGATGCTTCTTCACTAACAATTTGAAATCTTTTTTCTTAATAGTTTGCTCAAAGTATTTGGGGAGTAAGTTCCATGCATACATGGCTCTGTACATCACTGTTCTTTTACTGTAGTTTGTTTTTATTTTTGGCAGTGAAAAGTTTCCTCTTGCCGCATGTCTCGTAGCGTAGTTATGATTGTCTGAACTATAATATAGTTTCCTGTGTAGAACTTGCGGGATTTTGGATGTGGATACATTTCTTACAAATATTAATAACGAGTACAATAGTCTGTCTCTCACCATTAACCAGCTGAGATTTTTATGCACTTTAAATACATTTGTTCTGAAATCACAACCAAGGACGATGCGTGCTGCTCTGTTTTGCACTTTTTGAAGTTTATTAACCATGTCTGCTGTGGCGTTTGTCCAGACCACTGGACAGTAGTCAAGATTTGACAAAATTAAAGCTTCTATTACCCGTTTAGTTGATTTTGGAGACAGACATGCCTTGTACCTTCTAATAACAGAAATACCACTTCCCATTTTATTAACAATTTTATTTATATGTGTTTTCCAAGAAAGTTTGTCATCTGTGACTACTCCCAGCAGCTTGGTCTCCTGCACTTGGTTGATACACACCACTAATTTTCAGATTTAACTGAGGATTTCTACTAATTTTGTGGTGTGAACCAATTACCATACAGCTGGTTTTGGATACATTCAAAACAAGTTTGTTGTTGTTTACCCAGTTCACAACCGCTTTTAACTCTTCTTTCAAAACTGTGTTTAGTTCACCTGTAGTGAGTGCAGAGGCATCAGCATACATTCCTATGTTTGTATTTTTCATTATTATTATTATTATTATTATATACAAACTTTTTCACCTGTAATCATGATTGCCACGTGACCAATAGGACCACATTGGAAATAAGCAATTTTTGCTTTCATGTGTTATCCTGGTTTTTAATTGTCATATTTACATGTATAGTGGGGGCGGCACGGTGGTGTAGTGGTTAGCGCTGTCTCCTCACAGCAAGAAGGTCCGGGTTCGAGCCCCGTGGCCGGTGAGGGCCTTTCTGTGCAGAGTTTGCATGTTCTCCCCGTGTCCGCGTGGGTTTCCTCCGGGTGCTCCGGTTTCCCCCACAGTCCAAAGACATGCAGGTTAGGTTAACTGGTGACTCTAAATTGAGCGTAGGTGTGAATGTGAGTGTGAATGGTTGTCTGTGTCTATGTGTCAGCCCTGTGATGACCTGGCGACTTGTCCAGGGTGTACCCCGCCTTTCGCCCGTAGTCAGCTGGGATAGGCTCCAGCTCGCCTGCGACCCTGTAGAAGGATAAAGCGGCTACAGATAAT
This sequence comes from Neoarius graeffei, assembly GCF_027579695.1. NCBI lineage: Eukaryota > Metazoa > Chordata > Actinopteri > Siluriformes > Ariidae > Neoarius > Neoarius graeffei. The sequence continues at coordinate 79,533,952 of NC_083581.1, read as the reverse complement.
GAGATGAGATGAGACATGTATAGTGTTTGTATGATTACTATTTACTGAATAAACAAATCAAATCAAACAAGTGTTAAATCATTAGTGAAAATGGTGTACAATAAGGGTCCCAAACAACTCCCCTGGGGTACTTTTTTTCGTTTCCGTTTCCGGTTGAGAGTACATCGTGCGCGTTCTGGCTGCCGCTTCTCACCGGAGCTCTTATTTTATTTCTTTTTCTATTTTTTTTTCTTTCCTGTGTGTTTGTGTAGTTTGCTGTTTGTTTGAGTGTTTTGTCCGCCGGTTGTGGTGTAGCTCCGGACCCAGTTTGGGGCGTCGGTTCCCTCCAGTCCTTGGTTCGCTGTGGGTGATGCCTGTGCTCCCAGCTGTGGACTGCAGTGAGCTCGTTGCTCAATTTACATCGTGGTTGTCCAGCGCTCTGCGCTTTAACGCTTGGCATGATGTTCCGAGCGATGTTGCTCGGTGGCGTCGCGGCGGCTGTGCAGGCGGTTTGGGACACACCAGCACTCTGCGTGGCGGAGCTTCTCTGCTCGCTGTGTGGATCCACGGCGTGGTGTTTGAGCGATGTTGCTGACGGCGTCACGGCGGCGGTGCTGGAGATGTGGGACTTGTTTTCGTGTGCCTTTTGGTGGGACTGTGGCTGCTACACAACGGGAATTACATCCTGACCCCTGCTTGGTGGACTTTTTACTTTTTATTATATTTTTATTTATTTTTTCTTTCCTTGTCTATAATTGTAAAGCGTCCTTGGGTTTTTTGAAAGGCGCTATATAAATGTAACATTATTATTATTATTTACTCCACATGACACAGCCCTCTCATCAGAACCACAACCATTAAAGAAAACTGTTTGTGTCCTATCAGTTAAATAACTCCTTAAAAAAGGATAAAGAGGACATCTCAAACCCATAACATTCTAGTTTTTCCAACAATAAGTTGTGGTCAATTAGGTCAAATGCTGCAGAGAAATCCAGCATAACAGTACCAACTAGTTTCTTTTTACCCAATTTCCCTTAGCCAGTCATCTGTCATTTGAATTAGAGCTGATGTTGTGGAGTGACCCTTACGATATGCATGTTGAAAATCTGTTATTAAATTATTCGAGGACAGGTAGTTTGTAATTTGCTCAAATATTACACTAACAGTTCCTGATGTGGGTGGAGCACAGAAGCACGGCAGGCGAGAGTTGATGTTCGCATACACATTATTTTGGCTTTTCAGCTTCATTCATTCATTCATTCATTCATTCATTCAGTCAGTCAGTCAGTCACACACATGCTTGGAGTCGGGGAGCTCCTCTTCTTCTTCTTCTTCTTCTTTCGGTTTTAATGGCGGTTGGCAACCAACTAGAAAGGTGCATTACTGCCACCAACTGGGCTGGAGTGTGGAACAGGTAGACATTGGAGGCACGCTATATGTAAAACAAGCAAAAAAAAAAAAGGAAGAAAATAAAACTATATTCTCTGGGCTAGCCCAGTTTCTTTCAAAAACCTGAGAATAAAGTGGTAAATATGGCTAAATGTTTTACCTAACAGTCCTGGTAGGGTAAAATTACTGTGCTTAGCTGTTCTCAGGGATTGAAAGAGCTGGTCCCTTTTTCCCTCATACTGTTTGCAGTGTAGCAGGATATGTTCCACTGTTTCTGACTGGCCACAGTAATCACAACCTCCTGTTTGATGTCTGCCGATCACCTTCAGTGAGTAATTCAGACCTGTATGACCTATTCTTAGACGTGTAATGATGGATTAATCTCTTCTATTCCTTCCCTCTATTCTTCCTGTGCCAACCCCTTTTTGTATGCCGTATAGGTGTCTTCCTTTTTCATTACCATCCCAATACTCCTGCCAGGTAGACTTACAATACTTCTTGTCTGTGAAGATTCTCAGTCATCCAGGTCACAGTAACTGTGGGTGGTAAAAGAGAGCAACTGGACTTGCTTGAAGATTCTTGAAGACGTTTCACCTCTCATCCGAAAGGCTTCTTCAGTTCTGTCTGACTGATAGGGAGTATCAGGTATTTATCCTCTCATGGATGAAAAGCTCATCTAAGGTGTGGTTGAGTCATCCTGTTGGTGTGGGTCACTGGGGGCTGGATGTGAACGGCCTCAAGAGTCGTTAGGGTGATCAATGGATTGCCCGTTAAGGTGATCAATGGAATGCTGATTCTCTCTGTCCTCCTGTGAGTCACTGAGGCCAAGTTTACATTAGACCGTATCTGTCTCGTTTTCTTCGCGGATGCACTGTCCGTTTACATTAAAACACCTGGAAACGCCGGGAAACGGGAATTCGCCAGGGTCCACGTATTCAATTCAGATCGTGTCTAGTCCGGTGCTGTGTAAACATTGAGAATACGCGGATACGCTGTGCTGAGCTCTAGCTGGCGTCGTCATTGGACAACGTCACTGTGACATCCACCTTCCTGATTCTCTGGCGTTGGTCATGTGACGCGACTGCTGAAAAACGGCGCGGACTTCCGCCTTGTATCACCTTTCATTAAAGAGTATAAAAGTATGAAAATACTGCAAATACTGATGCAAATACTGCCCATTGTGTAGTTATGATTGTCTTTAGGCTTACCATCCTTCCACTTGCAAGTGGTAAGTGACGCGCATGCCCGATATGCACTAGGATCACACACACAGCGGCTCAGTCCCGAATCACAGCTCGTGCACTTCACTCGCGCGCTCTGTGAGCTGCGCAGGGCCGGAGTGCGCACCCTCCAGAGGGCACTCGCTGTTCAGGGCGGAGTGATTTGGAGCGCAGGATGCCTGCGGAGCTTAGCGTATCCATGTATTGGCGTTGCTGTGTGCACACGAATCGTGTATTGGCATTGCTGTGTGCACGCTAATCGTTTTAAAAATGTTAATCTGATGATCCGCTGATACGGTCTAATGTAAACCCCACCTGAGGCTACATCCACACGACAACGGCAATGAGATGTTATTTAAAAATATATCGCGTCCAAATGGGCAACGGATCAGTAAAATATCAGGTCCATATGGCAACGCAACGCTTGCTGAAAACGATGCAATACACATGCCACACCTCTAGGGGCGCTGTAAGACGGTCCCTTCGGAGACACCAGAACAATAGAAGAAGTAAGAACGCATGCGCATAAACTATTATGCACGAGACTTCATATTAGCCACAAAGTCAGGAAAATCTGTTCGTAAAATTACATTATAATGACCAAATACAATGAAAAGTATTTTTCCAGTCTCACCTGTGAAAGGTAATCCCATGTGATCTCGTTTGGATGGTAAACCTGTTGGTACAGTTAAACGCAGCACATGAATGAGGCATCTTTATTCTCCGCTTTGACCTATCCAATATGGCGGCGAGGATGACGTATGATTCTACGCGGAAGGCGGCGTCTTTAATGGTCCGGAATAAATTGAATGCTACACGTTGATGGATTAATTTGTTGTTCTACGCCCTTTTTGAGGAATGTATTGTAGGACTTAAACCAACATCTGAAGAGGTGAGATCGCTCCTTTTTTTCCCTATTTTTGCTGGCGGGATTGACTCTGCCCTAAGGGCTATTTTCTCTCTCTCTCTCTCTCTCTCTCTCTCTCTCTCTCTCACTTTGCACCATTACACAATAAATATTCACAGTGAAAATATTTTGTAAGCGTGTTTCTTGAACCAAGTTATAGGATTTGTTGACAACTCGTATAGAGTTCGTTACACTTCTACCCGGCATGAAGCACTCACAGTCATGTGGTTGTGACATCATTGTAAACAAATCCGTTCTACTCATCCAGATGACTTCGCAACGGCAATGTTGCCAGATCTTTCCACTCTGGAACCCGTTCTCAAAAAGACTGCGTTTTGGGCACCCAAAACGCCGGTGCCGTGTGGACGCCAGGCCTAAACGATAAGCAATTGTATCGGAGTCACCTGAATCCGTTGCCGTGTGGACAGGGCCTGAGGCTACATCCACACGACAACGGCAACGAGATGTTATTAAAAAAATATTGCGTCCACATGGGCAACGGATCAGTAAAATATCAGGTCCATATGGCAACGCAACGCTTGCTGAAAACGATGCAATACACATGCCACACCTCTAGGGGCGCTGTAAGACGGTCCCTTTGGAGACACCAGAACAATAGAAGAAGTAAGGACGCATGCGCATAAACTATTATGCGCGAGACTTCATATTAGCCACAAAGTCAGAAAAATCTGTTCGTAAAATTACATTATAATGACCAAATACAATGAAAAGTATTTTTCCAGTCTCACCTGTGAAAGGTAATCCCATGTGATCTCGTTTGGACGGCAAACCTGTTGGTACAGTTAAACACAGCACATGAATGAGGCATCTTTATTCTCCGCTTTGACCCATCCAATATGGCGGCGAGGATGATGTATGATTCTACACGGAAGGCGGCATCTTTAATGGTCCGGAATAAATTGAATGCTACACGTTGATGGATTAATTTGTTCTTCTACGGCCTTTTTGAGGAATGTATTGTAGGACTTAAACCAACATCTGAAGAGGTGAGATCGCTCCTTTTTTTCCCTATTTTTGCTGGCGGGATTGACTCTCTCTCTCTCTCTCTCTCTCTCACACACACACTCACTTTGCACCATTACACAATAAATATTCACAGTGAAAATATTTTGTAAGCGCGTTTCATGAACCAAGTTATAGGATTTGTTGACAACTCGCATCGAGTTCGTTACACTTCTACCCGGCGTGAAGCACTCACAGTCATGTGGTTGTGACGTCATCGTAAACAAATCCGTTCTACTCATCCAGACGACTTCGCAACGGCACCGTTGCCAGATCTTTCCACTCTGGAACCCGTTCTCAAAAGATTTCGTTTTGGGCCACCCAAAACGCCGGTGCCGTGTGGACGCCAGGCCGAAACGATAAACAATTTTATCAGATTCACCTGAATCCGTTGCCGTGTGGACAGGACCTGAAAACAGCTGGGTTTTGGTGTGCATTCAGTTGTCTGGGAAGTGTGCCAAGGACTGCATTGTAGGTGGCTGATAAATGATGTCTTAGACCCCCACCTCTGTTCAGTGATGGCTGTTCCAGGTTGACAAAAATGGCTTCTTTAACTCCTCCTCCTGACAATCCAACATTATCCCCACTAGCCTACGCCTGCATTCAATGGTCAAAGGACACAGAGCTGAAATAATCCTCCAGAAAGCCCAGAAGCAGCTTCTCAACGAGAGAGTGAGACAAGTACATTTCACCATTGATGCTCTCCAGAACAAGACTGAACTGATGTTTGAAGAGTTGACAGTACTTCTTCCCAGTGAAGTTTTGGAACGAGTCTCTGATTTCGCTGAGAAGGCACAGATTTCACAACATACCAAAGGCAAGGAATGACAGATGCGCAAATTTCAAACATTGCTGTCTAAAACCACCTCCTCCAGTAAGACAGAAGTGCTGACTTGGAAGAAGAAATCTGACCAGGCTACACAACCGGACATAGAAGAGAAATGGGTGAAGAACTTATCTGACAGGGTACTCACCCAACCAGAGAAAGATGTTTTATCCAAAGGACTTAACTTTGCAGTTTCACCAGAGCAGATACCAGTGGTAGATCTCATCACAGCCACAGAGTCAGCCATCAGAAACAACAATCTGACCAACACAGAGGCAGAACAACTTAGACTGAAGATATCAGCTGCTCCGTCCAGTGCAAAAGCACCCCCCTCCAACCTCACCAGCCAAGAAAGGAGGGCTCTTACATTGCTTCAAAGAGACCGGAACATCACCATCCTTCCTGCTGACAAAGGGAGATGCACAGTGGTGCTAAACACAGCAGACTACCACTCCAGGATGACCAGTCTCCTCAGCGACACAACCACCTATGAAACCTTGAGGCGAGACCCCACCAGTTGTTACAAAAAGAAAGTTGTTGGCTGCCTACAACAACTAGAAAAGGACCAAGCCATCAACCGATCTCTGTACTACAGACTGTACCCTGGGGAAGCCGTTCCTTTCATATATGGACTCCCCAAGATTCACAAGGAAGGAGCTCCACTCAGACCTATAATCAGCAGTATAAACTGTCACCTATAACATTGCCAAACACCTAGCCACCATCCTGGCTCCTCTTGTTGGGAATACACCACATCACGTCAAAAACTCCCAAGATTTTGCTACTAAAGTTGCAGATCTCAAACTAGACTTAGATGAAACCATGGTTTCCTACAATGTCACTTCTCTTTTCACCTGCATTCCCACCACAAAAGCAGTCGAATCTGTTAGAAAATGACTCCTTCAAGACAGCACCTTACTGGATAGAACGAACCTCACCACAGACCAGATTTGCACCCTGCTTGACCTCTGCCTGACTACCACTTATTTCCAGTTTAATGAAAGTTTCTACAGACAGAAGCATGGATGCACCATGGGCTCACCGGTGTCCCCTATTGTGGCCAATCTTTACATGGAGGAAGTGGAACATAAAGCTTTGACCACTTTTTCAGGAGTTGCTCCCAGCCACTGGCTCAGATATGTGGATGACACCTGGGTTAAAATCAAAACCCATGAAGTGGAAGCCTTCTCTAAGCACATCAATGCAGTGGATATCAACATCAATTTCCCTCGGGAGGACATCAGTGGGAATAATCTAGCCTTCTTGGATTGTGATGTACACATTAGACAAGACAGAAGCCTTAGCATCGAGGTCTAACGGAAACCCCCACACACAGACCAGTACCTACGCTTCGACTCTCACCACCCACTGGAACACAAATTGAGGGTCATTAGGACCTTGCAGCACAGGGCTCAGAACATCCCTACAATGGTAGAGGGAAAAGAGAAGGAGCAGAATCACATCAAGAAAGCACTTCAGAACTGCAGGTATCCCAACTGGTCTTTCTTCAAGAGCAGAAAAAGGAACATAATGGACAAGGAGGATAACAGGATCAAATGCAAGAACATTGTCATTCCCTACATTTCTGGTCTATCTGAGAAACTCAGGAGGATCTTCTACAAACACAACATTCCGGTACATTTCAGACCCAGTAACACCCTGAAGCAGAAACTGGTCCACCCTAAGGACAGAATAGCCAGAAACAAACAGGACAACGTAGTGTATGCCATTCAGTGAAGTGAGGTATGCATGGACTCGTATATTGGGGAAACAAAACAACCGCTTCACAGGCGCATGGCTCAACACAGGAGAGCCAGTTCCTCAGGCCAGGACTCTGCTGTCTATCTTCATCTTAACAACAAAGGACACTCATTTCAGGATTGCAACGTACGCATTTTAGCCAGAGAGGATCGTTGGTATGAGCGGGGAGTAAATAAGCCATTTTTGTCAACCTGGAAGGGCCATCACTGAACAGAGGTGGGGGTCTAAGACATCATTTATCAGCCACCTACAATGCAGTCCTTGGCACACTTCCCAGACAAATGAATGCACACCAAATCCCAGCTGTTTTCAGTGACTGACAGGAGGACAGAGAGAATCAGCATTCCATTGATCACCTTAACGGGCAATCCATTGATCACCCTAACGACTCTCGAGGCCGTTCACATCCAGCCCCCAGTGACCCACACCAACAGGATGACTCAATGACACCTTAGATGAGCTTTTCATCCATGAGAGGATAAATACCTGATTGTGGCAGTGGGGGCGTGGTCAAGCATCGGTCTGTGACCGGAGGGCGGAGTCAGGGAAGGTAAGTGGCAGAATCACTACACCTGAGGTGAATTAACCTGTTTGTGTGTCTTCCCAGGAGCCGCGCCCTATTTAAGGAAGAGAGCGAGAGCAGAGCGGGCTCTCCCGACCAGAACACGTGTGTGTGTGTGGCATGTGTGTATATGCATGAGTAAATGTGTAGAAGCTGAAAAGCTGACAATAAAAGAGTTGTTGAGAACTCAGTACTGGCCTGCCGTGCTTCTGTGCTCCACCCACATAGAACGCTTGCTACACTGATACTCCCTATTAGTCAGACAGAACTGAAGAAGCCTTTCGGATGAGAGGTAAAACGTCTTCAAGAATCTTCAAGCAAGTCCAGTTGCTCTCTTTTACCACCCACAGTTACAATACTTCTTGATGTAAACCTTTGCCTTGACCTTACTTATTGGGATCTGTATGTCAATGTCTTTATGTTGTAAGGTTTGCTTTGCTAGTTTGTCCACCTGCTCATTCCCTTCCACACCAACATGGGCAGGTACCCACAGAAAAAGGACAGACATGCCCATTAATTCTAGCTTATACAGTAAAATATATATTTTGTTAATGATGTCACTTCTGAAAGATTTACTTGACTGAATACTTTGGAGTGCTCAATAGCTATCTGAGATTATTACAGGGTTAAGAAGACTATTTCCTTTAAGCCATTCTAGTGCCAACAGGATTGCAACCAGCTCAGTGGTATATACCAGGGGCGATTTCTCAGAGACAACAAGGGAAGCCGAACTTCCCCTAAAATTCTCTCCCCAAACTGCGGCGTCTACGACGTTGAATTCTCATTAAAACAATAACTTGCATAACATAATATATGCCCAAGATTGTATTTACATTCATAACTATCCCTATGTCATCCTGTAACTTATTTGAGTGATGTCTGACGAACTTGCAGTTAGCTACGAAAATCAACTTTGCTGCCAGGCTGTAGCCTTTCTTATTTCAATGGGCTCTATGGACCGGCAGCCGGGTATCCGTTGCAGTCTACGAGACGGCTCTGAACAGCCAATTTCGGCTAGTTGTTATTAGTTAAAATTAACAAAATCGTCACTTCCGGGGAAGCCGGGTATCTCTGGAGGTAAAGGGGACATGGGCGGCATATGGGCGGTCCAAGAAGCCGGGCTGATAAAGGATTATTGGAGGTGGTGTTTGAAAGACATGAGGAGGGGGCGGTCGCTGTACTTCAGTGTCGGCGAGGAACACGGATGTCGAGAAAGTGTAGTCGTGTGCCAAAGTGCTGTCCGAATTTCTTTTCATATAAACGTTTCTTCTCATTGATGTCTCTGTACATTACTCTGTAAATAAATGTAAATATTACTCATTGTGCTCCGTTAACTTTCATCCATTCTATCAGTTTGATCATTCGTGAATTCACTCGTTTATTTAATTTGTAGTTCAATCAACGTGGTTGTAGGCTAGCTTGAGCCTTATTGGGATCTGCAGTGCTAGCTGCTAACAGCTGGTATCTATCTGCTATAATGGCAAAGTACGGCCAGTCATTTTGCCCCGCCCCCGCCTCGCGCTCCATCCGGTGCAGTAGTGATGTCCCGTTGCTCGCGTGGCGCAGCAGAGACCCGCGCGACCTTCAGCCGGTACAGTCGCTGTTCTTTTACCACCTCCGTTATTCTCATCTTTCCGGTGCGTTCTTGATTTTTCCATTGTGTCCTATTTTGCCATATCAAATACCCCAAATGGTATCGTATTATTCATATTTAAGTGAATAATCAATTCAGTCATCATAACTTGGCATTTTTAACCCAAGCAATTAAAAAGAGGAAATTTATTCAATATTTTCAAAAAATTTTACAAAAACATTTGAATTGTAATAAAAAAAAAAATTCCACAGCAGAGGCCAGATAAAGCAAGACGCTATCTTTATTCTTATTAAACATGATAAAAGAAACATTGAGTGTTAGGTAAATGCAAAAAAAAAAAAAATGTAAAATTAGAAAATTTATTTTTTGACCATAATGTCCCAAATGAGAGACCAGTTTCTGAGACGGACCCACATAACAACAAATTGACTCATGACAAATAACAAATAATTGAAAAATTGTATTACGTAGACCTAAAACTGAGCTTCCCCTATTTCAAAGCCCACCAGCCATCACTGGTATATACTGACATGTTGTCACTTATTCTTTTCTTGATACTCAGATCTTTTGATGGTGTACATACTGCTAAGCCAGCACAACCTCTCTTTGGGTCTTTTGAGCCATACGTAAATATAACTGTGTGGCATAAGTAATGCACATGAAAATAATTCTGTATCACATCCTTAATTGACATCTCTTTTGGTTTCTTTTTGATTTCTAGGTGAATGCCAAAATCTACTAATGGTAGGCGAAATAACCATGGCTGAATAGGAGACAAAGGGACAGTAGGGAAGTACTGCAGCTAGTGTAGCCCTATACTTTTTGCTTTGGCATCACCTATCCACCCAAAGCTTCTGAAGCTGGTTTTATTATGTTCCCAGCAATCTTTCAAAATTTCTTTTGTTGGATGTTCATCATTTTGGCCTTTAACATTAACCCAATATGTTCAATCAGTTGCACCCTTCTTAGACTTAATGGCATTTCACCCATTTCCACCTGCAAGGATGGTACTGGGGAGGTCTTAAAGGATCCACTACAAATCCTCAGGGCCTGTGCTTGCAAGACATCTAATATTTTAGTATTTGATTCTGCTGCAGACATATATGCTACACAACCATAATCAAAAACCGACCTCATAAGCACCCAGTATATATTTGTTAAGGATGCCCTGCTTGCTCCCCAGGTTTGCCCTGACAAACAACGCAGAATGTTATGTATCTTTTTACATTTGTTTTTCATTTTGTCCAAATGAACTTTCCATGTCAGTTTCTCAACAAACCATACCCCTAGAAATCTAACTGACTGGACTTGCTCCAGGTGATGACCATATAATTTTAGAGCCAGAGGAGTAGTTCTTTGTTTCCTTGAAAAACAGATTACTTGTGTTTTAGAGATTGATAACCTAAAACCCCATTCATTTGCCCACTTTTCCACTTTAATTATTTCTGCCTGCATTTTCTTTTTAACATATGAGATATTACGGCCTCTAATCCAGAGAGCCCCATCATCTGCATATAAAGACTTCCCTACACTTTGCTCAATGCTTGAAAAAATATAATTGATCATAATATTAAATAATAATGGACTACACACACTACCTTGTGGTGTGCCATTCTCAACTGTATATACCTCAGAGTATTCTGTACCTACCCTTACCTGAATTTTCCTGTTGAATAAAAAGTCCAAAACCCAGTTATATACCTTCCCACTTAATCCTAATGAATCTAATTTGATTAATAGACCCTCTTTCCAAAGCATGTCATACGCTTTCTCTCTATCAAAGAATACAGCTATTATTATCTCTTTATTAGTCTGTGCTTTCCTGATATCTGACTCTAAACACAATACTGAGTCCATTGTGTTACGACCTTTGCGGAACCCACTCTGATATGGAGAAAAAAGACCTTTGCTTTCTAAATAACAGGTTACTCTTTCAGTAACTATTTTTTCCATGATTTTACCTAGTTGTGATGTTAGTGCAATTGGGCGCTAACTACCAGGGTCAGAAGGATCTTTCCCTGGCTTCAGAACAGGCACTATGATTGCATGTTTCCAGGCTTCTGGAAGTTGCCCAGATTCCCAAATTCTATTTAAAAATTTTAACACTATTTCCAGAGTACCAACTGTTATATTTGCAAACATTTTACAGCATACCATGTCTCTCCCTGGGGTGGTCTGTTTAGCAATACTAATTGCCTTCCTCAGCTCAAACATGGTAAAAGGCAAGTTCAAAGGGTCATCTGAACTCTCTTTCTTGTCTAAGACAGTTGGGTGTTTCCTTAAAACTTGACTTCTCATTACTTTAGCCTCTTCAGTGAGATTTCTAGATCTATGCACTCTCCTGAATGTTTGTGCTAAAAGTTCAGTCTTTTCGGAGTTGTTAACTGCTACTACCTCTCCACGATTTAGCACTGGTAACTCATAATTCCTCCTGACACCTCCCATTCTTTTTATCATGCCCCATATATCAGCCAGCTTCACAATCCTACCTATAGTATTGCAATATTCTCTCCAAAAGCTACGTTTCTGTAGCCTAGTAAACTAGACCCACCCGCCTAGTGGGCAAAAATATTTTTGCCTAGCGAATGGGTCTAGCCTCGCACCATATAAGCAAAAACACCCCGGGCATCAAATCATGCCCGCCAATCACAACGCAAGGTTTTTGTTTGGATTCTTTGGGCGGGCTTTTGCAGGAGTGACAACAAAGCTACGCGACGCTGGAGAAAGCACAACAGGAAAGATGGCTACGGCTAGTGAACAGCGCGCGTTTGACTCCGCTTTGGAATCAGTTTTAGAAGAATTAGACTTGGAGTTTTCGTTGAAACATGAGCAGGAAGAGGCTCTCCGCTCATTCCTTTTCAAGAAGGACGTTTTCGCTGTTTTACCGACCGGCTATGGCAAAAGTCTGATCTACCAGCTGGCTCCGCTGGTAGCTAAAAGGATGGGCTAGTTTGTGCAGTACGAAGAATTAATAAACAGCTTTGAAACATTACTTTTTGATTGTTTCTTATTTTCCCGTTATTTTAAATTTAAGGGAAATTATTTCACCAAACACCACTAAATAAAAACTCTCAAAAACAGTTTAAGCAAACCCTTGAAAAACACTTGGAAAAAATAAGAGTGTATGTTACAGTAAGTATGTGGTACAGACTCCAAACTTGTGGTCATTATCTCCAAACTTCTTAATATCTAGAACCTGTTTATTAATTAATACGCATTTTGAAAAATTATTTATTTCAAGGCCTCCCCCACTGCTTTCTGTCGCTCTGACTACGTCACAGTCACTGTTGCACTGATTGGTCAGAGCGTTGGCCTATACGCACAGAGACAGTTTGAAAGACAGCGGTTTGTTCCACCCACACCCTTCAGAAATGTCTACGGATCGAGGCCAGATTAAATATTCACATTTAGTCTGGCTTTCCAGGCTAACGTTTCTGTATTTTAACTGTTTTCCTCACAGCTGCCTGTGCATGTTTATATTCTATCAAGGCATCTTGAGAGTGATGTTTTTTCAGGTATTTAAAAGCCTTATATCTTGCTTTAACTGCTTTACTGCAGTTTCCATTCCACCAAGGTACATTCTTACCTCTCCTGTTTCCTTTAGTTTTAGGTATTGTTTCCTCCGCTGACTTTATTATCTCTTCAACCAGTAGTTCATTGAATTCCTCTACACCAATTCCCTCCATCTCTTGCAGTTTAATACATCTTACTGCACAGACTACTTGAAAACTCTCCCAGTTTGCACTTTCCAGTTTCCACCTGGGTATCCCTTTAGTCTTTTCTTTACACAATTCTGTTCCTACTCTTGTCATTATGGGATAATGGTCACTACCTATAGTAGTTTCCTTTACTACACTCCATGAGCTGGTGCCAGCTATTGAACTGGATAAAAATGTTAAATCAAGCACTGAGTCTGTGTTGTTTATACCATTATATTGTGTGCCTTCACCACTATTAATACAGACCAAACAATTTTGATCAATAAATTCTTCTATTACTTTCCCATTTGAGTCTGTATGGTTACTTCCCCAAAGTGTATTGTGTGAGTTGAAGTCTCCACACCAAACCACATCGCTTTGTACTGTTCCCATAATGTTCTGTAGGATACCTTCATCTAACTTTCCACATGGGTTATAATAGTTTACTATGTCTAAAGTGCCCCTTTTAGTCCATACCTTAATAGCAATTGATTCATGTTCTTTATTGACCAATAGAACTTTGTAACCTATCCCATTTTGAATAAAAGTTATAACTCCTCCCCCTCTTCCATTTTCTCTATCTCTTCTAACTGCTGTATACCCCTTAATAATAAAATCTAACTCTGGCTTTAACCATGTTTCTTGCACGCAAATTATGTTTGGTTTCTCTTTTAATCTATCTATATACCTTTTGAATCCTTGGCCATTTGCAATCAAGCTTCTAGCATTCCATTGTAAAATAATCAATAACATTAGACTAATCATAGCTAGATGTAGCCTGAGAAGATTGACTAACATTATCTGTGCTTAGATTGTCTCTGACTGTTTCCCATAGTAACCCCTTGATTCCTAGGTACGTCTCAGCTGATTTCACAATGATCTTAATTCTTTCAGTGCGACTCTTCATCTGGGCTGAGCAGTTAATGATTTCTGCCATAAAGAGCATAAAATCATTCTTATTAATGACTAGACCTTCGCTTTCCAACCTATGACCCCCATCACAGTTACTTGAGGACCTAGCGTTATTGCCTTCCTTCTGTTTAGGTAACGGTATTGCTCTAGGGACTATCTTCACTGTTTCTGAGTAACTAATACCTTGGGTATCTCTGACTTTCTGAACTTCTTTGGCTCGTTTACTAAACTCGCAGCCCTGATAAGCCGCGCTGTGCTCACCTCCACAGTTACAACACCATTTGTAATCCTTATCACAATCGCCATACTTGTGCTCTTCACCACATTTACGACATCTCAACTTAGCTTTGCATACAGCTGCTGTGTGACCAAATCTTTGGCACTTGCAACAATGGAGTGGTGGTGGGATGTACAATTTAACCTCATAGCACATGTACCCAACAAACACCTTATCCGGCAACTTCTCCTCATCAAATGCGATCATTACAGAGAGGCTGGCACAAAGTTCACCGTTCCTCTTTGTCCTAAGTCATTTAATTTCACTCATTTTTACATTCTTAATACTTTCTTTTAGTGCATCTGTAGTCACATTAGCTGAGATTCCAGTGATTACACCTCTAGTGAGTTTCTTATTAGCTTCAGTGCATTGCACTATCTTACCATTAACCTTCTTTACTTTCAGTGCCCTCTCATATTGTTCTGCGTTTTTACAGAAAATTAGCAGTTGACCACCTCGCAGTACCTTTGCGCTTCTTACCTCTCCCATTTCCTTATTTAGACTTTTCGTAAGATGAATTGGACTCCATTCTCTGAAAGTGGCACCCTCCTGCACCAGTTTAACAAACATTTGATACTGTTCCCCTTCATACCTTCTTATTGAATCAGATCTAGAATCCTCACACTCAGATTTTTTCCTCTTTTTCTTTTTATTCCAATAATAATCCCATTCCTTGCTCTGTTGAGTCCCGGTCCCACCAACCTCAAACTGCTCAGACTCTCCTGCCTCACTTCCTGTGCCGTCACTACCATCCTCCATCTCCTGGCCAGTCACAGCCCAGCTGTTGCCAACCGCAAAGAAAAACCTCAAAGCGATCAGACTTGCAGCGGCACACCGAGCTCCTCTTCTCTGCTCTCCCCCTCCTTTTATGCTCAATCCATGTGACAAACAAA
Organism: Neoarius graeffei; assembly: GCF_027579695.1. NCBI lineage: Eukaryota > Metazoa > Chordata > Actinopteri > Siluriformes > Ariidae > Neoarius > Neoarius graeffei. The sequence goes on along the minus strand of NC_083581.1, from coordinate 79,518,911 downwards.
CACACCCACACACATTAATGACACCAGGTGTAATGACTTAGCCACTTACCTTCCCCGACCCCGCCCTCCATTCACAAACTATCGCTTGGCCGCACCCCCATTGCCACATACCCCCACTGCCTGACTCAGGCCGGGGAGCCATCTGGCCTGAAGCAGAACCCCCCCGACAGGATAGGAAGTCCGCTACCACCATCTGTGCCCCCGGCCCGTGGACCACCTCGAACTTAAATGGCTGGAGGGTGAGATACCAAAGGGTGATCCGTGCATTGGCATCCTTCATGTGGTGGAGCCACTGGAGGGGCGTGTGGTCCGAACAGAGAGCGAAAGGGCGCCCCAGCAGGTAGTATCGGAGGGCGAGGACCACCCACTTGATGGCAAGGCACTCTTTCTCAATTGTGCTGTACCTGCTTTCACGCATCAAGAGTTTCCAGCTGATGTACAGCACGGGGCGCTCCTCGCCCTCCACCTTCTGGGACAAAACGGCCCCCAGCCCTCTGTCCGATGTGTCAGTCTGTAAAATAAAGGGGAGAGAGAAGTGTAAAAGTGGTCCCCCACACAGTGCAGCTTTTACCTTAGAGAATGCCTGCTGGCACTGCTCCATCCACTGGACCGGATCTGGAGCCCCCTTTTTAGTGAGATCAGTTAAAGGGCTGGTGATGTCCGAATAATTAGGTATAAACCTACAATAATAGCCAGCCAGCCCCAGGAACTGTCTCACCCCCTTCTTGGTCTTGGGCATCGGGCAGGCTGCAATCGCTGCAGTCTTGTTAATTTGGGGACGCACCTGCCCATGACCCAAGTGGAACCCTAGATACCGTACTTCCACCCACCCAATTGCACACTTTATTTTGGCTTTTCAGGTAGGTAGGTAGGTTGGTCAGTCACATGCTTGGGGTCAGGGAGCTCCTCTTCTCTGCTCTCCCCCTCCTTTTATGCTCAATCCTTGTGACAAAGAAACAAATACACCCACACACACTAATGACACCAGGTATAATGGCTTAGCCACTTACCTTCCCCGACCCTGCTCTCCATTCACAAACTGCCACTTGGCCATACCCCCGTTGCCACATACGCGTTCCATTATTTTACTTAGTACAGGTAAAAGGCCAATTGGACGACTGTTTGCTTCTGAAAATTGCAGTTTCTTGTTTTTTGGTAGTGGAAATATCTTGGCTCGCTTCCATTGTAGTGGACACAGACAGCTGGCAAAGCACATGTTTATGATGTGACAGATGGGAGGTGCAATTTCCTCTGTGACCAATTTTAAAGTCTTACCATCAAAGTTGTCAATGCCTGGTGATTTATTTTTACAGGTTCTTATTATATTTTCTACTGTCTTTATACGTACTTTATCAAATTTAAAAGTACATTGTCCTTCATAATTTTATTTTTAATCAATAGGTTAGATATATTAATACTGTCAATAGGGGGCATATTATTCTTTAAATTATTAGCTTTATTTATGAAATATTTATTAAGATGGTTGGAAATATCTGATGGTCTAGTGAGGAAGTTGCCATCCACCTCTAAAAATTATGTTTGAGGAGAATTTTTACCCATTAGTTCATTCAATGTTTTCCATACTTTTTTACTATCATTTTTAATATCCATAATCCTTTTTTCATAATATAATCTCTTTTTTATTCTATTTAATTTGGTAACACAGTTTCTTAATTTACGATATATTATCCACTCAGACTCATATCCCATTAGTATTGCTGTTTTCTTTGCTTGATCTCTTTGTTTCATTTGCTCTTTGGTTTCGTGATCTAACCAAGGTGTACGGTTGTCTCTGACTGTAACTTTCCTGAGGGGGGCGTGTCTGTAAACTACCGGCAACAGAAAATCTTCAAATTTGTTCAGAGCTTCGTTTGGGTTACATTCTTTTAAAATTTCCTCCCAGCTTATGTTCTTCACCTCCTCTTTATAACATTCAGCTTTAAACATTTTATACTGTATGATCTTTTGAAAATTATTTTGGGTCCAGTTTTTGGAATTTTTGCCATCCTTACGACCGCTACCAGGTTATGATCGCTGCAACCAATAGGCACTGAGAAAGATGTAAGACATTGTTCAGGAGCATTTGTGAAAATGTGATCAATACATGTTGAAATCTTGGTGCCATCATTTCTAAGACATATCCTTGTGGGTTTACTTATGACCTGGTGAAGACCACAAGCAGTAAAATTAGTTTACAGTTTGGGTTTTTTTGGACAGTTTTGAGAAAACCAATCAATATTAAAGTCACCAGTTAAATATATTTCTTGACCCATCACACTGATATAGTCTACCATTTGACATATATTATCAAGGTACATAGTGTTGGCACTTGGCTGTCTGTAGCAGCAGCCCACTAACATCGGTTTTAGATAAGGCAGATGTATCTGCAGCCAAAGTACTTCAATTCCATAATTCATCAAGTCTTTAACTTGTATAGGTACACATTCTTGAATGAAAAATGCTACACCACCACCAAATGCATTTCTGTCTCTTCTATATATATTGTATCCCTGAATATTTAAAGCACTGCCTTCAAATGTGGAGTCTAAATGTGTTTCCGATATTGTTAGTATTTGAATATTATCCTTATAGAGAATTTCAGCTATTTCATGTAATTTGTTTCTGATGCTATTTATGTTTACATGTGCAATTTTTAATCCTTGTTCGGTAATTTGTGATTATTTCTATAAGTTTCAGCCATAGGGTGTGAGAGAGAGATCTGAGAGAAAAACCCCGATCAGGTGTCTCTTCACGGCTTGGGAGTGCTGCAGCGAGGGTGGATGACCAGTTTATCATGTCTAAGGAAGGCAATGTCTCCCCTCTCTCATGTTGCTCTCAACCTCGGCATCAGTTCTTTCCTTTTTTGCCTGACTGAGTCTGTGTAGTCCTCATTGATGAAAACTTTTGTTCCTTTGAGGTTTTTGGCTCTTTGAAGTACTGCAGATCTATCTTTGTGTCTTAAGAATTTTACCACTATGGGTCTGGGTCGTTCTCCCAACGCTGGTTTCCCAGTACGATGTGCTCTCTCCACCTCAATGTCTCTATGTAACTGCAGTTTCTCCAAGAATTTTTTTTTTACTTTCTCCTCCGACTCAGTCCAGGTTTCACCTGGTGACTCCACAATGTCATCTATTACCAGGTTGTTTCTCCTTGATTGCCCTTCTAGATACTCTAATTTATCTGTGAATACTAGAAGACTAAGATTTTCATTATGTCAGCTTGGAGGGCTTTGCTGTGATCAGCTAGATTTGCATTGCTAGTTTTAATGTTGTCTACTTCCTTCTGGGTGAACTGAATGCTAGTTTTAATTTCCTGCACTTCTCTCATTAATGACTCAGGTCTCGAGTTAGTTGAGTCTAAGATCATTTTAACAAAGCATTGAAAATTGTCTTGTTGCTGTTGGGTCAGAGCTGTGAACATTTCTTTCTGTTTAGAAAGTAGATCGTTTACCAGCTCCAGCGAAACTTGCTCATCCTCTTGTTTAGTTTCAGCCTTTTTTGGCCCCATTGGCAGGAGCGAGGCGAGCAGTTGACACGCCCGGTCCGTCCGCTCAGCTGCTAGGCTGTGGAGAGCCGTTCAGCATGGTCCCACTGGCAACGTGGTCCGTCCTCTCCGCTGCCGGGCTGTAGGAAGCCGCAGGCTCACTATTGTGAGTGATGCTCTCGTCTGGGGGTAGCAGTTCGCAGCTAGTGGTACAGCTCGCCGGCTCTGTTTGAGCGAAAACTGCTCAATACTGGCCAGAAACCGACCAAACGTGTCCACTCAACTGTTTGGACATTTTGACTGTCACACTCACTTCTTCATTTTGCACCAAAACTCAGTAGCCTTCATTATGTTTTCTTTTTCCATCTGAAAAGTGCTCTCTTGTGGAATATGCTGCTCAGATATGGTCCCACTATATAAGCAAAAATGTTATAAATAGCTTCTGCTTGAACAACACAAATGTTCAGAAACAGGATGACCACTCTTTGAACAGAGATGTGATGCAGCTTGACTCGTGCCATGCTGCTAACTAGCTAATGACTCAGCTTGGGCATTTCACAACAATGAACTTGCCATCTTGTGAATTATACGTCCTATCCCGTCTCACATGGTTCCCACTTCGTAGCGTTCTGTTAAATACAGTCAGGTGGGAATGCATACACAATATCCATATCTTTTCCGTTATGGAAGACTGAGTGGAAATGAAACTTTGTTATTGACTCCATGTGTTGTTGTTTTTACCTCATACATCAATGGATTTCATATGTGAAAGGGGTTTTGGTAAGGTGTGAGATGAGGTCATATCCTCACATGGGTTTTCATACCAATGCTATTCTGATGACACTCAACTCATCCTCTCCTTTCCTCCCTTAGATGCTCATGCCTTTGCTTGGATCTCAGCATGTCTGGCAGCCATCACATCATGGATGGCAGCTCATCTGCTGAAACGTAATCCCAGCGAGTCTGAATGGCTGTACATTCCCAGGAGATGCATAACAGTGTCAAGATCTTGCAATCTCCCTGGACAACTCTCAGATCTCACTGTATGTCACTGCACATAACCTTGGGGATAAGCATGGACCACCAAATGTCCTTCTCCCCTCACACTGCTCTCATGACTCACTCATGCCAGTTTCTGCTTTACAACATTGTCCATTTCTCTCCAGAGAAATCACTCAGGTGCTTATTTAGTCCCTTGTCTTTTTGAGACTGGACTACTGCACCTTGCTCTTGGCAGATCTGCTTATGCAGATCATACGGCCTCTGCAACTAATCCAGAATGCAGCTGCACATTTTGTCTTCAATGTTGCCAAGTTCTCCCCATTATGACAATGCCTCCACTGGCTTTCTGTAGCATTTTAAAACACTGATGTTTCCCTAAAAGCCACAAATGGATGAATGCCCACCTACCTTGAAGCACTTATCACACCCCACACTGTACTACGCTGCCTCAGCTTGAACCCACCATCTCTCAGGGTACAAGGAGGATGTGCATCAAGACAGCTCTGGCGCCAAGGTGATGGAATGAACTTCCTCTAGATGTCTTCAAATGATGACCTATTTCTTCACCATTACTTAAAAAAAAACACTGATCTTTGCCTCAAAGCCAAAAATGGACCAGTGCCCACCAACTTTAAAGCACTTATCATACCCTTGAGCATAGTTTGTTATTTAATAAGAAAGAAAGAAAATCGTGTCTTACTATACTAACCTTCCCAATAGGGTTTTATATTACTTTACATTACAGGCATTTAACTGATGCTCTTATCCAGCACGACATGCAACACACCCAGAGCAGCCTGGGGAGCAGTTGGGGTTAGATGCCTTGCTCAAGGGCACTTCAGCCATTCCTGCTGGTTCAGGGAATCAAACCAGCAACCTTTTGGTCCCAAAGGGGCTTCTCTAACCATTAGGCTATGGCTTTAGACTGTTGATACACTTAGTCGCTGACATTGAGAACCAGTATGAGGATGAGTTTATTGGGACCTCAAAGAACTTCTGTAAGGGAATCTGCCAAATCCCATAAGAAATGTGAGAAGAATGAGGAATAACAACACATTTTCTGTTCTGGATTTCTCATGAAGCTCCCAGCATGCTGACTCTCAATCCACAGGCTGTGTTTTCAACCCTCAGTGAAGCTCCGTGTCCATACACACCCTCCATATCCTGTGTAACAGGCAGTAAAATCAAACAGTAAAAGCACCTTCAGCATGCACAGGGCTGAACTCGAGCTGATGTGGCTCCTACATACCGTGTGTCCTTCACAGAAACAGTAGTGCAGGAGTAATGTGGATATTTATGGCTTTGTTCACTGGAAGGGAGAAAGAACGAGTTGAAATCCCTTTCTAAATCAATGAGCTAATCAAATGCTCATTTACGAGAGAAAGAGAGAGAGAGAGAAGGATGAATGAGGGTTACAGAAGACTAATAAAACTATTTTGGCGATGAATTTGTACAATAAGGCTGCTTCGGCTGATAGAAAAAAAACAAAACAAAATGAAACAGACACACAGAGATCTCAACAGCAATAAATCTGCGAGGTTCACTAATGCAGTAATAGTCAGCTGGTGTGTGTGTGTGTGTGTGTGTGTGTGTGTGTGTGCACCCATCGTAATGGACTGCTCGCTTCATGAATAATTAGCAGTGCACTATGGCCAGACCTGCAGAATGTTTGTGTCTATGACATTAGGGCGTGGAGCTAAGGAACTAAGTGCTTTCACCATTAAAAGTGTGTGTGTATGCGTGTGAGTGTGTGTATGTGCATAAATAGTTATTTATTTTTAAAATACATGCATATTTTCTTAAGTAAAATCAAGCGTTCCTTAGCAAGTGTTAACCACAACAAATGCATATTTATATCTGGAACAGTGAATAAAACCACAACCCCACGATAAAACCATTACTACCTCAGCACCGCTGAGATCTTGAATCTGATTGGCCAGAAAGTCTTAATATTAACATGTTCATTCAAGTACATTACCTTTCATCACATTCATTCACAGGGACTTGTATGGCAACATCTCATCTCATCTCATTATCTGTAGCCGCTTTATCCTGTTCTACAGGGTCGCAGGCGAGCTGGAGCCTATCCCAGCTGACTACGGGCGAAAGGCGGGGTTCACCCTGGACAAGTCGCCAGGTCATCACAGGGCTGACACATAGACACAGACAACCATTCGCATTCACACCTACGCTCAATTTAGAGTCACCAGTTAACCTAACCTGCATGTCTTTGGACTGTGGGGGAAACCGGAGCACCCGGAGGAAACCCACGCGGACACGGGGAGAACATGCAAACTCCACACAGAAAGGCCCTCGTCAGCCACGGGGCTCGAACCCAGAACCTTCTTGCTGTGAGGCGACAGCGCTAACCACTACACCACCGTGCTGCCCTGTATGGCAACATGCCACATTTAAATAATTTCTATCTAACTATCTAACAAATAAAAGTGTATAATGATTGACATGGTGAAGTTTTTCTTTTGGTAGGAGATGTTTGGTTACCATTTTTGGAAGGTGTCTCCAGTGTCAGTGCCTTGTAACAGTCATGAAGCTCTCCGGCTCTTCAGGACAGAGGAGTTTCATCTTTGCAGTTTCTCAGTAACATGAAAAGCTGCTTTTTTTTGTCTTATTAACTTCAAGAGAGAAGAAAGAGAGGCTGGTGAGATGATAATAATAAGTTCAACTTATGTAACCACTTACACCACCATGGGCGGCACGGTGGTGTAGTGGTTATCACGGTCGCTTCACAGCAAGAAGGTTCTGGGTTCGAACCCAGCGGCCGGCGAGGGCCTTTCTGTGTGGAGTTTGCATGTTCTCCCCGTGTCCGTGTGGGTTTCCTCTGGGTGCTCCGGTTTCCCCCACAGTCCAAAGACATGCAGTTAGGTTGACGTGGGGCGGCCTTGGGCTGAGGTGCCCTTGAGCGAGGCACCTAACTCCCAACTGCTCCCTGGGCGCTGTTAGCATGGCTGCCCACTGCTCTGAGTGTGTGTGTGCGCTCATTGCTTGTGTGTGTGCATGTGTATGTTCACTGCTTCAGATGGGTTAAGTGCAGAGAGGAATTTCACAAGTGTGTGATGAATAAAGTTGTGCTTTCTTTCTTTAAAACTTATATGGCACCTTTCTCACACCCAAGGTCACTTTACAATTAGAGGAAAAAAAAAGCCCACCAAAAGAGGGTCAAGATGTAATTCCAGTGGTGTAGATGCCCACAGTCCCACCAAAAAACACATGAAGGTATGTCCCACACCACCTGAACACACCACAATGCCACCAGGCAACAGCGCTCGGAACACCACTCCATGGATCCACAAAGCAAGCACAGAAGCACCCACACACAGAGCACTGGACAACCGTGATGTTAAAAAGAGCAACGAGCTCAATGCAGTCCATAACGAGGAGCACAGGCATCACCCAAGGTGGACCAAGGCCTGAGGAAACCAGTGCCCAAAACTGTGTCTGGAGCAGCACCACAACTGACGGACAAAATATTCAAACAAAGAACAAACATCAACCCATACAAACACAGAAAGAAAGAAAAAAATAGCCTCGACGAGGCTGGAGCTCATACCGCCTACTGTTGTTGTGTGCGAGTTTGAAATTCGATCAGTAGCGATTTTCATGAAACTGCACGTGACCCCTCTATAGCCGCATCCATGATAGGTGGTGCCACCTGATGAACAATTCTTGTTGGAATATGTCTTTAGAGTCTACTGGGTGAGTTTCAGTGAAAACGTCCCAGCAGTTTACAAAGAGTAGCGTTTAATGTGACGAGTCATCCAAAAATTTCAGACACCCATAAAATCATAAATATGACAGGTGGCACCACCATCTTGATAACTTTTATGCACACCCACCTGGGGAACACTGTGAGTTTGATCGAAATCTGATCAGTCCTTTAGGAGGAGCTGCAATTTTTGTAAATTGTGGACGGACGATGGACGGACAATGTGTGATTGCATAAACTCATCCAACCTGACCTGTGACCAGATGAGCTAACAAAGGGGGAAAAAAGAAAAAGCTCCAGTAAGAAGTGGCAACCAAAATGTGCACAGTGTACTCTCAACCGGAAACCGAAATGGGAAACGAGCAACTGTTTATAGCTGCGACTCCATATTGTTCATATGATACCAGGAACCAGTGTTTCTTGTGAATGAGCCACACCATGAATTGTAATTATAAATGGATAAAAAGTGATGTGTTGTTCATTAACCAATTAAAAATTGTAATAATTAGTAAATCGTTGTGGTATAAAAAGAATTGAAGGCAATGAAAGAAATGCTGTTACAATTTAAAAAATAATCAACTCCAGGGTGATGAGTTACTCTTTTTGATGTCAGGCCACATCACACCACCCTCAGCTGCACTGATCATCTCCACAAGCTGGTACGGCTCAAGACGGAGTGTGTCATGATGATTAAGATGCTCATGATGATGACTGAAACCAATCATAGAACCATGGCGCATTTAGATTAGGCTACTCTCAAGTACAGAATCCAAGCAGGGTACACCTGCTAGCTCGCGTTTGCAAAAATAGCTTGACGACATTACAACAAAACAAACTGGACACTTTGTGCTATGTCACTTTAACTAGCTAGCTTGCTTAGTTCATGACTACAGGCACAGCTAGTTCACACCACTGCTAGGTTATAGTAGCTATTTGTGCACACTGGTAACTTGGCTAGTTAGCTAGCTGTCTGTGTTTTGCCTGGTGAACTAAAAATGACTTGTAAATGTTACTCTAATATCTTGTACCTTGTCTTATAGAGGATAAATGTTGTTAGCCCATGTTATTATTTTGCTAACCATGACTAAGCCATCATTTACAGTTAGCTAGCAGTTGGTGTAGTTTTACTGAATATAAAATTTCACCATTTTGACAACGCGCGTCTAGTCAGTGGGAAAACACTGGGAGTGGCATATCGGGAAATATGTCACTCAGGTCCGTGATGTATTTCGTCTGAAAAATGTGAGTTTTTCAATACGAGAATATAAACTTCATATCTTTAAGGCAACATGTGATTTTCTTTTTATTATATCGACACATTCACAAAAAAAAGTTCCCAAATTTATCAGAACAATTCATTGATTTCCTCACAAGTGAAAATATTGGAAAATATGTTACTCAATGTCCAGGATCTGGTTCATATGAAAAATATGAGTGGTGTATTTCCCAGTAAAACATTTGTGTTCATATATGTATAATAATAAAAAGAACATTACACGTTGATGTGAAGATCTGAAGTTTATCTTCTTGTGTTGAAAAATATTTCAGTTGTTCACTTCGCTCACTCATAATTACATTCAACACTCGAAGATAAACTTCATATGTGTGCCACCATGTAATATTCTCTCTCTCTCTCCATCTCTCTCTCTCTCTCTCTCTCTCTCTCTATATATATATATATATATATATATATATATATATATATATAATCTCATTATCTGTAGCCGCTTTATCCTGTTCTACAGGGTCGCAGGCGAGCTGGATCCTATCCCAGCTGACTACGGGTGAAAGGCGGGGTTCACCCTGGACAAGTCGCCAGGTCATCACAGGGCTGACACATAGACACAGACAACCATTCACACTCACATTCACACCTATGCTCAATTTAGAGTCACCAGTTAACCTAACCTGCATGTCTTTGGACTGTGGGGGAAACCGGAGCACCCGGAGGAAACCCACGCGGACACGGGGAGAACATGCAAACTCCACACAGAAAGACCCTCGCCGGCCACGGGGCTCGAACCCGGACCTTCTTATTGTGAGGTGACAGCGTTAACCACTACACCACCGTGCCACCCATATATATATATATATATATATATATATATATATATATATATAAACACAGTTATTCCATGAAATTGAGTCGTATGTGAGCTGATAGTCGAGGAGGTGCGTAGCACCGAGTTGTCTATAATCCGTGTATGAGGAGATTGAGTGGAATAACTGTTTTATTCTATCCACATTCACTGCATTTTGAGAAACAGAGCATTTTTATTTTATGCAAATTCAATAGAAAAAACTTTATACAAAATGTCTGACAAAATCATTTCTGCTAAGAATGTAAACAAACTGGCGAAATGACAGGAGCAATTTGTGAAAAATGCGATAATAATAATTCTTGAAAAATAAAAAGATATGTTCTTACCATCAAATACTTTTATTCCATTTTTTTTGTATTTTTGGGGTTTTCTTCTTGTTCTTCTTTAGGGTTTTTTTGATGGTTGGCAAACCAACTTAAAGGTGCATTACTGCCACCGACTGGGCTGGAGTGTGGAACAGGAGATATTGGGGGGAACTATATTCTTTTATCCATTTCTGTTTCTTTTAAATACTTGATAAAAATTTTTGGGGATTTGTTTGCGAGTAGAGTTTTTATTTCATCCTCAGTTGGTTCAGCAACACGCTCCACCATTTTGTTTTTCTCTACTCATGGTATATGAGCTGATATCCTAGTCGTAAAGTAGCCAATCAGAGCATGCAATTGCTCATATATATATATATATATATATATATATATATAATGAATTTCTGTTTTCAGTAATAGTTTTGACTTGTCAGACAGGGTATTAATAACATCATTTTAGGGCTTTATACTCTCACCCTGCTGGTTTGTTCTGTTTTATTTCGCCTCGATATTTAAAACCTTTCATATTTCCACTAAATGTATAAAATATAAAAAAGATCATATGACTGTAACCAGTGATCCAAACCTTCAGTCATTCTGAACAAAAATGTTTATTACTTCACAGCTAAATCCTGACCTTGCTCATTTCAATATCATTTTGTGAGCTTTTGATGTAAAATGATGTCACATCATACATGATCTGTTTCTCCAGGCAGCAGAGGCGCGCTCCCGTGCACGCATGCGCGCGCTGTGGCTGCGGATGCGCGCGGAAGGAGCGCGGACTGCGCCTGGTGAGATCCTTCTCCTGCGCGTGTGTGTGCGCGCGTGGCATCGCCCATCTGCAGCGGAGCCAGAGCTGTAAACCGGCGCGGTTAGGAATGAAGCGGCGGAAAGTCGGAGTTTATTGAGGGTTAAACCGCGATGCGGTCCGTTAAAATGAGCCGAGGGGACGCAAGTAAGAGCAAGAGACCTTATTCACACCGGACACATTCACACGGACATTTTTCCTTTTCAGTGCATGTGTTTTCTGCATTGCCTGCTTGAATACTTATAATAATAATAATAATAATAATAATAATAAACGGCGCGTGCTCCAGCCTGGTGCATGGTGTGGTGTGGCTCTGTTGGAGATGATGCAGCATGATGCACTGCAGCTTCGCCTCTCACTTTCAGCTTTGACGAGTGCACGAGCCCGGTATCTGAATGCACAGACCATTCTCAGGGGGGAAATGAGAAGAATAAGATTTAATAAGAATAATGACCAGTTCAGTGGGGAAACACTGCTGGAATGCTATTTCTTTAATCCACAAAATGCAACCTGATGCAAAGAGGGAATGGAACTGTATGTATTCAAACAATATTTTCCATGTTGCGAGCACACCTGCTCTTTTTTTTTTTTTTTTTTTTAGGCACTGGGATAAAATAGGAAAGTGTTTGCATGCAGGTTGTATGTCTGTAAAATGTGGGTCCAATGTGATACCTGCTGATGCAACCATCACTCTGTTCTTTGCAGATGTCTAATGCAGTCAGGACAGTTCAAGCTCTCCCACACACACACACACACACACACACACTGGGATGGTAGAGGTGTCAAGGTTGGGGGGGTGGGGGACAATCCAGACTGCTCATTTCAGCATCTTTTAATGCAATTATGCAGTCAGAGTATCCACCTGGCTTTATTAGGGCCAATGTTTGATCATCTGTAAACGATGGATACATAAGAAGGTCGATGACAGCGTCCCGTTTGCACTGCGTCCTCGTCTGGGTGGAGGATCAGGAGCACTGCAGCACAGAGAAATGCCGAGCTGCACCAGCAAACGCAGAAGAACCGTAACGTGGAAGTGGAAGAACCTACAAATGATTCCTTAGGTACTTAAGTTCTCATCATATCATAGTTCCACATAGTACCATTGTAGACCTCTGGGCCAGGAGACATGCATGAGATGTGTTTAGATACAATTATGCAATCATAAACAAACACACACTCTATGTTTAGATTTTTTGGCTCGGTGTTAGGTTGATTTTAGTGTCAAATTCAAAAGGTTTTCAAGAAACTTTAGTACCTTTAGTATGGATGTATGTTTTACCTGGAGAGGTGCATCGAGTACCTTTAACTTTAACATTACGTACCTTTTTAAAGGTGCACGATATTCATATTTCCATGTGAAAGATATTTATTAAAGATATCACCTCAGCGTATGAGACCTGTTCTGCTGTGAGTGTATTATCAGTGGTAGATTAGTACTTCATGTGCTGTTATACGCTGTAATACCAGGCACTGCTACATCTAAAGATGGTCGTAGGTTCTCTTTAGGGTTCCACCTGAATTGCTTGACCTTTAATTACTTGTATCCTCATTTAGGGCCTTTTTTTTCTGAGTGTGTTACTCATTTTTCTGTTTTCACTCTCCGTTTAAAAATGTGCATGTCCAAAGTTCGAATCTTCTCAGTTAAATTTTATGGAAATGATCCTATTTATAATTCTATATTATCTAATTAATTGAACAACATTATAATAGTGATTCTATTCTGTTATCAGGAGACTTTTGATTAACGGTGAATAGAATAATAATTGATTAGTATTATACAGGTTTTAGTAGTTTATTGTTTTTGGTAGTTAAAGTCAGCTTCAACTTGTTAGATTTTGATATTTCTTGAAAAATGCTTGTGTTTATCATCTAAACTTGGGATTTAAGGTACAACATACAAATGGTTGTCATTGGTGCATTACCTTGAAATGTACAGTAAATTTAAGGGGTTACACATAATTCAGGTGTGTATTTTGACCCTTGGTGATATGTATGTCTATACCTTTTACCTGTACGGTACCTGTTTCTGATGGAATGTGTTCTGTACACTGTAAAAAATATTTGTTTAGTTTTGAATTAAAAAAAAAGTGTGTAACCTGGTTGCCTTAAAATTTTGAGTTAATTAGAACTCATATAGTAAATTATCATAATGAGGCAATCAAGTTACATTGTACTAACTTACTATATGAGTTTCAACAAACTTTAAATTTTAAGGCAACCAGGTCAATCACTTTTTTAAGTTAACACAACAAATAATTTTTTACAGTGTAGGTAAATTTAACTTAACCCTTTATGTCAGTCAATCTATCTCTGTCTGTACTTTATTAGTCAACTTATTTGACTTTATTCTTCGATCGAAGATGAATTGAATAGACAAACACACACACACACACACACACTCTCTTACTTCACAACATCTCCTCACCTTGACTCAGAATAGAAAGCATCCATATATTCAGCGACATTCAAACCTAATGCAAGCCGGGAGCGGTTCAAATCCCATTCGCCTGTCGAGCACTCAAAGAGCGATTTGGTTTACAGTGCATAATTGAACCCAGAAAGGAGTGATCCAGCTTTACCAAGAAGAATACTGATCTTGTGCAGAGATAAAAGCAAACCCACAAGTGTCCCAGCAGAGCTGTCAGTCCGATAGCTCAGAGCGCATCTGTCAGAGCCGTGTGTGAGCTTTACAGGTCTAGGAAGCGTACACATTGATGGATCCATGTACTGTGTATATACCTAAAGTGCTCTTGGGGTCAGTCGAGTCAGTACAACACGGGACTATCCAATACACAGACAGTAAGACAAGCATACATGCCAACCTATACGGAATGTCCGTATTTTATACAGATTTGATTCAATAAACGTAGTATACGGGCGTATAAATAAAGTTATACGGATTCTTTAAAAAAACTTCAATATTTATTTAGAGCTATAATCAATTCCCACGATGATAAAAGAGCGCATAACATTTACAAACGTACTGTACACCACAGACAGCCAGTAAAGTCTTATGAAATTGCGCGTTATCTTGTGGTAGCGAGACTTCGTTCCACTTTTGATCATGCGCACACCGCATTGCGAGAATCCCGCCAACCGGGAAGTCATAGACATATAAACATAGACCCCGCCTTCTGCGTAGAATCATACGTCATCCTCGCCGCCATATTGGATGTGGCAAAGTGGAGATTCTTCAGCCGTCTCTGGTATAGCGTCTAGACAGTAGCCGAGAATAAAGATGCCTCATTCATGTGCTGCGTTTAACTGTACCAACAGGTTTACCGTCCAAACGAGATCACATGGGATTACCTTTCACAGGTGAGACTGGAAAAATACTTTTCATTGTATTTGGTCATTATAACGTAATTTTACGAACAGATTTTCCTGACTTTGTGGCTAATATGAAGTCTCGCGCATAATAGCCGCTCGGTGAAACCTGTCTCCAAACAACGAAGTATTTCCTTCGTAACTATGCTGATAACACTTTGTGTTTTTGTCAAACATTGGAGCTTTGTATTCATTCTGAAGGTTTATTGTTATTAATATTGAATAAAAAGTAACTGGGATATATTATTGTTAATTATCATTCAAATTTTAGGTAAATTATTTTAATTTGCATCTTATACGGATTTTATAAGGGAAATACGGATTTTGGAGGTTGGTTATACAGGTTTGATTGACCAAAGGTTGACATGTATGGACAAGCTCAATTCAAAGTACGCACAAGACAGAGGGTAAATAAACAAAATACACACTAATTACGTAGGAGTATAATGATCTTTAAAAGCAAACTGCACTAACTACAGTGACAGTTTATGGAAAAATAAAGCAATTTTCAAATCAGTTCCAGCCTCCTAAGTAGGCAGCCTTTTTAGGCTGCATTAACACACTCCCAAGATAAAGGCAGCTGCCATATTTGTTCTGTGGTTACAATTAGTTAATGAAGTAAACATGACTCTTATCAACCAGTGATCTTTGTCGGAAAAGTTAACATTTGAGTTCATTATGAAACAAAAGCTCCTTTCTTGTGTTTTCTAGGAAACTAATGCTTTTCCCTAACCGTCAAGTACATTTTCCCACAAGCTTGTGCACCAGTAAGTTCACCAGGAATCCTCCTTGACACACAGTCATACCGATAGTCTGGCATTTTCTTCCTGTATGTATTGGTCACAATGAAACAATGTTTCATGCTTGGCATCTCATTAAGAAAAAGTTAATGATGAATGTACAACCCCAATTCCAAAAAAGTTGGGACGCTGTGTAAAAGATAAATAAAAACAGAATGTGATGATTTGCAAATCATGGAAACTCTATATTCCATCGAAAGTAGTACAAAGACATCATATCAAATGTTGAAACTGAGAAATTTTATTGTTTTTTTGAAAAAATATATGCTCATTTATTGCTCAGTTCAGTTGCCTTCTCTGGGCCCGAGCTCTTTTATGATGGACTGAGGGGAAGTGGAAAACTGTCCCGAGGTCTGATGAATTAAAAGTAGAAATTCTTTTTAGAAATCATGGACACCATGTCCTCCAGGCTAAAGAGGAGAGGGACCATCCGGCTTGTTATCAGTGCACAGCTCAAAAGCCAGCGTCTGTGATGGTATGAGGGGGCATTAGTGCACATGGCATGGGTAGCTTGTACATCTGGGAAGGCATCATTAATGCTGAATGATATAAACACGTTTCAGAGCAACATGCTGCCATCCAGACAAAATCGTTTTCAGGGAAGGCCTTCCTTCTTTCAGCAAGACAACAGCAAACCACTTTCTGCACAGATTAAAACTACATGGCTCCGTAGTAAAAGAGTCCGGGTGCTAAACTGGCCTGCTGCAGTCCAGACCTGTCTCCCATTTCAAACATTTGGTGCATTATGAAGCACAAAATATGACAAAGGAGACCCCGAACTGTTGAGCAACTGAAATTGTATATCAGGCAAGAATGGGGCAACATTTCTCTTTCAGAACTACAGCAATTGGTCTCCTCAGTTCCCAAACATTTACAGAGTGTTGTTAAAAGTAGAGGTGATGCAGCACAGCCGTAAACACGCCCCTGTCCCAACTTTTTTTGAAACATGTTGCTGTCATCAAATTCAAAATGAGCATATATTTAAAAAAAAACAACAATAAAATTTCTCAGTGTCAACATTTGATATGTTGTCTTTGTACTATTTTCAATGAAATATAAGGTTTCTGTGATTTGCAAATTATTGCATTCTGTTTTTATTTACAGTTTACACAGCATCCCAACTTTTTTTTTGGAATTGGGCTTGTAAAGCTAACGGGAAAAAATCCATTCATTCCTTCATTTGAGAAATGGAGTTCTGTGGGACAATTACATTCTTAAGGCAATTCATCATCATCCTCTCACTCCATAGAGGAGCACAGGCCATCGAGCACTCATCTCTAACGCACGGTTTTGAGATATCTTTTTAAGTCTACTCCAGGTGTACACTTCTGTCTTCATTTCTTCCTCCACATATTCCTCAGTCTTTCCTGACTGCCTCTTCCTGTTGGGTTCCATGTCAGTGCCAGTTTTGTGATGTTGTTTTTTGGCTTTCGCAGACTATGACCAATCCATGCCTATTTTCTTCAACTAATAAGTTGCTCTACTGGCTCCTGCCCCGTTTGTTCCCATAGATCTTCATTCCTGATTGTTTCTGCTCACCAAATTCTTAAGATTCTTCTGGGTTTTTTCTTGATAAACACATGAACTTTCTGGAAGATAGTCTTTGTAGCCCTCCAAGTTTCAGATCCATAAAGTAAAACTTTTTTTTTTTACGTTGATATTAAAGATTTGCTGTTTGGTCGATCTTGTGATGTTACTGGTCTTCCATATCTTCTGTAAGCTGTTAAATGCTGCTCTGGCTTTTCCAATCCTATCTGTTCCTCCACTAGCATTAATGGTATTAACCATTATTTTATTTTGTCCTAATCGTCTTTCAACTAAAATGCAGGATGTGGAATGCTAGTATAGGAATATATAAATATTGTTTCTATTCAGAGCAAACCAAAATGAAAAACAAATTGTTTCTAATTCCAATGTATAGACATCTGTACTTGTTTTATTAGTGTTGTTAGCTTAGCATCAGTCTAGCTCTAGTGTATATAAAGGGTATTCAACTAAAATTTATGAAGGTTTTGCGACAGAAAATTCTTTGCTGACAAACATCTGGTTAAGAGACAAACCCGACTAAATGGCGACAGCACTGAGCTGTTAAGGGTTAAACGTGAGTGACTAGTTCATGTTTTGTTTCATAGAGACACTTCAAGAAGATGAATGACTCAACACATACAATGCCTTGCAAAAGTATTCATCCCCCTTGGTGTTTGTCCTGTTTTGTCACATTTCAATCTGGAATTAAAATGGATTTTGGGGGGGTTAGTACCATTTGATTTACTCAACATGCCGACCACTTTAAAGGTACATATTGGTTTTTTTATTGTGACACAAAGAATGATTAAGATGAAAAAACAGAAATCTGAAGGGCGGCACGGTGGTGTAGTGGTTAGCGCTGTCGCCTCAAAGCAAGAAGGTCCTGGGTTCGAGCCCCGTGGCCGGCGAGGGCCTTTCAGTGTGGAGTTTGCATGTTCTCCCCGTGTCTGCATGGGTTTCCTCCGGGTGCTCCGGTTTCCCTCACAGTCCAAAGACATGCAGGTTAGGTTAACTGGTGGCTCTAAATTGACCGTAGGTGTGAATGTGAGTGTGAATGGTTGTTTGTTTCTGTGTCAGCCCTGTGATGATCTGGCGACTTGTCCAGGGTCAACCCCGCCTCTCACCCATAATCAGCTGGGATAGGCTCTAGCTCGCCTGCGACTCTGTAGAACAGAATAAGCAGCTACAGATAATGGATGGAAACAGAAATCTGGAGTGTGCATAGGTATTCACCCCCAAAGTCAATACTGTATAGAGCCACCTTTTACTGAAATTACAGCTGCAAGTCTCTTGGGGTATGTCTCTATTAGCTTAGCACATCTAGCCACTGGGATTTTTGCCCATTCCTCAAGGCAAAACTGCTCCAACTCCTTCAAGTTAGATGGGTTGTGTTGGTGTACAGCAATCTTCAAGTTATGCCACAGATTCTCAATTGGATTGAGGTCTGGGCTTTGACTCGGCCATTCCAAGACATTTAAATGTTTCCCTTTAAACCACTCCAGTGTAGCTTTAGCAGTATGTTTAGGGTCATTGTCCTGCTGGAACGTGAACCTTCATCCCATTCTGAAACCTCTGGCTGACTCAAACAGGTTTTCCTCCAGAATTGCCCTGTATTTAGTGTCATCCATCTTTCCTTCAGTCCTGACCAGCTTTCCTGTCCCTGCAGATGAAAAACATCCCCACAGCATGATGCTGCCACCACCATGCTTCACTGTAGGAATGGTGTTCTCAGGGAGATGTGTTTGTGCCACACATGTCATTTCCAATGATGGCCAAAAAGATCAATTTTAGTCTCATTTGACCAGAGAATCTTCTTCCATGTGTTTGGGGAGTCTGCCACATGCTGTTGGGCAAACGCCAAACATTTTTTCTTATTGTTTTTCTTTTAGCAATGGCTTTTTTTTTCTGGCCACTCTTCCATAAAGCCCTGCTCTGTGGAGTATACGGCTTAAAGTGGTCCTATGGACAGATACTCTCATCTCCGCTGTGGATCTTTGCAGCTCCTTCAGTGTTCTCTTTGGTGTCTTTGTTGCATTTCTGATTAATGCCCTCTTTTCCCGGTCTGTGAGTTTTGGTGGGCGGGGCCTTCTCTTGTCAGGTTTGTAGTGGTGCCATATTCTTTCCATTTTGCTATAACGGATTTAATGGAGCTCCGTGGGATATTCAAAGTTTGGGATATTTTTTATAACCCAACCCTGATCTATACTTCTCCACAACTTTGTCTCTGACCTGTTTGGAGGCTCCTTGGTTTTCATGTTGCTTGCTTAGTCGTGTTGCAGAGTCAGGGTCCTTCCAGAACAGGTTGGTTTATACAGACATCATGTGACAGATCATGTGACACTTTGATTGCACACAGGTGGATCTTAATCAACTAATTATGTGACTTATGAAGTGAATTGATTGGAGCAGCTCTTATTTAGGGGTTTCATATGAAAGGGGGTGAATACTTATGCACACTCCAGGTTTCTGTTTTTTCGTCTTAATTATTGTTTGTGTCACAATAAAACAACAATTTGCCCCTTTAAAGTGGTCGGCATGTTGTGTAAATCAAATGGTGCTAACCGTCCAAAAATCAATTTTAATTCCAGCTTGTAATGCGACAAAACAGGACAAACACCAAGGGGGTGAATACTTTTCAAGACACTGTAGCAATTGGTCTGATTCAGTGAAGTGCAAATACTGGTTCTGCCTTCAGTCGGCGGTCTACCTGTTGGTGACCCCTGCTGCATATCACCACAAAGACTCTTTCTTCTCTAAAATATCAATCTGTCACTGCAATAGTTTCAGCAATAAGTTTAAAAGCCTCAGCACTGGAAGCCTCAGGTTCCTCAGTGTGCACTGGTGGCCAACAGATGTTGCCTCCCTTCCACTTGCCTAGCATTACCAGTTCTTGTTTCCAGAACCAACTCAATCTTACCAGTTATGAATCCAGTTTTGTAGTGGACAAGCAAGTAACAATTCAAGTTTAGGCACTAGAAGCTTGACAAAATAAAAGTCCTAACAGTACACATTAGCTATGCAGAACAACAGGGAAATAACAATGTGGCAGAGGTCTGACTGTTTAAGGCACTAAATGAAAAAATAAGTATCCAAATCTAAAAAGAAATTCAGAGGAAGGACATTCGAGAACCTGACATGATGAAATCAGACTTCTTCTATTCGAAAAGGGATCATAGAGAACCTGAAATAACAGGTGTTATTTCAGGTGGTGGCACGGTGGCATAGTGGTTAGCACAGTCACCTCACAGCAAGAAGGTTCCGGGTTCGAACCCAGCGGCCGGCGAGGGCCTTTCTGTGTGGAGTTTGCATGTTCTCCCCGTGTCTGCGTGGGTTTCCTCCGGGTGCTCCGGTTTCCCCCACAGTCCAAAGACATGCAGTTAGGTTGACGTGGGGTGGCTGTGGGCTGAGGTGCCCTTGAGCGAGGTACCGAACCCCTGACTGCTCCCCGGGCGCTCTGGTGTGGCTGCCCACTGCTCTGAGTGTGTGTGTGTGTGTGTGTGTTCACTGCTTCAGGTGGGTTAAATGCAGAGGATGAATTTCACTGTGCTTGAAGTGTGCATGTGACAAATAAATAATAATAATAAATAATAAAGAATAAAGGTTTCTTCTTAAAAAAAAAAAAAGCTTGTCCATTGGAAAAACAAGTCTTTTAAGCATTGTTTTTGTCTGCTTGTTGTAGGTAATCCTGGATCTTCATCTGACGTGTGAGAAGGTCAAAGACATAGTGTGCACTTTTCCCCTACGTGTCCTTCACCCACTCATCAAATCATGACCGTCGCCACAAGTGACCACATAGATGAAGCTGCGGCTCATCCGGGTCAACCTCAGGACACATACGACCCGGAACCAGACCACGAGTGCTGCGAGCGAGTGGTCATTAACATCTCAGGTCTACGATTTGAGACACAGCTTAAGACACTCTCTCAGTTTCCTGATACTCTGCTCGGGGACCCTAAAAAGAGGATGCGCTACTTTGATCCACTAAGGAATGAGTACTTTTTTGACCGGAATCGACCCAGCTTTGATGCCATTCTATACTATTATCAGTCTGGTGGACGGCTACGGCGGCCAGTTAATGTCACTTTGGATATTTTCTCAGAGGAGATCCGCTTCTACGAACTCGGCGAGGAAGCCATTGAGATTTTCAGGGAGGATGAAGGATTTATTAAAGAGGAAGAGAAACTACTGCCAGAGAATGAGTTTCAAAGGCAGGTGTGGTTGTTGTTTGAGTATCCAGAGAGTTCTGGTCCAGCCCGGATTATTGCCATCATTTCCGTCATGGTCATCTTAATTTCAATCGTCAGTTTCTGCCTAGAGACACTACCTATTTTTCGCAATGAAGACATGGAGATGCACAAAGCCTACACCAGCGACTCCAACTCCACAGTGAGCTATACATCTACCTACTTCACTGACCCCTTTTTCATCCTGGAGACACTTTGCATTATTTGGTTCTCCTTTGAGTTCCTGGTCCGTTTCTTTGCCTGTCCAAGTAAGGCAGGCTTCTTTGTGAACATCATGAACATCATTGACATTGTCGCCATCATTCCATATTTCATCACACTGGGGACTGAATTAGCTGAAAGTCCAGAAGATGGTCAACAGGGTCAACAGGCCATGAGTTTAGCAATTCTCAGAGTGATCCGATTGGTGCGAGTGTTCAGGATCTTCAAGCTCTCACGTCACTCAAAAGGTCTTCAGATTCTGGGTCAGACTCTCAAGGCAAGTATGAGAGAATTGGGGCTTCTTATCTTCTTCCTCTTCATTGGAGTCATCCTCTTCTCCAGTGCCGTGTACTTTGCGGAAGCAGACGAAGCAGATTCCCAGTTTATCAGCATTCCGGATGCTTTTTGGTGGGCAGTAGTATCTATGACCACTGTAGGATATGGAGACATGGTTCCGACCACCATTGGGGGTAAAATTGTCGGTTCCTTGTGTGCTATCGCCGGTGTCTTGACCATTGCTCTTCCAGTCCCTGTCATCGTGTCCAACTTTAACTACTTCTACCACAGAGAGACAGAGGGAGAGGAGCAGGCACAATACCTCAATGTGACCAGCGCCCCTAAGATCGACTCGACGGAGGATCTGAAAAAGAGCCGAAGCGTCTCCAGCATGAGCAAATCTGATTACATGGAGATCCAAGAGGCTGTGAACAACAGCAATGAAGATTTCCGTGAGGAGAACCTCAAAACCGGCAACTGCACACTTGCTAACACCAACTATGTCAACATCACCAAGATGCTCACTGATGTATAGCTGGATATTTCTTGCTAGCAGAGAGCAGATTGAAAAGCTTTTTGTGAAGGGATAAGCCAAGTTCATCCATGTTTCTGTGGCTTTAGGATGCTGAAGATCAGAGAAGTTCAAATTGAAGTGGAGGATCATCAACAGTTCTCTTGAAGAATGCGAAAAAATACCAGGTGTACTGGATTTGAGATAAATCTATGCGCGTTAACCACGCCCATCACCATAACCTTAACTATTCAGCAACTGCAGCAGGAATACCTATCACTTATGTATAATTGGGAGACCATTCCATCATCTCTGCTTGTAGCCAAAATCGTAGCCAAACCACTAGAAATGCTAGCAAACGTAGCATAAGGGACCATCGCTAAACTGCCACCTCAAAGAGGACTTTCCTCTTCACTGATAAACAAAGAGCTAGAATAAAGAAATAAAAAAGAAAGTTGTTAACACGCTAAAAGCATACTGAGCCACTGCAGCATTCCATACGTAATGTAACATTCCTCTTTGCGAGCCATGACAGAACGAAGGTGTACAGTCGATTAAAAAAATCACAGTCCACTAACACGAGCTGGTATTATTTCATCAGTTATCAAACACTAACATGGTGATTTCTCAAGTGTCATGATGATAGTATGTCATGGAGATGACTTTGAGAATAACTGAGGAAATGTGGATTAGTGTTTGATAACACTTGAGGAAATAAAATCATGTAGTGCACTCAGATTTTTCTACTCGACTGTATGTGTGTGGTCATGGACTAGATGTGTCTCACTGCAATATTTACTCATTCCATTTTCTTTTAGGATTTGTTCACAAGACCCCTTTCCTGCATTGTACTTCAGCAATGCGACATGTAGTGGAGTTTCTTTTTTCCATTTTATTTTCTTTCTCTCTAGCAGGGTTTGTAGCTAGGACATCTAATGTAGAATGACATTCAATGGGATAGTGGGCATTCAGTTTTTGTGGTTTGGGCAATGGCATGCTCCAAGACGCTTTTCCACCAAAGAACAATGGAACAATATTCTTCACTGTTTTGCATCGTTGTCTGAATATCAGGTTGACGTTAATGTCAGGGGCTGTATTCACAAAGAATCTTAAACGTTAGAAGTAGCTTCTGACTGGCAGATTTAAGGGAAACTCTTCAAAAATAAGCATCTTAATCTATACATTAAGACTCCTATTTTTACCTCCACCAACTTTGTTGGAGGAGGTCATGTTTTCGACTATGTTAGTGTGTTTGTTCCCAACGTAACTCAAAAAGTAGTGAACAGATTCTGATGAAATTTGGCGGAAAGGTTTACCATAGGCCAAGGAACAATTGAGTAGACTTTGATGCAAATCCGGATATGTATGTGGTTCCAGACTCCTATTTTTACCTCCACCAATGTTCTTAGAGGAGGTTATGTTTTTGCCTACATTTGTTTGGTTGTTCCCAACATAACTCAAAAAATAGTGAACGGATTCTGATTAAACTTGAAGGAAAGGTAGAACATAGGCCAAGGAACAATTGATTAGACTTTGATGCAAATCCAGATATGTACATGGATCCAGGATTTTCTTGTCTGTTCCCAACGTAACTCAAAAAGTAGTGAATGGATTCTGATGAAATTTGGTAGAAAAGTTTACCCTAGGGCAAGGAACAATTGATTAGACTTTGATGTAAATCCGGATATGTATGTGGCTCCAGACTCCTATTTTTTACCTCCACCAACTTTCTTGGAGCAGGCTATGTTTGTTTGGTTGTTCCCAACATAACTCAAAAAATAGTGAATGGATTCTGATGAAACTTGGAGGAAAAGTGGAACATGGGCCAAGGAACAATTGATAAGACTTTGATGCAAATCTGGATATGTTTGTGAATCCAGGATTTTCTTGTCTGTTCCCAGTATAATTCAAAAAGTAGTGAACAGATTTTGATGAAATTGGTGGAAGGGTAAGCCATGGGCCAAGCAACAATTGATTAGATTTTGACACAAATCTGAATATGTGGCTTGGTGGAGGTATGGACTCTACCGAGTGCCCTTCTAGTTCGTCGTCTTTACAAAATACAAAGCCATGGCCACACTATGCTATAGTCCCTTACATGGGCTCTGTGAGTCTGTAACCAATCCTCTAAGTCTATGTAATACAGTTGTACCTACTAGCCACTATCTGTATCTATCTGTTTAGTGCTATAAATATTAGCATCTATATCTGTATTCAGATCTAAAGCTAGGGTAGGTGTGGCCTAAAGGGAAATAAGTTTTGTTGTTGTTTCATTAAATATGATAACCTGCAGAGATAGAGATAGAAATGTCACAATTGTGCAATATACAGAATACACACATACTGTATATTATCTCTGATAACTTTGCCAAAAAATATATATTTTTGACATAAGCATTGAGATGTTTTTTAATGTATGAAATGAGCAACACTTTCATGTTTTTTTTTTTTTGCACTTCGACTTTGCACCAGCCAATCACAAAACCATTCCTTTGTACAAAATGTATCTCAGCGGCTTTGTTAAATGGTTTTGAGTGTCAACGTTGAGTTTAAGAGCTTTTATTACAACTTAAGAGAACTCTTAACGGCAAGACGAGATTATTTGTGAATACAGCTGAAGCTGTGCAATTGTACATCACAAGATTGTTCCCTGAGCCACGTGCCACTAAAAGCATGTGTAAAATTATCTGTTAGTTATCTGCCACACTGCCTCTCATATACAGTGGTGCTTGAAAGTTTGTGAACCCTTTAGAATTTTCTATATTTCTGCATAAACATTATCAGATTTTCACACAAGTCCTAAAAGTAGATAAAGAGAACCCAGTTAAACAAATGAGACAAAAATATTATACTTGGTCATTTATTTATTGAGGAAAATGATCCAATATTACATATCTGTGAGTGGCAAAAGTATGTGAACCTTTGCTTTCAATATCTGGTGTGACCCCTTGTGCAGCAATAACTGCAACTAAACGTTTGCGGTAACTGTTGATCAGCCCTGCACACCGGCTTGGAGGAATTTTAGCCCGTTCCTCCATACAGAACAGCTTCAACTCTGGGATGTTGGTGGGTTTCCTCACATGAACTGCTCGCTTCAGGTCCTTCCATAACATTTCCATTGGATTAAGGTCAGGACTTTGACTTAGCCATTCCAAAACATTAACTTTGTTCTTCTTTAACCATTCTTTGGTAGAACGACTTGTGTGCTTAGGGTCGTTGTCTTGCTGCATGACCCACCTTCTCTTGAGATTCAGTTCATGGACAGATGTCCTGACATTTTCCTTTCGAATTCGCTGCTATAATTCAGAATTAATTGTTCCATCAATGATGGCAAGCCGTTCTGGCCCAGATGCAGCAAAACAGGCCCAAACCATGATACCACCACCACCATGTTTCACAGATGGGATAAGGTTCTTATGCTGGAATGCAGTGTTTTCCTTTCTCCAAACATAACACTTCTTATTTAAACCAAAAAGTTCTATTTTGGTCTCATCTATCCACAAAACATTTTTTCCAATAGCCTTCTGGCTTGTCCACGTGATCTTTAGCAAATTGCAGACGAGCAGCAATGTTCTTTTTGGAGAGCAGTGGCTTTCTCCTTGCAACCCTGCCATGCACACCATTGTTGTTCAGTGTTCTCCTGATGGTGGACTCATGAACATTAAAATTAGCCAATGTGAGAGAGGCCTTCAGTTGCTTAGAAGTGACCCTGGGGTCCTTTGTGACCTCGCCGACTATTACACGCCTTGCTCTTGGCATGATCTTTGTTGGTCGACCACTCCTGGTGAGGGTAACAATGGTCTTGAATTTCCTTCCTTTGTACACAATCTGTCTGACTGTGGATTGGTGGAGTCCAGACTTTTTAGAGATGGTTCTGTAACCTTTTCCAGCCTGATGAGCATCAACAACGCTTTTTCTGAGGTCCTCAGAAATCTCCTTTGTTCGTGCCATGATACGCTTCCACAAACATGTGTTGTGAAGATCAGACTTTGATAGATCCCTGTTCTTTAAATAAAACAGGGTGCCCACTCACACCTGATTGTCATCCCATTGACTGAAAACACCTGACTCTAATTTCACCTTCAAATTAACTGCTAATCCAAGAGGTTCACATACTTTTGCCACTCACAGATATGTAATATTGGATCATTTTCCCCAATAAATAAATGACCAAGTATAATATTTTTGTCTCATTTGTTTAACTGGGTTCTCTTTATGAAGAAGAAACCTTTATTCGTCATATGCACACTTCAAGCACAGTGAAATTCATCCTCTGCATTTAACCCATCTGAAGCAGTGAACACATACACACACCCAGAGCAGTGGGCAGCCACACCAGAGCGCCTGGGGAGCAGTCAGGGGTTCGGTACCTCGCTCAAGGGCACCTCAGCCCAAGGCCGCCCCACGTCAACCTAACTGCATGTCTTTGGATTGTGGGGGAAACCGGAGCACCCGGAGGAAACCCACGCAGACACGGGGAGAACATGCAAACTCCACACAGAAAGGCCCTCATCAGCCGCTGGGTTCGAACCATCTATCTACTTTTAGGACTTGTGTGAAAACCTGATGATGTTTGAGGTCATGTTTATGCAGAAATATAGAAAATTTGAAAGGGTTCACAAACTTTCAAGCACCACTATAAATCATGTCTTGCTAGATGCAGGTTGTTAAAAATAATATGGAAGGGGGTCGGTCTTTCTGTGAGGCTTGTGAATGGCCAATTTGCAATGTTCCCAGTTCAGTGGTTCCTAGCCAACAGGAATGTACCAACTCTGGAGTAGGAAGAACTCAAGTACGGGTTCTTGTGGTGGAAACACGTCTATTGTCGGAGCCACAATATCAGAGTTACAGCAAAACTTTGACTGTTATTTAAATGATGCCTGAGTACAAGAATGTGGAAAATTTGAGGAAAATCAATGTTCTTTTGTTAAGTGATGGTCAATCTGTTCAATCAGTCAGTCACAAATTTTATCGTATGACATCACTGCTAGTCTTTCTTTTTATTTCTATGTGCCAAGCATACATTTTGACCCCCCACACACAAACACACACACAAATAACTAGCTCAGCTTTAGCTAGGTTACTAACTAATGTTATTGTTAGCAAGTTTGACATACTTTGCTAGCTACATAATATCGACTAGCTCTTGCTTTAATATGGTAATGTTAGTTAGCTAAGTCAGCCAGCATTAGATAAACTAGCTAAGCCACCTGGTAGATTAGTGTAAATTATGTTATAGTTTATGCTATAAAGCTGGAAGTAAAAAAAAAAAAACTAAAAAAAAAGGCTAGCATTGATGTCGTAAGATGTCATAGGTTTTTGATTGACTCATAAGGATTTATGAGGATGAACTTAGCATCGCTCTGATAGAAGAGGGGCAGGCATATAAAATTTTAATCTTTCTTTAATACAGGTCACCAAAAAGATAACTCACTGCCACTACATATGACCTGTATTATTATTATTATTATTATTATTATTATTATTATTATTATTATTATCCAAATGATTTTCATTCTTCTCACCAAAATGCCAGATCCTGGTGAAACCTATATGAAAAAAAATACAGACATGCTTACTCAAGACACCTTTTATATAAGATAGGATATACTGTAATAGTGCATGCGTGGTTAAAAACATTCCCTGTAGCATGCATGAAGTATGAAAAACTACTTAACTCACGAATATAGTAATAAGTATTCCTATCACTATCGGTATCTATGAATATTTTCTCTGTGAGATTAACAGTATGTGCAATATAGAAATAATCTGTGCCGTGAAATTTCTAATTATTATTATTATTATTTTTATCTTTGTATGACATCATGGGATGTCTGGGAGTTTGTATGGGAGTGCTAGTGTACACTTTCAGGGCCTCACTGCAGGAAGGTTGTCTATGTCTCTGTTAGACGCAGCACATACAGTATGACGTTCGAGAATGTTCTTCATGAAAGCCAGCCATGCAGTAAATTTCATTCTGTATTGGCAATATTAAACAAAGCAACAAAAACAACAGCAACAAAAACTCTGAATTTGAGCACAAAGTAGCAAAAATAAGTTATATGCAATATTCGCTAGAAAACTGCCCCAATTCTTAAGCCAGCTGAAAGTTTCAAATACTCCTCCGAAAACAATGTTATCATTCTGAGCTAACAAAAATCCAAACCTGTGTCTCAAATTGTATACTATGACATGATGCTTAAAATTCATCTACAAAGTCTGTACATGAGAGATCAATTGATGCAGTGATCAATTTAAATGCTAAGAAATTGGTACATTTAGTACATTTATTCATTAAATTTAATCACACTACTATGTACTAACAAATGCACTGCACCTGATGTCGACAACAATAGCTGACCGCATTAATTGCTACCTGACATTCAACAGTGTTTGCTTTGCTACGGCTTATTATGTTAATTTGCTGTATATTAACAGTTCATCTGCCCATAAAAACACTTTTTCTACCTCTGTTGTTAGCTGTGTGAGATCTGCCCAAACACAGCTATCGGTCTGACAACTCCAAAGCTGCGGGTCGGATCTGCAAAGTTCCTACTTTCCAGTTTCTGATCACTACTGCAAGCGTTCCAGTGCTTGATGCTTGATAAAAAAAATGGTTGTGCTTGCATCATCTAAAACATCCAGTCACCTGCATAACCTGCAAACTGAGTGAATAATAATTACACCACATTCACTGATATCCACAGGGGAAAAGTTTGTGTTAAAGAGCTATGCTTTTTTTGTTGTTGTTATCTTGGCAAGCATAATATAAGGTTATTTTATCATTAAGTTTATCCCAAATATACACTGTAATAATTTTAAATTTTCTTAAGACGCGTGTCTACCAATAAGGATGTGACTCAACTCATGTGCTAGTATTAGATCACATGAGAAGTTTACTGTAAGTATGAAAAACAAACAGAACTCCGAACAAATTTTGTTTGTATGTAGCAATAGCTTGTATTTTCGGCTTAAAAAATCTCACTGCCAATCTCCAAGGTGCCAACATCTACAGTTTTATTGTAGCGTTTAGGAGTCTTCATGGTATCTAATATATACCATCTATTTCATGGTATATATTTCATGGCAGCCGTCAGAACAAAAGCGAATAAAATTCACTTGGTGAAAAAGCAAAATTCATTACAGGAGATCATAAGTTTTGGAATTTTGAAAAAAAATATTTTATGGTTGCAGAAATACTGTGATTTTAGTGAAAAATAAATAACAGTAATTGCATGCTGATCTCCCCCCCACCCACACACAACTCTACTTAACGTTGTAGCACAAAATAGAAAGGGTTTACATGGTCCTAATAGGTACTGTTAGAACCAGAAAAGGTTGTAGTTTTATGAGCAACTTAGTTTTGGAGGTGAACCCTAACAAATTCCTGGCTGTTGCGTGCTCGCTGCTCACAACGCAGATGGTACAATGTGCCACCCGCTCCTGCCGGCTGCAGCACTGAAAGTGAAAGTGCCTAATTACTGCCATTATTGAGCCTTGTATAAAACTTCAGAACTGCTATAAGGTAAAAGGATAAAAGACGAAGGACAACTAATAAATTCAAGCAACAGGCTAAATACCGTATAAGCTAGACACTTCTTGTGCGGTGAGTTCTTTGGGACAGCACTTTGGACTTCTGTTTCCAGATCGTAGGAACTGCTCCGTGTACCAGACATGGCTCAAATCTTTCTATGTGAATCTGCCACACAGATTTACCTTTTTCAAAATGTATGGAGCACACACCAAACAGTCCTGTCAGCTTGAACTTTCCTCTCTTTGTCTATACAAATCAAACCCATTCATTCCATAAGTGTCCTGCTGACTTTGGGCTATAATGGATCGAAATTCTGCTTTTTTTTTTAAATCGGCTACACTTGAACGACACACCTCTTAGGAGACATGCTTTGGTTTTACTTTTGTTGTGGAATAAAAAAAAATCGTTAAAAACATACTACACTTTGCAAACCAGACAAAGCCAGAAATGCCACAAACTTTCAAGCATTGGACGTA
Source organism: Neoarius graeffei (assembly GCF_027579695.1). Lineage (NCBI taxonomy): Eukaryota > Metazoa > Chordata > Actinopteri > Siluriformes > Ariidae > Neoarius > Neoarius graeffei. The sequence continues at coordinate 79,488,591 of NC_083581.1, read as the reverse complement.
TGACATCACTTACTTTGAATTAACAGTAACTTACCAGGAATGCATTTGTGTAATGGTGGACTCAAAGAGCCAAACTTTACCAGGTAAATAGAACATGTTCCCAGTCTCGTATTAAAGTACAATTTAGAGAGGAAACTATTTAACATGTCTAGTTTTATAAGGTATAATTTCCAGGGGTGATGTCATTTTCCTAAGACTAGCACTTTAATTTGAGGGGATTAAAGCAAATAATGTGCATGAAATCGCTCGCTTCATGCAGTCAAGCAGACAGAGGAAGTCCGTGTGCGCATGCGCAGGTTTACCTTCTTCTTCTTCTTTTGGGTTTTACGGCAGCTGGCATCCACAGTGTTGCATTACTGCCATCTACAGGTTTCCCTTTGAGCGTGCACTGACAGTTCCATCATTCTGTCACTAAACGAACAGCTGATCACACCGAGGTGCTCGCTGAGCGCCAATATTTATTAGTTTGGTCCTGCGTTTCCTTTCCTTCGTATAGAACATAACGTTTTTCGTCTCGCTTTGTGTTACTGTAGTCGGTCTTTCACGTTTCATTCGCACACTCACGTCCTCCATTTTTCTCTCCTGTTTCTAATTTGTATCCCACAATGCCTTGCGTGAACGGGGAAAGCCCACCACGTGATGCATGGTGTAGTATCTTGAATTGGGTCATGGTGAAGCAGGAAAAAATAGTGGAGAATTTAGGGCCACGTGGCCTGAAATTCATTAATTGTTCTGTTGAAAAACCTGAATAAAATTGGAAGTCTGTGATTCGAATTCAGTAGCTTTCGGTCACTAAACAAATATAATTGGGTGTCGGGAAAATTCTTTTTATGACCTACACTTGAAAAATCTGAAAGGCGGTCTACCTTTAACCTTACTTAAAAAGAGCATGCGAACCAATTGCTTTAAAAAAAATAAGTGGAAAAGGAATTGTATGTTCCGCTAACAAATTTGTTAGTAAAACATCCATTAATTATCTGTAGTCGCTTGTCCTGTACAAGGTTGCGGGCGAGCTGGAGACTATGGGTGAGAGGCGGGGTACACCCTGGACAAGTCACCAGATCATCACAGGGCGACACATAGAGATACACATCCATTCACACTCACATTCACACCTACAGTCAATTTAGAGTCACCAGTTAACCTAACCTGCATGTCTTTGGACTGTGGGGGAAACCGGAGCACCCGGAGGAAACCCACGCGGACACGGGGAGAACATGCAAACTCCGCACAGAAAGGCCCTCGCCGGCCACGGGGCTCGAACCCAGAACCTTCTTGCTGTGAGGTGACAGTGATAGCCACTACACCACCATGCTGCCATTAGTAAAACTTATGATTCCTATTACACTTAGTTTTTTTTAAGGCAATCAGTTTGCATACTTTTTTTTAAATACAAGTTTAACTAATGAGAATTTACAGTGTGGTACAGTTCTCTCCACCTGCTAGAATTTTCTTATTCGCAATTTTGACGTCTTTGCAATTTTATCTATAAACGTTGCTAACATAATAATATGAGCTCTTCAGTCAGGGTTGACCAAGGCGACAGTAGCATTGTATTGAAGCATTGCAGTTTGGGTTGTGTTCCGGATTTTCAACATTCTCGCATCAGGATACCAAAATGTACAAATTTTTGAGTTAATATTTTGAGTTATGATCATCAACGTAGCATTGAAAATTAAACATATGATCAAAAACGGTTATTCAGTTCTTCAACATTTGGTTTTGCTACACTTGTGAAAGTATCTACACTCACCGGCCACTATTAAACAAAGGAACTTGCTGTTGATTCTAAGATCCCTGTTCTTGGCTGCAGGAGTGGAACCTAATGTGTTCTTCTGCTGTTGCATGCTGAGATGCTTTTCTGCTCACCACGGTTGTAAAGAGTTGCTATGAGTTGCTATGTCCTTCTTGGCCATTTCCCTCTGACCCTCTCTTATCAACAAGGCGTTTGTTTCCACCCACAGAACTGTCGCTCACTCACTCAGTGTTTTTTGTTTTCTGCACCATTCTGTGTAAACTCTAGAGACTGTTGTGTGTGAAAACCCCAGGAGATCAGCAGCTTCTGAAATACTCAAACCAGTCCATCTGGATCAAACCAACACCCATACCACAGTGAGAGAAAGAAAGTCACACTGTGAGATCACAATGTTTCCCGTTCTGATGTTTGAACATTGTGAACATTAACTGAAGCTCTTGATTTGTATCTGTGGGATTTGATGCATCGTGCTGCTGGCGAGGGATCGGCTGATTACAGAACTGCAGAAAACAGCAGGTGGGGGTGTTCCTAATAAAGTGGCCGGTGAGTGTATTTATACAGAGGTATGCGATTTGAGACACAAATGGCCTACAGTTTCAAAACAGAGTTGTTGCTGTTTAAAATAACGACTGACTGCCAGAACAGGAACGAAAGACTTGTGCTATAAAATGACAACCTTCTTGTAAAGCATGTTCATTCAATTATAATTAGGAATGCTGATATTTTTGTTAATCACTGACGAGGTTATCAGCTAGTGGAACCTGTGGTTTCCATACAATATATAACTAATGTTTTATATATACTGTATTCTCCTTCCATTCTCTCATCTCAGTCTTTCCACTTCAATTATTTCTCTCCTGTTCTTCCGCTGTGCATTTTCCTGAAAGTCGCTTCAGGGTGAGCAGCTTCATGTGACTGCATGCAGTTGATTTTTCTGTTTCGTTTCTGATTGTAGCTCCACAGTGACAAAACGATGCGAGAGATCTCGTCTCTAACGCTGAATATTTATACAAACACATACGATTCGTGTGACAAGTCCGACACTAAATATTAATTACAGCTGCTTAAAGGAGACTCCTGAGTATGTTCTAATGCACTTTCTATAACTGCAGCGCTATACTGAATATAATCACCGCCGCGTATTCTATCTGATATCCAGCTATAACTTTCATATGATATAGCTATACAGTCATACCCAAGAGATTTAGCACGATAGAATTCAATACACAGCCAATATGTTAAAAGGCTAAATGCGTTTATCGTCATCCTCAGTGCTAGCATAAGCGTAATAAAATGCCTCTGCTATTTAACAGCTTTTCACTCTCGTCATAGCTACGACTTAAAGCCAAAATATACTCCAAGCACAAACAGCTGAGGATTAAAGCTGATATTTATAAAAGCTTTGCCTCGTCTCGCAATGTACAGTACCTGGATGAGTGAGTGATCAGATCAAGCCTTCATTTCTCAGTTAATTCACGTCATACTTTAGGTAAAAAATAAAATAAAATAAAAAAAATACACAATGTAAATAAACCGAAATGCAATCAAGCGAAGAAGACGTGTTTGAAGTTTGCTTTATTGCTTTATTAGTTTTGTACTGGAGCTACAAGGCTAAATATTAAGCTGCCAGTTTAGCATTATGTAAACTGCATGGCTTGGGTACATTTCTTTGTTTTTCTTTTTTTGGTTGAACAGTTGCTAAAGTTCATGTACAATTTTTTTGTTTTGTTTTGCTTTATTTTTGTAGGATTAAAACAAAAATGAGAAAAAGTGGAGTACGGATCTCCTGTCATAAAATGTGTGCACTTTATAAAAAACTACTGGATGAAAAAACACTGGACTATGTCTGGAAAAAAACCCCTTCATCTAAGATGCATCGTATCCTTCCAAATAATAATAACTGTAAGGTTTAATAACGATGATGATGATGATGGTGTCAATAGTGATTATGAAAATAATAACAATAATATAAATCATGATAAGATTTATTGACTGTTCTGCTTATTGTCTGTTGTTTGGATTTTAAAAAGCACATTTATTTATTTATAAACACATTTAACGGTTGGACCTTCCATCACTCATGCAAGTCACAATCAAATAGCTGAAGAAACAATTATATACATCATATGGCCACAAGTTTGTGGACATCTGACCATACGTCCTTGTTGGAGATCCCATTCCAGGTTTATTCCGTGTTTCCTGTTATAATGATCTCCAGTCTTCTGGGACGGATTTCCACTAGATCTGTGGGTATTTGTGATCATTCAGACACAAAAGCACTAATGAGATCAGACATTAGTGATTAGTGACAACATTGATGTTGGGTGAGGAGTAATGTCTGGGGTGTTCCAGTTCATCCCAAAGGTGTCCACTGGGGTTGAGTCCAGTCAGGGTTCTGTGCAGGACACTTGAGTTCTTTCACTCCAACCTTGGCAAACCATGTCTTCATGGAGCTCTTGTGCTTTGTGCACAGGGGCATTGTCATGCTGGAACAGGTTTAGGCTTCTTAGTTCCATTTGTGTGCTTCCAACTTTGTCGCAACAGTCTGGAGAAGGCCCACATATGGGTGTGATGGTCAGGTGTCCATAAACAATTGGTTATATAGCATAGCTTAGTTACCACTTAAGTTACAATGAAGTTGCTTAAAGTATCACTCAAGTTGCAAAGATGATTTTTGGATGAAGGACTGAGTTGACATTATTTTTGACTTACTCAGAAGACATTACTACAGTCTGGTGCAGTTCCTGTTACAAAAGGATGGGTCTTTAACACCAAGTTAAACATTTTATTTCTTTTAATTATTTTTTCCTAACATAACTTGGAATTGTACCAAATGCCACACAAGCTAGTTCTTATACAGTGGTGCTTGAAACTTTGTGAACCCTTTAGAATTTTCTATATTTCTGCATAAATATGACCTAAAACATCATCAGATTTTCACACAAGTCCTAAAAGTAGATAAAGAGAACCCAGTTAAACAAATGAGACAAAAATATTATACTTGGTTATTTATTTATTGAGGAAAATGATCCAATATTACATATCTGTGAGTGGGAAAAGTATGTGAACCTCTAGGATTAGCAGTTAATTTGAAGGTGAAATTAGAGTCAGGTGTTTTCAATCAATGGGATGACAATCAGGTGTGAGTGGGCACCCTGTTTTATTTAAAGAACAGGGATCTATCAAAGTCTGATCTTCACAACACATGTTTGTGGAAGTGTATCATGGCACGAACAAAGGAGATTTCTGAGGACCTCAGAAAAAGCGTTGTTGATGCTCATCAGGCTGGAAAAGGTTACAAAACCATCTCTAAAGAGTTTGGACTCCACCAATCCACAGTCAGACAGATTGTGTACAAATGGAGGAAATTCAAGACCATTGTTACCCTCCCCAGGAGTGGTCGACCAACAAAGGTCACTCCAAGAGCAAGGCATGTAATAGTCGGCGAGGTCACAAAGTACCCCAGGGTCACTTCTAAGCAACTGAAGGCCTCTCTCACATTGGCTAATGTTAATGTTCATGAGTCCACCATCAGGAGAACACTGAACAACAATGTGTGCATGGCAGGGTTGCAAGGAGAAAGCCACTGCTCTCCAAAAAGAACATTGCTGCTCGTCTGCAGTTTGCTAAAGATGGACGTGGACAAGCCAGAAGGCTATTGGAAAAATGTTTTGTGGATGGATGAGAACAAATAGAACTTTTTGGTTTAAATGAGAAGCATTATGTTTGGAGAAAGGAAAACCCTGCATTCCAGCATAAGAACCTTATCCCATCTGTGAAACATGGTGGTGGTAGTATCATGGTTTGGGCCTGTTTTGCTGCATCTGGGCCAGGACGGCTTGCCATCATTGATGGAACAATGAATTCTGAATTATACCAACAAATTCTAAAGGAAAATGTCAGGACATCTGTCCATGAACTGAATCTCAAGAGAAGGTGGGTCATGCAGCAAGACAATGACCCTAAGCACACAAGTCGTTCTACCAAAGAATGGTTAAAGAAGAATAAAGTGAATGTTTTGGAATGGCCAAGTCAAAGTCCTGACCTTAATCCAATGGAAATGTTGTGGAAGGACCTGAAGCGAGCAGTTCATGTGAGGAAACCCACCAACATCCCAGAGTTGAAGCTGTTCTGTACGGAGGAACGGGCTAAAATTCCTCCAAGCCGGTGTGCAGGACTGATCAACAGTTACCGCAAACGTTTAGTTGCAGTTATTGCTGCACAAGGGGGTCACACCAGATACTGAAAGCAAAGGTTCACATACTTTTGCCACTCACAGATATGTAATATTGGGTCATTTTCCTCAATAAATAAATGACCAAGTATAATATTTTTGTCTCATTTGTTTAACTGGGTTCTCTTTATCTACTTTTAGGACTTGTGTGAAAATCTGATGATGTTTTAGGTCATATTTATGCAGAAATACAGAAAATTCTAAAGGGTTCACAGATACACAAATCAAGATACACACCCCATTAAAGTGATCAGCTTTTCTGGTGTAAAAAAAAAATGAGACCACGATAAATAATTTCAAAACTTTTCCCACCTTTTATGTGACCTATAACCTGTACAATTCAATTGAAAAACAAATCTGTTAGGGGGAAAATCATTAAAAAAAACATATAATAAGCTGGTTGCATAAGTGTGCACACCCTTAAACTAATACTTTGTTGAAGCACATTTTGATTTAATTACAGCATTCAGTCTTTTTGGGTCGGAGTCTATTAGCCTGCCACATCTAGACTTGGCAATATTTGCCCACTCTTCCTTGCAAAAGTGCTCCAAATCTATCAGATTGCGAGGGCATCTCTTGTGCACAGCCCTCTTCAGGTCACCCCACAGATTTTCAATTGGATTTAGGTCTGGGCTCCGGCTGGGCTGTTCCAAAACTTTAATTTTCTCCTGGCAAAGCCATTCTTTTGTTGATTTCGATGTATACTTGGGGTCATTGTCATGCTGAAAGATGAAATTCCTCTTCATCTTCAGCTTTCTAGCAGACACCTGAAGGTTTTGAGCCAAAATTGACTGGTATTTAGAACTGTTCATAATTCCCTCCACCTTGACTAAAGTCCCTGTTCCAGCTGAAGAAAAACTACCCCAAAACATGATGCTGCCACCACCATGCTTCACTGTGGGTGTGGGGTTCTTTTGGTGATGCGCAGTGTTGTTTTTGTGCCAAACATACCTTTTGGAATTGTGGCCAAAAAGTTCAACCTTGGTTTCATCAGACCATAACACATTTTCCCACATGCTTTTGGGAGAGCTGATGTTTTATTTATTTATTTTTCCAAAATTTAGCTGGGCCTGGATATTTTTCTTTGTAAGAAAAGGTTTCTGTCTTGCGACTCTACCCCATAGTCCAGACCTATGGAGAATACGAGAGATTGTTGTCACATGTAGTACACAACCGGTACTTGCCAGAAATTCCTGCAGCTCCTTCAGTGTTGCTGTGGGCCTCTTGGCAGCCTCCCTGACCAGTTTTCGTCTTGTCTTTTCATCAATTTTAGAGGGACGTCCAGTTCTCAGTAATGTCACTGTTGTCCCATATTTTCTCCACTTCTTGATGACTGTCTTCACTGTGCTCCATGGTATATCTAATGCCATGGAAATGTTTTTGTACCCTTCTCCTGACTGATACCTTTCAGCAATGAGATCCTTTTAATGCTTTGTAAGCTCTCTGTGAACCCTGGCTTTTGCTGAGTAAATGTCAGGGAAATCCTACTAGGACAGCTGAACTTTATTTGGGTTAATCAGAGTCATTTTAATTGATGGCAGGTGTGAACCCAAAAAGACTGAATGCTGTAATTAAATCAAAAGGTGCTTCCACAAAGAATTAGTTTAAGGGTGTGCACACTTATGCAACCACCTTATTGTATGTTTTTTATTTTTTCCCCCTAACAGATTTGTTTGTTTTTCAATTGAATTGTAGCCTAGAGGTTATAGATCACATTAAAGGTGGGAAAAGTTTTGAAATTATTTATCGTGGTCTCATTTTTTTTTTTACATCAGAAAAACCTGTCATTTTAATGGGGTGTGTACACTTTTTATATCTATCTATCTATCTATCTATCTATCTATCTATCTATCTATCTACAGTACTGTGCAAAAGTCTTAGCCCCCCTATTTTTTTTCATACAAACTTTGTTATAGATCTGTATTTTATGATTATTATCAAGTCAACAACACAAAAATATTTTAGAGTTCAAACATTCAGGGTTTTTTCCAGAACAAAATTAAATGATACAGGGAAAAAATGTTTGTATCTGAGCAGTATATTCCATAAGAGAGCACTTTTCAGATGAAAAAAGAAACCATAATGAAGGCTGCTGGGTTTTGGTGTAAAATGAAGAAGTGAGTGTGACAGTCAAAGTGTCCAGAAGAACTGTGGCTGGTTCTGTAAGATGCTCAGGAAAACCTACAGATCATTTCCACATAAAACTGACCTCACTGGACCTGAGACGGATATATATATATATATATATATATATATATATATATATATATATATATATATATATATTTTTTTTTTTTTTTTAAAGCAAAGGGTCGTCTCACACCAAATACTGACTTTGTTTCATTTATTATGGCTCACTGATTACTGTTTATAGTATTTTTTTATGTTGAAACATTTCATTTCATTGTTGGTCAACAGTATTTCTTTACATGTGCCTCAGACTTTTGCACAGGACTGTATCTATCTACAGTGGTGCTTAAAAGTTTGTGAACCCTTTAGAATTTTCTATATTTCTGCATAAACATTATCAGATTTTCACACAAGTCCTAAAAGTAGATAAAGAGAACCCAGTTAAACAAATGTGACAAAAATATTATACTTGGTCATTTATTTATTGAGGAAAATGATCCAATATTACATATCTGTGAGTGGCAAAAGTATGTGAACCTTTGCTTTCAGTATCTGGTGTGACCCCCTTGTGCAGCAATAACTGCAACTAAACGTTTGCGGTAACTGTTGATCAGTCCTGCACACCGGCTTGGAGGAATTTTAGCCCGTTCCTCCGTACAGAACAGCTTCAACTCTGGGATGTTGGTGGGTTTCCTCACATGAACTGCTCGCTTCAGGTCCTTCCACAACATTTCCATTGGATTAAGGTCAGGACTTTGACTTAGCCATTCCAAAACATTCACTTTATTCTTCTTTAACCACTCTTTGGTAGAACGATTGTGCGCTTAGGGTCGTTGTCTTGCTGCATGACCCACCTTCTCTTGAGATTCAGTTCATGGACAGATGTCCTGACATTTTCCTTTAGAATTCGCTGGTATAATTCAGAATTCATTGTTCCATCAATGATGGCAATCTGGTTGTCTCACATTCTGAGGTCCTCAGAAATCTTCTTTGTTCGTGCCATGATACACTTCCACAAACGTGTTGTGAAGATCAGACTTTGATAGATCCCTGTTCTTTAAATAAAACAGGGTGCCCACTCACACCTGATTGTCATCCCATTGATTGAAAACACCTGACTCTAATTTCACCTTCAAATTAACTGCTAATCCTAGAGGTTCACATAGTTTTGCCACTCACAGATATGTAATATTGGATCATTTTCCTCAATAAATAAATGACCAAGTATAATATTTTTGTCTCATTTGTTTAACTGGGTTCTCTTTGTTTACTTTTGGGACTTGTGTGAAAATCTGATGATGTTTTAGGTCATATTTATGCAGAAATATAGAAAATTCTAAAGGGTTCACAAACTTTCAAGCACCACTGTATCTAAATGGAGTACAAGCTACATCTGTACATTATTTTATGTTTGAATCTGTACACAACAGCAGATCTAAATTTATTTTACCCTGGCCACGCCCCCACTCTTGACCGCATGCCCTTGGTGGCCATTTTAAAGCCTGTTTATTCCATTATTTTATTAGCACAAGTAAAATGTGTTAGTGTTAAATATGTCCTATAAGATTATCAGTAGGTCTGTGATAAATTAGAAACTGAGGATTTCAGGTCTTGGCACAGTTTTCTTTTCAAAATGTCAGAAGAAACTGTTTCATGTAAACATCAAGACAAAATGTGAAATACTAAAACAGGGTGTGGGTTGGTCTTTATTCCTCCATCAAATACTGGCAGGAAGTGGACGTGGGTGTCGGAAACTGGGATGAACCTCAATGTGACAAGCAGGAAATCCTTCTGGAAAGACAGCGTGATGTTTCATGCGTTGGAAGATCTCAGGCAAATGAGTCAGACATGCCAGTATGAGGAAAACCCTGTGACATCATTTCCTCTCTGGGATCAGGATGACAGGTTTTGTCTCAGTTGGATGCTGGAAGTGGTTTCCATCCACCTGTTTTTATGTGATGGTTCAAGGGGGGATACTGGAGGATGGGAGCAGGCTGCTGGGAATAAATTATGCTTTGGTGCATCTGTTCCAGTCTCAAAAGGAGTTTGATGGATTCATCTTTGTGTCAATGACTACACTGGAACAAATATGATCATATCTGATGTAGTCAATATGCAGTCAGTTAGATGTCTCTCAGACAGGTAGCTCAAATCTGTTTTTTGTCATATGCAATTTGAGCAGGAAAGGTTTTCCACAGGATGAAATTTAAAAAAATAATAATAATAAAATTCAACTTTTCCCAACTGAATTTCAGTCACATTTTTGTTTGGGGTTTGAAATCTGATTAAAATCAGATTTAACAGCTCAGAGATTCTGCGCTCTCCTTAGATATTTTACTTAAATAGCACAAATGCAAGGACCAATTGGCAATCCTATATCTGATACACTCCTATTTTTCACACCTTTTTCAACGTACAGTATATATTTATTAACCAATACAATCGGCTCTTGGGAGTGCAGTCTGGACCTGGATGCATGTGCATATAGTTTAGAAAATCCCGAGTGTGCGTTATCGTCATGAGAACACCTGACTTTTCCTGCATGCGAGACAAAATAGATACGAGTCACCACAATCCTCCACATGTTAATATGCAACATTAGCAGTTCCTTTCTGCACCTTTGGGAGCAGTAAACATGTCATCAGCATTATTGCTGTAGTCTGCACCAAAAGTTTGTATGAACTGCGAGATCATCACTGATGTCAAATAGGATAAAAACAAATAAATAAGAGGCTGGGGAAGGTTCTGGATAAAAATCTAAGGTGAAAAGCTACTAAAAAGACTAAGGCAAAAGGATAGAGACAGAAAATGCTAAAGCAAAAAAAAAAAGTCTAGAGAAAAAAAATGCAAGGTGAACAAAGTCTTAAGACTCAGGAAGGGGCTAAAACAACCTAGAAGGACACTCAATAGTGTGCATACTGCCGCCAAAACACATATCAACACCAAAACCAAATCACTTGAACTGAGGATAATGCTAAAGCTGTCCACCAAATTTCATCCAAATCTGTTCACTGCTTTTTGAGTTACATTGAGAACAGACAAAAAAAATCCTGGATCCACACACACACACACACATCCAGATTTGCATCAAAATCTAATCAATTGTTCCTTGGCCCATGGCTCACCTTTCCAGCAAATTTCATCAAAATCCATTCACTACTTTTTAACTTACATTGGGAACAGACAAACAAACAAACAAAAAATGGAGACGAAAACATGACCTCATCCAACAAATTTGCCAGAGGTACACGGTCAGAAACAGGGCTACAGTTGGAGTCCATCTCTGTCCCTCAAGGTACAGTTTACACTACTGTACCCCTTAGGGCTCATCATTGGACCTTAGGGTAACCATGTGTACCTTTGTAGGGCCAAAAAGGTGCATATTATGTTCCCAAGCAGTATATAAAGGGTACAAATAAGTACCTTAGATTTGCCCCAGTGACAAGTGGTCGTACCCCTAAAGGTACAACAATGTACTGCATTTTCTGAGTGTTAAAAGAGTAGAGGAGCAACAACAAAGGCAAAAATAAAATAAATAAATAAATTAATTAATTAATTAATTAATTAATTAATTAATTAATAATTCCAGGAAAACGGCTAATGAGAAAAGTTAAATTAACAAAACTAAAGGGGAAAAAAATCAAAAGCTAATAAGCTAGGCAAAAAGCTAAAGCATAAAGGCTAAGAAGAAAATCTGAACCAAGAAGATCAGAGCAAAAGCTAAAGCAAAAAAGGCTAGGGAATAAAGCTAAAGCAAAACACAAAGAAAAGAAAACGCTTAACTAAAAAAGCGAAGGAGAAAGGCAGAAGTGAGGAGGCTAAGGGGGGATCACTGAAGCAAAAAGGCTAGATAAAAATTTCAACATGGAAAGAAGCCTAAAGATAAGAGAAATAGCTAAAGCTAAAATAATAATAATAATAATAATAATAATAATAATAATAATAATAATAAAGTCTGGAGGAAAAACTACAGCAAGGAGGCAAAGAAAAAAGCTCAGGTTGAAAAATGCTAGAAAAAAAGGAGAAAAGTTTAAGGTCTGAGAAGAAGTTGGAACAAAGCTAAAGCAGAGAGAGAGAGAGAGAGAGAGAGAGAGAGAGAGAGAGAGAGAACCTAAAGAAAATAGATTTGGGCAAAACCTCAAGGAAACAAAGCTAAAGAGAAACACTAAAACAAAAAGGCAAGAGCAAAACCTGAAGTAAAAAAAAAAATCACAGAAAAGGCAAAGCTAAAAAATACATAGATCAAATAGCGAAGGAGAAAATGCTATGGTGAAAAAAGTTGAAGCAAAAAGACTGTTTTTAAACCACTCAGGTTTGTTGCAACGGTGTGGGGTGTACTGATACTGCTGGGTGTGTGTGTGTGTGTGTGTGTGTGTGTGTGTGTGTGTGTGTGTGATGACCCACATCACTCTCACTGCAGTGTGTTCCTTTCAGCAGTCTCATAAGACAGAAAAATGTGTCGCAGCTCCAAGGATACTGCAGCATACAAGTGTGTGTGTGTGTGTGTGTGTGTGTGTGTGTGTGTGTAACACGCTCAGCTTTGTTTTTTTTTTAATAAATAAATAATAAAAAAACCGCAGTCCACCTGAAGGTGAAGAAAACTGGATCACTGCAGCTGAGCTGAACTCTGCTACCAGACTTTTCCCAAGGACACAGAAAGATCCAGAACGTTCCACTGTTTACATCAGTGTCAAATTTATCTTACATTTGAAAAACTTCCGGTTGTTATTTGCATCGTGTATCTTTATATACATCATGTTTGGATCATACAGTATGACCTTGATATTTTTATTTCACCACGTATCAAACACTAATACACCGTTTTCCTCAGCTTCTTTCTTGTTATTCAAGAATTTAACACTGACAGATCGACAAAACCTCTTAGCTCCACAAAACTGGCATCTACTCTATCTCAATATTTTTAGAATCAGAATAAATCTGACATTAAACATTACTAAAAAATTATTTACAAGCTATTTTACAATCATGAACATTTTATAATTCACATTCAGACAGGCATTGTTTCCTGTCAGCTAATAACTGATTAGCTAATCGCTAATAACCCAAACAAGATAGTTTGCTAATAGAAACAGTAATTTACCCATGATAGAGAAAAAGTATTTTCTGACTTTGCCAACTCGCTAGTGTCTGTGGTTCACCAGTGGTTATGCTGAAGTTAGATTTGATCAGCTAATCACAGATTTGATGCTTGTTAGCAAGTTTGGATAGCGATACTGCCAGATAGCTTCATGTGACCTGAGCTAACTAGTTAGCAGGCCCACCTTTTTCTCAGTGCTGTACTGGTAGCTGCTGGCTCAGCTTATGTTATTTGAGTAATGTAAAATAATTATATTATATGGACACGAGTGTTTTAGTGTGAAATACACCACTGGTATTTTTGATCCGAGCTCCATCCGGGACGTGGAGAACCAAAACCGTGACATAAATCTCTATCTGTCACTCGTGAGGAAATCGATGAATTGTTTTGATAAATTTGGGGACTTTTTGTTTGTGAATGTGTCGATATAATAAAAAGAAAATCACATGTTGGCTTGAAGATATGAAGTTTATCTTCTCGTGTTGAAAAACTCACATTTTCATACGAAATACCTCACAGATCTGAGCGACATATTTAAATAATATTGGCTGGCTTTTTTCGTGGTCTATCAGATATATTCCATTCAGCGAGCATGATACTGAACGAGTCGAAGACAAGTAGCTGAATGGAATATATCTGATAGACCATGAAAAAAGCCAGCATTATTATTATTATTATTACACATACACATTCCTTTTGGGTGTTCAACGCGTCTTTCTCTTTCAAATTCCCTCAAAATCTTCCATATTTAAACAAAGCAAACCTGGCGGCCATGCTTGTTTACAAATTGTCACAGTCACTCGCTAGCGTGGAAGTCTTACATCTCTGATGTGTGACATCATGTTGTCTTGACAACCATGCAATATCGTAAACCATATTCAGTGCTTATTCTCCATTGGGTAGAGTGATGTAATACATGTAGGATAAGCGATACGCTAACAATATTGCATGCTATCAAACCAAATGAATGAAACCCGCTAGAAGGGAATAGAACACATTTTTATTCCATTGAAAAGTGTCCTGTATGGATACTAATTCCCGATATTTCACTCCAATTGACTTTGCTCTCGGTGTTTTCCCACTGACCAGATGCGCATTGGCAAAATGGTGAACCAGTTCAAAATTAAAATTCTTTTCATTAACTTTTTTTTTGTGGATGTGTCCATATAATATAAAGAACATAACATGGTGACATGAAGATATGGAGCTTATCTTCTCGTGCTAAAAATATTTTCACTCATTTGCTTCACTCACTCATGATATATCCATTCACCACTTAAAGATAAACTACATATCTCCACACCACTGTATAATATCCTCTAGCTATGTCAGAAAATACACAAATTGTGGTAATCAATTTACATATTTAGTTTGGAAACTAGGCGGCACAGTAGTGTAGTGGTTAGCACTGTCGCCTCACAGCAAGAAGGTCCGGGTTCGAGCCCCGTGGCCGGCGAGGGCCTTTCCGTGTGGAGTTTGCATGTTCTCCCCGTGACCACGTGGGTTTCCTCCAGGTGCTCCGGTTTCCCCCACAGTCCAAAGACATGCAGGTTAGGTTAACTGGTGACTCTAAATTGAGCGTAGGTGTGAATGTGAGTGTGAATGGTTGTCTGTGTCTATGTGTCAGCCCTGTGATGACCTGGCGACTTGTCCAGGGTGTACCCCGCCTTTCGCCCGTAGTCAGCTGGGATAGGCTCCAGCTTGCCTGCGACCCTGTAGAACAGGATAAAGTGGCTACAGATAATGAGAGATGAGATGAGTTTGGAAACTATATTTTTTTTGAATGAGGCTAGAGTCTTCTCTTAGCTAACATGCTACCCGACAGTGTTATCAGACTTGCTAACCTCCCAAGAATGAAATGCAGTAGATAAAAGTGCACACTGCAGTCGTGTCCTTCTATGGGGTCCAGGGGGGATTTTTTTTGGAAAAAATAGTGTAAAATGGTGCATTCTCCTGCCCTCTGAGTGCCATATTTGAGGAAAATTAAAGTAGGAAAATTCAGAGAAAATCACTGGAGGACAACAGAAAATATGGTCAACATCTTTACTGCCATCATACTGATCTCCTCCAGACTCACTAACTGCTAGCACAATGTTGAATAACAGTAACAAACCAGTACGAGTCACCTTGTAGACCCACTCAGGTGGTAGGTAGCCTACAAAATGTACATGCATGAGATCTAACACATGTATGGCAATTTTTGTCTCAATACACAGTCATGAAAATGACAAATCAAGTATTTTAGACACAAATTAAACTCACTAGCATTTGAAACAGCAAGTATAACAGTTTTTGCATAGGAAGTGGGAAAAATGCACCTGAAGATTTGTGGTTGAAACTATACTATTCTCATTATCTACAAGTTATCAAATTATTACAAACTGGCATTCCTGCTTGAGGTTGACAGATTCAACTGCTCAAGTCGCCTTGAACTTGATGTAATAGTGAATCTTTTTTTTTTTAGTTTTCATTGTTTGCGATCACCAGAGCGTGTTTGGTTTTTACAATATTTGTGCGATTTGTTGTAATATGTGAGCTCATCGCTGATTGGTTAGAACCATAACGAGAACCAATGGACTGGTATGATAGAGCGATACAATTTAGATTCAACATCATTATCATCATCGCACCGTTCCGTTGGCTCCCGGCATGGTTCTAGCCAATTGGCAACGAGGTCGCAAAGCCAAATAAGGGATCGACTCATACAAGTATACGGTCACTTAATATGACTATCTGTAGGTGTATCAGACGCTCGCTGGCCGTGCTGTGAAAATTGTCCATGCAGACGCTCATCTAAGTTTCCAAACCTGTCATTGCTTAACACTTGAATATTTTCTATCATGAATACCATCATTAAAAATCGTATAATCTCTGATTTCCAAAGAAATGTATCTGGTTAAGATCTGTTCAGTTCTTTGCGAGTAACGGCAGGTTGAAGTCGGTACAACAGAGCAAAAACTCTGCTCGCGTGATGTCGGGAAACTGCCGGTGCTTTTCTTTTTGAGTCATGGGAAAGTGCTCAGGCTCTCTCTCTCTCTTCTGATCGGTTTCCCACTGGATTACTCATCAATATCAATCAGATCACTTTTATAGGGATGTTCTCTCGCTCTCACTGTTTCTGATGAAGGATTCAGCAAAATTTTCCCTCTGCTAGTTTTGATGTTCTGATTCACGGGAGATTTTGAAGTGAGTTTTCAGAGCTTTACCTACTTATTTTTTCCAAATCAAATTGATTCCTCTAAATAAATAACTATTTAGAATATAACTGGAGTTGTTTTGATGAAAAATATTGAGATCTTAGTGGTTGGAATGATATTTAAAAAAACAGAAGTCAGAAACGCGAGTGTCGATTTCAGTTCAGTTAATGTGAATTGTTTATTGGATGTGGATCAGACAGTTTTTTTGAGGTTCGCCTTGAAAGCTGTGAACATTAATTGAAATAATAATTTATGTTCTTTCATATAAACACTGATAGGCCCTACTGAGAAATACAAAGGCTTACAGAGCACAAAGAGGGGATTAGAAATAATCTTTTATTACTTTTTTTATTCAGTGTACCGATTTAACCGGTTTTACATAATTAGCATAATTAATGCTAATTAAATACTAATTTGCATAATTTGTTTTTACTAATTTTTCAAACTTTGTATTCAGTATACAACCATCTATGTGCCTGCCAATTTCCATGTAAATCTCTTGAAAAATAGAAAAAGTTATGAAGAAAAAACTTTTGATCTCATTGGTTAATGAGGGCTGCACGGTGGTGTAGTGGTTAGCGCTGTCGCCTCACAGCAAGAAGGTCCGGGTTCGAGCCCCGTGGCCGGCAAGGGCCTTTCTGTGTGGAGTTTGCATGTTCTCCCCGTGTCCGCGTGGGTTTCCTGCGGGTGCTCCGGTTTCCCCCACAGTCCAAAGACATGCAGGTTAGGTTAACTGGTGACTCTAAATTGAGCGTAGGTGTGAATGTGAGTGTGAATGGTTGTCTGTGTCTATGTGTCAGCCCTGTGATGACCTGGCGACTTGTCCAGGGTGTACCCCGCCTTTCACCCGTAGTCAGCTGGCATAGGCTCCAGCTTGCCTGCGACCCTGCACAGGCTAGGTGGCTACAGATAATGGATGGATGGTTAATGAGGCCCATTTTGGATCATGTGATCCTCATACAGAATATTACGGCAGTTTTCTAAAAATTAAGCTGTTTTTTCAACCTTTGATTTGTAATATCTCAAGAATGGACAAACATATTTTCTCATCTCATTATCTCTAGCCGCTTTATCCTTCAACATATTTTAATTCTATAAAAATATCTTGTTCTGCGTTCAATTCTGAATTCAATGAGACCAGTTTCAAGCAATTTGGACTGAATTAAAATTTTCACCTGATATCCCTACTGTCTGACGCAGTATATTTGTATCTCCATGTGCTGAAAACAGCTTCAGCGAAGTCAGAAGAGCAAATCCAACAGTGTTCACTGATTCTTTTGTAATGCTGTATTTCTTTGAACTAGAATCAGTGGGCAGTATTCACCTGTCAAAATCGACAGACTACCGCGTGAATCGGTGGCATTGGCGAGTATACACTATCCTTTAACAGCATTATCCATTGATGTCACTGGTAATTTCAGAGCGCCATTAGATATTACTTTTTGCTTTATTATCGTGACTGCTTTCAGCCACAGCTCCTACAACATAGTACTGGATTTCTACTATCAGCCTTGTTCCACAAACATATTCAATTGTATTAGTGTTTGATAAATGATGGAATATATGCAACAGTTCTTGGTCCAACCATACAGACTCAAACACACACAGAAACCAGCTGTGTTTACATTGATCCATTTTATACAGCCACATTGATGATGACATCACATCCTGACAGCACAAGAGAAGGGACGGAATTAGCATAACTAGCATTCGCCCTTCTCCCGTAGCACACAAAGAGGGAGAAGGGCAAGAAGGGGCACTTTAGTGAGGCTTTACACTTATAGCAGCAGAAGTCTCTCTCTCTCTCTCTCTCTCTCTCTCTCTCACACACACACACACACTTAAAGTAACAGTCTGAAATTGAGAGAATGAAAGAGAGGGGAATGACAGGATGAAGAAAGGCAAGGCAAGATCTGGGCTGAAGTCTAGGGCAGAAGGCTACAGCAAGTGTCCAAGGACCAAAGTCTGGGATCAGCGTCTCGGGCAAAAGCCTGAAGCAAATGTCAAAGGACAAAGGACCAGGACAAATGTCTAAAGGAAGAAGTCCAGGGCAAAGCTGTAGGGTACAAGCTGAGACAACAGCCATGGCACAAAACAATGGCTAGGGCTAGTGCAAAAACAAACAAACAAACAAAAAAAACCCTAGGTTAAATGTCCTGGGGGCAAAAACCTAAGGCGGAAGGGGTAAAGGTCTAGAACAAAAGCGTAACACAAAAGTCCAGGTTTCAACTATATGAATTAGGCTTGGCCAAAAGCATAGTGCAAAATCTAGGGCAAACAGCAAAGGGTAAAAGTCTACGCCAATAGTCCAAGGGCAAAGGTCCAGCAGAAAAAGTCTAGTACTAACCAGCCAAGGGCAAATGATTATGGTAAAAGGTGAGGCTAAAAGTCTGAAGCAAAGGTCAAGGGCAAACATCTGAAGAAAAGGTCCAGAGTCTGGGGCAGATTTGAAGGCACCTCCTCCAGTGGTGCTAAAAGATCAAGGGAATGGTCCACGAATCCCTCCATTTGGCAAATGAAGTTGAACTGAAGTCTTCTTCCCTTTCCTGGCTGATCCGTAGCACTGTAAATAAAATACAAACAGGTTTCACAAATACTACTACTAATAATAATACTAATAATAATAGGAAGAAGAAGAGGAAGAATGTTTAACTTCATGTAGCATTTATCCAAAAGCCCAGGGTAATACAAGGCTTACCAAGCGAGAATAACACACACACACACACACACACACACACACACACACACACACACCTAATAAAGATAAAGGCTTTAATAATACATAACATTGTCATAGCACTTCAAGAGCAGATGGCATGTCATGCTTAATAAGCACTCATTAGTCATGAATTGTGTAAAATGATACATTAGCTACATGAGCTAATCATGTCATCATTTTCCCTTTACCCACAAAAACATACGCACATCTTAGAGATGATTACACACATTTTAAACTAACGCAAGCTGCTGCAAAGAATAAGCATGCTCCAACAAGACTGCCAAAAAGAGTGCCAAAGTGTCCTTTGTCAAAAACATGAATATAACAGTGCCCATTGTGTAAGGATTTTGCTAACTAGTGCTCAAAACTGCAAGCATCTCAAAAATTAGTCATGAGTGCCAAACTGTTCCAACATAATAACAGTGCCAATACCAAGGCCAAAAATAAAACAGACAAATAACTGCACCTACATTTACCAAAAGTGCCAAAAATGCCCTTCACCCTCTCTGTTCCAGGGGTACTGTATCAGAGCTGAGCTTGTGCTCTGTTCCCAAATTCCTAACACACTGGGATGTGTGAAGAAAAGAATTTCACTGTGCTGTAATGTATATGGCGCTGATAAACGGTGGCCTTATCATATTACTAACAATGGTACCAACATTTACCAACATCACTGCCAATATCTGCCAACAACAGAACCAAGATCTATCAACAACAACATTTCTCAACAAAAGTGGCAAAATCTACAGTGTCTTGCAAAAGTATTCATCCCCCTTGGTGTTTGTCCTGTTTTGTCGCATTACAAGCTGGAATTAAAATGGATTTTTGGAGGGTTAGCACCATTTGATTTACTCAACATGCCGACCACTTTAAAGGTGCACATTGCTGTTTTATTGTGACACAAACAATAATTAAGATGAAAAAAACAGAAATCCAGAGTGTGCATAAGTATTCACTCCCTTTCATATGAAACCCCTAAATAAGAGCTGCTCCAACCAATTCACTTCATAAGTCACATAATTAGTTGATTAAGATCCACCTGCGTGCAATCAAAGAGTCACATGATCTGTCACATGATGTCTGTATAACTCCGCCTGTTCTGGAAGGACCCTAACTCTGCAACACGACTATGCAAGCAACATGAAAACCAAGGAGCCTCCAAACAGGTCAGAGACAAAGTTGTGGAGAAGTATAGATCAGGGTTGGGTTATAAAAAATATCCCAAACTTTGAATATCCCACGGAGCTCCATTAAATCCGTTATAGCAAAATGGAAAGAATATGGCACCACTACAAACCTGACCAGAGAAGTCCCTGCCCACCAAAACTCACAGACCGGGCAAGGAGGGCATTAATCAGAGATGCAACAAAGACACCAAAGAGAACACTGAAGGAGCTGCAAAGATCCACAGCAGAGATGGAAGTATCTGTCCATAGGGCCACTTTAAGCCGTACTCGCCACAGAGTGGGCGGGGCTTTATGGAAAAGTGACCCAAAAAAAAGCCATTGCTCAAAGAAAAAAAATAAGAAAAAATGTTTGGAGTTTGCCCAACAGCATGTGGCAGACTCCCCAAACACATGGAAGAAGATTCTCTGGTCAAATGAGACTAAAATTGAACTTTTTGGCCATCACGGGAAATGCCATGAGTGGCACAAACCCATCTCCCTGAGAACACCATTCCTACAGTGAAGCATGGTGGTGGCAGCATCATGCTGTGGGGATGTTTTTCATCTGCAGGGACAGGAAAGCTGGTCAGGACTGAAGGAAAGATGGATGACACTAAATACAGGGCAATTCTGGAGGAAAACCTGTTTGAGTCAGCCAGAGATTTGAGACTGGGATGAAGGTTCACTTTCCAGCAGGACAATGACCCTAAACATACTGCTAAAGCTACACTGGAGTGGTTTAAAGGGAAATGCTTAAATGTCTTGGAATGGCCGAGTCAAAGCCCAGACCTCAATCCAATTGAGAATCTGTGGCATAACTTGAAGATTGCTGTACACCAACGCAACCCAACTAACCTGAAGGAGTTGGAGCAGTTTTGCCTTGAGGAATGGGCAAAAATCCCAGTGGCTAGATATGCTAAGCTAATAGAGACATACCCCAAGAGACTTGCAGCTGTAATTGCAGCAAAAGGTGGCTCTACAAAGTATTGACTTTGGGGGGGTGGGGGGGTGAATACCTATGCACACTCCAGATTTATGTTTTTTCATCTTAATTATTGTTTGTGTCACAATAAAACAACAATTTTCACCTTTTAAGTGGTCGGCATGTTGTGTAAATCAAATGGTGCTAACCCCCCAAAAATCCATTTTAATTCCAGCTTGTAATGCGACAAAACAGGACAAACACCAAGGGGGATGAATACTTTTGCAAGACACTGTATCACCAACAGTGCTAACATTTACCAACAACAGTACCAACATCACTACCAACATCTGCCAACAACACTACCAACATTTATCACCAAGAGCACCAAAATTTACCAACAAAAGTACAAACATTTATCAACAACAGAGCCAGCAACAGTGCCAACATTACTGATATTTACCAACATCTCCCACCAACAGTACCAACATCTACCAACAACACTGCTAACATTTATTAACAACAGTTACAATAAATACTAAGAACAGTGCCAACATTCCCCAATAGTGCCAACTTTTATTGTTAACATTTACTACCAACATTTACGAGCAACAGTCCCAACTAGAAGGGCACTCAGTAGAGTGTATACCTCCGCCAAGCCAAATTATCAACATCAAAATGAAAACACTTGAATTTATTATGATATTAAAGCTGTACACCAAATTTAATCCAAATCCGTTCACTAATTTTAGAGTTACAGTGGTGCTTGAAAGTTTGTGAACCCTTTCAAATTTTCTATATTTCTGCATAAATATAACCTAAAACATCATCAGATTTTCACACAAGTCCTAAAAGTAGATAAAGAGAACCCAGTTAAACAAATGAGACAAAAATATTATACTTGGTCATTTATTTATTGGGCGGCACGGTGGTGTAGTGGTTAGCACTGTCGCCTCACAGCAAGAAGGTCCTGGGTTCGAGCCCCGGGGCCGGCGAGGGCCTTTCTGTGCGGAGTTTGCATGTTCTCCCCGTGTCCGCGTGGGTTTCCTCCGGGTGCTCCGGTTTCCCCCACAGTCCAAAGACATGCAGGTTAGGTTAACTGGTGACTCTAAATTGACCGTAGGTGTGAATGGTTGTCTGTGTCTATGTGTCAGCCCTGTGATGACCTGGCGACTTGTCCAGGGTGTACCCCGCCTTTCGCCCATAGTCAGCTGGGATAGGCTCCAGCTTGCCTGCGACCCTGTAGAAGGATAAAGCGGCTAGAGATAATGAGATGAGATGAGATTTATTTATTGGGGAAAATGATCCAATATTACATATCTGTGAGTGGCAAAAGTATGTGAACATCTAGGATTAGCAGTTAATTTGAAGGTGAAATTAGAGTCAGGTGTTTTCAATCAATGGGATGACAATCAGGTGTGAGTGGGTACCCTGTTTTATTTAAAGAACAGGAATCTATCAAAGTCTGATCTTCACAACACACATTTGTGGAAGTGTATCATGGCACGAACAAAGGAGATTTCTGAGGACCTCAGAAAAAGTGTTGTTGATGCTCATCAGGCTGGAAAAGGTTACAAAATCATCTCTAAAGAGTTTGGACTCCACCAATCCACAGTCAGACAGATTGTGTACAAATGGAGGAAATTCAAGACCATTGTTACCCTCCCCAGGAGTGGTCGACCAACAAAGATCACTCCAAGAGCAAGGCGTGTAATAGTCGGCGAGGTCACAAAGGACCCCAGGGTCACTTCTAAGCAACCAAAGGCCTCTCTCACATTGGCTAATGTTAATGTTCATGAGTCCACCATCAGGAGAACACTGAACAACAATGTGTGCATGGCAGGGTTGCAAGGAGAAAGCCACTGCTCTCCAAAAAGAACATTGCTGCTCATCTGCAGTTTGCTAAAGATCATGTGGACAAGCCAGAAGGCTATTGGAAAAAATGTTTTGTGGATGGATGAGACCAAAATAGAACTTTTTGGTTTAAATGAGAAGCGTTATGTTTGGAGAAAGGAAAACACTGCATTCCAGCATAAGAACCTTATCCCATCTGTGAAACATGGTGGTGGTAGTATCATGGTTTGGGCCTGTTTTGCTGCATCTGGGCCAGGACGGCTTGCCGTCATTGATGGAACAATGAATTCTGAATTATAGCAGCGAATTCGAAAGGAAAATGTCAGGACATCTGTCCATGAACTGAATCTCAAGAGAAGGTGGGTCATGCAGCAAGACAATGACCCTAAGCACACAAGTCGTTCTACCAAAGAATGGTTAAAGAAGAATAAAGTTAATGTTTTGGAATGGCTAAGTCAAAGTCCTGACCTTAATCCAATCAAAATGTTGTGGAAGGACCTGAAGCAAGCAGTTCATGTGAGGAAACCCACCAACATCCCAGAGTTGAAGCTGTTCTATGGAGGAATGGGCTAAAATTCCTCCAAGCCGGTGTGCAGGACTGATCAACAGTTACTGCAAATGTTTAGTTGCAGTTATTGCTGCACAAGGGGGTCACACCAGATACTGAAAGCAAAGGTTCACATACTTTTGCCACTCACAGATATGTAATATGGGGCGGCATGGTGGTGTAATGGTTAGCGCTGTCGCCTCACAGCAAGAAGGTCCGGGTTCGAGCCCCGTGGCCGGCGAGGGCCTTTCTGTGTGGAGTTTGCATGTTCTCCCCGTGTCCGCGTGGGTTTCCTCCGGGTGCTCCGGTTTCCCCCACAGTCCAAAGACATGCAGGTTAGGTTAACTGGTGACTCTAAATTGACCGTAGGTGTGAATGTGAGTGTGAATGGTTGTCTGTGTCTATGTGTCAGCCCTGTGATGACCTGGCGACTTGTCCAGGGTGAACCCCGCCTTTCACCCGTAGTCAGCTGGGATAGGATCCAGCTCGCCTGCAACCCTGTAGAACAGAATAAGGCGGCTAGAGATAATGAGATGAGATGAGATGAGATAATATTGGATCATTTTCCTCAATAAATAAATGACCAAGTATAATATTTTTGTCTCCTTTGTTTAACTGGGTTCTCTTTATCTACTTTTAGGACTTGTGTGAAAATCTGATGATGTTTTAGTTCATACTTATGCAGAAATATAGAAAATTTTAAAGGGTTCACAAACTTTCAAGCACTACTGTATGTTGGGAACAAATAAACACACAAATGAAAAGTCATGCAGAGCACGATACTTGCGAAAATCACAAAGAAACGGAAGTTATGGCCGATTTGGTGTGTTTACAAGATTTGACCTTGGTGACCTTGACCCACCAAAAACTAATCATGTCTTTGTGTGACCCTAGTGAGTTGTCCTGTGGATTTTGGTGAAGATCGGTCAAGAAATGACGATGTTAGAGCACCAATAAACAAACAAACAAATGGACAAATCGACAGATCAACATGCAACAAAAATCTCCGATTTTTGCAAGTAACAAACAATCAGAGGTGAAAACATGAAAACAACAAAGTTGGGTGAGGTAATTCTGGCCAAAGAGTGCCATAATTGAGTTCCAATATTTAACAGTGTCAATATTTGAGGAAAAAAAAAGCACCAGCATTTACCAATAACAATGCCAACATCTATCAACACTGCTAACATTTATTAATAACAGCTACAATACTAAGAACAGTGCCAACTTTTATTAACAACAAGGCCAACATTCCCCAGTAGTGCTGACTTTTACGACAAACTTTTACCACCAATATTTACCAGCAACAGTCCCAATTATGCCCAAACAGTGCCATAATTAAGTTGCAACATTTGAAAAAAACAGTGCCAACATTTACCAACAACAATTCCAGTATTTACCAACATACAAACAACACACAGGTGGTGCAGTGAGTAGCACTGTTGCCTCACATTAAGTAGGTTCTGGGTTCGAGATCAGTGACCGATGGGGGCCTTTCTGTGTGGAGTTTGCATGTTCTCTCTGTATTTATGTGGGTTTGCTCCAGTTTCCCCCCAAAGATGTACAGTTTGGTTAACTGGCTACACTGAACGGCCCATGGGTGTGAATGGTTGTTTGTCTGGGGAAGCTGTGACAGGCCTAGCAAGGTGGTGGTAGATGAAGCGTGACCAATATAGACAACCTTTACCAGCAACGGTACCAATTATGGCCAAACAGTGCCAACATTTAACAACAACTCTACCAACATTTACCAACAACAGTTCCAATATTTCAGAGTGACAACATTTGAACACAACAGTGCCAGCATGCAAACCAACAACATTGGCACCATTACTAACAACAGTTTCTGCACCAGTTCTAAAAGTACCAACATCTACAGCAACAACACTGACAACAGTGTTAACAGTGCCTATACTTACCACCACTTCAAAGATGCTTTTGGTGTACATTTTTACAAACATTTTCAGTGTAAAATGCTAAAACAGTCAATTGAGGTCATAATTTGCCAAATACATCCAAGTACAATCAACCAAGGAGTAGCAGAGATTCATCAAGGGTGCATTAGAAACACTGTTAGAAACAGGTCTGAGAAATCAAACTGATTTTATTGGGCTGAATAAGCAGACTGGAGATTTTAATGCATTAATGAAAGATCAGTGGGTTAAATAATGAGGAAGTGATGCAGCATCGAGATTAGCATGCCTCTGAAAGTGCTCCCGTGCCTCCTGGGAGGAGTATTTTAAGGAGTGGAGGAGTGTGTCTCAGAGAAAGTAGTGTGAGTGTGTTAATGGATAGACCATTAAGAGTCCAAAGATGAATCAATCAGTCATGTGGAAATGGCAACACAACGTGGCCTAGATTTCACAATAACGTCATGGACTTTTCACAATTTTCCTGTGAGGACTGTTTACAGTATGTTGATATTGTGTATACAGTGTATCTTGAGAGACTGTTTTAGTCAGATGCAGCCACATGGTGGTGCCACAGATCGAGTCAAGAGGTTCAGTCTCACAGCAAAGTCAGATCAAGGTGAGCTGAGGGGGAATAAATAGAGCTGTTTGAGCCAGAGCCATGGGCAACCAAAGGTGAGCTCAGCCAGTCATCCAGCACGTCCCGCTGTTTCATCATCACCTGATGTTTACACCACACTGAGTTTTACAATTATATTTGTATTTATAAGTTTAGTTTTCCAAATGCCCATGCCAGACTTCCAGAATCTTGTGAAATCTTGTGTTCTAATTTGCTTGAATTTGTTTCTCCACTCATCTGAGCTTCAGCCAGCCAATGGCTGGGTATTGATGATGACACTAAAGCTGATGATACATGGGGCAACTTTCTGGGCACTGTTGCCAGCAAAGGGACACTGAAACATTTGTCACTTTTGTCTTGGCTTCAGTCTTTATTTCACTCAAGTAAGTCTCACTTCTAGAACAAAACTGAATAGATCCTCTGGTCAAAAGATAATTTACCATTATTTTAACATTTATAAGTCAAAATAACCACATTATTCTGTTCATAATAAACACTTTTTAAATCTCTTTAAAATGCTACTCGCCTCAATCACATCTGCTATAACTAATAACTGACACATCCATCACAAAAACATCATCGTTTAATTCTCATCTCAGCAAAAAAGACAAAAGGACATGGAGCAGGAGATGATGCTGAGGAGGAAAAGGGCGTGGCAGAGCTCCTGAAAGGCTTTCTTTCTTTTTTTAGATCCCGAAGTTTGTCCTGTTTCACCCTCGGGTTCCACAAGTAGTCGTGCTTTGTATATGAATTAGATCAGACAATAATTTGACAATCTCTTTTACAGCTCACAAAAAAGAAAAAAAAATCATGAGCTGCCCGTCACTTTTAACTTGACATAAGAAAGCTAACGTTATCCCTACATAGCTAGCGATACCTTTCAGCTATGCTAACATAAACCACCACTAGTTAGTGAAATCCCATTCAATCTCTATGGAGCAGTGGTTAGCTAACAGCAGTTTACGCTTAGCTGAAGAAAATCGATGTCTTAATTCCAACCTGAGCATAAAAATAGATGTCTGTTGGTTTTCTAAGTGTTTGATGAGGTAAATTCACCACTTTGGGTTTACACACAACAACTTACCGCCATAAAAAGATATGCCATCTCTCTTTTTCTTCGCTCCACTGCCATTGAGTGAGACACCACCATCTTTGTTGAAAATTTCAGAAGCTCTCAGGTGGTCATGTGATTCACTGCTAGCACTCTGATTGGATGATCTTAAAAAGTTGCCCAAAACGATCAAAATTGTTCAAATAGAAATGATGTTGCCCCAATCTCAATGGGAAAGTGTTGAAGAGTGATTACCGAGCAACACTGCCCAAAAAGTCGCCCCATGTATCATCACCTTAAGAGCTCGATTCCAACTACATTTAAAAGGATACGAATAATTTAAAGCCCATAAATAACCACCAAAAGCAATACAGTGGTGCAAAGTATGGGGGAAATTAAAATACTACAGATCTGCTGATTAGCTGCAAGGCATGAAATACATTATATGACCAAAACTATGTGGACACCTGACCATCAAACCACTATTGAATCTTCTGCAAACTATTGCCACGAAGTTGAAGGCACACAATTCTATACTCTGGATGTTGTAGTGTTATAATCCACACCAGGCATGCGAGACGTCCCAACATCAGTGCCTAACACAAATCCACCACAGCAATGCTCCAAAATTGAGTGGAAAGTCTTCCAGAAGAGTGAAGTTTATGATAACAGCAAAGGCGGGGATGGGATGGGATGGGATGGGATGTTCAACAAGCACATATGGGTGTTATGGTTAGATATCCACAATCATTTTATCCAAAAAGTGTACATTATTGTTTCTTTAGTAGCAGCTAATTCAGAGGGGCTTATATTGTGGATTCCACATCAATGGATTTAAAACATGTCTAAAATTAGCATGAATGGAAAAAGTCTTGAGTGTCAGTCCAGCTACAAGTTTTTCTTGATGGAAAAGTCTTTAGTTAAAATGACTTTTTAAAATCTTATTACCTTGGAGAAAGAAAAAAAGACAGGGTAGTTGAAAGCACGACTGTCTTTTCTTCTCCGTGCTTCCACGGAAGGCGGTCGCATTCTCTGCTCTCCCCTCTCCCTCCTTTTTTTCCCTGGTTGTGCTTCTTTGTCTTGTCTTGTCTACTGTACTTTTTGAAGAGACTCTCCCTGCATTACTTTCTAAACTAAAAAAAGCATGGAATTGATAAACTGGTCTCCTAACGAAATTGACACGGTTCTCTCGACGAGAAGCCTGGGTTCGGGGGAACCCGTCTGTCCTGCCGGAACATTTGCGGCTGGTTACACGATGGACGCGTGGGAGCGGTGGCGAGTCGTGTGCCTGGCGATTCTTTCTGTGGAGGACATTGAAGATATCTACCTCTTCGGAACCATGATTACAGGACTTTTGCTGATTGGATTAGGCATTGCCCTGGTATATCGAGGAAATCAGACAACGGTGACAGCTGTTCAAAGCCCCACAAAGCTGCCTGATATGATTGGAGTGGTGGGCAAAGCTGTCAGCACTCAGACTGTGGATATTCAGAACTTGAACCACAATATGGTTGTTATCTCGGAGAAGCTTTCAGCTTTGCAAGGAATACGTTTTTCAGAGACCAATTTGAACAGAATGGACAGAATGGACAGATATGGACAAGCGGTGTGGACGTGCAAATACTGTGTCTGGAAAGACCAAACAATTTATATCTTATCGACAGTCGGCTCCCTGAGACAGCACCGGCCTCGGTTAAGGTCGTTGCTGAGGCAACATTTCCCCTTGAAGGTTACTGCTGGGAGACGCTCTCGCATTCCTCGCATTCCTTCTCCAACTTTCCACGGTCTCCATTTTCATCCCCAGTGTGACAAGTGGGTGCGTGACCAGCGCCTTCACGGCTGCAGGAGCGGATGGTTGCTTGCTTGCGCTGGATTACCTCTACCTCCTCCCCTCCCCCTGATTGCCCCCTCTGTTCCCCCCTTTACCCCCCTCAAGTCCCATGTTTAAAGTGTACTTGTGTTATTGTGTGCTTATGTGCAAAGGTTTTTTAAATGTTCCCACACTGTACTCCTGACAGGAGCATAGTGGGGGGGTGTTCTTTTTTTCCTTATCTCTCCTCATGTTGTGTTTCCTTTTCTTTTATCCCTGTCTTCCTGTTCTGTTCCCCCTCTGTAAGGACAGGTTGATGGTCAATTTCACTGGCAACAGTGATAATAAAGGGTTCATTCATTCATTCATTCATTCATTATATGTCCTATAATGTAAGTGATGATGGGTACAGACTTGTTTTAGAGATGTTCCACAACATTAAACATAACTATAAATGGGAAAAAGGTACCATGTGTTGCTCATTAATAAATAATAGTTTCTTATCATTGGTAAATTACAGTGGTATAAAAGGAATAAAACACTCCTTGATGTGCTGTAATTGGAAAATATTCATCTTTTGCATATCAGAGCACATCATAAGATGCCAGCGTTGGCTAATTTCCTGTAACAGCACACTCTGTCATATTTTATTCCTTTCACTGGCCTATTGTTTCGTCTAATATTAGAGTTAATAGTTATAGTGGATATAAGCGGCAGATCATCATGAACAATCTGGCTCAAAGACAGTTGAAGGGGAAAGCCTCCTCTGTTATGAAGCCTGCAGCTCTGAGTTCAGTTCTACTGGAGATTTGGGATGAGTCGTTGGCTGTAGTACTTTATCAGCATGATGACGCAGGACAAATCTGAGCTTGTAGCTATAAGGTACATAGATCAGCAGAAACATTAAACTCACTGACAGGTGAAGTGAGTAACACTATTTTTTTCGCGATCTGGTTTCCATCAAATTGTGTGCTCTGATTGGCTCGCGAGCGGTCTGGTATCCTACGATATGGACCCCGGTTATAGACCTTTGGCGACTTGCTTGTTCACAACAACAACAACAACAAACATAGTAGCAATTTTTGGCAACATTTATTTTCACATTTCTCAGGAGAATAGCATTAATTTTACAGCATGGATAGCGATAACGACAGTGTTCACAGCAAAAGCGAGTTTTACTCCCCTGAGGAAGATGAAATAAAAGAAAACATTTCAGGAGAAAGCTGAAAACCTGTAATTGTTGCTAATGCCGAGCAAAAACATGGCTGAATCCTGAATGACTCAATTTTGTATAAAAAGGGGACTACATAGGCGGCAAAATGTAGTTTTTTTTTTCCTGCCATGGAAGTGCACTTGTATACCGAGGAGGAAGCCATTTGCATTATAGCCATGAATGAGGATTCAAAATGGCGGCTTGCCTTGGCTTTGTTTTCCCTTTCGGGCGCTCTCGTTTTCTGTTAGAATTTGGTAAAGAAAAAAATATATATATGTGACACCTCACCGAATCCAGGGACACATGTCGGCCGAAACAAATCCGAGATAATCGCAAAAGAAGCATTTTTTTTTTTAATTTGTGATTTTCGTTTTTTTCCATCATGTGCAAGTTGAGATCTTGAAGAATGCAATCAGTATTTCAGATAATAGATTGTTTTGTTGGAAAAGCATACATTTTTTGTTGCAAATTGTCTCGTTTTTGTCAGGACTGTAGCCTGCTGGGGGGTGTGGGTAAATTACCATATGGGCCATTCACATGATGATTTAAGTCTTTTTTTTTTTTTTTCGCGAATCAGCTGTATGATACGAGCTGAGCTCGTGGCTACTTAAGGTGCATACAGGCATGTAATTTCACTATGGAATGAGCAAGCTAAACAGATCGCAGAGGAGCTGAAACACCGTGAAGCAAACAGACACATGGTATTTACATCGGAGATAACCATTTCTAGCAAAAAAAACGCAACCAAAAAGTGTTCTAGGACTACATTCCATCGGAGGCATTGGTGTGTGCAAGGCGCCATTTCTCTTTCTGATGGGGTGAGTTTATTAATCTAAGGCTGTGTGGTTATTTTTGCATGTAACGGAGAGTGTTGTGGTTTGGTTACATGAAACTAGTATTGTGTTAGTTGTGTTATCATCGTGCTATCTTTCTTTCTTACGGTGTGAGTATTTTGTTATTTTTGCATGTAATGGAGAGTGTTGTGGTTTGGTTAAGCCTAGGTCACAACCGTCTTGTCTCGTCTCGTCTTCTTCCGCTTTATCTGGGACCGGGTCGCGGAGGCAGCAGTCTAAGCATGGAAGCCCAAACTTCCCTCTCCCCAGACACCTTGGTCAGCTCCTCGGGAAGAACACCAAGGCGTTCCCAGGCCAGCCGAGAGACATAGTCCCTCCAGCGTGTCCTGGGTCTTCCCCGGGGCCTCCTCCCGGGGGGACATGCCTGGAACACCTCCTCAGGGAGGCGTCCAGGAGGCATCCGAAAAAGATGCCCGAGCCACCTCAGCTGGTTCCTCTCGATGTGGAGGAGCAGCGGCTCTACTCCGAGCTCCTCCCGAGTGACTGTGCTTCTCACCCTATCTGTAAGGGAGCGCCCAGCCACCCTGCGAAGGAAACTCATTTCGGCCGCTTGTATCCGCGATCTTGATCTTGTGATCCGAGGTCACAACCAGACGTACGATTTTTTGGCCGTGCGATTTTTGGCATTTCCCAAATCGCTGCATTTTTTTTTTGTTCATGGAGAAAGACGCGCGTTGGCCGTAATTTTGTCTTGCAACCTGAAAAAAACGTAAGCACCCGTAGAGTTTGTTTGACATAACAAAGAACCTCTGCGGCCAGTCTGCGGCTCGAAAATCAGCATGTCACACGCGCGCTCTCCGTGTGTTTCTTGCGTTTTTTGCGTGTAGACCGGCCGTAGGAGCACGTACAGCCGGTTGTGACTGAGGCTTTACATGAAACTAGCGTTGTGTTAGTTGTGTCATCATCGTGCTATCTTTCTTTCTTACAGTGTGAGTAATTTTTCAACCACAAAACGTTAAAGTATACTTTAGGACTCATTTTTGTACT
The DNA here is from genome assembly GCF_027579695.1 of Neoarius graeffei. Taxonomy (NCBI): domain Eukaryota; kingdom Metazoa; phylum Chordata; class Actinopteri; order Siluriformes; family Ariidae; genus Neoarius; species Neoarius graeffei. The sequence goes on along the minus strand of NC_083581.1, from coordinate 79,456,524 downwards.
TCATAATTGTGTTGGGCATACTTTGCATGGAAGGAAAATTGACGTGGTGATCTTTGTTTACATGAAAGTAGCATCGTGCTAGCTCGTAGGGGGTAGGGCTTTCCTTAATATCATGCAAATGAGCACCATTATGTGCCCGCCCTACACCCAGAGTAGCTGAGATGGAAAACTTTGAGGGTGATTTTCTCCCTTTTCTGTTTTAAGAGGTACTGGTATACACTTTCAAAAGGCCACACATTCTTCAAATATTGTCAGATCTCCACATGGAAGGCATCATTGGAAAGCTTAGAAACTGTACTTTCTGAATCTGTCAATAACTCAAAATGCCCCCGGGCCGACATGTGTCCCTGGATTCTGGATTTGGGCACATATATTATTTACCAGCTTAAGGTTGGTCCATATTGTGAAATACCGTGACCTCGGCCTTAAATACTGACCTCAGCCCAGAGGCCTCAGTCAGTATTTTCAAGACCTCGGTCATGATATTTCACAATACGGACCTCCCAGCTGATAAATAATATATATATTTATCTCATTACAATGGCACCTGTCAAGCGGTGGGGTATTAGACAGCAAGAGAACAGTCAAAAAGTCCAAATGAAATGAAGATTCACCACAGATATTTATTTTATTGAGGTATTTGATCACCATTTCCCCAATTTCGATGAATTAATTGTCTAATAATCTATAATTAGATATTACACTATGGTTATTTTTACACACACACCCGCTGTAGTCAGCTAACCAGGAATTTTGTAAACAATAAAACGATAATTACTAAAAATGGTGATTTTCAACAATCCCTGAAAGATATACAAGTGTAAGGTATCGTCTGGGGCGGTTATATGTAATCCCTTCCGGTGGATGCATCTTGGCGTGGTGGAAGGGCTTGAGTGTTCCAATGATTCTGAGAGCAATGCCGTCGAGAGTTTCAAACTCCTGGAAGGGTCACCCAAGGCGGTAAGGTTGAGGATGAGGTTCCAGACTAAAGGCATCCAACAGCAAGACCCCAACAGTGGACCAAGCAGAACACTTGTCTCCGGTGGAGGAGGGCAGCGCCCAGCAGGCAGGTGCAACAAAGGCGGGCCTTGATGGATCAAGAACCCGGCAGCCTGACGCAACCAGCCTCGCCGAAACTGCATGTCTCAACCCTCTGAGCCGCAGTGGAAGCGTTGCTGGCCAAGTGTGTGCACGTGGCCGTCGCACAGTCATGATCGCCTAAAACAAACTCTTCAGCGAATGGTATTCGCCATCTGTTTCTTTCGAGCTCGATACCTCAAAGCCCAATGGCGATGGCACTGCGGGCGATGGGGGCAGGCCTGGATAGCTGGAAGCCTCTAGTCCGTGACCACACATTGGCGGTGAGTCTTTGATGGTCGCTCTCCATTGACCTTGCTGTGACAATGGAGCTCGGCAGCTGGACTTGCGACTGGGCTGGCCTTTTTAGGATTCCCGCAGCCCACCCCGCATGGGGAGGCCCCTAGAAAAGGTGGGGTAAACACTGGACATGGCAGACTTGTCTGGCCAGCATACCATGGCTGGCAGACTTCCCATTCAGCGGTCAGAACACGACAAATATTACTGCTACCCAACCACTGACTACCCGCTCTTCCGTCTCAAAACCCTTCATTCTTGGGGCTTGGAACATCCGCACCCTCCAGGACAAGAGTGACATCGACCGTCCTGAACGACGTACAGCCCTCATCTGCAAAGAGCTTGCCCACTTCAACATTGATGTGGCAGCCCTGAGTGAGACCAGGCTTCCAGGTGAAGGCAACATCAGGGAAGCTGGTTCCAGATATACCATCTTCTGGAAAGGAAAGGACCCCGACGAACCACGCATCCATGGCGTCGGCTTTGCCATCCAATCCCAGCTCGTGCACCAGCATAACCTTGTCCCAACTGCCATCAGTGAGTGTATGATGTCCGTCCGGATATCGCTCACTAGGGACAGATTCCTTACCGTGATTTCTGTGTACGCCCCTACTCTCACCTCTTAAGATGAAGTCAAAGCCTCCTTCTACAACCTGCTCGACCATACCATTCAGGCAGTCCCTGCACATGATGAACTCGTCGTGCTGGGAGACTTTAACGCCAGAGTCGGCAGTGACTATCACTTGTGGGAAGGCATCCTTGGCCACCATGGCATTGGGAATAGCAACGCTAATGGCCAGCTTCTCTTGGGCCTCTGTGCTGAGCATAACCTCATCGTTACCAACACCCTATTCAGACTCCCCAACTGACAGAAGACGACTTGGAAACCTCCTCAGTCCAAGCGTTGGCACATACTTTACTATGTCTTACTAGAACTAGAAAATATGACCACACCACCCCTGTCTTATCCACACTGCATTGGCTCCCAATCAAATTTCGTATTGATTAAAAAATACTACTATTGGCCTTCAAAGCACTGAATGGTCTCGCACCACAGTACCTGAGTGAACTTCTGCTCCTCTATGACCCGCCACGCCTACTTAGATCAAAAGGTGCAGGCTATCTGCTGGTACCTCGTATAGTGAAGGCTACATCAGGGGGCAGAGCCTTTTCTTACAAAGCCCCACAGTTATGGAACAGCCTTCCAAATAATGTTTGGGAATCAGACACAGTCTCAGTGTTTAAGTCTAGGCTGAAAACATATCTGTTTAGTCAAGCCTTTTGTTAATGGTGCTTATGAGGTAAAGGTATAGATCTGGAAGGTCCTCAGACATAGAGTGTTTTGGTAAACTGGGATGTATAGATAGTTTTCACTGACGTCACGGCATTCCGGGGAACGCCCTCCAGCCGCTATCTTGTGGGGCAAACAAAACGGATCATCGCCATTACCGGCTATGTTATCTCGGACAAATTTATGAAGTTATATAGTCAGTTTTCTAAAATAAAGAAAAATCAAGCAAACAGAAGTATATGGATACATTGGACGACATCTCACGACAACGGTATGCAGCCAAACTGGCCTTAATTGGGGGAATTGACCCCTACGAAGTGGACAAAGATGCATTTTCAAGTGACTATGCAGGGCTGCCAAAGCCTGAAACTGCCAAAGCCTGCTCCAAAGCCTGAAACTGACTTCATCAAACTTTAAAGGCTGTCTGATATATACAACTTCATATATTCACAGCGCGCCTTTTGTCGGATGCCGCCATTTTCACGGCTGAATCGCGCAGATCCGATTTTTTTTTTAGGGGGGGCGTTGGAGTGTCTGATTATAATTTCAAAGTAAATTCTGTATTAATATTACTAAATAAGCAAATCCATTACAGTCCATGAAACAGGAAGTATAAGGATGAGAAAAAAAAACAGTTTAAATCGCAAAGCTGCGCACATTTGCGCAGTCCTGCACACCGCTCGGGCTGCGCAAATGTGCACAGCTTTGTGATCATTCCTGGCAAAAAAGCTCAAACCAATCTGTCCATTTCCCTCTGACCCTCTCTTATCAACAAGGCGTTTGTTTCCACCCACAGAACTGTCGCTCACTCACTCAGTGTTTTTTGTTTTCTGCACCATTCTGTGTAAACTCTAGAGACTGTTGTGTGTGAAAACCCCAGGAGATCAGCAGCTTCTGAAATACTCAAACCAGTCCATCTGGATCAAACCAACACCCATACCACAGTGAGAGAAAGTCACACTTTGAGATCACAATTTTTCCCGTTCTGATGTTTGAACATCTATCCATTCATTATCTGTAGCTGCTTATCCTATGTCTGGTTGGAGTCTCATCACATCGCCCCTGTGGAGGACGGCCCCATATGGACAATTGAAAGTCACACTTGGAAGACACTCTGGACACTTACAGTAATGCTTTTGTGGCTGAGGACTACAGTTGGCTTGCTAACTTTGGGACTGCGGTTGTCATGAACAGTTTTGCACTCAAGTTTCCATGAATGAAGAGTTTATAACATCAACGAAGCTGACTTCATCTTAAAACTGTTAATGTTATAGTCATGTTGTCTGTTGTTGTCCAGGTGAGGATTGGTTCCCTTTTGGGTCTGGTTCCCCTCGAGGTTTCTTCCTCGTGTCGTCTGGGGGAGTTTTTCCTTGCCACTGTCGCCATGGGGTTGCTCACTGGGGACAGATTAGGGATAAAATTGGCTCATGTCTTGGGTCATTCAGATTCTGTAAAGCTGCTTTAGGACAATGTCTATTGTTAAAAGCGCTATACAAACAAACTTGACTTGACATGTCCTGATCAGAGCTAGGGACAGAAAAGATGTCTGTATTACTTGTTCTATGCCCAGAGCGGATGACTGTTGGATGGATCACCGTCTCCTGATTTCTCACCTTAACATCAAGATCCGCCGCCTACCGAAGCGGGTCCCAGCAAATACACCCCATCGCCACTTTGACTGCACCGAGTTCCACGACCCTCAGACATCTTAAGACTTCAGGGAAGCCATTGAAAGAAACATCACGGACATCCCGGAGCCAATCTCAATAGAGGATCGTTGGCCCACCCTCTGCGATGCTATGACCAATGCCACAGAGGAAACGATTGGTTACGTCCAGAAGAAGACCCAGGATTGGTTCGACAAGAACGATGAAGACATCACTTGTCTCATTGAAACCAAATGCCGGACACGCCTCGCCCTCGAGAATCATCCTACTGTGGATAATAAGCGGAAACACCAACAAGCATGAGCAGAATGCCAAAGTGAGATCCGCGAAGCTTAGAACGTCTGGTGGCAGAGGAAGTCAGAGGAGATCCAAAACTATGCTGACCAACGCGATTTGCGCCGCTTTTAAGCAGCAACTAAGGAGATCTTCGGCCCTACAAGGTCATCAGTGGGTGGCCTAAAAGTTATAGACGGCTCCACTATCATCACCGATAGCAAGGGAATTCTTGATTGCTGGAAGTCTCATTTCGTGATCCCCCTTAATGATCATTCGCGCACCCTGGACGATCTTCTCTGTGTGACCCTGCAGTAACCCATCCGCCACTGGATGTCCCTGCCACCCTCAATGCAAGATTTTAACAAGGCTATCAAGCACATGAAACCGGGCAAAGCTCCAGGGCCAGATAACATCCCGCTCATAGGTGGTCTTTCCATTGGGCAAAGTCGGGCAATTGCCCTGAGCCTCGTCCAATCAGGGGCCTCGTCATCGCGCTATGGTATTCCTGTTTTCCTGCATGCTATACATCATCATTTACTATGTAATAATTCATTGTGATTATACATATTTTCCACTCGACATGAACCACATTGCTACGAAAATAATAAAAGCAATAAAGCATGATTCACGTGTAATCCTACAGCTAGATTCACAAGCAAAACCACCAGTATGTGACGTGATGTCACGCAAAGCTATCTGGCTTCGCTCTTTCTCAGAGCCGTAGTGTCTGAAGTAACCTAGGCAACGATGCGAGCGGGCTGAATACATGCACCAGCACCATCTAGCTCTAGCTGCAGAGCCCTCGTAAAATTTTTTGTTAAAGTAAAATCAGAATGAAACGATTTCTAAGTGGCAGTGAGAAAAGGAAGAGCAAAAAGGATAGAGAACAGTTTGTTGAAAAGCTACCAAAATTAACAACCTTCTTCCACACAAGTTCTTCCACCGAAGAAGAACCCAGGGCCAGCACATCTAATGAGCTGGGTTTTGCCAACAGCAATGCTAGCTGCAGTGGTAGTCGTAGAGATATCGATATTATACCACCAGCATCACAAATTAACTCGTCTCGCAACGAGCATGAGCCAGAAGAAGAAGCAGGCAATCAATCCACTGATGACACGGCCACAGAATCGGTGAGCGAAGCTGAAAACATTAATGTGATTAATCTGACAGGAGAGACTGTCAGATCTGGCGGTAATATCCATTGAGCAAGCCGTGAGAAGGAAACTGGACATGGAAGATGTCATCACTGCATTTGCCAATGCTAAAGCAAGAAAAATCAAGTTTTAAGCACACAGTAAGTAAAATTATAATAATTAATAACTAATAATTTCATTTATTTAAATCTTACACTGTATATTAATCCACGTTTGGTTTTTCTCTCTCCCTGTCTTTCTGTGCAGGTCTCATCCACTGTAGCCACCACCACCCATGAGACTGATAGATGGGCACACCAACAGCAGCGCACATAGACAGACAGGCAGACACACACACACACACACACACACACTCTCCTCTACTGAGACACACACACACACACACACACACACACACACACACACACACACACAGCTTATATTCAGTGATCTTTATTGGGGTTTTTTCAATCATTTCCATGTGTTCACAATAAATATTGTTCGTCAGTACGTATGATTCATCATCTCATTATTATTACAGATGTATGGGTTGGGGTTGAGGGGGGCCTCCAAATTGTCCTTTGCCCAGAGCCTCAGATTTCCTAAAACTGCCCCTGATCCCGCTCGAGTTTTTCACTCACGGTGGCCCTGAACTGAATAATCACCTGATGCTCCTCATCCTCAAGATCTGGGAAACCAAAACTCTCCCAAGTAACTTCGGTGATGCAAATATCATTACTATCTTTAAGAAGGGGGACCGAGAGAATTGCAGCAATTACCGCGGTATCTCGCTATTAAGTATTGCAAGCAAAATCTTTGCCCGCATTCTTCTTGATCGCCTCCTTGTCCTCACGGAAGACATTCTTCTTGAGTCCCAATGTGGCTTCAGACCTTCTCGAGGGACAATAGACATGATCTTTTGTGCCCGTTAACTCAAGGAGAAGAGTCAAAAACAACAACAGCCAGCTATGTTTATTTTCTGGGATCTCAAAAAGGCCTTCAATAAAGTCCCTTGCCCTGCAATGTGGGCGGTCCTTGCCAGGCTCAGATGTCCAACTGACTTCATCACCCTAGTCCATTCTCTTCACGAAGGCATGGCTGGCAGAGTATGCCATCAAAACGTCCTCTCAGACCTGTTTCCCATCACTGGAGGTCTAAATAAGGGTGTGTTTTAGCTCTGACTTGCTTTTCGCTGTACACTGCAGCTATGTTCAATGAAATTCCACAGGAGACCCCCTCTATTGACATGCGGTACCGCATGGATGGCAGGCTTTTCAACCTAGCCCGTCTTTGCACAAAGACGAAGACATCTACCATCTCAGTCTGCGAAATGCAGTATGCCGACAACAACGCCACCCCAAGTTGGACTGCTGACAGCCTTCAGAGGATTGCCAATCTTTACAATGCTGCCTACGAGCGTTTTGGGATGCAGGTAAACACTGACAAGATCAAGGCCCTCATCCAACCACCGCCTGGTCAAATGCTTCCAAATATTAATATCATTATTAACGACCAGCCCCTGGAAGAAGTGGATCACTTCTCATATCTGGGGCTCATTCTCTCAAAGACCCCCACGTGTGAAAAAGACATGGAAAACCGGATCAAGGCAGCCCATTCCACCTTCGGTCGCCTTAGCTGCCGAGTATTTAACAACCATGTGCTGACCATCCAAACTAAGATCATGGTCTTCCGGGCCATAGTCCTTTCTACCCTTCTATATGCCTGCGAGACTTGGATACTGTACTGCTGTGACATCAAATGCCTCAAACAATTCCAACAGTACAAGCTGAGGCAGATTCTCAAAATTCGGTGGAAAGACCTCATTACCAACACTGAGGTCCTGAACCGAGCCTCGCTGCCCAGTGTCAAAGCCACCGTCATCCACCATCATCTCCGCTGGGCAGGCCATGTCCTACGTATGAACCCCTCCTGACTCCCAAGGATCATGCTCTATGGGGAACTCGCCACTGGAACACGACCCCAAGGAGGACCAAAGCGCCGCTACAAAGATCAGCTTAAGCGCACCCTGGCCCAAACCAACATTGAACCTTCCTCATGGGAGCAAATTGCCAGGGACAGAAGTGCCTGGAGGTTAGCTGTCCATGACGGCACCTCGGCTTTCGAGGAGAACAGAAGACAGCATGAGGAGGATAAATGAAGAAGAAGAAAGGAGCGACTGGAACAACCTTGTCCTCCTCCTGCCCTCCCATGCAACTTCTGACCATGGCTCTTCCACCACCAATCGGGTCTCCTAAGTCATATCTGCCACAAACACCAGCCAAGGAGACCAGATAAATAATATATTATGCGATAAACGGAAGCCGGAAGGAGATGACGAAACCGATGCTCGGACACGAGCTGGAGCCGACGATGATATATGTAATACACTGTTGAGTAATTTTCTCTCGTCTGTAAACCAAATGAGATCGGCCTAAATGGAGAAAATATGACAATAAAATATGTAGACGACTAATACTATTTATGTAAACTGGTGATTACTATTATTTAACTCATATTTTATATTCTATTGCGACTTTAAGCAAGTCTTCATGGAGTTTGTCCTGATCATGTCGCCTTAGCAGCGAGCCAGCAAGTGTAAATAATCTGCACATGAACACATGACCCTGTTAAACTCACCTCAACATTGTGACACCATCACATTAAGTTAGTTGTCATTGGTTTTCTCATGAGCTCAATGAATGAATATGAAGTTTATATAAGTTACATATAATACTATGTATGTTGGTAAAGGTATTTATATGTGCTTATGTTCCTATTAATGTTTATTCCACTGGACAAATTATGGTATGGATGTGGAGGCTTATTGGACAAACGACGCAGCCGTAATTACACCTATCACCGCACACCTTTTTTAGGTAGGTGCGCAAAGGGTGTCTGAAGGGGGTGTGGTCCATACATGAGCAAGCATGTGAGACTGGGATGTGTGGCGCAAGTCTTGAATGCTCCAGCTTCTACTCAATCTAGAAGACTCCTTTGTTTGATAGATGTGTTAATAGTCTTTTGCAACTGGGGAGTTAGAATTTATTAAACTCGTTCGTACTGGACTATCCGAACAAGAATCCGCGTGTCTACAGCGAGTGGATACGAGTGAACACTCCATCCCAAACAGGTGTGGAGTTCGCTACAGATCCAGTGAGATCTATGCCTTTTTTTAAATATACAACCCCGATTCCAAAAAAGTTGGGACAAAGTAAAAATTGTAAATAAAAACGGAATGCAATAATTTACAAATCTCAAAAACTGATATTGTATTCACAATAGAACATAGACAACATATCAAATGTCGAAAGTGAGACATTTTGAAATTTCATGCCAAATATTGGCTCATTTGAAATTTCATGACAGCAACACATCTCAAAAAAGTTGGGACAGGGGCAATAAGAGGCTGGAAAAGTTAAAGGTACAAAAAAGGAACAGCTGGAGGACCAAATTGCAACTTATTAGGTCAATTGGCAATAGGTCATTAACATGACTAGGTATAAAAAGAGCATCTTGGAGTGGCAGCGGCTCTCAGAAGTAAAGATGGGAAGAGGATCACCAATCCCCCTAATTCTGCGCCAACAAATAGTGGAGCAATATCAGAAAGGAGTTCGACAGTGTAAAATTGCAAAGAGTTTGAACATATCATCATCTACAGTGCATAATATCATCAAAAGATTCAGAGAATCTGGAAGAATCTCTGTGCGTAAGGGTCAAGGCCGGAAAACCATACTGGGTGCCCGTGATCTTCGGGCCCTTAGACGGCACTGCATCACATACAGGCATGCTTCTGTATTGGAAATCACAAAATGGGCTCAGGAATATTTCCAGAGAACATTATCTGTGAACACAATTCACCGTGCCATCCGCCGTTGCCAGCTAAAACTCTATAGTTCAAAGAAGAAGCCGTATCTAAACATGATCCAGAAGCGCAGACGTCTTCTCTGGGCCAAGGCTCATTTAAAATGGACTGTGGCAAAGTGGAAAACTGTTCTGTAGTCAGACGAATCAAAATTTGAAGCTCTTTCTGGAAATCAGGGACGCCGTGTCATTCAGACTAAAGAGGAGAAGGACGACCCGAGTTGTTATCAGCGCTCAGTTCAGAAGCCTGCATCTCTGATGGTATGGGGTTGCATTAGTGCGTGTGGCATGGGCAGCTTACACATCTGGAAAGACACCATCAATGCTGAAAGGTATATCCAGGTTCTAGAGCAACATATGCTCCCATCCAGACAACGTCTCTTTCAGGGAAGACCTTGCATTTTCCAACATGACAATGCCAAATCACATACTGCATCAATTACAGCATCATGGCTGCGTAGAAGAAGGGTCCGGGTACTGAACTGGCCAGCCTGCAGTCCAGATCTTTCACCCATAGAAAACATTTGGCGCATCATAAAACGGAAGATACGACAAAAAAGACCTAAGACAGTTGAGCAACTAGAATCCTACATTAGACAAGAATGGGTTAACATTCCTATCCCTAAACTTGAGCAACTTGTCTCCTCAGTCCCCAGACGTTTACAGACTGTTGTAAAGAGAAAAGGGGATGTCTCACAGTGGGAAACATGGCCTTGTCCCAACTTTTTTGAGATGTGTTGTTGTCATGAAATTTAAAATCACCTAATTTTTCTCTTTAAATGATACATTTTCTCAGTTTAAACATTTGATATGTCATCTATGTTCTATTCTGAATAAAATATGGAATTTTGAAACTTCCACATCATTGCATTCCATTTTTATTTACAATTTGTATTTTGTCCCAACTTTTTTGGAATCGGGGTTGTATATATTTCTGGCTGGGTATACCTTTGCTGGCAATCGTTTTTTTAAACTTTTTCCTGAATTGTGGATTATATTTTTTCCGTTGCTGCCCAACGTGCACAGGAGCACATTGGCCTGCTGTTTCCTGGATTTATGACATGTGGACTCTTGTTTAATACATCAGGATATGGACTATATTTTTCGTTGAGGTGGTTTTGGGTATCTGGTGCATTTTTTTTAATATACAGCACTGTGGGCGATGTCACCCTGAACTGTTCATTGCGCATCTTCCTGAGTGTTGTGACTGTGGGATGACGGTAATATAATTAGTGCTATCATTAGTTTATTTCACGTGTGCAACTTCTTATATGTACGGTATTGACAAACAGTTCACGAAAATTTTCTGTTTGTATTTGCTAAGTATTGCTTTCATTCCAAAGAACTGCTTGTGCGTTTAACATAACACAGCCAAAAAATTAATAGGCCGAGTGTTACAACGTCTTTTACAGTCGTTTACCCCGCCATGGGCAATGATAAAGCCACTGTTACAGTCAGTACAGTGCGCAACACCCTCATTATTTTACCCCAATTAGGCAAGGGGACACTTTTGTGTAGTCTGAGGTGAAGTGGGTTTTGTATTTTGTTTTTTTGGGGTGCTCTGCCATGACGCTCCTCAATACAGTAAACTAATGGACTCTTGGTCTGGGAGAGAAGCATAAAGCCCACCCACACAGAACACTGAGGATGCTCTCTCTCTCTCTCTCTCTCTCTCACTCACTCTTTCAGTCCAGGAGAGAAGATGTAAAGCCTGCCCACACAGAACACTGATTGGTCTACTGAGCAAGACAGAGCAATCAGCATGCACTCACGCTGTCACTCAGGGAGCCGATATCGCTATGCAGGAGACTCCTGGAACTTCCAGGAGAGTTGGGAATAATTCAACTTGTTCCACTGGACAAGCAGATGCGGATTTGACTTGTCCGGACCAAACATTTAGTTGTCCCGTCCAGTCGGACTACCACTAATGTCGAGCCCTGGACACCTTTCTGTTTTAGCCAGCATTAACTTTTTCAGCAGTTTGTGATACAGGAGCTCTTCTGTGGGATTGGACCACATGGGCTATCCTTCATGCCCCATGCGAATCAGTGGGCCTTCGACACCCATGACCCTGTCGCCGGTTCACTGGTTGTATAAATTTGGATAAATTTAGCCAGATGGATAAATTTGACATATTTACATTACAACACTGTGGTTTTTATTTATCCATGTACAAATTATGATAACAAGTCATAATTTGTTAGTCTCAACTTCATTCTCTCATTTACAACAAAATAATCATGTCAGGTGTGAAAAACCTGGTGAAACAATACTCTGAGATGTTTATCATGATCCAGATGACTAAAAACCTGATATATGATCCATATTTGCTTGATGCATGGTTTGGATGTATGGTCTACCTGTGGTTTAACAACGTCAAGCCTTTTTGTGGTTTTCTTTAAATAATCATTAATATATAAATATGGCTTTTTTTTTATCCTCCTGGACCAGGAACTGTGCTGCTGGTGTTCAGTTCGAGACTTAAAGCATATACGCAGAGCCATGGCCTCACTTTTCATTTATAAATGCCTTGAGACCTCAAGAATGGCACAGGAATAGTTTTAAGCGTTAACAATAAATCTAATATAGTAATTTTTACAATTAAAGTGATTCATATACATAGCGGCCTGAGTGAACGACCTTGGCGTCCATAACGTCACAGCAGGAAGTCTATCGGTCTCATCACCATTTCTGCTATACTAAAACACAGAGCTGACTGCAACTCCGATCCTCCATTTTGAGCTAATTTATCGCCATGACACGTAGATGTGTTGCTGGCGGGTGCAGCAACATGACAGAAGGTGGATTTACGTTGCATTCACGGCCCAAGAATGTTCAAACTGCAAAGATTTGAACACGTTTTGTGAGAAGTTCATGGGCACATTGGGCGGCTACGAAGCGGTCTCTCCTCTGCTCTGCACATTTTACTGAAGACTCGTACGAGACCTCTGATCTGTTGAGAAGCGTTGGCTAAAAGCTCGTATTGAAAGAGGGTGCAGTACCAACAATTAAAGGAAAAGAAAACTACAAGAAAAGGAAAGTAAGTTCAGTTGCAGCAGTTCTCCCAGAGTGTGAGCCGAGGGTTGTTGCTAAAACCTGGGATAGAACGGAACATATTATTGCTCAGGCAGTGACCTCCCCGCAGTTGTTGCTAAAACCGGTGATATCCCATCCCGTCCCGGGTTTTAGTAATCACCTGAGCTGAGCAGTAATGGCGGAGTGCTCAGTATGGAGAAAATAGAGAATGAGTGGAGCAGCTATCTGATTTCTCCGCTGGATGTGCTCGCCTCGGCAGCAATATCTTGCCCTTACGTGGAAGAAGTGAATGAACTGAGAACTGGATGAACAACTGAAAGTCAGATTGTTTCAAAACAATCAGCAACAAGATCGGCCTTCAAGAAGCGAGAACACAGACGGGTAAGCAGCGACTCTCATTTGGTTACCTATAATTAGATTAATCCATGTAACTTGTATTGTGTGTTTAAGTTAGCGGTATAAGATTATTTAATTTGCTTCAGAATGTGATTGTCTCAGTTCATCTGATTATTTAATGAGCCTTTTACGTTTTATCAGTGAAAATGCATGCATGTACATGTATGCTGCATAAGTTATAACACCCATCCTGTTTTAATGAGAGTCAACCCACAATCAATGAAGTCAAATCAGTCTTAGTTGAGCGAGTCGGTAACGCTATTTCTTACTTTCACCATAAATGTTTATTTATATGACTTTGGTCTATAGCTGTAAAAGGCCTCGGCCTTAAAACCGGTTCCCGCTGTGACGTCACGCGCTCAGGGCTGGCTGGCTCAGTGGGGCAGCTCCAATCACAACTTTACGGTCGATTTTAACTCTCAGAAATATATATATTTTTATTCTCATTTATGCAGCATACAGTTACTTCGGTCTCACGGGGAGGAACAATCACACTAACACACCAGCATTAACACACTAACAAACCCACACTAACACAGCCGCATTAAAGAAAAAGAAGAAACCTTTATTTGTCACATGCACACTTCAAGCACAGTGAAATTCATCCTCTGCATTTAACCCATCTGAAGCAGTGAACACACACACACACACTCAGAGCAGTGGGCAGCCACACCAGAGCGCCCGGGGAGCAGTCAGGGGTTCGGTACCTCGCTCAAGGGCACCTCAGCCCAAGGCCGCCCCACGTCAACCTAACCTGCATGTCTTTGGACTGTGGGGGAAACCGGAGCACCCGGAGGAAACCCACGCAGACACGGGGAGAACATGCAAACTCCACACAGAAAGGCCCTCACTGGCCGCTGGGTTCGAGCCTGGACCTTCTTGCTATGAGGCAACCATGCTAACCACTACACCACCGTGCTGCCTGTTTTTTTTTTCTTCTTTTTTTTTAAAGAAGGAACCTTTATTCGTCACATGCACACTTCAAGCACAGTGAAATACTGTAAACACACTAACACAGCCGCATTAAACACACTAACACAGCCGCATTAAACACACTAACACAGCCGCATTAAACACACTAACACAGCCGCATTAAACACACTAACACAGCCGCATTAACACACTAACACAGCCGCATTAACACACTAACACAGCCGCATTAACACACGAACACAGCCGCATTAAACACACTAACACACCTGCATTAAACACACTAACACAGCCGCATTAAACACACTAACAGACCGGCATTAACACACTAACACAGCGGCATTAAACACACTAACACAGCCGCATTAAACACACTAACACAGCCGCATTAAACACACTAACACAGCGGCATTAACACACTAACACAGCCGCATTAAACACACTAACACACCGGCATTAACACACTAACACAGCCGCATTAAACACACTAACACAGCCGCATTAAACACACAAACACAGCGGCATTAACACACTAACACAGCCGCATTAAACACACTAACACACCTGCATTAAACACACTAACACACCTGCATTAACACACTAACACAGCCGCATTAAACACACTAACACAGCCGCATTTAACACACTAACACAGCCGCATTAAACACACTAACACAGCCGCATTAAACACACTAACACAGCCGCATTAAACACACTAACAGAGCCGCATTAAACACACTAACACACCGGCATTAACACACTAACACAGCCGCATTAAACACACTAACACAGCCGCATTAAACACACTAACACAGCCGCATTAAACACACTAACACAGCCGCATTAAACACACTAACACAGCGGCATTAAACACACTAACACAGCCGCATTAAACACACTAACACAGCCGCATTAAACACACTAACACAGCCGCATTAAACACACTAACACAGCCGCATTAAACACACTAACACAGCCGCATTAAACACACTAACACAGCCGCATTAAACACACTAACACAGCCGCATTAAACACACTAACACAGCCGCATTAAACACACTAACACACCTGCATTAAACACACTAACACAGCCGCATTAAACACACTAACACACCGGCATTAACACACTAACACAGTGGCATTAAACACACTAACACAGCCGCATTAAACACACTAACACAGCCGCATTAAACACACTAACACAGCCGCATTAAACACACTAACACACCGGCATTAACACACTAACACAGCCGCATTAAACACACTAACACAGCCGCATTAAACACACTAACACAGCCGCATTTAACACACTAACACAGCCGCATTAAACACACTAACACAGCCGCATTAAACACACTAACACAGCCGCATTAAACACACTAACACAGCCACATTAAACACACTAACAGAGCCGCATTAAACACACTAACACACCGGCATTAACACACTAACACAGCCGCATTAAACACACTAACACAGCCGCATTAAACACACTAACACAGCCGCATTAAACACACTAACACAGCCGCATTAAACACACTAACACAGCGGCATTAAACACACTAACACACCTGCATTAAACACACTAACACAGCCGCATTAAACACACTAACACAGCGGCATTAAACACACTAACACAGCCGCATTAAACACACTAACACAGCCGCATTAAACACACTAACACAGCGGCATTAAACACACTAACACACCTGCATTAAACACACTAACACAGCCGCATTAAACACACTAACACAGCGGCATTAAACACACTAACACAGCCGCATTAAACACACTAACACAGCCGCATTAAACACACTAACACAGCCGCATTAAACACACTAACACAGCCGCATTAAACACACTAACACAGCCGCATTAAACACACTAACACAGCCGCATTAAACACACTAACACAGCCGCATTAAACACACTAACAAAGCCGCATTAAACACACTAACACAGCCGCATTAAACACACTAACACAGCGGCATTAAACACACTAACACACCTGCATTAAACACACTAACACAGCGGCATTAAACACACTAACACAGCCGCATTAAACACACTAACACACCTGCATTAAACACACTAACACACCGGCATTAACACACTAACACAGCGGCATTAAACACACTAACACACCGGCATTAACACACTAACACAGCGGCATTAAACACACTAACACAGCCGCATTAAACACACTAACACAGCCGCATTAAACACACTAACACAGCCGCATTAAACACACTAACACAGCCGCATTAAACACACTAACACAGCCGCATTAAACACACTAACACAGCCGCATTAAACACACTAACACAGCCGCATTAAACACACTAACACAGCCGCATTAAACACACTAACACAGCCGCATTAAACACACTAACACAGCCGCATTAAACACACTAACACAGCCGCATTAAACACACTAACACACCTGCATTAAACACACTAACACAGCCGCATTAAACACACTAACACAGCCGCATTAAACACACTAACACAGCCGCATTAAACACACTAACACAGCCGCATTAAACACACTAACACAGCCGCATTAAACACACTAACACAGCCGCATTAAACACACTAACACACCTGCATTAAACACACTAACACAGCCGCATTAAACACACTAACACAGCCGCATTAAACACACTAACACACCTGCATTAAACACACTAACACAGCCTCATTAAACACACTAACACAGCCGCATTAAACACACTAACACAGCCGCATTAAACACACTAACACAGCCGCATTAAACACACTAACACACCTGCATTAAACACACTAACACAGCCGCATTAAACACACTAACACAGCCGCATTAAACACACTAACACAGCCGCATTAAACACACTAACACAGCCGCATTAAACACACTAACACAGCCGCATTAAACACACTAACACAGCCGCATTAAACACACTAACACAGCCGCATTAAACACACTAACACAGCCGCATTAAACACACTAACACAGCGGCATTAAACACACTAACACAGCCGCATTAAACACACTAACACACCGGCATTAACACACTAACACAGCCACATTTAACACACTAACACAGCGGCATTAAACACACTAACACAGCCACATTAAACACACTAACACACCTGCATTAAACACACTAACACAGCCACATTAAACACACTAACACAGCCGCATTAAACACACTAACACAGCCGCATTAAACACACTAACACACCTGCATTAAACACACTAACACAGCCGCATTAAACACACTAACACACCTGCATTAACACACTAACACAGCCGCATTTAACACACTAACACAGCCGCATTAAACACACTAACACAGCCGCATTAAACACACTAACACAGCGGCATTAAACACACTAACACAGCCGCATTAAACACACTAACACACCGGCATTAACACACTAACACAGCCACATTTAACACACTAACACAGCGGCATTAAACACACTAACACAGCCGCATTAAACACACTAAAACACCTGCATTAAACACACTAACACAGCCACATTAAACACACTAACACAGCCGCATTAAACACACTAACACAGCCGCATTAAACACACTAACACACCTGCATTAAACACACTAACACAGCCGCATTAAACACACTAACACACCGGCATTAACACACTAACACAGCCACATTTAACACACTAACACAGCGGCATTAAACACACTAACACAGCCGCATTAAACACACTAACACAGCCGCATTAAACACACTAACACAGCCGCATTAAACACACTAACACAGCGGCATTAAACACACTAACACAGCCGCATTAAACACACTAACACACCTGCATTAAACACACTAACACAGCCGTATTAAACACAGTAACACACCGGCATTAACACACTAACACAGCCGCATTTAACACACTAACACAGAGGCATTAAACACACTAACACAGCGGCATTAAACACACTAACACAGCCGCATTAAGCACACTAACACAGCCGCATTAAACACACTAACACAGCCGCATTAAACACACTAACACAGCCGCATTAAACACACTAACACAGCCGCATTAAACACACTAACACAGCCGCATTAAACACACTAACACAGCCGCATTAAACACACTAACACAGCCGCATTAAACACACTAACACACCGGCATTAACACACTAACACAGCTGCATTAAACACACTAACACAGAGGCATTAAACACACTAACACAGCGGCATTAAACACACTAACACAGCCGCATTAAACACACTAACACAGCCGCATTAAACACACTAACACAGCCGCATTAAACACACTAACACAGCCGCATTAAACACACTAACACAGCCGCATTAACACACTAACACAGCCACATTTAACACACTAACACAGCCGCATTAAACACACTAACACAGCCGCATTAAACACACTAACACAGCCGCATTAAACACACTAACACACCTGCATTAAACACACTAACACAGCCGCATTAAACACACTAACACAGCCGCATTAAACACACTAACACAGCCGCATTAAACACACTAACACACCTGCATTAAACACACTAACACAGCCGCATTAAACACACTAACACAGCCGCATTAAACACACTAACACACCTGCATTAAACACACTAACACAGCCGCATTAAACACACTAACACACCTGCATTAAACACACTAACACAGCCGCATTAAACACACTAACACAGCCGCATTAAACACACTAACACAGCCGCATTAAACACACTAACACAGCCGCATTAAACACACTAACACAGCCGCATTAAACACACTAACACAGCCGCATTAAACACACTAACACAGCCGCATTAAACACACTAACACAGCGGCATTAAACACACTAACACAGCCACATTAAACACACTAACACACCGGCATTAACACACTAACACAGCCACATTTAACACACTAACACAGCCGCATTAAATACACTAACACAGCCTCATTAAACACACTAACACAGCCGCATTAAACACACTAACACAGCCACATTAAACACACTAACACACCGGCATTAACACACTAACACAGCCGCATTAAACACACTAACACAGCCTCATTAAACACACTAACACAGCCGCATTAAACACACTAACACAGCCGCATTAAACACACTAACACAGCCGCATTAAACACACTAACACAGCCGCATTAAACACACTAACACACCGGCATTAACACACTAACACAGCCACATTTAACACACTAACACAGCCGCATTAAACACACTAACACAGCCTCATTTAACACACTAACACAGCCTCATTAAACACACTAACACAGCCGCATTAAACACACTAACACAGCCGCATTAAACACACTAACACAGCCGCATTAAACACACTAACACAGCCGCATTAAACACACTAACACACCGGCATTAACACACTAACACAGCCACATTTAACACACTAACACAGCCGCATTAAACACACTAACACAGCCTCATTAAACACACTAACACAGCCGCATTAAACACACTAACACAGCCACATTAAACACACTAACACACCGGCATTAACACACTAACACAGCCACATTTAACACACTAACACAGCCGCATTAAACACACTAACACAGCCGCATTAAACACACTAACACACCGGCATTAACACACTAACACAGCCACATTTAACACACTAACACAGCCGCATTAAACACACTAACACAGCCTCATTAAACACACTAACACAGCCGCATTAAACACACTAACACAGCCACATTAAACACACTAACACACCGGCATTAACACACTAACACAGCCACATTTAACACACTAACACAGCCTCATTAAACACACTAACACAGCCGCATTAAACACACTAACACAGCCGCATTAAACACACTAACACAGCCGCATTAAACACACTAACACAGCCGCATTAAACACACTAACACAGCCGCATTAAACACACTAACACAGCCGCATTAAACACACTAACACAGCCGCATTAAACACACTAACACAGCCGCATTAAACACAGTAACACACCGGCATTAACACACTAACACAGCCGCATTTAACACACTAACACAGCGGCATTAAACACACTAACACAGCCGCATTAAACACACTAACACAGCCGCATTAAACACACTAACACAGCCGCATTAAACACACTAACACAGCCGCATTAAACACACTAACACACCTGCATTAAACACACTAACACAGCCGCATTAAACACACTAACACACCGGCATTAACACACTAACACAGCCACATTTAACACACTAACACAGCCGCATTAAACACACTAACACAGCGGCATTAAACACACTAACACAGCCTCATTAAACACACTAACACAGCCGCATTAAACACACTAACACAGCCGCATTAAACACACTAACACAGCCGCATTAACACACTAACACAGCCACATTTAACACACTAACACAGCCGCATTAAACACACTAACACAGCCGCATTAAACACACTAACACAGCCGCATTAAACACACTAACACAGCCGCATTAAACACACTAACACAGCCGCATTAAACACACTAACACACCTGCATTAAACACACTAACACAGCCGCATTAAACACACTAACACAGCCGCATTAAACACACTAACACAGCCGCATTAAACACACTAACACACCTGCATTAAACACACTAACACAGCCGCATTAAACACACTAACACAGCCGCATTAAACACACTAACACACCTGCATTAAACACACTAACACAGCCGCATTAAACACACTAACACAGCCGCATTAAACACACTAACACACCTGCATTAAACACACTAACACAGCCGCATTAAACACACTAACACAGCCGCATTAAACACACTAACACAGCCGCATTAAACACACTAACACAGCCGCATTAAACACACTAACACAGCCGCATTAAACACACTAACACAGCCGCATTAAACACACTAACACACCGGCATTAACACACTAACACAGCCACATTTAACACACTAACACAGCGGCATTAAACACACTAACACAGCCTCATTAAACACACTAACACAGCCGCATTAAACACACTAACACAGCCGCATTAAACACACTAACACACCTGCATTAAACACACTAACACAGCCACATTTAACACACTAACACAGCCGCATTAAACACACTAACACAGCCGCATTAAACACACTAACACAGCCGCATTAAACACACTAACACAGCCGCATTAAACACACTAACACACCGGCATTAACACACTAACACAGCCACATTTAACACACTAACACAGCGGCATTAAACACACTAACACAGCCTCATTAAACACACTAACATAGCCGCATTAAACACACTAACACAGCCGCATTAAACACATTAACACAGCCGCATTAACACACTAACACAGCCACATTTAATACACTAACACAGCCGCATTAAACACACTAACACAGCCGCATTAAACACACTAACACAGCCGCATTAAACACACTAACACAGCCGCATTAAACACACTAACACAGCCGCATTAAACACACTAACACACCTGCATTAAACACACTAACACAGCCGCATTAAACACACTAACACAGCCGCATTAAACACACTAACACACCTGCATTAAACACACTAACACAGCCGCATTAAACACACTAACACAGCCGCATTAAACACACTAACACACCTGCATTAAACACACTAACACAGCCGCATTAAACACACTAACACAGCCGCATTAAACACACTAACACACCTGCATTAAACACACTAACACAGCCGCATTAAACACACTAACACAGCCGCATTAAACACACTAACACAGCCGCATTAAACACACTAACACAGCCGCATTAAACACACTAACACAGCCGCATTAAACACACTAACACAGCCGCATTAAACACACTAACACAGCCGCATTAAACACACTAACACAGCCGCATTAAACACACTAACACACCGGCATTAACACACTAACACAGCCACATTTAACACACTAACACAGCGGCATTAAACACACTAACACAGCCTCATTAAACACACTAACACAGCCGCATTAAACACACTAACACAGCCGCATTAAACACACTAACACACCGGCATTAACACACTAACACAGCCACATTTAACACACTAACACAGCGGCATTAAACACACTAACACAGCCTCATTAAACACACTAACACAGCCGCATTAAACACACTAACACAGCCGCATTAAACACACTAACACAGCCGCATTAAACACACTAACACAGCCGCATTAAACACACTAACACAGCCGCATTAAACACACTAACACAGCCGCATTAAACACACTAACACAGCGGCATTAAACACACTAACACACCCGCATTAAACACACTAACACACCGGCATTAACACACTAACACAGCCACATTTAACACACTAACACAGCGGCATTAAACACACTAACACAGCCTCATTAAACACACTAACACAGCCGCATTAAACACACTAACACAGCCGCATTAAACACACTAACACAGCCGCATTAAACACACTAACACAGCCGCATTAAACACACTAACACAGCCGCATTAAACACACTAACACAGCCGCATTTAACACACTAACACAGCCGCATTTAACACACTAACACAGCCGCATTAAACACACTAACACAGCGGCATTAAACACACTAACACAGCGGCATTAAACACACTAACACAGCCGCATTAAACACACTAACACAGCCGCATTAAACACACTAACACACCGGCATTAAACACACTAACACAGCCGCATTAAACACACTAACACAGCTGCATTAAACACACTAACACACCTGCATTAAACACACTAACACAGCTGCATTAAACACACTAACACACCGGCATTAAACACACTAACACAGCCGCATTAAACACACTAACACAGCCGCATTAAACACACTAACACAGCCGCATTAAACACACTAACACAGCCGCATTAAACACACTAACACAGCCGCATTAAACACACTAACACAGCCGCATTAAACACACTAACACAGCCGCATTAAACACACTAACACAGCCGCATTAAACACACTAACACAGCCGCATTAAACACACTAACACACCTGCATTAAACACACTAACACAGCCACATTTAACACACTAACACACCGGCATTAACACACTAACACAGCCACATTTAACACACTAACACAGCGGCATTAAACACACTAACACAGCCGCATTAAACACACTAACACAGCCTCATTAAACACACTAACACAGCCGCATTAAACACACTAACACAGCCGCATTAAACACACTAACACACCGGCATTAACACACTAACACAGCCACATTTAACACACTAACACAGCGGCATTAAACACACTAACACAGCGGCATTAACACACTAACACAGCCACATTAAACACACTAACACACCGGCATTAACACACTAACACAGCCACATTAAACACACTAACACACCCACACTAACACAGCAGCATTAATATGCTAACACACCAGCATTAAACTAACTAACGCACCTGCATTAAACACACCCGCATTAAGATACTAACACACCCACACTAACACACCGGCATTAACACGTGAACACACTAACACACAGGCGTTGACACACTAACACACCCGCATTAACACACCAACACAGCAGCATCAACTTACCAGCACACCGGCATTAAAACACATGCATTAACACATTAGCACACCCACATTAACACGCTAACACACCACCATTAACACACTAACACATCCGCAGTAACACACTAACACAGCCGCATTAAACACACTAACACAGCCGCATTAAACACACTAACACAGCCGCATTAAACACACTAACACACCTGCATTAAACACACTAACACAGCCGCATTAACACACTAACACACCAGCATTAACACACTAACACAGCCGCATTAAACACACTAACACAGCCGCATTAAACACACTAACACAGCCGCATTAAACACACTAACACAGCCGCATTAAACACACTAACACAGCCGCATTAAACACACTAACACAGCCGCATTAAACACACTAACACACCTGCATTAAACACACTAACACAGCCGCATTAAACACACTAACACAGCCGCATTAAACACACTAACACAGCCGCATTAAACACACTAACACAGCCGCATTAAACACACTAACACAGCCGCATTAAACACACTAACACACCTGCATTAAACACACTAACACAGCCGCATTAAACACACTAACACAGCCGCATTAAACACACTAACACACCTGCATTAAACACACTAACACAGCCACATTTAACACACTAACACAGCCGCATTAACACACTAACACAGCCGCATTAACACACTAACACAGCCGCATTAAACACACTAACACAGCCGCATTAAACACACTAACACACCTGCATTAAACACACTAACACAGCGGCATTAAACACACTAACACAGCCGCATTAAACACATTAACACAGCCTCATTAAACACACTAACACAGCCGCATTAAACACACTAACACAGCCACATTAAACACACTAACACACTGGCATTAACACACTAACACAGCCACATTTAACACACTAACACAGCGGCATTAAACACACTAACACAGCGGCATTAACACACTAACACAGCCACATTTAACACACTAACACACCTGCATTAAACACACTAACACAGCCGCATTAAACACACTAACACAGCCGCATTAAACACACTAACACAGCCGCATTAAACACACTAACACACCTGCATTAAACACACTAACACAGCCGCATTAAACACACTAACACAGCCGCATTAAACACACTAACACAGCCGCATTAAACACACTAACACAGCCGCATTAAACACACTAACACAGCCGCATTAAACACACTAACACACCTGCATTAAACACACTAACACAGCCGCATTAAACACACTAACACACCGGCATTAACACACTAACACAGCCACATTTAACACACTAACACAGCGGCATTAAACACACTAACACAGCGGCATTAAACACACTAACACAGCCGCATTAAACACACTAACACACCGGCATTAACACACTAACACAGCCACATTTAACACACTAACACAGCGGCATTAAACACACTAACACAGCGGCATTAAACACACTAAGACAGCCTCATTAAACACACTAACACAGCCACATTAAACACACTAATACACCGGCATTAACACACTAACACAGCCACATTAAACACACTAACACACCCACACTAACACAGCAGCATTAATATGCTAACACACCAGCATTAAACTAACTAACGCACCTGCATTAAACACACCCGCATTAAGATACTAACACACCCACACTAACACACCGGCATTAACACGTGAACACACTAACACACAGGCGTTGACACACTAACACACCCGCATTAACACACCAACACAGCAGCATCAACTTACCAGCACACCGGCATTAAAACACATGCATTAACACATTAGCACACCCACATTAACACGCTAACACACCACCATTAACACACTAACACACCAGTGTTAACACACTAACACATCCGCAGTAACACACTAACACAACAGAATTAACACACTAAACGCGCTCACACTAACATACTAACACACCTGCATTAACACAAACACACCTGCATTAACACAATAACACACTCGCATTAACACAAACACACCTGCATTAAACCCACCGGCATTAAAACACTAACACACCTGCATTAGCACATAAACACACTAACACACCAGCATTAACACAAACACATTAACACACCTGCATTAACACACTAACACACCGACATGAACACACTAACACACTGGCATTAACACACCTGCATTTGTGTATTAGGCTTAGACATTGCATCGCTGGTCTGGTGAATACAACCTAGCGTTGGCCATGTTTCGCTTGAGCATAAAAAGAACACTGACTGAAACTAGATTCTTGCTTAGTCTCCTTATGACTTCTGGAACTATCGAAGTCAATCCAGGTCCACTTTCAGCTTGCTTGTCTGGCTTAATAGTTAATTCTAAGCCCAAACTCTGTGGTTCAAATAAGTTTAGCTGTCTCAGATGCCTCTCGTTTAATGCCCATAGCATTAAAAGTCAAAGCGGTGCCGTAGTGAGCAATCTGGCTTCCTTCCAAGATCTTGTGTATGTGGAGAACTTCGATTTCATAGCAGTCACCGAAAGCTGGCTGCATGAGAACACGTTTAGTTCTGAAATCCTCCCGTATGGCTATAACGTTATGCGTAAAGACCGCCCTGTTGACAAGCATGGAGGTGGCATGCCAATAGCTTTACGCAGTGACATTTGTTTCACAACTCTAAACATGGGAAGCTGGGGTGATCGCTTGGAGATTATTGCTATTGAAGTGGAACTTATCAACTTGAAAAGGAGCCTGCTGTGTGCTTGTTACCAGTCTCAGAGCTGGAATCTTGACGAATGGTTGGGTTTCTTTATTTCATTCCTAGAAACTATCTCCGGCTATGACAGAATACTAATTACCGGTAATTTTAACTTCCTGGACCTTACTTGGAACTCTGAGCTTGTTCCTGTGAGGGATGCTTCCCCTCGGTCAACTGAGTTTAGAGAAGTGACTATGGATTTTTATCTAGAGCAAATGAATATGTACCTGACCAGACTGAATAATATTCTTGACCTTGTGTTCACCAACTCCCCTGAGGCTGTTACTAGTGTGTCGTGCGTATCACCTCGAACAATAGGCCTTTTCAGTGACCACAGCCTATTGATTTTTGACTGGGAAGCTCACGTAAAGTCTTCTGTACGTGACGCACGTACAGTTTTTGATTACTGCCTTGCTGACTGGGATGGTCTGGCCAAAACTTTGTCACATGTAGACCTTTCTCCCTCAGATATAACAAATGAAAACATCAACTCAGACTGGGAACGATGAGGCGACACTTTTCTTGGTGCTGCGGCTACTCATATCCCTTTAAAATCTTTTGAGAGATGTAACACCCCTCCATGGATTGATAATGATGTCAAGTACTTGTTAAAGAAAAAAGAGACCGCCAAACCCAAGACTATGGTTACGTTTAGCCTTAACCTGCAGGAAAAGTTTTGCAATCTCCAACGTGAATGTAAAACTCTTATTTTGAAAAAACTAAAATAATTTTACGAGTCCCTGCCAAATCTGCTCAAATCCAGCCCCAAGAAGTTCTGGTCAGCCTTCAAATATGTTTCCAGCCTTTCAAGTGTCCCTAATAAGATGACAGGGACACAAGATGGTACTACTACAACAGCTGATAATCCTGCCAACATTGCCACACTACTGAATAATTACTTTTATTCAGTATTCAAAAAACCCCTCTCGAGCGTGAGTATCTACGACAGTTTCCATCTTTATTATCTGATAGTGAAACTGTTGCCAACGAATTTAGTACCATCTCCTTCTCCCCTATCGAAGTGCGAGACTTCGGCCCTGATAAGATCCCGGCCAGACTGTTAAGGGGCTCTGCACTTTACATTTGTGACTCTCTATGCTTCTTATTCAACAAATTTAGTACCATCTCCTTCTCCCCTACCAAAGTGCGAGACTTCGGCCCCGATAAGATCCCGGCCAAGCTGTTAAGGGGCTCTGCACTTTACATCTGTGACTCTCTATGCTCCTTATTCAACAAATCTCTCAGCTTGGGGAAAGTCCCGTCCTTGTGGAAATTGGCAAATATCATCCCTATTCACAAAGGCGGGGCCACTAAGGAAGTGTCAAACTATAGGCCCATTTCACAACTGTCGGTGGCTTCAAAAGTAATGGAACGGTGTGTTTACAACAAAATCATCGACTACATTGCCATCCAACTGCACAAATTTCAGTATGGCTTTTTGAAGAGGTTATCTACTACTGACCAGCTATTAAAGGTTCTCCATTAGATAGGCCAACTTCTTGACATTAGAATTCAAACTGACGCAGTATACCGAGACTTCGCCAAGGCTTTTGATAGAGTAGACCACCATCTGCTGCTCATGAAGCTGCGGTGGTTTGGCATTACGGGTAAATTTTTGGACTGGTTCAAGGACTACCTCTGTGATTGCTATCAGAGAGTGATAGTCTTGGGCAAAACGTCAGAGCCACTCCCAGTACTCTCTGGAGTGCCACAGGGCTCTATACTTGAGCCCTTGTTGTTTCTCGTGTTTGTCAATGACTTACCCTGCATAGTCATGTCATTATCTGTTGTATTATATGCAGACGGCACTAAGTGTTACAGTGCAATTAACACCCCTGAGGACAGTGCATGCCTGCAAAACGATCTTGACAGCATATGCAGTTGGTGCAATTTCTGGAGGATGGACCTCAATCAGTCTAAGTGTGGGCTTCTGTCATTTACAAGAAGCTCCAAGCCTCTGCTGACCACATACCAACTGAAAGATGCGCCTGTCAAAATGACTGAGTCACAGAAGGACCTTGGTGTTACAGTTATGCCATTTCTCAAGTGGAACTCTCATGTCCAATCAGCTTTAGCTAAAGCGAGTAAAATGTTGGGCTTTGTTAGAAGATCCACTTTTGAGGTTAGAAATATCAAGGTGCAGAAGGCACTTTACATCTCTCTGGTCAGAAGCTGTTTGGCGTCCTGCTCTCACGTCTGGGCTCCACAATCAGTTATCTTGTTTTACTCGGTTGAGATAATCCAGAGACGCGCAACTAAGTACATTCTATCTCTTCCGTTCAGATCAGACGTCAACTACAAGGATAGACTGTTAAAGCTAGGACTCCTTCCCTTGTGTTACTGGCATGAGTACCTGGACCTTGTTTATCTTTTCAAATCAATGTTAACAGACCTTAATATTTCTATCTGTGTACCTAGAAGGTTTACTAGGCAATTAGATCAGTCCAGGGGAACTATGTTAAATGTACCCAAGGCTAATGCTGTAACTTTTCAGACCAGTTTTTATATTCGGGGCCCTAGAATCTGGAACATTTTACCCCCGCATTTAAGGAATAGGAATCAATCACTTTCACAGTTTAAGAAGGTCAGGCGATCAGCGAACAACGTGGTAGAGAGAGGACAAAGGGCAAAAACGTGAAAGAGTGAGCAAAGAGTCAGAAAACGAGCCGCAATCAGAGTAAACAAGGCTTGGTATGAACTGAATGGAGCAGAACGATACTTCTCACTGAAGTGGCACATGCGAGAGGCTTAAATGGGGAGAGCGGTGATTAGGAAAAATGGATGTCAGCTGAACTCAGTAATCGGGAGAAAGAGGGCACTGTGAAACTTGGGGATTGTAGTTTGAGGTGTCCATGTTTGTAGTCAGAGCGTTCTCAGCCGATTTACTAACACGAGAGCATCTGAAAAGGAAACCATCACATCAGAAGGAGGGAAAGAAGAAATATTCTCTGAGAAAGTGTTGAAAAAAGTACATTAAAAACTGAAATTTATTATCTCATCTCATTATCTGTAGCCACTTTAACCTGTTCTACAGGGTCGCAGGCAAGCTGGATCCTATCCCAGCTGACTACGGGCGAAAGGCGGGGTTCACCCTGGACAAGTCGCCAGGTCATCACAGGGCTGACACATAGACACAGACAACCATTCACACTCACATTCACACCTACGCTCAATTTAGAGTCACCAGTTAACCTAACCTGCATGTCTTTGGACTGTGGGGGAAACCGGAGCACCCGGAGGAAACCCACGCGGACACGGGGAGAACATGCAAACTCCACACAGAAAGGCCCTCGCCGGCCACGGGGCTCGAACCCGGACCTTCTTGCTGTGAAGAGACAGCGCTAACCACTACACCACCGTGCTGCCCTGAAATTTATTATTATTTTTTAATTTAATAACATAATTTGATCATCATCCACAACTTGGATTTCTTTTTTTTTTTTATCTCTGTGCTGTGTAGAATATTTGGCTATTTGAGAGAGTAGAACCCCAATCCCAAAAAAGTTGGGATGCTGTGTAAAATATAAAAAAAAACAGAATGTGAAGATTTGCAAATCACGGAAACCCTATATTTCATTGAAAATAGTACAAAGACAACATATCAAATGTAAAAACTGAGAAATGTTATGTTTTTTTGAAAAATATATGCTCATTTTGAATTTGATGTCAGCAACACATTTCAGAAAAGTTGGGACAGGGGCAACAAAAGACTGAAAATGTTGCGTAATATTTAAAAACATAATAACAGTAATAATAATTATGTTAATTGTCAACAGGTCAGTAAGATGATTGGGTATAAAAAAAGGATTCCACAGAGGCGGAGTCTCTCAGAAGTAAAGATAGGGTGGGGTTCACCGCTCTGTGAAAGACTGCGAGGGCAAACAGTGCAACGATTTAAGAATAACGTTCCTCAATGTAAAACTGCAAAGAATTTGTGGATCACATCATCTGTGGTCCATAATATCATTAAAAGATTCAGAGAATCTGGAGAAATCTCTGTATGCGAGAGACAAGACTGAAAACTGACATTGGATGTCTGTGATCTTCAGGCCCTCAGGAGACACTGCATTAAAAGCAGACACGTGTCTGTAGTGGAAATCACTGTATGGGCTCAGGAACACTTCAGAAAACCATCGTCTGAGAAAACACTTCATTACTGCATCCACACATGCAAGTTAAAACCAGATATAAACAATATCCAGAAACCCCACCCCCTTCTCTGGGCCTGAGCTCTTTTACGATGGACTGAGGCAAAGTGGAAAACTGTCCCGAGGTCTGATGAATCAAAAATTTTTTTTAGAAATCATGGACACCACATCCTCCAGGCGAAAGAGGAGAGGGACCATCTGGCTTATTATCAGTGCATAGCCCAAAAGCCAGCATCTGTGATGGTATGAGGGGGTGTTAGTGCACATGACATGGGTAGCTTGTACATCTGGGAAGGCATCATTAATGCTGAATGATATAAACACGTTTCAGAGCAATATGCTGCCATCCAGACTAAATCTTTTTCAAGGAAGGCCTTCCTTCT
Source organism: Neoarius graeffei (assembly GCF_027579695.1). Classification (NCBI taxonomy): domain Eukaryota; kingdom Metazoa; phylum Chordata; class Actinopteri; order Siluriformes; family Ariidae; genus Neoarius; species Neoarius graeffei. Next base: position 79,425,733 of record NC_083581.1, on the reverse strand, counting down.
TTCAGCAAGACAATGACAAACTGCTTTCTGCACATATTAAAACTGCATGGCTCTGTAGTAAAAGAGTCGGGATGCTAAACTGGCCTGCTGCAGTCCAGACCTGCCTCCCATTTAAAACACTTGGCGCATTATGAAGTGCAAAATACGACAAAGGAGACCCCGAACTGTGGAGCAACTGAAATTGTATATCAGGCAAGAATGGGACATCATTTCTCTTTCAAAACTACAGCAGTTGGTCTCCTCAGTTCCCAAATGTTTACAGAGTGGTGTTAAAAGTATAGGTGATGCAACACAGTGGTAAACACACCCCTGTCCCAAATTTTCTGGAACGTGTTTCTGACATCAAATTCAAAATGAGCATATATTTTTTCAAAAAACAATAAAATTTCTTAGTTTCAACATTTGATATGTTGACTTTGTACTATTTTCAGTTACATATTGGGTTTCTGTGATTTGCAAATCATCACAACATTTTTGGAATTGAGTTTGCATTTGTCTAATATTCAAAAAACAACATAATAAATAACTGCAGCCTGAATTAATGCACACACATTAAAACACACGCACTATCAACTCTGCTCTCACACACACTAATGCAAGGGGGCTGAAACTTACTGCCACTGTTGGCCCTTATAACTGTGAAATAAACACCTCCAACAGATTTAGTTCATGAGTATAAATGAAATATTCAAATACGACATATCCTGCAGTTTATTTCATATATTGTATTATTTTAATTCGAATTCATTATCATTACTTGTATTTATATATTTTTAATTATAATTCTTTCATTAGTAATATCCATCCATCCATTATCTGTAGCTGCTTATCTTGTCCTACAGGGTCGCGGGCGAGCTGGAGCCTATCCCAGCTGACTATGGGTGAGAGGCGGGGTTCACCCTGGACAAGTCGCCAGATCATCACAGGGCGACACACAGAGACACACGACCATTCACACTCACATTCTGGTTGGAGGGATGGCGCTGGTTGAGGCAACATGCAGCAGCAGAGAGAGCGTGTGTGTAGTGGCGTTTTATTTGTTTTTATCATCGTCTATCATTGTTTTAACTTATGTTACAATGTTTTCATGGATCTGATCTCATAAAAATGACTTACCAAAGGCTGATAGCTCTTCATCTTCTCCTTGACACTTTGTTTTTGGCCCTTTGAGTGGCCTTTTGAGTGGACACTGTGTGTTCCCTGAGTCACGCCAGTATGGACAGGAGTTTCTCCTGTTACTCCAAGACACTGGTGCGGGAGCTGTGGACACCGCGTCCTTCCCTGCGGAGATCATCCGTCACCATGATTACTCTCTGGGGAGCAGGAGCCCAGCTTTCAAGCCCACATACGGAGGGAGGAAGAGGGGCAGATGTAGAGATCGGCAGCGGCTTAAAAGACAGGGCCACCGGAGGATCCCCCTTCCCTCGATTATCCTTGCTAATGCACAGTCTCTTCGAAACAAGGTGAACAACTTGCAAGCAAATGTCAAGTTCCTCTTGGAATATAAAAGTGCTTGTCTCATTGCCCTGACTGAGACATGGCTCAAGCAGCAGGATCTGCAGTCCAATCTGGCAATAGACGGCTTCGGGGAACCGTTGCGTCTTGACAGAGAACCTTCAGTGATGGGGAAATCACTGGGAGGTGGATTCTGTTTATATATTAATAAAAAATGGTGCAACACTTCTGTAGACAGGGAGACATTGTGCACCCCGATATAGAACTTCTTTCTGTCTCTTTGTGTCCGTTTTACCTCCCGAGGGTGTTTCCACAAATATTTATAACTCTGGTGTATATTCACCCGAAGGCAAATGCTGTTAATGCTCCACGGGTCATTGTGGATACAGTCCACAGGCTTCAGAGCATTGCACCGGATGCTCCCAGTTTCGTTATGGGGGATTTTAATATCATTGTAAACTTGGGGAGTCCCTTACAAACTTTCAACAATATGCCACTTGCCCTACGAGGAATATGAGGTGTCTGGATCTTTGTTACGGCTCCAAAAAAGGTGCTTATAAATCCTTCCAGAGAGCGCCTCTGGGCACATCCAACCATAGTGTGGTTTATTTGTGTCCGATGTGCAAACCTGTCCTGAAGGAAACAAAACCTGAGCGGCGTTTGGTTCCAGTCTGGTCAGCAGAATCTATTCGGCGCCTCCAGGACTGTTTCTTCTGCACGGACTGGGATTTATTTATGGATGCATGTTCAGATCTGGATGAACTGACCGAGACTGTCACCTCATATGTTAATTTCTGCGAGGACCTGATAATTCCAAGGAAATTAATTTCCATCTTTCCCAATAACAGGCGTCTAAATCTGTTAAAAACATCATCAATCAGAGGAACATCAGTTTTAATAAAGGGGACATCACCCGCAGCAGGAAGTTACAAAAGCAAGTTAAGCGTGAACTTAAACTTGCAAAAATTATATATATAAAAACAAGGTACAAACCCTGTTAATTTCTGGTAACTCTCAGCCTGCATAGGAGGGTGTTAAATCCATTACGGGCATGCAGTCTAGTAAGAGCCCTATTTCCCTTGCTGGTATGTCAGATTCTGAGCTTGCTGATGATCTAAACGGTTTTTACAATCATTTTAATTCTTGTGATTTTAGTAAGGAGCTGTCAGTATACAGAGATGCTCCCCTGGCACAGATGGCCGTACCGGTAGTCATCAACTGTGATATTGTTTGTAAACTTTTTAAGGTTGTGAAGGAGAGGAAAAGTCTCGGACCAGACAACACTGGGGGCAGACTTCTAAAGAACTGTGCAGAGCAGTTGTCTGACATCTTCATTTTTATCTTCAGAAAATCTCTCCAGCTCTGCAGGGTCCCTCATCTTTGGAAAGACTCCATTATTGTGCCGGTGCCCAAGATTAAAACACCGAAATCCCCAAATGACTTTCGGCCTGTTGTGCTCACTTCTCTTGTTATGAAGATTCTTGAGCGTATTATAAAGGCGGAGATCTTGGGCACAACTCAGAGCAGGTTTGACCCTCTGCGGTTGGCCTACAGAGCAGGGAGGGGTATTGATGATGCTGTTAACACCCTACTCAACCTGGTACTGGGCCATCTTGAGGGGGTACATACTTTTGCTCGTTTGCTTTTTATTTACTTTTCTTCTGCTTTTAACTGTATACAACCACACGTTTTAGCTGATCGTCTTAACAACACACACAATCTTGACCAGGGTATAGTAACCTGGTTATTTGACTTTTTAACTGACCGACCACAGAGGGTGAAGGTTAAAGGAACAGTCCACCGTATTTCCATAATGAAATATGCTCTTATCTGAATTGAGATGAGCTGCTCCGTACCTCTCCGAGCTTTGCGCGACCTCCCAGTCAGTCAGACGCAGTCAGACGCGCTGTCACTCCTGTTAGCAATGTAGCTAGGCTCAGCATGGCCAACGGTATTTTTTGGGGCTGTAGTTAGATGCGACCAAACTCTTCCGCGTTTTTCCTGTTTACATAGGTTTATATGAGCAGTGATATGAAACAAGTTCAGTTACACAAATTGAAACGTAGCAATTTTCTATGCTATGGAAAGTGCGCACTATAATGAGAGGCGTACTAACACCTTCTGCGCGCTTCGGCAGCGCACTGATACGGAGCTCAGATATCAATGCGCTGTCGAAGCGCGCAGAAGGTGTTAGTACGCCTGTCATTATAGTGCGCACTTTCCATAGCATAGAAAATCGCTACGTTTCAATTTGTGTAACTGAACTTGTTTCATATCACTGCTCATATAAACCTATGTAAACAGGAAAAACGCGGAAGAGTTTGGTCGCATCTAACTACAGCCCCAAAAAATACCATTGGCCATGCTGAGCCTAGCTACATTGCTAACAGGAGTGACAGCACGTCTGACTGCGTCTGACTGACTGGGAGGTCGCGCAAAGCTCGGAGAGGTACGGAGCAGCTCGTCTCAATTCAGATAAGAGCATATTTCATTATGGAAATACGGTGGACTGTTCCTTTAATGGCGTTTTATCCAACGTACTTTTATCCTCCACCGGCTCCCCTCAGGGCTGTGTCCTTTCACCAGTTTTATTTACTTTATATACAAATGAGTGCAAAAGTCAGCGTTCTGATAGACACATCATTAAATTTGCGGATGACTCTGTGATCGTGTTGCTTCTCAGCAATCAAGGCACCAATCACAGTCCAGTGGTGAGTGATTTTATTGATTGGTGTGAGTGCTCATCTCTGAGCATTAATGTCTCAAAAACTAAGGAGATGATTATTGATTTTAGGAAGAAGCCTCCACCAAATTCCAGTTTTTATTCATGGCCAGGCGGTCGAAATTGTACAGCAGTACAAATACTTGGGTACTATCATCGACAGTAACCTGACGTTTGAGGCAAACACTGATGCAGTTTGTGCAAAGGCCCACCAGCACATGTACTTTTATCCAAAGTTGAGAAGTTTTAGTGTGGATACCTTTTTTATGAAGATGTTTTATTGTTGTTTTATTGAGTCTGTTTTAACCTTTTCTTTTATTTGCTGGTTTGGGTCCCTCACATTGAAAGACAGGAACAGGTTGAACAGCATTGTTAAAATGTGTGGTAAGATTGCTGGGATCAACTTTGACGAGCTCTCTGTCTTGTACAGAGTTAGAGCCACCAGGAAAGCAGAAGCTATCCTGGCTGACCCCAGTCACCCGCTGTTCTCTGAATATAGGCTTCTGGTTGTCGGTACTTGGTACCAAAATGTAGGACGAACAGATTTAAAAGTTTGTCACTGTAACTATGGCCTCATAAACAACAGTCTGTCATGATGGGTCTCCCTGTAATATCTGTGCACCTTGTTTTCATTGTGATTGTATGCTGTATGTTTTGTTGTATTGTGTTTTATTCTCTGCTGGCTGTACAACAAACTGCCCCTCACGGGGATAATAAAGTTTACTATACTATATATATTCACACCTACGCTCAATTTAGAGTCACCAGTTAACCTAACCTGCATGTCTTTGGACTGTGGGGGAAACCGGAGCACCCGGAGGAAACCCACGCGGACACGGGGAGAACATGCAAACTCCGCACAGAAAGGCCCTCGCCGGCCACGGGGCTCGAACCCGGACCTTCTTGCTGTGAGGCGACAGCGCTAACCACTACACCACCGTGCCGCCCCCTCATTAGTAATATTTATATTTATTCATGTGCAGTAGCATTCTGGCTGTTTGTTTTTGCCTGAGAGTCGACTCCCATTCCCAAAACTCCCATCTAACAGATGTTTAACTATAAAAAGCAGAATAAATGAATAAATTTTCTTACATTTGTAATTTCTGTCACTATAACAACACACTTCATAAACAGCAGGTCAAATAAAAGCCCCAAAACAACACAGGCTCTGGGAGTCAAATAAAACCGTGCAACCTCCACCCCACGTTCTTTTGTACAGTAGTGAGATGTTTGTGATGTTCACCACCTTCTCTAACCATCTGTCAAAGCTGACCTTTAAACACACACATCTTAAATAACATGTACATCAAGGTATATGAAAATGTTTTCATGATTTATCAGATGAGATATAAAATCATGCTGGGTTCACACATGCGCAGTTACATACAGTAAACACTATATCAGCAAATGTTTATGGACACCTGACCATATGTGCTTGTTGAACATTCAATCCCAGATTTAGTTTCTTTTACAGTTATAATCAGCTCCCACTCCTCGGGGAAGGCTTTCCTTTAGATTTTGGGGCGTAACTGTGTGGCTGTGGGGATTTACGCTGGAGTGCGGGGGGGTGTATGCAGGGCTCGAAATTAACTTTTTTTCTTTGTGTCCCCCAGTGGTCCCGAATTCTGTGTTGTATTGTCCCGAATGGAAGCAATAGTGTCCCCATTTTTTTCCTCTCTGAAATAACCAGTGGTTAATATTATCATATGAAGTTACTATTATATTTGTAACTATGCGATTTTGAACCCTTTATATCATTTTTACAATAAGTCACAAGACACAAGCGACACATGTCCTATACATCATCTACTTCAAAATTACAGTTATTGCATTTTCAGTTTATTAAACTTTGGCGATCTCACTGTATGAATAGATACCCGTTTATTTAAAGGGGCCAACTAGCTCATTCAGAAAATGTTTCAACTCCCTACATCTGCAGTACACTTTAGTTGAAAATAAGACCCCTTTTATGTTCATTTCATCTACTTATACCTTGAACATCTGTTGGCACTTATAAGGCCAACTTATAATTTTCACCATTACCGTTATCCATTTTATGAACTTTCGCTGCCGGGTGCAAATGTTAGCACCATCAGCATAGTGCCAGGTCCGAGCCTAGTTGTGCTGCTGACTGACTAAACTTTCTGAACTAGAAAGACACCAAGAAAACTCACTTATTCTGTTGAACGGTATCTTCCGTCAATATCATCCACATCATTCCTGTTGTATTTTATAACGTGTCTAACAGTGTTCATTCAGTTCATTCAGTTGCTAGCGTTGCCTGCAGACCAGGCGATGACACTTTGGATCCTGAAGGTCCCGGAGACGTTATGTCTGGGCTTTCAGTTTCTTCCCCGCGGTCGGTCCACTTCAACCACTTCAGCATTTTTGTTCTGGCAAGAGTCGGCGCAGCGTGTGCGGTAGCAATTCCATTCCAAGTCCATATAATGCGGACACCGGCCGAAGATTCTAGAACAGAATGCGCTGCTCTGTAGCCCACGGATGCAGGTGCATCGAAAGTGTAGCTACTAATGTATTTTTCGCTGTTAACGTTTTAAAATTGACAAATTAGGTGAATGTCTACGTATGTGTTACGGCTTTGTAAATAATATTAATGTAGAACTTTTTTTCTAGATCTATTTTTTTCCATTGTCCCGGGATTGTCCCAGATATGATAATTTTGTGTCCCGATGACATTTTTTATGGTCCCCGGGACGTCGGGACACCGTTAGTTTCGAGCGCTGGGTGTATGCTGGACCAGGTTTGGGCCTCTTATTTCCAGTGAAGGGAAACTGTAACGCTCCAGGATACAAAGACTTTCTAGACAATTATGTGCTTCTGACTTTGAAGAAAATTTCCCTGGCAGGGGCAAAACCATGATCAAGAAGGCGGTTGGGGAAGCCATGCTCTAATGGTTAGAGGAGTAGCTTTGGGACCAAAAGGTTGCTGGTTTGATTCCCTAGACCAGCAGGGAAATGTCTAGGTGAATAAACAGCACTTTCCTCTCCTTCTGCATCCTGTGTGTGCACTTTAGACGGATTAAATGTAGAGAAAGAATTTCACTCTGCTCTCATGTACAAATTTCCTTTCTGGGGATTTAAAAAAAAAAATTTATACAACTAAAGGAAGGCTGTCTGTCTCTCTGTCTGTCTCTCTGTCTGTTCACCGATGCAAATCGACATGGCTGGACACACAAACTCCATACTTTGCACATGGATTGGTGACACCCCAGAGGGGCCCAAGAGAACATTTTCGATTTTCCAAAACATGGGATTAGTGCTAATCCAACACACTATTCATTTCCCCGAGGCTACATGCTCGCACTAACGCACTGCGTGCAGCCTCGGCGGGGAATCCCCTCCCCCACTCACCTGAGAGTTTCAAATGTACAGGACCTTGCAATCAGCGCTCCTCGCTAGAGACTTCCGCTAGGGCCAAGTCTACGTCACTGAGGAGACGTGGGACGCGATTTACGTCATTTTGACAGAACACTGAAAACATATCTATCACGTGTCCACTCAACTCTCCACTGGGCCATTCAGAGGAAATCAGGGCAATAACTACTAGTTCCAAACTAAAGAAGATGCACATATGGCTGTGATGATCAGGTGTCCACATACTTTTGGTCATATAGTATATTCGGCTTATAGCTCAAGCAAAATTACAAAATTAAACTTCAGACAGCAGAATGAGTGATAACGGCTGAAAAGGGAAGAGCTTCAGGTTAAAGTCAATCAGCCGATTACAATCACAAGCTCGAGGAAATGTTCTGATGATCTGCCTTTGTGTTTATTTTACTGTGTTGTGTCTTATTTTGAATTACATCTGTTGAATTTGGTGTTTTTTTAATATTAAAGTTAGGTTGTATGCTTCGTTACAGGTTGTTGTTGCTGTTGTTTTTGCTGAAACAGTCCTTTCAAGACAGGTCATGACACACCCCTCCAAGAATAATACTAATTTTAGTTAAGAAAAAAAAAACTAATAAAATAATGAATAAAACAAAAATAAATAATACAAATAAAAAATGAATAAACTAATAAATAATAATAAAATGTAATAAAATACTAATTTTATTCCAATTAAAACAGATAATACATTAAAAAAGCTTAAATGTTAAATACATAAATAAATAAATAAATAAATAAATACAACATTTTAACTTTTTTTTCTGAGGTGTAGCACTTTTTGAAAAAAAAAATACTGGCTTCATCTCTAAAGTCTTTCCTGCACCATATGGCGCATTAGGCAGCATTGATCTCCGTTTCTGTAGCTCTCGGCCTCTCATCTATTACATAGCTAGGGTTACAGTGGGGGGGCGGGTCCTCTGGTAACCGCAAAAGTTTGACTCCCCACTCTCATCTGTATTGCAGTAAGTACCATTTTTATGATGGTCTTTGTTACGACCCAACCGCGAGCAGAACTCACGATCTCCCAATCGAGAGGCGGACACACTAACCACTAGGCCAACTCGCAGTTATAGTTTTATGCTGCACAGTAAAATTGTTAAACTGGTAGCTTACTGGTAAATTTAACTCACTAGATTCTGTACGTAACTCCACATAGCTACGACTGGAATCGTAACTTTAATAATAACTCTGCCAAGTAGGTGACGAATGTTAGGGAAGTGTTTTGCTGTGTCGATAAAACCAGTCGTTTGATCCAGAGAAGTGAGTCAGTAATCAGTAACCGCATGATCAAATTTAACTGAAGCCCCGCCCTCAGAGAAACAGGGACGTTTGACAAAACGAGCACAAGCTGAATAATCGTCATCCACCAACCTGTGCGTTCACACTTCACAGGGCGGGAAGAGTGTTTCAGCGTTCATTCATAACTCCGCTCTGTCTTCACACAATGAAGTGTCTCCTCTGTAGAACACTCGAAACATTCCTCCTCTGTAAGACGTCCTCATTTTCCTGGAGTGTGTGGACGCCTGTTGCGTGTTTGTTTACTCCATTGTGCATCCTGGCTCGTTTATTCATTCATGGCACAGCCATCTGGAGTCTCGCCCTTGAAACGGATCAGGATGCCATGGCAACAGCAGTGGGTTACTGGGGAAACCGGCATCACTATGGAGACTTCATCATTCCAGGAGTGAGCAGGATGCTGTCTGTGTCCCTCCCTCTCGATCCTTTATCCCTTTCCCTTGTCCTTTGGCACTCAAAATGTTCAGGCACACATGCGTATGCGTGTGTGTGTGTGTGTGTGTGTGTGCACAAACGTTTGGTGTCAATCACGCACACACAAGCATAACAGTGTTCATTATTACACTGATATGAAACACTGATGATACACAAGACAGGAAAGTCCAAATTATTCAAGTCCATTATTATAATGAGACTAGAATTACAATTTAAACTCCAGACTGAGTTTCTCTCTCTGTCTCTCTCTCTCTGTCCCTCTCTCTCTCTCTCTCTATCCCTCTCTTTATCTCTGTCTGTAAAGTATTTATGCAGAGAAACTGATTAAAACTGTAAGTACACTAGCTTACGCCACTTCTGCTTAATACTAATCATTAAGTGAAAATAATTAGCGTTTGTCCTTTTAGCGTCTCCTAACGAGTTAACACTGAGCGCACACACTTAGCTGGATGAGCAAATGGACACATGGGGGCTTTGACGTCTCTCCTCACCTGTCAAGCGTAAAATGGAGGTCACAGTCATGTCTAACCTTCACACATGACTCAAGGAGGATGATTATTGTTATTATAGTCCGTTCAGTTGGTATTAAAATCAGTCTTAAACGTCTGTGAAGATCTTTTTGATATGGACGCAGTTCTGGTTGTTCTGAGATGGGAAGTTGGGCTGGGTGAAGGCTCCTTCTTCGATCACCATGTACTCGGATCGGCTGAGCGAGGATGAGGACGAGCAGCGAGTCTTTTTCAGCTCCTCGGACGAGGACGAGAGCGGCTGGCAGCTTGCGACATGTAGATACTGCGCCTGCTCCTCTCCTTCTGTCTCCCGGTGATAGAAGTAGTTGAAGTTTGAGACAATAACCGGGACAGGAAGAGCGATAGTCAAGACGCCTGCGATGGCACACAATGAGCCGACGATTTTGCCCCCGATTGTCACAGGGTGCATGTCTCCGTATCCCACCGTGGTCATGGTCACCACAGCCCACCAGAAGGCATCCGGGATGCTGTTAAAGCCTGAGTCCGGGTCGTCAGCTTCTGCGAAATAGACGGCACTGGAAAACAGGATGACTCCGATGAAGAGAAAGAAGATGAGCAAGCCCAGTTCCCGCATGCTCGCCTTGAGTGTCTGACCCAGAATCTGAAGGCCCTTGGAGTGTCGTGAGAGTTTGAAGATCCTGAACACACGCACCAATCTGATCACTCGGAGAATGGCCAAACTCATAGCTTGCTGACCGTTCCCTTGGCGTTCCGCGAGTTCCGTCCCTAACGTTATGAAATACGGAATGATGGCCACAATGTCAATGATGTTCATGATGTTCTTGGAGAACGTAGCCTTGCTCGGGCACGCAAAGAACCTCACCAGGAGCTCAAACGAGAACCAGATGATGCAAAGCGTCTCCACGACGAAGAAAGGGTCCGAGAAGGGGCTCGGGAGCACTGCCGTGGTGGAGTTCAACATGGTGGCGGTTACGGCTGGCTCTCGGTCATCGTCCTCTCTGAACTCGGGGAGCGTCTCCAAGCAGAAGATGACGATGGAGATCAAGATGACGAGCACCGAGACGATGGCGATGGCACGCGCCGGACCTGAACTTTCCGGATATTCGAACAAGAGCCACACCTGCCTCTGGAACTCGCGGGTCGGTAAAGGACGCTCTTCTTCTTTAATAAATCCTTCATCCTCCCGGAATTTCTCCATGGCTTCTTCACCGAGCTCGTAGAAGCGGATCTCCTCGGAGAAGATGTCTATGGGAACGTTGACGGGTCTCCGGATGCGGCCGCCGGACTGATAGTAATACAGGATGGCATCAAAACTCGGTCGGTTGCGGTCGAAGAAGTACTCGTTGCGGAGCGGGTCGAAGTAGCGCATGCGCTTTTTCGGGTCTCCGAGTAAAGTTTGCGGGAACTGCGCGAGCGTCTTGAGCTGCGTCTCGAAGCGCAGGCCGGAGATGTTAATCACCACGCGCTCACAACACTCGTGCTGCGGCTCGTAGCGCTCGAGCGCAGGCTCCTCCGCGGGGCTCTCTCCGCACGCCACCACCGTCATGGTGTCCTCGCGCTCCGTGTCGGTGTAGCCGCGGTTCACCTGCGTGCCGTCGCTCCGGTGCCTGGAGGAGGAGGAGGAGGAGGAGGAAGGCGGAGGAGAGCGGAGGAGACTCAGGTGGTCATCCATACACACGCACGCGCGCGCGCGGAATGAACCGAGGAGAGAAGAGACCAGACAGCTCTCTCCCTCTCTCTCCCTCTCTCCCCCTCTGACTCTCTCTCTCCCTCTCTCCCTCTGACTCCCTCCCTCTCTCTCCCTCTCTCTCTCTCTGACTCCCTCTCTCCCTCTCTCTCTCCCTCTGACTCCCTCCCTCTCTCTCCCTCTCTCTCTCTCTGACTCCCTCCCTCTCTCTCCCTCTCTCTCTCTCTGACTCCCTCTCTCTCTCCCTCTGACTCTCTCTCTCCCTCTCTCCCTCTGACTCCCTCTCTCTCTCTCTCTCTCTCCCTCCCCTTCTCTCTCCCTCTCTCTCTCTCTCTCTCTCTCCCTCTGACTCTGTCTCTCTCTCCCTCTCTCTCTCCCTCTGACTCTCTCCCTCTCTCCCTCTGACTCTCTCTCTCTCTCTCTCTCTCTCTCTCTCTCTCCCTCCCCTTCTCTCTCCCTCTCTCTCTCTCCCTCTCTCTCCCTCTGACTCCCTCTCTCTCCCTCGCTCTCTCTCCCTCCCTCCCCTTCTCTCTCTCGCCCTCTCTCCTTCTCTCTCTCCCTCCCCTTCTTGCTCTCTCCTTCTCTCTCTCTCCCTCCCCCTCTCCCTCTCTCTCCTCTCTCTCCCTCTCTCTCTCTGTCTCTGACTCCCTCCCTCTCTCTCCCTCCCCTTCTCTCTCTCCCCCTCTCTCTCTCCCTCTCCTTCTCTCTCTCTCTCCCCCCTCCTTCTCTCTCTCTCTCCCCCCTCCTTCTCTTTCTCCCTCTCCTTCTCTCTCTTTCCCGCCCTCCCTCCCTCCCTCCCTCCCTCCCCTTCTCTCTCTCTCCTTCTCTCTCTCTCCCTCCGCTTCTCTCTCTCTCTCCTTCTCTCTCTTCCTCTCTCTCTCCCCCCTTCCCTCTCCTTCTCTCTCTCTCTCTCTCTCCTTCTTTTTCTCTCCCCCCCTCTCTCTCTCCCTCTCCTTCTCTCTCTCCCTCCCCTTCTCTCTCCTTCTCTCTCCCTCCCCCCTCCCTCTCTCCTTCTCTCTCTCCTTCTCTGTCTTCCTCTCTCTCCCTCCCCTTCTCTCTCTCCCTCTCTCCCCCTCCCTTCCCTCTCTCTCCTTCTCTCTCTCCCTCTCTCCCCTTCTCTCCTTCTTTCTTTCCCTCCCCTTCTCTCTCTCTCTCTCTCTCTCTCTCTCCCTCCCTCTCTCTCTCCTTCTTCACACTTTTTTCTTTTTCTTTCCGTGCCTTTACAGCACCCCGGACTCGCCTCCTCCATCCGCCCTTTCCATCCAATCAGAAAGCAGACAGACGTCAAAAGGTTTCGTCTCGGTGCCTTGATGGTCTCTAATGAATCACTTTCATGATGTGACTCAATTCATCGATTCGATTCTTTCGGACAAACCTGTTGACTTTTCATTGATTCGGTTCCTCTTGGTTCATTTGATTCACCACTCAGAAGAGAGAGCAAACACAAACACTGCACATGATCACACTACAAACCCAATGCCAAGCCTTGCGGGTTGTGACACTCCTTGTATATTAAGCCTGCCTGTTGTGTGCTTCCCCTTGTCCCCTTCCACCAGGCTGAATCCTCTTGGCCATCACTCCATTAGATTAGATTAGAGTTTATTGCCATTTGCACAAATACACTGTAGTACAGGTACACTGGAATTCTTGAGTGTTTTCCACGAGTCAGCTTCATAGACATTATTTTAAAAGGGGGGGATTTGCAAATATACAAAACAACTTACATTCTAAAATTACACTCCATTACACTTCATTACAGGCATTTAGCAGACTCTCTTATCCAGAGCGACCTACAACATACCCAAAGCAGCCTGGGGGGCAGCTGGGATTTAACTGTCTTGCTCAAGGGCACTTCAGCCATTCCGGCTGGTCCAGGGTCCATTACTTGAAGATTAGGTACAAGGGATGTTCAGAATTCACCATCTATCCAATAACCAATAAGAAAAGTTTTAACCAATTAATACTATCAGTTAAATGGTTAATTTAAAAAAATGATCAAAGTTTCAGTGTGGTAAATGCACAGAACGTAGAGAGGGTAAAATAAATATGGGCCAGGGCCGAACGTTTCAGCCTTCAGCCTATCAACTCACAGGAGTGTATCGACACGTACAACCAATACAGGTGCCTACAGGCTGTAGCCATATTTACAGTCTGAGCAAAATGAAACAAGCCAAAAGTAGCAGTGTTTGGGAACCTTTCTCTCAAAAGGACGACAACGTTATATTTAAACTGTGTTGTGCAGTGCTGATCTATAGCAGTACTACAACCACAACGCAGTACCACTTGCGAAGTAAACATCCATAAGCATTGTGTGATGGAGGACAACAAACTTTGCCCTCCATGTTAGCCAGGAGAAGATGTCTGAGGAGATAACTCGGAGGATTCTGTAGTCTGTGGAGAGGGTTTTCAGGAGCATACCAAGGACATCGGTGCCATCTGAGTGGGTATTCTCCACCACAGGTCCCACAGTGCATAGACAGCGTATGAGATTAACCCCACAGCATGTCGACGTGTTGCTATTTCTGAATAAAAATCAGTCAACAAGTTGTCCAGGTTGAATGACACAACTTTACATTTTGTTATTTGGAGTGGGCAGTTGACCTAATCCACATGTTTTAGGACTGTAGAAGGAAACCCATGCAGCCAAACCCAGAACCTGCTTGCTGCAAGGCAGCAGTGCCAACTATTTCACCACCGTGCTGCCACAATAGTTTATTTGCTGTTAAAAATGTTTTATGACATTGTGGAACCAAGTGCAAACACCATCCCAAATGGTTGTAAGAAAACAATGCAGAATGGTACAAAGAAGTGAAGCTGCGGCTGATTTCCTTCTAGCGCAGACTGTAAATTCATGCATATTCATTTAATTGATTTGCCAGTTTATTGATTTATTTTGTTTCATTTGACTTGGAAATATTGTGAGAATAACAATTTCAACCCCAGTGATGTCACATTTTAAAACTGGCATCCTGTGGGTTTAAAGGCGGCTTGTCCACTCTGCCTTGTTCACATCTCTTGATTGAGTTCCTTTCCCTGAACATCACCAACACTGTAGCATCCAAGTGTGTTCGATTGGTGCAACACACCAATTGTACTTTCTCTATATAATCTGATAATAATCCAGCCGTCACTTGGAAACTTCTGCTACCAAGTTATGCAAAACATTTTATGCAAGCTCTGTGTCCTGTCACTTTATTAATGGGAGTAGGTCAAATCAGATTTATCAGGATCTATCAGATCAGTTCAGTCCTTCTAGCTCAGCAGAAATTGTAAATGCGATCATGCTGTCAGAAATAGGGGTACAGCGGGGGTCCATTTCTGTTCCCCAAGGTACAATCTACACTAATGTACCCCCAAGGGCTCATTATTGGACCTCAAGGTAACAATGTGTATCTTTTTGGGGCCAAAAAGGTACTTACGTGTTCCCAAGCAGTATATAAAGGATACAAATAAGTACCTTAGAGGGTACTGATCCAATGACAAGCTGTCGTACCCGTAAAGGTAAAATAATTAAATAATGTTGGCTGGTGTTGAGTGAGTAGCTGAATGGAATATACCTGATAGACCATGAAAAAAATCCAGCCATTATTATTATTATTAGTAGTAGTAGTAGTATTATACATACACATTCCTTTTGGGTGTTCAACGCGTCCTTCTCTTTCAAAATTCTCTCAACAACTTCTGTATTTAACGAAGCAAACCTGGCGGCCATGTTTGTTTGCAAATTGTCACAGTCGCTCGCTAGCACGGAAGTTTTATGTCTTCAACGTGTGCTGTCATGTTGTCTTGACAACCATGCAATATCGTAAACCATATTCAACGCTCATTCTCCATTGGGTAGAGTGACGTAATACACGTAGGATAAGCGATATGCTAACAATATTGCATGCTATCGAACCAAATGAATGAAACCAGCTAGAAGGGAATAGAAGACATGTTTTTATTCCATCAAAAAAGTGTCCTGTATGGATAATAATAATAATGTATATACAATATTTTAATCAGCCAAGACTAGTAATGAGTTAAAAACACGACACAGGACTGAGATGTAGAAGTGAAGGAGGTGGACAGTCAGCTGTCAGTGACACACACTCACTCCACTCACTGAGTCTGAGGAACAGCAGCAGACACCAGCTCATTTACATAACCAAACCAGTAGGATAATCTTTCACTAATGTTGTGTAAAGGCTGGGTGCAGATTATGCCACTCAGATTCATAACCAATTTGAGAGAAACAACAATAACTAGTGTTATTTATGAGAAATGTTGCATGGACAATCCTTCAAAAAGGCAAGCATTCAATAATAATATTCACTAGTATACAGTTAGGTCCATATTTATTTGGACACTGACACAAATTTTGTTTTTTTACCTGTTTACTGAAACATATTCAAGTTATAGTTATATAATGGACATGGACATAAAGTCCAGACTTTCAGCTTTCATTTGAGGGGATCCACATTAAAATTGGATGAAGGGTTTAGGAGTTTCAGCTCCTTAACATGTGCCACCCTGTTTTTAAAGGGACCAAAAGTAATCGGACAATTGACTCAAAGGCTATTTCATGGGCAGGTGCGGGCAATTCCTTCGTTATGTCATTCTCAATTAAGCAGATAAAAGGCCTGGAGTTGATTTGAGGTGTGGTGCTTGCATTTGGAAGATTTTGCTGTGAAGAAAACATGCAGTCAAAGGAGCTCTCCATGCAGGTGAAACAAGCCATCCTTAAGCTGCGAAAACAGAAAAAACCCATCCGAGAAATTGCTACAATATTAGGAGTGGCAAAATCTACAGTTTGGTACATCCTGAGAAAGAAAGAAAGCACTGGTGAACTCATCAATGCAAAAAGACCTGGACACTCACAGAAGACAATAGTGGTGGATGATCGCAGAATAATTTCCATGGTGAAGAGAAACCCCTTCACAACAGCCAACCAAGTGAACAACACTCTCCAGGAGGTAGGCGTATCAATATCCAAATCTACCATAAAGAGAAGACTGCATGAAAGTAAATACAGAGGGTTCACTGCACGGTGCAAGCCACTCATAAGCCTCAAGAATAAAAAGGCTAGATTGGACTTTGCTAAAAAACATCTAAAAAAGCCAGCACAGTTCTGGAAGAACATTCTTTGGACAGATGAAATCAAGATCAACCTCTACCAGAATGATGGAAAGAAAAAAGTATGGCGAAGGCGTGGTACAGCTCATGATCCAAAGCATACCACATCATCTGTAAAACACGGCAGAGGCAGTATGATGGCTTGGGCATGCATGGCTGCCAGTGGCACTGGGTCACTAGTGTTTATTGATGATGTGACACAGGACAGAAGCAGCCGGATGAATTCTGAGGTATTCAGAGACATACTGTGTGCTCAAATCCAGCCAAATGCAGCCAAACTGATTGGTCGGCGTTTCATAATACAGATGGACAATGACCCAAAACATAAAGCCAAAGCAACCCAGGAGTTTATTAAAGCAAAGAAGTGGAATATTCTTGAATGGCCAAGTCAGTCACCTGATCTCAACCCAATTGAGCAGCATTTCACTTGTTAAAGACTAAACTTCAGACAGAAAGGCCCACAAACAAACAGCAACTGAAAACCGCTGCAGTAAAGGCCTGGCAGAGCATTAAAAAGGAGGAAACACAGCGTCTGGTGATGTCCATGAGTTCAAGACTTCAGGCAGTCATTGCCAACAAAGGGTTTTCAACCAAGTATTAGAAATGAACATTTTATTTACAATTATTTAATTTGTCCAATTACTTTTGAACCCCTGAAATGAAGGGATTGTGTTTAAAAAATGCTTTAGTTCCTCACATTTTTATGCAATCATTTTGTTCAACCCACTGAATTAAAGCTGAAAGTCTGAACTTCAACTGCATCTGAATTTTGTTCACAATTAATTGTGGTAAAGTACAGAACCAAAATTAGAAAAATGTTGCCTCTGTCCAAATATTTATGGACCTAACTGTAAATATGCAGGTGATTAGAGGAAATCGTGCGTGCTGATTGGTCGAGAGAGCCCTGTGATGACCTGGCGACTTGTCCAGGGTGAACCCCGCCTTTCGCCCGTAGTCAGCTGGGATAGGCTCCAGCTTGCCTGCGACCCTGTAGAACAGGATAAAGCGGCTACAGATAATGAGATGAGATGAGATGAGATGATTGATTGAGAGATTCGGATTATTTCTCGATAATCACCTCGAGCGACTCGGCAAAATGGCGGCCGATTGCTTCATCACCTTAAATGAGGAAGAATTACAAATGATGAAAGAAAATACTGTTCCTAAAAGCACTAATGATGCTCCCAAGTTTGGTCTAAAACTATTCAAAGGGAAGGTGGGATTAAGATTTATTTTACTGATTTCAAAACAAAGGATCTTCTGTGAGTTGGTGTAGCTCAGTGACACAAGTCTGCGCCACGTTGTTATTACATTTACATGCCCCTTTTGAAGTTTGAAATCATTGATTTTTAAATAATCACCTGTGTATTTATATTAAAGCAATTATCCACCTCAGGCTCAGTGAATATCGGTGAATAATAATAACATCAACTTCATCTAGATTATTATTATTCACCAATATTCACTTCGCCTTCGTGAATAATTGTTAATTAAAATATGTCAAATCAACTTGTAACCAGTAAAATTAAAAATGACGAATTATTCTCAACACAAAACCCCAAATCTTAAACCCCTAAACTCTATTTCTAACAGTAAAATAGTGTGTTTCTGCAAATTGCAGCGATCCATTTGCTTCTCTTTTCTTTAGCTTCAGCAGTGTGTAAAAAGATAGATCTGATTTTTCTTTTTTGTGGTGAATCTATTTGTACAATCCCACAACAGCTCTTACCAATTTTAGAGGTTTTTGTGATTTTGTAGCGTTAGAGCTGAACCCTAACGCTGCCACTCAGTAAGCTGCTCTTTCTGCCACTCAGTGGGTGTAACTGAAGTGACTTCCGCCAACAGTAACGCCACATTCACCACATGTTATAGTCAGGCTGTCTGTTGTTGCCCAAATGAGGATGGGTTCCCTTTTGAGTCTGGTTCCTCTCGAGGTTTCTTCCTCATGTCGTCTGAGGGAGTTTTTCCTTGCCACCGTCGCCACAGGCTTCATCATTGGGGATAGATTAGGGATAAAATTAGCTCAGGTTTAAAGTCGTTCAAATTTTGTAAAACCACTTTGCGACAATGTTTATTGTTAAAAGCATTATACAAATAAACTTGACTTGACTTGGCATTCACACACTGTATTCACACAGAGGAGATTGACACACAGAGGAGACACTTCCTCATGAAGTGCTTCAAGCGGCTAGTCACGCGGCATATCAAGTCTGCCCCCCCCGGACCCTTTCCAGTTTGCATATCAGTCCAACAGTTCGACCGATGACTCCATCTCCACTGCCCTCCACTCAGCCCTCACCCACCTGGAGACAAAAGACTCGTATGTCAGAATGCTGTTCATAGACTTTAGCTCAGCATTCAACACAATCATTCCTCAGCAGCTCATTCATAAACTGGACCAGCTGGGACTCAACACCTCCCTGTGCAACTGGCTGCTGGACTTCCTGACGGGGAGACCACAGTCTGTACGGGTCGGCAGCAACTCCTCCAGCACCATCACATTGAACACGGGGGCCCCCCAAGGATGTGTGCTGAGCCCCCTCCTCTTCACTCTGCTGACCCACGACTGCACACCAACATCCAGCTCTAATCTCTTCATTAAGTTTGCGGATGACACGACTGTGGTGGGTCTCATCAACAATGGTGATGAGACAATCTACAGGAGTGAGGTGAGCCGCTTGGCCATGTGGTGCAAGGACAACAATCTCCGCCTGAACGTGGAGAAGATGAAGGAGATTGTTGTGGACTTCAGGAGAGCGCACACCCAGCATGCTCCACTATCTATCGACGGTGCTGCAGTGGAGAGGGTGAGCAGCACCAAGTTTCTGGGTGTGCACATCTCTGAAGACCTGTCCTGGAGCAACAACACCGCATCACTGGCCAAAAAAGCTCAACAGCGTCTGTACTTCCTCCACAAACTGAGGAGAGCAAGAGTCCCGGCCCCCATCATGCACACTTTCTACAGAGGCACCGTCGAGAACATCCTGAGCAGCTGCATCACCGTGTGGTACGGCGCCTGCACCGTGTCCTGCTGCAAGTCTCTGCAGCGCATCGTGAGAGCAGCTGAGAGGATCATTGGTGTCTCTCTCCCTTCTCTAATGGATATTTATAACTCCCGCCTCACCCGCAAAGCCATCAGGATTGCAGGTGACCCCACCCACCCATCCATCTCACAGCCTCTTCAGCCTGCTGCCGTCGGGGAGGAGACTGCGGAGTCTCCGGGCCAAAACCAGCAGGCTCAAGGACAGTTTCTTTCACCAGGCGGTCGGGAGGCTCAACTCCCTCCCTGTTCTGCCCCTCCTCCCCCCTCTGCCCCCTGCCACAGATTCTGCCCGCACACCCCCCTGCCCCCCCTTCAGCATCTGACATCATGTCACCCTCACAGTCTCGCCACCCCCCAACACACACACACACACACACACACACACACACACCGTTCATTAACACACTGAACTCAGGGACCGCACATCTCACTTTACCTCGCTCATTTGCACTATTCCGCATTACCTCACCTTAACAGCCATTAATTTATTGTTTATACTGCTTGTTTCATGTTTACCTGCTATACCTCAACTGCCCTTGACGGTTTATTTGCACCAATTTACGTGTGTGTGTGTGTGTTTGTGTTTTAGTCTATGTCTAGTTCTTATCTAGAGTGTTTATACTGTTTATATTGTTTGTTTTTTCAGTTATTCTATTTTTATTTATTGCATTGCCTGTTTGCACCGTGGGTCAGAGAGGACTGAAATTTCATCTGTGCTGTATGTCGAGCATGTAGAGCATATTTGACAATAAAGTTGACTTGACTTCCTTCATTTAGTCTAACGCACATATAGTCCACGCCTCCTTCAGCCTACACCGGTATTGACAAACAAAAAAGCCATGCCTCCTTCAGTGGGACTAACACACACAGAGGACATGGTTTCTTTATCATGATTGATAGGCACAGGCTACACCTCTTTAACTGGGACTGATAGACACAAAGACCACACCTCCTTCACTGGAACTGACAGACACAGAGGCCACGCCTCCTTCACTGGGATTAACACGGACAGAGGCCAGACCTCCTTAATTTGAGCTGAGAGGTAGAGGCCACGCCTCCTTCAGTTGGATTGATAAACACAAAGGCCACACCTACTTCACTGGGACTAACAGACACAGAAGCCACACCTTCTTCAATGAGACTAACACAGAGGCCACACCTCCTTCACTGGGACTGACACACAGAGGTCATGCCATCTCCACACCCCTGTACCTTGTGAACATCTGCATATCAAACCGCACATGTGACAAAATTACAAGATCTTTTCACCCAATATGGAAAAAATAAAATGTGTCTGAACATATAATTCCAGACACTTTTATTATATGACAGAAAACTGGCATTTCTATTTCTCTGAAAAGAGTGAAGCATTTATCACCCAGTTTAACAAGGACATTTCATTGCTGTGAAAGCTCCTTTCAGCGGTTGTTTGTTACTCGTATAAAACACTGCTTTGCCTTTTACCAGGGAATAAAACTGAAAACACATGTGAATGTTGTGAAACATTCTGCTACACAACAGGACTTCATACTGATCTCGGCTTTAAATGATAAAATTAAGATTAGAATCACTTTTAATACGTACACCACACTGCGTGATCTGTACATTTAAATCGATAAATGCGATGCACTCATGGGGTTTGGGTCGATGGCAGACAACAGAAAGAGAAGTGAATTTATTTAAACATTTCAGGCAAGATCTACCATACCATCAACCAATCTGACCATAAAATTGCTTTATAAACACCTTTAGTATAAATACGCAGGTGATTACAGAAAATCATGCGTGCTGATTGGTCAAGAGATTCAGACTATTTCTTGATAATCACCTCGAGCAACTCGGCAAAATGGCGGCCAATCACTTTGTCACCGTAAGTGAGGAAGAATTACAAATGATGAAAGAAAATGCTGTTCCTAAAAGCACTAAAGATGCTCAGAAGTTTGGTTTAAAATTATTCAAAGGGAAGGTGGGATTGGGATTTATTTTATCGATTTCAGAACAAAGTATTTTATTTGATTTGGCGTAGAGAAGTGGCACAAGTCTGCGCCGCAAAGTTATTACATTTACATGCCACTTTTGAAGTTTGAAATCAATTATTTAAAAAATATTTTTGAAATAATTACCTGTGTATTTATACTCAAACAATTATCCACCTCAGGTTCAGTGAATATCAGTGAATAATAACCGTTATTATTCTCTCCACTTTCACTGGATATGAGCAATCGTGCGCTCTGATTGGCTACTCTACTACTAGGATATCAGCCCATATCCCGTGAGTAGAGAAAAACAAAATGGCGGAGCGTGTTGCTGAACCGACCGAGGACGAAATAAAAACTCTACTTGAAAACAAAACCCCAAAAAATAAAAAAGCAACAAAATATGGATTAAAAGTATTTGATGGTAAAAACATATCTTTTTTTTTATTTTCCAAGAATTATTATTATTGCATTTTTCACGAATTGCTCCTCTCATTTCATTTGTTTACATTCTAAATGGAAATTATTTTGTTGGACGTTTTGAATAAAGTTTTTATTTATCGAATTTGCAAAAAATAAAAATGCTCTGTTTCTTAAAATCCAGTGAATGTGGAGAGAATAAAACAGTTATTCCACTCAATCTCATTGTACTTATAGCTATCAGCTCATGTACAACTCGATGTCAGGGAATAACTGCTAAACATAGTCACTTCATCTTTGGCAAATAATTATTAAATATAAAATTTCAAATGAAAATGATTAAAGTAAGATTTTAATAATCGGAGAAAAATGACATTCGCCCTTCTAAAACCAGGTTTGCTCTTCAATTCCTCCTCCTGCAGTAAACCTCCAGACCTTCATTCCTTGTCATCGGGATTTCGCTGTCAGCTCAGAGCTGGCTTTCAAACCCAAATGGAAAAAATGCATGGTTCATGATTCAAGAAATCATTGGCAAAGGGTGTGCAAACTTATGCAAGAAGTTTATTGTAAGTTTTATTCTTTCTTTTTCCTCTATTTTAATTTTGTTTGTTGCTATATCCCTTGAAAACCCTTGAAAAGCACTTTTTCTAAGAGCAGTGAACAGAATCTAAGGGTTAATGGTGCGAGAGAACAGGGTGGATGTTGGTACAGATGCCACGATTCAATTTGATTCAGCTTCACTTGCTAAAGATTTGATTCAATCCGATGTGATTCGATTCCAATTCAATAGAAATGAGATATGAAATACTATATAGTAAGAGTTAGCCTGGAGAGTGACAGCTAAAGAAGGGAGGGGGACTAGTAATTGCCTTTAATACTAGTTGGACCTGTCTATTTATTTCTAGGCATATTAGCTTAAAATATTTATCAGTTAATTTTACAGATCAATATCAAATCAGACAAATAAAAAAAGGATTAATCGATAAAACAATAGATTTGCACACCCCTTATGGTTAGGATTAGGGTTCAGGGTTAGGGGGTGATGTTTAATGTTATGGTAATGTGTTGTGTTTAGTATCAGGGTTAAAGAATGGGAATAGATATTAAACTCAGATTGAGTGTTTAAGAAATAGATTGTAATGAATTTAAGGATTCAATGGTTTACAACTACATTACAGTTCGGTTTTTGGGGTTTCCAGGATTTTCCTTTGGTACCTAGTTCTCATCTCATCTCATTATCTCTAGCCGCTTTATCCTTCTACAGGGTCGCAGGCAAGCTGGATCCTATCCCAGCTGACTACGGGCGAAAGGCGGGGTACACCCTGGACAAGTCGCCAGGTCATCACAGGGCTGACACATAGACACAGACAACCATTCACACTCACATTCACACCTACGCTCAATTTAGAGTCACCAGTTAACCTAACCTGCATGTCTTTGGACTGTGGGGGAAACCGGAGCACCTGGAGGAAACCCACGCGGACACGGGGAGAACATGCAAACTCCACACAGAAAGGCCCTCGCCGGCCCCGGGGCTCGAACCCGGACCTTCTTGCTGTGAGGTGACAGCACTAACAACTACACCACCGTGCCGCCCGGTACCTAGTTCTTTCCTACTAAAATAAAAATAATTAAAAAGCTCCCTTTCGATTGAACCACAGCCTGCTACAGAGGACTATAACCCTGTTGACGATAATCAGATCAGTAAAGGAAACAGCTGTTCATGAACACCATCAGTCTTTCCTGCACAATTATACATACAAATCCAATTATCATCATCATTACAGCTCCTGCTCAGTGTATTTTTCCCCTTTTCATAACATCTTTTGTCAGTTCAGTTTTGTAGGTATAGCCTACTAATGATGACTGAATTCCCATTACACTAATAGGGTTATGTAAAAAATGAAAAATATTAAATGAATTGCTTGCTATCATTAGCTGAGTTGAAGACTTAAGGGTTGGTGTGGGAGATTTAGCTCCAATGCTGTGTGAATCAATGTTAATATGATCCACTTGGAGAACTTAAGAGAAAAGCGTTCCTAAACTCATGGTTGGGTCCATGGAGTCATCAAAGGTCAAGGTGCAAAACGCATTTGGGTGGATATTAACTTGACCACCAAAAAAGTCATAGGAGCAGGGGAAGTCATGGTGCAAAGGTTAGCAAAGCAGTTTTGGGACCAAAAGGTTGCTGGTTTGATTCCCTGGACCAACAGGAATGGCTGGAGTGCCCTTGAGCAATGCATCTAACCCCCAACTGCTCCCCAGACTGCTGTGGGTATGCCAGGGTCATGTTGTATGTTGCTCTGGATAAGTGCCTGTAACAAAATGTTTTTTTACATTTACGTGGGCAGGAGCTGGTGGTCAGATAAAGGTCAGGTTCATTAATATGGGAGTGTTCCAGGCATTAGCAAAGTGTTGCATAACTCATTCATCCTCAGTAAGTCCTCTATCCTGGTCAGTGGTGATGTGGTTTAAATTACTAATTGGTTGCTATTTTGGGAACTAAAAAGATAACCGTGGGAGTGGTTGGGATTGAGATTAATAAATGGTTCTGCACACACCTCTAGATTCACTTCTAACTCTTAAATTTGCAACTGATTTCAATGCACGTTTTAAGTGAATGTATTCAAAAGCAGCATACGGTCCCCTCTGAAAGTACTGGAACACCAAACCCAATTCTTTTGTTTTTTCTATATGCTGATGACATTTAGGTTTGAGATCAAAAGCTGAATATGAGACAATAGATCAGAATTTCAGCGTTCATTTCCTGATATTTACATCTAGGCGTCAAGTCAAGTTTATTTTTATAGTGCTTTTAACAATAGACATTGTCGCAAAGCAACTTTACAGAATTTTAGTGACTTTAAACATGAGATAATTTTATCCCTAGTCTAATCTATCCCCAATGAGCAAGCCTGTGGCAAGGAAAAACTCCTTCAGACAACATGAGGAAGAAACCTCAAGAGGAACCAGACTCAAAAGGAAACCCGTCCTCAACTGAATAACTTAAAACATTGCACACTTTGTTTGAACCCATACATTCTTCAGATGATCAAAAATATTGGAACATGTACATAACACATGTCTTGATGCCCCATGCACCCTGTTAGATTAAACGTTTAAACAATTAATAGCTCTAAATGTCTATTTTTAGTTTGAGCCCTCGGTTTCACCTGTAAAGACAGCAGTTGTTAAACAGGATAAACCAACATGAAGACCAGAGAGCTGTCTGTGGGAGAAAAGCAAGTCATTTTGATGCTGAGAAAAAAAAAAGGGAAAATCTGTCAGAGACACTGCACAAGCACCAATTGAAATAAGACTGCAGAAGTATCTGTGTTGTACTTTTTCTTCTTCTTTTTCTTCTAATTTTGTGTATGTGTGTGTGTGTGTGTGTGGGGGGGGGGGGGGGGGGGGGGGGGGGGGGGTCCTGTATTCATATTAAGTTATTCAATTTGGGAGGACCAAAAAGGAACAACCATCTTTACAATGATATGATAGTGTCCTCAAAATCATCCACTGCTGATAAATATATGTTTTTCACAGCTTTTATTTGAAAAAGTAAAAAGGCCCAAATATTTCCTTTTGGTGATTAAAGTTGCTCAGGTTATGGCAATAATTAGTGACAGTAATCATAATGTGAGTGTTGAATATTGTGTTGTGTTCATCATATTAATAAAAAGGAAAAGCCAGAAGTAAGTGTGTGTGTGTGTGTGTGTGTGTGTGTGTTTGAGCAAAAGGTCCTGGAGTCCCTGAACATTTGCAAGGACAAACTGCCCTGATGAAGATCATCACAAAGCTCCTAACACACACTGTTCTGTTCCTGAGTGTGTAATATGGGCTGCAGTGTGTGAACCTTCACTCCTTTAG
The DNA here is from genome assembly GCF_027579695.1 of Neoarius graeffei. NCBI lineage: Eukaryota > Metazoa > Chordata > Actinopteri > Siluriformes > Ariidae > Neoarius > Neoarius graeffei. The sequence continues at coordinate 79,399,819 of NC_083581.1, read as the reverse complement.
TACAAAGATTAGATACTGTAAATGTTTCTTTTGATTTTGGAATTAAATTTGTGTGATATTCTTTGTGTTGAGACAAAGTCATTCTTTAAGTGTAATATTTATCTGATGCCTGCATTTATAAACATCAATAAAAAACTAAATGCACAAAAAAGAAAGACGTGTACAGTTAGGTCCATAAATATTTGGACAGAGACAACATTTTTCTAATTTTGGTTCTGTACATTACCACAATGAATTTTGAACAAAACAATTCAGATGCAGTTGAAGTTCAGACTTTCAGCTTTAATTCAGTGGGTTGAACAAAATGATTGCATAAAAATGTGAGGAACTAAAGCATTTTTTAAACACAATCCCTTCATTTCAGGGGCTCAAAAGTAATTGGACAAATTAAATAATTGTAAATAAAATGTTCATTTCTAATACTTGGTTGAAAACCCTTTGTTGGCAATGACTGCCTGAAGTCTTGAACTCATGGACATCACCAGACGCTGTGTTTCCTCCTTTTTAATGCTCTGCCAGGCCTTTACTGCAGCGGTTTTCAGTTGCTGTTTGTTTGTGGGCCTTTCTGTCTGAAGTTTAGTCTTTAACAAGTGAAATGCTGCTCAATTGGGTTGAGATCAGGTGACTGACTTGGCCATTCAAGAATATTCCACTTCTTTGCTTTAATAAACTCCTGGGTTGCTTTGGCTTTATGTTTTGGGTCATTGTCCATCTGTATTATGAAACGCCGACCAATCAGTTTGGCTGCATTTGGCTGGATTTGAGCACACAGTATGTCTCTGAATACCTCAGAATTCATCCGGCTGCTTCTGTCCTGTGTCACATCATCAATAAACACTAGTGACCCAGTGCCACTGGCAGCCATGCATGCCCAAGCCATCACACTGCCTCCGCCGTGTTTTACAGATGACGTGATATGCTTTGGATCATGAGCTGTACCATGCCTTCGCCATACTTTTTTCTTTCCATCATTCTGGTAGAGGTTGATCTTGGTTTCATCTGTCCAAAGAATGTTCTTCCAGAACTGTGCTGGCTTTTTTAGATGTTTTTTAGCAAAGTCCAATCTAGCCTTTTTATTCTTGAGGCTTATGAGTGGCTTGCACCGTGCAGTGAACCCTCTGTATTTACTTTCATGCAGTCTTCTCTTTATGGTAGATTTGGATATTGATACGCCTACCTCCTGGAGAGTGTTGTTCACTTGGTTGGCTGTTGTGAAGGGGTTTCTCTTCACCATGGAAATTATTCTGCGATCATCCACCACTATTGTTTTCTGTGGGTGTCCAGGTCTTTTTGCATTGATGAGTTCACCAGTGCTTTCTTTCTTTCTCAGGATGTACCAAACTGTAGATTTTGCCACTCCTAATATTGTAGCAATTTCTCGGATGGGTTTTTTCTGTTTTCGCAGCTTAAGGATGGCTTGTTTCACCTGCATGGAGAGCTCCTTTGACCACATGTTTTCTTCACAGCAAAATCTTCCAAATGCAAGCACCGCACCTCAAATCAACTCCAGGCCTTTTATCTGCTTAATTGAGAATGACATAACGAAGGAATTGCCCGCACCTGCCCATGAAATAGCCTTTGAGTCAATTGTCCAATTACTTTTGGTCCCTCTAAAAACAGGGTGGCACATGTTAAGGAGCTGAAACTCCTAAACCCTTCATCCAATTTTAATGTGGATACCCTCAAGTGAAAGCTGAAAGTCTGGACTTTATGTCCATGTCCATTATATAACCATAACTTGAATATGTTTCAGTAAACAGGTAAAAAACAAAATTTGTGTCAGTGTCCAAATATATATGGACCTAACTGTATACACTCACAGGTCACTTTAATAGGAACTTATTGTTGATTCTAAGATCCCTGTTCTTGGCTGCAGGAGTGGAACCCAATGTGTTCTTTCTGCTGTTGCATGCTGAGATGCTTTTCTGCTCACCACGGTTGTAAAGAGTGATTATATGAGTTACTATATCCTTCCTGGCAAAAAAGCTCGAACCAATCTGTCCATTTCCCTCTGACCCTCTCTTATCAACAAGGCGTTTGTTTCCACCCACAGAACTGTCGCTCACTCACTCAGTGTTTTTTGTTTTCTGCACCATTCTGTGTAAACTCTAGAGACTGTTGTGTGTGAAAACCCCAGGAGATCAGCAGCTTCTGAAATACTCAAACCAGTCCATCTGGATCAAACCAACACCCATACCACAGTGAGAGAAAGTCACACTGTGAGATCACAATGTTTCCCGTTCTGATGTTTGAACATTGTGAACATTAACTGAAGCTCTTGATTTGTATCTGTGGGATTTGATGCATCGAGGGATCGGCTGATTACAGAACTGCATCAAACAGCAGCAGGTGGATGGGTGTTCCTAATAAAGTGGCTGGTGAGTGTACTTGGAAATAAAAATACAACAGTAAGCCTAAAAGAAATTATGTTTAAAAAAAATTAAATAAATTATGATTTGAGTTCATTTTTATTTTTTAATTTTTGGTACATATCAAATCAAATTTCTTTCGGCTTTTTCACAGCACTGTGTAAAATCATAACAATTCATCATTCAGAGGACTCCACTTTTACAACGGGATGGATTTTTTTTATTACTCTCTTTCACCCTTGCCGGGTTCCCACACTATCTTAAACATCAAATTATGGATTTTTTCAAGTTCCAATTCCATCAAATTCAAAGACCCAACACAACATAGTTTGAGACATGGATCGAGGTTAATTAGTGTGACAATTTTTATCATGAGAACTAGCAGGTTTTACAAAAGCTCAAAGTCAACAAGTAAAAACAGAGAGAGAGAGAGAGAGAGAGGCTTGAATGTGTTAAGATTTCTCAATTGTACTGTTACAGTGATGACAGACTATGGAGCTGCACGGTGGTGTAGTGGTTAGCGCTGTCGCCTCACAGCAAGAAGGTCCTGGGTTTGAGCCCAGCGGCCGATGAGGGCCTTTCTGTGCGGAGTTTGCATGTTCTCCCCGTGTCTGTGTGGGTTTCCTCTGGGTGCTCCGGTTTCCCCCACAGTCCAAAGAGTAGGCTAACTGGCTACTCTAAATTGCCCATAGGTGTGAATGCCTAGAAATGGGAGGGTTGCAAGAGGAAGGGCATCTGGTGTTAAACTGTGCTACAATTTATATGACATGTGGATCAATAGGGTCCACATGTACCCTAATGTGGCAACAAGTGCTGGACAGATGATGTGGTCTCTTTCCTTCACAAACACAGCACAGCAAAACATTGTGTATGTTGAGCAACAGAGCAAGAGACTTATGAGTTGAAGAGCGAAGTAACTGCTCATTTATTTCATTAGCACCAGCTTCACAACACAAAACACATTTTCATGACCATGGCCAAATGAATAGACAAATAAATAAAAGCATCTCATCTTATCTCATTATCTGTAGCTGCTTTATCCTGTTCTACTGGGTTGCAGGCAAGCTGGAGCCTATCCCAGCTGACTACGGGCGAAAGGCGGGGTTCACCCTGGACAAGTCGCCAGGTCATCACAGGGCTGACACATAGACACAGACAACCATTCACACTCACATTCACACCTACGCTCAATTTAGAGTCACCAGTTAACCTAACCTGCATGTCTTTGGACTGTGGGGGAAACCGGAGCACCCGGAGGAAACCCACGCGGACACGGGGAGAACATGCAAACTCCGCACAGAAAGGCCCTCGCCGGCCAAGGGGCTCGAACCCGGACCTTCTTGCTGTGAGGCGACAGCGCTAACCACTACACCACCGTGCCACCAAATAAAAGCATATGATCAGAAATAAAATGTTTTGCAACAATAAAAGATTAGATTAAAATTAATTGGATCGAAATAAATTAAACATTTCTCCAATCATTGTGCTCTGGGGTTGTTGCCATTTTTTTTTGTTAAATCACTGACACACTGAGTGTTTCTCAAACTGTTAAAACAGTGCTCAACCTTCGCTGTTTGTTGCTGTGCCCCTTCATTTGCTTTTCAATTCATTCACATTTTCACTGAGTAGTGTTTCTATTTCAGCTATTTGGGCTCTTTTATCTTTCACACCCTTTCTGAGGTTACTGGACTTGGCAGTAAGAGTGAGTTTGCCTGTGCACTCCACTTTGAGTGTAAATTCATCTGCTGCAGTCTCAGAAACATTGATGTCATCTGTCAGTCTTCTTTTCTTCCCTTTAAATTGATCTGTTTCACTTCTAATGTCTTTTTTCATTCTTTTCTGTCTCTGTTCTTCTTGATGTGTCACATGCCACTGACATCAGCAGTGGTCTATCAATGCACACATTATGTACACCACCCACAGCTCTTCTGTGGTCAACTATACATCTCTGTGCTATGTAGGATTCTTCCTTCAAGTTCTACACTTCAATCTGCCGATTGATGAAGAATCCGCGCTCTATTTCTACTGAGGCTTTCCCGTGGGACAGTAAGAGGAGTTGGTGACAAAGTCTCCATAGATTTCTGAACTCTTAAAGTTGGGTTAAAGTTGGGTATTTCTCGAACGTTACTCTCATATATTGCGACAGCGACACAGCTTTGCTTCACACCAGTCAACTGTGACTGCGAATCTGAGCAGACATGCACCATGACAGCCATTAGGGGGCAAACTAAAACTGTCATAGCAGAAGGTCGGAGACTGAAAACACGACTGGAGCAGTTCCAAATCTGATGAATGACTAGCAATGACTAGCTAGCTAGCTAGAATTAGTCATGAAATGTTGCCATTAAGGCTTAATTTGTCACTATCGAAATCTGTAAATAAATTGGGTGTGTCTGTATTGATCTTTTCAAGAAATTGGCGAGATGGATCAGCAAAGACACCAAAAAGAATTCAGAAAAGAGATCCATTAGCTGGATTGAAAGTTATATCCATGAATGAATGGCCTGGCACTTAATGCTAGCTAGTTTACTTATATTAAGTTACTAGTTAGCTAGCAAATGGTACTTAAGATCAAAAGTCAATAACTTGGCTTGCAGTTTGAATGTTAAGATGAATTATTTGTTCAGAAGAGACATGATAAAGCTGTATTGAGTTGACAGCTAGCTAGTAAGTAAAGTGCATGTGTAACAGTTAAGGTTGACTCCGCTTCTCTCTCTGTGCATTGTGTGATTTACAGAAACACCACAACCAGTCCGGGTCTGCTGTACTTTATTGCTCTGATACTTTAAAGAAAACAAAACACAAAATCAAGCATGGAGCAAGCAAGCCGCATCACAGCTCCTCTGATGCTGGCCAGTAGCAAGAAAAGACAGACCGGGGGGTAATCACACAACTTAAGGAGATCCACCATGGGGGTGGACCTATGCTACACCCTCTGCCCCCTACTCTGTACACCAGAGGCATGGGAAAGTTAAAAAAAAAAAAGCACACAGACTTGGGGGGGAGAACCCTCTTTAGTGGGGAAATTTAGGGAACCACAACCAGCCCTGCTACACATGAAAGTCAAATTAGTTAGGTAGCTATTTTTATTTTCACGTATTCAGCTGAAAACACATACACCATCTTACAAACACAAATCTAGTTTGTTCCATGACTTTTTCTCTCCCCTGACCCATTGGAACAGTGTCCTCTCTGTGTTCCAGGACCTTCTGATTTACAAATTCAGCACTGTAGTGAAGTAACTAACGTTAGTAACTAACTAAATATGATTGTTGTATTCCCTTCTACAATCCCAATTCCAAAAAAGTTGGGACGCTGTGTAAAACATAAATAAAAACAGAATGTGAAGATTTGCAAATCATGGAAACCCAATATTTCACTGAAAATAGAACAAAGACAACATACTGAATGTTGAAACTGAGAAATTTTATTGTTTTTTGAAAAATATTTGCTCATTTTGAATTTGATGACAGCAACAAGTTTCAGAATGTTGGGACGGGGGCAACAAAAGATTGAAAAATTTGTGTAATGCTAAAAAAAAAACCTAATTAGGTTAATTATTAACAGGTCAGTAAGATGATTGGGTATAAAAAGAGCATCCCAGAGAGGCGGAGTCTCTCAGAAGTAAAGATGGGGCGGGGTTCACCGCTCTGTGAAAGGCTGTGTGGGCAAACAGTGCAACAATTTAAGAATAACGTTCCTCAATGTAAAACTGCAAAGAATTTGTGGATCACATCATCTATGGTCCATAATATCATTAAAAGATTCAGAGAATCTGGAGAAATCCCTGTATGCAAGAGACAAGGCTGAAAACTGACATCGGATGGCTGTGATCTTCAGGCCCTCAGGAGACACTGCATTAAAAGCAGACACGTGTCTGTAGTGGAAATCACTGTATGGGCTCAGGAACACTTCAGAAAACCATCGTCTGAGAAAACACTTCATTACTGCATCCACAAATGCAAGTTAAAACCAGATATAAACAATATCCAGAAACCCCGCCCCCTCGTCTGGGCCTGAGCTCTTTTATGATGGACTGACGCAAAGTGGAAAACTGTCCTGAGGTCTGATGAATCAAAAGTAGAAATTCTTTTTAGAAATCATGGACCCCACGTCCTCCAGGCTAAAGAGGAGCGGGACCATCCGGCTTATTATCAGTGCATAGCCCAAAAGCCAGCATCTGTTATGATGGCTTTTGAATATGAGCGGTGAACCCCGCCCCATCTTTACTTCTGATATGAGGGGGCATTAGTGCACATGACATGGGTAGCTTGTACATCTGGGAAGGCATCATTAATGCTGAATGATATAAACACATTTCAGAGCAATATGCTGCCATCCAGACAAAATCTTTTTCAGGGAAGGCCTTCCTTCTTTCAGCAAGACAACAACAAACCGCTTTCTGTGCATATTAAAACTGCATGGCTCTGTAGTAAAAGAGTCGGGGTGCTAAACTGGCCTGCTGCAGTCCAGACCTGTCTCCCATTTCAAACATTTGGTGCATTATGAAGCGTAAAATACGACAAAGGAGACCCCGAACTGTTGAGCAACTGAAATCGTATATCAGGCAAGAATGGGACAACATTTCTCTTTCAAAACTACAGCAATTGGTCTCCTCAGTTCCCAAACATTTACAGAGTGTCGTTAAAAGTAGAGGTGATGCAGCACAGCCGTAAACACGCCCCTGTCCCAACTTTTTTGAAACGTGTTGCTGGCATCAAATTCAAACTGAGCATATATTTTTCAAAAAACAATAAAATTTCTCAGTTTCAACATTTGATATGTTAACTTTGTACTATTTTCAATGAAATATCAGGTTTCCATGATTTGTAAATTATCACATTCTGTTTTTATTTATTACTTTACACAGCGTTCCAACTTTTTTTGGAATTGGGGTTGTACATGTTACGAGGAGTAGGACCTACCTGCTTTTAACTTGCTGCGCACAATCCTGTGTGATGTTCCAGCAGCATGGCTCGTCACAGCTGCTTAGCCCACAGTGTGAAATTTTATCAGAGGTGGACAAAGAACCCAACTTCATTACATAAGTCAAAGTACAGATCCCACTGGTCAAATGTTACTATGATACAAATGAAAGTTGTCCAGTCAAATTTTTACTTAAGTTAAAGTACTGAAGTACTTGCTTTGAAAAATACTTAAGTATTAAAAATACATTTTCAGAGCCACACCATGAAGCTATGGGAAAGGGTATTGGAGGTGAGATTAAGAAGAGAGGTAGCAATCTGTGAACAGCAGTACGGGTTTATGCCAAGGAAGAGCATGTTGGATGCAATTTTTGCTTTAAGAATGTTAATGGAGAAGTACAGAGAAGGCCAGAGAAAGCTACATTGTGTGTTTGTAGACCTGGAGAAGGCATACGATAGAGTGCCGAGAGATGAGTTATGGTATTGTATGAGAAAGAGTGGAGTGAATGAGAAGTAGGGGAGAGTGGGGTAAGATGAGCCACTTTTTACATTTTTCATCATAACTACATTTTAAAGCCATTTTTGCTTCCAGTCTACACACCATACCAAATTTCAAAGTGTACTGTTACTATCTGAGCAAAACATAATTGATAAGCTCTTATGGTTAGAGTGATATTACCTCTTGAAAAAAAAATGTCAAGTGGCTCAACTTACCCTATGCACGGGGTAAGATGAGCCACTGTGTGGGGTAAATTGAGCCAACACAAAACATGTTAGGTTAACAAAGTAAACAACTTTTATTATTAGAAATGCAATCAATGAATCAAGTCAAGTCAATCAAGTGGGGGATAGGGCCGTTGCATAGAGAAGGGGAGATGAAGAGAGAGGTGATAGAACGAGGGATAGATAGGGATAGATAGGGATAGATAGGGAGGGATAGATAGATGGATAGAGAGAGAGATATGCGTAGATAGATAGAAAGAGGGATGGTTAGAGAGGGAATGAGAGATATACTATATTATAGAAATTACTAAAACAGTAGAACAGTGCCAAAAAATCTTATTTCTTTCAGTAGGTTAAAACATTGCTAAAACATGCAGCAATCATTCCATCAATCATTCAATCATTTCATCATTATTCAATGTTCCAAGCGTTCAAATGGCAAGGGAACACCATTTGCCTCTCCCTCCGTGCTGTCCCCCCAACAGTAAAGGGGCGGGGCAATTTTTTCACAATATCCTGTCTTGACAGGACAGCCTCATCTTTCTCTTTGAAGACAAAGGTTGGCTTTCTTGCAGAGCCATGGCATGACCGGCTTCTTTTGAGAAATCTTGCCTCTATTTCGAAGACATCCAATTTGATTATCTGGCCAATGAAGAAATGCACTTTCTTCTTCCCTGTGTATTTTGCCACAACATAATCCCCCACATCTAACAACTGGTCTTCCTCATCTGATGTCATATATATATATATATATATATATATATATATATATATATATATATATATATGTTGTTGTCATATATGACCAGTAAATGTGAAAACTTAAGTGTCATCCATATTGGGTAAGCTCAGCCACCAATGGGGTAAGTTGAGCCAGTGGCTCAACTTGCCCCACATCTAATGGCTCATCTTACCCCATGGCCACCATTTTGTAGAAAAATGCTAATAAAGGGGATTAGGCTAATCAAAATTATTTTTATTAGCATTCATATCATAGCTTAGAAAGCCACTAACTTAACCCTAATGTGTCTAAATATTATTCTACTTTTGTCTTCTCTAAATCATCTTCACTGTGGACAAACATGGAATTGACTTAGAAAGCACAAAAACACATTTTTATAAATATCTCCCTCACTTAGTTTGACATGTGGTGCTCCTCTCCACAAGTGTAAGTAAATGGTCCCGGCCCCCTTTGAACGTGGTCACATGGTCACATTTGTTTACTGTTTCTTAGAAACAGGGGGTGGCTCATCTTACCCCCTGGCTCATCTTACCCCGCTCTCCCCTATATCAGAGTGGTGCAGGACATGTATGAGAACAGTGAAACAGCAGTGAGGTATGCAGTTGGAACGACTGAATGGTTCAAGGTGAAGGTGGGACTCCATCAAGGATCTGCTTTGAGTCCTTTCTTGTTTGCCAGAGTGATGGATAGCTTGATGGACGAAGTGAGGCAAGAGTCACCATGGAACATGATGTTTGCGGATGATATTGTGATATGGGGTGAAAGTAGAAAGGAGGTTGAGTTGGGTTTGGAGAGATGGAGGGATGCATTGGAATGAAGAGGAATGAAGGTGAGCAGGAGCAAAACAGAATACATGTGCATCACTGAGAATGGGGATGAGAGTGGAGTGAAGATGCAAGGAGTAGACGTAAAGAAAGTTGGTGAATTCAAGTACCTGGGGTCAACTGTGCAGGAAAATGGGGGCTGCGATAGTGAGGTGAGAAAGAGAGAGCAGGCAGGGTGGAGCAGTTGGAGAAGGATTTCGGGAGTCATTTGTGATAGGAAAGTCCCAGCAAAAGTGAAAGGTAAGATGTATAAGACAGTAGTGAGACCAGCTGTGATGTATGGATTGGAGACCGTACCCTTAACGAAGAGACAGGAGGCAAAGTTGGAGGTGGCGGAGTTGAGGATGTTAAGGTTTCGATGGGAGTGACGAGGTTGGACAGGATAAGGAACGAGCACATCAGAGGGACAGCACATGTGGAGAGCTTGGGAATTAATCTCAGAGAGATGAGACTGAGATGGTACGGGCACATCCTGAGAAGAGATGCAGAGCATGTTGGAAGGAGAATGTTGAGGATGGAGCTGCCAGGCAAACGAAAACAAGGACGGCCAAAGAGGAGATACATGGATGTGGTGAGAGAGGACATGAAAGTGGCAGGTGTGGTAGAGAAGGATGCGGAAGACATGGAGCAATGGAGACGAAAGATCCGCTGTGGCGACCCCTAATCGGGAGCAGCCAAAAGAAGAAGATTAAAAGTACATTTTCTGTCAATGCATTGTTGTATTATTACCACAACACTTACAAAACCTAATGCTGTTACCAAGGACAGAAATGCGAATTCACAAAATGAACGCATGCTGTGCCATCATGGTGGTTTAACGTTAATCTAGCTAGTCAGTGAAGCTCCACCTGACATGCTAGCAAACTCTTTTCAAACTTGAAATCATATTGGATAGCTAACATGACTAGAAAAGAAAGATTTCTACATTCTGTTTATGTCTATGACTAAAATGTCTCCTTTTTTTTATCTTAAACATATCTTCCTTTGCATTTTGTTGTGGATTCTGTTTTAACTACTTAATCAAGATATAAAACGTTCACAGAATTTATAGCACATTTTTATGATCCAGTGTTATTGTCAGAAATAAAGCTGGTAAATTGATCACACCCCCATCTAGCTCCATAACTGAGCTGTTAAACTACATCCTAAATGTAGATTATGCTAAAACATTTCTGAAAGCACTTCAGATAAGTTAACATTATTCATCTTAGCATAACTCCATTTTTACATGCTAACTAACAGTGTCCAAGTTAACTAGCTATGTGTTAACGTTAGCCGTGGACAAGGCGATGGCAACTTGGTGGGCAAATCCATAGAAAGTCATTTGACTAACCAGACTGCACAGCTATTGCAACGTTATCGCTCGCTCTAAAAGCACAGACAACTTTGTTGCAAGCTTTCTTTTGGAATAAAACGTTTATATACCTCAGTATGCTTCCACAGGTCAGACAGCGAGTTTTGTAGGCCGTGATGTGGTTTGTTTTTGCCAAACAAAGCAAACATTTAAAACAAAATGAATCTTTAATCCTTTCAGAAAACTAAAACGTGGGTTCTAGGTATGGCCATGAGTGCGTGCGTTCCCCAGAAGAATCGCCTCCTTCCATTCTGCCATCAACTGATCGTGTTAAATAACGCTGCTGAGAAATCACTGAACTTGATTTTATACAGTCTATGGACGTGACGTGACCCTAGTGATTACTGATCGGCTCTCAGTGTTGCCTGCGAAAAAACAATCACATTTTAGAAAAGAAAAGAAAAAACATCCACTTTCAAAGCTGCTTCATAGTAACGAGTAACGAGGACCTTGATAGAAATGTAGTGGAGTGAAAAGTATGATGTTTGCCTTTCAAATGTAGTGAAGTTAAAGTCATAAATTTCCAAAACAAATAATACTGAAGTAAAGGACAGATACTCAAAAAGTGTACTTAAGTACAGAACTCAAGTAAATGTACTTCGTTACTGTCCACCTCTGAATTTTATTGACTTACCGCAGGCTCTGCATCGGGCCATATGGATGTCCTGCGGAACTTTAACAAGCCAGTGTTTGTAAATTTCTTTAGTGAGCCACGAGTCATGGAATTTACATTTTTCTGGCCGAGCTAAAGGTTCAGTTAATGTTAACTTTTTGCCACTGTTTAACCTGCATCATTCGACTTCACTCACTCATGCAGGCATGTGACAGTGACCGTCGCACTTTCTTGAGGTAGGTTGTGCGTGAAACAAGGACGCACAGATGACGAGAGACACATGCAGACAGCAGCATGTGGCTTATTTACGAACGTTAAGTCAAAAAATATCAGAGGAACTTCAATTCCTATTTTTGCACAAAATATATAAATTCAAGGACTTTCAGTGACACGTTTATTTAGGTGTATTTTCAAAAACTTTCAAGGCTTTGATTTTTTTTTTCTGAAATTCACAAACTTTCAAGGATTTCAAGGGCCTTGTATCCCCCCAACCCTTAAGCTTTGTCCTGTGTGTACAGAAAGCTGTTCTTTCAGACCCCCCTTTTTCCTCATGAGGATCAAAGTGAATGTGAAAGAGAAAAATAAACGGCAGAAGAGAGCAGAGGGGCGGCACGGTGGTGTAGTGGTTAGCGCTGTCGCCTCACAGCAAGAAGGTCTGGGTTCGAGCCCCGTGGCCGGCGAGGGCCTTTCTGTGCGGAGTTTGCATGTTCTCCCCGTGTCCGCGTGGGTTTCCTCCGGGTGCTCCGGTTTCCCCCACAGTCCAAAGACATGCAGGTTAGGTTAACTGGTGACTCTAAATTGAGCGTAGGTGTGAATGTGAGTGTGAATGGTTGTCTGTGTCTATGTGTCAGCCCTGTGATGACCTGGCGACTTGTCCAGGGTGCACCCCGCCTTTCGCCCGTAGTCAGCTGGGATAGGATCCAGCTCGCCTGCGACCCTGTAGAACAGGATAAAGCGGCTACAGATAATGAGATGAGACGAGAACAGAGGACAAAGAGAGACACGAGGACAGTTGAAACTATTGTGCGGACTGAGATGGATTGAAACATCGTGTTGTGAGCTGTGACTAAGCTGAGGCCTAATTATGTGTCATAGTCACATACATTTCTCCATCCATCCTTCTTTGGGGTCCCTGTCTTTCTCTCTGTGTCGCTGTAACCACAAACTGCTGTTGTTAATTGTAATTGAGGCAGTTCAGCGGTGATGGCTAACCAGTCTGGGCTTTGGAGGAAACCGTGACAAGCAAATTAAGAGTTTGGGGGGAAATCAGGCTGTGCCTGTAATGTGTGTATGTGGAGACCACCCACACACTGCCGACCGCGGGGAGAGAGAGCACAAACAGGAGCTGCTCGAGCGCCGAGCTGCTGTAAGCCTCCACCTTCATCCTGAGACGACTCTTCTTCATTCCTTCATTCTTCACTCCTCTTCTCACATCAATGTCTGACTCAAACCAGAAAGGAATTTCTGGAATTTAATGCCATTTATTAAAAATAAATAAACAAACATATACAATATACAGGGCGGCACGGTGGTGTAGTGGTTAGCGCTGTCGCCTCACAGCAAGAAGGTCCTGGGTTCGAGCCCCGGGGCCGGCGAGGGCCTTTCTGTGTGGAGTTTGCATGTTCTCCCTGTGTCCGCGTGGGTTTCCTCCGGGTGCTCCGGTTTCCCCCACAGTCCAAAGACATGCAGGTTAGGTTAACTGGTGACTCTAAATTGAGCGTAGGTGTGAATGTGAGTGTGAATGGTTGTCTGTGTCTATGTGTCAGCCCTGTGATGACCTGGCGACTTGTCCAGGGTGAACCCCGCCTTTCGCCCGTAGTCAGCTGGGATAGGATCCAGCTCGCCTGCGACCCTGTAGAAGGATAAAGCGGCTAGAGATAATGAGATGAGATGAGATACAATATACACTCACTGGCCACTTTAATAGGAACCTGTTCTTGGTTCTAAGATCCCTGTTCTTGGCTGCCGGAGTGGAACCCAATGTGTTCTTCTGCTGTTGCATGCTGAGATGCTTTTCTGCTCACCACGGTTGTAAAGAGTGATTATATGAGTTACTATATCCTTCCTGGCAAAAAAGCTCCAACCAATCTGTCCATTCCCCTCTGACCCTCTCTTATCAACAAGGCGTTTGTTTCCACCCACAGAACTGTCGCTCACTCACTCAGTGTTTTTTGTTTTCTGCACCATTCTGTGTAAACTCTAGAGACTGTTGTGTGTGAAAACCCCAGGAGATCAGCAGCTTCTGAAATACTCAAACCAGTCCATCTGGCTCAAACCAACACCCATACCACAGTGAGAGAAAGTCACACTGTGAGATCACAATGTTTCCCGTTCTGATGTTTGAACATTGTGAACATTAACTGACGCTCTTGATTTGTATCTGTGGGATTTGATGCATCAAGCGATCAGCTGATTAGAGAACTGCAGAAAACAGCAGCAGGTGGATGGGTGTTCCTCATAAAATGGCCAGTGAGTGTATTTCTGAATCCACACTATATAATTTACGACTTGAGAAACTTTCTTATAATAATTTCAGTAGGCATGCACTACTGTATTTGGTCATACATTCCTGATATCCTGTCCTGCCCTGTGGTTGATTAATATCCAAACAGTGTTGCCTCAGGGACTGACAGAACCAATAACACACTTCACAGTTTGTCGAAAATACGTTCCAGGGTTTGGTTTTAGACATGGGCTGTGTGTAATATATATACGACTAGCAACCAGCTAGTCAGTTAACGTAAGTGATCATGAATTTTTATGATGTATTTTAATTACAAACCATATTATTAGTGTTATTGATTTAACCAACTAATGCATGTTTTGATTGATAAATTAAATACTACTATAAACTAATTTCAGATCGTAACATATCAGTGGTGTCATATGTTGAACTTGGTGTTGAGGACACTTTCTTAACTTTCTGAGTCGGAATTCCAAGTTAAGGGGGGAATTTTCTTTTTTTTTTCTTCCTACTCTGAGATCAACAACTATAACTCTGAGTTACAACGTTTACTGGAGTGCAGCGTGTAATAACTAGGATGAGTGTGTCGTTCCACTGAACATGAGTTCAACCAGAGCTGCTGATTGGTCAGGTTCTGTAAAAGCCAGTATGACATCATCAGCTGACAGTTGGAATTCAAATTTCCAAACATTTCATGATTATATTGATTATATAGTTTTAATATAAAGACACAAGTGATTATCAGAAATCATGCGTGCTGATTGGTCGAGAGATTCAGACTATTTCTCGATAATCCCCTCGAGCAACTTGGCAAAATGGCGTCCAATCACTTCGTCACTGTAAGTGAGGAAGAATTACAGATGATGAAAGAAAATGATGTTCCTAAAAGCACTAAAGATGCTCTGAAGTTTGGTCTAAAACTATTCAAAGAGAAGGTGGGGTTGGCATTTATTTTATCAATTTCAGAACAAAGTATTTTATGTGAGTCGGTATAGATCAGTGACACGAGTCTGCATGCATTACATTTGCATACTGCTTTTGAAGATTGAAATAAATAGTTTATTTTTATATGATTTTTACAAAAAAATAATCACCTGTGTATTTATATTAAAACAATTATCCACCTCAGGCTCAGTGAATATCGATAAATAATAACCTCAACTTCATCTCGGTTATCATTAACTGATATTCACCTTGTCTTTGGCAATGTTAAACAACTGATTATACAATTATATAGTTAGCTAATATCAGCTAACTAGCTGGCCTAGCTTGTTCTAGCTAAGATTATTATTCTCGATAAATAATAATAAAATAAAAAGTCATCATTGGCCCAAACATATTATTATTATTATTATTATTATTATTATTAGCTCATCCGGCCAACAGGTGATGAGTTTAATGCCATCATGCATCATCCATCGTCCGTCCGTCGTCGTCCACATTTCACGAAAATCGCTTCTTCTCAATTCTTCACTGATTTTTATTCTTTTTGGCAGGAAGGTAGGTCTGCCTGGGGTGCATATAGCTTCTCCCCAAATTTGCATAATTGCGATTAATAATGAAGATATGGAGTAATCAATCAATCAGTCCCTAACGAGCAGTTTCCACACAAATCGCTTCTTCTCCCTCAGTTCTTCACCGATTTTGATTCTTTCTGGTATGAAGGTAGGGGGACCTATAGGGTGCATATAACTTCTACCCAGATTTGCTTCATTACAATTATTAATGAAGTTATGGACTAATTAAGCTTCAATGAGCAGTTCAACAAAAATTGCTTCTTCTCGGTCAATTCCTCACTGTTTTAGATTCTTTATGGTAAATAGGTCGGTATTCCTAGGGTGGATATCACTTCTAGATATAGCTTGTATATAGTGTATATAGCGTGTATATAATGTATATAGCATGTATATAGTGTATATAGCGTGTATATAGCGTGTATATAGTGTATATAGCGTGTATATAGTGTATATAGCGTGTATATAGTGTATATAGCTTGCAACATTTATTGGGAAAGGTGGCCCACTTTAGATCGTTCCTTCTGGACTAGACGGGGCTGGAGTGATCTACGCCATCATTGATGGTCTTGTTTTAAATTATATTTAAAATGTTAGAATATTGTCAGTGGAATATTTTCAGTTCAATATGAATTTCATAAATCTCCTTATATTCACTCACTAACAGGACTCCTTTTTGACTGGTACTTTGTCCTACGTGTCTTTTTTTTTTCTTTTGCTTGCCCCCAACTGGGAGTAAAGTTAAAAAATGATTGAGTCACTGTGCATTTTTTGGAAACGTTTCAATTTTGGAACCTCTGTTGTGACTTGGGGGGGACTGCAGCCATGCAATTTAAAAGCTTTTGTTGAGGAAAAAAAGTGCCAAGTTTGAAAGCACCCACACTTGTCTTTTGAGACAAGAATTCAGCTGGGCTTTTTTTTCTGGTTGAGTCTAAGTAATTAATAACAGAAAACCACATTGACACAAACTAATGTGCTAAACCTGCGGCTAAACACGTGGCTCGGCACTTCAAACACACTCACGCAGAGCCAGCTGTGATTTAAAGCCCAGTTCGGTAAATGCACACAATGTTTGATGAATAGTTTGCGATAAAACAGATGTGCGCTAACAGCTAGCTCTGTGGTGGTGCTGAACATCATGAGAACTCAAAGAACTGCGCTGCTAAAATATAAAACGATTACAAAATATATCTAATTCCCCCTTTATTTCAATTCAGTGTTGGGTAAAGTTTGCCTTTTTAGTTTTGCACTAGAGCCACTATGCTGATATGGCTAACGATTAGCATTGTTTAAAAAAAACAATGTTTAAAAAAAATTTCCATTCCTTTAACAGTCAAAATTGACTTTGAAAGATCTCATGGTTTTCTTATTTTCCTGTCTTAACTTCAGGAGCAGCGTGTGTGAGTTAGCCTCATTTAGTGGGTTAACAAGGGCCCTCAGACTCGTCTATATTTAGCATGGCCAATGGAAAGCGCATTTATTCCCACTGCTCCTTTCTTGCAGGACATTTTAGCGTTTTTATAGCTACATGCCCTAAATAGGGAGATTAATTTAGGCAGCATGTACTGTAGAGTTGCTGTGATCTTGCTCTTGTATGTCCTGTTAACTGAGAATGAAAGAAGATATGCTAAGTCAAAATACTGTGCTAGTCTTAGCAAAACATAACACACTATAGTCAATAGGGAGTGTGGTTTGGGATATGAACATGGTGGGTTGATGTTTCCTTCATGCTTATGATAAATAGACAGCTAATCAACTTTATCTAAACTAATCACATAGTTTCCTTTTGTTTACTTTCTTTTTTGAAGATAAATATACATGTATATTCTTAAAGATAGAATGGCTTTTAACAATAAATGAACAAAATGTCTGACTCAGGTGTAATTGATCAGCCATGACATATGTTGTCTGAAATTGGCCTCTTTATTTTTGCACTGGAGCTAGGAAGCTAATCTAGCTAACAAATAATAGAAATTTATTTCACCCATTGTCTATAATATAACTACATGCACAAGTCTTCACATTTTTGCTTCATATGACATTCATATGCTTGGAAATATCTTTTTGAATGACATTTTGGTGATATTAACCTTTAAACTGCATTAGGGTAAACAGTGATTACGCTAGTCCAACATGGCCACCCTGCAACATCACAGCATTCAGCTGCATGGCAAAGTTTTGTTGGTGTTTAAAGATTACAGGATCAAACTAACTGACTAATGAAGATGTGATAAACAGAATAAGCAGAATGAATGTTTCTGAATAAACATGTAATGAGTGAGTTCTTGGAAATTGTGCATCAAAGCATATGCATATCCAGAGAGAGTTTGATTATAACTTCTGAAGTACATGGTGATACCTTTAGGTAGGTATAAAGCAGCCACAAAAAAAAAAAAGCTTCAGTTTTGCCAAATTTGGTAACTTTTTAGACCACATTAGTGACAAATCTATTGACTATTTGATGTTACAGACTGTCCTACACTAGATACAGCATCACAATTGCTGGCTTCTTGAGTTAAAAGAGGAGGTTAGGTTTACTCATCGAATCAAAAGTGTTACACTTGCATAAGCCGATGTTCCTAAACACCATTGATCACCATTGTACGGTACCTGACAATCAACCACTGGCCACCAGTGTTCCCAAAAATCCAACCACTGGCCACTATTGTTCCCAAAAACCCGACCAATGATCACCATTCTTTCGTAAAACCAATCACTGGCCACCATTATGCCAAACAAACAACAACTAACCACCGTTGTTCCCAACAACAAATCACTGGCCACATTTACTCCCAGAAATCAAGCACAGACCACTATTGTTCCCAATAATCAATCACTGATCACTATTATTCTCAACCACCAATCAGTACTCACCATTGCTCACCCACCACTCACTTACCACCATCGTTCCCAATATTCAATCACAGTTTTTCCTAATGAATCAGTTTGTGGATACTAAATGCTAATCTTGATAGATATTGTCGCTTGATAAGTGCCATGAACTACATCTAGCCTCCCATGTGCTCTAGTAGTGAGTGGTTTGGGACGCAGCCCAAACCATCAACATGATGTTGATGTTGATGATGATGATGAAACTGGAGATTATGAGTATTCAAGCCCTTTCCTGACTGTGCTGTGACTTTGATCATTCAATTATGCCATGAGTCTTTAGATCTCTGAACAGAAAACAGCAGTTGATGGAAACAGATATCAATTTGTTCACCAAAATTTTCTCCAAACTGATTTTTTTTCTTATCGTCTCCAGCCATCTGTAATTCCTCCATGACACATGCAGCTGATTTTAATCAGTTCTTTAACTAGCCTTTCTATGTATAAACACTCATGCACCACTCATCCTAATTAGTGTTGAAGATGTCCAGCTGTTCTGCAGCAGCTGGAGCTACAGTATCATCTGTGACAAACACGAAGCATTTAAACCTTCATCATTCATTTATGGATGAACTTGAAGTCCACCTTTTTCTCCTCCTTTCTAGTGGACAGTGGAGTAAGAAGTCACTCAGGGTGGCTAAATTAGCTCAGTGCGCTAGTCTCAGAAGGGCTTTTCCTTTCCGGCTCTCTCTGTCATTTATCTTCCTCTGCTCTTGTCCTTCCTATGTTCATTCTCAGGCTAGCCATGTTTAGTAACTGGGTCGTTCTGTCTTTGCTGTAGGCACCTTTCAGTTTGCTTCAGCTGTGTCTCATCTCAGATTTGCTCCCTTCCTGTCTCTCTTTACAATCTTTGTCAATTTCTATCATCGTCTTTAGTCTCAGATGAAAGTGCATCAGGTTACAGGGCAATAAGAGGGTGTTAAATGTTTGGAAGGACAAATCCAGAGTGCTTGCATTGTCCAGATGTTTTCAACCTCAGCCAGTTTTCTAACTTACACTGTAAAATCTTCATCCCAATTCGAACTGTAGATCATAAATGTTTTGGTTCTGAGTTGAGATGAGTTCCAAAGAATGTTTTAATAAAAAAAAAAAGCATGTTTTGCTGTATGGTTTTTCAGGATGTCTCTTTGGAAGAAACTTTAAAACAACAGCAGGTTTCCTCCTTAGACAAGGTTCCAACTAAAACCACTTTACAAGAAAAGACCTCTCAGGAAACCTCTTTAGTTATCTTTCCAAAGAGGAATTCCTTTACAAGCAATTAACCATCAAGGAACCATCTTTTCTGTGGTTCCAAATACAGTACAACCCTTTTCCAAGTAACTGACCCTCGAGAAACACTTTTCTTTAGTTCAGAGTAGAATCCTTCTGCAAGCAAAGAACCATTGAGAAACCCTTTTTGTGGTTCCAAGTGCATTCCCATTACAAGTAAAGAAGTCTTAGAGAACACTTTTCCATGGTTCTAAGTAGAATCTCTTTACAAGCGAAGGACATTAACAGAACCATTTTCTGTGGTTGGAATTAAATTCCCTTTAGAACCAAAGACCCATAAGGCACTATTTTCCATTGTTCCAAGTAGTTCCAAGCAAAGTAGAACCTTGTTCTAAGCACAAAACCCCAGAGAAAGACTTTTCCATCATTCCAAGTAAAACCCTTGGCAAGCAAAGAACTCATGAAGAAGCCTTTTCCAAAGTTCAAAGCTGAAACCCTTCACAAGCAAAACATGCTCAAGAAAAAATCTTTCCTGTGGTTCCAAGTGGAACTCCTTTATATGCAAGGCAAGGCAAGGCAAGTTTATTTCTATAGCACATTTCATACACAGTGGCAGTTCAATGTGCTTTACAGAAGTAAAAGCAAAACAGTAAACAATAGAAAATAAAATTACATAAAATAAATGGGGAAGAAGAGAGAAAAAATAATAAGAATTAAACAATAGTAGAAATAAAATAATAAAATGAAGTAAAAGTTCAGTAAAAAACAGCAGAATAAAATAGAATAAAAGTTAAGTAAAGTTTAAAACATGCAGAGACTATAAAAGTTAAGTAAAGTTTAAAACATGTAAAGATGACACTATTAATCAGTTAGCAGAAAGCATCTGAGAACAGCTTGGTCTTTAGTCTAGATTTGAAGCTGCCAACAGCAGGAGCATTTTTGATGTCCTCTGGCAGTTGGTTCCATAGCTGTACTGCATAGTAGCTAAAAGCTGCTTCACCACACTTTGTTTTAACAACAGGTTTTAATAGTAAATTTTGCTGCTGCGATCTGGTAGATCTGATTGGGTTAGGCCGCTGCAACATATCAGAGAGGTAATTGGGCCCTGTACCATTTAGAGATTTGTACACCAGCAGCAATGCTTTAAAGTCAATTCTGTAGCTTACTGGAAGCCAGTGAAGGGACCTTAGAATTGGGGTAATGTGCTCTGTTCTTTTTGTTCGTGTGAGAACCCTCGCCGCTGCATTTTGAACCACCTGAAGTCATTTGATGGTCTTTTTTGGCAGGCCTGTGAGAAGGCCATTGCAGTAATCAACCCTACTAGAGATGAAGGCATGTATTAGTTTTTCCAGATCATTTTTTGACATAAGTCCTCTTAGTTTGGAAATGTTTTTTAGGTGATAAAATGCTGTTTTAGTGATTTGCTTTCATGTGACTGTCAAAGTTTAGCTCACTGTCAATGAAAACACCAAGATTTTTAACCATATCTTTTGTTTTAATCCCCTTTGTGTCAAGAATAGTGGTAATCCTGAGTCTTTCATCTTTTTTCCCAAATAGAATTACTTCTGTTTTATCTGTGTTCAGCTGAAGAAAATTTTGTGACATCCAGTTGTTGATTTGGTCGATACACTGGTAGAGACATTCAAGGGGGGCATAATCATTAGGTGATAGAGCAAAATAAATTTGGGTGTCATCTGCATAGCAGTGATACAAAATTGAGTTGTTCTTGATAATTTGTCCAAGTGGGAGCATATAAAGGTTGAATAGTAATGGTCCAAGAATCGACCCCTGGGGGACACCACAGGTCAAGGACATTGATGTTGAGGTACAATTTCCCATGGTAACAAAGAAGCTTCTATCTTTTAAGTATGATTTTAACCAATTGATAACTTTACCAGTCAACCCAACCCAGTGTTCAAGTCGATATAGCAGTATGTTGTGATCAACAGTATCAAAAGCTGCACTGAGTTCCAGTAACACCAGGACCGATGTTTTGCCTGCATCAGTATTAAGACGTATGTCATTTATAACTTTAATCAGCGCTGTTTCAGTGCTATGATTGGCACGAAATCCTGACTGAAAGTTATCAAAACAGCTGTTTGATATCAAGAAGGCAGTTAATTGATTGAAGACAATTTTTTCAAGGATTTTCCCGATGAATGGCTTTACAACGGCTTTTTTCAGGGACACAGGAACAATGCCAGTCTCTAGGGATGTATTTATGATCTGAAGCACATCTGTAATTATGAGGTGAAGAACAGACTTAAAAAAGTTGGTGGGCAGAATGTCCAATTCAGATGTTGAGGAACTGAGATTTTGTACAGTTTTTTCAAGAGTCTCGTAATCAATCAAACAAAATTCTGACATTGTGTTGAAATTGTCTGTCTGTGTCACTGGTGATTGCAGCTTTTCAGTTATTTGCAACTGAGATATATTATGAGCAATATTCTGCCATATTTTATCAATTTTACCTTTGAAGAAGGATGCAAACTCATTGCATTTATTAACTGAGAGAAGTTCAGGTGCTAATTGTGGTGGGGGATTAGTTAACTTCTCTACTGTTGAAAATAGCACAACGGGCATTGTTCATATTCCTGTTGATGATGTTGGAGAAGAAAGACTGTCCTGCTTTACGAATTTCATAATTATATTTACAAAGCATCTCTTTATGGTTTGATAATGGATGTGAAGTTTAGATTTGCGCCATTTTCTTTCAGTCTTCCTACATTCTCTCTTTAGCAATTTAACAGCTGGGTATTGCTTCCATGGTGCTTTCTGCTTGTCATTGACTCTTTTGATTTTGAATGGAGCAATATCATCCATAATTTGGGTCATATTTAAATTAAAAATTTCCAGTAAATCATCTACAGAGTCTGACATTTTGGTTGAGATCCGAGAGAGAGTGTAGCAGTCCATGTAGGTGGGTGGAGCACAGAAGGACGGCAGGACAGAACTGTTTTAACAGAACTCTCTTTTATTTGCACTTTTCAGTTGCAAACACACACTCAGACACACGCACACACATCAGCCGTCTGGTTGTGGAGAGAGACCCTCTGCTCTCACTCTCTCTCCTTAAGAAGGGCGCGGTCACTGGGAAGATACACAAACATCAATTAACAACAGGTGTAGTGATTCTGCCACTTAACTTCCCCGACTCTGCCCTCCTGTCACAGACCGATGCTAGACCATGCCCCCGCTGCCACATACCCCCACCGCCCGACTCAGGCCGGGCAGCCTTCCGGCCTGCAGCTGACTCCCCCCCCCCCCTTGACGGGAGAGGAAGTCCGCCACGACCATCTGCGCCCCCGGCCTGTGGATCACCTTGAAGTTAAAGGGTTGGAGTGCCAGATACCAACGGGTGATGCGCGCATTGGCATCCTTCATGCGGTGGAGCCACTGGAGGGGCGCGTGGTCCGAACAGAGGGTGAAAGGGCGTCCCAGTAGGTAGTACCGGAGGGCGAGGACCGCCCACTTGATCACCAGGCACTCCTTCTCGATGGTACTGTAGCGCCCCTCACGCACTGACAGCTTGCGGCTAATGTACAAGACGGGGCGATCCTCCCCCTCCACCTGCTGGGACAAAACGGCCCCCAGCCCTCTGTCTGACGCATCCATCTGCAACATAAAGGGGAGAGAAAAGTCAGGGGAGTATAAAAGTGGCCCCCCACACAGTGCAGCCTTAACCTTAGAAAAAGCCTGCTGACATTGCTCCGTCCACTGGACCGGATCTGGTGCCCCCTTTTTAGTCAGATCAGTCAGCGGGCTGGTGACGTCTGAATAATTAGGTATAAACCTACGATGATAGCCAGCCAGCCCCAGGAACTGTCTCACCCCCTTTTTGGTCTTGGGCCTCAGGCAGGCCGCAATCGCTGCAGTCTTGTTAATTTGGGGACGCACCTGCCCATTGCCCAAGTGGAAGCCCATATACCGTACTTCCACCCACCCAATCGCACACTTCTTCGGGTTGGCCGTGAGACCCGCCCGCCTCAGCGACCTAAGGACGGCCCTCAGGTGTTGTAGGTGCCGCGGCCAGTCATTACTATAAATAATGATATCGTCTAAGTACACGGCCGCATAGGTGGCATGGGGGTGGAGGACCCTGTCCATCAGCCGCTGAAACGTAGCAGGCGCCCCAAACAGCCCAAAAGGAAGTGTAATGAATTGGTGTAAGCTGAACGGTGTGGAAAAGGCCGTTTTTTCACGGGATAATGGAGTCAAGGGGATCTGCCAATAACCCTTTGTTAAATCCAGTGTCGAGTAAAAATGAGCCGTGCCTAGCCGATCGAGCAACTCATCAATACGAGGCATTGGGTACGCATCGAATTTAGACACCGCGTTGACTTTTCTATAGTCCACACAGAACCGGACCGACCCGTCGGCCTTGGGTACCAAGACCACCGGGCTGCTCCAGTCACTGTGGGACTCCTCGACGATGCCCATTTCGAGCATGGCCTCGAGTTCTTCCCGAACCACCTTTTTCTTGTGTTCGGGTAACCTGTAAGGGTGGCTACGCACTACCACCCCCGGGGGTGTCTCTATGTGGTGCTCTATGAGGTTAGTGCGGCCGGGCAGGGGTGAGAACACATCCAAAAACTCGGTCTGCAACTGGGCAACCTCCGCGAGTTGGGTTGGGGAGAGGTGGTCTCCACGGGGGACCGGAGAGGGACGTGATGCTAATGTTCCTTTTTGAACCTCCGGCCCCAGCTCTGCCTTCTCCGGAACCACCGACACCAACGCCACGGGGACCTCCTTGTTCCAGAGTTTGAGTAGGTTGAGGTGGTAAATCTGTAGCGCCCCACCCCTGTCCGTTCGCTTCACCTCATAGTCGACGTCCCCGACTCGCCGTGTGACCTCAAAGGGTCCTTGCCACTTGGCGACTAATTTAGAGCTTGATGTGGGCAACAGTACAAGTACTTTCTCTCCCGGTGCAAACTCTCTAAGGCGCGTACCCTTGTCGTACAGGCAGGTTTGCCATTCTTGGGCCTGCCGCAAATTCTCCTGGGTTAGTTGTGTGAGTGTGTGGAGTTTTGCGCGCAGGTCAATAACGTATTGAATTTCATTTTTGCTTGGTGAAGGTCCCTCCTCCCAATTTTCTCGCAGCACGTCTAAAATGCCGTGCGGCTTACGCCCATATAATAATTCAAACGGGGAGAACCCCGTGGAGGCTTGGGGGACCTCTTGCACTGCAAAGAGCAAGGGTTCGAGCCATTTATCCCAGTTACGCGCGTCCTCACTGACAAATTTCTTAATTATGTTTTTAAGGGTGCGATTAAACCGTTCCACTAAGTTGTCCGTTTGTGGGTGATGAATGCTGGTGCGGATCGGCTTAATACCTAATAACCCATACAGTTCATTCAGTGTTCGTGACATAAACGAGGTACCTTGATCAGTCAGAATCTCTTTCGGGATTCCAACTCAGGAGATGACGCGGAAGAGCGCCTCCGCAATACTGCGTGCTGAGATATTGTGAAGAGGCACTGCTTCCGGGTATCGCGTTGCATAGTCCACCAGAACTAATATAAAGTGGTACCCTCGTGTTGACCGATCTAATGGCCCGACGAGATCCATCCCAATTCTTTCGAACGGGGTCTCAATTAAAGGTAGAGGGCGCAAAGGCGCTTTTGGAATGGCCGCTGGATTTACTAACTGGCATTTGCGGCATGCCGTACACCACCTACGGACATCGCCGCGAATCCCCGGCCAATAGAATTGGGCCATTATTCGGGCTAGTGTCTTATCCTGCCCTAAGTGTCCAGCCATGGGATTAAAGTGAGCCACCTGGAATACCAATTCCCGGCGGCTCTTCGGAATTAAAAGCTGCGTGATTCGCTCTTTAGTTTGAGTGTCCTGCGTCACTCGGTATAATCTATCCTTCATAATCGCGAAGTAGGGGAAGGACGGGGTGGCGTTCGGCTGGAGCATTTGACCATCAATTACTCTCACTTGGTCAAAAGCATGCCGCAGAGTCTTGTCTCGCGATTGCTCTAATGGGAAATCCGCGAGGGATTCCCCAATAGAGAGAGGAGGAGCCGGCGGCTCCTCACTCTGGCGCGGAGATGACGTAGATGGCTCTGTGACAGCTGCTCCCGCCAAAGTGACACCAGGACCTCCCCCTATCAAATGGCAGGACCCACTCTTGACTAAGTGTGTCATTAAACCCCAAAATCCCGGCCAATCAGTCCCCAAAATTAAAGAGTGGGTAAGGCGAGGATTAACCGCTGCCTTCACTATAAATTTTTCCCCTCTGAAAATAATGTGGACTGACACTAAAGGGTAGTTGTGAACATCGCCGTGCACACACAACACCTTCACCAATGGTGCTCCCCCCAATGCCTCGTCTTGCACCAGGTTTTGGTGGATTGAGGTCTGATTATAGCCAGAATCCACCAACGCCTGATATGTATCCCCTTGGATACTCACCGGTATGCGATATGCTCTGGCCCGATCGAGGGCGGCTCCTAGTGCGTTGGGGATCCGGACCACCGCGCCCACCTCCATTATTGAGCACTGCTGTTGGAGGTGGCCCGGTTCCCCGCAGCGCCAGCAAACCGGCCCGGGCTTCCTCTCTGCACTAGTGCTCTGGGGCTCACTCACCTGAGGGGGGGGGAGAGACAGACACAGAAGGGAGACACGGAAGAGCACCGCGGGTGCGGCGGGCCGGCTGAGGTGGCGCTGGCCCCCGTCTCTGCGGTGGGGGAATGGGGTGAGGAGAAGACACAGGAGGAGGGGAGAGAGAGGAGAGAAGAGAAGAGGTCGTCTGCTGTCCTGCCGTCGGGACAGCCGCCAGATGATCCTCCGACAGCTCGATTGCCTGATCCAGCGACGCCGGGCGGTGGCACTGGACCCACTCTGAGGTTCCTGCTGGTAGACGCGCGATGAACTGTTCCAGTACCACCCGGTCGATGAGTCCCTCGGCGTCGCAGCTGTCGGCCCTCAACCACTGCCAGCAGGCGTCCTGGAGTTGCTGGCCAAACGCGAATGGCCGGCTGACTTCCTCCAAGCACAGAGCGCGGAAACGCTGATGTTGTTGCTCCAGGGTGCGTCCCACCCGCTGGAGGACGGCCCGGCGAAGGTCCGCGTAGGCCAGCCGGCGGTCGGTGGGGAGCTGTAGCACAACCAGCTGCGCCTCTCCCGTTAGCAGGGGGAGGAGGCGCGCCGCGCACTGTTCCACCGGCCACCCCGGGGTCTCTGCTACTTGCTCAAAGAGCGTGAAGAATGCCTCGGGGTCATCCTGCGGGCCCATCTTCGTGAGGGTGAGGGGGAAGGGCCCACGGTGGTGGAGATGGTGGACCCCGCCGATGCGAGGAGGTGCCGGAACGCCCGACAAGCTTCCTGTTGCGCCAGCACCAGGGCCTCGAACCGTTGTTCTTGCTCCTTTCGGAGGGTGAGCAGTGCCTGGTGCTGGCTCTGTTGGGCCGTGGCGAGGGCGTGGATCAGGTCGGCGAAGGTGGAGGACTCCATGGGCCATCTGGTTGTGTAGAGAGACCCTCTGCTCTCACTCTCTCTCCTTAAGAAGGGCGTGGTCACTGGGAAGACACACAAACATCAATTAACAACAGGTGTAGTGATTCTGCCACTTAACTTCACTGACTCCGCCCTCCTGTCACAGACCGATGCTAGACCACGCCCCCGCTGCCACAGAGAGCTTGCTCAAAGAGACCACGTGTTGTCGTTTATGACTCTCCTACCCATAGTCGTTGAGCTGTTCTGAATGTGAGGAGACATAGAAACATCAGAGAAAACACAGAAATGATCAGATAAGGCCAGGTCAACAACAGTAGTAGAAACAGTAAGACCCTTTGTGATGACGAGGTCAAGGGTATGACCACGAGAGTGGGTCGGCCCCTGTACATGTTGTACTAGGTTGAAGTTGTCAATAAGTGCAAGTAGTTCTCTGGCATAAGTGTTTTCAGGATTATCTACATGCAAGTTAAAATCTCCAGATATAATAAGACAGTCAAACGCTAAGCAAATGACTGACAACAGTTCACCAAACTCCCCTCCTAGAACTGCCACCTTATTGTGGTGGAGGGGTTTGTGTGCTTGAATGATCCTAGGAGCTATGTTGTCGGGGGCATTATGCCCCTGTTAGGGTTTCCCAAGGCAGACAGGTCCTAGGTGACAGGCCAGACCAAGAGCAGTTCACCAAAAAACCCCTATGGAGAAAAAATCCAGGACCGTGACGTCGCCCGGTAGGACGCAGCCGGGGCCCCACCCTGGAGCCAGGCCCGGGGTTGGGGCTCGTATGCGAGCGCTTGGTGGTCGGGCCTTTGCCCATGGGGCCCGGCCGGGCTCAGCCCGAAGAGGCGACGTGGGCCCGACCTCCTGTGGGTTCACCACCCACAGAGGTAGCAGTAGGGGTTTGGTGCAGTGTGGATTGGGTGGCAGTCGAAGGCAGGGGCCTCGACGACCTGACCCCCGGACACAGCGGCTGGCTGTTGGGACATGGAATGTCACTTCGCTGGGGGGGAAGGAGCCTGAGCTTGTGCGGGAGGTTGAGAGGTACCGGCTAGAGATAGTCGGGCTCACCTCCACGCACAGCTTGGGCTCTGGAACCCAGCTCCTCGAGAGGGGCTGGACTTTCCACTTCTCTGGAGTCGCCCATGGTGAGCGGCGGCGGGCTGGTGTGGGCTTCCTTATAGCTCCCCAGCTCAGCCGCCATGTGTTGGAGTTTACCCCAGTGAACAAGAGGGTCGCCTCTCTGCGCCTTCGGATTGGGGAGAGGGCTCTTGCTGTTGTTTGTGCCTACGGGCCAAATAGCAGTATAGAGTATCCGGCCTTCTTGGAGTCCCTGGGAGAGGTACTGAGGGGTGCTCAGACTGGGGACTCCATTGTGCTACTGGGGGACTTCAATGCTCACGTGGGCGATGACAGTGACACCTGGAGGGGCGTGGTTGGGAGGAACGGCCTCCCCGATCTGAACCCGAGTGGTGTTTTGTTATTGGACTTCTGTGCTAGTCACAGTTTGTCCATAACGAACACCATGTTCGAGCATAGGGGTGTCCATAAGTGCACGTGGCACCAGGACACCTTAGGTCGGAGGTCGATGATCGACTTTGTAGTCGTGTCATCTGATCTCCGACCCTATGTCTTGGACACTCGGGTGAAGAGAGGGGCTGAGTTGTCAACTGATCACCACCTGGTGGTGAGTTGGATCCGCTGGCGGAGGAGGAAGCTGGACAGACCTGGCAGGCCCAAACGTATGGTGAGGGTCTGCTGGGAACGTCTGGCCGAGCACTCTGTTGGGGAGGTCTTTAACTCCCACCTCCGGGAGAGCTTTTCCCAGCTTCCGAGGGAGGCGGGGGACATTGAGTCTGAGTGGACCATGTTCTCTACCTCCATTGTGGACGCAGCTGTTCGGAGCTGTGGCCGCAAGGTCTCCGGTGCCTGTCGTGGCGGCAATCCCCGAACCCGGTGGTGGACACCGGAAGTAAGGGATGCCGTCAAGCTGAAGAAGGAGTCCTATCGGGCCATGTTGACCTCCGGGACTCCTGAGGCAGCCGACGGGTATCGGCAGGCCAGGCGTGCTGCAGCTCGGGCAGTTGCGGAGGCAAAAACTCGGAACTGGGAGGAGTTCGGGGAGGCCATGGAGAAGGACTATCGGTCGGCCTCGAAGAAATTCTGGCAAACCGTCCGGCGCCTCAGGAGGGGGAAGCAGTACTCTGCCAACACTGTTTACAGTGCGGGTGGGGAGCTGTTGACCTCGACTGGGGACATTGTCGGGCGGTGGAAGGAATACTTTGAGGATCTCCTCAATCCCACCGTCATGTCTTCCACTGAGGAGACTGAGGCTGATGACTCAGAGGTGGACTCGTCCATTACCCAAGCCGAAGTCACTGAGGTGGTTTGCAAGCTCCTCGGTGGCAAGGCACCGGGGGTGGATGAGATCCGCCCTGAGTATCTCAAGTCTCTGGATGTTGTGGGGCTGTCTTGGTTGACACGCCTCTGCAACATCGCGTGGCGGTCGGGGACAGTGCCTCTGGAGTGGCAGACTGGGGTGGTGGTCCCTCTTTTTAAGAAAGGGGACCGGAGAGTGTGCTCCAATTATAGGGGAATCACACTTCTCAGCCTCCCAGGGAAAGTTTACTCCAGGGTACTGGAGAGGAGAATTCGACCGATAGTCGAACCTCGGATCCAGGAGGAACAATGCGGTTTTCGTCCTGGTCGCGGAACACTGGACCAGCTCTATACCCTTCATAGGGTGCTCGAGGGTTCATGGGAGTTTGCCCAACCAGTCCACATGTGCTTTGTGGATCTGGAGAAGGCATTCGACTGTGTCCCCCGTGGTATTCTGTGGGGGGTGCTTCGGGAGTATGGGGTTCGGGGCTCTTTGCTAAGGGCTGTCCGGTCCCTGTACGAACGGAGCAGGAGTCTGGTTCGCATTGCCGGCAGTAAGTCAGACCTGTTCCCAGTGCATGTTGGACTCCGTCAGGGCTGCCCTTTGTCACCGGTTCTGTTCATAATTTTTATGGACAGAATTTCTAGGCGCAGCCAGGGGCCGGAAGGAATCCTGTTTGGGAACCACAGGATTTCATCTCTGCTTTTTGCGGATGATGTTGTCCTGTTGGCTTCTTCAAACCAGGACCTTCAGCATGCACTGGGGCGGTTTGCAGTCGAGTGTGAAGCGGCTGGGATGAGAATCAGCACCTCCAAGTCCGAGGCCATGGTTCTCGACCGGAAAAGGGTGGCTTGCCCTCTCCAGGTTGGTGGAGAAGTCCTGCCTCAAGTGGAGGAGTTTAAGTATCTCGGGATCTTGTTCACGAGTGAGGGAAGGATGGAGCGTGAGATCGACAGGCGGATCGGTGCAGCCTCCGCAGTGATGCGGTCGCTTTACCGGTCTGTCGTGGTGAAGAAGGAGCTGAGCCAAAAGGCGAAGCTCTCAATTTACCGGTCGATCTACGTTCCGACTCTCACCTATGGTCATGAGCTTTGGGTAATGACAGAAAGAACAAGATCGCGGATACAAGCGGCTGAAATGAGTTTCCTTCGCAGGGTGGCTGGGCGCTCCCTTAGAGATAGGGTGAGAAGCACAGTCACTCGGGAGGAGCTCGGAGTAGAGCCGCTGCTCCTCCACATCGAGAGGAACCAGCTGAGGTGGCTCGGGCATCTTTTTCGGATGCCTCCTGGACGCCTCCCTGGGGAGGTGTTCCAGGCATGTCCCCCCGGGAGGAGGCCCCGGGGAAGACCCAGGACACGCTGGAGGGACTATGTCTCTCGGCTGGCCTGGGAACGCCTCGGTGTTCTTCCCGAGGAGCTGGCCGAGGTGTCTGGGGAAAGGGAAGTTTGGGCTTCCATGCTTAGACTGCTGCCTCCGCGACCCGGTCCTGGATAAGCGGAAGAAGACGAGACGAGTTCACCAAACTCATCTCATCTCATCATCTCTAGCCGCTTTATCCTTCTACAGGGTCACAGGCAAGCTGGAGCCTATCCCAGCTGACTACGGGCGAAAGGCGGGGTACACCCTGGACAAGTCGCCAGGTCATCACAGGGCTGACACATAGACACAGACAACCATTCACACTCACACCTACGGTCAATTTAGAGTCACCAGTTAACCTAACCTGCATGTCTTTGGACTGTGGGGGAAACCGGAGCACCCGGAGGAAACCCACGCGGACACGGGGAGAATATGCAAACTCCACACAGAAAGGCCCTCGCCGGCCCCGGGGCTCGAACCCAGTACCTTCTTGCTGTGAGGCGACAGCGCTAACCACTACACCACCGTGCCGCCCCAGTTCACCAAACTCTTCCAGAAAAACTTTGGCTGAATGTCTTGAAGGCCTGTAAATAGTTAATAACAATATGTTAGAAGAGCATGTAACAAGTGCACATAAGTGTTCAAAGGATGTAAAATCACCAAGTGAGGACTGTTTACATTGAAAAGAGGCTTTGAATATACAGTATTTGCAATCCCTCCACCTTTCCCCTGTCGGGTAGCACTCATGAAATTAAAATTTGGGGGAGCTGCTTCAATAAGGGTGGTAGCACTATTTGCTTGATCCAGCCATGTTTCAGTGAGAAGCAAAAAATCAAGATTGTGTTTGCAAATAAGATCATTAATTAAAAATGACTTGTTTGAAAGTGATCTAACGTTCAGAAGAGCTAGCTTTACAGAACGTCTAGAGGTACAACCCCAATTCCAAAAAAGTTGGAACAAAGTACAAATTGTAAATAAAAATGGAATGCAATAATTTACAAATCTCAAAAACTGATATTGTATTCACAATAGAACATAGACAACATATCAAATGTCGAAAGTGAGACATTTTGAAATTTCATGCCAAATATTGGCTCATTTGAAATTTCATGACAGCAACACATCTCAAAAAAGTTGGGACAGGGGCAATAAGAGGCTGGAAAAGTTAAAGGTACAAAAAAGGAACAGCTGGAGGACCAAATTGCAACTCATTAGGTCAACTGGCAATAGGTCATTAACATGACTGGGTATAAAAAGAGCATCTTGGAGTGGCAGCGGCTCTCAGAAGTAAAGATGGGAAGAGGATCACCAATCCCCCTAATTCTGCGCCGACAAATAGTGGAGCAATATCAGAAAGGAGTTCGACAGTGTAAAATTGCAAAGAGTTTGAACATATCATCATCTACAGTGCATAATATCATCAAAAGATTCAGAGAATCTGGAAGAATCTCTGTGCGTAAGGGTCAAGGCCAGAAAACCATACTGGGTGCCCGTGATCTTCGGGCCCTTAGACGACACTGCATCACATACAGGCATGCTTCTGTATTGGAAATCACAAAATGGGCTCAGGAATATTTCCAGAGAACATTATCTGTGAACACAATTCACCGTGCCATCCGCCGTTGCCAGCTAAAACTCTATAGTTCAAAGAAGAAGCCGTATCTACAGTAAACATGATCCAGAAGCGCAGACGTCTTCTCTGGGCCAAGGCTCATTTAAAATGGACTGTGGCAAAGTGGAAAACTGTTCTGTGGTCAGACGAATCAAAATTTGAAGTTCTTTATAGAAATCAGGGACGCCGTGTCATTCGGACTAAAGAGGAGAAGGACGACCCGAGTTGTTATCAGCGCTCAGTTCAGAAGCCTGCATCTCTGATGGTATGGGGTTGCATTAGTGCGTGTGGCATGGGCAGCTTACACATCTGGAAAGACACCATCAATGCTGAAAGGTTTGTCCAGGTTCTAGAGCAACATATGTGACCCCTCACCGGATCCAGGGACACATGTCGGCCGAAACGAATCCGAGATAATCGTAAAAGAAGCATTTTTTTTCGAAATTTGTGATTTTTGTTTTTTTCCATCATGTGCAAGTTGAGATCTTGAAGAATGCAATCAGTATTTCAGATAATAGATTGTTTTGTTGGAAATGCATACTTTTTTTTGTTGCAAATTGTCTCGTTTTTGTCAGGACTGTAGCCTGCTGGGGGGTGTGGGTAAATTACCATATGGGCCATTCACATGATGATTTAAGTCTTTTTTTTTTTCGTGAATCAGCTGTATGATCCGAGTTGAGCGCATGGCTACTTAACTGCATACAGGCGTGTGATTTCACTATGGAATGAGTTACTAAACAGAGCGCAGAGGAGCCCCGCAAAGCAAACAGACGCACGGTATTTACATCGGAGATAACCATTTCTAGCAAAAAAAAAACCGCAACCTCGTTTTCCAGATTGAATGGAATACTTGAATGATCGGATGATACACGGACCGTTCTAGGATTACATTCCATCGGAGGCATTGGTGTGTGCAAGGCACCGTTTCTCTTTCTGATGGGGTGAGTTTATTAATCTAAGGCTGTGTGGTTATTTTTGCATGTAACGGAGAGTGTTGTGGTTTGGTTAAGCCTAGGTCACAACCGGACATACGATTTTTTTGGCTGTGTGATTTTTGGCGTTTCCCAAATCGCTGCGTTTTTTTTTTCATGGAGAAAGATGCGCGTTGGCCGTAAGTTTGTCTTGCAACCTGAAAAAAACGTAAGCACCCGTAGAGTTTGTTTGACATGACAAAGAACCTCTGCGGCCGGTCTGCAGCTCGAAAATCAGCACAACACACGTGCGCTCTCGTGCTTTTCACACGCGCGCTCTCGTGCGTTTCATGCACGCTCTCCGTGTGTTTCTTGCGTTTTTTGCATGCGTTTTTTGCACGTAGGAGCACATACGGCCGGTTGTGACCGAGGCTTTACATGAAACTAGTGTTGTGTTAGTTGTGTCATCATCGTGCTATCTTTCTTTCTTACGGTGTGAGTAATTTTTCAACCACAAAACGTTAAAGTATACTTTAGGACTTATTTTTGTACTTCATAATTGTGTTGGGCATACTTTGCATGGAAGGAAAATTGACGTGGTGATCTTTGTTTACATGAAAGTAGCATCGTGCTAGCTAGTAGGGGGTGGGGCTTTCCTTAATGTCATGCAGATGAGCACCATTATGTGCCCGCCCTGCACCCAGAGTAGCTGAGATGGAAAACTTTGAGGGCGATTTTCTCCCTTTTCTGTTTTAAGAAGTATACACTTTCAAAAGGCCACACATTCTTCAAATATTGTCAGATCTCCACATGGAAGGCATCATTGGAAAGCTTAGAAACTGTACTTTCTGAATCTGTCAATAACTCAAAATGTCCCCGGGCAGACATGTGTCCCTGGATTCTGTGATCTGCCACATATGCTCCCATCCAGACGACGTCTCTTTCAGGGAAGACCTTGCATTTTCCAACATGACAATGCCAAACCACATACTGCATCAATTACAGCATCATGGCTGCATAGAACAGGGGTTCTCAACCTTTTGCAACCTGGGCCCCACCAAAGCTGGTTCATTGCAGTTGGGGGCCCCTCTTCTCGCCCCGCCCCCATCCCCCCCCAAACACACTCACCCACAGTGACGCCACCCGACCTACAGCACCTTATATCGACCGATAGATAGATAGATAGATAGATAGATAGATAGATAGATAGCCCTGGGCTAGATTATTATTATTATTATTATTATTATTATTATTAGTAGTAGTAGTAGTAGTAGTAGTAGTAGTAGTAGTAGTAGTAGTAGCAGCAGCAGTAGCATTATCCATTCCATAGAAATACATAGGCCTATTATCATTATTAGGCTATTGTTATAATTGGCAGTAGCACCACATTTCTAATCTGCTTTCGGGCATTATTATAATTATTATAATAATAATAATAATAATAATTATTATTATTATTATTATGGCCTATTATCATTACTAAGCTGTTGGCAGTAGTACAAGACTTATGTTCTTTCAGGCATTATTATTATTATTAGGCCTATTATTATTATTATTATTATTATTATTATTATTATTATTATTGCTGTTGTTGGTTGTTGATATTATTATTATTATTATTATTATTATTATTATTATTATTATTATTATGCTATTATTATTAATAGGCATCATCATTATTATTATTATTATTATTATTATTATTATTATTATTATTATTAGTGTTTTTATTAGGTATTTTATTAGGCTTATCATTAGCTGGCTATTGATATCATTGGGAATTGGGACCAGGCATGAATTTAGGTTTTACTTTTTACTGTGCCTTTGTGATCTGCATTTGCGTTAATGCGAGACCTGAGCCTGCTTTGCCTTACAAAGATCCTCGATTCTTGGCGAAATGTTTGACAAGCACAGTCTCAAGTCATCCTCAATTTGCGCACGATTGCGATATTTCGTTTTGAGCGCAGTCATTTTTGAAAATCCTGCCTCACACAAGTAGGTCGATGCGAATGGGATGAGCAGTTTCAAGGCTACGTCACACAGTTGCGGGTACTCCTGCATCAATGCTGCCCAGAATGTCGAAAGAGGGCATGAGGTGAAGACTGCCTTAAGTCTACTGTCACTCTTCAGCTCAATAAGCTGCTCCTGCATGTCAACTGGAAGTTCGTCAGCAGTACACACAAATGGATCTCGAACCCACGCAAAAGAGCGATAATCCTCTGTGAAGTATGCCGCAAACTGTTTTCTCATTACCGACAGGTGCTCTGACGCTGCTTGAAAGACAGATGAGAAATCGTGGGAAGTGCCTGCATTACTGATAAAGTCTGCAAGGCTTGGGAACATATCACAGTTCCCCCGACTGATGCGGCCACACACACAAGATTTTATGATAGATTGATGATAGATTTTATAATAGTATTGATTTGTATGTAATAGTCCAATGTCCTGCATTTTGACATGGGTAAATGTGTTGCATCTGCTTAGCTACTATAGCCTGTTAGCCCCAGATTTTTTTTTTCCTCCATACATGAAGCCTACTCGCGACCCCCCTGGAGTACCTCCGCGCCCCACCAGGGGGGCGCGCCCCTCCGGTTGAGAACCACTGGCATAGAAGAAGGGTCCGGGTACTGAACTGGGCAGCCTGCAGTCCAGATCTTTCACCCATAGAAAACATTTGGCGCATCATAAAACGGAAGATACGACAAAAAAGACCTAAGACAGTTGAGCAACTAGAATCCTACATTAGACAAGAATGGGTTAACATTCCTATCCCTAAACTTGAGCAACTTGTCTCCTCAGCCCCCAGACGTTTACAGACTGTTGTAAAGAGAAAAGGGGATGTCTCACAGTGGGAAACATGGCCTTGTCCCAACTTTTTTGAGATGTGTTGTTGTCATGAAATTTAAAATCACCTAATTTTTCTCTTTAAATGATACATTTTCTCAGTTTAAACATTTGATATGTCATCTATGTTCTATTCTGAATAAAATATGGAATTTTGAAACTTCCACATCATTGCATTCCGTTTTTATTTACAATTTGTACTTTGTCCCAACTTTTTTGGAATCGGGGTTGTAATATCCGCTTGGGCACTCTGATGTTGTTTTGAAACAGGAAGGAGACTAGACTGGTTTACCCCCTGGGTTAAATATGCTCTATGTTTTCTATTTCTTATCAACACAGGAATAGAGAATGGCATAGGCATACTGGCATACTCAAGGCAAGTAACCCTTGAGGAACCTATTCATTACACCTTTTCCACCAAATCAGTTCCAGGGCTGGTTCGGGGCCAGTGCTGGTGCTGGTTCACAACTCGTTCAACTTGCGAGCCAGCTGAGAATCAGTTTGCTTTTCCATAACTCGCGGTGCTAAGCGGAGCCATGTCATTACGTCGCTGTATATGTCATTACGTCGCTGTATACATCATTACGTCGCTGTATACGTCAGTTATGGCGCTATGTTTACATAAACCTTGGCGTGAATATCAAAGCAAAAACAACACGGAAGAAGCAGCAGCAACAACAACAATAATAATAATGGATGACTTCGCGTTTGTACAGCTGCTGCTTTTTGTCGCTTAAAAATGGCGATCTTTCGCGGTCTTGTTGTTGTTGTTGGTCTTAACAACTCCGCCCCTCCCGCTGACGTAAGCGGTTCTTTCCTCTGGCCCAGCAGAGAGTTGGTGCTAGCCTGGAACCGGTTTTTCTGGCCCCAGAGCCAGTTCTTTGTCAGTGGAAACAGAAAACCCGGTTCCAAACTAAGCACTGGCCCCGAACCAGCCCTGGAACTGCTTTGGTGGAAAAGGGGCATATGTGATTCTCAGTAGAATTTCTTTACAATCAAAGAATCCCTAAAGAACCCTATCCTGTGGTTCAAAGTAGAATCTCTTTAAAAGCAAAGAACCCTTGAGGAACTCTTTTTCTCCAAGAGGTGTTGACATGCCACACCAGTAGTTTTTAAATTTTATTCCAATCTGCTGGAATCAATAAATAAATCAATAATACTTAATGATAAATAATTGGCAATAATGAATATATTCTATTCTATTCTCGTCACAGTTTCTGGGATTGTAGAGTCCAGCATGACTGATCTGGCAGCGTGGTGAATCCCAGTGTCACTGATACAAAAGTTGACGTGAGGACTGATCCTGTATCCTGTATGTAAAATTGAGGTTATGTAAAATAGAGCAAGACACACATGACCATGTTTCCATTCTGGGATGGGGAGGGTGAGGAGCGGGGTGGGTGGGTGGTGAAGGAGGCTAGAAGAACAACCAATTAGATGCATGCATGGCTGCTTGATCATTAACATTCTTCTCTGAGCTTGTCCAGGTGCGTGACATCAACAGGACAACATGTACAGCTGCAGTGGAAGAAAATTAGATACATAATAGGACATAGTATATGATTCAAAAGCAGACTGGACATTAATTATTATTATTACTACTACAAACTCTCAGCTGCATAGCTCTGTAAATCTCCTTGGAAAAAGTATAAATAGGAACGGACTTAGTTGAATATGTATTAGTTAAGAATTGTACAAGATAAGCATGTTTTGGAGAGGACAGATGGGTTTGTCTCTGAGTGGAGCAGATGAGTGTGACTCTTAGTAGAGTTTATGGATGTGTGTCTCAGTGAGGCAGATAGGTGTGTCTCTGAATGGGGCAGATGGGCATGTCTCTGAGTGGGACAGATGGATGTGTCTCTGAGTGGGGTAGATGGATTTGTCTGTGAGTGGGGCAAGTGGGTGTGTCTCTGAGTAGGACAGGTGGGTGTGACTCTTATGGCCCTTTTCCACTACCCTTTTTCAGCTCACTTCAGCGCGCTTCAGCTCACTTCAGCCCGACACGGCTCGCGTTTCGACTACCAAAGAACAGCACGACTCAGCTTGCTTCAGTCCTGCTTAGCCCCTAAAACTCGCACGGTTTTGGAGTAGGGCTGAAGCGAGCCAAACCGAGCTGAGTGAGGCTGGGGGCGTGAGCAGACACTCCCCTGTGCACTGATTGGTGAGGAGGAGTGTCCTCACATGCCCACACACGCCCCGCGAGCATGCTGGGATCTGTAAACACCGTAAACCTGGAAGAAGAAGAATTACGAATTACGAGAATTTCTGAAGCCTTATGCGCCTCGCCTCATCTATACGCTCTTGCCAGTATCTGTCGGCGTTGTCGGTGACAACAAGCCACAGCACCAAGACCAGCAACACTAACGACTCCATGTCCTCCATGTTTATTGTTTACTATCCGGGTTGTGAGACTACTGCTTAAAAGCTCACTGATGTCACTGTTTGCACTGCTTAACGACATCACGTGACGTCCACCCACTTTCGCTAACTCCACCCAATGTGTCCACCCACTTCCAGCCAGCACGGTTCAGCGCGGTTGTAGTCGAAATGCAACACCAACAGCCCCACTCAGCTCGACTCAGCACGGCACGGCTCAGCCCGACTCAGCCGCGTTTGTAGTGGAAAAGCGGCAATAGTAGAGTTTATGGATGTGTGTCTCAGTGAGGCAGATAGGTGTGTCTCTGAATGGGGCAGATGGGCATGTCTCTGAGTGGGACAGATGGATGTGTCTCTGAGTGGGGTAGATGGATTTGTCTGTGAGTGGGGCAAGTGGGTGTGTCTCTGAGTAGGACAGGTGGGTGTGACTCTTAGTGGAGTTTATGGATGTGTGTCTCAGTGGGGCAGATGGGCATGTCTCTGAGTGGGGCAGATAGGCGTGTCTGTAAGTGGGGCAAATGGGCGTGTCTCTGAGTGGGACAGATGGATGTGACTCTTAGTGGAGTTTATGGATGTGTGTCTCAGTGGTGCCGATGGGTGTGTCTCTGAGTGGGACAGACGGATGTGTCTCTGAGTGGGGTAGATGGATATTAGGGTGCATCAGTTGCCCTCACTTTCATAAAATCTGATGCATTTTTGTTTGGGTGTTCCTTTTCACCAATAAAGACATCCTGTAAAATTTTTTGACCATATTCAAAAGTCTAATGGTGGCACCATGAGGTTCATTTTTTGCCAAAAAAACCCGCTTATTTTATGTTTTGGCGTAAGGTTTGAATCACAATGTTGGACTCCATTTATTGATTTCTTGTGAGCCAGAGATCATGTTAAGAACCTTTGCAAGGGATTGAGAAGCATTAATGTGATTCATAATACATTTGTATTGTTTAAAAGTAGTTGAACAATGATTCAATGAACAGCTAAAACTCAAACTGTGTTTGATAATATATTTAGAATATGTACTAAAAATGTGTATCTAAGATATTTGGTATACTCTATAAGGTGCCATAATGTTTCATAAAAAGTGATCGAAATTTTGTCATAAAAGTCATAAAATAGCATCTTTTTCCATAACTTTGAGCTCCTGGTGCCACCATTAAACTTTTGAATTTTGTGGAAATATTTCACCCAGTGTGTTTTCCTACCAAAAGGAACATAAAAACAAAAATGCATCATGATCGGAGGAACTTTTCATTTTAAGGGGGCAACTGATGCACCCTAATGGATATGTCTCTGAGTGGGACAGATGGGCGTGTCTCTGAGTGGGACAGATGGATGTGACTCTTAGTGGAGTTTATGGATGTGTCTCAGTGGGGTAGATGGATGTGTCTCTGAGTGGGACAGATAGGCGTGTCTCTGAGTGGAACAGATGAGCGTATCTCTGAGTGGGACAGATGGATGTGACTCAGTGGAATTTATGGATGTGTGTCTCAGTGGGGCAGATGGATGTGTCTCTGAGTTGGGTAGATGGATGTATCTCTGAGTTGGGTAGATGGATGTGTCTCTGAGTTGGGTAGATGGATGTGTCTCTGAGTGGGGCAGATGGGCGTGTCTCTGAGTGGGGCAGATGGGCATGTCTCTGAGTGGGGCAGATGGGCGTGTCTCTGAGTGGAGCAGATGGGCATGTCTTGGAGAGGACAACTGGGTGTGCCTAACTTGATAGCATTACCAGTAAAAAGCAACAAATATGTCCAATCCACAGGCTTTCCACTGAGTAGGTGTGTCTTCGGTGTAGTGAGTGGGTGTGGCTTTGGGTGGGGCAGCTATATACGTTGACATGTAGAGAAAGCTAACTGGCTAATTAGAAATACAAACTTACTATTTATGTAGATGATCTTATTATCCTTTCATAAATCCTCACTCCAGATTAGATTCAGACTTAAAACAACTTTAATATAAATTCCTACTCTCGTTATTAAACTTCAAACATTTCATTCATTTAAACTCTTTCTTTTATGTGATTTATTTCTTTATCATTCATGTCCTCTGTGTGTTATCCATGTAAACCACACTAAATTACCTTTATTTTTAAATAAAATGCACTACAGAAGTAAACTTGGGTTACAGTGATGCTTGAAACTTTGTGAACCCTTTAGATTTTTCTATATTTCTGCATAAATATGACCTAAAACATTATCATATTTTCACACAAGTCCTAAAAGTAGATAAAGAGAACCCAGTTAAACAAATGAGACAAAAATATTATACTTGGTCATTTATTTATTGAGGAAAATGATCCAATATTACATATCTGTAAGTGGCAAAAGTATGTGAACCTTTGCTTTCAGTATCTGGTGTGACCCCCTTGTGCAGCAATAACTGCAACTAAACGTTTGTGGTAACTGTTGATCAGTCCTGCACACCGGCTTGGAGGAATTTTAGCCCGTTCCTCCGTACAGAACAGCTTCAACTCTGGGATGTTGGTGGGTTTCCTCACATGAACTACTCGCTTCAGGTCCTTCCATAACATTTCGATTGGATTAAGGTCAGGACTTTGACTTGGCCATTCCAAAACATTAACTTTATTCTTCTTTAACCATTCTTTGGTAGAACGACTTGTGTGCTTAGGGTCGTTGTCTTGCTGCATGACCCACCTTCTCTTGACATTCAGTTCATGGACAGATTTCCTGACATTTTCCTTTAGAATTCGCTGGTATAATTCAGAATTCATTGTTCCATCAATGATAGCAAGCCGTCCTGGTCCAGATGCAGCAAAATAGGCCCAAACCATGATACTACCACCACCATGTTTTACAGATGGGATAAGGTTCTTATACTGGAATGCAGTGTTTTCCTTTCTCCAAACATAACGCTTCTCATTTAAACCAAAAAGTTATATTTTGATCTCATCTGTCCACAAAAATTTTTTCCAATAGCCTTCTGGCTTATCCATGTGATCTTTAGCAAACTGCAGACGAGCAGCAATGTTCTTTTTGGAGAGCAGTGGCTTTCTCCTTGCAACCCTGCCATGCACACCATTGTTGTTCAGTGTTCTCCTGATGGTGGACTCATGAACATTAACATTAGCCAATGTGAGAGAGGCCTTCAGTTGCTTAGAAGTGACCCTGGGGTCCTTTGTGACCTCGCCGACTATTACATGCCTTGCTCTTGGAGTGATCTTTGCTGGTTGACCGCTCCTGGGGAGGGTAACAATGGTCTTGAATTTCCTCCATTTGTACACAATCTGTCTGACTGTGGATTGGTGGAGTCCAAACTTTTTAGAGATGGTTCTGTAACCTTTTCCAGCCTGATGAGCATCAACAACTCTTTTTCTGAGGTCCTCAGAAATCTCCTTTGTTCGTGCCATGATACACTTCCACAAACTTGTGTTGTGAAGATCAGACTTTGATAAATCCCTGTTCTTTAAATAAAACAGGGTGCCCACTCACACCTGATTGAAATCCCATTGACTGAAAACACCTGACTCTAATTTCACCTTCAA
This sequence comes from Neoarius graeffei, assembly GCF_027579695.1. Taxonomy (NCBI): domain Eukaryota; kingdom Metazoa; phylum Chordata; class Actinopteri; order Siluriformes; family Ariidae; genus Neoarius; species Neoarius graeffei. Next base: position 79,357,754 of record NC_083581.1, on the reverse strand, counting down.
ATTAACTGCTAATCCTAGAGGTTCACATACTTTTGCCACTCACAGATAGGTAATATTGGATCATTTTCCTCAATAAATAAATGACCGAGTATAATATTTTTTGTCTCATTTGTTTAACTGGGTTCTCTTTATCTACTTTTAGGACTTGTGTGAAAATCTGATGAAGTTTTAGGTCATAGAGAAAATTGTAAAGGGCTCAAAACTTTCAAGCACCACTGTATAAAAGTAATGTAATCAGTAAATAATGTAATCAGTGAATTTATATTGTAATGTTCGGTGTGCATTAAAGTGCAGGATAACGACTACGTGGGACAGTTAAAGGGGCAGTGTCGACTCTGACAGGCTCGAATTAACCTCTGTCCTTTGCATAACACCTGCAAAACCAGCACATCTCTCCAGCTGAAGAAAGGAAGGTAAAAACTGCGGCGCCTCCCAGTGACAGGAGTGTAAAAACACACTCAAGTTCAACACTACAACTTCAGTAAATGAGTTTTTGTTTACTATGTGGTGATGCACACAACCTGAAGAATGAAAAATCACTTCTTAGTTTTTATGAGCTAACAGTCAAACCTGAACGTTGTCCTAGATGTTTTTGTGGAAAGTTTTTTTTTCCCCAATTAATTGCTATTGCAAGTGTGTTAGCAATAATAACACCCCGCTGTGATGTCAGCGTGCCACATGACCATGACATTGGTCACTCATGGGAATAATAAAAATGCAGAAACAACTAAAATATCCTTAAGCCCATCACAAATATTCTATATACAGTCTAAAAATATGAACTGGAGTTTTCATTTAATTTATGCAGATCAGTTATGCAGATAAGTTGGTCTTCTGCATTCATATATGGAAGATATTACATAGTTATGCAAAGATATGAAGTTTATCTTCAAGTGGTGAATATGTTCATGAGTGAGTGAAGCAAACAAGTGAAATATTTTTCAACATAAGAAGATAAACTTCATATCTTTGCACCACCATGGAATGTTCTTTATATTATACACACACACACACACACACACACACACACACACACACACACACAAATGCAAGTTAATCAAAAGAATTTTAATTTTGAACCAGTTCACCATTTTGCCAATGCGCATCTAGTCAGCAGGAAAAACACTGGGAGTGACATCATTGGAGTGAAATATTGAGAATTATTACCCATATTGGACACTTTTTCAATGGAATAAAAATGTGTTCTATTCCCTTCTAGTGGGTTTCATTCATTTGGTTCAATAGCATGCAATATTGTTAGAATATTGCTTATCCTACATGTATTACGTCACTCTACCCAATGAAGAATGAGGTTGAATATGGTTTACGATATTGCACGGTTGTCAAGACAACATGACATCACACGTTGGAGACATAAAACTTCTGGGCTAGTGAGTGACTGTGATAATCTGTAAACAAACATGGCCACCAGGTTTGCTTCATTAAATACAGAAGTTGTTGAGAGAATTTTGAAAGAGAAAGATGCATTGAACACCCGAAAGGAATGTGTATACTACTTACTTACTTACTTACTTACTTATTTATCCCATTATCGTCTGTGGGACACCTATGGTGTGTCAGACGGTGCATGGAAATTATGAAGTGCACGCTTCCAACGTTTTCTATCAAGTGCGTCTTCCGCCTGCAAACCCCAGGCTCGCAAATTGCTAGCCACTAACTCCTCCCATGTCTTCCTGGGCCAACCCCTCTTTCTCATGCCCACAACCTGATGGCACCGGATGGTGTTGATGGCATGTGGACTGCGTTTGACATGGCCAAACCATCTCAAATGCCTTAATCTGAGTACAGTATCAAGGTCAGAAAGACCTAAACTCTGGCGAAGGGCTTCTGTGCTGATGTTGGCCAATGGGTTAACGTGGCACATCCATCTGAGTATTGATCTTTCATTACGCTCAAGGTGTTTCATGTCTTCTTTCTTAATTGGCCAGCATTCACTTGCATACAGCATAGCACCTCTCACGTACATACTGTACAGCTGACCACGGGTGCCACATGAAAGTGCCCTGGATGAAAGGAGGGGTAGCAACTCTTTAAATTTCTTCCATGCCAACCTTGTTCTAGTTATTGATGCAATCTCACATCCACCACCAGCACAAAGATGATCTCCCAGGTAACAAAACAAGTCAACTGTCTCCAGCTCATGTGGACCAAGAGCCACCTGGTCAAATAGCTTGCCGACAATAGGGCGAGCCAAGCCAAGACAACGGTCACATCTGAAGGAGGGATCTGCAGAGAGCCTGCCACGGGTTCTTGTGCACTTCTTATGTACCCAATGTTGGCATCCATTGTAGAAGATGGAGTTGCAGCCAACACCTTTTCTGCAAACACCACAAGGATGTTTACCAGAGTCCCTTAGAGAATTAAGGTTTGGGCCAGATATCATGACCTTTGTTTTCACCATATTAACCCTCAACCCTCTTAACTCCAGGCCGTTTTTCCACAATAGAAACTTGCCTGAAAGCTCCTCAAGTGTCTCAGCAACAATCACCAAATTGTCGGCATACAGAAGTTCCCAGAGGGCGCCAGTAGAGAAATCATGAGACAGGGCTTCCAGCAAGATGACAAAAAGGAGTGGACTAATGACAGAACCTTGGTGTATGCCAACTTTTACCTCGAACTCCTTGCTGTAAGAGTTGTTAATCCGTACCATGCTTTTTGCATTCATGTACATAGCCTGTACTGTTCTAACGATCCATTCTGGAATACTCACACGTCTCATTGCCCACCACAGCACTTCATGGGGCACCCGGTTGAACGCCTTTTCCAAGTGCACAAAGGCAAAGTACAGATTTCTTTCCTTAGCCAGATACTTCTCCTGTAGCTGTCTCACAATGAAGATAGCATCACTCGTTCCTCTTCCTGGCACAAAGCTGAATTGGAATTCGGCAATGTCTACGATCTCATGTATTACTTTGTCCAGCACTCTCTCAATGACCTTCAAACAGTGTTCCATCAGCTTCAGACCTCTGTAGTTGCCCCTGTCTGTGGCATCACCCTTGCCCTTGAACATGTTGATAATGAAGCTAACATCCCAGTCCTTTGGAATACAACCCTCAACAATGATGGCATTTGCAAGCTTGGTTAAGATGGGACAGCTGACGGCAATGGAGGCTTTAAGCATTCAGCCACAACACCGGAGGGTCCAGGGGATTTTCTAGACTTCATTTTGGTGATTGCCTCAGCAATCATCTCACCCATTACGGGAATGGGGGGACCAGCAACAGGCTCAGCCATGAGCAGGTCATTAACACACCAGGGAAACTCAACATTGAGTAGGAGTTCATAATGTTCTTTCCAAGCCTTCTTCTTCTGACTGTCACTTAGACATAAGTTGCTTTGGTCATCTTTAATGCAACTCTCACCAACAACGTCAAGCTGCTCTTTCTTCATCTGCTTAGCCATACGGAACACATCCACTTTACCAGACCTAACATCATCGAATTTACTCTCCTCGGCTTTCTTCTTGGCTTCAAAGACTATGCGCTTGGTGAGACGCTTGGCTTGGAGGTAGTCCTCTTTATTTCCACCATTCTTCCATTCCTTCCAAAGGTGTCTTTTTTCACAAACAGCATGACTGACTGACTCATCCCACCACCAGGTTTGCTTCCTTCTATTTCTCCTTTTGGTGACTCCACATATCTTATCAGATGCTTTCAAAAGGCCATTTTTAAGGAACTGCCAGGTATCCTCCACAGTGGTGATGTGACTGCTGTCATGTAGTTCAACTTCCATTGCCTCCAGAAAGCATTCCTTCACCACAGGATCTTTCAACTTCCATGTATGGAGTTAGGGGTAAAGGACTGCTTACAAGACTTGGTGGGCTTGAGAGAGAGGTCACAGACAAGCAGTTTGTGCTGCACTGCACACTCCTCACCTGGGATGACCTTAGTATTGGATACAAGACCTAACTCCTGCCTTCTCACAAGTATGTAGTTGACTTGGCTTGAGTAGCCTCCAGACTAATAGGTGACCAGATGGTTCATTTTCTTTGTGAAGAAAGAGTTGCAGATAGAAAGATCATTGGCCACAGAGAATTCTAGCAGCCTCTCACCTTCAGGGTTGTGATTACCAAAGCCAAGCCCTTCATGAATACCTTCATAGCCTGCAGCAGTTTATCCAATATGACCATTGAAATCACCACACAAGAGCAAGGTCTCTGAACCCCCTACTTTTGACACAGAGAACTGCAGTAGATCATAGAAAGCATCTTTGGTGCTGTCGTCTAGACCTGCTTGCGGGGCATATATAGAGAAGATGGTAAGAATGGTCACACCAATGTTGATCTTAAGTAGACATAACCTATCGGATATATGCTTGACATCCAGCACACTCTCTGCCCACTTCTCCACGAGAAGTATTCCTACGCCGCCTGTCCCCTTTTCATTCCCGACCCAGAAGAACTTGTATCTGGAGTCCTTACCACTAACCATATGGGCTGACCCTCCTCTCCATCTAGTCTCTTGAAGACAGCAGAGATCGATCTTTCTTCTGGAGATGGTCTCAACCACTTCATTGCTCCTTCCTCTCATAGTACCAACATTTAAAGATGCTACACGAAATTTTTGACGCAGTTGCTTGATGTTGATCTGGGGGTGCCCACGTCTGACACCCACCCTACCATTAGTGACACTCCTATCACTATCACTAGGAGTCCCACTCTCTTCACTACTTCTTTGAACTTCCATGGCTTTCAATGGAGTGAGGATTTTTACGGCTGGATGCCCTTCCTAACGCCAACCCCCAACCTGGAGGACCAGGGGATCACACTTCGTCTGGACCCTACCTTTCGACCTCTCCAGCTTGGGTGACCCTACCAGGAGTTTTAGACTCCAACCTGCATAGCTCTAGAGGCCACAGGGTGATAATAATTATTATTATACAAACTACCCCACCATGATAAGGTGGCAATCCCAGTGGGACAGTATGTATAATAATAATAATAATAATAATAATAATAATAATACTGGCTGGCTTTTTTCATGGTCTATCAGATATATTCCATTCAGCTACTTGTCTTCGACTCGTTCAGTATCATGCTCGCTGAAATGAATATATCTGATAGACCACAAAAAAAAGCCAGACAATATTATTTAAATGTGTCACTCAGATCTGCGATGTATTTCATATGAAAAATGCAAATTTTTTAACATGAGAAGATAAACTTCATATCTTCAAACCAATGTGTGATTTTCTTTTTATTATATCAACACATTCACAAATTTATCAAAACAATTCATCGATTTCCTCATGAGTGACAGATAGAGATTTATGCCACAGTTTTGGTTCTCCATGTCCCGGATGGAGCTCAGATCAAAAATACCAGTGGTGTATCTCCCAGCCTGAGAGACACTGAAAACTTTTATTTTTATGCCTCCACCACCTTAAGGTGCAGGAGACATTATGTTTTTGGGTTGTCCATCTGTCCGTCTGTCCGTCCGCACGTGCGTCCATCTGTCCCGAAACCTTGTGAACACGATATCTCAAAGGCTAATGAAAGGAATTTCACCAAACTTTCACCATTTGTGCACTTTGGGACAAAGATGAACGGATTAGACTTTGAGGTTAAAAGGTCACAGGTCAAGATTACTGTGAGGTCAAATGTCCATCCCCAAACATTGTGAACACCATATCTCAAAGACTAATGAAAGGAATTTCACCAAACTTTCACCATTTGTGCACTTTGGGACAAAGATGAAATGATTAGATTTTGAAGGTCTAAGGTCAAGGTCACTGTGAGGTCAAATGTCTGTTCGAAAACCTTGTTAACACAATATCTCCAAGGCAAATGAAAGGAATTTCGCCAAACTTTCACCATTTGTGTGCTTTGGGACAAACATGAACTGATTAGATTTTGAGGTTAAAAGGTCACAGGTCAGGGCGGCGCGGTGGTGTAGTGGTTAGCGGTGTCACCTCACAGCAAGAAGGTCCGGGTTTGAGCCCTGTGGCCGGCGAGGGCCTTTCTGTGTGGAGTTTGCATGTTCTCCCCGTGTCCGCGTGGGTTTCCTCCGGGTGCTCCGGTTTCCCCCACAGTCCAAAGACATGCAGGTTAGGTTAACTGGTGACTCTAAATTGAGCGTAGGTGTGAATGTGAGTGTGAATGGTTGTCTGTGTCTATGTGTCAGCCCTGTGATGACCTGGCGACTTGTCCAGGGTGAACCCCGCCTTTCGCCCGTAGTCAGCTGGGATAGGCTCCAGCTTGCCTGCGACCCTGTAGAACAGGATAAAGCGGCTAGAGATAATGAGATGAGATGAGGTCACAGGTCAAGATTACTGTGAGGTCAAATGTCCATCCCCAAATCACAACTTAATAAGGCGTGTAGTCTACCAGGCGGAGGCATCTCCATCGACGCCGTTGGCGATCAAGTTCAAAATAAAATGACATAAATACTGAAAAGGCTAAAAAAAAAATTTACTTAAAAAAAAGTCATATTGACCAGAACAGGACAGAAGGAGTTAACAGTTTTAACCTGAATACTAACAATGCTGCAGATTCTCCACTTCCTGGGTTTCATCTCCTGTTAATAAAAGGGATAAGATTTGTCATATTGTTTTTTGTTTTTTTTTAATGGCTTAATAACTCAACCCTGATTGCATTCTGTTGCGTAAAATTTAATTCATTACTGGCGATTAACAAACACAGCGGTAGCTCAGTGCCTGAAGAAAGATTCAATGACTTTGTTTGTTTTGTTGTTGCATAAATGAGCTCGATGTTCTACACGTTCCAGTGTACTGATCTGTTGGACGATACAGTGAGGTCCAAATGCCTGCACTTTTAAAGATGAGTTTAAATCTATGTAGTGTTTCTAACACACACACACACACACACACACACACACACACACACACACACACAGTGTTTTGCTCAAGAGCTACATATTGGAGTTAAACTGCAGACTAACCCATCTCTAGGATGACTGATAAAGTGTGCACTCATTCCATTTCCGTGGGGATTCTCAAGTTCAGTTGTATATTTTAAAACTTTTCAATGCCAGTTTAAAAGGAACTAATTACCAAATCTACAGCAGTAAAACTAAGGGGAAAAAATGCTTCAATATTTTTTTTGTGTGGAAATTACACCTCTAAAATGTGTTTAAAAAGCCCTTTGGAGTTGTTTCACAAGATCGCTCAATTTAGATTGAGCATCTAACAGCAGGTAGCTAATGTTAGCCTCAGATTAGCACTTGCATCCAACACTGTGTTATCAGATGTGTCTGACAAACACTTCGATATAGAATCAGTCTGCTCACGTACGGTGTCTGCGTTCATGCTGTGTTTATGTAAGACCAGAGTATCAGTGACACAGTAGCTCACACAACTGTACCATGAGAAACCAGAGTCATTTATAATTAGCTCAGATGTTCTTCATGAGAACAATTAGAACAATTTGATCTTCAAAACAAAACAATCAGAATCAAAATCCACTGAAAACTCAGGGAGGAGTAGCGATGCGTGTGAATTGTGGGCGGATGACGGATATCGTGATGGCAATAGTTCATCGCCCTATGGCTGTGTGAGCTAAAAATCAGAGCAGATAAAAAGAAAGAAAAACAGAATTTTATTATAAAATGCTGGTGGATGAGTTTTTTTTTTCCCACATGTAGGCCAAGCAACAGGAAGAAAACAGTCTGATGTGATTGCAGGGCTTTTTTCTGCATTGAAAACATTTTGTGGCTTTTGAATTCACAAGCCAAAGTTCACCTCGAGAAAACCAACACAAAGTGAAGGTAACTGAGAACAGAAGCAAATGTTTTAACTGTGTACTGTACCAACTGTATGTGCTTGAAATGACAAATTAAAAAAAGCCTTGACCTTGAAATGTGTATCGATTACATCTGACATCACTTTCTATTCTGGGTGTGCACATCTCTGAAGACCTGTCCTGGAGCAACAACACCGCATCACTGGCCAAAAAAGCCCAACAGCGTCTGTACTTCCTCCGCAAACTGAGGAGAGCAAGAGCCCCGGCCCCCATCATGCACACTTTCTACAGAGGCACCATGGAGAACATCCTGAGCAGCTGCATCACCGTGTGGTACGGCGCCTGCACCGTGTCCTGCTGCAAGTCTCTGCAGCGCATCGTGAGAGCAGCTGAGAGGATCATTGGTGTCTCTCTCCCTTCTCTAATGGATATCTATAACTCCCGCCTCACCCGCAAAGCCATCAGGATTGCAGGTGACCCCACCCACCCATCTCACAGCCTCTTCAGTCTGCTGCTGTCGGGGAGGAGACTGCGGAGTCTCCGGGCCAAAACCAGCAGGCTCAAGGACAGTTTCTTTCACCAGGCGGTCAGGAGGCTCAACTCCCTCCCTGTTCTGCCCCTCCTCCCCCCTCTGCCCCCTGCCACAGATTCTGCCCGCACACCCCCCTGCCCCCCCTTCAGCATCTGACATCATGTCACCCTCACAGTCCCCCCCCAACACACACACACACACACACACACACACACACACACACACACACACACACACACACATCGTTCATTAACACACTGAACTCAGGGGCCGCACATCTCACTTTACCTCGCTCATTTGCACTATTCCGCACTACCTCACCTTAACAGCTGCTAGTTTGTTTATACTGCTTATTTCATGTTTACCTGCTACACCTCAAGTGCCCTTAACTGTTTGTTTATTTGCACCAATTTATGTGTGTGTGTGTGTGTGTGTGTGTGTGTGTGTGTGTGTGTGAGTGTTTAGTCTATGTCTAGTTCTTATCTAGTGTTTATACTGTTTATATTGTTTGCTTTTTCAATTATTCTATTTTATTTTTATTTTTTGCATTGCCTGTTTGCACCGTGGGTCAGAGAGGACTGAAATTTCATCTGTGCTGTATGTCGAGCATGTAGAGCATATTTGACAATAAAGTTGACTTGACTTGACTATTCCGTGTCCTCATGTGTCCAGTGAATTTTAGTTGCATTTATTCTGACTGCTGCTTTAGATTAAAAAAAGGGTAAATGATAAATAATACAGCTAAACCAGAAATTAGCACTTCTGTGAATTTAAATAATAATAATAATAATATTAATAATAATAATAATAATAATAATAATAATAAAGTTATTCTTTAATTGATTCATCTTTTATCCTGATTTATCATGGTCAGGGGGGCATGGATCCAAAGCCTTCTGTGGGGACAGTGGCAGTGAGATGAGAATACAAACTGGATGGAACACCAGTCTATAGTAACGCACCGTGCGCACACGCGCACACACCCACGCATGAAGAACATGTGAAACTCCACACAGACAATAACCTGAGCTCGGGATTCGAACCGGGAGCTGTGAGGTGAGAGTGCACCCAGGATGAGACTCTTCTACAAAACTGACCCGAAATTAAATAAACAGATAAAAATGAAATATTATTAGAGGAGCAACAACCTGGAGGATAAAGACCAGCATGTGTGGGAGAGAAAGAAATCCAAACCCCCAAATTATTCATTTGTTTATTATTATTATTATTATTATTATTATTATTATTATTATTATTATTGATGAATTTGCCTCAGAAAAGAGTTAAAATGCAATCAACAAAAGTGTAGCAAATGTGTTGTTGTATTTTGAGGTGACGGATGGATGAGTGGATGGGGTTTGGTCCCTTGGGAAGGTGCTATGTGACATGCCAGAGAGATCAAGACTTTCACTGGGGGACCAAAAGATTTGAGTATTTGCCTGTTTGAATGTTCTGTTGTAAGTGAAAGTGTATGGCGTTAAAATCTGATCAGGATCAAATCCACACACAGACAGGAGGGCAGTGAGAGGGGCTCTTCGTCAGGGCACGTCCTCACGGCTTACTGACTGTAGTGAAATAAAGAGCAATAAATCATGGAGACAATAAGTAAACAAACAAACAAACAAACAAACAGCCATTCTTCAGTGGTCTGAGTCCCTAATCAACAGGAGAGAGAGATTGAGAGAGGGATATGGAGAATGAAGAAATGCTAATTCTTTATGACAGCACAACAGCCACTGAGACGAACTGCCGGCTGTAAATAATGCAGTGAGGGGAAAATAAAAGTGACAATCAGAGGCCTTACACTCCACACAGCAGCTCTGAATAATTTACTGCCTGCTCTGATTAAACCTGGGAGATAGAGAGAGAGTGGGAGAGAGTGTAAGAGAGAGAGAACTTTCATTCCAGTCTCAAACCTCTGGCTGACTCAAACAGGTTTTCCTCCAGAATTGCCCTGTATTTAGTGTCATCCATCTTTCCTTCAGTCCTGACCAGCTTTCCTGTCCCTGCAGATGAAAAACATCCCCACAGCATGATGCTGCCACCACCATGCTTCACTGTAGGAATGGTGTTCTCAGGGTGTTGGATTTGCGCCACAAATGGCATTTCCCATGATGGCCAAAAAGATCAATTTTAGTCTCATTTGACCAGAGAATCTTCTTCCATGTGTTTGGGGAGTCTGCCACATGCTGTTGGGCAAACGCCAAACATGTTTTCTTCAGGAATGGCTTTTTTCTGGCCACTCTTCCATAAAGCCCCACCCACTCTGTGGACTGTACGGCTTAAAGTGGTCCTATGGACAGATACTCCCATCGCCACTGTGGATCTCTGCAGCTCCTTCAGTGTTCTCTTTGGTGTCCTTGTTGCATCTCTGATTAATGTCCTCCTTGCCCAGTCTGTGAGTTTTGGTGGGCGGGGCCTTCTCTTGTCAGGTTTGTAGTGGTGCCATATTCTTTCCATTTTGCTATAATGGATTTAATGGAGCTCCGTGGGATTTTCAAAGTTTGGGATGTTTTTTATGACCCAACCCTGATCTATACTTCTCCACAACTTTGTCTCTGACCTGTTTGGAGGCTCCTTGGTTTTCATGTTGCTTGCATAGTCGTGTTGCAGAGTCAGGGTCCTTCCAGAACAGGCGGAGTTATACAGACATCATGTGACAGATCATGTGACACTTTGATTGCACACAGGTGGATCTTAATCAACTAATTATGTGACTTATGAAGTGAATTGGTTGGAGCAGCTCTTACTTAGGGGTTTCATACAAAAGGGGGTGAATACTTATGCACACTCCAGATTTCTGTTTTTTCATCTGAATTATTATTTGTGTCACAATTAAAAAAAAAAGTGCACCTTTAAAGTGGTCGGCATGTTGTGTAAATCAAATGGTGCTAACCCTCCAAAAATCCATTTTAATTCCAGCTTGTAATGCAACAAAACAGGACAAACACCGGGGGGTGAATACTTTTGCAACGCACTGTATTTTTCATTCTGCAGTTCAATAGCAAACCACAGTTTTGTTGTTTGAGTGACTGTTTTATGCTTGAATGGATGATGGATTGATATTGAGGGACAGAGGACTGGACACTTGAGGCTGAATAATAAATCAAATTCACATGGCTGTTGCAGTTGTGTCACTTAAATTATAAAGATCACAGTGCGGACAATTTAAAATTTATTTCACAATACATAATAAATACAAGACAGGATGGAGAACAGTCCTCACTGGTCACTGTCAGGTTATTACCTCAGAGTTTTAAAGTACAAAACAAGCAAATGTGTATTTTAAATTGGGTAATTTTTACACTAATATTTGAATCATCAGCTAAAATACTTGTGATATCACAGTCCTGTATCGTTCAGCAGATCTGTCCAATATTCAGTGTTGGTTGAATGACTTTTTTGTCATTTAAAAATAAATGTAGCTGCTGAATAAACCCACCGAGTGTTCTCAGTGCAAGGGTTTAGGGGATTATTATCGTTTACACAATGTATTTATAGATAAATTATTAGGTGTTGTAATTGGTGTCGTATAATTCTCTGATAAACGGTGAGTAGAACTCAGTGTGTGTGTTAGTGGTTAGAGACTGATGTTGGATTCAAACTCAATTTATCACAAATCAGGGCTGTTACACTTCATAAACTTAGCTTCTTAGTTTTACTACTTAAGTTAAGTATCACACACTCACAATAAATGAGTTACTTTCACTCACCATCTTCAGTTTGCTTAATTTTTTCTGGGGAAATAAGTTTGCATCGTTTTTTAAGTAAAGCCAACTGATTATATTTCACAGTGTAATAAAACATTAAATGTGGAACAAGACTGAAGTAGCAACAACCACATAAACAAAAATAACAAAAGACACAAAGTAAATCATAAATGAGACAGAAGTAACAAAATACAGTAAATGATAAGCAAAATGAAATAATTCTTCCCCGTGCAAAACAATCATCAAGGCAGAAGTAAAACAAATACAAGCAAAAACAATAATACAAAAAAAAAATCCACATTAAGTGACTGATGACCTGGAAGTAACAGAAATATATAATTTACATTTTAAATCTGAGAAAAGTAGCAAAAATGCTGACAGTAAACAATAAACAAGTGTAACAAAATACACACGCTAAAAAATAAACAAATTCCACAATAACAAAAATAAATAAATAAATAAATAAAACCCCACCCTGATGAATGCGATGAACCAAAATACTTCTCCGAAAGACAGTTTTAATGAAATTATTTCTAAATTAATTAAATTAAAGGATTATTGCTCATCCTTTTTATCCACACGTGTTTCTCCAAATCAGTTTTTGCTCTTGAACCTTCAACTCCAGTCTGGTGACTTTCAGTCCTGAGAAGCAGTTGGATCTCCAGGTGTCACTGTGAGTGGTGGTCAGTAGGGGGCAGTAAACAGAGACAGACACGGGCTCTGAGCTTTCCTCAACATTCATCTAATTTCTCTTTAGGAAATGACGTCATTATGATGTTTGACCTCAGAGACGATGTTTATTAATGTATTAAAGGACAAAGATGACTGAAATCCAAGTAATTGTGATAGACCATGGAATAATAATAATATTATTATTATTAAGTTGGGCGGCACGGTGGTGTAGTGGTTAGTGCTGTCGCCTCACAGCAAGAAGGTCCGGGTTCGAGCCCCGGGGCCGGCGAGGGCCTTTCTGTGTGGAGTTTGCATGTTCTCCCCGTGTCCGCATGGGTTTCCTCCGGGTGCTCCGGTTTCCCCCACAGTCCAAAGACATGCAGGTTAGGTTAACTGGTGACTCTAAATTGAGCGTAGGTGTGAATGTGAGTGTGAATGGTTGTCTGTGTCTATGTGTCAGCCCTGTGATGACCTGGCGACTTGTCCAGGGTGAACCCCGCCTTTCGCCCGTAGTCAGCTGGGATAGGATCCAGCTTGCCTGTGACCCTGTAGAACAGGATAAAGCAGCTACAGATAATGAGATGAGACGAGATCATTATTAAGTTCACAGTCTTGGTGTAATTGAGTGGCTTATTCATACTACTGCATGTCCATCCGGTCCCCATGACCTCAGATCCACAGCACCTTCCACAAGATACTTGTGGTTCTGAGCAATGCAGATTTCTGCAAAACCCCTACGTTGTACTTGATCTTCAACTGGTCCAGGAAATACAGAAGTTTGTGAGAAATTGACCCCAGTGCTCCTATTACTATTGGAATTCTTGTCATTTTCCTGCTCCACATCCTTTCAATTTCCACTTTGAGACCAGCATAGTTACTGGTCTTTTCAAATTCTTTCTGGGTGATGTTGCTGTCTCTGGGCACTGCAACATCAACAAGGAAGCATCGATCTGCCTTCTTGTCCACTACAGTGATGTCTGGCCTATTGTGCTGAATTTTCCGGTCAGTCTGTGTGGTAAAATCCCAAAGGATTTTTGCATGCTCATTCTCCAGGACCTTATCTGGTTCATGGAGATCCCACTGAAAGGTAACTTGGAAACCATATTTCTGACACAGACTCCAATGAAGATTTAAGCGTACCTTGTCATGCCATCTCTTATAATCATTTTGTGCGAGCATTTTACAAGAGTTTATTATATGAGCGACATTCTCAACTCCATCTCCATCTCCACAGAGCCTGCATTTGTCAGAGACTTCTTGTTTATATATCACCTTCTTGTTTGAGTTTGTATTTAGAGCTCGATCTTGAGCTGCAGTTAAAAGGCTCTCGGTTTCCCTTCACAAGCCATTTCCATGATTCTTCTGTCTTGAGATCTTTTGTGTCTCTGTGAAGCAGTCCATGAAGAGGCATCTTCTCCACCAAGGTAACTTTCTCATCTTCGATGATTATTATTATTGTTGTTGTTGTTGATGATGATGATGATGATGATGATGATGATGATAAAGATTATATGAACAGCATGATGGGTAGAAGCCCCCCGCCTGCATTTCCTGGCAGCACTTAAACAATCAGAAGTCGTTAAAGCTGTTTACACACACAGAGTTTTTGAGGTTCATCCCTCAGTGTGTGAGAGCAAACAAGTGCAGAACCTGAACAGGAGTCAGTGACTAATTACACAGCAGTATGGCATGAATAATACACACTGTGTGTGTGTGTGTGTGTGTGTGTGTGTGAGTGAGTGAGTGAGAGAGATAATATAATATAATATAATATAATATAATATAATATAATATAATATAATATAATATAATATAATATAATATAATATGGGGGCGGCACGGTGGTGTAGTGGTTAGTGCTGTCGCCTCACAGCAAGAAGGTCCTGGGTTCGAGCCCCGTGGCCGGCGAGGGCCTTTCTGTGCAGAGTTTGCATGTTCTCCCCGTGTCCGCGTGGGTTTCCTCCGGGTGCTCCGGTTTCCCCCACAGTCCAAAGACATGCAGGTTAGGTTAACTGGTGACTCTAAATTGAGCGTAGGTGTGAATGTGAGTGTGAATGGTTGTCTGTGTCTATGTGTCAGCCCTGTGATGATCTGGCGACTTGTCCAGGGTGAACCCCGCCTTTCGCCCATAGTCAGCTGGGATAGGCTCCAGCTTGCCTGCGACCCTGTAGAAGGATAAAGCGGCTAGAGATAATGAATGAATGAATGAATGAATGAATGATAATATAATATAATATAATATAATATAATATAATATAATATAATATAATATAATATAATATAATATTCCAAACAAAACATACAAAAATAAACAGTGCACACTATGACTTCAATAAAACACATTAATAATACAGCAATTTCATTAATATGTTATTGGGGATTTTCTTAAATTAAATATCAGAAACTCAGCTTTACTGAGCACTTGAGCAAGACTCTTTCTTCTTCTGTTTATTATCAGTAATAATAATAATAATAATAAGATATGATGTCCTGCCCTTTGAAGTTTGTCGTTGGACTGAATCCTGCCTCAGTTTTACACTGTTTTGTTTATAATATTATATCCTGGCTATGATATTATTATATAATATAATAGCCAGGATATAATATAATGCTGTCTCCTCGTTTCTCTCCTGTGTTACAGCAGGAGCGAGGCTGCGTGAGAGCGGGCTGAGATGCTGCGCAAGAGAGGGCTGAGAGGCTGCACGAGAGCAGGCTGAGAGGCTGCGCGAGAGCAGGCTGAGAGGCTGCGCGAGAGCGGGCTGAGAGGCTGCGCGGGAGAGAGGCTGCGCGAGAGCAGGCTCAGAGGCTGCGCGGGAGAGAGGCTGCACGAGAGCGGGCTGAGAGGCTGCGCGAGAGAGGGCTGAGAGGCTGCACGGGAGTGAGGCTGCGTGAGAGCAGGCTGAGAGGTTGTGCGAGAGAGGGCTGAGAGGCTGCGCGGGAGAGAGGCTGCGCGAGAGTGAGGCTGCGCGAGAGCGGGCTGAGAGGCTGCACGAGAGCGGGCTGAGAGGCAGCACGAGAGCGGGCTGAGAGGCTGCACGAGAGCGGGCTGAGAGGCTGCACGAGAGCGGGCTGAGAGGCTGCGCGGGAGAGAGGCTGCGCGAGAGCGGGCTGAAAGGCTGCGCGAGAGCAGGCTGAGAGGCTGCACGAGAGCGGGCTGAGAGGCTGCACGGAAGTGAGGCTGTGCGAGAGAGGGCTGAGAGGCTGTGTGAGAGCGAGGTTGCATGAGAGAGGGCTGAGAGGCTGCGTGAGAGTTAGCTGAGAGGCTGTGCGAGAGCGAGGCTGCGCAAGAGCGGGCTGAGAGGCTGCGCGAGAGTGAGCTGAGAGGCTGCGCGAGAGCGGGCGGAGAGGCTGCACGAGAGCGGGCTGAGAGGCTGAGCGAGAGCGAGGCTGCGCGAGAGAGGGCTGAGAGGCTGCACGAGAGCGAGGCTGCACGAGAGAGGGCTGAGAGGCTGCGGGAGAGAGGGCTGAGAGGCTGCGCGGGAGCGAGGCTGCGCGAGAGAGGGCTGAGAGGCTGCACGAGAGCGAGGCTGCGCGAGAGAGGGCTGAGAGGCTGCGTGAGAGAGGGCTGAGAGGTTGTGCAAGACAGGGCTGAGAGGCTGCACGGGAGCGAGGCTGCGTGAGAGAGGGCTGAGAGGCTGTGCGAGAGCGAGGCTTCACGAGAGAGGGTTGAGAGGCTGCGCGAGAATGGGCTGAGAGGCTGAGCGAGAGCGAGGCTGCGCGAGAGCGAGGCTGCGCGAGAGAGGGCTGAGAGGCTGCACGAGAGCAAGGCTGCACGAAAGCAGGCTGAGAGGCTGCATGGGAGCGGGCTGAGAGGCTGCAAGAGAGCGGGCTGAGAGGCTGCGTGGGAGAGAGGCTGCATGGGAGAGAGGCTGCGCGAGAGCAGGCTGAGAGGCTGCATGAGAGCGAGGCTGCACGAGAGAGGGCTGAGAGGCTGCGCGAGAGCAGGCTGAGAGGCTGCGCGAGAGAGGGCTGAGAGGCTGCGCAAGAGCGGGCTGAGAGGCTGCGTGAGAGCGAGCTGAGAGGCTGTCTGAGAGTGGGCTGATAGGCTGCGTGGGAGCGAGGCTGCGCGAGAGAGGGCTGAGAGGCTGCGCGGGAGCAAGGCTGCGTGAGAGAGGGCTGAGAGGCTGCGCGAGAGCGAGGCTGCATGAGAGAGGGCTGAGAGGCTGTGTGAGAGCAGGCTGAGAGGCTGCGCGAGAGCGGGCTGAGAGGCTGCGCAGGAGAGAGGCTGCGCGTGAGCGGGCTGAGAGGCTGCGCGGGAGAGAGGCTGCACGAGAGCAGGCTCAGAGGCTGTGCGGGAGAGAGGCTGCACGAGAGCGGGCTGAAAGGCTGAGCGAGAGAGGGCTGAGAGGCTGCACAAGAGTGAGGCTGCGTGAGAGTGGGCTGAGAGGTTGCGCGAGAGCGGGCTGAGAGGCTGCGTGGGAGAGAGGCTGGATGAGAGAGGGCTGAGAGGCTGTGCAACAGCGGGCTGAGAGGCTGCACGAGAGCGGGCTGAGAGGCCTGCGCGAGAGCAAGGCTGGATGAGAGAGGGCTGAGAGGCTGCACAGGAGTGAGGCTGCGCAAGAGAGGGCTGAGAGCCTGCGCGAGAGTGAGCTGAGAGGCTGCGCGAGAGCGAGGCTGCGCAAGAGCGGGCTGAGAGGCTGCGCAAGAGTGAGCAGAGAGGCTATGCGAGAGCAGGCTGAGAGGCTGCACGAGAGCGGGCTGAGAGGATGAGCGAGAGCGAGTCTGCGCGAGAGCGGGCTGAGAGGCCGCGCGAGAGAGGGCTGAGAGGCCGCGCGAGAGAGGGCTGAGAGGCCGCGCGGGAGCGAGGCTGCGTGAGAGAGGGCTGAGAGGCTGCGTGAGAGAGGGCTGAGCGGCTGCGCGAGAGAGGGCTGAGAGGCAGCGCGAGAGAGAGCTGAGAGGCTGCATGAGAGCGAGGCTGTGCGAGAGAGGGCGGAGAGGCTGCGCGAGAGCGAGGCTGCACGAGAGCGGGCTCAGAGGCTGCGCAGGAGAGAGGCTGCATAAGAGCGGGCTGAGAGGCTGCGCGAGAGCGGGCTGAGAGGCTGAGCAAGAGAGGGCTGAGAGGCTGCACGAGAGTGAGGCTGCGTGAGAGTGGGCTGAGAGGTTGCGCGAGAGCGGGCTGAGAGGCTGCGCGGGAGAGAAGCTGGATGAGAGAGGGCTGAGAGGCTGTGCAACAGCGGGCTGAGAGGCTGCACGAGAGCGGGCTGAGAGGCCTGCGCGAGAGCAAGGCTGGATGAGAGAGGGCTGAGAGGCTGCACAGGAGTGAGGCTGCGCAAGAGAGGGCTGAGAGCCTGCGCGAGAGTGAGCTGAGAGGCTGCGCGAGAGCGAGGCTGCGCAAGAGCGGGCTGAGAGGCTGCGCAAGAGTGAGCAGAGAGGCTATGCGAGAGCAGGCTGAGAGGCTGCACGAGAGCGGGCTGAGAGGATGAGCGAGAGCGAGTCTGCGCGAGAGCGGGCTGAGAGGCCGCGCGAGAGCGGGCTGAGAGGCCGCGCGAGAGAGGGCTGAAAGGCCGCGCGGGAGCGAGGCTGCGTGAGAGAGGGCTGAGAGGCTGTGTGAGTGCGGGCTGAGAGGCTGCGCGGGAGCGAGGCTGCATGAGAGAGGGCTGAGAGGCTGCGTGAGAGAGGGCTGAGAGGCTGCGTGAGAGAGGGCTGAGCGGCTGCGCGAGAGAGAGGCTGCGCGAGAGAGGGCTGAGAGGCTGCGCGAGAGCGGGCTGAGAGGCTGCGCGGGAGAGAGGCTGCGCGGGAAAGAGGCTGTGCGAGAGCAGGCTGAGAGGCTGCACGAGAGCGAGGCTGCACGAGAGAGGGCTGAGAGGCTGCGCGAGAGCAGGCTGAGAGGCTGCGCGAGAGAGGGCTGAGAGGCTGCGCAAGAGCGAGCTGAGAGGCTGTGTGAGAGCGGGCTGATAGGCTGCGTGGGAGCGAGGCTGCGCGAGAGCGAGGCTGCGCGAGAGCGGGCTGAGAGGCTGCGTGAGAGAGGGCTGAGAGGCTGCGCGAGAGAGGGCTGAGAGGCTGCGCGAGAGAGGGCTGAGAGGCTGCGCAAGAGCGGGCTGAGAGGCTGCGCGGGAGCAAGGCTGCATGAGAGAGGACTGAGAGGCTGCGTGAGAGTGGGCTGATAGGCTGCGTGGGAGCGAGGCTGCGCGAGAGAGGGCTGAGAGGCTGCGCGAGAGCGAGGCTGCGCGAGAGCGGGCTGAGAGGCTGCGTGAGACAGGACTGAGAGGCTGCGCGAGAGAGGGCTGAGAGGCTGCGCGAGAGCGGGCTGAGAGGCTGCGCGGGAGCAAGGCTGCGTGAGAGAGGACTGAGAGGCTGCGTGAGAGAGGGCTGAGAGGCTCCATGGGAGAGAGGCTGCGCGAGAGCAGGCTCAGAGACTGTGCGGGAGAGAGGCTGCACGAGAGCGGGCTGAAAGGCTGAGCGAGAGAGGGCTGAGAGGCTGCACGAGAGTGAGGCTGCGTGAGAGTGGGCTGAGAGGTTGCGCGAGAGCGGGCTGAGAGGCTGCGCGGGAGAGAGGCTGGATGAGAGAGGGCTGAGAGGCTGTGCAACAGCGGGCTGAGAGGCTGCACAAGAGTGGGCTGAGAGGCCTGCGCGAGAGCAAGGCTGGATGAGAGAGGGCTGAGAGGCTGCACGGGAGTGAGGCTGCGCAAGAGAGGGCTGAGAGCCTGCGTGAGAGTGAGCTGAGAGGCTGCGCGAGAGCGAGGCTGCGCAAGAGTGGGCTGAGAGGCTGCTCAAGAGTGAGCAGAGAGGCTACGCGAGAGCAGGCTGAGAGGCTGCACGAGAGCGGGCTGAGAGGATGAGCGAGAGCGAGTCTGCGCGAGAGCGGGCTGAGAGGCCGCGCGAGAGAGGGCTGAGAGGCCGCGCGGGAGCGAGGCTGCGTGAGAGAGGGCTGAGAGGCTGTGTGAGTGCGGGCTGAGAGGCTGCGCAGGAGGGAGGCTGCATGAGAGAGGGCTGAGAGGCTGCGTGAGAGAGGGCTGAGCGGCTGCGCGAGAGAGGGCTGAGAGGCAGCGCGAGAGAGAGCTGAGAGGCTGCACGAGAGCGGGCTGAGAGGCTGCACGGGAGCGAGGCTGTGCGAGAGAGGGCGGAGAGGCTGCGCGAGAGCGAGGCTGCACGAGAGTGGGCTCAGAGGCTGCGCGGGAGAGAGGCTGCATAAGAGCGGGCTGAGATGCTGCGCGAGAGCGGGCTGAGAGGCTGCACGGGAGAGAGGCTGCGCGGGGAAGAGGCTGCGCGAGAGCAGGCTGAGAGGCTGCACGAGAGCGAGGCTGCACGAGAGAGGGCTGAGAGGCTGCGTGAGAGCAGGCTGAGAGGCTGCGCGAGAGAGGGCTGAGAGGCTGCGCAAGAGCGAGCTGAGAGGCTGTGTGAGAGCGGGCTGATAGGCTGCGTGGGAGCGAGGCTGCGCGAGAGAGGGCTGAGAGGCTGCGCGAGAGTGAGGCTGTGCGAGAGCGGGCTGAGAGGCTGCGTGAGAGAGGGCTGAGAGGCTGCGCGGGAGCAAGGCTGCGTGAGAGAGGACTGAGAGGCTGCGCGAGAGAGGGCTGAGAGGCTGCGCGAGAGAAGGCTGAGAGGCTGCGCGAGAGCGGGCTGAGAGGCTGCGCGGGAGCAAGGCTGCGTGAGAGAGGACTGAGAGGCTGCGTGAGAGAGGGCTGAGAGGCTGCGTGAGAGAGGGCTGAGAGGCTGTGCGAGAGCATGCTGAGAGGCTGCACGTTAGCGAGGCTGCGCGAGAGAGGGCTGAGAGGCTGCGCGAAAGCGGGCTGAGAGGCTGCGCGAGAGCGAGGCTGCACGAGAGCGGGCTCAGAGGCTGCGTGGGAGAGAGGCTGCACAAGAGCGGGCTGAGAGGCTGCGCGGGAGAGAGGCTGCATGGGAAAGAGGCTGCGCGAGAGCAGGCTGAGAGGCTGCACGAGAGCAGGCTGAGAGGCTGCGCGAGAGAGGGCTGAGAGGCTGCGCAAGAGCGAGCTGAGAGGCTGTGTGAGAGCGGGCTGATAGGCTGCGTGGGAGCGAGGCTGCGCGAGAGAGGGCTGAGAGGCTGCGCGAGAGCGAGGCTGCGCGAGAGCGGGCTGAGAGGCTGCGCGAGAGTGGGCTCAGAGGCTGCGTGAGAGAGGGCTGAGAGGCTGCGCGGGAGCAAGGCTGCGTGAGAGAGGACTGAGAGGCTGCGCGAGAGAGGGCTGAGAGGCTGCGCGAGAGAGGGCTGAGAGGCTGCGCGAGAGAGGGCTGAGAGGCTGCGCGAGAGCAGGCTGAGAGGCTGCGCGGGAGCAAGGCTGCGTGAGAGAGGACTGAGAGGCTGCGTGAGAGAGGGCTGAGAGGCTCCGCAGGAGAGAGGCTGCGCGAGAGCAGGCTCAGAGGCTGTGCGGGAGAGAGGCTGCACGAGAGCGGGCTGAAAGGCTGAGCGAGAGAGGGCTGAGAGGCTGCACGAGAGTGAGGCTGCGTGAGAGTGGGCTGAGAGGTTGCGCGAGAGCGGGCTGAGAGGCTGCGCGGGAGAGAGACTGGATGAGAGAGGGCTGAGAGGCTGTGCAACAGCGGGCTGAGAGGCTGCACAAGAGCGGGCTGAGAGGCCTGCACGAGAGCAAGGCTGGATGAGAGAGGGCTGAGAGGCTGCACGGGAGTGAGGCTGCGCAAGAGAGGGCTGAGAGCCTGCGCGAGAGTGAGCTGAGAGGCTGCGCGAGAGCGAGGCTGCGCAAGAGCGGGCTGAGAGGCTGCGCAAGAGTGAGCAGAGAGGCTACGCGAGAGCAGGGTGAGAGGCTGCATGAGAGCGGGCTGAGAGGATGAGCGAGAGCGAGTCTGCGCGAGAGCGGGTTGAGAGGCCGCGCGAGAGAGGGCTGAAAGGCCGCACGGGAGCGAGGCTGCGTGAGAGAGGGCTGAGAGGCTGTGTGAGTGCGGGCTGAGAGGCTGCGCGGGAGCGAGGCTGCATGAGAGAGGGCTGAGAGGCAGCGCGAGAGAGAGCTGAGAGGCTGCACGAGAGCGAGCTGAGAGGCTGCGCGGGAGCGAGGCTGTGCGAGAGAGGGCAGAGAGGCTGCGCGAGAGCGAGTCTGCACGAGAGCGGGCTCAGAGGCTGCGCGGGAGAGAGGCTGCATAAGAGCGGGCTGAGAGGCTGCGCGAGAGCGGGCTGAGAGGCTTTGCGGGAGAGAGGCTGCGCGGGAAAGAGGCTGCGCGAGAGCAGGCTGAGAGGCTGCACGAGAGCGAGGCTGCACGAGAGAGGGCTGAGAGGCTGCGCGAGAGCAGGCTGAGAGGCTGCACGAGAGAGGGCTGAGAGGCTGCGCAAGAGCGAGCTGAGAGGCTGTGTGAGAGCGGGCTGATAGGCTGTGTGGGAGCGAGGCTGCGCGAGAAAGGGCTGAGAGGCTGCGCGAGAGCGAGGCTGCGCGAGAGCGGGCTGAGAGGCTGCGTGAGAGAGGGCTGAGAGGCTGCGCGGGAGCAAGGCTGCGTGAGAGAGGACTGAGAGGCTGCGCGAGAGAGGGCTGAGAGGCTGCGCGAGAGCGGGCTGAGAGGCTGCGCGGGAGCAAGGCTGCGTGAGAGAGGACTGAGAGGCTGCGTGAGAGAGGGCTGAGAGGCTGCGCGAGAGAGGGCTGAGAGGCTGTGCGAGAGCGTGCTGAGAGGCTGCACGTTAGCGAGGCTGCGCAAGAGGGGGCTGAGAGGCTGCGCGAAAGCGGGCTGAGAGGCTGCGCGAGAGCGAGGCTGCACGAGAGCGGGCTCAGAGGCTGCGCGGGAGAGAGGCTGCACAAGAGCGGGCTGAGAGGCTGCGCGGGAGAGAGGCTGCATGGGAAAGAGGCTGCGCGAGAGCAGGCTGAGAGGCTGCACGAGAGCAAGGCTGCACGAGAGAGGGCTGAGAGGCTGCACAAGAGCAGGCTGAGAGGCTGCGCGAGAGAGGGCTGAGAGGCTGCGCAAGAGCGAGCTGAGAGGCTGTGTGAGAGCGGGCTGATAGGCTGCGTGGGAGCGAGGCTGCGCGAGAGAGGGCTGAGAGGCTGCGCGAGAGCGAGGCTGCGCGAGAGCGGGCTGAGAGGCTGCGCGAGAGTGGGCTCAGAGGCTGCGCGGGAGCAAGGCTGCGTGAGAGAGGACTGAGAGGCTGCGTGAGAGAGGGCTGAGAGGCTGCGCGAGAGAGGGCTGAGAGGCTGCGCGATAGCGAGTCTGCACGAGAGCGGGCTCAGAGGCTGCGCGGGAGAGAGGCTGCATAAGAGCGGGCTGAGAGGCTGCGCGAGAGCGGGCTGAGAGGCTTTGCGGGAGAGAGGCTGCGCGGGAAAGAGGCTGCGCGAGAGCAGGCTGAGAGGCTGCACGAGAGCGAGGCTGCACGAGAGAGGGCTGAGAGGCTGCGCGAGAGCAGGCTGAGAGGCTGCACGAGAGAGGGCTGAGAGGCTGCGCAAGAGCGAGCTGAGAGGCTGTGTGAGAGCGGGCTGATAGGCTGTGTGGGAGCGAGGCTGCGCGAGAAAGGGCTGAGAGGCTGCGCGAGAGCGAGGCTGCGCAAGAGCGGGCTGAGAGGCTGCGTGAGAGAGGGCTGAGAGGCTGCGCGGGAGCAAGGCTGCGTGAGAGAGGACTGAGAGGCTGCGCGAGAGAGGGCTGAGAGGCTGCGCGAGAGCGGGCTGAGAGGCTGCGCGGGAGCAAGGCTGCGTGAGAGAGGACTGAGAGGCTGCGTGAGAGAGGGCTGAGAGGCTGCGCGAGAGAGGGCTGAGAGGCTGTGCGAGAGCGTGCTGAGAGGCTGCACGTTAGCGAGGCTGCGCAAGAGGGGGCTGAGAGGCTGCGCGAAAGCGGGCTGAGAGGCTGCGCGAGAGCGAGGCTGCACGAGAGCGGGCTCAGAGGCTGCGCGGGAGAGAGGCTGCACAAGAGCGGGCTGAGAGGCTGCGCGGGAGAGAGGCTGCATGGGAAAGAGGCTGCGCGAGAGCAGGCTGAGAGGCTGCACGAGAGCAAGGCTGCACGAGAGAGGGCTGAGAGGCTGCACAAGAGCAGGCTGAGAGGCTGCGCGAGAGAGGGCTGAGAGGCTGCGCAAGAGCGAGCTGAGAGGCTGTGTGAGAGCGGGCTGATAGGCTGCGTGGGAGCGAGGCTGCGCGAGAGAGGGCTGAGAGGCTGCGCGAGAGCGAGGCTGCGCGAGAGCAGGCTGAGAGGCTGCGCGAGAGTGGGCTCAGAGGCTGCGCGGGAGCAAGGCTGCGTGAGAGAGGACTGAGAGGCTGCGTGAGAGAGGGCTGAGAGGCTGCGCGAGAGAGGGCTGAGAGGCTGCGTGATAGCGAGGCTGCACGAGAGAGGGCTGAGAGGCTGCGCGAAAGCGGGCTGAGAGGCTGCGCGAGAGTAGGCTGAGAGGCTGCGTGAGAGAGGGCTGAGAGGCTGCGCAAGAGCGAGCTGAGAGGCTGTGTGAGAGCGGGCTGAGAGGCTGCACGAGAGCAGGCTGAGAGGCTGCGCGGGAGCAAGGCTGCGTGAGAGAGGACTGAGAGGCTGCGTGAGAGAGGGCTGAGAGGCTGCACGAGAGCAAGGCTGCGCGAGAGAGGGCTGAGAGGCTGCGTGAGAGCGAGGCTGAGAGGCTGCACGAGAGCAAGGCTGCACGAGAGAGGGCTGAGAGGCTGCACAAGAGCAGGCTGAGAGGCTGCACGAGAGCAAGGCTGCACGAGAGAGGGCTGAGAGGCTGCACAAGAGCAGGCTGAGAGGCTGCGCGAGAGAGGGCTGAGAGGCTGCGCAAGAGCGAGCTGAGAGGCTGTGTGAGAGCGGGCTGATAGGCTGCGTGGGAGCGAGGCTGCGCGAGAGAGGGCTGAGAGGCTGCGCGAGAGCGAGGCTGCGCGAGAGCAGGCTGAGAGGCTGCGCGAGAGTGGGCTCAGAGGCTGCGCGGGAGCAAGGCTGCGTGAGAGAGGACTGAGAGGCTGCGTGAGAGAGGGCTGAGAGGCTGCGCGAGAGAGGGCTGAGAGGCTGCGTGATAGCGAGGCTGCACGAGAGAGGGCTGAGAGGCTGCGCGAAAGCGGGCTGAGAGGCTGCGCGAGAGTAGGCTGAGAGGCTGCGTGAGAGAGGGCTGAGAGGCTGCGCAAGAGCGAGCTGAGAGGCTGTGTGAGAGCGGGCTGAGAGGCTGCACGAGAGCA
Organism: Neoarius graeffei; assembly: GCF_027579695.1. Lineage (NCBI taxonomy): Eukaryota > Metazoa > Chordata > Actinopteri > Siluriformes > Ariidae > Neoarius > Neoarius graeffei. Next base: position 79,333,103 of record NC_083581.1, on the reverse strand, counting down.
GGCTGAGAGGCTGCGCGGGAGCAAGGCTGCGTGAGAGAGGACTGAGAGGCTGCGTGAGAGAGGGCTGAGAGGCTGCACGAGAGCGAGGCTGCGCGAGAGAGGGCTGAGAGGCTGCGTGAGAGCGAGGCTGAGAGGCTGCACGAGAGCGAGGCTGTGCGAGAGAGGGCTGAGAGGCTGCGTGAGAGCGGGCTGAGAGGCTGCACGAGAGCGAGGCTGCGCAAGAGAGGGCTGAGAGGCTGCACGAGAGCGAGGCTGCGCGAGAGAGGGCTGAGAGGAAATGATCAAACCTAGGGTAAAAAAAAACAACTTAAAATCATGACACAAGGACGGGACACTGGACACTGGACACAAGAACTGGACACTTTCCTTTATACTGAGCACAAAACACAAGATAGGGAAAATAATATTGATCCGGAAAATAATCTTTTCAGCCACATCAATATCAGCTGCCGGTATTACACTGAAAATCAATACAATGCAACGATCAGAGAAGGAAATAAGATATCAATTATTCATTTCAATACCAGAAGTATGTATGCCAAGTTCCATAAAATGAAGGAATATCTCAGTCAGTTCAATACTCCATTCAATATAATAGCCATATCAGAAACTTGGATCAATGATGAGATGGGAGTAGATTTTGAGCTGAATGGGTATGAACTTAATTATATCAACAGAAAGAACAAAAGCGGAGGGGGAGTGGCAATATATGTTGATAATAGTTTGGAATATAAAATTAATAATAAAATGACGGTAGCTGTTGATGATTGGATGGAGTGTATTACAGTAGAAATATGTTGTGAAAAAATGAAAAATATAATGGTGAGCTGTATATACAGATCTCCTGGATCAAGCATAGAATTTTTTATAGATTGGATGGAAAGTATGTTTATAAAATCAGCACAGAAGGTCATGTACATCTGTGGTGATTTTAACATCAACCTCTTACATTATAAGAAACATAAAATGACAGAAGAGTTCATTAACTCAATGTTCAGTATGGGACTGTATCCAACTATTACCAGACCAAGCAGGATCACTTCTCACAGCACCACTTTAATAGATAATATATTTACTAATATCCTGGAAAATAATACAGAGAGTGGACTACTATTAACAGACATCAGTGACCACCTACCTATTTTTAATGTATATTACTGTAATTATAGCAAGAAAAAGGATACTAAAAATTATAAATATATAAGAATGAAAACTGAAGAAACCATGACTGCACTAAAAAATGACTTAATGATACAGGACTGGAATGTAGTTTATAAAGAAAGAGATGTTGATAAAGGGGGCGGCACGGTGGTGTAGTGGTTAGCGCTGTCGCCTCACAGCAAGAAGGTCCTGGGTTCGAGCCCCGGGGCCGGCGAGGGCCTTTCTGTGTGGAGTTTGCATGTTCTCCCCGTGTCCGCATGGGTTTCCTCCGGGTGCTCCGGTTTCCCCCACAGTCCAAAGACATGCAGGTTAGGTTAACTGGTGACTCTAAATTGAGCGTAGGTGTGAATGTGAGTGTGAATGGTTGTCTGTGTCTATGTGTCAGCCCTGTGATGACCTGGCGACTTGTCCAGGGTGAACCCCGCCTTTCACCCGTAGTCAGCTGGGATAGGATCCAGCTTGCCTGCGACCCTGTAGAAGGATAAAGCGGCTACAGATAATGAGATGAGAGATGAGATGTTGATAAAGCATATGAGGAATTTTTAATAATATTCAATGAACTATATAATAAAAATTGTCCTATAAAGAAATACAGTAATATACATAAATATACAAATAGTCCGTGGGTCACCAAGGGGCTACAAAACGCCTGCAAAAAGAAAAATATATTATACAGACAATTCTTAAAGCATCGAACTATAGAGGCAGAGGAAAAATATAAAAAATATAAAAATAAATTAACTAATATTATGAGGATATGTAAGAAAGACTATTATAATAAATTAGTGGAGAAAAATAAAAACAATATTAAAGGTATATGGACTGTACTAAATGGCATTGTGAGAAATGGATCCAAAACTACAAATTACCCGGAGTACTACACTGAAAATGATGAGATCATAAATAATATGGAGGATGTGGTGAATGGTTTTAACCAATTCTTTGTAAATGTGGGACCAGATTTAGCGGCAAAAATAAAGGAACCCGAGACAACACAATGTGGGGACATAGAAGATATGGGGGACAGAAATCCAAGTACAATTTTTCTAACTGCAACTGATGAGGAAGAAATTATCCAAATTGTAAGAAAATGTAAAAACAAAACCTCTGCAGACTGGAATGATATAGACATGTTAACAGTAAAGACAGTTATTGAGGGAATTGTGAAACCACTCACCCACATCTGCAATTTATCTTTTCAATCAGGTACATTTCCAGACAAAATGAAAATTGCAAAAGTGATACCATTGTTTAAAACTGGAGATAGACACCATTTCACAAACTACAGGCCTGTTTCTTTACTCCCCCAATTCTCCAAAATACTCGAAAAACTTTTTTCAGATAGACTGGACAAATTCATTGAAAAACACAACCTCCTTACAGACAGTCAATATGGATTCAGAACGGACAGATCAACATCGATGGCACTAATGGAACTAATAGAGGAAATCACAAACTGTATAGACAATAAGAAAATAGCAATTGGAGTATTTGTGGACCTAAAAAAAGCATTCAATACCATTGATCACAGTATATTATTAAGTAAACTAGAAAAGTGTGGTGTTAGGGGAGTTGGGTGGAGCTGGCTGTCGAGCTATCTAAGAAACAGGCAACAATTTGTGCAGATAGGTGACCATAAATCTGATTTCATGAACATTACATGCGGGGTACCACAGGGGTCAATATTAGGTCCGAAATTATTCATATTATATATCAATGACATATGTAGAGTTTCACAAATACTGAAATTTGTTTTGTTGGCAGACGACACCAATATTTTTTGTTCCGGTGAGAATTTGCAGCAGACTTTGGAGACAATCACAACTGAAATAAATAAACTAAAACTATGGTTTGACAAAAATAAATTATCATTAAATCTAAGCAAAACAAAGATCATGTAGTTTGGGAGACACAAAATAGATTGTAATGTAGAATTGATAATAGACAATACTAAGATAGAAATGGTACAGGAAATTAAATTTCTTGGTGTGATTTTGGATCATAAAGTCTGCTGGAAACCTCATGTAGGATACAGACGAGCAAAACTGGTAAAGTGCTCGGCAATTCTGTGGAAAACAAAACATATTCTTGATTGCAAATCTTTGCATACTCTATATTACTCGTTATTTTTGCCAAATCTGACTTACTGTGTCGAAGTCTGGGGACCATACTCACCTCATCTCACCTACAAAACCACTCTGCAGCCGATATGTACAATACAGAAAAGAGCAATAAGGACAATAAACAAAAAAGGATACAGAGATCACACAAACTCACTATTCATAAAATCACACATGTTGAAATTTATGGATCTGGTCAAATTCAGAACAGCACAAATAATGCACAAAGCGAGAAATAATCTATTGCCAAAAAATATACAAGGAATGTTTAGTGAGAGAGAGGGGGATATAATCTAAGGGGAGACCTAAATTTAAAAAACCCAAAGGTTCGAACAAATATGAAAAGCATGTGCGTATCGAGCTGTGGGGTGACTTTATGGAACAGACTGGAGACAGATATAAAACAAAGTGCAAATATAAATCTGTTTAAAAAGATACAAAAAATATTTTTAAACAAGTATATAGAAGAGGAAGTATGTTAACGGAGGATGATGAGGGATAAATCTATAAATAGAATAGGGTTGATTCTTATATTAGAACTAATTTAGTATATGGTATATATTTATTTATGGGGATAGTTTATATATTTATATTTATATTTACAGGGATAGGTATGTAGTATATATTTATTTTTGTAATTATATATTTATATAGATATTCATGAAGTGTATATATGGTATATATTTATATATGGTAGGTGTATTAATGTAGTTGGGATTTCGGGGTAGTTAAAAAGTGGTGGGAAATTAAAAAAATTATTGTACTTCTTCCCACTCCTTTTTCGAACAATGTGCAGTGTTTTGTAATGTCTTAGCTCTTTATGTTATTTTATTTTTTTAATTTCTCATTTTCTTTCTTTTGTATGTACAAATAGTTACATACTTTTTTTTACATGTTCGAAATAAATAAATTCATTCATTCATATATTAGTATAAATACACAGGTGATTATAGAAAATCATGCATGCTGATTGGTCGGGAGATTCGGACTATTTCTCGATAATCACCTCGAGCGACTCGGCAAAATGGCATCCAATCGCTTCGTCACTGTAAGTGAGGAAGAATTACGGCTGGTGAAAGAAAATGTTGTTCCTAAAAGCACTAAAGATGCTCCGAAGTTTGGTCTAAAACTATTCAAAGGGAAGGTGGGGCTGGGATTTATTTCATCGATTTCAAAACAAAGGATTTTATGTGACTCGGCGTAGATCAGTGACACAAGTCTATGCCACAAAGTTATTACATTTACATGAAGATTTTGAAGCTTAAAATTAATTATTTTTCATATGATTTTTTATTAAAAATAATAATCATAATAAAAAATGTATTTGGTCATCATTAACTTCAGCAAATAATTGTTACTGTACATTACAGGCATTTAGCAGACACTCTTATTCAGAGCGATGTACATCACACCCAGAGCAGCCTGGAGGGCAGCTGGGGGTTAGATACCTTGCTCAAGGGCACTTCAGCCATTCCTGCTGGTCCAGGGAATCGAACCAGCCACCTTTTGGTTCCAAAGCTGCTTCTTTAACCTTTAGGCCATGCGTGCCCCTGCTCCTGTGACTTTTTTTTTTTTTTTTGGGGGGGGGGGGGGGGGGGGGTGAAATAACAGCCTAAATATGATTATAAATAATGTTAAAAAATTATTATATTATAATATTGGCTCCAGCTCACCTGCAAAGGATAAGCATTTTTGGCCCTCTGAACAAAGAGGTTTTAAAGTTCTGATTTACATTTATCCATCCATCCATTTTCTTCCACTTATCTGAAGTTGGGTCATGGCAGCAGCAGGCTAAGCAGGGTATTCCAGGTGTCTCTCTCCCCAGCAACACTTTCCGGTTCCTCCTGGAGGATCCCAAGGCACTCCCAGGCAAGATGAGATATACGTATAATCTCTCCAGCGTGTTCTGGCTCTTCCCCGAGGTCTCCTCCCAGTTGGACATGCCCAGAAAACCTCCAAAAGAGGGCGCCCAGGAGGCATCCTAATCAGATGCCCAAACCACCTCAGCTGACTCTTTTCAACATGAAGGAGCAGCGGCTCTACTCTGAGATCCCTCTGGATGTCTGAGCTCCTGACCCTGTCTCTAAGGGTGAGCCCAGCCACCCTACAGAGAAAGCTAATTTCAGCCACCTGTATCCACGATCTTATCCTTTCAGTCACTACTCAAAGCTCATGACCATAGGTTAGGGTTGGAATGTAGATTGACTGGTAAATTGAAAACTTTGCCTTCCAGCTCAGCTCCCTCTTCACCACAACAGACCGGTACAACACCTGCATTACTGCTGACCCCCTCTGAAGAATCGCCACCTTAATGTGATGGAGGGGTTTGGGTGTTCCCATGATCATGGGAGCTGTGTTTTTGGAGACATAAGCCCCTGGTAGGGTCTCCCAAGACAAATTGGTTCCAGGGGAGGAGCCAGACTAAGAGCAATTCAAGACCCAGATGAAACAGCAAAAAAGATGCTGCAGCACCTCGCCCAGGAGCGGGAAACTGGGGCCTCCTCCTGGAGCCAGACCTGGGAGGGGAGCTCGCCGGTGAGCATCTGGTGGCCGGGCCTTGGCTCATAGGGCCTGGCTGGGCACAGCCTGAAGAAATTACATGGAGCCGCCGCAACGTGGGCTCACCATCTGCAAGGACAGGTACCGGGTTCAGGTGCGTTGTGAGCTGGGTGGCAGGCAAAGACAGGAACCTGGGTGTGCTGATCCTCAGCAGCACAGACTAGTGATTTACATTTATTATAACAAAAGTAGTAAATAATATATTTGGATATAATTGTGGACCTCTGTTACTTAAGAGAATATTGTAATGTATCGACCTGATTTTTGATGGCTTTTGTGACCATCCGAATGAACAATGTCCGTGTCCCACTACAGGGAACCTGAGCATAAATGCAAGGGAACATATCTCATAAACACCTGACCACCAGACAACAAAATTTGTCTCTTTATTTCCATAAGATAGATGGGTTTTTATCCAGCATTTATTTTTAATTTGCTTTTTAAAAAATAACATGGGATTATTTACTAACACATTTTACAGAAAATATTAACAACAATTTCAAATAAAATGAGTTCAAACAGTTTTATTAGTCCATTCGCTTGTTGGACAGTTGACAGTTGGAACCAGATGACTGTTTCACGTATAAAGTTTGAAATATCAAGATCACAGCTCGAACCCTCGGAGCTCAGGCCATCCTTAAAAAAAAAATTCCGTTTCCTGTCCACCGGGTGAACAAAAAAATTTTCAGTCGGGAGGGAGGGATTTTTTTATATATATATATATATATGGATGGATAAGAAATCGCAATGCTGTGTTTGCTTTTTCTTTCAGTACTTTTTTATTACAAAAGCAGACACATTTAATAAAATGACAGTTTAATCAACTGAAACTTGTACAAAAACTTTAAGTTAGCATTTTAAATGCTGACTGCAACATTTGCAAGACTTTTACAAAGGTACTTAAAATGTCCGACACACGGACTTTTTGTAGTTCTAAATCGAGCGTTAGGCCGAGTTCGGATGAAATTACACTATTAAAATGATCACTGAATGATTTGTTTTTCTGAATCTTTACTATTTTGTTGTTCGCTAGAATACCATTTTGCGATTTCACACTTAAGCAAATGTTTGAAAACTCCGGATCTGCTTCCTTCATGGTGGCTGCCATTTTTTTGTGCCGCACGGCGCATGCGCAGAGCTGATTCAGTTCTATATTCTGCGCGGAATTCAGGGCTTTCCACAAGCGCCAGCTGCCGGCCATACAGCCGACTACACAATTAAGTCCAGCCGGCTACTTTAATGACTATTATTTTTGTAGCCCACAGGCTCTAAATATTAATTTTCGATTTTAATAAAATTAAATGTTTATCTAACGGACTGACAATAATGTCAAACTGAACCGCACTCTTTTAAGTTGTGATTCGCGCTGTTTGTACCGATAATAACCACAAATTCCCTGCCGACTTCGTTGATCAAGGGAGAGTAACTCATCCACGGCCCCGACATGCGGTCTGTGTGTGCGCGCGCACTCGGCGGAGGCAGTAGTGTGTCGGGGCTGTCGGAGGGAACAGAAGCAGAGATGACGCTTATTTTGACTCCGGTAAACCAGTCTTCTCTCGTTCAATTACGTGCTGGCATCAAAAGACACCGTTGGTTGTAAATGAAACCAAACTGAGTGGTTGGAGTGTATTTTCATACACAAATGGAGAAATGTTGGCTGAGTGTGTAATTGTGTAGCCCCACTGCAGACCGTTGTCGTTGTTAATTCATAGCATGCTCAGCTGCGTGAATGTGTCATGCACCGAAAATAAGAGATTTACAAGCCAGGAACGCCTCATGATGCAATACGCAAGAAAAGAAAGAAGATTTACTGCCATTTTACTTTGTATTTGAGTAAAGTGAATAAATAAATGGTCTGTGGAAAATACATTTAATCCTGGGAACTGCGTGCACAGGAGTTTATTTTGTGTTTACTCCCCCGGCTGGCTACTTATTCGTCATGGCTGGCTAGTATGAGCCTTAGTGGAAAGCCCTGGGAATGCGGAAATGTCAAGTTCGATTTTAGATTTACGAACCCGAAAAAAATGTCGAAAAACCGGCGTTAAAAAAAATTTCAACCGCACAAACGGCACTCACCCGGCCGGTGGACCGGAAACAGAACATTTTTTAATAATGGCCTCAGACGCTGCATTCGGTTGAGGAGGATGTTTTCCAGTCAGGTTTTTCAGTTCCTTCAGTACCTGAAGGTTTTTCTCCTCCTGTTTTTTTTCATAGCAGGCAACGTATCTTTGCAGTGTACACTTTTTTACCTGAACGATTTCTTGCTCTGCTCTGCACACTCATGTAAACATAATTATTGTATAGTTCAAGAGCAATTATGAGCCTCTTTCCTCATTGGTCGATAATCTAAACCTACTGCGGCTTGATATCGATTAGTTCTTATGTGTGATAATATTCCATTGTAAGTCTACAGTAGTGGTGTAACGTGAAAGTGCTGGTTCACTGCTGTCCCCCAGGTACCCAGCAGAGTCACACCATAATAAATGTGCTGGTGTTGTTTCTGGCACATGGCATGTGGCGTCAAAGAAAGGAATAAACATGTATCGTAACTGTGATGTGAATCTCATAATTGGTCTCACTGTCACAAGACAATGAAGTGATTTATTGAGGTGAAAAACACGACATGATACATGAGGCAGGATTCAGTGTAAGAACAAGCTTCAAAAGGCAAGGCATCAGTATCATTTGCTTTCTTCTTCTTTTTCTTCTTCTTCCTCTTCCTCTTCTTCTTATTATTGATAATAAACAGACAACAAAGAAGAAAGAGTCTTGCTCAATAAAGCTGTGTTTATGATATTTATTTAAGGAAAATCCCCAGCTCACATTGGTCTGTAGTTGAGGTTCAGTCTGAGCACATCTGCAATCTATCACAGGCAGAACACAGAGACAGACAGCCGTTCACACCCACACCTCAGGGCAATTTGGGCTACGTTCACACTGCAGGCTGAAGTGACTCAAATCCGATCTTTTCGCCCATATGTGACCTGTATCCGATCTTTTATTGACAATATGAACGACACAGATCCGATTTTTTCAAATCCGACCCAGGCCGTTTGGATATGTGGTCCTAATTCCGATTCCTATCCGCTCTTTTCATATGCGACTTCAGTCTGAACCGCCAGGTCGCATTCATCCGACTTACATGTCATCAACAAGCCACAAACGTCACTATTCTGCGCTGAAGTAGGCGGCGGGTCTCTCAAAAAAAGTTACAACAACATAATAACATAACAATAACATAATCACGGGCGCAGATAGAGGGGGGGACTCGTCCCACCCAGATTTAAATTCACCTCGCTCGGTCCCCCCCACTTATAGGGAGGAAAAAACGTCTATGCTGTCTTTCTTTGCATAAGGCAAACCTCACGGAAAAATCAAAAGACTAATTACCATTCGGTTTATTGAGGTGCACAGCAGTGTATACATAGTTGCAACAACTCACATAAAACAAAACAAAGACTGATATTCGGTTGATTGAGCTGCGCAGACTGCACAGGTTGCGAGCTCGAGCTTGGTTGCTATGGTAACCCACAACAAGTTTGACAGGCATATCGGGGTTGGGGTTGGTTTGCTGGCAGCTTTGTCCCCCCCAGTTCAAAAAACGTATCTGCGCCCCTGCGCATGACATCAATGCGAGGGACGCTTCGGGCTGTGAAGGTTCTGAATCTTCTCAATGGAAGGACGCAGAGGTTAGGGAGCTGATTTCCATTTGGGGGGATGCAGCTATTCAAGCTAGATTGGATGGATCATACCGCAACCGGGCGGTTTTACTTCCGTAAACACTGGCCATGCGCATGCGGAACACTTTTAGGTCGCTTTTCGTTCATACGGAGGATCACATACAAGTCGCATATATTTGTTAATGTGAACGACCTCACAAAAAAATCGGATTTCACAAAAAAATCGGAATTGAGCATTAAGCCTTGCAGTGTGAACGTAGCGTTAGAGTAGCCAGTTGACCTAATCTGCATGTGTTTGGACTGGAGAAGGAAACCCACACAGGCAGGGGAGAACATGCAAACTCCACACAGGGTTCAAACCCAGAACCTGTTTGCTGTGAGGAGACTGTGAGAACCACAACACCACTGCTGTTTAACTCTTACTGTCCTGAAGTGTAGGCACTGCTCACCAGGGACTACTCACTGAAATTAAAGGACAGACAAGTCCCAAAAAATAGATCATGGTTTAAAAATGTTTCATTTTACTCAATAAACTGTGATATAACTGTTGTTTCTATCGATCAGTTGTATTTTATTGTTGCTTTGTTGGAAAGTTGTTTTTATTAATTTATTTATTTTTGATCCTAAAATGGTTGTAATGTCCCAAACACAAGGCCATGTTACATCAGGAGGCTCTGAAGGTCCTGGTCAGACATGCCAGTAACTTAGTGTTCCACAACAATGAGACAAAGAAAGCTCAGATTTCACGTGCAGATAAACAGCTTATGACTTTGAAAGGTTACAGTGCAGCTGATGTTGCTGTCATTACTATTTTCTTTATACAAAAGCTATTATTACACAATATAGACTGTAGATGCTGGTGTATACACCACTAGGGGGCGTGAACAAACAAGCATCAAATACATACAGTGGTGCTTGAAAGTTTGTGAACCCTTTAGAATTTTCTATATTTCTGCATAAATATGACCTAAAACATCATCAGATTTTCACACAAGTCCTAAAAGTAGATAAAGAGAACCCAGTTAAACAAATGAGACAAAAATATTATACTTGGTCATTTATTTATTGAGGAAAATGATCCAGTATTACATGTCTGTGAGTGGCAAAAGTATGTGAACCTCTAGGATTAGCAGTTAATTTGAAGGTGAAATTAGAGTCAGGTGTTTTCAATCAATGGGATGACAATCAGGTGTGAGTGGGCACCCTGTTTTAGTTAAAGAACAGGGATCTATCAAAGTCTGATCTTCACAACACATGTTTGTGGAAGTGTATCATGGCACGAACAAAGAAGATTTCTGAGGATCTCTGAAAAAGCGTTGTTGATGCTCATCAGGCTGGAAAAGGTTACAAAACCATCTCTAAAGAGTTTGAACTCCACCAATCCACAGTCAGACAGATTGTGTACAAATGGAGGAAATTCAAGACCATTGTTACCCTCCCCAGGAGTGGTCGACCAACAAAGATCACTCCAAGAGCAAGGTGTGTAATAGTCGGCGAGGTCACAAAGGACCCCAGGCTCACTTCTAAGCAACTGAAGGCCTCTCTCACATTGGCTAATGTTAATGTTCATGAGTCCACCATCAGGAGAACACTGAACAATGATGGTGTGCATGGCAGGGTTGCAAGGAGAAAGCCACTGCTCTCCAAAAAGAACATTGCTGCTCATCTGCAGTTTGTTAAAGTTCATGTGGACAAGCCAGAAGGCAATTGGAAAAATGTTTTGTGGATGGATGAGACCAAAATAGAACTTTTTGGTTTAAATGAGAAGCGTTATGTTTGGAGAAAGGAAAACACTGCATTCCAGCATAAGAACCTTATCCCATCTGTGAAACATGGTGGTGGTAGTATCATGGTTTGGGCCTGTTTTGCTGCATCTGGGCCAGGACGGCTTGCCATCATTGATGGAACAATGAATTCTGAATTATACCAGCGAATTCTAACGGAAAATGTCAGGACATCTGTCCATGAACTGAATCTCAAGAGAAGGTGGGTCATGCAGCAAGACAACGACCCTAAGCACACAAGTCGTTCTACCAAAGAATGGTTAAAGAAGAATAAAGTTAATATTTTGGAATGGCCAAGTCAAAGTCCTGACCTTAATCCAATGGAAATGTTGTGGAAGGACCTGAAGCGAGTAGTTCATGTGAGGAAACCCACCAACATCCCAGAGTTGAAGCTGTTCTGTACAGAGGAACGGGCTAAAATTCCTCGAAGCCAGTGTGCAGGACTGATGAACAGTTACCGCAAACGTTTAGTTGCAGTTATTGCTGCACAAGGGGGTCACACCAGATACTGAAAGCAAAGGTTCACATACTTTTGACACAGATATGTAATATTGGATCATTTTCCTCAATAAATAAATGACCAAGTATAATATTTTTGTCTCATTTGTTTAACTGGGTTCTCTTTATCTACTTGTAGGACTTGTGTGAAAATTTGATAATGTTTTAAGTCATATTTATGCAGAAATATATAAAATTCTAAAGTGTTCACAAACTTTCAAGCACCACTATAATCTATGAGTAAAAACATTTCAAAGTAGAAGGGTACTCAGAGAGTGTAGAGCGCAGACCTCTATCAAGGACAAGAGTCGATACTGCTATGATGTACAAATATCCCTACGCAACCCTTTTTTAATCTCTATATTTAATTCCAAAACGATTAGAATTACGTGCCTGTGTGTGTGTCTCAGATGATAACTGGTACCCATGAACATGGATCGCAATATGAAGTCATCATATTACTACATTGGTTATGTTTTTTCATTATTTATCTTTACTTTCATATCCTGGATTTTAAGACATATGGCATTGTTGAACGCAGACTTCCACCCGGCCCAATGCTGTATTTCGCAATGTTCGCGAAAGTGAAACTAAATTAGAGGATCCGCCCCGCCCCATGATTTGGATTTGCGACAAAATTTATTTGGTTCTTCCTTGGCCCACGCTACACTCTTCCACCAAGTTTCATGGAAATTGGGTTGGTAGGTTTTACGCTATCCTGCTTTCAAACAAACAAAGAAACAAACTGCACTGAAAGCTAGCCTCTTTGGTGAAGGTGACGATAATGTGAAATCCTGTTCTTGTGAATGAGGGACTAGAAGTAATAAAGAGATTAAGACTCAGAGGATTTTAAATTGTTCATGATTAAAGTGGCATACAATACATAATAAAACAAACAAACGAACAAACAAACATGCGATTGAAGAAACAACTGAAGGAATGAAAGAACGAATGAACCAATCGGATAAGAGAAGAGAAGATAAGAAGTGTGTTATTATAATGAAGGTGTGTTAGGATTCTAATAATTATGAGTTTAAAGCGAAGCTGCTAACTGGCCAAAAAAGCATGACATGCCATTCAGTAATAAATTTAAAAAATATAACCACTGGCCAATTGCTGTTGTCGAAAAAGACGAAAAACAAAAATACACCCCAGGATGTGCTTTGAAGTGGAAACTATCACCCTCAGGGTCAAAACTGATTCTGCTTCAATCACAACACCCCAATATTTATTATTTTCCTATAACAGTGCTCCCCTACGTGTTTTATTCCTTACTTATTTCATCGCTTATGTATATCTTCATCTTCATTTCTCAAAAGCACATATAGCTTCGTGACCCAACTTCAATCACCGCCCTCTACTGGACACGCCCACACCCACCCATGAATACACATAGTCTCCTTATAGAAACATTAACACACACACACCTCAAAAACACACTTCTGCCTCTGTCCTCTTTGCCCACCTCCATGTTTCGCATCTGCCCCAGACATAAAGACTCAGCCATCTTTGTGTGCAGGATAAAGAGCTCTTTCAGCTCGGAGCAGACAGAGAGAGAAACGCACAGCCATTGTCCAGCGCGCGCGCACACACACACACACACACACATACACACACACACAAAAAACACAACAAAGCGGCAGAGAAATAAAATCCCTCCATCTGAGGGCAGAGAGACGCTATGGAACAGCAGCGCTATTCACACACACACTGCTAATGAGGGCTAATGTTACAGCATCCCTTTTACACACACACACACACACAGAGTGAGGTCCAAGGGTCTGAGTCTACTAGGAGTTCTTAATTTATCAGGAATAAAGCACTTCTGGATGCAATGTTATAGAAAACTCATCAATAACGGACAGGGTGGTGTGATGCAGCAGAGTTACTGCGACCATCCCGAAGAACAGCGCATTCAGAAGTGTTTTATTTCTCAACATTTACGATTCCTAGTGTATTTTATCCATTTAAACTTACACTTCATTTATTGAGTTCCTCACCAGCATCTTTTTCTGTTTCTTGAAGTTCATAAGACAAAAACAAAACAAAAAACACCAAAAAGTAACCAGAAAGTTCACCTTCTGTCCTGAAGACTTTCACAGGGTGGAAAACGTACAAAGTGTTACAAGGCAGTGAGACATGAGCAAGACTCCTCCCATAAATATTAAATAAACATCTCCTGAAAGAAAACTTCACCATACTATCAAACATACATTTTTTCTTTGTTAAATAAAATCACAACTTTTTTTCCCCTTTGTTTACGTACATGTTTTTACTCACCTCTTAAAAATAAACATGTTTTTAATTTTCCTCGCTTGTGTGAATAGATATCTCATCTCATTATCTGTAGCCGCTTTATCCTGTTCTACAGGGTCGCAGGCGAGCTGGATCCTATCCCAGCTGACTACGGGTGAAAGGCGGGGTTCACCCTGGACAAGTCGCCAGGTCATCACAGGGCTGACACATAGACACAGACAACCATTCACACTCACATTCACACCTACGCTCAATTTAGAGTCACCAGTTAACCTAACCTGCATGTCTTTGGACTGTGGGGGAAACCGGAGCACCCGGAGGAAACCCACGCGGACACGGGGAGAACATGCAAACTCCGCACAGAAAGGCCCTCGCCGGCCACGGGGCTCGAACCCGGAACCCTCTCGCTGCGAGGTGACCGTGCCAACCACCACACCACCGTGCCGCCCTAAAAGTACCAGTCAAAAGTTTGTACACCCCTACTCACTCATTCATCGTTTTTTCTGTATTTGGACTATTTTCTATACTGTAGAACGATACTGACGACATCAAAACCATGAAATAGCATATGGAACATGCACTCACTGGCCACTTTAGTAGGAACATCCATGAGGTACACCTGCTGTTTTCTGCAGTTCTCTAATCAGCCGATCCCTCGACAACAGCACGATGCATCAAATCCCACAGATACAAATCAAGAGCTTCAGTTAATGTTCACAATGTTCAAACATCAGAATGGGAAACATTGTGATCTCACAGTGTGACTTTCTCTCACTGTGGTATGGGTGTTGGTTTGATCCAGATGGACTGGTTTGAGTATTTCAGAAGCTGCTGATCTCCTGGGGTTTTCACACACAACAGTCTCTAGAGTTTACACAGAATGGTGCAGAAAACAAAAAAACACTGAGTGAGCGTGTAGTAATGAGAGCAGGTGGGTGGAGCACAGAAGTACAGCAGGCCAGAAATAAGTTCCAAAAACTCTTTAATGTGCACTTTTCAGTGACTATTTTTCACTCTCCCAGCCACACATGCACGCGCACACACAAGTCATCTGGTTGGGGAGAGAGCTCCCTTCCTCTGCTCTCTCTCTCCTTTTATAGGGTGCGGTCACTGGGGAAGACACACAAACACAGGTTAACTACCATCAGGTGTAGTGATTCTACCACTTACCTTCCCTGACTCTGCCCTCCGTTCACAGACCGATGCTTGACCATGCCCCCACTGCCACATACCCCCACCGCCCGACTCAGGCCGGGGAGCCAGGGAGCCGTCCGGCCTGCAGCCGACTCCCCCCCCGACAGGAAAGGAAATCCGCCACGACCATCTGTGCCCCTGGCCTGTGGATCACCTTGAACTTAAACGGCTGGAGTGCCAGATACCAATGGGTGATCCGCACGTTGGCATCCTTCATGTGGTGGAGCCACTGGAGGGGCATGTGGTCCGAACAGAGGGTGAAAGGGCGTCCCCGTAGGTAGTAGCGGAGGGCAAGGACCGCCCACTTGATGGCAAGGCACTCCTCTATAGTGCTGTAGCAGCCCTCACGCACCGACAGCTTCCTGCTGATGTACAGCACTGGGCGATACTTCCCCTCCAAGGACAGAACAGCCCCCAGCCCTCTGTCCGACACGTCCGTCTGCAAAACAAAGGAGAGAGTGAAGTCAGGGGAGTGTAACAGTGGCCCCCCACACAGTGCAGCCTTCACCTCAGAGAAAGCCCGCTGGCATTGCTCCGTCCACTGGACTGGATCTGGTGCCCCCTTTTTAGTGAGATCAGTCAGCAGGCTGGTGATGTCCGAATAATTAGGTATAAAGCTACGATAGTAGCCAGCCAGCCCCAGGAACTGTCTCACCCCCTTTTTGGTCTTGGGCCTCGGGCAGGCCGCAATCGCTGCTGTCTTATTAATTTGGGGACGCACCTGCCCATTGCCCAAGTGGAAGCCCAGATACCATACTTCCACCTGCTCAATCGCACACTTCTTCGGGTTGGCTGTGAGACCCGCTTGCCTCAGTGACCTAAGGACGGCCCTCAGGTGTTGTAAATGCCGCGGCCAGTCATTACAATATCATCCAGGTATGCCGCCGCATAGGTGGCGTGGGGGTGGAGGACCCTATCCATAAGCTGCTGGAACATAGCGGGAACCCCAAACAGCCCAAAAGGAAGTGTGACAAACTGGTGTAAGCCAAACAGTGTGGAAAAGGCCGTTTTCTCTCGGGATAATGGAGTCAAGGGGATCTGCCAATATCCCTTTGTCAAATCCAGTGTCGAATAAAAATGAGTCGTGCCTAGTCGATCAAGCAACTCGTCAATACGAGGCATTGGGTACGCATCGAATTTAGACACCACGTTGACTTTTCTATAGTCCACACAGAACTGGACGGACCCGTCGGCCTTGGGAACCAAGACCACCAGGCTGCTCCAGTCACTGTAGGACTCCTCAACGATGCCCATGTCGAGCATGGCCTCAAGTTCTTCCTGAACCACCTTTTTCTTGTGTTCAGGCAGCCTGTAAGGGAGACTGCATTCTACCACCCCTGGGGGCATCTCAATGTGGTGTTCTATGAGGCGGGTGCAACCGGGCAGGGCAGAGAACACATCCAAAAATTCAGCTTGCAACTGGGCAACCTCTGTGAGTTGGGTCAAAGAGAGGTGGTCTCCACAGGGGACTGGAGTGGTAAGCAATGCCAATGTTCCCCTTTGAGCCTCCGGCCCCAGCTCCGCCTTCTCTGGAACCAATGACACCAACGCCACGGGGACCTCCTCATTCCAAAGTCTTAACAGATTGAGGTGGTAAATCTGTAACGCCCTGCCCCTGTCCATTCACCTCACCTCATAGTCGACATCCCCGACTCGCCGTGTGACCTCAAAGGGTCCTTGCCAATTGGCGATCAATTTGGAGCTCGACGTGGGCAACAGCACGAGCACTTTATCTCCCAGTGCGAACTCCCTAAGGCGCGTGCCCCTGTCATACAGGCAGATTTGCCGTTCTTGGGCCTGCCACAAATTCTCCTGGGTTTGGTGTGTGAGTGTGTGGAGTTTTGCACGCAGGTCGATAACGTATTGAATTTCATTTTTGCTTCTTGAAGGTCCCTCCTCCCAATTTTCCTGCAGCACATCTAGGATGCCATGCGGCTGACACCCATATAATAATTCGAACGGGGAGAACCCCATGGAGGCTTGTGGGACCTCTCGCACTGTGAATAGCAGGGGCTCGAGCCATTTATCCCAGTTACGTGTGTCCTCGCTTACAAATTTTTTTAATTATGGTTTTGAGGGTGCGATTAAACCGTTCGACTAAGCCATCCGTTTGTGGGTGATAAACTCTGGTGCGGATCAGCTTAATTCCCAGTAACCCATACAGTTCGCACAGTGTGTGTGAAATAAACGTAGTGCCTTGATTAGTCAGAATCTCTTTGGGGATTCCAACTTGGGAGATGAGGTGGAAGAGTGCTTCCGCAATACTACATGCTGAGATATTGCGAAGCTGCACTGCTTCCAGATATCACGTTGCATAGTCCACCAGAACTAAAATAAAGCGATATCCTCGTGTTGACCGCTGTAATGGCCCGACAAGATCCATCCCAATTCTTTCAAACAGGGTCTCGATTAATGGCAGATGGCACAAAGGCACTTTTGGAATGGCTGCTGGATTTACTAACTGGCATTCACGGCACGCTGTACACCACCTACGGACGTCACCGCGAATCCCTGACCAATAGAACTGGGCCATTATTCGGGCTAGTGTCTTATCCTGCCCTAAGTGTCCAGCCATGGGATTAAAGTGAGCTGCCTGGAATACCAATTCACGGTGGCTCTTTGGGATCAAAAGCTATGTTATTGGCTCCTTAGTCTGAGTGTCCTGCGTCACTTGGTATAATCTATCCTTCATAATGGAAAAATAGGGGAAGGATGGGGTGGCGTTTGGCAGGAGCATTTGACGATCGATTACTCTCACTTGGTCAAACGCATGCTGCAGAGTCTCGTCTCGCGACTGCTCTAACAGGAAATCTGCGAGGGATTCCCCGAGAGAGGGAGGAGGAGCTTGCTGCTCCTCACTCTGATGCGGTGATGACGTAGACGGCTCTGTGACAGCTGATCCCGCCAATGCCACACCGGGACCTCCCCCTGCTGAACTATGACAGGCCCCACTCTTCACTAAATGAGTCATTAATTCCCGAAATCCCGGCCAATCAGTCCCCAAAATTATCGAGTGGGTAAGGCGAGGATTAACCGCTGCCTTTACACTAAATTTCTCCCCTCAAAATAGAATGTGGACCGACACTAAAAGGGAGTTGTGAACATCCCCGTGCACACACAACACCTTCACCAATTGTGCTCTCCCCAATGCCTCGTCTTGCACCAGGCTTTGGTGGATTGAGGTCTGATTACAGCCGGAGTCCACCAAAGCCTGATGCGTATCCCCTTGGGTACTCGCCGGTTATGCGATACGCTCCGGCCCGATCAAGGGAGGTCCCTGGCGCATCAGGGATCCAGACCACCACGCCCACCTCCATTGCCGAGCACTGATGCTGGAGGTGCCCCGGCTCCCCGCAGCGCCAGCAAACCAGCCCAGACTCTCTCTGCACCGGCGTTCTAGAGCTCACTCACCTGAAGGGGAGGGGGGGAGAGACATACATGGAAGTGGGAAATAGGAGGGCACCGCGGGTGCGGCAGGCCGGCTGGGGTGGAGCCGGCCCCTGCCTCTGCGGTGGGGGAACGGGGCAAGGATGAGGAACAGAAGGGGAGAGAGAGAGAGGGGAGAAGAGGAGACATGCTGTCCTGCCATCGGAACAGCCGCCAAATGGTCCTCTGCCAGCTCGATGGCCTGATACAGCGACGCCGGGCGATGGCACTGGACCCACTCCGTGGTTCCTTCGGGAAGTCGGGCAATGAACTGTTCCAATATCACCAGATCGACGATTCCCTCGGTGTGATGGTTGTCAGCCCTCAGCCACCGCCAGCAGGCGTCCTGGAGTTGCTGGCCAAACGCGAACGGCCAGCCGACCTCCTCTAGGCGCAGAGCACGGAAGTGCTGTCATTGTTGTTCTGGGGTGCACCCCACATGCTGGAGGACGGCCCGGTGGAGGTCTGCGTAGACCAGCCGGCTGTCGACAGGGAGCTGTAGCGTGGCCAGCTGCGCCTTGCCCGTTAGCAGGGGGAGGAGGCGCACCGTGTGCTGTTCCACCGGCCAGCCCCAGGCCTCTGTTGCCTGCTCAAAGAGCGCGAGGAAGGCCTCGGGGTCATCATGCGGGCCCATCTTCATTAGGGTGAGGTGGGGAGGGCCCGTGGAGGTGGTGGACCCCGCCGACGCGAGGAGGTGCCGGAACACCTGACGATCTTCCTGCTGCGCCAGCACCAGGGCCTCGAACCTTTGCTCCTGCTCCTTCTGGAGGGCGACCAGCGCTGGCTCTGTTGGGCCGTGGCAAGGACATGGATCAGGTCCTTGAAGGGGGAGGACTCCATGGGGCTGTTCTCCTCTGTGCTCCGTTCCCGGGTTTCGGCACCACTGTAGTAATGAGAGCGGGTGGGTGGAGCACAGAAGTACGGCAGGCCAGAACTGAGTTCCAAAAACTCTTTAATGTGCACTTTTCAGTGACTATTTTTCACTCTCCCAGCCACACATGCACACACACACACACACACACACACACACACACACACACACACACACACAAGTCGTCTGGTTGGGGAGAGAGCTCCCTTCCTCTGCTCTCTCTCTCCTTTTATAGGGCGCGGTCACTGGAGAAGACACACAAAACACAGGTTAACTACCATCAAGTGTAGTGATTCTGCCACTTACCTTCCCTGACTCCGCTCTCCGTTCACAGACCGACGCTTGACCACGCCCCCGCTGCCACAGAGCGACAGTTCTGTGGGTGGAAATAAATGCCTTGTTGATAAGAGAGGGTCAGAGGGAAATGGACAGATTGGTTTCAGCTTTTTTGCCAGGAAGGATATAGTAACTCAGATAATCACTCTTTACAACCGTGGTGAGCAGAAAAGCATCTCAGCATGCAACAGCAGAAGAATATTTTGGGTTCCACTCCTGCCGCCAAGTACAGGGATCTTAGAACCAACAAGTTCCTATTAAAGTGGCCAATGAGTGTAGATGGAAGTATGTGGTAAACTAAAAAAAGTGTTAAAAAAGAAACAAAATGTTTCATATTTTAGATTCTTCAGCATATCCAGCGTTTCCCTTGATGACGCTTTACACACTATTGGCATTATCTTAACCAGCTTCATGAGGGAGTCACCCGGAATACTTTTCAATGAACAGATGTGTCTCATCAAAAGGTAATTAGTGCAATTTCTTGCCTTGTTAATGTATTTAAAACCATCAAACAGTAAATAGTAAATAATAAACATACAGTGGTGCTTAAAAGTTTGTGAACCCTTGAGAATTTTCTATATTTCTGCATAAATATGACCTAAAACATCATCAGATTTTCACACAAGTCCTAAAAGTAGATAAAGAAAACCCAGTTAAACAAATGAGACAAAATATTATACTTGGTTATTTATTTATTGAGGAAAATGATCCAATATTACATATCTGGGAGTGGCAAAAGTATGTGAACCTCTAGGATTAGCAGTTAATTTGAAGGTGAAATTAGAGTCAGGTGTTTTCAATCGATGGGATTACAATCAGATGTGAGTGGGCACCCTGTTTTATTTAAAGAACAGGATTCTATCAAAGTCTGATCTTCACAACACATGTTTGTGGAAGTGTATCATTGCACGAACAAAGAAGATTTCTGAGGACCTCAGAAAAAGCGTTGTTGATGCTCATCAGGCTGGAAAAGGTTACAAAACCATCTCTAAAGAGTTTGGACTCCACCAATCCACAGTCAGACAGATTGTGTATACATGGAGGAAATTCAAGACCATTGTTACTCTCCCCAGGAGCGGTCAACCAACAAAGATCACTCCAAGAGCAAGGCGTATAATAGTTGGCGAGGTCACAAAGGACCCCAGGCTCACTTCTAAGCAACTGAAGGCCTCTCTCACATTGGCTAATGTTAATGTTCATGAGTCCAATATCAGGAGAACACTGAAGAACAATGGCGTGCATGGCAGGGTTACAAGGAGAAAGCCACTGCTCTCCAAAAAGAACATTGCTGCTCGTCTGCAGTTTGCTAAAGATCATGTGGACAAGCCAGAAGGCTATTGGAAAAAGGTTTTGTGGACGGGTGAGACCAAAATAGAACATTTGGTCTAAATGACAAGCGTTATGTTTGGAGAAAGGAAAATGCTGTATTCCAGCATAAGAACCTTATACCATCTGTGAAACATGGGAGTGGTAGTATCACAGTTTGGGCCTGTTTTGCTGCATCTGGAACAGGACGGCTTGCCATCATTGATGGAACAATGAATTCTGAATTCATCTCATCTCATTATCTCTAGCCGCTTTATACTTCTACAGGGTCGCAGGCAAGCTGGAGCCTTTCCCAGCTGACTACGGGCGAAAGGCAGGGTACACCCTGGACAAGTCACTAGGTCATCACAGGGCTGACACATAGACACAGACAACCATTCACACTCACATTCACACCTACGCTCAATTTAGAGTCACCAGTTAGCCTAACCTGCATGTCTTTGGACTGTGGGGGAAACCGGAGCACCCGGAGGAAACCCACACAGACACAGGGAGAACATGCAAACTCCACACAGAAAGGCTCTCGCCGGCCCCGGGGCTCGAACCCAGGACCTTCTTGCTGTGAGGTGACAGCGCTAACCACTACACCACCGTGCCGCCGAATTCTGAATTATACCAGCGAATTCTAAAGGAAAATGTCAAGACAGCTGTCCATGAACTGAATCTCAAGAGAAGGTGGGTCATGCAGCAAGACAACAACCCTAAGCACACAAGTCATTCTACCAAAGAATGGTTAAAGAAGAATAAAGTTAATATTTTGGAATGGCCAAGTCAAAGTCCTGACCTTAATCCAATGGAAATGTTGTGGAAGGACCTGAAGCGAGCAGTTCATGTGAGGAAACCCACCAACATCCCAGAGTTGAAGCTGTTCTGTACGGAGGAACGGGCTAAAATTCCTCCAAGCCAGTGTGCAGGACTGATCAACAGTTACCGCAAACGTTTAGTTGCAGTTATTGCTGTACAAGGGGGTCACACCAGATACTGAAAGCAAAGGTTCACATACTTTTGCCACTCACAGATATGTAATATTGGATCATTTTCCTCAATAAATAAATGACCAAGTATCATATTTTGTCTCATTAACTGGGTTCTCTTTATCTACTTTTAGGACTTGTATGAAAATCTGATAATGTTTTAGGTCATATTTATGCAGAAATATATAAAATTCTAAAGGGTTCACAAACTTTCAAGCACCACTGTACATACAGTAAACAGTCCTATTCCATCCACAACTATAGTTATCCATATTATGTCAAGAACCAAACAACTAAGTAAAGAGAAACAATATCCATCATTACTTTAAGACATTAAGTGACTTTTAATTAAAGCATAAAGAAAAAGCATTGAATTTGAAGGTGTATCCAAACTTTTGACTGGTACTGTAGGTAAGATGAAAAAGTGTTGTGTACCAAATTAACATGAGATAACTGTATGGAAAGAGTTATATTTTGTTTATTTACTTTCTTTGCTGTAGTGTTTGTAGAGCCTGGAGTATAGAATGACTGGACTTACAGCTGACAAATGAAATGAAAAAAAAAACAAAATAAAGTATCTAGCCAATGTCTATTTGTTGATCCACCACGAGCTCCCAGAAAACCATGGCATTGTTTCTACAAGTCTCTGGAAATGTACTGGAATGATCAGCTGTGTTCTTCTGAAAGATTTTCTCCCTCAGTTGATGGATTGAGCATCGTCTCATAAGCATGTCTTCACAAAATCTTTCATTCCCTGATGAGTGAGAAGACCATGGCACATGATTTCTAATTATCTTTTACATCTTCTTTTGACTATTCAGTGAGCCCTCAAGCCCTAAGTATTTGAGATAGAGGTGGGGTTATCCTGGAAGAGACCACGCCCATCAGGAAGGTGGATCAGAGAGAAGAACTTGATTGATGTCCATCTCCTGTTGAACTGCTCAGATTGCTGGACTTTGGATGTCCAGATGGGGGCAGCAGACGAAAACATTCCCACTCAACACAGCCAGTGGAGAAAAAAATGCTCGGGGAAAAAATACAAAAGGGCTCGTTGTGGCTGTGTAATAAATCCAGCTTTAACTCTACACAAACTCATGGCAGTGAACATGCTGATGTAAACACATCCAGCTTTATGAGGACACATGTTTTCAACATGGGTTTACGCCAGTAGGGTTTCATTTCGAAAACATTTCCATGGAAGACAACCAAAAATAAACCATGGGCTCTGTTGCAATGAAGCGCCTCTTTTTTAACACCCTCCCCCCATGTTCCATTACTGTATCAGTGTTAGATTGGTGTTAAGTGAGCGATTAAGTTGACATCACTGTAAACTTCAGGAACACTGAGTAATCCTTTGCATTACTTGACTCTGCTGGCAAGACACTAAGCTAGCGCTAATTAGCAGTGTGAGCTTACCTACTTCCTTATAACTGAATGATACGAACTAACAACTTAATGTTGTGTTAATTAGCGAATAATCTTTACACAAATAATGCACATTATTCAATCCATACTCACTGGATAAGAGCAATCGTGCACTCTGATTGGTTACTCTACTACTAGGATATCAGCTCATATACCATGAGTAGAGAAAAACAAAATGGTGGAGCATGTTGCTGAACCAACCAAGGATGAAATAAAAACTCTACTCGAAAACAAAACCCCCCAATTAAAAAAAGCAACAAAATATGGAATAAAAGTATTTGATGGTAAGAACACATCTTTTTTATTTTTGAAGAATTATTATTATCACATTTTTCACAAATTGCTCCTGTCATTTCTCTGGTTTGTTTACATTCTAAGCAGAAATGATTTTGTTGGATGTTTTGTATAAAGTTTTTATTTATTGAATTTGCAAAAAATAAAAATAAAAATTCTCTGTCAAACTCCAGTGAATGTGGAGATAATAAAACAGTTATTCCACTCAATCTCATCGTACATGGATTGACTTGATTTCATGGAATAACTTAAATATTTTCACATGAGAAGTGAAGAAACTTCACTCACAAGGACCTGTGTCTGTGAACATGTAGTAACGGCATTTTTTCACTCAGGGTACACATTTGGAGAAATAAAATGTTATGCAGGTGTATTTAAAAAAATGTCAAGTTTCTTGTATTAAATTTATATGTTTACATTAGTGTCATCGGATCACCACAGAGAACACTTTTTAAATTTTGTTTCCATGTTGATTCTTTCATTTTTTTATGCCTTTTTGGTCCATTTTAGGGCGGTTTTGGCATGTTATACTGTTCCACTGTACATTGAACTATATAACATCATACGAAATCCCACATTTCTAGTGCATTTTGTGCTATAAGATTGATATGAAATGATAATGTAGTATCTCTGCTTAATTTAATATATACATATAAAGGAGTCATTTATCACCTGGCAAAAATTTTGCAGTTCTTTAATAATGTGTCTGTCGTTATGCCAAATGATGTTTTTGGTCAGTGTTCTCAAAAAGGAACCCAAAAATTCAATCACTGATTCTTTTATTGGTATCCATTTTGGTACTTTCAATCGCTATTTACATTAAGGTCCATAAATATTTGGACAGAGACAACATTTTTCTAATTTTGGTTCTGTACATTACCACAATGAATTTTGAACAAAACAATTCAGATGCAGTTGAAGTTCAGACTTTCAGCTTTAATTCAGTGGGTTGAACAAAATGATTGCATAAAAATGTGAGGAACTAAAGCGTTTTTTAAACACAATCCCTTCATTTCAGTGGGTCAAAAGTAATTGGACAAATTAAATAATTGTAAATAAAATGTTCATTTCTAATACTTGGTTGAAAACCCTTTGTTGGCAATGACTGCCTGAAGTCTTGAACTCATGGACATCACCAGACGCTGTGTTTCCTCCTTTTTAATGCTCTGCCAGGCCTTTACTGCAGCGGTTTTCAGTTGCTGTTTGTTTGTGGGCCTTTCTGTCTGAAGTTTAGTCTTTAACAAGTGAAATGCTGCTCAATTGGGTTGAGATCAGGTGACTGACTTGGCCATTCAAGAATATTCCACTTCTTTGCTTTAATAAACTCCTGGGTTGCTTTGGCTTTATGTTTTGGATCATTGTCCATCTGTATTATGAAACGCCGACCAATCAGTTTGGCTGCATTTGGCTGGATTTGAGCACACACTATGTCTCTGAATACCTCAGAATTCATCCGGCTGCTTCTGTCCTGTGTCACATCATCAATAAACACTAGTGACCCAGTGCCACTGGCAGCCATGCATGCCCAAGCCATCACACTGCCTCCGCCGTGTTTTACAGATGATGTGGTATGCTTTGGATCATGAGCTGTACCACGCCTTCGCCATACTTTTTTCTTTCCATCATTCTGGTAGAGGTTGATCTTGGTTTCATCTGTCCAAAGAATGTTCTTCCAGAACTGTGCTGGCTTTTTTAGATGTTTTTTAGCAAAGTCCAATTTAGCCTTTTTATTCTTGAGGCTTATGAGTGGCTTGCACCGTGCAGTGAACCCTCTGTATTTACTTTCATGCAGTCTTCTCTTTATGGTAGATTTGGATATTGATACGCCTACCTCCTGGAGAGTGTTGTTCACTTGGTTGGCTGTTGTGAAGGGGTTTCTCTTCACCATGGAAATTATTCTGCAATCATCCACCACTGTTGTCTTCTGTGGGCGTCCAGGTCTTTTTGCATTGATGAGTTCACCAGTGCTTTCTTTCTTTCTCAGGATGTACCAAACTGTAGATTTTGCCACTCCTAATATTGTACCAATTTCTCAGATGGGTTTTTTCTGTTTTCGCAGCTTAAGGATGGCTCGTTTCACCTGCATGGAGAGCTCCTTTGGCTGCATGTTTTCTTCACAGCAAAATCTTCCAAATGCAAGCACCACACCTCAAATCAACTCCAGGCCTTTTATCTGCTTGATTGAGAATGACATAACGAAGGAATTGCCCGCACCTGCCCATGAAATAGCCTTTGAGTCAATTGTCCAGTTACTTTTGGTCCCTTTAAAAACAGGGTGGCACATGTTAAGGAGCTGACACTCCTAAACCCTTCATCCAATTTTAATGTGGATACCCTCAAATGAAAGCTGAAAGTCTGGACCTTATGTCCATGTCCATTACATAACTATAACTTGAATATGTTTTAGTAAACAGGTAAAAAACCCAAATTTGTGTCAGTGTCCAAATATATATGGACCTAACTGTATGTAGGAATAATGCACATTAAAAATGTGTTGACTGTAAGACACCGACACCTTTCAGCATTCATTGAAAATGTTCACTGGGATAATGGAAAAAGCAATGTAGTCTCCGTAGCCCTCTCTAAACTCGGGGTTTAATCAGGGTTAAAGAATTTCCCATAATGTTTTTTATAATTACCATGAGAAGTAAAGGTATAAAAATGCCTTTAGTCATTACAGACTTGAAGTAATTGCACTGAGTAGTGGTTTAATTGAGAAATGTACTCTCAGTAGCCCCCAATTCTTCGTTACGCGTTTCTTCATTAGAAAAGATATTTGATTCTGTGCTCATTGCCATACACATTTTTTATTTAAGTTAAAGCTGTCATTAAAATGTTCTACAACCAGAAATAAATCTTTCAATATGCCAACTGCATATATAACACAGGCACATACACTGGTACTCTGTAGCCCCCACCAATTCACTGAAACGGTGGTCTTGATCAACAGGCCGTATCTTCTGAATCAGATGAAGATACCTCATGAAATTTTCACACTGTAATATTAAGATATGTGGAAACAAAATGCACTGACTAAAAATCTGAAAACTAAACTTTCAAAAAATGACCATTTTGGAACAGAAATGTGTACCCTGAGTGAAAAATGCCATAAGGAATAAAACACACTGTGGCATGCTGTTACAGGAAAATAATCAGAGACAGGTTTGTGTGGTGCAGCCTGACGTGAAGCGGAATGACGGTTACCACTACAAAGTTCCATCCATCCATTATCTGTAACCACTTATCCTGTACAGGGTCGTGGGAGGGCTGGAGCCTATCCCATCTGACTATAGGTGAGAGGCGGGGTTCACCCTGGACAAGTCACCAGATCATCGCAGGGCGACACACAGAGACACACAACCATTCACACTCACACCTACGGTCAATTTAGAGTCACCAGTTAACCTAACCTGCATGTCTTTGGACTGTGGGGGAAACCGGAGCACCCAGAGGAAACCCACGCGGACACGGGGAGAACATGCAAACTCCACACAGAAAGGCCCTCGCCAGCCACGGGGCTCGAACCCGGACCTTCTTGCTGTGAGGCGACAGCGCTAACCACTACACCACCGTGCCGCCCCACTACAAAGTTGATTATGTATTTTCCAATAATAGCATGTGTTTTATTACTTGCATTCATCCCACAGCAATTTGTTAACAATCACAATTTTAATTGATAATAAGCATAGAGTATTTATCAATTTAAAGTTACAAGGAACATCTGCGAAATAAGTTAGTAAACCCCAGCCTCTTTTTTCTCTCTCTCTTGCAGTTAGCAAAACAAAATAAAAACGCAGCTTATCGTGTTACTGAGACACCACAAAGCGTAAACTCATGTCCTGAAGATATTCTTATGGTGGAAAACGTAAAGTTACAAGTACAGCATTGTCTCTGACTGTTCTAAAGTCTGTTAACACTGGAGACTCCTTCCATAACAATATGTACACACATATTAAATTGTTTTATGTCAAGCGTCGACTATAAAAACCGCTGTAAATGAGAAACGGTGGTATAGAAATGATGATGTGTTTGAATGAGGACATTTTTATAAAAGTGTGGTTTGAACTGCAGGTGGAAAACTATTACAACTGAGCTGCTGTTGGAAAAAATTTAATCAACCAATCAGAATTGAGAATTCAAGAAGGGGGTGGGATAATAATAATAATAATAATAATAATAATAATAATAATAATAATAATAATAATAATAAAACTGGGGCGGCACGGTGGTGTAGTGGTTAGCACTGTCGCCTCACAGCAAGAATGTCCGGATTCGAGCCCCGGGGCCGGCGAGGGCCTTTCTGTGCGGAGTTTGCATGTTCTCCCCGTGTCCGCGTGGGTTTCCTCCGGGTGCTCCGGTTTCCCCCACAGTCCAAAGACATGCAGGTTAGGTTAACTGGTGACTCTAAATTGAGCGTAGGTGTGAATGTGAGTGTGAATGGTTGTCTGTGTCTATGTGTCAGCCCTGTGATGACCTGGCGACTTGTCCAGGGTGAACCCCGCCTTTCGCCCGTAGTCAGCTGAGATAGGATCCAGCTCGCCTGCGACCCTGTAGAAGGATAAAGTGGCTACAGATAATGAGATGAGATAATAAAACTTTGTGATGTTAAAATGTTGGGTTTTTTTTAATTATATAATTTGTGTGTAGTAACTACAAATTTAGCACAATTTAGAATTTAGCTTAAAGCCTTCATGGTGAAAGATGATAAGATATCTCTCTGTCCCCTCTGTGCGACTGTACTGTTCATCCTCCACATTGTGTCCTCTGACCATCTGTCTCCTTTACACAGCCGAAACAAATAAAATGTGATGATGTATGGGTGACTGGATACTTTAACACGCCTACGTAGGAAAACATTAGAACATCCTGAAGATTGTGACGCGCTCAACACACAGTAAACACACACACATGCAGATCAGATCCATATTTACAGTAAAACTGGTGGTTTAAGCAGGACAGGTTTATTTACACGACACATTTCATACAAAACAGCCAGTCAAAGCGCTTTAGGAAAAGATAAAAAAAAACATAAAAAACAAAAGGACATTATACAAATCGACAGAATTATGCGAGTCAGTGGTACTCAGGTCTTTTCCAGCCCCCTGGATGAGGAAGATGGAGGAGACTGTAAAGGAAACAGTTTAAAAGTATCAACAGGAAAATAAAGGCAAAGTGAGAAAATGCAATGCTACAGAAGTAAAGTGCAAGTTTCAGAGCTCAATCACAGGCACAGGAAAAGAGAAATGTTTTAACTTGGATTTTTAAAAATGCTACAGTTGGACAGTGGCCTAAAAAAGAGTCAACCCAATCAGAATCAGAATTACTTTATTAATCCCTGGAGGGAAATTCAAATTTGCAACCAAGCTCCTGAATCAAAGAAGTAAACATGTCTAAAAATGGAAGATAAAATAGTCTTAAAAAATAAATAATAAAAAATAAATAAAAATAAAATAAATTTAAATAAGTTCAATAACTGAAGCAAAAGCAAAATGAAGTGATTTTATATACGATGATTCCTATATACATGTATTGCACCTGAGTGAAGGACGCATGGTAAGACGGTGTACCACAGTTATACAGTGGCATTGTGCAGCTTGACTGCAGCAGGTAGGAATGATTTCCTGGGTCTCTCAGTTGTGCAGCGTGGAAGAATCAGCCGTTTACTGAACGTGCTCCTGTGGCTGATCAGCTCCTCATGTAGAGGGTGGGAAGGACAGTCTAAGGTTGTCTTTATTTTGGACAGTGTCCTCTTCTCCAACACCACTGTCAGAGAGTCCAGTTCCGCGCCTACAACATGGCCGGCCTTCCTGATGATCTTATTGAGTCCATTAGTGTCCTTCACCTTCAAGCCGCTGCCCCAGCAGACGACAGCGTGCAGGATGGCGCTGGCCACCACAGACTCCTAGAACATCCGCTAAATTAGTCAATTTTAAATAAAAAGAGTCAACTTAAAAAAAAAAAAGAATTTAAAGGAAAAAAGTTAACTGTAAAAAAGAAGCCAGCTTTTAATAAAAAGAATCAACTTTAAATCATCAACTTTAAATAAAAAGTCAATTAAAAAAAAATGTCAACTTTAAATAAAGAGTTGACTTTAAAAAAGAGTCAGCTTAAAAAATATTCAACTTTATCAAAGAAGTCAGTTTTAAATAAAGAATTCAACTTTTTAAAAAATTCAACAGTAAAAAATGAAGTCAGCTTTAAATAAAGGAGTAAACTGTAAAAAATGAAGTCAGATTTAAATAAAACAACATTAAATAAAAAAGTCAACTCAAAACGAGTCTACTTAAACTAAAAAAGTAAACTTTTAAAAAGTCAGCTTTAAATAAAAAGTCAACTGTAAAAAAAAAAAATTATGTCAGTTTTAAATAAAAAGAGTAAACTTTAAAAAATTACATTACAGGCATTTAGCAGATGCTCTTAACCAGAGTGATGTACAACAAGGGGGTACATAACACAGCGCTCCCGGAGCAGAGAGGGTTAAGGGCCTTGCTCAAGGGCCCAACAGTGGCAGCTTGTCAGTACTGGCACTTGAACCCATGACCTTCAGATGACTAACTCAGAGCCTTAACTGTTAAGCCACCACTGCATTATTGTTTTTTAAAAATAATTCAACTTTAAAATGAACAGGTCTCCTCAGTGTCATTTTATAGATTTTAACACAAACTTTCAATTTTTGATGTAATCGCAAGGTGTGGAGATGAAAACTCAACAAAATAAAACATTTAAACCTCCTGTCACTCAGCGATGCCTCGAATTCCCTTCTCTTCTGCTGAGAATGGCCCAAACCGGTCATGATGTAGATCGGGGAACCCCTGCCTGGAAGGCGTGCAGACAGAACATGTTTTCATGACAGAACATGAGCTGTGAGCTGTGTCTGAAATCACTCACTCATTCACTACTCCCTACTCACTATACAGGGAATTCTATATAGAGGACTATATAGTAAGCTCATTGGTAAAATGAAAAAAAAAAAAAAACCACACACTTTCGGACACTACTCTGCTGCGCCGTTATTTACATCATTACTGTTGCACAATTAAAACGTGCCAGATCAGTTGGCTGGTGGGTTTTCAAAATAATAAATACATGATAAATCCATTATACTGAGCATATTTCCCACATTAATAAATACAACGTACATTGTGTCTGCTGCATCTTTCAGTTCTTTAAATCAAGGCTGAATTCTTTCTTCTTTACCGCTGTCTATGAGTCCATGATACAGGGCGTAATAATTCTCACTATACATTCAGACAGCACTACAAAATGAGTAGTGAATGATTTCGGACACAGCATGTTTTGTATGATGGAGATGAAGATGAGTTAGTTGGGGAAGAGGAGGAGGAGCGGGAGAATGTGGGGCTTGGGATAGAGCCCAACCGGTTTGAGCCGTATCAGGACCGTCACATTGACAACTACAGTGAGGTGAGTGACTGCCTGCCACTCAGATCTCGGCAAGCTGTGGACATGGTGGAGGGACGACTGGAACAGACCACCTGCTTTCATTTACATTATTAATTACCAATACCAGCTGCTGTTAGAATCTTTTACTGATGTAATTGTTAGTATAACAGTAATTCCTGTCGATAAGTTATAACTCAGGCCGAGATAAAATAATTGTTTTTGTTCCAATTCGGCAACTGCCTACCGAATCCCAACCTCCCAAAAGCACAGTGTGGCACAGAGAGATGTTGCTTAGTGCAGGTGAAGTATTCTGTCAGGAATGGGTGGAAAAGTTCAATAAAAAAAGCAGTCAACTTTAAAAAATAAAAAAATTGTTCCAGCTGTATGTACCATAATGCAATGCTGCTTCACCATGTTTAGTTTGGACTATCGGCACTACAAACTGGCCTGTATCCATAAATCTAAGAGAGCGACATGGTTTATCTTCCTTAAACATATCAGCAATGTGCTCTGGGCCTAAACCATTCAGTGATTTATAGCTCAGTAACAGCAGCACTTTAAAATCTGTTCTGTGACTCTCCAGGAGCCAGTGTAAAGACTTTCGAAGTGGAGTTATTGCTCTGTTCTCTTGTGACCCCAGGATGAGAAAGTAGTGGTTTCACCTCCATTGTGTCTTTAATTACAAGTGGGTTAAAGTTTAAACCACATATGAGTCACACTTCATTACAGCGTTATGTCTGTCAGACCTGTTTAGGGTTAGCTGAGAGTTACTGCTAGCATGCTGCGGTTAGACGTGTATATATTCACCGTTCACTTTATTGTTCAGGAGTTCCAAAGGGCTGTGTATTATTCCTGCAATGGTTTCTGTCCTGTTATCTTAACATGACAAACTTATTTGTTCTTCTACAAGCTAGAATACAGTTAGGTTTATCTGAATGTGTAGTCTGGCCCCCTTCATTCATGTTACACCCAAACTGGGTATGCCACCAAATGCAGAACCAGAAGTGTTTAGGAAAGAATTTGTACTTATAAAAGGTACATTTTGGGGGGGATTTTCCTTCATTTTCTCCCCAATTTGGCTGCCTACTATTTCCCACCCACCACCTCTTCCCAGCTACCAAGCTTACGCCTACTTCCTGTCAAACACATGAACTTGGCCATACATATCTTTTCGAGTTGCTGCTCATGCTACATCCCAAGGCAGACAAAAAATATTGACCAAAAAAACCCCCAAAACAAAACAGCTATCCACCCTCTTCTGCATGCATACAGTAAGCTCACCGATGCCTGCTATTGGTCAGCGTCACTGTGATTGACAGGTGAAAGACAGTATGCGATACCTCCCACCCAGAAAGCACAATAAATTCTGAAATGTGTGATTTTTATTGTATTTTTCATAAAAATATTAATATGCGGGCGACACGGTGGTGTAGTGGTTAGCGCTGTCGCCTCACAGCAAGAAGGTCCGGGTTCGAGCCCCGTGGCCGGCGAGGGCCTTTCTGTGTGGAGTTTGCATGTTCTCCCCGTGTCCGCGTGGGTTTCCTCCGGGTGCTCCGGTTTCCCCCACAGTCCAAAGACATGCAGGTTAGGTTAACTGATGACTCTAAATTGAGCGTAGGTGTGAATGTGAGTGTGAATGGTTGTCTGTGTCTATGTGTCAGCCCTGTGATGACCTGGCGACTTGTCCAGGGTGTACCCCGCCTTTCGCCCGTAGTCAGCTGGGATAGGATCCAGCTTGCCTGCGACCCTGTAGAACAGGATAAAGTGGCTAGAGATAATGAGATGAGATGAGATATTAATATGCCAAATTTTATTATAAATGATGCTTTATTAATGCTTTAAATATAATGTAGAGTTTTTTAGCAAAAGTGTTAATTTCAGTATAACAGTCTTTTGGTCTTTTCTGTCATACAGTATTTTTAATTTTATTTCATATATTTTTAAAAAATTATTATTCCTGTGAAACACATAATTATAAGAAGGTCTTGAAGTCCACTTTGAGAAAGATGTCTGCTTGCAAATTTCCTGCTGGCTTTAAGCACTAGGCGTTTACCTGAAACACACACTAAATTTCAAGCAGATGAAAAGTTAGAGTCTGAGGACTCCTCCATCTCAGACGAATGTTTTCATCAAGCTCAGGACATTCCACAAAGTTCAGTCAGAGATGGTTCTGGCAATGATGATGGCTGCCTCAGATTTCAGTCCAATAGCCTCTCGTGAAAAGTAGATCTTTCTCACACACATGACACATTGTAAGCTTTTGGCCAATCTTTTGTAAACGGCCTCCATTTTATGTTTAATAGGCCCATTAAAAGGAATTTCAGGTTCAGAGGTAGTGTGAGAAAGAAAATCTCTGTCAGGTTATGGACCCTTTTCACGTGACGTCACGACACGCGGCCGCCATTTTGGACATGTACTACCAGTAGTTTACCACAGCCAGCATTGAGGAACGGCAGCAAAGAAAGTGTTTATTTTCAGCAAGACTTCCATCATGCCACTATATTGTTGTGCACCTGGATGTAGTAACCATCAACAAACAAGGCAAGGGTTATCATTTTATCGGATCCTGGTAGATGCTGACCGACGGAGAAGATGGATAGCGGCCATAAACAGGAAAGATTGGCAGCCCTCGGCATACCAGCGCTTGTGTAGTGACCACTTTGTTGGAGGTAAGACGAATAAAATTAGCCAGAAAAGGCATTACATTGCTGTTAACATTCTGTGGTGGCGAGTGTGTAACCAAATAGGCTAAAATAACCCATTGTAACCTCTTTGTTCTTCTGTAGTAGCTATTAGCTAACGACATTAGTTAGCGTTGTGTTCCTTTGCTGTTGGTAGACTGTAGGACAGATCAGAGGCAGTGTCCTACAAACAGCGCTTAATTTGAGGGGGAGCAAGCCGGAGCGCGCTCTGGAACCTCGGGCGTTGGCTCCGGCAGCTATTTACACTGGATCCGGTGATCCGACACCTCTTTTGACTATGTAACAAAAAAAAAAAAAATAATTAAATAAAAAAATGCAAGTTTATTTAGTGTTAATGTCTGATTTTGATATCTGTCTTGTTGGTGATTTCTCTCATGAAACGACAGCCACAAAATATCTGCAGATGAACTTAATTTGCAGTGTTATTACAAAACATGCCCAGAAGCGCAGCGCAGCGCCGCACCCCCCTCCCCCCTCTTTTTTTCCGCACCGGAGCCGCTCATCCTCTGCACTCCGGGACCTCCCACTTTACAAATTAAGCACTGCCTACAAATAAGTGTTCAAAATAAGAGGAACAGGTATTTGTCTCTTAAATCCAGGCCGTTCCCTGTAATCTGTAACAACGGTTGGAGAAAGTAATGGCAAATAGTGAGTGCACAAACAATAGAAGGTAAACTGTACACAGCGCCAGGGCAGTGTGATGGTATGTCTACTTTTAGATTGTGTTAGCTTATCAATGAACACACTCGTCACTCGACGAGTTTCACGTCTTTACGACGGATACTTAAATGTGTGTTAGGTATTATTGTTGCAGTCTAAGCAGTCATTGTAGCAGCTAGATGAGCGAGAACCGAAAGGGTCTGTGCCATAAACCGTTATTTCTGTACGGCGTTGCTAATGTGTCGTTACTGTTGTTATTTCTCCCTCTGCTCACCCTGTAAATGCCCTACGTCGCTCCTTTTTCTTGTATGTTCTCCGTTTGTCGCCTTCCTCGCATTCAAACCAATTCAAGCCGAAGTCCGCTACATGTCCAAAATGGTGGTCGCGTTTACGAAGGTCATGTGACTGAAAAGGGTCTATAGAAAGGTTAGCATTGCCATAATGCCACACATACCAGGTACGGGAAAACCGCTTTTACGCTTAGCTCGAAGAATGTGTGCTTACACTGCACTGAGTGATTGTGGACAATCCGTCTTTGCAGTGTTTGGATGGCGATTTGACCTGGACTCAACGTGGACGTGAAGCTCGGCTGTACAGTAGAATAAAAAGTCTAAATCTGAGTCTGGGTAAGGTCCTGGAGCTGTTCAGTGCATTCCATAAATGTCTACAAAACATCTAAAATGGTCTAGATGTTTGTTTTTTGTTTATTGTGTTGCCGCTATAATAACAGCTCTATTATGTTTGATTACAGAACTCTTATGTGTAATAACTTTTCATTGTTCTGGCTCATTGCAAATTCCACACATGGTTTTTAACACTAACACACTTGGTATTGCCCTGAATGGAGCTGATAAGTGCTGAACAGCCGTTTGATCCCACTCCTGCTTTCAAAGCGGTGATACCTGATCTGCGCCATTAGGAAGAAGAGCCAATCAGAATGGCTCGCTCGGCGTGTAATGCCTGTATCACGTTGCAGCGATCTGAGAGATATCAGCGGTGTTGGAAAGAAAGGGGAAAACCTGTTTATTGTCAGATGAACTGAAAGCTCTTTATAGCAGCCAGTTGTAGATAAAGGAGGCCCATTTTTGTCTGAGCTGTTTGATCTTCGTTGTAATTAATTCTCTAATTAATCTCAACATTAAACAGTGTTTTCACAGGGAATACTTATAACTAGAAGGGCACTCGGTAGAGTGTAGACCTTCGCCAAGCCACATATTAGAATATCAAGATGTTTACCATGTTTACAACATATGTATCCAGATTTGCATCAAAATCTACTCAATTGTCCCTTGGCCAATGGCTCACCTTTCCTCCAAATTTCATCCAAATCCGTTCCCTGTTTTTTGAGTTATGTTGGGAACAAACAAACTGAGAAACAAACAGAGGCAAAAACATAACCTCCTCTCACAAAGTTGGCGGAGGTAACAAGGACAGGAAAGGAAACCTTAGCAGCAAACTTTAAATCACAAAACACAGTAGAATTTGTTTGTTTAAAAAATATATTCAATATTTAAAATAATATTTCTATTATATTTATTTGGCCTGAGTATTTATTGGGCAGACATTATATATAATTGTCATTCAAATAATTTATTTTAAAAAATCAGAATAATTATTTTCACGAATATATAAAAAAATTGAAAAAGGTCTTCATTCTTGTGTGTTTTGCTACTTTTCTGATGCCATGTACACACGTAGCTGGGTATTTTTAAAACAGAACATCCCCCCCCCCCCCCTCCGTTTATAAAAATGTTTTATCCACACCACCTCATCTTCGAAAAAAATCCCTTCCACACATAACCGAACATCTGCGTTTTCAATCACATTCATAAGCATTCCAAACCTGTAGATGGCGTTATTTCCCCAAATCCTCCCCCCTAATCACATCGCCTGTGCTCTTGGAGCAGTAGTTGGGCTTCTAAAATTAAACATGTAAATAGCACCTGCACAATAATTAACGCTTTCAAGGCACTACTCCGATCCATTACTCTTTAGCTAGCCGCACACTACGCCGATTTTCAGCGTACAGAGCCAACTGAAGTCGCGAGTCAGGCGTAAAGACTAGTTTTCGATGGTACCGACTCATCTCACAGCCGATTCGAAAAACTAATCGGGAGCCAGACTGATCGGCGAGAGTCGCTAGCAATAGCCAATCATATCTTTCGCATATAACACGTGACATCATTAAACACAATTTCTAGCGCGAGAAATACGTGTTGGTAGCACCTAATGCAGGTATATACTGTAATTCCATAGACTGAAGCTTTATCCATAGACACAGTGGGCTGGAAAGCCACTCTGCTCAAGTTGTGTGGCTGAATTCCAAATCGCTTTAACTCCCCTATATAAGTGCACTATTTAAGGTTGGGAATAATAGCTCATGCAGCCTAGATAGTGCGCTACATATTCCGTGTTGTGTCATTTGTAATTCAGCCTGTAGCATCTTCAAGTGTTGGATTTAACAGTAACTATATCCAATAGCCAATCACAAAGCTATTAAGTTGTCACGTGTCGCTTCAATCGCGACTGCACTCGTCAACAGTCGGGGGATATGTGCGTGCCCTGTCGGGAGTCGGCTCTGAAATGGGTCGGTTCGGTACCGCGTGGATCGCCGTAGTGTGCGGCTAGCTTAAGTCCATGCTTAATCTGGCTTCTGCTGTAAACAAAGGTCGCACGTTTGACGTCAGGGCAGATTTGTTGTCATTTTTTTGGCGCAGATTGTGACGTTCTAAAACGCAAACCTCCGGTTATCTCTGTCTACACGAAAAGGCATACACGGAGTTTTCAAAAATCTTCACTTTGCCCGGAGTTTTTTTAAATATTCGTTTTTGATGGTGTTTTCATGTGGATGACAGGCCAAAACGTAGAAAAATATCTTCGATTTAGCAGATACCCGGCTACGTGTGGACGGGGTCTGAATGTGACAGTGGGTTTCTGATTGTCTCTACCAGCTGGTCAGTAGTAGCTACTGAGGACTAAAAAAAAATTGCAATTAAATGACAGTTACATTACACAGCAGCTAAAAGGGTGAAAATAGTTAAAGACAAATTTCCAAATTTTGTTCATGTTGGCTGGGATGAAGTTGATGGAGGTGAGATCACGTCTACCAAAGTACCAGTTGGATTTATCCAACTGCTTACATCAGCTCCTCTTTTACTCCAACTGTTGCAACTGAAGTGACTTCTTTCACTTAGTGTCTTTGTGCCTGAGCATGAGCAAAACTCCATCAAGATGATTGACAATCATGATCTACACCTCTTAGTGTAAAAAAAAAAATGCTGTATGTTTACTCATTTGTGTGATAAAATCTCAAAAATTATATTGCATTACTGGCATTTAGCAGACGCTCTTATCCAGAGTGACATACAACACACCCAGAGCAGCCTGGGGAGCAGTTGGGGATTCTGTGCCTTGTTCAAGGGCACTTCAGCCATTCCTGTTGGTCCAGGGACTCAAACCGGCAACCTTTTGGTCCAGAAGCTGCTTCTCTAACCATTAGGTCATGACTTCCCCGAAAAATGCCACAAAGCTAATCTGATCTTGCCAAGCTTCACCAGTGAACCTCAAAACCCTTAATGGTTTTCAGCTGCATGTAGGCAGTTACATCAGAGAACCAGACGCCATATGCCATATGCTGATTCTGCAGGTTTTAGTCTCATACTCTGGTTATCAGTGTCGCTCTTTAAACTAGCTGGAAAGTCAAAATTGCTTTGGCATGCAAACAAGCCACTTACTTTTCCATCAGCACCATGATGCTGGAAATGTGTACAAATTACACAATACGACTTTCATGATTGGGTGGCACCAGTGGTGTAGTGGTTAGCACTGTCGCCTCACAGCAAGAAGGTCCTGGGTTCGAGCCCAGTGGCTGGCGAGGGCCTTTCTGTGCAGAGTTTGCATGTTCTCTCCGTGTCCGCGTGGGTTTCCTCCGGGTGCTCCGGTTTCCCCCACAGTCCAAAGACATGCAGGTTAGGTTAACTGGTGACTCTAAATTGACCGTAGGTGTGAATGTGAGCATGAATGGTTGTCTATGTGTTAGTCCTGCAATGACCTGGCGACTTGTCCAGGGTGAACCCCGCCTCTCGCCCATAGTCAGCTGGGATGGGCTCCAGCTTGCCTGCAACCCTGTAGAACAGGATAAGTGGCTACAGATAATGGATGGATGGACTTTCATGATTCATGATTTGTGTAAAAACAAAAGCTCTGTGGAAACTAATCTTTGTTATTTCTTTTTACGATTTTCTAACATTAGCGATAATCATTGTTGATGTTGCTGGAGCCTGTTGACCAGTATACAACCTGACACGCCCTACACAACTGTCATAGTCTCATCTCATCTCATCTCATCTCATCATCTCTAGCCGCTTTATCCTGTTCTACAGGGTCACAGGCAAGCTGGAGCCTATCCCAGCTGACTACGGGCGAAAGGCGGGGTACACCCTGGACAAGTCGCCAGGTACAACTGTCATAGTTTTATACAAATATATTGAAGCTAGCAATGCTAAAATGCTTCCTAAAAGTGGGTCTTTTTTACACTTGAATCTGTGTTGCCAGGAGTTTTAAGCATTTCAAGTGCTCCTCTAACTAACATTCCAGTTGAGATCAAATTTGAAGAGCTTTCCTAACAAACGATTCCTCTTAATTTCTGTGGAGAGCTTGTGTTTATACAGGAAGAGTGTAAATATATCTCGAACAATCACTGTTTGTTTATCAAGCCCATGAGGCCTCCATTGGGAACCACGTTTCCAAAATGGTATCAGGTACAGTGATGCAGTGATGCTTATCACATTGAATAGTCTCAAGGCTGAAATTCACCTCTGTGCCATGCATAGTGTGTGTTAATCATCAGGTTCTGACCACAGGATGATGGTAACGGAATATTTTCACTTGTTTTATTTTGCAAACCTCATGTCCAGTGTATAAACCCTTCTATATGTCACTGGATCACTGGATTCCTGCTTTGGGAATAATCTGAACTGGATACTGCCGTAATCATAAACTACTCCTGATTTATCTTCACATCCTTTTAACACACTCTGTACTGTTTGTCTTTATTGTAAACTGTACACTGTAATGATTTATAATCTGACTCTCTGGTGTCTCCCAGAAGACATCGGGTTCCCTTGTGAGTCTAGTTCCGCTCAAGAGTTTTTCCTTACGACTTGCTTCTGGTTTGTTCATTAGGGATCTATTCTAAAAAGAAACCAAAAAATTTATTTGCAAATGTTAATGCACAGTTACTTTACACACTGCAACCCTGCTATAACAAACTATGAACTTTTGCATATAACAAACTAAGTTCGTGTTCCATGCCTTTTATGACAATGCGCCGGAGTCTTAAAAAAAAAAAACCATCACTGAGCCATGTGTTTCTCTTCCCACCAGAGACAAACAATAAGTAATCAAGTCCACAGTCAATTTAACAATACGTGTTAACATTATAAAACAAAGGCTTAACTAACCTAGCTTAAGTGTCAATTACTAACAATTATCAAAAATGGCAATCATTGTCTTCAAAAAATCCCTTAAAAGGACTTTATTTTATGAGCTAAAATCAGTTTTACTTGATTCTTTACTCCATAAGCATTGCTGTCACGGCTACTTGTTGTCATGTCCATGCGTGTTGACGCTCTTGAGCGTCATTAGGACTAATTACCATGCACCTGTTCCAGATTAGAGCACAATCACAGCGTGTGTTTATAAGAACTCCCTAAACACACAGACTTTGTGAAGTATACATGCTGTACTGAGTGTCTCACATTACCAAGCCTTTGCATCCATGTATTGATTTACTGGTTTTAACTTGCTTTTGTATTTTGGACTTAGTCTTTGTGATTACCTCTGATATTCTGTTTGTGCCTCACTTGACCATTGCCCATTTCATGAATCTGCCTCTGTCTTATGTATTTGAACTGTTTGCCTGCCTGTTTTAAATAAACACTCTTCCTGAATACTTTCCGTTGAAGGCAAACTTCATATCCTGAAATATCTAAAGCGTAGTGAGAAAGCAATGAATTTGTCTAATGAATATGGTATCCCAAAAAATTCAGTTTCAACTTTCAAAGCAAAAGAAAAGGAGCCCTGAGACTTCATCCATAACTGCAAAAAACATGATGTGCTGAAAAGAAAGAAGATGCAGCAAGCAAATGACGGCAAGTGGGACTTATTTTCTTTACTTTGTAAATATGCAAGTGATGGTTGGTTGGTTGGTTGGTTGGTTGGTTATCTGTTTGGAGTCAGTTGACACATCAGACATGTGTATGACTAGCTGTCTTCAGCAGAGCTCTCCATTCAGCACGGTCTTGAGTTGCCTCCTCTGCGATATTCCATAGCTTCAAATCAGCACAGACAGATTCTTTCCAGCTTTTTCGAGGTCAGCCATGGTTGTTCAGTCCTTCAACTTCCATGGTAGTACATCTGTTGATCCAAGAATTACTGCATTGGACATGTCCAAACCAATGGAGACGATTGCATCTGAGGACAGTGTCAAGGCGACAGAGGTTCAGCATCCGCAGAAGAGAAGACGTGCTAATTCGTATTCCTCTTTTGACATTGCATATCCATAAAAGCATGGCTCTTTCATTACACTCAAGCCATTTTTGGTCATCTCTTCGTAGTGCCCAACATTCAGAACCATATAACATTGTGCTACACACATAACAGCTGTATAGTTGACCACAGGTATGAAGTGAGACAGCTTTGCAGGTTAACAATGGCAGCAGCTCTCTAAACTTTCCCCAAGCAGAACAAGTTCTGATAATCGTTGCCAGTTCACAACCACCTCCTGGGCAGATACCATCACCAAGGTATACGAAGCTATTGACGACCTCAAGTTTGCTACCTGCCAACATTACCTCACTGCATGGTCTTGCATCAATCAGCCAAGCTCCTCCGAGACAACACTGACACTTGTAATCTGGGTTTTCATCTAACCTCCCCTGTACACCAGAACATCTTTTGTGTACCCACATTTTGCAACCACTACAGAAAATTGAATTCTGGCCAACGCCTTTTCTGCACACACCACAAGGATACTTTCCAGAGATTCTCAGTGTGTTTAGGTCATTACCAGAAATCATGACTTTTGTCTTCCCCATGTTGACTTTCAGGCCCTTTTCCTCAAGACCAACCTTCCAGTGGTTCAGCTTCTCAAGTAGTTCATCCAGGGATTCTGGGATTATGACCAGGTCATCAGCACAAAGTATCTCCCAAGGACAACCAACCTGAAACTCTCTTGATAAGGCCTCTAACACAATTATAAACAACAGGGGACTCAAACCAGATCCTTGATGGACCCCAACCATCAACTCGAACTCTTCACTGAGTGAGTTGTTGACCCGCACCCGACTGTTTGCACCACTATACATGGCTTGTACCACTTTGACAATCCATTCAGGTACCCCAATGACCCGCATCGCCCACCACAGCATTCTTCAGGGGACCCTATCCCCCGAAGTGAATTAAGCATAAATATAAATTAAACACAGTTGGTCTTATTTTACATAAGAGAGAGTGTTTGGTGTGACCATTTCAGTCTTACAAACTTTTCAGTAAAAGGAATTATTTGGAGGTCCCTCAAGGACTTTGTTACAGCGAGGTTGCAGTGTATTTTTACATTACATTAATGACATTTAGCAGACACTCTTATCCAGAGCAGCCTGGAGCAGTTGGGGTTTAGGTGCCTTGCACACACAGCAAGATCTAGAGCTACACACAGATTTTCAATGATGTTCAAGTCAGAGGACCTGACTGTCACATTTGGTTCTATAAATTGAAAAAGAACTTTATTTAGCACATGTACACTTAAGCACAGTGAAATTCCTCTCTGAAGGAGTGAACATATAAGTGAGCAGTGAGCACACACACATACCCAGAGCAGTGGGCAGCTATGCTACAGTGCCCAGGGAGCAGTTGGGGGTTAGGGGCCTTGCTCAAGGACACTTCCCCAAGGCTACCTCATGTTAACTGAACCTGCATGTTTTTGGACTGTGGGGGGAAACTGGAGCACCCAGAGGAAATCCATGCAGACACGGGGAGAACATGCAAACTCCACACAGAAAGGCTCCTGTTGGCCACTGGGCTTGAACCCAGAACCTTCTTGCTGTGAGGTGACGGTGCTAACCACCACGCTGCCCAGATATCTACTGGAATCCATTCTTGTATCCAACCATGCACCAAACATACCCTTGGTGATTGTGACTAAAGAGTTTCATTTTCATTACATCATTCCACAGCACTTGTAAAATGCCTCAGGATTATTGAGCTCTTAGCAGCTTTCAGACCAAACAATTCAAGGGACTTCTTCAGAGGAACTACCCACTGTGGGGCTCCCCCAACCTTCAACTATGTACCGTACCTTCAAGGGCTTTTTTCTGTTTGCATTTGCACCATCAGTAGGAACACTGAAGTGATGTACACAGGATTGCTAGCGAGATGTTAGCAGGAAATGCTAGTGAAGGTTTTTATATTTTACTTCGACGTGTCAAAATCATGCTGTATTTCCTCCATCATATATACAACCCCGATTCCAAAAAAGTTGGGACAAAGTACAAATTGTAAATAAAAATGGAATGCAGTAATTTACAAATCTCAAAAACTGATATTGTATTCACAATAGAACATAGACAACA
This sequence comes from Neoarius graeffei, assembly GCF_027579695.1. NCBI lineage: Eukaryota > Metazoa > Chordata > Actinopteri > Siluriformes > Ariidae > Neoarius > Neoarius graeffei. The sequence continues at coordinate 79,289,806 of NC_083581.1, read as the reverse complement.
TATCAAATGTTGAAAGTGAGACATTTTGAAATTTCATGCCAAATATTGGCTCACTTGAAATTTCATGACAGCAACACATCTCAAAAAAGTTGGGACAGGGGCAATAAGAGGCTGGAAAAGTTAAAGGTACAAAAAAGGAACAGCTGGAGGACCAAATTGCAACTCATTAGGTCAATTGGCAATAGGTCATTAACATGACTGGGTATAAAAAGAGCATCTTGGAGTGGCAGCGGCTCTCAGAAGTAAAGATGGGAAGAGGATCACCAATCCCCCTAATTCTGCGCCGACAAATAGTGGAGCAATATCAGAAAGGAGTTCGACAGTGTAAAATTGCAAAGAGTTTGAACATATCATCATCTACAGTGCATAATATCATCAAAAGATTCAGAGAATCTGGAAGAATCTCTGTGCGTAAGGGTCAAGGCCGGAAAACCATACTGGGTGCCCGTGATCTTCGGGCCCTTAGACGGCACTGCATCACATACAGGCATGCTTCTGTATTGGAAATCACAAAATGGGCTCAGGAATATTTCCAGAGAACATTATCTGTGAACACAATTCACCGTGCCATCCGCCGTTGGCAGCTAAAACTCTATAGTTCAAAGAAGAAGCCGTATCTAAACATGATCCAGAAGCGCAGATGTCTTCTCTGGGCCAAGGCTCATTTAAAATGGACTGTGGCAAAGTGGAAAACTGTTCTGTGGTCAGACGAATCAAAATTTGAAGTTCTTTATGGAAATCAGGGACGCCGTGTCATTCGGACTAAAAAGGAGAAGGACGACCCGAGTTGTTATCAGCGCTCAGTTCAGAAGCCTGCATCTCTGATGGTATGGGGTTGCATTAGTGTGTGTGGCATGGGCAGCTTACACATCTGGAAAGACACCATCAATGCTGAAAGGTATATCCAGGTTCTAGAGCAACATATGCTCCCATCCAGACGACGTCTCTTTCAGGGAAGACCTTGCATTTTCCAACATGACAATGCCAAACCACATACTGCATCAATTACAGCATCATGGCTGTGTAACAGAAGGGTCCGGGTACTGAACTGGCCAGCCTGCAGTCCAGATCTTTCACCCATAGAAAACATTTGGTGCATCATAAAACGGAAGATACGACAAAAAAGCCCTAAGGCAGTTGAGCAACTAGAATCCTACATTAGACAAGAATGGGTTAACATTCCTGTCCCTAAACTTGAGCAACTTGTCTCCTCAGTCCCCAGACGTTTACAGACTGTTGTAAAGAGAAAAGGGGATGTCTCACAGTGGGAAACATGGCCTTGTCCCAACTTTTTTGAGATGTGTTGTTGTCATGAAATTTAAAATCACCTAATTTTTCTCTTTAAATGATACATTTTCTCAGTTTAAACATTTGATATGTCATCTATGTTCTATTCTGAATAAAATATGGAATTTTGAAACTTCCACATCATTGCATTCCGTTTTTATTTACAATTTGTACTTTGTCCCAACTTTTTTGGAATCGGGGTTGTACACTCAGTAAAGCCTGGACTTCACTGTCAGTCCATTTGTTCGTGTTTTTTTTCCTCCACTTGTTAACAACAGGTCATTTGTTAAGACCTGTTGTTTACGTGGCTAATGATTTACACAAATTTTAAGAAAAATGGAATTTGATGGTGCTGCATTGGCTTGGGTTCAACCAATCACTGTACACTTACTGTATGTCTGGACCAGTCACAGTACAGTTACATCATTCATGGTTTCTCTTGTGCTGGGAGAGTACCTCCCCTGAAGTAGGAGCTAAAAACATCCCTCAAAACAGTGTTCTAAGAACTACCATCATTCTCACTTCCTGCAGTGCAGCCACATAAAAAAGGGGAACTTCCTCCATCAGTTCTAAGAACTATAAAAAATGTCCTCTGGTTCGAAAGTGCTGATTCTTTTACATGCATCATGTACTCACTTTTGTGGTGAGGTCGCAGGTTTCCCCGATGACTCTTCCATGCAGATCATGTAACATTGAACAGTAGAATGATGCACCACCACCCCTCTGCTAGCTAATCCTTCCTGCAGGTCTTTAGTGTCATATGGGGGGATTTGTTTTGCCTTTCTGCCCCACATACAGGCAGTTCTGAGAGATTTTCTTGTCTTCCAGATCTTGCCCCAACTTCCAAACTTCTCCTTATAGTCCATTTCTTAAGGACAGTTCAGATGGTGTAAATTGCTAGAAGTATTTTGATGTCGTTTTATAGCTTTGTAGGCATCAGTCAGATTAAGTTTCAGATCCTTAGTCTGCTGTTTAGAGGAACCTTCAAATAACCCGTGGATGTTGAGTGTTTGCAGAAGGTTCTGAATTACATTCGTTCCCTCTATCAGTGTGTGTCTGTCCACAATCATAAAACAATCACACTAAGTACAGAAGTGTGATCTATTGGGGGGGAGCATTAAATTTTTTAAGAACAAATTGTACTGTTTGTGGTGGAATGTCAGCATCTCCAGTGTTTCATTTTCACTGGTTTAAAGAGAAGAACATGTCTACCTGATAACCTACAGCACTTTTACACCTTTAGTTCGAAACATACTGTAGTCACATTAACACTGGGCTTTAAATCAGCAATGTGGCTCTGAGTAGCTGTTTACTACATTCTTTCCAAGGTGTGTGTGGGTGTTTACTCTTTATCTTTTTATTGCTTGCACAGTGTCCCTGTTCCTTATTCTCCTGTTTTCTTTTTGAGGGAATTTTGGCGAGATGGTGGCTGTGGATCTTTCAGCAAATCTGAAATCACACCTGCCAGATGATGTCATAAAGGGGTGTAACTGCAACTGACCAATCAGCATGCTTGATTCAAATCAAATTCAGTGGAACTGCACACCGAATAGAATCCTAACACACACACACACACACACTTTCTCCATCACTCTTCATTTTTAGTCATGTCTTCTTCTCTCTCCACACTGTAAAAAATGATTTGTTGTTTTAACTTAAAGTTAGTGCAAGGGTTGCCTTAAGGGCTGCCTTAAAATTTTGAGTTCACTGAAATTAATATAGTAAGTTCACAACAATTTAACTTACTATGTTAATTCCAGTGAACTCAAAATTTTAAGGCAGCCCTTAAGGCAACCCTTGCACTAACGTTTTTAAGTTAAAACAACAAATATTTTTTTACAGTGCATCTTTTCCTCTCTCCCATTTTTCCCATTCCACTATCCTTTTTTCTTTTCTTGCTATATACTTTCTTTTTCTTTTCATCACTCTTCCTTCATGTCTTCTTCCTGCTTTTGTCTGTCTTTTTCTTCCTCCCATTTTTGAATTCCTCTATTTTCTTAAGTCATCTCCTTTACTCTCTTTGTCTTTCTCTTTCTCCCATTTTTGAATGCCTCTATTATTTATTCATTTATTTATTTCTCCATCACTCTTTCCTTTTAGTCATGCCTTCTTCCCTCTTTTTAACGGTCTCTCTCCCATTTTTGAATGTCTCCATTCTTCTTTCTTTTCTTCCTCTATTCTTTTTCTTTCTCCATCACTCTTTCCTTTTAGTCATGTCTTCTTCCCTCTCTTCATCCCATTTTTCCCATTCCTCTATCCTTTCTTTCTTTCTTCATCACTCTTCCCTTTTCGTCATCTCCTTCGATCTCTTTGTCTGTCTTTCTCTTTCTCCCATTTTGAATGTCTCCATTCTTTTTCTTTGCTTCCCCTATTATTTCTTTCTTTCTTTCTTTCTTTCCTTTTAGTCATGTCTTCTTCCCTCTTTTTTGTCTCTCTCTTTATCCCATCTTTCTTTCTTTCTTTCTTTCTTTCTTTCTTTCTTTCTTTCTTTCTTTCTTTCTGTTTTCACTCTCTATTCTTCCTTGGTCCCCACCATCCTCATCACTTCACTAATTAGCTCAAACATTGGCACATCAAACTGTTTTTTCTCCTTTAAACTTTCTTCCCTCTTTCTATCACATTTCATTTCGTGTAAACACGCTTCCCTGCAGAAGCTGTAGGTCTAATTCCCTGATTAAAACAATTTTCACTCTTTCACTCCCACAAACTTTTCTTGATTGGATTCTTTCCCTCTACTTTTCTCATTAGAATACCAAAGGATTTTCCTGCATCGTACTTCTCCGAGGCCACGTGTTAACAATTTGCAGTGTTTATATCTGCACCTTCAAACCTTTAACCTTTCGGGTGAAAAGACACACAGCAGATCAGTTCGATGTTTATGCTAAAATCCGATTTGAATCCATGTGGTACACAAGGCATGCTGTTCTGAAGCAGATTAGTGCTATAGGCGTTTAGACTGAAACTGTTTAAACTCCCTGCACTTTTTGTACACAGTTGGTACTTGGGTAAAAGGAAAATCCTGTCTCATGTGAATGTGGTTTGACCATGCACTGTTGTTTCTCACAGATGTTTACAGCTGCTGTCAAACACGGTTCACGGGAGAAAACGCCATGTCGGCTTGGGATCAAAGAAAAACCTCCAAAGCTGCACCGACACGCTCTCCCTATTGTAAATGAGTAACAGGGTATGGATGAGGGGCGGGGTTAAGTTAAAGGGTGGGTTTAGTGTATATAGACTACGTTCATGCTGCAAAACTAAAATGTTCTGTTCTGATCATTTTGGACTCAAATGCATTTTTTTCCTCCATAATACACTCCACATGATGAAGTGTTAATAACAAAAGGACAATGATAAACCTGAAAACATTGATTTGGTGACATTTTCTGGAAGGAGACAATTGTTTAACATTTACAGACAGAGTCTCCAGAGTCAGTGCTTTGTAACAGTCAGCAGGTTTTCAGGGAACAACAATTTATAGCAGTTATAATGTACAACCCCAATTCCAAAAAAGTTGAGATGCTGGGTAAAACATGAATAAAAACAGAATGTGAAGATTTGCAAATCATAGAAACCCTGTATTTCATTGGAAATAGTACAAAGACAACATGTCAAATGCTGAAACTGAGAAATTTTATTGTTTTTTGAAAAATATATTTTGAATTTGATGTCAGCAACACATTTCAGAAAAGTTGGTACAGGGCAACAAAAGACTGAAAGTTGTGTAATGCAAGCAAGCAAATAAATAAATAAATAATTTGGTTAATTATTAACAGGGCGGTACGGTGGTGTAGTGGTTAGTACTGTCGCCTCACAGCAAGAAGGTCCTGGGTTCGAGCCCCGGGGCTGGCGAGGGCCTTTCTGTGTGGAGTTTGCATGTTCTCCCCGTGTCCGCGTGGGTTTCCTCCGGGTGCTCCGGTTTCCCCCACAGTCCAAAGACATGCAGGTCAGGTTAACTGGTGACTCTAAATTGAGCGTAGGTGTGAATGTGAGTGTGAATGGTTGTCTGTGTCTATGTGTCAGCCCTGTGATGACCTGGCGACTTGTCCAGGGTGTACCCCGCCTCTCGCCTGTAGTCAGCTGGGAAAGGCTCCAGCTCGCCTGCGACCCTGTAGAACAGTTTGATAAAGCGGCTAGAGATAATGAGATGAGATGAGATTAATTATTAACAGGTCAGTAACATGATTGGGTATAACAAAAGCATCCCAGAATGGGGGAGTCTCTCAGAAGTAAAGATGGGGAAGGGTTCACCACTCTGTGAAAGACTGTGTAGGCAAACAGTGCATGATATACCGTACACGTTTCAGAGCAATATGCTGCCATCCAGACTAAATCTTTTTCAGGGAAGACCTTCCTTCTTTCAGCAAGACAATGCCAAACCGCATTCTGCATGTATTAAAACTACATGGTTCCATAGTAAAAGAGTCTGGGTGCTAAACTGGTCTGCCTGCAGTCCAGACCTGTCTCCCATTTAAAACATTTGGCACATTATGAAGCACAAAATACAACAAAGGAGACCCTGAACTGTTGAGCAACTGAAATTGTATATCAGGCAAGAATGGGACAACATTTCTCTTTAAAAACTACAGCAGTTGGTCTCCTCAGTTCCCAAACATTTACAGAGTGTTATTAAAAGTAGAAGTGATGCAACACAGTGGTAAACACGCCCCTGTCCCAACTTTTTTGAAACGTGTCGCTGACATGAAATTCAAAATGAGCAGATATTAAAAAAAAATAAAATAAAATTTCTCAGTTTCAAAGTTTGATATGTTGTCTTTGTACTATTTTCAATGAAATATAGGATTTCCAAGATTTGCAAATTATCACATTGTTTTTATTTACAGTTTACACAGCATTCTAACTTTTTTGGAATTTGGGTTGTAAGTCATAACAGGAATGAACTCATTTCATGGATGTTCACATAATTAAATGTAACTATAAAAGGATAAAATGTACAGTATGACCTGTTGTACTTTATAAATCATTGGCACGTCATTGGAGTAACCACTGTGGTGAAAACAAACCAAATTAAATAGAAAATGTCCCAAAAGAATAATGGGACTTTGATTCAAACTCAGAAAACACAGTGTGGAAATCTCTGAACCGTAGTGTTTCACATCACTGACACTGCGTGTCTTTGCTCTCGATTCTTAGGACATTCTTCCAGTCAGCTAAAGGACACATCACATTCCCACCAACACTGTGAAGCGATATACAGAAGAGAGATGCTTTATAGAACACAAAGAGGAGTGTGTGTCCAGGAAAAACTCTGGTTAACCTCAACATGGCTGGCACTTCATCTCTTTTTTTCCAACTTGATGGCCGCAAACTAGAATTGTTGGCTACATCACAGAACATCATCCAGTCTCAGTGCTGGGTTTTGTCTCCAGTGTGGATATGGAGGGATGCCAGAGTCCTTGAAGAAAGATAAAACAATATCATTGTGACATGGATACAGTGGGGTTTTACTGCAAAGTGCACTAGTAAATGCACTACTCTATTATTATACACAGCCGAAAGATAGACACACAGACTCATAGCCAGCTAGCTCAAAAAAGAAACCAAAAAAAAAACCAGCAGATTGACAGACAGCCAGACAGAAAGAATGCTGTATAAAGACTGCAGCTACAGTGGCATGCAAAAGTTTGGGCACACTTACTGAAAATGCCTGTTACTGTAAATAGTTAAGTGAGCAGAAGATGAACTGATCACCAAAAGGCATAAAGGTAAAGACGACACATTTCTTTTCAGTGTTTTCTGCAAGATTTGTGTATTATTTTTGTTTGGTACAATTGGAGAGGGGCGGCACGGTGGTGTAGTGGTTAGCGCTGTCACCTCACAGCAAGAAAGTCTGGGTTCGAGCCCCGTGGCCGGCGAGGGCCTTTCTGTGTGGAGTTTGCATGTTCTCCCCGTGTCCGCATGGGTTTCCTCCGGGTGTTCTGGTTTCCCCCACAGTCCAAAGACATGCAGGTTAGGTTAACTGGTGACTCTAAATTGAGCGTAGGTGTGAATGTGAGTGTGAATGGTTGTCTGTGTCTATGTGTCAGCCCTGTGATGACCTGGCGACTTGTCCAGGGTGTACCCCGCCTTTTGCCCGTAGTCAGCTGGGATAGTCTCCAGCTTGCCTGCGACCCTGTAGAACAGGAAAATGTAAAAGATGAAAATAAAAAATTGTTTTTCCTTAAAATATAAAGGGAATGAGTCATCTTTAACTTTATGCCTTTTGGAGATCATTTCATCTTCAACTTGCTTAACTGTTCACAGTAACAGCAATTTTGACCAGGGGTGCCCAAACTTTTGCCTACCACTGTAAGCTGCTCATCATTACAGGTTTAACTGAACCAGACGTTGTGTTAACGAGGAAACCAAAACATTGTGACCTTTCCAAATTGATGACTCACACTGCCACGAAGGAATTTCCTCAATCTGTTGTAATTAAACCTGTTTGTCATTAAACTCCATCTCATCTCTGTGTGAGCAAACTGCTCAGGCTTTATGCCTTACATGATAAGTCGATAAGTGTTTCCACCCGGAGAGAAATTAAACCCTAACAACTAATGAATACTTCCACACTTAGAAACTCATCTCATCTCATTATCTGTAGCCGGTTTATCCTGTCCTACAGGGTCGCAGGCAAGCTGGAGTCTATCCTAGCTGACTACGGACGAAAGGCAGGGTACACCCTGGACAAGTTGCCAGGTCATCACAGGGCTGACACATAGACACAGACAACCATTCACACTCACATTCACACCTACGCTCAATTTAGAGTCACCAGTTAACCTAACCTGCATGTCTTTGGACTGTGGGGGAAACCGGAGCACCCGGAGGAAACCCACGCGGACACGGGGAGAACATGCAAACTCTGCACAGAAAGGCCCTCGCCGGCCACGGGGCTCGAACCCGGACATTCTTGCTGTGAGGCAACAGCGCTAACCACTACACCACCGTGTCGCCCCACTTGAAAACTGCTTATGTGAAACAAAACTAGCTTTTTATAAGTGCAGTTTAGGAGGGTTAATTCAGGAGATTATCTGAATGAAGAGTTACGATCATTCAAAGACAATGATGTCCACATTCTGGATCCAGAAGACAATCTAGAAATGTGATACAGTCTGAAAAAAATACACTGCAAACTGGCCTAATGGTTAGCATATCCGCCTCTTGACCAGGAGGTCGTGAGTTCTACCAAAGACCAACCACAAAAAATGGTACCTACTGCCATCTGGCGAGGCGCCACAATACAGATGTGAGTAGGGAGTCAAACTCTTGAGGTTACCAGAGGATCCGCCCCCACTGTAACCCAAGCTCTGTAATAGGCGAGAGGCCAAGGGCTATTGAAACGGAGATCAGCACTGCCTGTTGTGCTTTGTGGCATGGGAAGGACTTTGACTTGATGAAAAAATACACTCAATTCCAGAGGTTTACAGTACACCTGCTTGGGTAGTTTTTGTAAAATAATTTATTTATTTATTTGCTAAAACACTTACAATAAGTCTTCCCAAACTGTTTGAGCAAAAGCCCCCAAATGGACCCCATTTACCCCTTTTCCACTGACAGGGAACTGGTTCCTTTCATGCACCAAATTTTTAACCATTCAGAGCATTTCAACCCAAAATAAATTGGATCAGATCCTGAAAAGTTGGTTACGTTACAGGTATTCTTATCCAGAGCGACATACAACACACCCAGAGCAACCTGGTGAGCAGTTGGGGGTTTGGTGCCTTGCTCAAGGGTGCTTCAGCCATTCCTGCTGGTCCAGGGAATCAAACCGGTGCCTTTTTGGTCCCAAAGCTGTTTCTCTAACCATTAGGTCATGGCTTCCCCATAGTTTGGTTCCAAAATATAGCTGGGTGTGTCATTGGTTTGGAGAGGAAGCACAGCACAGCAATGGAGAATACAATGGTAAAGGATACATCTTCAAAAAAAAAATGGAACCAAAACAAATATCTGTAATAACAGATCAAAAGCTCATAGGTAATCAGTGCATGCCGACATCTTGCTTCTGCTGCTTACCGTACATCTGCTATCCATTGTGCAACACCTTCCATTCGTGACACATTCTTGATTACAGTGATTCTGCTCAAAACTGGTGAAAATGGGGACTGGGTCTCTAACTGGCACCAAGGTTCAAGGAATCTTGAATGGACCTGGTTCAAAAACCTGATCCCTGTTGGTTAAAAAAAACAGTAATTGTGGATTTTCTGTCACTCTGAGCTTTGAACACCCTAAATTTTTTATTCATGATTTATAATTCTGGGCAGCACAGTGGTGTAATGATAAGCACTGTTGCCTCACAGCAAGAAGGTCCTGGGTTTGAGCCCAGTGGCTGACGAGGGTCTTTCTGTGCGGAGTTTGCATGTTCTCCCCGTGTCCGCGTGGGTTTCCTCCGGGTGCTCCGGTTTCCCCCACAGTCCAAAGACATGCAGGTTAGGTTAACTGGTGACTCTAAATTGGCCGTAGGTGTGAATGTGAGTGTGAATGGTTGTCTGTGTCTGTGTCAGCCCTGTGACGATCTGGTTACTTGTCCAGGGTGAACCCCGCCTCTCACCCATAGTCAGCTGGGATAGGCTCCAGCTTGCCTGCGACCCTGTACAGGATAAGCAGCTACAGATAATGGATGGATTTATAATTCTGGACTACTGTAACATTTCAACATTTTATCCCATTGGAAACATACACTCACTGCCCTCTTTCTTAAGAACACATCTGCACATTCCTCCAGTTAGCTAAACAGCCAATCATGTGGTAGCAGCACAATGCAAAAGAAAAAAAAAATCATGCAGCTTTTGATCTTTTACAGGTCAAAATCTTCAGTTAATATTCACATCAAACCTCAGAATGAAGAAAAAGTGTGAACTCTGTGACCTTGATTGGATTTTGGCTGTTGGTTGGGCTGGTTTGAGTCGATTATACATGTCTTTTTGCTCACATGCTTCAAACACTAGATAATGAATAAAACATGATGGGGAATGTTGTGTTAGGAAAATAATTGACGTGAAGCAGAGAAGCCTGGTTTATAGTTTGCGTGCATATGGAGAAGCACTGACGATGTGAGCGGCATTGTTCACACGCTCACCTGCATATCTTATGTACATCTGGAGGATTAAAAGTGACATCTACATACTACTGACACACTAGAGCCAAAACATCCCTGGCTTTATGGTTCCCAAGTTGGACTGTAAACTGTTTAGAGATTTCATGCACATTGCTGAGCTCTGCCAAACACACTGACGAGCTGTGTCTCTTTCAGAACTTTCCACTGTCATCATGATTGTTGTCATTATCTATGTCAAAAAATCAATGGTCAATCTCTGAGCTTACTTTAAAAAACAAATGAGTAAAGCTAGAAAATTTATGAAGACTGCTATACAAAACTGAAGTACAGGTAGGTCAAAATTTTTTTTTTAAGTCATAGACTGTAATAGGAAACACTAACTATAATCGGAAAACTGGTTAGTAATCAATAACAGTTGAGAATAGTCTATAAGTACGTGATGTGAGAACACTAATTTGTTTGAATAAAAGACTAAAATAGAATAGAATAGAATAGAATAATATTTATTGTCATTGTACCGGGAGATACAACGAAATTGAGGGTGCTCCCACAGAGCCACCATACACCAGAAAATAAAATGCACATTAGAGACACAGAATATACAATAAAAAATGTCAGGGAATAAAAACGTCAGGGAGTTAATTATAGTCTCAAAATTGAGACATAAAATGTGCAATTTGCAGATAAAAAGCAATAAATATAAAGTACTTAAACAAGAAGCGGAGGTAGATTTGTTGGTTGTTGGGGTGGTGTTTATGTGAGTCCATTTGTGAGAGAGTGTGTGTGTATGTGTCCGTTGTTGTTGGCAGTCCTGATGGCCCATGGGAAGAAGCTGTTTGTCAGTCTGCTGGTGTGGGACTTTATTGACCTGAAGCGTCTCCCCGAGGGCAACAGATCAAACAGGGGGTGGGCAGGGTGTGAGGGGTCTCCTGTGATGGCCTTGGTTCTTCTGAGGCAGCGGGATGTGGAGATGTGTTCCAGGGTGGGCAGAGGGCAGCCGATGATTTTTTGGGCGGTGTTTATGACCCTCTGCACCGCCTTCCTATCCACAGCTGTGGACCCTGCGTACCAGACACCACGTCAGCACGCTCTCCACAGAGGAGTGATAGAAGGCCAGCAGCAGCTTAGTGTCCAGGTTGTTCTTCCTGAGAACACGCAGAAAGTGCAGCCGCTGCTGAGCCCTCTTTACTAGGGCCCTGATGTTAAAAGTCCAGGTGTGGTCAGCGGAGATGTGGGTGCCCAGAAACTTGAAGGTGGTGACAGTTTCCACCCGTTCTCCATTTATGAGGAGGGGGGCGTGGTCCTGTCTTTTCTTCCTGAAGTCCATGATGAGTTCTTTTGTCTTTTGGACGTTCAGGGTCAGGTTGTTCTCTGAGCACCAGAGCGACAGTTTCTCTACCTCAGCCCTGTACGATGTCTCGTCCTCACCACAGATGAGTCCAACCACGGTGGTGTCATCCGCATATTTTATAATGTGGTTGGTTGGGTGGGTTGGTGAGCAGTCATGGGTGTACAGGGCGTAGAGTAGAGGGCTCAGGACACATCCTTGAGGGGACCCAGTGCTGAGTGTGAGTGTGGAGGAGTGGTGGGAACCGAGTCTTACAGTCTGTGGGCGACTCGTCAGGAAGTTTTTAATCCAGTTGCATATGGGGAGAGGGATCTGTAACTGCATGAGTTTGTTGAAGAGAATGTCCGGGATGATAGTATTAAACGCAGAGCTGTAGTCCACGAAGAGCATCCTCACATAGCTCTTCTTGTTCTCCAGGTGGCTCAGCGCTGTATGGAGTGTCAGGGCGATGGCATCCTCCGTAGACCGATTTGCCCTGTATGCAAACTGGTGAGGGTTGAAGGAGGGAGGGAGGCAGTCTCTGATGTGCTGGGAGACCGATCGCTCTAAACACTTCATGATTACAGACGTCAGGGCTATTGGTCTGTAATCGTTGAGGCTATCTATGGCAGGTTTTTTGGGGATGGGGATGATGGTGGAGGCCTTCAGACATGTAGGGACGGTGGCATGTGTCAGGGAGAGGTTAAAGATCTTGGTGAGGATCCCTGCCAGTTGGTCTGCACATGCTTTAATCACTGCCCCTGGGATACCATCCGGACCAGCAGCTTTCCTGGGGTTCACTGCTCTCAGGTTTTTCCTCACCTCGTGCTCCAAGAGAGAAAGAAGTGGGGTGCTGGAATCAGGGGGAGGCAGTGATTGGAGGTTTGTGGTGGTGGTCTCAAACCGGGCAAAGAAGTTGTTCAGCTCCTCTGCCAGTGTGCTGCTGCTGGGGGAGGCGGGAGGGGTTTGGCCTTTGTAATTGGTTAGGGCCTGGATGCCCCTCCACATCTGTCGTGGGTTGTTGTCCTCCAGGTATCCCTCTATTTTCCTCTTGTAGGAGTCCTTGGCCTGTTTGATGCCCCTCCTCAGATCAGCTCTGGCGGTGCTGTAAAGAGCTCTGTCCCCCATCCTGAAGGCCGAGTTTCGGGCTCTGATCAGGGTCTGGACTTCATTTGTCATCCAGGGCTTCCTGTTTGGGAAGACCCGGATGCGTCTTTCCTCTGTGACGTTTTCTACGCAGCATTTGATGTAGAAGAGGACAGACTCGGTGTATGTGTCCAGGTCCTGATCCTCAAGGATGCTCCACTCTGTGCAGGCAAAGCAGTCCTGCAGTTGGAGGAGAGCATTTCCAGGCCAGGCTTTGATGGTCTGAGTAGCTGGTTTAGTTTGCCTTCTGAGGGGGGTGTAGGCTGGGAAGAGGAGCAGAGAGAGGTGGTCTGATTGTCCAATGTGGGGGAGGGGGGTCGCTCTGTAGGCATGTTTGATATTTGAATAAACATGATCAAGTGTATTTTCTCCCCTAGTTGCACACTTGACGTGCTGGTGGAATTTGGGGAGGACAGACTTGAGACATGCTTTATTAAAGTCCCCAGCGATGATGTGAACGCCATCCGGATGAGCCCTCTGATGTTTGTTTACGATGTGTAGCAAAAGGCCGAGTGCCGTGCTAATGTTAGCATCGGGAGGGATGTAAACAGCGGTCACGATGGCTACCGTTAGCTCCCGTGGCAGATAGAAAGGTCGGCACTGGACAGACATGGCCTCTAGATCCGGTGAGCAGTGGGTGTTGATTACCTTGCTGTCTGAGCACCAGTCCTCGAGCACGTAAACACACAGTCCCCCTCCTCTGCTCTTACCGGAGGCTTCGTTCCGGTCATAGCGGTGGATGGTGCGGCCTGCTAGTTCCACTGTAGCGTCGGGGATTAGCGGGTGTAGCCAGGATTCACTGACAATCAGCAGGCAACACTCACGGATGAAGCGGTTGTATGTGATCTGTGCCTGTAGATCATCCATCTTGTTTGCTAGGGATCTAGCGTTTGTGAGGAAGATCGATGGTAGCGGAGATCTGTGTGGTTGTTTCCTTAGCTGAGCTAGCAGACCTGCCCGGCATCCACGTTTCTGCTTCCTCTCCCTACGCCGCCTCCGGCGCCTGCCGTTCCCGACAACAATCCATGGTGCTCCCGTCGGTCTCGCTATCTCCGGTAGGATGTTGTGAGTCCGTGAAAAAGCAATCGTAATTTCAGTTTTTGCCTGAAATCCAATGTTTATCAAATCTTGGCGGCTGTAGATGGTATTGCTGTGGCAAGAGTGTGTCCAGAAAAGATTCGAAAGACATAAAAAACACAAAAAGGTGCAAAGTAGCGGGGAGCCTCGAGCCGCAGCACCCGTGTGCGCCGCCATCTTAGATGCGTCATAGACTTAAAAATATGTCATAGACTTAACTGAGGGTGGCAAGGTGGTGTAGTGGTTAGCGCTGTTGCCTCACAGCAAGAAGGTCCGGGTTCGAGCCCTGTGGCCGGCGAGGGCCTTTCTGTGCGGAGTTTGCATGTTCTCCCCGTGTCCGCTTGGGTTTCCTCCGGGTGCTCCGGTTTCCCCCACAGTCCAAAGACATGCAGGTTAGGTTAACTGGTGACTCTAAATTGACCGTAGGTGTGAATGTGAGTGTGAATGGTTGTCGGTGTCTACAGTGGTGCTTGAAAGTTTGTGAACCCTTTAGAATTTTCTATATTTCTGCATAAATAGGACCTAAAACATCATCAGATTTTCACACAAGTCCTAAAAGTAGATAAAGAGAACCCAGTTAAACAAATGAGACAAAAATATTATACTTGGTCATTTATTTATTGAGAAAAATGATCCAATATTACATATCTGGGAGTGGCAAAAGTATGTGAACCTCTAGGATTAGCAGTTAATTTGAAGGTGAAATTAGAGTCAGGTATTTTCAATCAATGGGATGACAATCAGGTGTGAGTGGGCACCCTGTTTTATTTAAAGAACAGGGATCTATCAAAGTCTGATCTTCACAACACATGTTTGTGGAAGTGTATCATGGCACGAACAAAGGAGATTTCTGAGGACCTCAGAAAAAGCATTGTTGATGTTCATCAGGCTGGAAAAGGTTACAAAACCATCTCTAAAGAGTTTGGACTCCACCAATCCACAGTCAGACAGATTGTGTACAAATAGAGGAAATTCAAGACCATTGTTATCCTCCCCAGGAGTGGTCGACAAACAAAGATCACTGCAAGAGCAAGGTGTGTAATAGTCGGCGAGGTCACAAAGGACCCCAGGGTAACTTCTAAGCCACTGAAGGCCTCTCTCACATTGGCTAATTTTAATGTTCATGAGTCCACCATCAGGAGAACACTGAACAACAATGGTGTGCATGGCAGGGTTGCAAAGAGAAAGCCACTGCTCTCCAAAAAGAACATTGCTGCTCATCTGCAGTTTGCTAAAGATCACGTGGACAAGCCAGAAGGCTATTGGAAAAATGTTTTGTGGACAGATGAGACCAAAATAGAACTTTTTGGTTTAAATGAGAAGCATTATGTTTGGAAAAAGGAAAACACTGCATTCCAGCATAAGAACCTTATCCCATCTGTGAAACATGGTGGTGGTAGTATCATGGTTTGGGCCTGTTTTGCTGCATCTGGGCCAGGACGGCTTGCCATCATTGATGGAACAATGAATTCTGAATTATACCAGCGAATTCTAAAGGAAAATGTCAGGACGTCTGTCCATGAACTGAATGTCAAGAGAAGGTGGGTCATGCAGCAAGACAACGACCCTAAGCACACAAGTCGTTCTACCAAAGAATGGTTAAAGAAGAATAAAGTTAATGTTTTGGAATGGCCAAGTCAAAGTCCTGACCTTAATCCAATGGAAATGTTGTGGAAGGACCTGAAGCGAGCAGTTCATGTGAGGAAACCCACCAACATCCCAGAGTTGAAGCTGTTGTGTACGGAGGAATGGACTAAAATTCCTCCAAGCCGGTGTGCAGGACTGATCAACAGTTACTGCAAATGTTTAGTTGCAGTTATTGCTGCACAAGGGGGTCACACCAGATACTGAAAGCAAAGGTTCACATACTTTTGCCACTCACAGATATGTAATATTGGATCATTTTCCTCAATAAATAAATGACCAAGTATAATATTTTTGTCTTGTTTGTTTAACTGGGTTCTCTTTATCTACTTTTAGGACTTGTGTGAAAATCTGATGATGTTTTAGGTCATATTTATGCAGAAATATAGAAAATTCTAAAGGGTTCACAAACTTTCAAGCACCACTGTATGTGTCAGCCCTGTGATGGCCTGGCGACTTGTCCAGGGTGTACCCCGCCTTTTGCCCGTAGTCAGCTGGGATAGGATCCAGCTCGCCTGCGACCCTGTAGAACAGGATAAAGCAGCTAGAGATAATGAGATGAGATGAGATGAGATGAGATGAGATGAGATGAGACTTAACTGAAATATGGCTTGTTCGAATGAATCTTCAAATGTTTACAGTAACAGTAACATATGCCATCTGTGCTGGCATAGTCCCCACCAAGCACCAACACCCAGTGAAGGTCACCATTACCTTTGTCCAAGCAGGGGAGAAGTCACAGCCCCAGCCAAGCTCCAGAGGTGGGTTATTCACATCAGTGAGGTACTGGCAGCTCCTGGGCAACTTGGGGAGGCAACTTAGGTTCCCGGACATAATCACATCCCCCACACTCAGGTCTGACATGGCCCTGATGTCTGGGAAATCCAAACAAGTTGTCTTGAGTTGATCGTGCCCTGGGAAGATCGGCTGGAGGAGGCTCAGGAGAGAAAGAGAGCCAAATATGCCAATCTGGTGGCTGACTGTCGGAGACAAGGGTGGAAGGCCCACTGTGAGCCTGTGGAGGTGGTTTGTAGAGGGTTTGCAGGCTAGTGCCTATGTGATGTCCATTTTTAAAGTCCAAGTTTCCATGAGCCATGAACAACGGAGAGCCAGGTGGGATTAACGCACCTCTTTGTTTGCGTTGAAAATTTAATTTATTGTCCGTTAACAAATCATAAACTTGAAAGAAAAGTGGTGGTAAAATTAGTCCATAGATGTAATGCCAACAAAAAAGCTGTTTTGAAATGAATGTAAACTAGAGAGTGGTCAAAAACAGTGTGTTTGCCCGCCCTCCCATTATCCATCGGCCTCCAACTAACACCTGTGCCCAACACCATATACCCTTTGCCCCTTCAACGTCACATCAAAGATGGCTGGTCACCACGTCAGGCAGGGAAATGTAGTTTAAAACCAACCATACTTCAAAACAAAAAGTAATAATTCAAGGAAAAATAAGAAATGGCTATAACATACCGGCCCCTAATTTTGAAAAACAAAATTATAAACTCATACAGGGATAGCCATTATAGATTCCAATAAGTCATAAACAAACAAAAGGCATTTCATCATCCAAGCACATACATCTTCTGTATAGTGTATAATATCAAATGACATACTGAATGTCCATTTCAAAGTAAAGAATTTCAAAGTCTTTTCAAAGTCCTTTTGTGTGTGCAAGAGTCTGTTCAGATATATGTAGGAATGTAAATGCATATGTACGCACGAATGTGAATCCAAAAAAGGCTTGTAAAAAAACAAAAAAGTTCTTCAGACCAAAAAAAAAAGGTCTATGATCCAGATCTCAAAAAAGGAGGGTTACCTTTTCAAAATTCAATAATCATATTCATCATCATCATAATCATATTCATCATCATAATCATACAGTGTAGGCCTACTTTATGAACACAATTATTTACATTCAGGCACAATAAACCACCTTTCATTTCAATGTTCAATAACTGAATATTTCATAACTAAGGATTATTTATTCAGCTTCGAGTAGAAGGCATAACTTAGTAATAGGCCTTTCTAATTCATTAGTTTGGGTCTTAACCCATACCTTCCGCACAAACCCCTTTGAATCTGCCACTGTGTTTATAATGCGCCCTAATGGCCATGAGTTTCGAGGGGCTGATTTGTCAACTAAAAGGACTAGGTCTCCTATAGAGAAGCTTCTATGGGGCCTGTTCCACTTTTGGCACTGTTGCATTATGGGGAGGTATTCTTTTGCCCATCTTTTCCAGAATAAGTCACTTATATACTGCACTTGTTTCCAGCGCCTTCTTCCATAAGTTTCATGCTTATCAAATAGACCAGGGGGGAGGATGGGCTTGCCCTTTAATAACAAAAGATGGTTTGGTGTTAATGCCTCAAGATCATTTGGGTCATCGCTGGATGGTGTTATGGGTCTGTCATTTAGCACAACTTCGACCTCACAAAATATTGTATTGAGGGCTTCATCATCAACTGCTTGCTGATTGGTGACTGAGCAGAGAATTATTTTAATTTGCTGTACCAAGCATTCCCAAAAGCCACCATGATGGACTCCATGAGGTGGGTTAAAGGTCCATTTGATTCCATCCTGCCTGAGAGTGTTCTGAATTTTGTTTTGGTTCAGGTTTTGTAGTGCCTGTTTCAGTTCACGATTTGCACTTATGAAGTTTGTCCCATTATCTGATTTTATTTCTTTAACTTGTCCTCGCCGACAGATGAACCTTCTGATCGCATTGATGCATGAATCTGTATCAAGCGTATGGGCCACTTCAAGATGTACAGCACGGCAAGTTAGACATGTGAATATGACCCCATACCTTTTAACAGTATTCCTGCCACTTTTGACCTCGATAGGTCTGAAGTAGTCCATTCCAACCAGAGTGAATGGAGGGAGGTCCACTACAAGTCTTTCAGGCGGCAGGTCGGACATTTTCTGTTCCCCAGGCCTTTGATGGAGGCGGCGGCAGGTCATGCACTCCCTGATGATCTTTTTGGCTAGCGTGTTGGCATGAGGAATCCAAAACTGCTGACGAAGAAAGGAGAGCATATGATTCATTCCACCATGTCCAACTTTCTCATGTACATAGCGAAGAATGAGCTCAGAGATGTTGCTACTCTTTGGCAGAATGGCAGGGTGTTTCGCCTCTTCTGGCAGTGCAGCTTTGCTCAGCTGACCACCTACTCATAGGACACCATTAACCATTGTAGGATCTAGCTTGTATAGATGACTAGATTTCTTTATGGCTTTTCCTTCAGTCAAGTTTGATATTTCCTCAGGAAAATGCTGCTTTTGCACAAAACTGTTTATTGCCTTTTCAGCCTGTTCAAGATCTTTCACTGAGAGGTAAGTGGACTCTTTCTTTTCAACCTTTAACTTTATATCTTTGGTATGTACAGTGGGGCAAAAAAGTATTTAGTCAGTCACCAATTGTGCAAGTTCTCCCACTTAAAAAGATGAGAGAGGCCTGTAATTTTCATCATAGGTACACTTCAACTATGAGAGACAGAATGAGAAAAAAAAAATCCAGAAAATCACATTGTCTGATTTTTAAAGAATTTATTTGCAAATTATGGTGGAAAATAATTATTTGGTCAATAACAAAAGTTCATCTCAATACTTTGTTATATACCCTGTGACGCCTGCGAGCGTTTCGGGGGCAGTGCCTCTGTTGACAGCGCGGAGCTGGAAGTTGATTGTGCTGAATGTCGCCAGCTGCGAAGCCTTCACCTGGGCCTATTAATAGGACTTTGTTTGGGTGTGAGGGGCGGTGAGCGTTAGGCTTCACGTTGGCCATGGGTTTGGTAATTTGTATTTGTTAAAATTGTATGAATTCCAGTAAAGAGCATGATTTTCTGTTTTGAGTGCCTTATTTTGGGTTTGGGGTTATTTGTTTGAGTCAGAATGTAACATAAATGGGGGCTCGTCCGGGAGCTGAACCCGGGACCTCTCGCACCCCAAGCGAGAATTATACCCCTAGACCAAAACGAAAACGGACCGAAACGGATACCGAAAACGGACATAAACTGAACACTCGCTACCCCTTTGCTTTTCAGCTGCGCACCATCTCTGTGAAGGCGGTTCTGCGGGCTTTGGTTCAGTTTATGTCCGTTTTCGGTATCCCAAGATTTGTGCAAAGTGACCATGGGTCTAATTTTACTTCCCGCGTTTTTGAGGGCGTTTTAAAGCAACTGCGCATACAACATCTTACATCCACGCCGTACCATGCTCAATCACAGGGTTCAATCGAAAGATTTCACCAATCTATGAAGTCTCTCTTGCGTGCCTATTGCGTGCAGCTGGATGCGGACTGGGAAGAGTCTTTACTGTGGCTCATGCTGGCTGCACGCGAAGTGGTGCAAGAGAGCACTGGGTTTAGCCCAAATGACTTGGTTTTTGGACACAAAGTGCGGGGACTTTTGTCAGTTTTGGGGGACGTGGGTAGATCAGTTGTTCCGCCCTCCAATGTTGAAGGTTATGTACTCGGTTTCAAAGACAGGCTGGCGAGGGCACGGGATGTAGCAAGAACAAATTTGGAGGGTTCTCAAAAGAAAATGAAACGCCTGTATGATCGATCCATAGAGCGTAGATCCTTTGAAGTTGGTGACCAAGTGCTTGTGCTTTGTCCGTTAGGTGGGTCACCATTAGAGTCCAAATTTGAGGGTCCCTATTCCGTTATTCGCCGGATCTCTGATGAAAATTATTTAGTGGCAACTCCATCCCGTCGAAAAAAATCTACACTGTATCACGCCAATTCAATGAAGCCCTATTATGAATCTTCGTGCCCCCACCCAGTCTTAGCCTCTTCTCCGGATTTGACTGGGGAAAGTGGGCATGAAATTCTCGACCCAAATGATGGCGTTCTTCGGGGGCGTTTGAAAAATTCAGAGTGTTTGTCAAAATTGGATGGGATACTGGTGTATTTGACAGAGCCTAAACGAGAGGATTTAATTCGCCTTGTACGTGCATTTCCTGCTTTGTTTGGGGATACTCCATCTCGAACCACTTGGATCAAGCACGATATTGATGTTAGTGATTCGGCCCCGGTGCGGCAACGCTTTTATCGCGTGTCACCAGAAAAACGTCGAGTGCTGGAGTCGGAGGTGCGATATTTGCTGGATAATAATCTGGCAGTCCCGTCGTTTTCAGAATGGGCGTCCCCGTGCATTTTGGTAGAGAAGCCAGACAAAACGGTTAGGTTTTGCACAGATTTTCGAAAGGTGAACAGTGTCACTAAAGGGGACAGTTTCCCGTTACCTCGAATCGAGGATTGTGTCGACTCTGTGGGGTCTGCCAAATATGTAACGAAACTTGATGTCTTAAAGGGATATTGGCAGGTGCCGTTAACTTCAAGGGCTATGGAAGTCTCCTCCTTTATTACCCCATTCGGTCTGTACTCTTATACCGTCATGAGTTTCAGCTTGAGAAATGCGCCGGCAACTTTTCAGCGGCTTATGAATCGGGTAATTGCGGGTTTAGAGGGCTGTGCCGTTTATTTGGATGATTTGATTCTGGTCAGCGACACTTGGGAATCGCATCTGCAGAGGCTCAAATCGGTGTTTGAACGTTTGACTGAGGCGCAGCTGACTGTGAACCTCGCAAAATGCGAATTTGCTAGGGGTACGGTGACTTATCTTGGTAGAGTTGTCGGTAATGGGGAAGTGCGTCCGATTGATGCGAAAATTTCGGTTGTCCAGCAATATCCACCTCCCGCTACAAAAAAAGATCTGCGGCGATTTTTGGGCTTAGTGGGTTTCTACAGATGTTTTTGTAGGAATTTTGCCACCGTGGTAGCCCCATTGACAAATCTTTTGAGGGATGGGGAGAAATATGTGTGGGGTGCTGACTGCCAAACGGTGTTCGAAAATGTTAAGTTATTACTTTGTTCTGCGCCTGTTCTGTCTGCTCCATGCTTTGATAAGCCCTTTGTATTACAGGTTGATGCCAGCAACGTCGGAGCGGGTGCTGTTCTGATGCAGGCTGATACGCACAATATTTACCATCCTGTGTGTTTCTTTTCAAAAAAATTTTGTTCGTACCAACGCCACTATTCTGTGGTGGAGAAAGAGACATTGGCCTTAATATGGGCTTTGCAGTACTTTTCGGTCTACATCAGTTCTGCCGTGTCCTTGACTGTTTTTTCTGACCACAACCCTTTAGTTTTTTTTAAATTCGCTGAAGTGTCCAAACCAGCACTTAGTGCGTTGGTCTTTATATTTGCAGTCATACTGTTTGGATATTAGGCACATAAAAGGGTCAGAAAATATTGTGGCCGATGCGTTATCCCGTGTCTGATCATTTGCCGTTTTTGTATTTCTTGTTCCCCTGTCTCTCTTTTGCTCTCTCTATAGGAATCTGTGGAGGACTGCGATTTTAGGCTCTGCGTTTTCCAAAAAAAAAAAAAAAAGGGGGGGGGCGTGTGACGCCTGCGAGCGTTTCGGGGGCGGTGCCTCTGTTGACAGCGCGGAGCTGGAAGTTGATTGTGCTGAATGTCGCCAGCTGCGAAGCCTTCACCTGGGCCTATTAATAGGACTTTGTTTGGGTGTGAGGGGCGGTGAGCGTTAGGCTTCACGTTGGCCATGGGTTTGGTAATTTGTATTTGTTAAAATTGTATGAATTCCAGTAAAGAGCATGATTGTCTGTTTTGAGTGCCTTATTTTGGGTTTGGGGTTATTTGTTTGAGTCAGAATGTAACATACCCTTTGTTGACAATGACAGAGGTCAAACATTTTCTGTAAGTCTTCACAAGGTTTTCACACACTGTTGCTGGTATTTTGGCCCATTCCTCCATGCAGATCTCCTCTAGAGCAGTGATGTTTTGGGGCTGTCGCTGGGCAACATGGACTTTCAACTCCCTCCAAAGATTTTCTATGGGGTTGAGATCTGGAGACTGGCTAGGCCACTCCAGGACCTTGAAATGCTTCTTACGAAGCCACTCCTTCGTTGCCCGGGCGGTATGTTTGGGATCATTGTCATGCTGAAAGACCCAGCCACGTTTCATCTTCAATGCCCTTGCTGATGGAAGGAGGTTTTCACTCAAAATCTCACGATACATGGCCCCATTCATTCTTTCCTTTACACGGATCAGTCATCCTGGTCCTTTTGCAGAAAAACAGCCCCAAAGCATGATGTTTCCACCCCCATGCTTCATAGTAGGTATGGTGTTCTTTGGATGCAACTCAGCATTCTTTCTCCTCCAAACACGACAAGTTGAGTTTTTACTAAAAAGTTCTATTTTGGTTTCATCTGACCATATGACATTCTCCCAATCCTCTTCTGGATCATCCAAATGCTCTCTAGCAAACTTCAGACGGGCCTGGACATGTACTGGCTTAAGCAGGGGGACACGTCTGGCATTGCAGGATTTGAGTCCCTGGCGGCGTAGTGTGTTACTGATGGTAGCCTTTGTTACTTTGGTCCCAGCTCTCTGCAGGTCATTCACTAGGTCCCCCCGTGTGGTTCTGGGATTTTTGCTCACCGTTCTTGTGATCATTTTGACCCCACGGGGTGAGATCTTGCGTGGAGCCCCAGATCGAGGGAGATTATCAGTGGTCTTGTATGTCTTCCATTTTCTAATAATTGCTCCCACAGTTGATTTCTTCACACCAAGCTGCTTACCTATTGCAGATTCAGTCTTCCCAGCCTGGTGCAGGTCTACAATTTTGCTTCTGGTGTCCTTTGACAGCTCTTTGGTCTTGGCCATAGTGGAGTTTGGAGTGTGACTGTTTGAAGTTGTGGACAGGTGTCTTTTATACTGATAACGAGTTCAAACAGGTGCCATTAATACAGGTAATGAGTGGAGGACAGAGGAGCCTCTTAAAGAAGAAGTTACAGGTCTGTGAGAGACAGAAATCTTGCTTGTTTGTAGGTGACCAAATACTTATTTTACTGAGGAATTTACCAATTAATTAATTAAAAATCAGACAATGTGATTTCCTGGATTCTTTCCCCCCATTCTATCTCTCATAGTTGAAGTGTACCTATGATGAAAATTACAGGCCTCTCTCATCTTTTTAAGTGGGAGAACTTGCACAATTGGTGGCTGACTAAATACTTTTTTGCCCCACTGTATGTCAACACGTATGTTTGTCTTTCCATCACATCTTTGTTTAAGTGTGTCTTTGATTTTTAAGATCCATGCAACTGCTCTTTTCAGGTTCATCCAGTTTGAAAAGTAAGACAACAGCTTGCTGGTGGGACAGGATTCTTTCATTGACTGAACAGTGGTGGCATGGACAGAAACTTCCTGTTTTATCTCAGGATCGTCATCTGAAATGATATCCATGTTTTCTATTGCGCTTGGCCACTGAATGTCAGCAGAGAGGAATTCTGGCCCTTTGAACCAAGTTTGACATTGGAGAATGGCTTTGGCTGACAAGCCCCGGGAAGCTGCATCAGCCGGATTCTCCTTGGAGCAGATGTGCTTCCATTGTTCCACTTTAGACAGAGAGTGAATGACAGAGATGCGATTTGCAACATAAGTCTTAAATCTTCTGTTTCTATTCACAATATATTGCAGAACAGTCATACTGTCTGACCAGAAGATAGTATCTGCCAGTGTGAACTGTAACTCTCTTCTAAGCATTTGATCCAGACATACAGCCAAGACGGCTGCAGCAAGCTCCATCCTGGGGATGGTGGTGCATTTAAGGGGTGCCACTCTGGCTTGTCCAAAGGCAAAGGACACACAGACTTCACCTTTACTTTTCGTGAGCCGGAGGTAGGAAACAGCGCCATAGCCTACCTCGCTGGCATCACAGAAGTGGTTCAGCTGTGCAGATGTAATGTGCCCAAAGCCTGATGGAAAGAAGTTTCTGTTGACACCAAGACCGTCCAGAAGATGAAGTGAGTCAATCCAGTTTTTCCAGGTCTGAGCGATGTCATGTGGGATTTTCTCATCCCATGTCAGCTTCAGCTTACATAAGCTTTGCAAGATCTGTTTCGCCACAAGGGTGATAGGAGCCAGAAATCCCAGAGGGTCATATATGGAACAGACAATGGACAGAATGCCCCTCCTGGTGGTCTGGTGAGCTTTGATGGTGATGCTGAATGTAAAGCAATCTCTTTCCACATCCCATTGCGTACCAAGGGCTCTTTCTGTTGGCAACTGTTCTTTGTCCATGGTTCAGTGTTTTAACTTCTTTTGCTCGATCCTTTTTGGGAATGGCAGAGAGAACAGTGTGGTCATTACTGATCCATTTGTTTAGATGGAAGCCACCCTTTGCACACAATTCTGTGAGCTGCTGATACAGAAACAAAGCCTGCTCTGTGTTATTGACTGCTTTCAGGCAATCGTCAACATAAAAGTTGTGGTGAACCATGTTTGTGACTTCTTCTGGGTACTGATTCTGGTTGTCATCTGCTGTCCTTAGCAAAGCAAACATTGCACAGCTAGGTGACGATACCGCACCGAAGATATGCACGGTCATTCTGTGCTCAACCAAATTCTTAGAGATGTCCCCATCGGACCACCAGAGAAAGCGCAAGAAGTTGACATCTTCTTTTGCTACACACACCTGGTGAAACATCCCTTCAATATCAGTAATGAAAGCAGTTGGACCCTGACGGAAGCGAAGAAGTACGCCAAGGAGCGTATTGGTCAAATCAGGGCCTTGGAGAAGTTCTTTATTCAAGGAGGTGCCACCAAACACTGCAGCGCACTCAAAAACCACATGCAATTTATTTTTGCATGGGAGGTAGACACCGTAGTGTGGCAAATACCACAGCTTGCCAGTTTCAGATTGCTGCTCACATTGAGGAATGACTTCTGCATAGCCTTTTGCCATCACTTCATCCATAAAAACCTTGTATTCATTGAAGAACACTGAATCCTTTTCGAATCTCTTCAACAGATGTTGAGCTCTTTGTTGGGCTATTTGTTTGCTGTTGGGCAAGTTCACATTGGCGTTACGAAAAGGAAGCTTTAAATGGTAATGACCATCTTTAAGTTTGGCAGAGTCAGAGATAATTTTCAAAAACTGCTCATCCTCTTGTGACAATTCATTCTTTTCATCACAATGTTGTTCCATGAAGTCATGGTTGTATTGTTTTATCAACAGACTTTCCAAGTTGGCAATTGAAGTTCTGTTTACGTAGACACAAGCGTCATTTGTGTTTCCAACAGAGCCAAGTGGGCCATTGATAACCCAACCGAGCAGAGTCTTCACAGCATAAGGCCCACTACCTATGCTGTTGACCATCTTCCAGGGTTCTAAAACTCTTGGGGCATTGACTCCTATCAGCAGCCCAATGCCAGCATCAATAGGTGTGATGTCAACCTCGTCAAGGTATGAAAATTTTCTAATATCTGTAACTTTGGGAATGTTATTGTGTGTCACCAGGATGGATTTCTGAGTAAAGACATCAGGAAGTTTAAAAAATGAGTCACTGTCTAAAGCAGCTACTTCCAGGCTGGATATTTGATAACTGGTTACAGGTTTTTCTTGCCCCATTGTTTTTAATAAGATCTCAGTTTTTCTCCCAGGAGCATGAAGCAGTCTGGCCAACTCCTCAGTGCAAAAGGTTACCAAGCTTCCGGAATCCAGGAAGGCATAGGTTTTAATGCACCTTGTTCCCTTTTCCAGTTTTACTTTGACAGGGATGATTGATAGAACACACTCAACATTGCCGGCCCCAGTATGGCTACCAGTTGCCAATGACAGAACTGACTCAGAATCTGTAGGCTCCTTACTGCTCTGAGATTGTATGTGCAGAATAGTTGGATGTTCCTTTTTACACACATTGCATGACATGCACTTCTGACAGTTTTTGCTCATGTGTCCTCTTTCCAAGCATCCGAAACACATTCCTTTAGTCTTTAGGAAGTCCACCTTTTCTTTATTTTGTTTTGCTTGAAATGTTTCACAAACTTCCATGGAATGATTTTTATTGCAGAACAGGCAGGGCTTTGTGAATGCATTTGGATCGCTTTTGTTTGTAAATTGTTTGTTTGTTTGCAATTGCACCTTTGCTTGGCCAGGCGTCAACATTGGTAAAGCAGCTGTAGCAAAATTACCTCCTTTATTAGATCTTAAGAAAGTTTTGCTTTGCCTTGATTCTGTGGTTTTACTCTGTGGACTTTGAACTTCTCCAAAGACTGGATCCCACATCGCTCTGGATTGTTTATCAATAAAAGCAAGTAAATCTTTAAAAGTTGGCCTTTGTTTGTGCTTGTCATAGATGTTGCAGGCAACAGCTCTCCATTTGTCATGCAATTTGAATGGCAATTCTGACACAAGAATATTTAGGTTAGTTGGTGTTTCGAGATCTGACACAAAATCCATCTCTTGCATAGTATTATGGCAGCTTTTTAGGAATATGACATAGGACCTTAAAGCGGATGCATCTTCTGCCCTTATGGCAGGCCATTTCAGTACTTTGTCTAGGTATGCAGATGTTACTTTTATTTTGTTTCCGAAATGCCATTCAAGTTGGGACTTAGCTTCTTTAAAACCTTGCTCTGGTGGCAAATGAAAACAATTGCGAACGGCGCATTGAACCCGTGCTTCTGAGAGCGCATCAGAGGTTTTGCTGTTCCGACTCTACTGGGAGGCTTTGTTGCGGCCTGTGAAATGCTGTCATGGGGCGACACGGAGTCAACACAAGCACCTTGCGATAGATCGGTTTCTTTCTCATGTTCATCAGCTGTTACTTTGCTGGCTTTCAGCCAAAACTCGACACTGGTCATAAACTCTTTAAATTGCAACATTTTAGGCTCATACCAGTCATCTCGATCGTGCCCTCTCTCATCATGTGGCAATAAAGATTGGAAGCTTTCTTGCAATGCCTCAAACTCCTGCATATAGCAAATAAAATCTCCGATTTGTTGTTCGACTTCATCTTTTGTGTCACCTGCTTTGATTAAAGCATTTATTTCATTGTGCTTTCGCGTCAAAACACCCAGCTTCCTTCTATGGGTTCCGATTAATTTAAACAATTCCCTTTCTTTCTGGATTGCTGTTTCCTCATCATCCATTTCGTGCTCCTGCATCTTTACAGTTTATTTCACTGCCCACTTTTAGTTCAGTTCGAAATCAACATTCAGATAAACTTAAAACGTTGTTAAAACATTCCCCCCTTGTTCCCGCGCATAGCAAACAGGCCAAACTTTTGTCAGACGCAGCGGCCCGAAGTCCTTTAAAGTCTGTATTATTCACGGCGTGCTTCCAATCCAGCGATGCATCCTTTCTAAAATCCAAACGAAACGAAATCCATTAATCCTGCACTGTTTTTGACTTTGTGATGTCCATTTTTAAAGTCCAAGTTTCCATGAGCCATGAACAACGGATAGCCAGGTGGGATTAACGCACCTCTTTGTTTACGTTGAAAATGAATTTATTGTCCGTTAACAAAACAAACTTGAAAGAAAAGTGGTGGTAAAATTAGTCCATAGATGTGATGCCAACAAAAAAGCTGTTTCGAAATGAATGTAAACTAGAGAGTGGTCAAAAACAGTGTGATTGCCCACCCTCCCATTATCCATCAGCCTCCAACTAACACCTGTGCCCAACACCATATACCCTTTGCCCCTTCAACGTCACATCAAAGATGGCTGGTCACCATGTCAGGCAGGGAAATGTAGTTTAAAACCATAAATCATACAAAAATGACCATACTTCAAAACAAAAAGTAATAATTCAAAGAAAAATAAGAAATGGCTATAACACCCTATACCAGGTCCTGGGCCTCCTGGAAATCTGTGGGCTGTAAAGAAGGGCCATCAAAAACATCTTGAAAGTGGCAGAGGAGTCTTCCCGATGGCTGTTGCTGAAGTGGGGTGACACGTGGCAGGAGTACGCTACCTGGACATAAGTTGGGGCTTGATCACCCCCGGCTGGGTCACCTGGATGAGGGTGTCTGATGTTAAGACCTGAAATGTCCAATGACCTCCGGAAACATCACTGATGTGTCCAGGTTGCAACACAGGTGTATTATAGAACCTACGTTTCCAAATATTAGCACAAACACTCTGTTTTCATAGTTAGAGCAATATTTCTAATAATAATTTGTAAAATAATCGAATAATACAAAAGAAAAGATTGTGAGTTTCCCTCACAACCCTATTTGTAAATCATGTGAATGCCTGAGTTACATAAAAAGACTGTCACCACGCTCTAAGGATTCATACATGCTAGCATGAATACATTCAAGTTACAATTATTTAAAGGCAATATTGTCCACATCCTCTTTAGACGATCTGTTTAGTGCTCCAAATATTTGTATCAGTATCTGTATTTGGATTTAACTCAAGCTGGGTGTGTCCTCAACCATGTCTCCAGAGCGCTAAAAAAAGGAAAAAAAAAAAGAGATAAAACTGGCAGCTCCATCAGCAGGGTGTGTAAATTTATCTGTACTTTACCTGAGTGTTTATTTTTCTGACAACATTTTACTTTTACTCCCTACATTTTAGCATAAATATCTGTCCTTTCAACTCCTTCTGTTTTTAAATCAGACTTGTGGGTTTCAAGGGCAGCCATGGTTAGAGAAGCAGCCTTAGGCCCAAAAGGTCACCAGTTTGATTCCCTGGACTGGCAGGAAAAATGTGGCGGAAGTGAATGAACAGCACTTTCCCTTCCCTCTGCATCATGGCTGAAGTGCCCTTGAGCAAGGCACCGAACCCCCAACTGCTCCCTGGGTGCTTTAGTATAGCTGCCCACTGCTCTGGCTATGTGTGTGTGTGTGCTCGCTGCTTGGTTAAATGGTTTAAATGCAGAAGAAGAATTTCGCTGTGCTCTAGTGTACATGTGACAAAATAAAGGCTTCTTCTACATACATTTCAGGGGAATTATTGATTATTTTTTGATTTTGCATCATTGCGCACCTTCCCAACATCAAGACTGATTTCAATCTAAATGTATATAATAGCACATACCGTAAAACACTGATTACACCAACCCAATCTGGCAACCCTGACTCTGAATCAAAACATGAGCTGGGTTCTAATTTGCCAAATCGTGGCAAACAGGTTTTCTTTGAGCTTTTAAACATATTTGCGTATACATAAACTGTTCGATTTAAATACCAAATGCTTTATTTATAACACTGTAGGTCATGTTTGCTCTTCAAATGAGTTATTAGCAAGCATGTAAGGAGCCTATTAAGGTAAGTTACCGTTGGGTACAGCTGGGGTATCAGTTAGCACGCTGTAAATAGTTAGTTGCTAGTCAACTGACTGCATGTGCAAGTGGATTATTTGTTTGTTTGTCACATAGTACTTGGAAATTAAAACATTTGCAGTGGAGCACCTTCTATATGGTATTGTTTAAAACTTATTTTAAGAAAGTGTAGCTTTGCCTCCTTCCGCATGCACACACAGACCCCCGATTACATTACATTACAAGCATTCAGCAGGCACTCTTATCCAGAGTGACGTACAACAACTGCAAAAGTCAGGTACAAGAAATGCTGAACTTCTCGACAAGAAAGTTCTAGCACCAAATGAACAAGTGACAGAATAAAGCCTCACTCACAACCCGCCATAAGTGTTTTGGACACGTACGGGTCGCAGGGTTTGGTAGCTCGCAGCCGTGCCGCAGGGTCGCGATGAACCCAGGGGAAAGTTTGGGGGAGGAGTACGGGCAAAATACTTGTCAAGTACAGGTTGCACACCTACTTTCTCGAGGCTCAGGAAAAATTGCGCCATTAGCCAGTGGAAAGTGAATATCTGACGCACGTGATCAGTGCTAAGGATAAGGACATCCTGACACCCCGTCCCACCACTCAGCAGGAGCAGGACAGCAGCTCAGAGTCAAAGAGTATTTCAGTGCTCAAACTGGGCTATTTAGTTGGGATTTTTGTACAATGTAATAAAATGCATTATTCCCTTATACTCATGCTTTATTATTTGACATTTGCATGGTAAATTAACATATACTCAAATAAAAACAGCAAATGAGGTGGTCTTCTTCCCTTCTACAATGCTACACACTACATGATCAGTTCCTTGGTTCCTCCCCAAAATATATACCCAGAGTCTTGCCCCTTGTGTCGCATGCAGGTCGCATGCACTGCGTGCACACCACACATAGGGGTAGAAAGTGAGATGCACTTCTGTCTTGCAGGCCGCACAAATAGCAAGTGTGGAATACTTGTGTAGTGCTTCTGAGGCACGTCACTCATACAATGACCATGCGTCACTCATGAGTCTTACTGTCATTGCAAATAGCCCCTACTAGCTGTACTGCTGACTTGGTTCAGGCATACAAAAGGAGTACGGGTCCCATATGTAGTGTATGCATTCTTGATTTGTCGCAAGACCCATAGAATTTGCATGTGCAGGACCAAAAGTCTCCATGGGCAGTCTGCGACCTTCTACGGTGCTGAACACATGCAAGTGTTGCGCAAGTGTTAAGCATGGTTTTGCCAAATTTTTTACCATAGACCACCTGTAGCAGCACATATGGTGGATTGTGAGTGAGGCTTAACACTACATGTAATATTTTGTTGAAGTAACAATCAGCAAACAGCCAAGGAAACAAGTCAACCATACAAATGAGCTGACAAAGTACAACTAAATGGAGAAAGATAAAACCCCAAAGGCTAACACCAAGTCATCATGACCAGACTGGACAGAACACAGCCTGGGTTGGTCAAGACCGATACGCAGTGACACAGTGGGCGGGGAAGAAGGGGAGAGGCGCAGCCTGAAGAGGTGAGTCTTCAGTCTGCGCTTGAAGATGGTCAGGGAGTTGGCAGTTCTGACCTCAATGGGAAGGTCATTCCACCTATGGGGAACCAACACAGACAGCAGTCTTGAGCAGATTGGCCAGGAGTGGAGAGGAGGATGGGCCAGGCGACCGGTAGCAGCAGAGCATAGAGATCTGGCTGGTGAGTAGGGTCAGATCAGTCTCCAGAAGTATGCTGGCCCTAACCCCTTAACTGCCTGGTAAGCTAGCACCAATGTCTTAAATTTGATGCAAGCTGCAACAGGCAGCCAGTGAAGGGCAGTGAGCAGAGGGGGTAGCATAGGAGGAATGAGGGAGGTTATAGACTAGGCAGGCTTTAGTGTTCTGGATGAGCTGCAGGGGTCTGATGGCAGATGCTGTCAGGCTGGCGAAGACAGATTTGCAGTCGTCCAAGTGGGAAAGGATCAGCACTTGGACAAGGAGCTAAGTAGAGTAGATGGTGGGGAAGGGGCAGATCCTTCAAATGCTGTATTATATTATATTAACATTGTTATAATATTGAAATGTCTTTCAAAGGGCTGCTTTCTACTTTGAGTACATTTCAGGCCATGTACTTTTGTACTTTCACTTGAATAAAGAAGTAGAATCAGTCATTCGACTTTTACCAGAGTTTTTGTTTTCCACAAATAAAGTTCAACAGTGACAAAACATAACCAATGTTGTAGTGGCAGCTCCTTCTACCTCTGCATGCCACCAAAGGAGTGGGTGAATAAGCAACCAGTCTGACGCGACAAAATCTTCCAACTCAGAATCTTTGGTTTAAAAAGTTTACTGACAAATAAAAACATACGAAAACAAACAATTTCCTAGTCTATTTCTACTGTGGTGAGCTTAACTGGTCGGTGGTTCTTTCTTATGTTGGTCCATGTGCCGCTGAGCGCCGTGCGCCGGTCAGAAAACTGTATCACCACCACCCGACCTTCTTAATGAGAGACGGCACGTCACATGACTTATACCCGGTAGTGATTAAACACTCTTCTACACAACACTAAACTAATATTTCTTCCTTTATGAATTTACACATTGTGCATCAAATAATATTCTAAGAAAATAACAATTATATATATATATATATATATATATATATATATATATATATATATATATATAATGAATTCAAAATAAAATACATTCTCAATATGGCTCTTACATTTCCGGCCCCTAATTGTTTATACTATGGGCTGAACAATTACCAAACTTTAAATTACACAAAAGAGCCATCAAATATCAAATATGAAATGTAAGCTTAATCTTAAGTGTTTCAACTAAGATTTCTTAATCATGAACTTAAACTATCAAAATTCAAATTATCAATTCAGTCCAGTTTAAAGAGTCCTTGAAATCTTCTTGTTGACTCTTGAATCAAACAGAGCTTACTCACTGGTCTGTCCAGCTGACTGGTCTTCATCTGCACAACAGCTCGCCTTACCACACCTTTCGCATCAGGCAAGGTCTTGGTGACCCGGCCCATTATCCAGGAGTTGCACGGTGCAGCGTCATCCGCTATCAAGACGACATCTCCCTCTTGAAAGGTCCTCTTGGGTCTTGACCACCTTTGCTGATTCTGGAGTGATGGTAGGTACTCTTTGAGCCACCTGGTCCAAAACAGATCTGCAATATATTGCACCTGCCACCATCTTCTTCGAGCATACTGGTCATCCCGGGAAAAGATTCCAGGAGGAATGCTGGGTTGTGCTCTCAAAAGTAGTAAGTGGTTCGGTGTCAAGACGTCAAGATCACTGGGGTCGTCTGATGCCAGGGTGAGAGGCCTGTTGTTAATGATGGACTCCACCTCACACATGACGGTAAGCAGACTCTCATCATCCAGTGACTGTTGTCTGACAATTGAGTTAAAGATCTTCCAGACTGTGCGTATCTGTCTTTCCCACAAGCCACCGTGATGCGAGGCTGAGGGGGCATTGAAGATCCACTTGACTCCTTTCTCCATCACTGCATCAGCAATTCACCTTTGGTTCAAATCTTGAAGAGCCTCACGTAGCTCTCTCTCAGCGGTGATGAAATTGGTCCCATTGTCTGACCGCATGATCTTGGCCTGACCTCTTCTGCATGTAAAGCGGCGGAGCGCATTTATGCAAGAGTCGGTGTCCAGACTATGGGCAATCTCGATGTGGACAGCCCTTGTGGTAAGGCAGGTAAAGAGTACGCCATACCTCTTCACATGGCTTCATCCCCTCTTGACCTCAAAAGGCCCAAAAAAGTCCATACCTACGTTCGTAAACGGAGGCTGATCTGGTGTAATGCGATCCAATGGCAGATCTGCCATTTTCTGCTCTCCCATCCTACTGTTGAGCCTTCTGCAGACAGTGCATCTTGAGATTATGCCTCTGATTGCTGAACTCACTTGAGGTATCCAATACCTTGTGCGCAGCTTGGCCAACATGTAGTTATGTCCGCAATGTCCAATTTCTTTGTGGACGTGTTGCAAGATGAGAGCAGCAATCGGAGAACTCTTGCAGAGAATTGCGGGGTGCTTTGTCTCTTCTGGCATTGACAGTTTGGAGAGACGTCCGCCTACTTGCACAATGCCATCCTTCAGGAAGGGATCCAATTTGTAGATTGGACTAGTCCTTCTCACGTGTCCACTTGTTCAAAGAGCTACAATTTCTTCTGGGTAGGTTTGTTGCTGACTAACCCTTATTAGCTCATTCTCAGCCTCTTCCAGGTCTTCTATGGTGAGCAAGGTTGGCTGCAGTGTCAGCCTAAACTTTCTCATGTGTTCTGTTGCCAGCTGCTCTTGTTGGTTTGGCCGGCTCTCTGTCAATCTGATTTTGTCCATGAAGACCTTTTTCTCTGCTCTTAGGTGCAGCAGCACTCGTTTCAGCTTGAAAAGCCACGCCACTGCCCTTTTCAGCCTTGTCCAATCAGAGTAGTACTCGATCAGCTTATTGAAAGCCAATGCCTTCTCCTGTCCATCCTCTTCAGCCTTCACAGCACAGGACTTGACCTCCAGGTCATCTTGGGGTAGGTCTTTCCTGAAAGGCAATTCTGGCCAATCTTCCTGAGACCTCAGAAGGAAACTTGGGCCTGGCAACCAGGTCTTGCTTTCCATGAAATCCTTCACTTTCATCCCCCTTGAGGCCTGGTCTGCTGGGTTGTCTCCGGACTTCACGTAATGCCACTGGGAAGGATGGCTATGTTCTCTTATCACTGTGACCCTGTTTGCGACAAATGTCTTGAAGTGACTGTGTTTGTTCTCAATGTATCTCAAAACTGTGGTGCTGTCGGTCCAAAAGATGGAATCTTGGCATCTTCACAGCCACCACTGCAGCTGTCAACTCCAGCCGTGGGATCGTTACACGTTTCAAAGGGGCTACCCTTGTTTTTCCCATCAAAAGAGTGCAACACTTCTCCCCAGCTTGGTTAGACATGAGCAGGTAGGTAGCGGTGCCGTAGCCAGTCTCCGATGCATCAGTAAAATGGTGTAATTGTGCTGACTGCACAGGTCCAAACATCTCTGGCTTCACACACCTTCTTACTGTGAATCCTTCCAACAGATTAATCTCTGCCAACCATTCTTGCCATCTGCATGCATGACAGTCTTTGATTTCTTGATCCCAGCCATACTTTTCTTCACACAAGGTCCTTAGGATCTGCTTCACGGGCAGAGTAACTGGCGCCAAGAATCCTAGGGGGTCGTACAATGCACTGACTACAGACAGAATCCCGCGCCTCATCATAGGTCTTTCAGGAACATTCAGTTGGAACTTGAAACTGTCTGAGATGGTGCACTACTGGACACCCAGGGCATGCTCCATGGGAGGAATGTTGTGGCTTAAGTCCAAGTCTTTCGTACCAGTTGCACGATCTTCTTCGGGGATGGTCAACCGAACAGCCTCACTGGAACTGACCCACTTAGCCTACTGAAAGCCACCTAAGGCGCACAGTGCTCTTAGATCTTTCATGAGCTGAATTGCTTGAGCATCCGAGGGGACTGACTTCAAGCAGTCATCGACGTAAAAGTTGCAGAGAACTGTGTCAGCTGCTTCTGGGCTTGCTGTTCCCCTGTTGTCCTTGGCTGTTTTCCTCAAGGCATAAGATGAGCAACTGGGGGAAGATGTAGCACCGAAAAGGTGAACAGTCATTCTGAATTCTTCCATCTCTTCACTCAGGTTGCCCTCCGGCCACCACAGGAAACATAGAAGATCTGTATCCTCTTCAGGCACTTTAACCTGATAGAACATGGCCTTGACATCTGCCATCAATGCCACGGGTTCTTGCCTGAATCTCACTAGAACACCAATAAGCGTATTGGTAAGATTCGGGCCCTGTAGCAACTGCTCGTTAAGAGAGACTCCTCTGTAGGTTGCTGTGCAATCAAAGACCACACGAATCTTGTTTTTCTTGGGGTGGTACACCCCGTGGTGGGGAATGTACCACACCCTGCCATCATCACGCTGCAGCTGCTCCTTGGGGACCTTGACAGCATATCCATTGTCAATGACATCCTTCATGAACATCTTGTAGTCCTCATGGAAGCTTGCATGTCTTTTCAACTTCATTCGCTGATTGCAATACAGCGATTATTTGGCATTCTGACTGCCTCATCTTTCAATGGCAGGCTCACACAGTAATGCCCATCCACCAGTCTAGCAGAGCTGCTCACCAGAGACATGAACTTGCGGTCTTCCTGCGACATTTCTTCTTTCTCTTCACAGTCATGCTCTGGGAAATCTGCCTTGTACTGTTGTCTTAACAACTGTTCCATTTCCAATACTGAAAGACGATTAACTGTGTGGCTCTCCCCAGTGTCACTCTCCATCTCCAGACTTCGTAGAGGCCCATTTACCACCCAGCCTAAGGCAGTTCGCACCGCATAGGGACCATCTCCTTCACTATGAATCACCTACCATGGTTCCATGGCCTTCGGGACATTGGTGCCTATGAGCAGGCTGACCTCAGCATTGATCTGAGGCAGAGACACATCTTTCAGGTAAGGCCAACACGCAATGTCTTCCTGCTTGGATATGTTCTCCTTCTGAACTGGAATGAAGCTGTGGGTGAACACCCTGGGCAGGTCTATGTAAACATCTTCTTCCACACCACACACTTCCAAGTCTGACAGGACAAACGTCTTCAGAACCTTACTGTCATCTGCCCTGCTACAGCCCATGGTGTTGAGAAGAATCTGGGTTCGTCTGCCCCTGAGCTTCAGCTTTCATAGAAGTTCTTCAGTGCAAAAGCTTGCGGTGCTGCCAGGATCCATAAATGCATATGTTTTCACATATCTATCACTCCTTTTTGATTTGACCTTGACAGGCAAAACGGCTAATGCACATTTGCTTCCGGCCCCAATATAGGCACAAGCTTCATTAGACACACATGTGTTGGAGATTTCCTCGCTCTCAGAGCTGTCCTCTTTCTTCTTTTCAGCAGGCACACTGTCTTCCTTCTTCTTCATGTGCAACAGGTCTGGATGTCTTTGCGAGCATGTTTGACACTTCACCTTCTTTTTACACTCTTTGCTGAGGTGTCCTGGGAAAAGACATCCGAAGCACAGGCCTTTGGATTTAAGAAAATCCAATCTTTTCTGGAGTGGTTGTTCTCTAATTTTTCTGCACTCTGCTAGAGTGTGTTTGTTTTGGCAGTAGACACAAGGCTTCTGCAAAGCTACATTAGCAGCTTTCTTAAGGCCAATTTATGCTGACAACGCAGTCCTCGCAGATGGCGTCGCAGATGGCGTCTGCGTAGCCCCCCCCTTCGCAGACGCTCTGTGCACACTTCCCAAAAATTGTGACCACCGCAGAAGCCTCACAGACAGCGTCGCAGACAAGAGGGCTCTGATTGGTCCACTCTACATCCGCTGTACACGCACTTCCACTTCCCTACTTTCCCGGTTTGGTTTGTTTTCACGACCGCCATTTTTAAAAACACGAGCGAAGATGGAGCAGCATGAAGAGCGGTTGATCGAGGAAGTGAGGAAGTACGTACATCTATACGACTCCAGTTCTAGTCATTATAAGTAACTGGAGGATAAACACTCCACTAACCACACCCACCAATTACTCCTAGCGATTTCGCGACTTCGCGCCCCCTTGCGTTGTGGCGGTGAATAACATCGCGCACGCCTGTTGCTCCCTGCTCAACGATAAATTACAACTGTCTGCGAAAAGCTATCTGCGAAAGCCTTGTCGCAAGAGCATGCAGAGGCCCTTAACTGTCACAGTTTTTCTTTTTGTTCTTGTGGAGCTTCAACTCCTGTAGCAAAACTGCTATTTCCCTTCTGACTACTTCTCTTGACTTGACAGTCCTTTTTGTTCTTTCCTTCCTTCATTGCATGAGGCTCTGACATACTTCCAAATAGGGGGTTTGTGACAATCTTCGGCTGGCGATCAATGAACTCAACCAGGGCTGAGAACCTTGCACGTCCTCGCCCCTTCTCTTCAATTTCAAAAGCAGTCACTCTCCACTTCTCATGCAATTTATAAGGAAGCTTAGAAAGAATAGCTCACATATTGGTGGGGTTGTCCATTTCCTCCATGAACTCCAAGTCACCCATTGTGTTCTTACAGCCAGTCAGAAACAGCACATAAGCATTAAGCACTTTACCAACTTCTTGCTTGATGCTAGGCCAATTCAATGCCTTCTCCATATAAGCATTAGCTATCTTTAGCTCATTGCCGTAGTGTTTCTTCAGCAGCCTTCTGGCTTCCTTGTAGCCTTTTTCAGATGGCATATGCTCACAACTACGGACTAGCTCCTGCGCTTCCCCACTGGTATATTGCTCCAGGTAGTAGAACATATCTTGATAGGTATCAGCTTTGCTCTCAACAGCATGTTCAAATGACCTAATGAACGACTTGTACTGTTTGTGAGAGGGTCACCTTTAAACACTAGAACCTCCTTACGTGGTAAGCTTGACAGGTTATGCTGTTTAACGAGCATCTCTGTGATGACACTTTGTCTCTGTAAAACCTGATGAAGGTCTTTGTCGTCATTCATTTGTCTTGCAGCTTGTCTCTGGTTGCTACCAGCTGGCTGGTGTAATCCAAGACCAGAGCTCTGTGCTACTCTTCCTACTGATGGTTGTACTCTATCTTCATTTTCCTCCTCCTTCTTCACCTTGTGTCTAGAGGATGCTCTGGAGACATAGCTGTTCATCCCATCTTCATACGCCTCTAACACTCAATTTCGCTGTTGACTCTGCAAGCGCTCTATCCATTTCCAACTTCTCTTTTCTAGCCTTTAGCTGCGCTTCTTCAAGCACCAAAGCCACTTGAAGTCGCTTCTAATGCCGCTGCTCGTGCTAAAAGCGCTGCATGCTCTGCTGCCTCTTTGGCGCGCACAATTGATACTGAGCTCCGTGAGGATCTTCTTGACACAGCTGAGGCTGATCCACCTTTAACTTTACATCTGCAATCCTGTAGATTAACTTGTGAAACACTATCGCCCACATCTATGTCATGTGAAACATCTGAAGGTGCAATTGGTGCACTTTCTATTTTTTCACGCTGGCGACTGACCCAATCCAAAGACTTTTCCATATATTCCTTTACTGCCATTAATTTGTTACTGAACCATTCCTGATCCACTTTCCTTGATTCCTCATCCAGTAAAGGAATTATGGCATCATTGATCTCTTCTATTTCTTTATGCATGTTGCACACATCACTTTGCAAAAGATCTTGTATTCTGTATACATCTTCATTATTTTGCATTAGCTCATCTATTTCGTTCATTTTACCTGTGAGCTTGGTGAATTTTCCTTTTCTAGTTCCAATCAGTCTATGCAGTTTCTCTTGTAATGCCTTTTCAGTGGGCTTTGGTGGCCTCTTGGCGCCAGAATTGGCAGGTGTCTGTTCTTTCTCTAAGTCATCTGCCATCTTCATTAATTAGAGCACAATTCACTAGCAAATGCCCAAACAGTCGAACTTTTCCAACATCAAATGCTAATGTCCTTCAAATTCTTCAGAGTGCAGTAATTATCTTAGCAGTAGATGGTTTCAAACTTCCGAGAATGAACGAGAACGAGACATCACGTTCTCACTACATGACTTCCAATTAGCTGGAGCAAGTGACTCAGCATTTAGCAATGGCAGCTAAGCTAGGTAGCATTAGCAGGCTAACATAGACAATGTCTATGGACAAACTAGCCTTAGCCACAGCTCACCTCTTCAAACTTTTCTTCTGAACTTTCTTTCTCCTTCCAATGGATCCGTTTTGAATCTTTCTTCCAGTGAAGGCTTTCTGGTATTCCAGTTAAGTTCTCTGGCTTTCTGTCGAAGTCTTCTGACCCTCTGTGGAAGTTTTCCTGGCTTCCAGGCGAAGTTTTCTGACTTTTTATGTTGTGGCAGCTCCTTCTACCTCTGCATGCCACCAAAGGAGCAGGTGAATAAGCAACCAGTCTGACACGACAAAATCTTCCAACTCAGAATCTTCGGTTTAAAAAGTTTACTGACAAATAAAACATACAAAAACAAACAATTTCCTAGTCTATTTCTACTGTGGTGAGCTTAACTGGTCGGTGGTTCTTTCTTATGTTGGTCCATGCACCGCTGAGCGCCGTGCGCCGGTCAGAAAACTGTATCACCACCACCCGACCTTCTGAATGAGAGACGGCATGTCACATGACTTATACCTGGTAGTGATTAAACACTCTTCTATACAACACTAAACTAATATTTCTTCCTTTATGAATTTACACATTGTGCATCAAATAATATTCTAAGAAAATAACAATAATAATATATATAATAATGAATTCAAAATAAAATACATTCTCAATATGGCTCTTACAAATGTAAAAATACAATGACTCCTTATCACAATTCGCATTTACAGGCATGAGTAATCTTCTGGGATACACATGTAGGCACATCATTCTACTAGTTCGGGAAATACAGTGGTGCTTGAAAGTTTGTGAACCCTTTAGAATTTTCTATATTTCTGCATGAATATGACCTAAAACATCATCAGATTTTCAAACAAGTCCTAAAAGTAGATAAAGAGAACCCAGTAAAACAAATGAGACAAAAATATTATACTTGGTCATTTATTTATTGAGGAAAATGATCCAATATTGCATATCTGCGAGTGGCAAAAGTATGTGAACCTTTGCTTTCAGTATCTGGTGTGCAGCAATAACTGCAACTAAACGTTTACGGGAACTGTTGATTAGTCCTGCACACCGGCTTGGAGGAATTTTAGCCCGTTCCTCCGTACAGAACAGCTTCAACTCTGGGATGTTGGTGGGTTTCCTCACATGAACTGCTCGCTTCAGGTCCTTCCACAACATTTCCATTGGATTAAGGTCAGGACTTTGACTTGGCCATTCCAAAACATTAACTTTATTCTTCTTTAACCATTCTTTGGCAGAATGACTTGTGTGCTCAGGGTCATTGTCTTGCTGACCCACCTTCTCCTGAGATTCAGTTCATGGACAGATCTTCCAGACTGTGCGTATCTGTCTTTCCCACACGCCACCGTGATGTGAGGCTGCGGGGGCATTGAAGATCCACTTGACTCCTTTCTCCATCATTGCATCAGCAATTCGCCTTGGTTCAAATCTTGAATTCCTTTAGAATTCGCTGGTATAATTCAGAATTCATTGTCAATGATGGCAAGCTGTCCTGGCCCAGATGCAGCAAAACAGGCCCAAACCATGGTACTACCACCACCATGTTTCACAGATGGGATAAGGTTCTTATGCTGGAATGCAGAGTTTTCCTTTCTGCAAACATAATGCTTCTCATTTAAATGAAAAAGTTCTATTTTGGTCTCATCCGTCCACAAAACATTTTTCCAATAGCCTTCTGGCTTGTCCACTTGATCTTTAGCAAACTGCAGATGAGTAGTGATGTTCTTTTTGAAGAGCAGTGGCTTTCTCCTTGCAACCCTGCCATGCACACCATTGTTGTTCAGTGCTCTCCTGATGGTGGACTCATGAACATTAAAATTAGCCAATGTCAGAGAGGCCTTCAGTTGCTTAGAAGTTACCCTGGGGTCCTTTGTGACCTCGTCGACTATTACACACCTTGCTCTTGGAGTGATCTTTGTTGGTCAATGGTCTTGAATTTCCTCCATTTGTACACAATCTGTCTGACTGTGGATTGGTGGAGTCCAAACTCTTTAGAGATGGTTTTGTAACCTTTTCCAGCCTGATGAGCATCAACAACGCTTTTTCTGAGGTCCTCAGAAATCTTCTTTGTTCGTGCCATGATACACTTCCACAAACATGTGTTGTGAAGATCAGACTTTGATAGATTCCTGTTCTTTAAATAAAACAGGGTGCCCACTCACGCCTGATTGTCATCCCATTGATTGAAAACACCTGACTCTAATTCACCTTCAAATTAACTGCTAATCCTAGAGGTTCACATACTTTTGCCACTCACAGATATGTAATATTGGATCATTTTCCTCAATAAATAAATGACCAAGTATAATATTTTTGTCTCATTTGTTTAACTGGGTTCTCTTTATCTACTTTTAGGACTTGTTTGAAAATCTGATGATGTTTTAGGTCATATTCATGCAGAAATATAGAAAATTCTAAAGGGTTCACAAACTTTCAAGCACCACTGTATATCCAGACATATAAAGTGGTTGCGGTTGCAGATTTGCACATCATAGAAAAGATGACTATTTTCCTTGGCGTTGGTCTGCCCTCTGCGAGTGCCCTTCTAGTTTTTGTTTGTTTTCTAATAAATGTCTTTTTTTTTTGGTTTGCAAATGTATTCATTAGTAGCTTAATTTAATCAGCACAACTCTGACAAGGCAGTTACTAAGAATGCTGAAAATGTATCACAGTGCATCACACATTCAGGTTAATCAGTTTGGTTTTATTTGTGCTTCATATTCATATGCTCACTTGTGCCTGCATTAAAGTATTGTATACTCATACATTCGTGTTTTTGCAATTGACTGCATCTTGTATGACCCTTGTTCGCACTGTTCTTGTATGAATAGATTAGTATGAATATATTTGATGTGTGATTCATATCAAAACATTTTGCATTCACATTGGTGTTTTAATATCATTTTCAAAATAATTTTCCATAGACACAAGGCAAATGTCTAAATTGAATATGCATGCTTATACTGTTTCCTCCAAGTGGATGAGCATACGGCCCATTCTATAATTGCAGGTACATTTCAAGGGTTGACTCTGTCTGTCATCGTCAACTCTGTTCTCGTTAACCTGGGCAATCCATTAACAGAATAACAGAAAATCACAGAGTTGACATTTTCCACCATTTTGCATCTTAACTCCACATGTTAACCTCAAACTAGCTACCACATGGCGTGTATAAAAACAGAATTTTATGGATTTTAATCATATTATTGTTTTTAAAAAATGAGTGAGAGATTCACTCTGATATCACAATAACAGAGTTGACAAATAATGAATCTCCTGTTGGTGTAAAATCCTCAACATTTTATTCAAATTAATGAGAGAAGAAACAGAACATACCTCACTGCCTTTCTGAAGTTTCCCGCCAGAGGAAGTGACATCACTCAGTGCAGGTGCCATGCATATTATTAAAAGTCTTTGTGGATTTTATGTGGTTTTATAACAGAAATAACAGAGCTGACAAGAACATTGGGACAGATAAAAATTATTTTTTTTTAATTACTGAAATTTCACATAATACAGAAAATAGACTTTCTATGCGATTGATTTGATAATGGTTTATAGAATAAGCCCCCAAAAACAGATTGTTAGACTGAATCACTTCCTGTTTATTGGAGTCGAATGGATGAATCAGGAATCAAAGACAGCCAGTAATGTGGGGGGAGGGGTGGGGGTTATTTAGTTAATGTTTTATGGATAGATTGGGTCTAAAATGTACATCAAGCATCGCTAATGTTGAAAGTTAGTCATAATTTGCATTATTGTTCAAAACTGATTCAATAAAGGTTTCTTTTCTGGAAAATAACAAAGGTTTATCTCAGAGACATGAAATGTACCCTGAATTATAGAATGACTCGTTTAACCAGAAGCAGCAAAGGATGCTTCCATCTTTTTCTCCCAACTGCTCCCCAGGCGCTGTTAGCATGGCTGCCCACTGCTCTGGGTGTGTGTGTGTGTGTGTGTGTGTGCTCACTGCTCACGTGTGTGTGCATGTGTGTGTTCACTGCTTCAGATGGGTTAAATGCAGAGAGGAATTTCACAAGCGTGTGATGAATAAAGTTGTGCTTCTTCTTGTGGTTCTTCTTCTGTTCCTCACTCATCCATCTTCTGTTACTTCTTCCAGTAACAGAAGATGGACTCGTTCTCACATGAATCCCTCTCAATCTTTGAACATCAATGTTTCATACTATGAAAGACCAGACCCTGAATCACTCTGGCCTGGTTTTCAACATATGTACAGGATTAAATCCACCACATAGCCCAGAGAGGTTCAGGTTCATTACCTCACAGTCTCACTACTTTGTTCTCCATATCCTCTAAATCTCTGCTCTCAGTGATCAGATCTCAGTGCTTCTCCTAGCACTGCTACACAAAACTGTGCTTCCTTTTCACTTCAAAGTCTTTCAGAAGGTATCGCTTTACCTTTCTGACATCTCCTTTTGGATGGAACTCAACCATGACAAAGCAGAGCTCATGATCTATTCACTAGCTATGCTGGAATGTTCAATAACTATTGCCCACTGCTTTATAGTCCATCCAACACATGTGACTCACAATCCTGTTGAGATCACATACATCTGAATGTCTCACATCTCATCACATTAATCACCTCATTCTGCAGATTCCTTCACAACATCGGAATCCACTTAAATCCTCATACAAGATCTAGTTACAGTGGGGCAAAAAAGTATTTAGTCAGTCACCAATTGTGCAAGTTCTCCCACTTAAAAAGATGAGAGAGGCCTGTAATTTTTTAATCATAGGTATACCTTAACTATGAGAGACAAAATGAGAAAAAAATCCAGAAAATCACATTGCCTGATTTTTAAAGAATTTATTTGCAAATTATGGTGGAAAATAAGTATTTGGTCAATAACAAAAGTTCATCTCAGTACTTGGTTATATACCCTTTGTTGGCAATGACAGAGGTCAAACATTTTCTGTAAGTCTTCACAAGGTTTTCACACACTGTTGCTGGTATTT
This sequence comes from Neoarius graeffei, assembly GCF_027579695.1. NCBI lineage: Eukaryota > Metazoa > Chordata > Actinopteri > Siluriformes > Ariidae > Neoarius > Neoarius graeffei. Next base: position 79,245,520 of record NC_083581.1, on the reverse strand, counting down.
TGGCCCATTCCTCCATGCAGATCTCCTCTAGAGCAGTGATGTTTTGGGGCTGTCGCTGGGCAACATGGACTTTCAACTCCCTCCAAAGATTTTCTATGGGGTTAAGATCTGGAGACTGGCTAGGCCACTCCAGGACCTTGAAATGCTTCTTATGAAGCCACTCCTTCATTGCCCAGGCGGTGTGTTTGGGATCATTGTCATGCTGAAAGACCCAGCCACGTTTCATCTTCAATGCCCTTGCTGATGGAAGGAGGTTTTCACTCAAAATCTCACGACACATGGCCCCATTCATTCTTTCCTTTACACAGATCAGTCGTCCTGGTCCCTTTGCAGAAAAACAGCCCCAAAGCATGATGTTTCCACCCCCATGCTTCACAGTAGGTATGGTGTTCTTTGGATGCAACTCAGCATTCTTTCTCCTCCAAACACAACAAGTTGATTTTTTACCAAAAAGTTCTATTTTAGTTTCATCTGACCATATGACATTCTCCCAATCCTCTTCTGGATCATCCAAATGTTCTCTAGCAAACTTCAGATGGGCCTGGACATGTACTGGCTTAAGCAGGGGGACACGTCTGGCATTGCAGGATTTGAGTCCCTGGCGGCGTAGTGTGTTACTGATGGTAGCCTTTGTTACTTTGGTCCCAGCTCTCTGCAGGTCATTCACTAGGTCCCCCCGTGTGCTTCTGGGATTTTTGCTCACCGATCTTGTGATCATTTTGACCCCACGGGGTGAGATCTTGCATGGAGCCCCAGATCAAGGGAGATTATCAGTGGTCTTGTATGTCTTCCATTTTCTAATAATTGCTCCCACAGTTGATTTCTTCACACCAAGCTGCTTACCTATTGCAGATTCAGTCTTCCCAGCCTGGTGCAGGTCTACAATTTTGTTTCTGGTGTCCTTTGACAGCTCTTTGGTCTTGGCCATAGTGGAGATTGGAGTGTGACTGTTTGAGGTTGTGGACAGGTGTCTTTTATACTGATAATGAGTTCAAACAGGTGCCATTAATACAGGTAACGAGTGGAGGACAGAGGAGCCTCTTAAAGAAGTTGTTACAGGTCTGTGAGAGCCAGAAATCTTGCTTGTTTGTTGGTGACCAAATACTTATTTTACCGAGGAATTTACCAATTAATTCATTAAAAATCCTACAATGTGATTTCCTGGATTCTTTCCCCCCATTCTGTCTCTCATAGTTGAAGTGTACCTATGATGAAAATTACAGGCCTCTCTCATCTTTTTAAGTGGGAGAACTTGCACAATTGGTGGCTGACTAAATACTTTTTTGCCCCACTGTATTTCCAGATTTGTCTACTTGGAACTTCCTAGTTATTCCCTTTACAGTATATGCTGCATCTCCTGTACAAATCATTTTGATAATTGTCTGGTTCATAATCCCTCGAAGTAGCCACATTTACAGCTCTACTGATGTCACGTCACTGACTTACTGTTGTAGCTGCAGTCCATTCTTCTCATCTCATCTCATCTCATCTCATCTCATCTCATCTCATCTCATTATCTCTAGCTGCTTTATCCTTCTACAGGGTCGCAGGCAAGCTGGAACCTATCCCAGCTGACTACGGGCGAAAGGCGGGGTACACCCTGGACAAGTCGCCAGGTCATCACAGGGCTGACACATAGACACAGACAACCATTCACACTCACATTCACACCTACGCTCAATTTAGAGTCACCAGTTAACCTAACCTGCATGTCTTTGGACTGTGGGGGAAACCGGAGCACCCGGAGGAAACCCATGTGGACACGGGGAGAACATGCAAACTCTGCACAGAAAGGCCCTCGCCGGCCACGGGGCTTGAATCTTCTTGCTGTGAGGCGACAGCGCTAACCACTGCACCACCGTGCCACCCCCAGTCCATTCTTTTCTCCCTATAATCTAAATCACATGGCTTCAATTTACAATCGTGTTGAGCAGAAAAGCATCTCTGGATGCCCAACATATCAAACCTTGAAGCGCATGGGCTACAACAGCAGAAGACCACACTGGATTCCAAAAACAGGAATCAGAACATACACTGGGTACATGGTCACCAAAACTGGACAACTGTAGACTGAAGAAATAGCAACTGGTCTTTCTCCAATCCTCATGTTTAACATGCTGTGCTCTCTGAGATGCTTTTCTGCTCACCATGGTTGTAAAGAGTGGTTATTATTTCATCTGGCCAACAGGCAATGAGTTTATCCCAACATGTGTTGTCCATCGTCTGTCCGGCATCATCCACATTTCATGAAAATCGTTTCTTCTCTCTCAATTCTTAACTGATTTTTATTCTTTTTGGCAGGAAGGTAGGTCTGCCTGGAATGCATATAGCTTCTACCCAAATTTGCATAATTGCAATTAATAATTAAGATATGGAGTAATTAATCAATCCCTAACGAGCAGTTTCCACACAAATCACTTCTCTCTCAATTCTTCACTGATTTTGATTCTTTCAGCCATGAAGGTAGGGGAACCTAGGGTGCATATTAGCTTTTTCCCAGATCTGGGCCAGAGTGAGCTACGCCGTCATTGAGAGTCTTGTTTGAGTTACTATTGTCTTTCTGTCTGTCCCAACCAGTCTGGATATTCTCCTCTGACCTCTAATTAAAAGGGGTTTCCACCTGCTGAAGACAAGTGCTGAATGAACAGTTATATGAGTCATATATGCTGTGAAACTTAGCATGTGCACACCATTGAGAAAATCAAAAGATCTGGAACAGAAATGATGAGCAAATATCATAAACTGAACTGCCTGCCTTATATGGCTTTTTCAGTCTGTGTCTATGTGTCAGCCCTGTGATGACCTGGCGACTTGTCCAGGGTATACTCCGCCTTTCACCCGTAGTCAGCTGGGATAGGATCCAGCTTGCCTGCGACCCTGTAGAACAGGATAAAGCGGCTACAGATAATGAGATGAGATGAGATATGGCTTCTTCAGATTTTGTGTTTGTGTGCATGTGTGTGTCTATGGCTTCCAAGGGAGAGAAGAGATGGTTCCGTGAAAGTGAATCATTAATAAAGATATTTAGTCACTGCCTAGAAGCGGAGCTCCTGATGAGTTTATGGCCGAAATATTCGTAAGGGCACAAAATCCCCCTGAACAGAATAATAATATTACAGCACCATGAATGAAACATCAAATTGTGTCGTGTCATGTTTTTCACCTCAATAAATCGCTGCATTGTCTTGTGACAGTGAGACCAATAACGAGAGACACATCGCAGTTACGATACATATTGATTCCTTTCTTTGACGCTGCATGCCATGCACCAGAAACAACACCAGCACATTTATGATGGTGTGACTCTGCTGGGTGCCTGGGGGGCAGCAGTGAACCAGCGCTTTCACTTTACACCACTACTGTAGAGTTACGATGGAATATTTTCACACATAAGAACTAATTGATATCGATCCGCGGTAGGTTTAGATTATCTACCAATGAGGAAAGATGCTCATGAACTATACAGTAATTATGTTTACAGGAGTGTGGACAGCAAAGTAAGAAATCATTTAGGTAAAAAAAAAAGTGTACAATGCCAAGATACATTCGACCGAATGCAGTGTCTGAGCTCCGAGGGTTATGAGCTGTGATCTTGATATTTCAAACGTGACATCAAAGAGTCACTGGTTCCAATTGTCAACTGTTCCACAAGCGAGTAGACTAATAAAATTGTTTAACTCATTTTATATGAAATTGTTGTGAATATTTTCTGGAAAAGGTGTTAATAAATCCCACTTCATTTTTTAAAAAAGCAAATTAAAAATAAGTGCTGGATAAAAACCCATCTATCTTTTGGGAATGAAAGACAGAAATTTAATTGTCTGGTGGTTCAGTGTTTATGAAACACGTTGCCTTGTACTTATGATTGAGTTCCCTGTGGTGGGACACAGATGTCATGTATACATACGGTCGCAAAAGCCATAAAAAATCAGGATGATGCATTAGCATATTCTCTTAAGTACGGAATTTTGCTCTCTGCTGTTATTACTGTATGGTAAAATTCATATGATCCTCCAGTCCTTCGACACTCCTCTTCAACAGGAATGTGTGAGTTTGCAGTGTGCCAGCACTCAACCCATCTGTTTCAGAGTTCTCACACACACACACACACACACACACACACAAAAAAAAAAAAAATGTTCATTCTCAGCGAGTCCACATCAAACCAGTCACCATGCCACCACAGACAGATCTGATGTGGATCTGTTTAAACTGGTCCATCCTGGCACTTGTCTGAACCCTTCCCAGTGATTAGCTTGTTTATACTGCCTCTGATCTGTCCAAAATCTATCTATCTATCTATCTATCTATCTATCTATCTATCTATCTATCTATCTATCTATAGTGGTGCTTGAAAGTTTGTGAACCCTTTAGAATTTTCTATATTTCTGCATAAATATGACCTAAAACATCATCAGATTTTCACACAAGTCCTAAAAGTAGATAAAGAGAACCCAGTTAAACAAATGAGACAAAAATATTATACTTGGTCATTTATTTATTGAGAAAAATGATCCAATATTACATATCTGTGAGTGGCAAAAGTATGTGAACCTTTGCTTTCAGTATCTGGTGTGACCCCCTTGTGCAGCAATAACTGCAACTAAACGTTTGCGGTAACTGTTGATCAGTCCTGCACACCGGCTTGGAGGAATTTTAGCCCGTTCCTCCGTACAGAACAGCTTCAACTCTGGGATGTTGGTGGGTTTCTTCACATGAACTGCTCGCTTCAGGTCCTTCCACAACATTTCCATTGGATTAAGGTCAGGACTTTGACTTGGCCATTCCAAAACATTAACTTGATTCTTCTTTAACCATTCTTTGGTAGAATGACTTGTGTGCTTAGGGTCGTTGTCTTGTGGACCCACCTTCTCTTGAGATTCAGTTCATGGACAGATGTCCTGACATTTTCCTTTAGAGTTCGCTGGTATAGACCCCTTTCACATGACGTCACCGCGCCGCGAGATTTTGTTAGGTGCCATATTGGAAGACCAAGTACATGCACTCACAATATAAAACAAAGTACGAGCGAGAGTAAAGTGACATGATGGCTGATAATTCTGGTTATGTGAGTACATTACCAGTTGCAGAAAGGGCACGGTATGTGGAGAAACTGGCTGTGATTGATGGGTTTGACCCATATGATAAGACTCGCGGCAATGGAGAATGGAAACATAAGGAGGACCTGACACCAATTCTGCCATCTGTTTGCTACCCAGACATTGTAAACTATTTGTTGTTTACACCCAGTGCCTACACTCAGTGTTCGAACTATGCCGATATTTTCGGGGGGGCCCCTTTTTTTCCCTTGGGGGTGTGTGTACTTGCGCTTGTCTCAGAGCGCGGATCTCCAAACACATGAGCAGCCTATCTTACACACATATCACGCGGACTCCACACCTGCACACACGCATCGTGTCTGAAGTCATAACTCATCGGGGAAATCGTGTCCGCATTGGCATGTTCAAAAAACAACCTCGCGTCAGCAATACCACACGCAAGGAAAAAAAAAACAGTCAGGCTACTCAACAACCAACCTGGCAGCAGCGAGCAAGCCCCAAACCATCCTAAATTATTATTATTATTATTAAACTGTAGAAGTCTGGGAGGCTTGCTCCTCATACAGTTATCAACTTGGGGCCACTTTAGCATGTTTTAAATCTGAATTTCTTGCATTTGCTTACCTCAAAGTGTCCACAGATCATGCACAGACTTATCCATTATATCCACAGTTTTTTGCCAAGTCTCACACAGGTTTCTTTCAAGTCTACTGTTGGGCCAATAAATCATAAATAAACAGCTCAGATTTGTTTGTTTAAGTCGTTTGCCACTCCACTTTATTCTCGTGGGTTCACATACCGCTGCCGTTATTATCCCCTTATCACGAGTTTGTTGGTCTTCCAAAATGGCACAGGGTCTGTTTACTTCCGGTTTCGGGTGACGTCAGTGAAAGGGGTCTATAATTCAGAATTCATTATCAATGATGGCAAGCTGTCCTGGCCCAGATGCAGCAAAACAGGCCCAAACCATGGTACTACCACCACCATGTTTCACAGATGGGATAAGATTCTTATGCTGGAATGCAGTGTTTTCCTTTCTTCAAACATAACGCTTCTCATTTAAACCAAAAAGTTCTATTTTGGTCTCATCCATCCACAAAACCTTTTTCCAATAGCCTTCTGGCTTGTCCACATTATCTTTAGCAAACTGCAGATGAGCAGCAATGTTCTTTTTGGAGAGCAGTGGCTTTCTCCTTGCAACCCTGCCATGCACACCATTGTTGTTTAGTGTTCTCCTGATGGTGGACTCATGAATATTAAAATTAGCCAATGTGAGAGAGGCCTTCAGTTGCTTAGAAGTTACCCTGGGGTCCTTTGTGACCTCGTTGACTATTACACGCCTTGCTCTTGGAGTGATCTTTGTTGGTCGACCACTCCTGGGGAGGGTAACAATGGTTTTGAGTTTCCTCCATTTGTACACAATCTGTCTGACTGTGGATTGGTGGAGTCCAAACTCTTTAGAGATGGTTTTGGAACCTTTTCCAGCCTGATGAGCATCAACAACGCTTTTTCTGAGGTCCTCAGAAATCTCCTTTGTTCATGCCATGATACACTTCCACAAACATGTGTTGTGAAGATCAGACTTTGATAGATACCTGTTCTTTAAATAAAACAGGGTGCCCACTCACACCTGATTGTCATCCCATTGATTGAAAACACCTGACTCTAATTTCACCTTCAAATTAACTGCTAATCCTAGAGGTTCACATACTTTTGCCACTCACAGATATGTAATATTGGATCATTTTCCTCAATAAATAAATGACCAAGTATAATATTTTTGTTTCACTTGTTTAACTGAGTTCTCTTTATCTACTTTTAGGACTTGTGTGAAAATCTGATGATGTTTTAGGTCATATTTATGCAGAAATATAGAAAATTCGAAGGGGTTCACAAACTTTCAAGCACCACTCTATCTATCTATCTATCTATCTATCTATCTATCTATCTATCTATCTATCTATCTATCTATCTATCCCATCATCCCTCCCTGTTCAATTTTCACATCAACATTATCACAAGATCTCAATCCCTTATTTTTGCTGGCACACTCTTGTTGTTGTTGTTATTTTGATCACTGGCTTTTTTTCAGTTTGGGTATAATGTGTGATTGTAAGCCACCACCCCATCTTAGGGATAATTTCTGAACCTCCACACTCTCACCATATGATAAGCAGATCCAGCTCAAGTTCTCCAGACCTTGAATGGAATAAATATGGAATAAACATGCCAACTTGTCTAAAGCTATAAAACAAAGAGGAACACACAGATAGCAAGATAAATAAATACAACCCCAATTCCAAAAAAGTCAGGATGCTCTGTGAACTCTAAATAAAAACAGAAAGTGATAATTTGCATATCACAGAAAGCCTATGTTTAATTGAAAATAGTACAAAGACAACATATCAAATGTTGAAACTGAGAAATTTTATTGTTTTTTGAAAAATATATGCTTATTTTGAATTTGATGACAGCAACACATTTCAAAAAAGTTGGGACAGGGGTGTGTTTACCACTGTGTTGCATCACCTCTACTTTTATCAACCCTCTGTAAACGTTTGGGAACTGAGGAGACCAATTGCTGTAGTTTTGAAAGAGAAATGTTGTCCCATTCTTACCTGATATACAATTTCAGTTGCTCAACAGTTCGGGGTCTCCTTTGTCGTATGTTGCGCTTCATAATGCACCAAATGTGTTAAATGGGAGACAGGTCTGGACTGCAGGCAGGCCAGTTTAGCACCCGGACTCTCTTACTACAGAGCCATGCAGTTTTAATATGTGCAGACATCAAATTCAAAACAAGCATATACTTTTCAAAAAACAATAACATTTCTCAGTATCAACATTTGATATGTTGTCTTTGTGCTATTTTCAATGAAATATAGGGTTTCCATGATTTGCTAATCTTCACACTCTGTTTTTATGTTTTACACAGCATCCCAACTTTTATGGAATTGGGGTTGTATAAAGATAGACAGATTCAGTACAAACAGACAAGGAGACTATGTAGTTCCAGATTTCTCCAGTGTTTCCTCTGGGTCTTGCTCCTAGCCCTACTTTAATCATTTTTTTTTCTCACGATCTTGTGCTACTGATTTGATCTCTGCCCTGATTTTTGTTGTCATAAGTGATATCATAAGTGATGTCTGCTCTGGACCCTGCCTGTGATTATCACAGCAAGTTAAATGAAGATGCTGTGCTCAAATTCATCTGTCTTGGCTTTGCCATCTGTTACAGCTACAAAGGAGTTTGGGCTAATTTTTGCCAATCTGATCATTCTTTCCATCTTGTATTCTTTATTCAAAATGGATTTAAGGTAGGCAAAGCTTCAGAGATTGCTACAACATGTGTAAATGTTTTGGTGATTATGGTGGACCTTTTTTGGTTTTTAAGAGTTATTGAGATGCATTATATTTACAGCATGTTGGCTAAATGCAGGGCTCATTGAGCTGCTGTGTGAGACAGACAGAGAGAGAGAGAGAGAGAGAGAGAACAAGAGAAACTTAAGTGGTAAGTCTTTTCTACCAACATATAGAACAACTTTTTCCAAAAACAGTGGAAATATGACGCGTCCATTTCGTCTATGCTAGTTCCAGACTATGTTCTTAGCCGATGACTGTTGATGTAGCACTTGGCTAGCTTACTGTAGCTCAGAGTGAGTATGAATGACCAGAAACATAGGCAGATGTCCATTACTTGGCCAGTACAAAGCAAGCTACACAGTGTATGCAAAATCACCCACTTAACCGTAAATTCAATGTTTGTCCACTAAAATTGAAATGGTTTGACTATAAATCTGATCAGTCATCAGTGAAATATCCAAAATTCTGGCTGAAAATATGTTTCTACCACATTGCACCATCATCTATTGTTAGTTGTTGGAAAATGAAGTATGACAGACAGAGATGGGAAACACTGGAAACTCCGCACCCACTAATTCCCTTCCAGCAGAATGCTGTTATGCTCAGTTGTGTGTGGACCAAATATTTTGGAGTGCATGTGAGTTTAAAGCAAAACAGGACAAGTGCAGATGGAAAATTTCAAGTTTCTTAAGATCTCTAATCTGCAGGAATAGAACAGGAAATGTGTTATTCGGTTTGATACATCCACAAGAATCGGGTATAACGAGTCTCATTCCAAAGGCATGACATCATCATGAACTCTAGACATCTGATTGAGGAGGCGTTTCTACAGATAATCTTCATGACATTCCTATGATCCTCACATAAGTCCAAAAACAGCATTCTGATTGGCTGAAAAACTGTAGGGACAACAATACATAATGCACAGAGGAAGGCACTGAATGAGCTGAATTGTGAGCGGCCATTTTTCTACACTTTGCTGGAACTTTTTTCCACAATCACTTCCTTGGACAGTTCAGAAAATTCCTGCACTGAGAGTTTAAAGTGAAGAACCATCTGACAGATAAAAACAAATTATGTATTTTAGTGTCTTTTTAAAGGAGATGAACCACAAATCACATTAAATGTTGTGAATTAGTGTCAGTCAATCAGGTGTTCTGGAATATTCCATCCATTCCTCCATCCATCCATCTACAACCTTGCATATTCACACCACTTGAACTTTTCCACATTGCAAAATTGTGATTACATAAGTATTTACCCCTTTTAGTGTGAAACTCCTAAATTAGTTCTAGTGCAACCAGTTGTCATCACGAGTCACCTAATTAGTTAAATAGAGTCTGATAATTAAAGTGTCAGGTATATAAATTAACCTATAAATTAAGTCTAAATTAATCTGTCCTTAAATTAGTCTATAAATTAACCTGTCCTTGACTGAACCCAGACAGTGATGAAGCATCACAAAGACCAAAGCGTGATCAAAACATTTCCAGGACAAAGTTTGGGAAGTTCCCAAAAACCAGTGACACACCATTGCATCAGTTATTAAACTTTAGAAAGAATATGACACAATCATGACTCTACCTAAAGAATGCCTTCCACCAAAAGTCAAAGAAGCAACCAAGAGGCCAGAAGAATAAATCAGCATGATGCTACCATCGCCATGCTTCTCGTTCTCCAGCATGGTGTCAAATGTATGCACAGGTAGAGGAGGTGCTGTTAGCCGTGGGAGAGCAGGTCGGGTGTGAGAGCATCTACTCCCTCCTACACGAATAAATCAGTGGTGGTGTTACTGAGGACAAAACAAAACAAACAAACAAAAAAAACTCTAACAAATTGATCCAAACCAGAATATTGGTGAAAGGAGCCCTGGTACAGGTTTCTTCTCTGTCTGCCCCTGCAATGCGAGTTGTAATTTCTAACGCGCCTCAATTCATTCAAGATGAGGAGATAATGAAAGAACTGTCTTGTTTTGGGAAGTTCACACATCCCATGAGAATGATTTCAGTTGGCTGGACAAACTCCACTGTGAGGAGTGTTTCTTACACAGTAATCAAAATAAAATGCAAATGTGGGGATGGTAATTGGACTATGTTTGCTAACACCAAACGCTTTGAGTCTGGGGATACTGGACGCAAAAGATTTGAAGGTTTGGCTGTTGGCACAGTCTGGGGACAGTCAGCAGGTAAGCACCAGGGGGCCAGAGCCTGGAGTGAGATAAGCACAAAGCAGTGACAGAAGATAGAAGAGATAGATAGAGTGCCAGAGATAAGACAGAATGAAGATAGAGTGTCAGAGATAAGAGAGAATGAAGACAGAGTGCCAGAGATAGAAGAGGTCAGTGATAAACACAACAGTTTCACCAACACCAATTCCATCTCCTCAACCAACACTCGTGCTGACGCAAATGTTTTGGAAATAGTGGCAATGTTAAACCTGGTGCAGGTGTTAGCATTAGCAGCAACCCTGACCTGAATGACTGCGCTGAACTGCATTGACCCTGTAAAGTTTAAAGTTTGAAGTCCCTTCCCAAGACCTGATCTTCCCAGGCAGTCTCTTGTCCCAGCACTAACCAGGCCCTTGAGGTGCATTGGATGACACCGATCTCTGTTTCAGTAGCTCTCAACATCTAGCCTATTACATAGCTGGGGTTACTGTGGTGGGGGTCCTCTGGTAACCACAAGAGTTTGATTCCCTACTCACATCTGTATTGTGGTGCCGCACCAGATGGCAGTAGGTACCATTTTGATAATGGTCTTTGGTATGAGGGAAGCCATGGCCTAAAAGTTAAAGAAGCAGCTTTGGGTCCAAAAGGTTGCCAGTTCGATTCCCTGGACCAGCAGGAATGGCTGAAGTGCCCTTGAGCAAGGCACCTAACCCCCAACATACCCAGCGCTTCAGCTGTACATCGCTCTGGATAAGAGCATCTGCTAAATGCCATTAATGTAATGTAATGGTATAACCCAATCACGAGTAAACCTCATGGTCTCCCGGTCAAGAGGCGGACATGCTAACCACTAGGCCAGTTCGTGGTCTGTAAAGCAGCACCAGAAGAAGGAACCACAGAGCTCAGACAGGAACATATCAAGACTATGAAACACTACCAAGTTTAAGGACAATAAAGCAGAGCTGGAAATTAGGGGAAAGACGACAAAGTTATGGAATTATCTCAACAGCCACAGCACAGTTAAGCAGTCATGAAGAATTTCATCAAACAAGAGAGTGAAGGCCCAGGGTGCCGTACAGGAGGTGCAGGAGGGGAACAGCTCACAATCATGGAGGAGGCAGAGATCAAATCAGATGAGCCAAAGCTCTTTGTTCAGAACAGCCTGATCAAATTTTTAGAGTTGATCAAAGGAAAAGGGAACATCTCACTAACAAGCTACTTCCAGATAAGGAAAATTTTGTAAAATCAGAACAGCATATGACAAAAAAAAAAAAAAGGAAATCTGAATGTGCTCAACACCAGACAAAAAAGCTTTCCTAGAAATGAGACTATGGACTTTCATATGGATTATAATGAAATGAAGACTGAATGGGTTTTTGGGAGTCTTTTGGTGGAGGTGGAGGTTGTGGGTGAGGGGACTGACATCATCTTATTAGAAGAAATAATGAGAGGATACCACTGACAATGGTGGCACGTTTTCAGTCTATTACATCACTCATCATTAACAGGCAACACCACATTGTTTATTCCACCTTCATGCTAGTTTAGTATTTTGTAGATTCTTACTTTGTATGTCAGCGTCTGAACTGTGTATATGTCTATTTTATGCTAACTTCAATCCTTCTGTACATGACATATTTTGGTACTTTATCAGCTTCAAGCTGACACTTATATTGCCCTCCATACACTGTCAGAAACAGGGCTACAGTCGGAGTCCATTTCTGTCCCCCAAGGTGCAATCGACACTAATGTACCCCCGAGGGCTCATTATTGGACCTTAGGGTAACTATGTGTACCTTTTTAGGGACAAAAAGGTGCATATATGTTCCTGAGCAGGATATAAAGGGTACAAATCCATACCTTACTGATCCAGTGACAAGCTGTTGTACCCCTAAAGGTACAATAATGTACTTTTATTTTCTGAGCATGTATAGATATACAGATGTCACAAATTTTCTGGCAGCAAGCGTCAATTTTCTATATTTCTCAACCCAAGTGGATCGAAATATAAGTGTGATGTCTCTATGATTTATGTTACAGACCACTTTGCTTCCCACTGCTCCAATGATCCTGATGTTTATCTCCACCAACTTTGTTGCAAAGGAGGTTATCTTTTCGCTTCTGTTTGCTTGTTTGTTTCCAACATTGCTCAAAAAGTAGTGAACAGATTTTGATGAAATTTGGAGGAAAGGTGGCCCATGGGCCAAGGAACAATTAATTAGATTTTGATACAAATTCGGATATGTATGTGGATCCTGTTTTTTGTTTGTTTGTTTGTTTGTTTTGTTTTTCCCAATGTAACTCAAAAAGTAGTGAACAGATTTTGATGAAATTTGGAGGAAAAGTAGATCATGGGGCAAGGAACAATTAATTATTAGTTTCTGATACAAATCCGGTTATGTATGTGGATCCAGGATATCCTAAAATGTGGCTTGGTGGAGGTATGCACTCTGCTGATATCTGTGACGAATCTCAGTCATCCAGGTACATAGTAATCTGTGGTTGGTTGAAGAGAGCAACTGGACTTGCTTGAAGATTCTTGAAAACGTTTCGCCTCTCATCCTAAAGGCTTCCTCAGTTCTGTCTGACTCTGTTCAATGAAGGTCATTCCAGGTTCCAGGAGTGCTCATCTAGTTTAACTTTTGACTCTACTGACCTTAAATGAACTTACATCACTGTGTGTCATGCTAAACCAAAACCACAGAAATTCCTGGTTTGTGTAAGAACGTGACATTGCAGTGAAAGTGCAGAAAATGACAACAGGATCAGATTAGTATTACCGTACACTGAACACGTGCGTCTGCTTCTCATAATATTAAATCATAGCATGTTTTTTACGTCATGGACAAATAATTTAGCATCATACTAATGATTTTTTTTTCTCCCAGCAAGTACATTTTTCCTAATTTCTAGTTTAGCGGGTATAGTGTATTGAAGTACATTAGAGTGCATCAAGGCTTTGTAGCATCTAAAGAAAGAGAGAGAGAGAGAGAGAGAGAGAGAGAGAGAGAGAGAAATAATTTAGGGAATTCATTTCCAGTAATAATGTTTATGTTGATCATCATTGAGATGAAGTGTCAGTGAATAAGCTGTTCTGATCTTGTAACTATAGTCATAAACTGGCAGGTCAGTGTATAGTGGGAATTTTTAAAGTAAAGGAGAGACCAGAGGTGATGGGAAAGTTGAAACATGAACCCTAGAAGAGGGTTAAAGCTACAGCACATCAGAATGACTCATCTAGAGGGTTTCCAGCTTTATGAGAATTCCTGTTTTATTCTCGAAAATCCTTCAGGCGTCACTGTTACGTGAGCTGAATCAACTGCAGATGGTGGAATCGTGTTCAAATTCATTAAAAAGCCTTGATGTACAGTACTATGCAAAAGCACATGTAAAGAAATACTGTTGACCAAAAATGGCTTAAAAAATAATGAAATAAAATGTTTCAACATTTAAAAAATACTATAAACAGTAATCAGTGAGTCATAATAAATGAAACAGTCAATATTTGGTGTGAGACGACCCTTTGCTTTTATATATATATATATATATATATATATATATATATATATATATATATATATATATATATATATATATCTGTCTCAGGTCCAGTGAGGTCAGTTTTATGTGGAAATGATCTGCAGGTTTTCCTGAGCATCTTACAGAACCAGCCGCAGTTCTTCTGGACACTTTGACTGTCACACTCACTTCTTCATTTTACACCAAAACCCAGCAGCCTTCATTATGCTTTCTTTTTTTTAATCTGAAAAGTGCTCTCTTATGGAATATGCTGCTCAAACTTTTTTTTTTTCCTGTAACATTTAATTTTGTGCTGGGAAAAAAAAACCCTGAACATTTGGACTCTAAAATGTTTTTGTACTGACTCAATAATGTAGAAGTCATAAAATAGAAATCTATAACAAATTTTGTTTAAAAAAAATAAAGTGCCTAAGACTTTTGCACAGTACTATACAGTTTGTACTCCTGTGACCACATCAAAGCAATTGGATTCTGTATTAGAAAAAGAACAACTTTATCTATCACATGGACACTTAAGCACAGGGAAATTCCTCTAGGAAATTCAACCCATCTGAAGCACTGAACACACACACACACACATGCACATACACGTGAATAATGAGCACACACACATACCCAGAGCAGTCATGCTACATGTCCAGGGAGCAGTTAGGGGTTCGGTGCCTTGCTCAAGGGCATTTAAGCTCAAGGCTACCCCATGTTAACCTAACTGCATGTCTTTGGACTGTGGGGGAAACCGGAGCACCCGGAGGAAACCCACACAGACACGGGGAAAACATGCAAACTCCGCACAGAAAGGCTCCCGTTGGCCACTGGGCTTGAACCCAGAACCTTCTTGCTGTGAGATGACAGTGCGAACCACTACACCACCATGCCATCCTGGGTTTAATAGTAATGGTGGTGAAAACATATGCAGTCATAACTTTACACGTTTTATTTGCAAATCATTTTGACGACTATATTGATTTTTATTATGGGCTCTTCTGTGTAGGTTCTTGACATTATCTATCTAGCTAGCTAGCGGAAGTATTTCAACTTTCATATGCTTGCTTTCAACAATATTGTTAAGCTCCATCTCATTTCCATCTACAATCTCATTGTCATATAAGGTTAGTTATGAGATTGACTGTATTTATGATGTTTCGCTCAAACTGGAACTATTTTGTCATCTGCATCATTTCAATTTTTTTGCTACAATTCCATCAAACATAGTGGGTGGAGCTTGGGATCAGAAAATTGGAAAAAGTGGCTCTGGGTATCCAAGATGGTTGCACACATAATGCTGCTGCGGTCCTAAACTACATCATCACGGCTACATGACATTAATGTGGAATTTAATGGGGTTTGATCCTTGTGGAAAGATTATAGTTAACTACATTAGCTTTGCAAAACTAAAGAAACAAAACTCTCAGCATGTCTTGATGCATTGAGAACATTTGAGGTAATGTTTGAGGTACATTTTTCACCACCAATTTTTGAGCTTTGACTTTGACCTGTCACTTCAGAGCAAAATTAGGTATGGGTGATTTTTACTGTGACCACAGTTTTGTGAACTTAAGGCTTTTTGTGGCTTCAGAATTGTGATTTGTGTTACACTGTGATCTGTGAGAGTCGAGTAAAGTAAAGTCAAATAGACATAACACACAGTCACATAAATACAAGAATTTCAGGAAATGTTTGAATTAAAACACATGGTGCATGTGTGTGTGTGTGTGTGTGTGTGAGAGAGAGTGGGAAAGCAGCACACACCACCTGCAACCAATCAGCACTTTCTCTGTTTAAACTCATCCAGCACAGTGAAATGATCTAACTTCACAAAACTCCTGTGCTTCGCTCCAAGTCCTCAGTCTTCTGTGCATTGAAATCTCCACATAAGCTCAGTCTTGTTCTCAGAAACCAGAGTGGGCATGATATTGTTGAGTTAAACTGCTCGCAGCCATATATTTTGCCTTACATGTGTAAAGCAAAGTGAGCAAGTGTGGCTGGAGGGAATCATATGTAATCATCTGGAGCCAAAGATCTGAAGCATGTTTTCAGGAACATGGGGTTAAACTGTAGTGCACTAGCAACCGTACACAGGATTATTATTTTTTTATTTTTACAAACATCAGATGTTAAGCATCATATCCAATTCATCTTAATTATCATTATACCAGTACACCATAACAAAATGTTTTCTCACAGATTTAACACATACATTTTTTTTAATAAAAAAATAATTACAGCACAATGCGTTACACTGCAGTGTGAGCAAAAGGATGTAGATGAACTGCTTTGATCGCTCAGAGTGAAAACCATGTATGTTACTCAAAATAAAACAAAATTATTGCACATTCCAGTCCCAGCCACATTAAAGACTAAAATATTCCACAATCAAGATCATGTAGATAAAAAACATTTGTTCTGGTAAAGACAAAATGCTTGAATGCAAAGTCAGATTTGATCTTAAATTCCATAGATTTGTTCTAATGCTACTGCACAATGAGAGGAATGTTAGTCACGCAGTGTTATGTAAGTGAGAGTGGCATAACAAATTAATGCACTTCCCTGTTTACACTGCCTCTGATCTGTCTGTGATATCTATCTATCTATCTATCTATCTATCTATCTATCTATCTATCTATCTATCTATCTATCTATCTATCTATCTATCTATCTATCTATCTATCTATCTATCCCTATACATTCTTTGCCCCAACGTTAGTGCAAACTTGTTACTATAGAAAATATAACATATTAGAATGAGTGCTAATAAAACCCCAGGACAGCCAGAGCTACTGTCAGAGCTGCTGTT
Organism: Neoarius graeffei; assembly: GCF_027579695.1. Taxonomy (NCBI): domain Eukaryota; kingdom Metazoa; phylum Chordata; class Actinopteri; order Siluriformes; family Ariidae; genus Neoarius; species Neoarius graeffei. The sequence goes on along the minus strand of NC_083581.1, from coordinate 79,228,597 downwards.
ATAGAAAATTAATCAACATCCTCTGACAATCAGAATCAAGAATTCAACAGGTCTGTGGTGTAAAAAGAATTAACATTAAAGGTAGACGGCCTTTCAGATTTTTCAAGTGTAGGTCATAAAAAGAATTTTCCCAACACTCAATTATTTTTGTTTAGTGACTGAAAGCTACTGAATTTAAATCACAGACTTCCAATTTTATTAGGCTTTTTTTATAGAACAATTAATGAATTTATCTCCATGTGGCCCTAAATTCTCCGCTATTTTTTCCTGCTTCACCATGACCCAATTCAAGATACTACATCATGCATCACATGGTGGGCTTTTCCCATTCATGCAAGGCATTGTGGGATACAAATTTGAAACAGGAGAGAAAAATGGAGGACGTGAGTGTGCGAATGAAACGTGAAAGACCGACTACAGTAACAGAAAGCGGGAAGAAAAGATGTTATGTTATATACGAAGGAAAGGAAACACAGGACCAAACTAATAAATATGGGCGCTCAGCGAGCACCTCGGTGTGATCAGCTGTTCGTTTAAGGCCCGGTCCCACTGGCCGATGGACACAAAACGTATGCAAAAAGGACACAGCGGACGAGCAAAATTTCGGGGGTGGCTCTATCCGTTTTCATCTGCTCCAGAAATGGACAAAATTGGCGAAAATTTGTGAAAACAGAACGGAAAAGAACGGTCGTGGGTAGTATATAGCGGGGATGTTAAACGCATGTTCATAGGAAGCCTAGCGGATGAAAGCGGATGGAAGTGGATGACAGCTCCGAAGGGGTTACCGGTGATAACTGAGAAGCGGACGCATAGCAGAAAGAGCGGATGCATAGCGGAAGAAGGGGATGCATCACGTACGCCTAACGGAAACAAAGGGGATGTTGCGCGGATGTATATCGGATGCAGACCGATTGTCCGCTAGGTGTCCTTCTACATACTCTAGACATACTCCAGACATCCTAAATATACGAGATACATCCCAGATATAAACGCTTTGTCCGTTTTGAATACTTTATATACGAGATGCATACGCTTACATCCATTCTATTTCCGTGCTACTAACGATGAATAGACGTTTCATGTACCTTATCTTTCCTCCCTCTTTCCGTTTTCAGCTGCAGCGGATGTGAGTTGCGAGGATGCCCAGAGGATGCAGAGAGGATACAGCAGACGTTTAACGGATGATAACGGACATAGAACGTTTGTTGCTCGTATATGTCGCGGATTTACATCGTACACGGCGGAAAGTTCATCTGTTCTAAAAGTTTTGTGCAGCTCAAAACTTTTTGCGCGGATGAAATCACAGTGGAGGGATGCTCGATGGATAGAGCGTATGAAGCACGTATGCAATGAGTACACAACGGATGCATAGCGTTTTCCAACGGATGGCAAAGATTTTTTTTACGTTTTACATCCTCTTTGCATCCGTAAGTGCAGTGGGACCGGGCCTTTAGCGACAGAATGATGGAACTGTCAGTGCACGCTCAAAGGGAAACCTGTAGATGGCAGTAAAGCAACACTGTGGATGCCAGCTGCCATAAAACCCAAAAGAAGAAGAAGGTAAACCTGCGCATGTGCACACGGACTTCCTCTGTCTGCCTGACTGCATGAAGTGAGCGATTTCATGTACATTATTTGCTTTAATCCCCTCAAATTAAATAACTTCCCGTAGATTGACATGTCAATCTGTTACATTACATTACATGGCATTTAGCACACGCTGTTATCCAGAGCGACGTACAACGAGTATAAAAGTCAGGTACACGAAGTGCTGAACTTCTAGACAAGAAAGTTCGAGTGCCAAATGAACAAGTGACAGCAAAACCTAGTGTAACATTCTGTTGGAGTACCAACACTCAGCAAACAGCTGAGGAAACAAACCAACCATATAAAGTACAACTAAATAGAGAACTCAAACAGCTAACCCCAGGTTAGACCGTACACAGCCTGGGCTGGTCTTAACCGAAACACAGTGGGTGGGGAAGAAGGGGAGAAGTGCAGCCTGAAGAGATGAGTCTTCAGTCTGCGCTTGAAAGCGATCAGAGAGTCGGCAGTTCTGACCTCAATGGGAAGGTCATTCCACCAACGGGGAACCAGGACAGACAGCAGTCTTGAACAGGCTGGGCAGGACCGGAGATGAGGAGGAGGGGCCAGGCAACCAGTAGTAGTGGAGTGTAGGGATCTGGCTGGCGTGTCAGGGTGGATCAGACTCTGGAGATATGCTGGCCCTAACCCCTTGATAGCCTGGTAAGCTAGCACCAGTGTCTTGAATTTGATGCGAGCTGCGATAGGTAGCCAGTGCAGGTCAGCAAGCAGAGGGGTGACATAGGAAGAACGAGGGAGGTTGTAGACCAGGCAAGCTGCAGCATTCTGGATGAGCTGCAGGGGTCTGATGGCAGAAGCTGGAAGGCCAGTAAGGAGAGAGTTGCAGTAGTTCAAACGGGAGAGGATCAGTGATTGGACCAGGAGCTGAGTTGAGTAGGTGGTAAGAAAAAGGCAGATCCTTCAGATGTTGCAGAGGAGGAATCTACATATCCAGGTCACTGCAGCGATGTTCGCTGAGGAGGAGAGTTTGTCATCAAACAGAACCCCTAGATTCTTCACACTGGGTGAAGATGGCGGTGCACATGTTCGCAGCGGCTCAAGGCTCTCCTTTTTTGTGCATGTTTGTGTGTCTTCTGTGTACACATACTTCTGCAGATAGGTGTTACAGCTGACAAGACCTGCTGGACATTGGTTTTCAATGCAAGTTACCAGTCTTGAGTATTTTTCACCGCACACACAATATACTGGATGAGGTAACAAGATCTCCGGGCTCTCCGCGGATTGTTATCAGGCCTGGCAGATGATGCAGATGGCAGAGCAAAAGAAAACAGAAGCAAAGCTGTAGGGCCAGACTCCTGGCTAAACTCAGGAAACAACCCTACAAGCCTCCTCTTCCCAGCATATTACTTACCAACACTACTGATTACTGATCCACCCCCATGGTCCACAAAATGGATGAATTGGAACTGCTTCTTGCCGGGAACCACTACGTCTGTAACTGCTGCGTTCTGATTATAATGGAGAGTTGGCTTCACCCACAAATCCCTGATGCTACCATGAAGCTAGCAGACCGCACACTCCACCGCTGTGACAGGAACCGGGACTCGGGTAAGAGCAGAGGAGGGGGGCTCTGTATTTATGTGCATAATGACTGGTCTAATTACAGCACCATAATAGACAGCCACTGTTCTCCCGATTTGGAGTACATGTCAGTCAAATGCCGTCCTTTTTTTCTACCAAGAGAGCTAATAGCTAATATTGTGACTGCTATATACATACCACCTAATGCTAATGCTAGCACAGCTCTTGCACTCCTGCTAAATGCCATAAACAAACAGCAGCATAGACATCCTGACAGTGCTCATATTATAGTCAGCGATTTCAGTCAGGCTGAACTGAAATCAGTACTCCCAGCTTTTTACCAGCACGTGAAGTGCCCGACTAGAGGGAGGAACATTTTGGACCATGTTTGTTCGAACATCAAGCATGCTTACAGAGCTATTCCCCTCCCTCACCTAGGCCAGTCAGATCACCTCTCCCTGCTGCTCGCCCCAGCATACTTACTTACTTACTTACTGCTGCTGTCATGGGTAGACCCACATAGCGCCAACACAAACGACCGCCAACTTTTCCTGTCCTGCGATGCCACCATAGCCTCCTCATATGTTAGGGATTGTTGAAGGTCTCTAGTGACCGCGTCGCGCCAATGCATACGCTGTCTGCCTGGGCGCCGGCGTCCTTGAGGTGCCCAACAAAGAAGTCGGCGCGGCAGGCGTGTTGAAGGCATGCACATAACGTGCCCAAACCATGATAGTCGTCTTTGTCGAAGGATGTTCGTTAGAGGAACCTGTCCAGTTCTTTGGAAGATCTCCGCATTGGATTTACGCTCTCTCCAGGAAACACCAAGAGTTCTGCGAAGGCATCTAGTATGGAAGGCCGATAGTTGCTTCTCTTGCTGCACTGTTGTGTTCCAGGCTTTGGCTCCAAACATTAGGATGGTAATTACTACAGCCTGATAGATTGCCATTTTTGTGCGAAGCTGGATGGACTTGTGGCACATGATGGGTAGAAGTTTATTAAAGGCGTTCGCTGCTTTCCCTATACGGTTGTTAATCTCTCGGGTTAAGTCACGATCGGATGTTATCGTACTTCCCAAATAAACAAACTTCTCCACCTTCTCCAACGCATCTTGGTTGTTTAGACTGATTGTAATGTCGCATTTATCCTTTGAGACAGCCATAACTTTGGTCTTCGTGGAGTTAATGGTTAGTCCTATTTTACTCCCTCCCTCTTTCACTTGAGTGGTTGCATACTGTAATCTTTCTTCCGACTTGTCAATAAGAGCGATGTCGTCTGAAAAGTCAAGATCAGATAATCTTTGCTGCTGGTAACGTGGGCTCCTTCGTCGTTCGAGTACAATTCCTCAGTCATTCCTGTCCAGGGCTTGTTTCAGCACCCAATCGATCAATATGGCAAACAACATTGGAGACCATACACAGCCTTGTCTAACGCCCGCCGATACTGGGAACCATTCAGTTGTTTCTCCGTCGACCTTGACACAGCATTCCGATCCGTCATAGGTGTTCTTCATGATGTTTACTATCTTCTTGGGAAACCCATATGCTTCAAGAATTTTCCAGAGGGATTCTCTGTCTACGCTGTCGAAAGCAGCTTTAAAGTCGACGAAGTTGATGTTGGCCGAGAGTTGAAATTCAAGGCACTTTTCTACTAGTTGGTGTAGGGCAAAGCACTGATCGATGCATGACCTCCCCTTTCTAAATCCAGTCTGGTTTTCTCTGAGTCGCTCATCCACGGCATCTCTAGTACGCAGGAGAACCAAGATGCAGAGTACTTTCCCGGCTATGCTTAGAAGGGTAATACCCCGGTTATTACTACAGATGGTGAGATCTCCTTTCTTCGGGAGTTTGATGATGCCCCAGCATACACCCCCCTCAGACGACCACCACCAGTCATAAAGACTATTACAACCTGGCCCGAGGCTGCACTCTCTCAGTTACAGGACTGTTTTGAACACACTGCATGGGATGTATTTGAACATGAGGACATGTCAACATACACAGAATCTGTCCTATCCTACATTAAGTTCTGTATCGAGAATGTTACTGTGGTTAAATGCATACGTGCCTTCCTCAATGAGAAACCCTGGATGACTCATCATGTCTACATGCTCCTCAGGGCCCGGGACTTAGCATTCAGTTCAGGTGACAGAGCTTTGTATAGTGTAGCCTGAGCTGATCTGAAGAGAGGAATAAGAGATGCGAAGGCGGTCTATAAGAGGAAGATAGAGAACCATCTCTTAGATAACAATCCACAGCAAGTATGGCAGGGCATACAGAGCATCACCAACTACAGAGGCCATGTAGTGACATCCAGAGGCTTAGATGTATCACTGGCAGAGGAGCTGAACTGCTTTTTTTTGCATGCTTTGAGATGCAACAGCACATAGCCACTCCACCACTGCCTACTTTTTTTTGTCTGTTCTATTCCTATGTGGTCTTGTTCTATTTTTATGTGGTCTTGCACTTTAAGGTTAGCTTTTAATTTCATTGTACTTAGTACAATGACAATAAATTCTGATTCTGAGACCTAGAGATGTCCCCCAGGGAGATGACAATGTCCAGAGGTGGAGAGGGTGGAGCAGGAACGTAGATTACTTCTGTCTTGCCTGGGTTGAGTTTCAGGTCATTCTCTGTTAATGTAGGTTTTTCACAAGAAAATGAAAAATTATGTTTCTCAGGTTACTGATATGTATTTGTTACTTCCACCAACTTTGTTGGAGGAGGTCATGTTTTCACCTCCATTTGTTTTTTGTTCCCAATGTAACTCAAAAAATAGTAAACAGATTTTGATGAAATTTGGTGGAACGGTGCGTCATGGGCCAAAGAACAACTGATTAGATTTTGATGCAGATCCGGATATGCATGTAGATCCAGGATTTTTTTTTTGTCTGTTCCCAACATAACTCAAAAAGTAGAGAACAGATTTGGATGAAATTTGGTGTACAGCTTTAGTATGATCCATGGTTCACTTGATTTAATTTAGATGTTGATAATACTGTATGTGGCTTGGCAGAGGTATACACTCTACCAAGTACCCTTCTAGTTATAGAGATCTTGCATGTGACGTCACAGCCGATCCAGATTGTAACAGACGCCATCTTGTCGGTCAAACGCCATATTTCCGCCTTCTACTTCTACTTCTGGTTCTACTTCTGCTTCTACTTCTACCTTTTCTTCTGGAAAACCCTACTATATACAATTCTACTACAACAGCTGCAGCTACAAGCTCTCCCTACCTGTGCACATTTTTTATGTTTTTTGTGTGTATTTTTGCGTGTTGTTCGTCTGTACCGGACTTCAATATCCACTACAACCGTATGGACTTACTGGACATTGGTTTCCAGCAGAAAATGACGGTTTGTAGCGATTTCCATTGCATGCACAACATTCTGGATGAGATAGCGAGACCAGCGGGATCTCCTTGGATTGTTATCGGGTCTGGCAGGCGAAGGAGGCGGCGTCGGGAGAGGAAGCAAAAGCGAGGCTGCAGGCAGAGCTGGCCTGTTGACTAAGCTCAGAAAACAGCCACTCAAATCTCCACTGCCAAGCCTCTACCTCTCCAACGCCAGATCCATGGTAAACAAGACAGACGATTTGGAATTACAGCTGGAATTACCTTATTCTATTCTATTCTATAATCGGCTGGTCAGTGCTATACTAGATACTACTGATATATCTAGTATCAGTACTAGTAATACTTAAGTGACTTACCCGTCCAATGAGGATTGTTATTTTCTTGTTTACAAGATGCCACATCTGAGGGTGGCTGACAAATCCTGAATTTCTGTAAAGATAACTGTCCAGAGATTTATAAGCACGCAGTGCTTCACCACTGAACAGCGAGGGAAACTTAATCAGGTAATTATACATGTCTGGGTATTCCACCTCTGGCAGTTCAATATCCACTGACACGGTCGTGAAAACTACGTCCGGTAATTGATAAGGGTCACTAATCTGTAGGTCGTTTATTTTAGACATATATCTAGTTATCTGTTCATTAGAAAAATGAGCCGTGTAGTCCGTCGGTTGAAATTTATCCATTTTGTACACGAGTGCAGCAGTATTCAGCGGTGCTTTTTACCGACAAGATGGCGGCTGTGTACTTTCCGGTCACGTGACTGCAAGATCTCTACAGGAATGTGCTGCCTATGGAATGGCATCATGCGCTGTCTAATGCTCTAATATGGAGATCCATGTTATGTAACGTTGGTGGCATACTGTTTGTGCATGCTGTTTACTATGGTAGTATGGTAACTATGGAAACATACAACCATTCTAATTAGCTCTGAAAACTGTGGAGCATTCAGTTGAAGACAGAGCTGGAGGCTAAAATGGCGCATATAACAGACTTTACAGTGCTATGTTTCTGCATATATATATATGAGACACTAGCTTCCTTTTGACAGCTATTTCACTTTTTAAAACCACACACTTCAGTTTTATGGCTCCATTAACACATCTGTGACAGTAATGACATGTTTGCCACCATGCCTTTGTCTCTGTTTGGCTGCCTTTCTTTCCATCAGACAAGAGTGCATGTGTGGCTTTGCAAAGTAAGTGTAGATGACCTGAATATATCCGTCACGATGCATGTTCAATGAACTTGGCTTGCAATTAGCCGAGGATATGGGGGGGAAAATAGCATTATTCAATCTATTTATAAGACTGACTATTAGGAACATGGCTATATACTTTATATAGAGCAGCTCTAGGATCAATTACACAGGTCTTGTTTGCTAGCTATTAAGTTTGTATTGATTGCTAATCCCTGAATTGTGAGCAGTATTATGGAGGATAAAGATGGCAGTTTGCAAATGGCATTGTTGTCTTGTTTTGTTTTTCCAAGCCCACACAGCACCAAGAGTGAATTGTATGAATATTTTAACTCTTTGTTAAGGCATGAACCTATAATCAATGTATTGCTCCAAATATCTATATTTATATTCAGATTTAAGCCTGACATGGGTGTGGTCGAAACTACAAAGGTATGTTTTTTTACTTTTTCTTTTTTTTAAATTAAATATGAAGTCACCACTATGCCCGTGGAAACACCGGAAAACACTGGGAAACACCCAGAGGTAAAAATACCAGCACTGTCAGCATGGTGTGTGAATTATTGCTCTGACTCTCGCTCCAGTTCATAATTAGTCTCACAAAAGATGTGCGTGGGATTGTTTTTTGTTCATCCTGCTCACACAGTTATTATTTTTGTTTCTACCTGCGTGTGTCTGTGAAGATTCTCAGTCATCCAGGTCATAGTAAACTGTGGGTGGTAAAAGAGAGCAACTGGACTTGCTTGAAGATTCTTGAAGACGTTTCACCTCTCATCCGAAAGGCTTCTTCAGTTCTGTCTGACTGGTAGGGAGTATCAGGTATTTATCCTCTCATGGATGAAAAGCTCATCTAAGGTGTGGTTGAGTCATCCTGTTGGTGTGGGTCACTGGGGGCTGGATGTGAACGGCCTCGAGAGTCGTTAGGGTGATCAATGGATTGCCTGTTAAGGTGATCAGTGGAATGCTGATTCTCTCTGTCCTCTTGTGAGTCACTGAAAACAGATGGGTTTTGGTGTGCATTCAGTTGTCTGGGAAGTGTGCCAAGGACTGCATTGTAGGTGGCTGATAAATGATGTCCTCTGTTCAGTGATGGCCGTTCCAGGTTGACAAAAATGGCTTCTTTAACTCCTCGCTCATACCAACGATCCTCTCTGGCTAAAATGCATACGTTGCAATCCTGAAATGAGTGTCCTTTGTTGTTAAGATGAAGCTAGACAGCAGAGTCCTGGCCTGAGGAACTGGCTCTCCTGTGTTGAGCCATACGCCTGTGAAGCGGTTGTTTTGTTTTCCCAATATATGAGTCCGTGCATACCTCACTTCACTGAATTGCATACACTACGTTGTCCTGTTTGTGTCTGGCTATTCTGTCCTTAGGGTGGACCAGTTTCAGTCTTCAAGAATCTTCAAGCAAGTCCAGTTGCTCTGTTTTACCACCCACAGTTACCTGTGTGTGACATTTTCTAATGAAAGTAGCTCCTAAAATAGCCTAGTTTCACATGTCTAGTCTCAGACACCTTGTGAAAAAGAATAGCATCATCTCTTATTCATATATTTATTTTATATGGACATGAGTGTTTTACTGGGAAATACGCCACTCATATTTTTTATCCGAGTTCCATCCGGGATGTGGAGAACCAAAACCGTGACATAAATCTCTATATGTCACTTGTGAGGAAATCGATGAATTGTTTTGATAAATTTGGCTACTTTTTTTGTGAATATGTAGATATAAGGAAAAGAAAATTACACGATGGCTTGAAGAAATGAAGTTTATCTTCTCGTGTTGAAAAACTTACATTTTTCATACAAAATACATTGTGGATCTGAGTGACATATTTAAATAATATTGTCTGGCTTTTTTTCGTGGTCTATCAGATACATTCCATTCAGCTAGCATGACACTGAACGAGTTGAAGATGAGTAGCTGAATGGAATATATCTGATAGACCACAAAAAAAAAGCCAGTCAATATTATTATTTGCTTGTGTCAGAGTGCAGGCACTTATACCGGTAGATGCAAGCACAGGGGAGACCAGGGGCTTCGCAAACTGCAGACTGAGCCAAATTGAGGAACAGGAATCATGGTCAGGAAATGAGCGGAGGTTGATAGATCAGCAAACGGTGCAACGTAGGGAAAACAATGAAATGAGGTAGAGACTAAATGTACAGTAAATACTGATCATACATGGGAGGTCAGGCGGAAATCAAACAGCTTGGTAAAGTTGGGCACAGAACACTAAACAATACTTCGCAAAGTTAGGAAGTGAGAGCTGAGCTTATATAGGCAAGGTGATGATTGCTGGATGAGAGACAGGTGATGTAATTAATAGTCAGGTGACAGAGGGCGTTGTGACTCTTGGGGCTTGTAGTTCAGAGTGGCCATGTTTGGAGGCTGCTTCGAACTCGTGTTTTTAACGCTGTTACTGACAGCTAGGGAATCCCTTCAAATTAAATAACTTCGCAGTCACAGAATGGCCTGATATTTTGTGAGATATTACAGAAATAAACATACAGTGGTGCTTGAAAGTTTGTGAACCCTTTAGAATTTTCTATATTTCTGCATAAATATGCCCTAATACATCATCAGATTTTCACACAAGTCCTAAAAGTAGATAAAAAGAACCCAGTTAAACAAATGAGACAAAAATATTATACTTGGTCATTTATTTATTGAGGAAAATGATCCAATATTACAGATCTGTGAGTGGCAAAAGTATGTGAACCTTTGCTTTCAGTATCTGGTGTGACCCCCTTGTGCAGCAATAACTGCAACTAAACGTTTCTGGTAACTGTTGATCAGTCCTGCACACCGGCTTGGAGGAATTTTAGCCCGTTCCTCCGTACAGAACAGCTTCAACTCTGGGATGTTAGTGGGTTTCCTCACATGAACTGCTTGCTTCAGATCCTTCTACAACATTTTGATTGGATTAAGGTCAGGACTTTGACTTGGCCATTCCAAAACATTAACTTTATTCCTCTTTAACCATTCTTTGGTAGAACGACTTGTGTGCTTAGGGTCATTGTCTTGCTGCATGACCCACCTTCTCTTGAGATTCAGTTCATGGACAGATGTCCTGACATTTTCCTTTAGAATTCACTGGTATAATTCAGAATTCATTGTTCCATCAATGATGGCAAGCCGTCCTGGCCCACATGCAGCAAAACAGGCCCAAACCATGATACTACCACCACCATGTTTCACAGATGGGATAAGGTTCTTATGCTGGAATGCAGTGTTTTCCTTTCTCCAAACATAACGCTTCTCATTTAAACTGAAAAGTTCTATTTTGGTCTCATCCATCCACAAAACATTTTTCCAATAGCCTTCTGGCTTGTCCACATTATCTTTAGCAAACTGCAGATGAGCAGCAATGTTCTTTTTGGAGAGCAGTGGCTTTCTCCTTGCAACCCTGCCATGCACACCATTGTTGTTCAGTGTTCTCCTGATGGTGGACTCATGAACATTAACATTAGCCAATGTGAGAGAGGCCTTCAGTTGCTTAGAAGTTACCCTGGGGTCCTTTGTGACCTTGCCGACTATTACACGCCTTGCTCTTGGAGTGATCTTTATTGGTTGACCACTCCTGGGGAGGGTATCAATGGTCTTGAATTTCCTCCATTTGTACACAATCTGTCTGACTGTGGATTGGTGGAGTCCAAACTCTTTAGAGATGGTTTTGTAACCTTTTCCAGCCTGATGAGCATCAACAACGCTTTTTCTGAGGTCCTCAGAAATCTCCTTTGTTCGTGCCATGATCCACTTCCATAAACGTGTGTTGTGAAGATCAGACTTTGATAGATCCCTGTTCTTTAAATAAAACAGGGTGCCCACTCACACCTGATCGTCATCCCATTGATTGAAAACAGCTGACTCTAATTTCACCTTCAAATTAACTGCTAATCCTAGAGGTTCACATACTTTTGCCACTCACAGATATGTAATATTGGATCATTTTCCTCAATAAATAAATGACCAAGTATAATATTTTTGTCTCATTTGTTTAACTGGGTTCTCTTTACCTACTTTTAGGACTTGTGTGAGAATCTGATGATGTTTTAGGTCATATTTATGCAGAAATATAGAAAATTCTAAAGGGTTCACAAACTTTCAAGCACCACTGTAGATCACAATGACCACATTCCAGAGGGAACTAAATTTCACCTATTTTATGAAATCAAAAGGCCATCTAGCTTTAATTTTTGCCTGTAAACCTCTTAGCTAATTAAATACAGGTAGGTGGGTTGCATCCAATGTTATGTCTAGGGTTGCCACCTTCTGTGTAGACAAATAAGGGATCCCCCCCAAAAAAAAAAAAATTGGGAGGTTTTCTGATGTCAAAATTTTCACCACATCCTCTGCTGCCTTTGGTGCAATGACATATTTTACTAACGCCTCTGATTTTGTTCTCCTATGTGGCAATTTTTGAGTCTTGAAAGATTTTCTGGTTCAGCTTCTGTGCACAACTGGCACTGTTGGCCCTTTTCCACCAAAGCAGTTCCACGGCTGGTTCGGGGCCAGTGCTTAGTTTGGAACCGGGTTTTCGGTTTCCACTGACAAAGAACTGGCTCTGAGGCCAGAAAAAACGGTTCCAGGCTAGCACCAACTCTCTGCTGGGCCAGAGGAAAGAACTGTTTATGTCAGCGGGGGGGCGGAGTTGTTAAGACCAACAACAATAACAAGACTGCGAAAGATCGCCATTTTTAAGCGACGAGAAGCAGCAGCTGTACAAACGTGAAGTCATCCATTATTATTATTATTATTATTATTATTGTTGTTGTTGTTGCTGCTGCTTCCGTGTTGTTTTTGCTTCGATATTCGCACCAAGGTTTATGCAAACGTAGCGACGTAACTGACGTATACAGCGACGTAATGATGTGTCGCCCCTTAGCACCGCGAGCTATGGAAAAGCAAACTGGTTCTCAGCTGGCTCGCAAGTTGAACTAGTTATGAACCAGCACCAGCACTGGCCCCGACCCAGCCCTGGAACTGATTTGGTGGAAAAGGGGTATGTGAAAGCTCAGGTTGTGCTTAACAGTGTGATATACATGTGTCAACTCTACAGCAGTTACCTGAAGAGGAGTCATTAATTAGATTAAACAATATGTATGGACTGGGCTGTTAAATACTACAAGATAGATTGATCCTTTTTTTTTCCTGAGCTAGAAAAAAAGTGCATCATATTTATGGATAATACAGAGTAGACTAAGGTTTAGATATTTTAAATTGTCACATTCACGTATTGTATCATAGTTATTAATTATAAAATAACTATCCTAACCTGATGAGAATGCGTGGAATAGGGACATGATCAATTTGCTGATTATTGCAAAGTCACCCATGTTGGATAATGTATAAGACTGGGTAACGCAGGTGAAAATATAGGCTATAGTTGGCATTATACTTATGAAACAGTACACCATGTTCGTTTCAGGGGAAGTGTGAGGTGTAAGGAATTGGGCGATTCCACTCTGTGTAGTCCGCCCTTTAGCTGCTCGGACATGGGTAGCACCTGCAGCGTGCTGCGTAAGGTCACACACCCCTCCAAGTGTGACTGAAAAAGTTCAACAGTAAACTGTACAGTTTGCCTTGTCTTCATTGCCAGGGACAGAGCTGACCCACTGGTACTCTGTCTCTCATTCAGCCCAATATCTTGATAGCCTCTTACGTTTCATGGGCAGATTTGCAGACATAATGAGGCGGTATTGCTATGTTTAACTGTACAAGGCAACTGCTGACGCTGACCTCACGTGACATGCAATTTCACACAGCCCAAAGAGCTTGTCAATCAGGAGCTCACCACTGAAATTAAACACCTTCATTTCACTTGTCGGTTTGATTTTACTTGATAGTGTGTTATTTTCAGCACTCTGCACAGCAAAATCCCCAGTGTTGAATTAACACCCAGAGTGTTGATTGAACACCCTACTACACTGTGTGCACAATTATTAGGCAAGTTGTATTCCTGATGATTAATTTTATCGTTGAACAAATACAGTGCTCTCAGTCAATCCAAATTGTTAATAAACCTAAAACCAGAATGATTAACAAAGGAAAGGGGAGTTTAGGCCTTCTCAGGGGAATATACAAGTGTGCAGAATTATTAGGCAACATTTAGTGTGCAGAATTATTATGCAACTAAATGAAAAGCTTAAAGTTTCCCATCTCACTTGTTTATTTTAATTTTCAGTGTAACAAATAAACAACTCAGAATTAACAAATAAACACTTCTAGCATTTCAAAAATATTCAGTGACCAACATAGCCACCCTTCTTTTCAATAACTGCCATGAGCCTTCCATCCAGTCTGTTAGTTTTTTGATTTGTTGACGATCAACTTTTTGTGCAGGAGCAACCACGGCCTCCCAAATGCTATTCAGAGTGGTGTATTGTCTTCCCTCGCTGTAAATCTCATGCTTAAGAAGGGGCCACAAGTACTCAATAGGGTTTAAGTCAGGTGAGGAAGGGGGCCATGTCATTACCTTGTCATCTTTAAGGCCTTTGTGGGCTCGCCAAGCAGTGGAGTACTTGGGTGCATGTGATGGTGCATTGTTCTGCATAACAATCATCGCCTTCTTGAATGATGCAGACTTCTTCCCATACCACTGCTTGAAGAATGTATCTTTTAGAAACTGGCAGTAGGTTTGGGAGTTGATGTTAAGTCCATCTTCAACCTGAAATGGTCAAACTATCTCATCCTTAATAATAGCAGCCCATGCCATTACCCCTCCACCACCTTGCTGGTGTCTGAGTCAAAGTGCCCTGTGTCCATTAGTTATCCAGCTATGGGCCCATCCATCTGGTCTATCCAGAGTCACTCTCATTTCATCTGTCCATAAAACCTTTGGAAAATCTGTCTTCAGATATTTCTTGGCCCAATCTTGACTTTTCAACTTGTGAGTCTTGTTTAGTGGTGGGCGTGTTTCAGCCTTCCTTACCTTGGCCATGTCTCTGAGCACCGAACACCTTGTCCTTCTGGACACTCCAGGTCGGTTGCAGTTCTAGAATATTGTGGCACTGGAGGATAATGGGTTCCTGGTAGCTTCATGTTTAATCCTTCTCAAGTCTTTTGCGATTAATTTGTGTCTTTTCTTCTCCACACATTTTTTGTGACCCTGTTGACTATTTGCAACAAAACGTTTGATTGTTTTGTGCTCACATTTCTATAGCTTAGCTATTTCAAGAGTGCTGCATCCCTCTGATAGGCATTTTACAATTTTTGTCTTTTCAGTGTCTGTTAAATCTCTTTTTTGGCCCATTTTGCCTGAGATAAAGAAGCTGCCTAATAATTATGCACACCTTAATATAGGGTATTAATGACCTTAGGTCACACCCTCCCTCATTACACAAATAAATACCACCTGAGAATGCTTAAATCCAATTAGCATTCAAGTGTATCTAGCTTGTGGTTGGAAAACATGCATAGAAATAATGGTAGGGTCAGAGTACTCACTTGCCTAATAATTGTGCACACAGTGTATGTTTATGTATGTCCAATTAGACACAAATTAACTCTGAAAGTGTTAATTCAACACTGGGGAATTTGCTATGTGAAGACCAAGTATAGGCTATGAAACAATGTGTCCAAAAATGCGGGACAAACTGCGTCCTGTATTGATTTAAGAGCGGACGCCATATTTTATGTTCAAATACGGGACGATCCTGTATTATACAGGATGGGTGATAACCCTACTCACATCCACCTCATTAGATATGCAGGATATGAAGTGGTGGTCAGCTGAGCTCACTGTTCACAAAGCGTTACTATCACTGGGGCGCCTTGGTAGTCGTTAAAATGCCCTACACTTGCATTGTTTTGCGCTGTTTGAATAAAACAAACCATGAAACTGATAAAAGTTTCTTCCGGATTCCCTGTGAAGTGATAAAAGGTGAAAGAGCAAAGGATTTTACCAAAAGAGGATGAGAAAGAAAGAACTCAAGTTTGCAGTGATCACTTCGTAAAAGGTTTGTCAATTCTCATCTCATCTCATCATCTCTAGCCGCTTTATCCTTCTACAGGGTCGCAGGCAAGCTGGAGCCTATCCCAGCTGACTATGGGCGAAAGGTGGGGTACACCCTGGACAAGTCGCCAGGTCATCACAGGGCGTTTGCCAATTCCTCTGATTTTGTTTAGATTCACAAATAACTTTTCTCACCATTTTCCGTTATTTCATGATGTTTTGAAGTTCAGGAGACGCTTCAGTCCTCAGATGTGTTTTTGTTTCCTGTTTGATTGTGGTCACCAAATTGGAAACTAATGCATATATTTTTACTTTATTTATCAGGCTGTCCTAGAAATCTTTACAGGGACAATGATGTACACTGTAAAAAAAAATCTTGTCAAATTTACAGTGAAAAACTGGCAGCTGTGGTTGCCATTTTTTCACCGTAAAAAATACAGTGACAGTGTATATGGCTTTACGGTAAGGTATATCAACACTTGTAAAAACAACAGTTTGAAAATGTTCAATTTTACAGGTATTCAATGTACAATAATCAATACATAACTGTTAATTTTACGGATATTCATTGTACAATAAACAATGATTCAAAATGATGGTTACAAGCAATGATCTACTAGACAGATATATATATATTTTTTTTTTAGAATTTTTTTACCTTTATTAGATAGGACAGTGCAGAGACAGGAAATGAGCTGGAGAGAGAGACGGGGAGGGATCTGGAAATGACCTCAGGTCAGAATCGAACCTGGGTCCCCAGATTCATGGTATGACGCCTTAGTCGACTGAGCCACAACGGTGGGCATGTTTTTATTTTTTTAACAGGGCAATGATGTAATTTTAACTATCACATTCTGTTTTAGTATTACAGTTTGTCTGTGTTTAAACTACAACAACTTGTAAATTCTACAAAAAAATATGATCAATTCAACATATTCTTACTGTTAAATTAACAATGGTATTTGGTGAGGAGTTTTACAGTATATTGATGTAAATTACACACTGCTTCATTGTTTTTGTATTTACAGTTTTTTTATGTCATGATTTTACCTAAATTCACTGTTAATTCTACGGACATTTTTTACAGTGTAGACTGGGCTCCGACACTGAACTAGAGAGAGAAGATCATTGAGACAATCCACAAAAACACAAAAACAGAGCTTGCGCATTAACAGGATGAAACTGCTTCCCAAGCCATGCAGTTACAGCAAGCCGTGATAACTTCTCCATCCTGTTTCACCAATCCCCTGGTCTTTAAAGGTGTTTCTGTGGATCTCTGTGAATGATTTACCCAGAAGAGAAGAGCAGGAAGGATTGGGAATCGAGCCACTGTGGTTTATTTACACTCGATACTAAAACTTGTAGCATCCTACAGTAGCAATCATCGCAAAGACACGTACAAAAAGCTTAGAAATTCCTCCTTACCCAGGCAAAAACGATCCAGGATTTGTCATGTCCTGATCCCCAGATCTTTAACCCAGACACATATAAGCAGTTGTTCTCCTCCATGATCTTCCAGGTTTTCATCTGTGTGTCCGTGTAGAACGATGTCTGCAGCACCAGGTAGTTTGAGCTGTCGGGGAACTTAACAGATGGATAATGTTCCAACTCATAGGAAAAATCCTTCTTTGTTAATGTGTAAGGATCTAATCTCATCACAAAGTGCAACTTTCTGAAGGTATCTTGACCGTGCATTGGCCTCTGAGCTGCAAAAATATTTGGAGACGGTTTCATTAGCTTTCACATAATGGCAGCCAAATTGGTTTATCTGGCCATTACTTCATTCACCGGAAGTAAACTCGCAAGCAAAAGTCACGTTACTGAATACAACCTATAAACAAACTTATCCAGGACACTGCTCCAGGTAAACGTGTAGCCGTTATAAATACTGTAATATCCTGATGATTAAAGGTTTGGCGTTTGAATATTGTGCACATGGCTAATCTTTATATTTGGTCTAATTTCACAGCGAGTGTAAATTTTCCACTTCCTTGGGTTATTACACAACACTCATATTCAGTCATATATAATGATATGGGAACAGACAAGCTGAGTCAAAGTGACGGCAATTAGACAAGATTCCTGACATGCCATATCAGCCCACAAACTCCTGCGGGGCAAATAGGGGGTTCTTATTCACACACAGCCATGTTGCCCTTTAACCACATGCCTTTTCTTTCTTCTCTCTGAGGAAGGAAAGAAAAAAGACTTCCTCTTGATTGACTATAGTTGTTTTAGGATGTTTTTAAAAATGGATAGTGCAATGTGGTTGGCATTTAAAGAGAGAAAGACAGAGAAAGAAAGAAAGAAAGAAAGAAAGAAAGAAAGAAAGAAAGAAAGAAAGAAAGAAAGAAAGAAAGAGAGAGTCTGCAATTTTGTTACTGTGGGACGTGACCGCACTTCCAAATACTCAATGTTTATTGATCTGTTCATGTTCTAGCTGGCCTATTACTGTATTAGTATGACTAATATCTAATAATATGCTAACATGTGTGTGGCTGAACTACTTCTGTGTTTCTGGCTATAATTTGTTCTAAATTGTTAGCAACAATGCTAGCCATTTGTATTCAATATCATTACACTGTAATGACTTTATGTGGAATCCGGTCATAAATATGATGAACATTACAAGATTAGAACAAGAACAGACTTTTGTTTTTGTTTTTTCTTCACAATCAGAGACTTTAGCTAATCTTGAACAGAACAGAAACTTGTCCTTGTCAGTATTATACTACAACACTGCTGAATTCTTGTTTGTGATTGGTCAAAATCAGTTGATTTTCTGTATACATTACAGGGATTTAGCAAACGTTCTTATCCAGAGTAACATACAACACACCCAGAGCAGCCTGGGGGTTTATTTGCCTTGCTCATGGGCACTTCAGCCATTCCTGCTAGTCCAGGGAATCAAACCAGTGACCTTTTGGTCCCAAAGCTGCTTCTCTAACCATCAGGCCATGCCTGCATAGTTCTGACAGGAAATCCAACTGTAATTCAAGTCAAAGGTTGATATTAATGTTTAAGTTAATAATTAATGCTTTAAGACATTATGGCTACATTTACATTACAAAGCCCGTTATTTAATTCCAATTTTTTGCTTAGATCGGATTTTCTTATCTTGATTGTTCACATTCATAATTACAAGTAAGCTGTATCTAACTGTATTGTGAACACATCTGTCCTCTGAAATGGCACGCATCAGCACATTTAGATGTTTTTGCACGAGTCATCTACATCACTAACACCAAAAAAAGTCACATTTATGAAACAATTCGTGGTATTAAAACCCACTACATGGATGTGCTAGGAGCTAAAGCATGCATCACATTTTGCTCTGGAGGACAGCAAAGAGTTCATTAGCTGTACATGATCTGGTCGAGAAGCCAAAAAAAAGTCAGACAGCTAGCTTTTGCAGTTTTCGCAGCTACTGTAGTTCTCCTCCACTGTTGTTTTTCCTCCACTGTTGTTGTTATTGTTGATGAAGACAGCACTCGGTGCATATGT
Source organism: Neoarius graeffei (assembly GCF_027579695.1). Taxonomy (NCBI): domain Eukaryota; kingdom Metazoa; phylum Chordata; class Actinopteri; order Siluriformes; family Ariidae; genus Neoarius; species Neoarius graeffei. Next base: position 79,209,457 of record NC_083581.1, on the reverse strand, counting down.
ATATGCAAAAACAAACAAACAAAAAACCTACATGAATTCCGATCTGACCACTCTCATTCATTTTCATGGCTACAAATTAGATACATATCCGATCTAAGACCATATGAAAGTGACTCCAGTCACTTTGGAAGGAGTCTCCAGTGTCAGTGTTTAGACTTTAAACTTTAGACTTTACATTTTCTACCACAGGAAAGTCTTCAGGACAGAGAATGTTGCAGAGATGAAAACAAGACTGGTGCAGGAACAACTCACCGGCCACCTTATTAGGAACACCCATTCACCTGCTGTTTTCTGCAGTTCTGTAATCAGCCGATCCCTCGACAGCAGCACGATGCATCAAATCATGCAGATACAAATCAGTAGCTTCAGTTAAGGTTCACAATGTTCAAAGATCAGAACGGGAAACACTGTGATCTCACAGTGTGACTTTCTTTCACTGTGGTATGGGTGTTGGTTTGATCCAGATGGACTGGTTTGAGTATTTCAGAAGCTGCTGATCTCCTGGGGTTTTCACACACAACAGTCTCTAGAGTTTACACAGAATGGTGCAGAAAACAAAAAACACTGAGTGAGTGAGCGACAGTTCTGTGGGTGGAAACAAACACCTTGTTGATAAGAGAGGGTCAGAGGGAAATGGACAGATTGGTTCAAGCTTTTTTGCCAGGAAGGATATAGCAACTCATATAATCACTCTTTATAACTGTGGTGAGCAGAAAAGCATCTCAGCATGCAGCAGCAGAACAGAAGAACACATTGGGTTCCACTCCTGCAGCCAAGAACAGGGATCTTAGAATCAACAGCAAGTTCCTATTAAAGTGGCCGGTGAGTGTAGTTGCTATAAATGATAACAGGAAGAAGCTTCTTTCTTTGATGTTTCACAAACAGATAAAAAAGTCCAATGGGTTGTTTTTTTAAATTAAATAATAAACAGTAATCATTAGTGAATTGCTGTGATGTAAGAGGAATAAACCCATTCAGAATGTGCTGTTTTGGGAAAATTATCTACTGATGTCTTTTGATCAGTTTCCTGTAACAGCATGCCCCCAGTGATTTATTCCTGAGAGATTGGCATGCTCAGCTTAAGCCTGACACTTTCATTTGGTTTTGTACACATTTAGAAACTGTCTCAGTCCAACTCCTAACCACATCTCAGAGTTAAACCCAAGTTACACAATGCATTAACAGGACACATGGATTACATAATCGCTCGCATAATAAAACCATATGAACGTTAAGAAAATACACTCTTAGCTTTCTCTCAGAGTGACAATAAATTCTTAGTGTTTATTTTTAGCAAAATCATTTCTCATACTCATTATAGAAATGTAACCAGAGTGTGTGTTCTGCTTTTGTGCACTCTTGAACTTCTTGAACCATTTTAGAACAAGGCTGAGTTTTGGCATTAAGATATTCAACCCATGCTCCCAGCCTCTTACACACAATACTGTGATTTTCCCTGAGAAAGTGTAGTTTGTTGACTTCGGGCATCTTGGATGAATTTGAGGACTGGGACTCAGCCAAGAGAGGAAATAGTAGCCTTTGTGATCTGCAGCTCCTGTATGTCATGTTGTGACAATGCTGGAGTTTCATCACGTACTGAGACCGGATGCATTGAACTTACAATCGTTTTAAATTTCAACTAAATGCAGAGTGGTACTAAGTCTGTTCATGTCTCTGGCAGAAATAAAAATGTGTGTGAACTTGATCATGTATGATCTGTAATTGTTAATGGTGTTAACATTGACACAGATTACTTTATACTGAACTTGCAATTCGCAACATGATCAGAGTATTTTAGGGTTTTGTAATTGTACCTGATTTTCTTAATCTGATTATTTAAACTGAGTGTATTGTAAATCCTATGGTTATGTTCATATGAAATGCTTCTTTGCACAATTCTGATCTTTGCTCAGATCTGATGTTGATGGTTGCCATTCATACCCCAAGTGACCAATATCTATCCCCTGAAATTATGGCTGAAGGACTCAAGTCTGATCTCAAGTCTGGGACTCAAGTCTGATCATGCTGAAGCCATGGTGTAAAGGTTAGAGAAGCAACTTTGTTACCAAAAGGTCAGCAGTTTGATTCCCTGGACCAGCAGGAATCACTGAAATGCCCTTCAGCAAGGCACAGAACCCCCAACTGCTCCCCAGGCTGTTCTGGGTATGTTGTACATCGCTCTGGATAAAAGCATCTGCCAAATGCCTGTAATGCAATGTAATGATCTCAAAACATTCTCTCTATTAACTTGGATTTGTCTCTGAATGATTGTCTCAATCTTAGGGATTGGTCTTGGTCTTGATTGAGAGTTTGTGAAAATCACAAAGTTTGACCAGAAGTAACTGCTTATTTTGGAAAACATATCATTGATATAATGTACAAATGAAACCAACTACTTGAAGTAAAAGCTTGGCCTCATCAAAGATGCCATGGTTTTCAGTCTTAATCTTGACTTGGTCTCACTTTCATTTGGGTTCACTTTTGACTTGACTTGGCCTCAACCCCTTAAAACTTGGTCTTGACTCAGTCTTGGTTAGTCCTGTTCTTGGACTTGAGAGTGGTGGTCTGGATTGCAACCTTACTCAAAATGGCCCATATCCACATATCAATTTCTTGGGCAATTGTTTCAATACCCTAGTCACTTTTGACAAATAAGAAGTTCCTTCATACTTTCACAAATATCAAGTAAATCATCAATTTCCCTGTCCTTCCACTGAATATTGTGACTGTTGTTGTCTTCCGTAGTTGTTTTGTTGCACTGTGGACACTGCATGATGATGATGATGATGATGATGATAGTACATGCAGCATAACAGAGCAGTGTAATGCACTCTGAGAAAAGTCCTATCTACCCTCTTCTACATGCATGAGCTCAATCAGTTAAGTATCACTAGATTTCAGATTTGTGTCAATTCAAGCTATTAATATGAACAGATCTTAAGTGAACAGATCCAGTTGATTCAGTGAATGAAGTTAGTAAATGTATATCTTCATAGCCTTACTGGTTCCTGAATAAAGTTACTAGTTAGTTAACTACTGTACCAACACACTACACCATGGATTATTGACTTGCCCCTTCATGGGGTTCATTTAGGTTATGATTCTTGTTACCAGCGTCTGACATCTGACAGGAAACACAGAAAAACATGCATGAAGCCTGATTTTACAAATATAAATTGTAATCAGATTTGAACCACATTCAAATGTGGCTTGAATCTGATTGGAGGGGAAAAAAAGTATTTCCCATGTTTTCATGCTATTCAAAATGATGGAGCTGTTCCTGACCCTTCATTAACCTGACGTTCTCCATCGTAACAGGTTTCACTGACAGATGCAAATCACAAGGATCAAGAGGCATGGTGCACCAATTAGGAAAAAAAAAGAAATCTGATTTGACTTGGCATGATGAGTGACGGCCAGAAATCTAAAACAGATCTGGTTTTAATCTGATTGGAAAAGGAAGATACAGTAGATTGATACGGCCTGCAGTGATGTGACACAACATTACATGGGAAACACACACAATGTTTATGATGTTCTGGTTGCTCCACATGCTCGTGTGTTACAGACAGGTGTGACGGATCCGAGCTTTCATCAGCCCTGTGCGTCAGCATCGTCACCATAGTTACAGTGCCAAACACCGGAGGAAGTATTTATGACACGCCTGGAATAAAACAAAGGATCCCGTGCAAAGTCGGCCTTGAGAGTGAGCCGACAGCTGCAGCGCTGCACAGGTGGAAAAAGTCTGTGTTCACATTAAAAAGCATTACTTCCCTTAGCAAAAAGAAGTTTATTCAAGTGTACTATGAGTATACTTATGTTTTACTAAAACTGAGGAAGTATACTTGAAGTTGACTTTTTATAAACTATATTTTATATACTTAAGAATAGTATAGTGAAGTATACTTGGCTTATACTGAAAAGTATAAACAAAAGTCTAAGACTAAGTACATTAATACTAAGACTTACACTTATACTTTAATACTAAAACTTATACTTTAGTATACTTTTTACGTTTTTCTGCCACAAAGTACTAATACTTAGTATATCTTGCTCCAAGTGCATAATAAGGTCAAGTCATTGACTCATGCTTAACATTTAATTTATATATTAATATAATATAATGCTGGAGTTTAAAACTTTACAGTATATAGTATGTGTGCTCAGTTGCATTATCTTTATGTACCTTAAAATCATACACAAAAACAGAAAAACTTTTGACTTGACTTTATTGATCAAGAGACCATTATGTTTACATTTTTACATGCAAATGTGCACTTTTTCCTTTCATTTTCTCCAGTAAGGAAGGACTTGATTTCATAGGTCTTTGTTTTTGAAATGTTAGAAAATATATCAAACTTGTTTTCAACATTCTGTCTTGTGATTTTGTAAATGCATCACACTCTTGTGTACATACAGTATGAGTAAACTTTAAGAATACTTTAAGGAGTATATTTCCAGTATATAAATAGTAAGCTACAAGTAATATGCCAAGCAAACTTAAAGTATAACAAGTAAACTAGTGAAATAACCAACGTTTATAACAGTATACTTAAAGTATACAATAATAAACTAAAAATAGGGACTTGAAGTATAGTACAATGGCAGTATATCGATAAGTGTACTTGTAGTATACTTTAAGCATACGAGAGGGATATGCCAAGTACATTGATAGTATATAGATGAGTGTACTTGTTGTATACTTTAAAGTGTACTTTTGCAAACTTAAAATGAACTTTAAAGTATACTTTTATAAACTTGAAATGTTCTGATTTAGTCCGAAAAAGTATTAAATTTGTATACTTTCTAGTACACTAAAAGTACATGGTCTGTATTATACTTGCTATACTTATACTGAAGCATACTTAATAAAATGAACTTTAAGTATATTACTTTTTGCTAAGGGTTCTTTTCTCGTTAGGTTCCTTTATTTCTTACATACCGTAAATGTTAAACTCACATATCTGAGTAACTGGCTAGCTTAGTATTGAAATTGGCAATTCTATGCAAGGAAGAACACACTTGGGGTTGTGCTGTTATAGGAAAATAATCAGTGACAGGTTCTGTGATGCAGCCTGAGATGAAATACTGTCAGATTACTTTTACAACCCAAACACTGATTACTTTCCTATAACGGCACATTTCAAAGTGTTTTATTCCTCTTACACCACTGCACTTTGCCCATGATAGTATGTCTTAGTTCCTATTGCCACTTACATTAGAGCAACTAAAACAGTTGTTCTCTCATTTGTTTTCTCTCTCAGTAAATAATGAAAAAAATTCAAGCTTGTCATGTGACAAAGAGGCCTTCTGATTTAAAAACATTCCCATGGTACAATCCTACAACCCCACTTCCAAAAAAGTTGGAACATAACTAAAAACTAATTAGGTTAATTATTAACAGGTCAGTAAGATGATTGGGTATAAAAAGAGCATCCCAGAGAGGCGGAGTCTCTCAGAAGTAAAGATGGGGCGGGGTTCACCACTCTGTGAAAGACTGCGTGGGCAAACAGTGCAACGATTTAAGAATAACGTTCCTCAATGTAAAACTGCAAAGAATTTGTGGATCACATCATCTATGGTCCATAATATCATTAAAAGATTCAGAGAATCTGGAGAAATCTCTGTATGCAAGAGACAAGACTGAAAACTGACACTGGATGCCTGTGATCTTCAGGCCCTCAGGAGACACTGCATTAAAAGCAGACATGTGTCTGTAGTGGAAATCACTGTATGGGCTCAGGAACACTTCAGAAAACCATCGTCTGTGAAAACACTTCATTACTGCATCCACAAATGCAAGTTAAAACCAGATATAAACAATATCCAGAATCATATTGAAATCATGGACCCCACATCCTAGAGGCTAAAGAGGAGAGGGACCATCCAGCTTGTTATCAGTGCACAGCTCAAAGTCAGCATCTGTGATGGTATGAGGGGGCATTAGTGCACATGACATGGGTAGCCTGTACATCTGGGAAGGCATCATTAATGCTGTATAATGTATTAATGATATATACACGCTTCAGAGCAATATGCTGCCATCCAGACAAATCTTTTTCAGGGAAGGCCTTCCTTCTTTCAGCAAGACAATGACAAACCGTTTTCTGCGCATATTAAAACTGCATGGCTCCATAGTAAGAGTCCAGGTGCTAAACTGGCCTGCTGCAGTCCAGACTTGTCTCCCATTGAAAACATTTGGTGCATTATGAAGCATAAAATACCACAAAGGAGACCCCGAACTGTTGAGCAACTGAAATCGTATATCAGGCAAGAATGGGACAACATTTATCTTTCAGAACCACAGCAGTTGGTCTCCTCAGTTCCGTAATGTTTACAGAGTGTTAGTAAAAGTAGAGCTGATGCAATACAATGGTAAACACACCCCTGTCCTAACTTTTCTGAAACGTGTTGCTGACATCAAATTCAAAATCAGCATATATTTTTCAAAAAACAATAAAATTTCTCAGTTTCAACATTTGATATGTTGTCTTTGTACTATTTTCAATGAAATATAGAGTTTCCATGATTTACAAATTATCACATTCTGTTATTATTTATATTTTACATTGTCCCAGCTTTTATGGAAACAGAGTTGTAAAAGTCCCACTTTACTTCTGACTGTTACAAAGCACTGTCACTGCACTGAGATTCTTTCCACAGATATTTAAAAAATGTCATTATATGTAAACAGTTACACATTTTTATCCATATATGTGTAGCATCCACCTTACAAGTCATATGTACAATGTTACTATAGAAACGGTAATGTATTAGAATGAGTGTGTGAATATAAACAAGAGCTGCTATTCCAGAAAATGAATCAACAACATCTGACCAATCAGAATTGAGAATGCAACAGCGCTGTGGTATAAGATACTGTAGCTCTTTCATGTGAATGTAGGGTGACACAGCAAGCTTGCTAACTAATTCAAACTAGTATGATAGTTATGGCAACTAACTAAATAGAATGATTTATAGCTTCTGCAGTGGTTGTAATAATAGTTTAAAGCATTCATGAATTCTGTATTGCATTTTCAATATCACAGTTCATACCATCCATCCATCCATTATCTATAGTGCTTATCCATCAGGGTCGTTGTGGAAACTGGAGCCAATCCCACCTGACTACATGCAAGAGGTGAGGTTCACCCTGGGCAGGTTGTCGATCCATCACAGGCGGTTCATACCAATTTCATGGAAAAAAACCCTAAACATTTAAGATTGGTTGCCAGATGGTTATTATTTGCTTAAATTATATTGTAACAACTGCTCAAAAGTGTAATCTCAGTTCTAAATCCATGCTCCATGTATAGTAGAGCTATAGTGGAATGTCACCATAAGATTAAACAGAAACGAGACCGTCAATGACGGCGTAGCTCACTCTGGCCCCGTCTAGTCCAGAAGGAATGATCTAAAGTGGGCCACCTTGCGCAATAAATGTTGCAAGCTATATACAAGCTATATCTAGAAGCGATATCCACCCTAGTAATGCCGACCTATTTACTAGAAAGAATCGAAAACGGAGAGGAATTGACCGAGAAGAAGCGATTTTTTTGAACTCCTCATTAAGGCTTAATTAGTCCATAACTTCATTAATAATCGTAATGAAGCAAATCTGGGTAGAAGTAATATGCACCCTAGGTACCCCTACCTTCATGCCAAAAAGAATTAAAATCGGTGAAGAATTGAGGGAGAAGAAACGATTTGTGTAGAAACTACTTGTTAGGGATTGGTTAATTACTCCATATCTTCATTTTTAATTGCAATTATGCAAACTTGGGTAGAAGCTACTATATGCACCCCAGGCAGACCTACCTACCTGCCAAAAGGAATAAAAATTGGTGAAGAATTGAGAGAGAAGAAGTGATTTTCGTGAAATGTGGATGACGACAGATGGATGACAGATGACACATGATGGCATTAACTCATCACCTGTCGGCCGGATGAGCTAATAATAATGGTTTAGGTTAAACTGGTATTTAGACTTTGTTTTGCTCAACATGGATTTACACAAATATTAATGATTTATGGGCTACAGTGCATGGAAGGTCAGGGGTTCAAGCCCCAGAACTCCCAAGATGCCACTGTTGGGCCCTTGAACAAGACCCTTCACCCGAGCTACACCAGGTGCATTGTATCATGGCTGACTTTGCACTCTGACCTCAACCCTAACTGTTAGAGAAGTAGAGCAAGGCACCTAACCCCCAACTGCTCCCCAGGCACTGTAGCATAGCTGCCCACTGCCCTGGGTATGTGTGTATGCTCATTGCTCAGTTGTGTGTGTATTCACTGCTTCAGATGAGTTTAATGCAGAGGAGGAATTTCATTGTGCTTGAGTGTACATGTGACAAATAAAGGTTTCTTATTCATAACAAGTTGGGATACGCAAAGAAAATAATTTCACTGTTCTGGGCGGCACGGTGGTGTAGTGGTTAGCGCTGTCGCCTCACAGCAAGAAGGTTCTGCGTTCGAGCCCAGCGGCCGGCGAGGGCCATTCTGTGTGGAGTTTGCATGTTCTCCCCGTGTCTGCGTGGGTTTCCTCCGGGTGCTCCGGTTTCCCCCACAGTCCAAAGACATGCAGTTAGGTTGACGTGGGGCAGCCTTGGGCTGAGGTGCCCTTGAGCGAGGTACCGAACCCCTGACTGCTCCCCGGGCGCCCTGGTGTGGCTGCCCACTGCTCTGAGTGTGTGTGCGTGTGTTCACTGCTTCAGATGGGTTAAATGCAGAGGATGAATTTCACTGTGCTTGAAGTGTGCATGTGACAAATAAAGGTTTCTTCTTCTTCTGTAATGTATATGTGACAAATGGTGCCTTTGAATGGGTTTGTGTTTACTGTGTTCATGAGAAAAGTCCATATGAATACATTGGAAGTGGAAATTTTCCAAAAACTCAGAGTTCACGAGATGTGGTGTATTTGCTGGTGTTTTCACAAATGACGGAGGCTGTAGAAGTACATTTCACAGTGGATGGTTTGATATTGTAATTTTATTAATGTAGAATTTTCTTCCGAATTTCATCATATGTCTGAGGAAAATGTTGGTATTCCCAATGGCCTCATTCTTCATACAATACATTACCTCTTCGTTAGCTTGCTAAATTGTTCACGTTCACCTGAACGAGGAGTCTTTTGGCATCCGCGTTGCCGTTGCCTAGCAGCAGTGTTCTCACGATGACACCACTTGAACACCAAGCATTTTGTGACACGACTTCCCATGTTATAACCAAGAGCTGACAAGAGGAACGAGAGGAAACACTGATAATGCTCAATCTGTAGAAACAGCCTCAGGCGATACAAAACAAAACTGCTCTCCAGTGAGCACTACAGGAGGATGAAGGGCACTTTATAAATATGATATGTCATCCAAGATATGTCAAATATCTCAACATCTATACTTCTTATATTGGTCTAAAAATTCATTGTATGGTTCCGAGTGCTTGTGTTGAACCTCCTACATGCAGGACTGAGTGAAAATGTGAAATATCACTCCCTCCTCTTCAGTCATTCAGTCCTCAGCGCCATCCTCCCACTGCACGGCCCTTCAGAGCCACTATTGTCCTGTCAAGGCCGAGCAAACATCCACCCAGAGACAGACAGATGAGAGACGGAGAGTAAACACTCCGACGGAACAAAAGGAACAGGAGGAGGGAAAAAATCCACATGAAGAAGTTGCTACTGTCGCTGTCAATATGTGAATTTCTTAAAAGTAAAACATGAATTTTTAAAACTTTCTTGTGCATTGATTTTAATAGACATATACACCAAGCCTTTTCCTTTGAGCCACATTTTGTCTTGTATTATTCTAATTTGCAAGCAAATACACTTAAACTTTAATAAGTTCCCACACCATATCAGTTGCTTTGAAGGTGTTCGGTTACAATCAGCTCTTATTGACCTTGTCCATCAGTGGAAACAGGATCATCACTGACCAGATGTTATGTAGGTGGTGGATCATTCTCAGCACAGGAATGACATTGAGATGGTTTTGTGTGTGTGTGTGTGTGTGTGTGCCTGCCACTGGGATATCCACAGCTAAAATTCTCCAGACAGCAGTGATACTCAGGTCATAAACTCTTTACAACTCGTGTCCACTTGTAGCCAATCTACCTCAAGGTTCAACATGCTGTGCTTTTTGAGATGCTGTTCTGTTCTTCACAGTTATATAAAGTGGTTATTAGCTCATCCGGCTGACAGGTGATGAGTTTATGCCATCGTGTGTTTTCCGTTGTCCATCTAGCGTTATCCACATTTCATGAAAATCACTTTTTCTCCCTCAATTCTTCACTGATTTTGATTCTTTTTGGCATGAAGGTAGGGGTACCTAGAGTGCATATAACTTCTACCCAGATTTGCTTCATTGCAATTATTAATGAAGTTATGGACTAATTAATTCTTAATGAGCAGTTCAACAAAAATCTCTTCTTCTCTGTCAATTCCTAGCCATTTTGGATTCTTTCTGGTAAATAGGTCGGTATTCCTAGGGTGGATATCGCTTCTATATATAGCTTGTATATAGTGTATATAGCTTGCAACATTTATTGCGCAAGATGGCCCACTTTAGATCGTTCCTTCTGGACTAGACGGGGCCCGAGTGATCTACGCCATCATTGACTGTCTCGTTTGAGTTATGTCAGCTTGAACTCGTCTGGCCATTCTCCTATGACCTCTCTCCCTAACATGCTGTTTCTGCCCACCAAACTGGATGTTTTTTCCTTCCATTCTGATATTTGATAGGAACATTAGCTGAAGCTCTTGACATGCATCTGCATGATGTTATGCATTGCACTGGCTGGCAGATTGGATAAATACATGAATAAGCAGGCATGCAGGTTTAACTAATAAAGTTTTAGATGAGTGTAATAGTGGAAGAGTAATTAATGTGGATGTTTTTTAAAAAAAATATTATTTTTCAATGCACACTATGCCACAGGCCAAGCTGTGAATTCTGATGAGAGTTTTAAATATTTAGGAAAGTGTTTTTCTTAAAATTAGATTTTGTTGAGAATACAAGTCATTCTTCAAGGAAAACTGGATCATTTTGAAAATTGTAAATAAAGATCTCATCTCATCTCATTATCTCTAGCCACTTTATCCTGTTCTACAGGGTCGCAGGCAAGCTGGAGCCTATCCCAGGTGACTACGGGCGAGAGGCGGGGTTCACCCTGGACAAGTCGCCAGGTCATCACAGGGCTGACACATAGACACAGACAACCATTCACACTCACATTCACACCTACGCTCAATTTAGAGTCACCAGTTAACCTAACCTGCATGTCTTTGGACTGTGGGGGAAACCGGAGCACCCGGAGGAAACCCACGCGGACACGGGGAGAACATGCAAACTCCACACAGAAAGACCCTCGCCGGCCCCGGGGCTCAAACCCGGACCTTCTTGCTGTGAGGCGACAGTGCTAACCACTACACCACTGTGCCACCCCCACATCTATCATTCTCTATAAAAATAAAAAAGGAATAAAAGATTATTTCTAATCCCCTCTTTGTGCTCTGTAAGCCTTTGTATTTCTCAGTAGGGCCTACTAATGTTTATATAAAATAATATAAATGATTATTTCCATTAATATTCACAGCTTTCAAGGCGAACCTCGAAAAAACTGTCTGATCCACATCCAATAAACAATTCACATTAACTCAACTGAAATCAACACTTAAATAACCACTACACCACCATGCCGCCCCGTAAATAAAGAAATGATTTTTTTTCTTTTCCAATACCAAAACCAAAAGTATCTTCTGAAACCAGTCCAATATTTTTTAAACTACAATGTTTTAAAATTATTGCATTTGTAATTGACGCATGTTGCTGACCTTTTAAATGATTTGTTTCAACTCTTAAGAGTTTAAATGCTTCAAACAACTTTAAAAAAATGCAATGCAAATGCATGCAAAATATTTCTAACAGTTCACCACTCCCTGCTGTTCTGGTAACGTGCTGTAATTATCATGTGACCTACTTTATTTTGCTTTACATTAAGTTACATTGCACTACAAGCAATTCTGTGACATTTCATGCTATATTTGTTACAGAATCAAGTTAAATTAGTTATCTTTGTTTCTCCGCTATCCAATCCAGAATCTTCTGCTCATATCAGCCTGACACTGATAACCAGATATCAGATCATTGGCTTCATCAATGAAGCTGTAGTTAGGATAGACATTTGATGACAGTAGAGTCTGACAAGTCCTATACTATACAATATATAAAATCAAGTCAAATCAATTTTATTTGCAAAGCACTTTTTTACAATAGTCGTTGTTGCAAAGCAGCTTTACAGAAACTTACAAATTCCAGATATAAATTGAATGTATAAATTTGTACCTATAAACTTATCCCTAATGAGCAAGCCTGACGCAAAGGTGAAAAGGAAACATTCCCTGAGAAGACATCAGGAAGAAACCTTGATTTCTCATTTGGAAGTTGAAATATAATATTTATAAATAATAACTCATTTCTATAAAGCTGATGATACACGGGGCAACTTTTTGGCAATGTTGCTGGCAATGGGCAACCAGGGGTGAGACACGGGGCAACAGACAAGAGATAAGAGCAAATCTGTTGCCAGGGAGACAGACACTGCAAAGATGGACACTGAAACATTTACAGTGTCACTTTTGTCTTGGCTTCAGTCTTTATTTCGCTCAAGTAAGTCTCACTTCTAGAACAAAACTGAATAGATCCTCTGGTCAAAAGATAATTTACCATTATTTTAACATTTATAAGTCAAAATAACCACATTATTCTGTTAATAATAAACACTTTTTAAATCTCTTTAAAAATGCTACTCGCCTCAATCATATCTGCTATAACTAATAACTGACACATCCATCACAAAAACATCATTGTTTAATTCTCATCTCAGCAAAAAAGACAAAAGGACATGCAGCAGAAGATGATGCTGAGGAGGAAAAGGGCGTGGCAGAGCTCCTGAAAGGCTTTCTTTCTTTTTTAGATCCCAAAGTTTGTACTGTTTGGCCCTCAGGTTCCACAAGTAGTCGTGCTTTGTATGTGAATTAGATCAGACAATAATTTCTACAGGGCGGCACGGTGGTGTAGTGGTTAGCGCTGTCGCCTCACAGCAAGAAGGTCCGAGTTCGAGCCCCGTGGCCGGCAAGGGCCTTTCTGTGTGGAGTTTGCATGTTCTCCCCATGTCCACGTGGGTTTCCTCCGGGTGCTCTGGTTTCCCCCACAGTCCAAAGACATGCAGGTTAGGTTAACTGGTGACTCTAAATTGACCGTAGGTGTGAATGTGAGTGTGAATGGTTGTCTGTGTCTCTGTGTCAGCCCTGTGATGACCTGGCGACTTGTCCAGGGTGTACCCCGCCTTTCGCCCGTAGTCAGCTGGGATAGGCTCCAGCTTGCCCGTGACCCTGTAGAACAGGATAAAGCGGCTAGAGATAATGAGATGAGATGAATAATTTCTATAATCTCTTTTACAGCTCACAAAAAAAATCATGAGCTGCCCGTCAATTTTAACTTGACATAAGAGAGCTAACGTTATCCCTACATAGCTAGCGATAACTTTCAGCTAACTATGTTAGCAAAACCCACCACTAGTTAGTGAACTAGAACTAACTAGAACTGCCACCTTATTGTGGTGGAGGGGTTTGTGTGCTTGAATGATCCTAGGAGCTATGTTGTCGGGGGCATTATGCCCCTGTCAGGGTTTCCCAAGGCAGACAGGTCCTAGGTGACAGGCCAGACCAAGAGCAGTTCACCAAAACCCTTATGGAGAAACCATTGAGGACCGTGACGTCGCCCGGTATGGCGCAGCCGGGGCCCCACCCTGGAGCCAGGCCTGGGGTTGGGGCTCGTTCGCGAGCGCTTGGTGGCCGGGCCTTTGCCCATGGGGCCCGGCCGGGCTTACCCCAAAGAGGTGACGTGGGCCCGACCTCCTGTGGGTTCACCACCCACAGAGGTAGCAGTAGGGGACTGGTGCAGTGTGGATTGGGTGGCAGTCGAAGGCAGGGGCCTTGACGACCTGATCCCCGGACACAGCGGCTAGCTGTTGGGACATGGAATGTCACTTCGCTGAGGGGGAAAGAGCCTGAGCTTGTGCGGGAGGTTGAGAGGTACCGGCTAGAGATAGTCGGGCTCACATCAACGCACAGCTTGGGCTCTGGAACCCAGCTCCTCGAGAGGGGCTGGACTCTCCACTTCTCTGGAGTCACCTATGGTGAGCGGCGGCGGGCTGGTGTGGGCTTGCTTATAGCTCCCCAGCTCAGCCGCCATGTGTTGGAGTTTACCCCGGTGAACGAGAGGGTTGCCCCTCTGTGCCTTCGGATTGGGGCGAGGGCTCTTGCTGTTGTTTGTGCCTACGGGCCGAATAGCAGTATAGAGTATCCGGCCTTCTTGGAGTCCCTGGGAGAGGTACTGAGGGGTGCTCAGACTGGGGACTCCATTGTGCTACTGGGGGACTTCAGTGCTCACGTGGGCGACGACAGTGACACCTGGAGGGGCGTGGTTGGGAGGAACGGCCTCCCCGATCTGAACCCGAGTGGTGTTTTGTTATTGGACTTCTGTGCTAGTCATGGTTTGTCCATAACGAACACCATGTTCAAGCATAGGGGTGTCCATAAGTGCACATGGCACCAGGACACCTTAGGTCGGAGGTCGATGATAGACTTTGTTGTCGTTTCATCTGATCTCCGGCCCTATGTCTTGGACACTCGGGTGAAGAGAGGGGCTGAGCTGTCAACTGATCACCACCTGGTGGTGAGTTGGATCCACTGGCAGAGGAGGAAGCTGGACAGACCTGGCAGGCCCAAACGTATGGTGAGTGTCTGCTGGGAATGTCTGGCCGAGCACTCTGTTGGGGAGGTTTTTAGCTCCCACCTCTGGGAGAGCTTTTCCCAGCTTCCGAGGGAGGCAGGGGACATTGAGTCTGAGTGGACCATGTTCTCTACCTCCATTGTGGATGCAGCTGTTCAGAGCTGTGGCCGCAAGGTCTCTGGTGCCTGTTGTGGTGGCAATCCCTGAACCCGGTGGTGGACACCAGTAGTATGGGATGCCGTCAAGCTGAAGAAGGAGTCCTATTGGGCCATGTTGACCTCTGGGACTCCTGAGGCAGCTGACGGGTATCAGCAGGCCAGGCGTGCTGCAGCTCGGGCAGTTGCAGAGGCAAAAACTCGGAACTGGGAGGAGTTCGGGGAGGCCATGGAGAAGGACTATCGGTCGGCCTCAAAGAAATTCTGGCAAACTGTTCGGCGCCTCAGGAGGGGGAAGCAGTACTCTGCCAACACTGTTTACAGTGTGGGTGGGGAGCTGTTGACCCTGACTGGGGACATTGTCGGGCAGTGGAAGGAATACTTTGAGGATCTCCTCAATCCCACCATCATGTCTTCCATTGAGGAGACTGAGGCTGATGACTCAGAGGTGGACTCGTCCATTATCCAAGCCAAAGTCACTGAGGTGGTTTTCAAGCTCCTCGGTGGCAAGGCACCGGGGGTGGATGAGATCCGCCCTGAGTATCTCAAGTCTCTGGATGTTGTGGGGCTGTCTTGGTTGACACGCCTCTGCAACATCGCGTGGCGGTCGGGGACAGTGCCTCTGGAGTGGCAGACTGGGGTGGTGGTCCCTCTTTTTAAGAAAGGGGACCGGAGAGTGTGCTCCAATTATAGGGGAATCACACTTCTCAGCCTCCCGGGGAAGGTTTACTCCAGGGTACTGGAGAGGAGAATTCGACCAATAGTCGAACCTCGGATCCAGGAGGAACAATGCGGTTTTCGTCCTGGTCGCGGAACACTGGACCAGCTCTATACCCTTCATAGGGTGCTCGAGGGTTCATGGGAGTTTGCCCAACCAGTCCACATGTGCTTTGTGGATCTGGAGAAGGCATTCGACCGTGTCCCCCGTGGTATTCTGTGGGGGGTGCTTCGGGAGTATGGGGTTCGGGGCTCTTTGCTAAGGGCTGTCCGGTCCCTGTACGAACAGAGCAGGAGTCTGGTTCGCATTGCCGGCAGTAAGTCAGACCTGTTCCCAGTGCATGTTGGACTCCGGCAGAACTGCCCTTTGTCACCGGTTCTGTTCATAATTTTTATGGACAGAATTTCTAGGCGCAGCCAGGGGCCGGAAGGAATCCTGTTTGGGAACCACAGGATTTCATCTCTGCTTTTTGCGGATGATGTTGGCCTGTTGGCTTCTTCAAACCAGGACCTTCAACATGCACTGGGGCGGTTTGCAGTCGAGTGTGAAGTGGCTGGGATGAGAATCAGCACCTCCAAGTCCGAGGCCATGGTTCTCGACCGGAAAAGGTGGCTTGCCCTCTCCAGGTTGGTGGAGAAGTCCTGCCTCAAGTGGAGGAGTTTAAGTATCTCGGGATCTTGTTCACGAGTGAGGGAAGGATGGAGCATGAGATCGACAGGCGGATCGGTGCAGCCTCCGCAGTGATGCGGTCACTTTACCGGTCCATCGTGGTGAAGAAGGAGCTGGGCCAAAAGGCAAAGCTCTCAATTTACCGGTCGATCTACGTTCCGACTCTCACCTATGGTCATGAGCTTTGGGTAATGACCGAAAGAACAAGATCGCGGATACAAGCGGCCAAAATGAGTTTCCTTCACAGGGTGGCTGGGCACTCCCTTAGAGATAGGGTGAGAAGCACAGTCACTCGGGAGGAGCTCGGAGTAGAGCCACTGCTCCTCCACATCGAGAGGAATCAGCTGAGGTGGCTCGGGCATCTTTTTCCGATGCCTCCTGGACGCCTCCCTGGGGAGGTGTTCCAGGCATGTCCCCCCGGGAGGAGGCCCCGGGGAAGACCCAGGACACGCTGGAGGGACTATGTCTCTCGGCTGGCCTGGGAACACCTCGGTGTTCTTCCCGAGGAGCTGGCCGAGGTGTCTGGGGAAAGGGAAGTTTGGGTTTCCATGCTTAGACTGCTGTCTCCGCGACCCAGTCCCGGATAAAGCTGAAGAAGACGAGACGAAATGAATTAGTGAAATCCCATTCAGTCTCTATGGAGCAGTGGTTAGCTAACAGCAGTTTACACTTAGCTGAAGAAAATTGATGTCTTAATTCCAACCTGAGCATAAAAATAGATGTCTGTTGGTTTTCTAAGTGTTTGATGAGGTAAATTCACCACTTTGTGTTTACACACAACAACTTACCGCCATAAAAAGATATGTCGTCTCTCTTTTTCTTCGCTCCACTGCCGTTGAGTGAGATGCCGCCATCTTTGTTGAAAATTTCAGAAGCTCTCAGGTGGTCATGTGATTCACTGCTAGCACTCTGATTGGATGATCTTAAAAAGTTGCCCAAAATGATCAAAATCATTCAGATAGAAATGATGTTGCCCCAATCTCAATGGGAAAGTGTCAAAGCGCAGTTACCCAGCAACACTGCCCAAAAAGTCGCCCCATGTATCATCACCTTAACTGTGTCCTATCTGGTCAAAAAGTGTAGTTGTGTAATCAGGAATTTTTTTTTTTACAGTTTTAACATGAAGTCTATTTTGTTGAAGTTATCAACTGTTCATTGATGGAGACTTGAGTGCAAAACTGTTCATGACTATTGTAGTCCTAAGCTACTATAGCATAACTGTTTGTATTAATTGTCCAAAGCCATCTTCTAATTGTATCTTTAGGCTGCTCATACAGTAGTGCTTGAAAGTTTCTGAACCCTTTAGAATTTTCTATATTTCTGCATAAATATGACCTAAAACATCATCAGATTTTCACACAAGTCCTAAAAGTAGATAAAGAGAACCCAGTTAAACAAATGAGACACAAATATTATACTTGGTCATTTATTTATTGAGGAAAATGATCCAATATTACATATCTGTGAGTGGCAAAAGTATGTGAACCTGTGCTTTCAGTATCTGGTGTGACCCCCTTGTGCAGCAATAACTGCAACTAAACGTTTGCGGTAACTGTTGATCAGTCTTGCACACCGGCTTGGAGGAATTTTAGCCCGTTCCTCCGTACAGAACAGCTTCAACTCTGGGATGTTGGTGGGTTTCCTCACATGAACTGCTCACTTCAGGTCCTTCCACAACATTTCGATTGGATTAAGGTCAGGACTTTGACTTGGCCATTCCAAAACATTAACTTTATTCTTCTTTAACCATTCTTTGGTAGAATGACTTGTCTGCTTAGGGTCTTGCTGCATGATCCACCTTCTCTTGAGATTCAGTTCATGGACAGATGTCCTGACATTTTCCTTTAGAATTCACTGGTATAATTCAGAATTCATTGTTCCATCAATGATGGCAAGCTGTCCTGGCCCAGATGCAGCAAAACAGGCCCAAACCATGATACTACCACCACCATGTTTCACAGATGGGATAAGGTTCTTATGCTGGAATGCAGTGTTTTCCTTTCTCCAAACATAATGCTTCTCATTTAAACCAAAAAGTTCTATTTTGGTCTCATCCATCCACAAAACATTTTTCCAATAGCCTTCTGGGTTGTCCACATGATCTTTAGCAAACTGCAGATGAGCAGCAGTGTTCTTTTTGGAGAGCAGTGGCTTTCTCCTTGCAACCCTGCCATGCACACCATTGTTGTTTAGTGTTCTCCTGATGGTGGACTCATGAACATTAACATTAGCCAATGTGAGAGCGGCCTTCAGTTGCTTAGAAGTTACCCTGGGGTCCTTTGTGACCTCACCGACTATTACACGCCTTGCTCTTGGAGTGATCTTTGTTGGTCGACTGCTCCTGGGGAGGGTAACAATGATCTTGAATTTCCTCCATTTGTACACAATCTGTCTGACTGTGGATTGGTGGAGTCCAAACTCTTTAGTGATGGTTTTGTAACCTTTTCCAGCCTGATAATCATCAACAACTCTTTTTCTGAGGTCCTCAGAAATCTCCTTTGTCCGTGCCATGATACACTTCCACAAACATGTGTTGTGAAGATCAGACTTTGATAGATCCCTGTTCTTTAAATAAAACAGGGTGCCCACTCACACCTGATTGTCATCCCATTGATTGAAAACACCTGACACTAATTTCACCTTCAAATTAACTGCTAATCCTAGAGGTTCACATACTTTTGCCACTCACAGATATGTAATATTGGATCATTTTCCTCAATAAATAAATTACCAAGTACAATATTTTTGTCTTGTTTGTTTAACTGGGTTCTCTTTATCTACTTTTAGGACTTGTGTGAAAATCTGATGTTTTTGGTCATATTTATGCAACATTATAGAAAATTCTAAAGGGTTCACAAACTTTCAAGCACCACTGTATGAGGCCATTCTTGCAGGAGCAAAGTGATGAATTCCAGCCAGAAGTAGGGCATCAGGATGGCTCAGGCAGATCTGGAGAGCAGGAGAGTTCAGCATCACTGGCGTCTCAGGACTGGCATTTGTAGCTCAAAAGAGATTCACAGAGAGAGAGAGAGAGAGAGAGAGAGAGAACACAGACTGTTATGTATGTTTATTGTCACATAATGGTTAAGAACAGTGTACATTGTGTGCTGAGTGCAAGCAGGGACTCTGGTGAGACTAACTATGACAGCATCACTAAAAGGGAGAACCAGAAGGTAACACAGACATGAGGGAGCCCTGGGACATAAAACAGCAACCACTCCACCATCAACAAACCCAAATGAGCGAGTGAGAGTGTGTGTGGGGGGTGGGGGGGGAGGGGGACAGCATCCATACATCCCAGTTTACCCAGGGCTCTCAAGTTTTGAAGTCAGTTCAGAGTGAGATTTATCGGGAAGGGCAGGGGTGGTGCTGGTGAGGGGTGTCGGCAGCGGCGCACAGGGGGATGGAGGAGGAGGAGGGGGGTATGATTGGTGTTGTGTGTTGTGTTAGTGGCAGATTTAGGCTACATCCACACAACAACGACAATGAGATTTTATTTTAAAAAATATCGCGTCCAAATGGGCAACGGATCAGTAAAATATCAGGTACATATGGCAACGCAACGCTTGCTGAAAATGATGCAATACACATGCCACACCTCTACGTGCGCTGTAAGACGGTCTCATCGGAGACACCAGAACAATAGAAGTAGGACGCATGCACATAAACCCCTTCTTCTACCTGGCGTGAAGTACTCACAGGAACAAACACACAACAACAACAAGAAGATGGCTGTAACTACGCGAGGAAATCATGCCTTCTGTATGTACAAATTAGTTTTATTAGTGTGCATAGTTTTCATCTCATCATCTCTAGCCACTTTATCCTGTTCTACAGGGTCGCAGGCAAGCTGGAGCCTATCCCAGCTGACTACGGGCGAAAGGCGGGGTACACCCTGGACAAGTCGCCAGGTCATCACAGGGCTGACACATAGACACAGACAACCATTCACACTCACATTCACACCTACGCTCAATTTAGAGTCACCAGTTAACCTAACCTGCATGTCTTTGGACTGTGGGGGAAACCGGAGCACCCGGAGGAAACCCACGCGGACACGGGGAGAACATGCAAACTCCACACAGAAAGGCCCTCGCCGGCCACGGGGCTCGAACCCGGACCTTCTTGCTGTGAGGCGACAGCGCTAACCACTACACCACCGTGCCGCCCGCGCATAGTTTTATATAACTTAATTTTCTTATTGTGTGTGAATATTTTGAAAAGCAGTCTTATCCAATAAAAAAACAAAATTCAAGAAATGGTTCAGTTACTTGTTTATTTAAAAGAAAAGCTGTATACAAAAGTGAATGCAATGCAGTGGTTCATACAAAACAGCGAGAGTGCTGCTTGTTCAAGTCATGTGGTTGTGACATCATCGTAAACAAATCTGTTCTACTCATCCAGATGACTTCGCAAAGGCACCGTTGCCAGATTTTTCCACCTTGGAACCCGTTCTCAAAAGATATCGTTTTGGGGCACCCAAAACGCCAGTGCCGTGTGGACGCCAGGCCGAAACGATAAACAATTTTATCAGATTCACCTGAATCCGTTGCCGTTTGGACAGGGCCTTAGAGGCCTTCAGTACAGGGGTAGGGGGCTCCCACTTGAAACCCAGTGATTCCAGGCCTGCCATTTTAACAGCCATGATTGAGAAGAGAGTTCCGTCAAAAGCAACATGTAAACAGAAGCACGTAACAATCTACTACTATATCTGTATTTTGCAGTTTGGCAAGTACCCAGTAAAGGAAGAGATTAAAAAAAAAAATCACACTGAGTTTTCATTCAAGTGTGCAACACTAGAACTAAAAACAGGTGTCAAAAATAGCTGTTGAAATTAGCAAGGGTTCAAGATTGAAGTTCAAAAACAAGTGACTTTTCTGCCAGGTTTATAATGGGAGTCAATGAGGCAGAGTGGCTGCCCTCGAGTCACTTTCAGGCTTCTCATTCAAAAACTGTAAATCCTATCGGTTAGGTAGACACATTGTGAGAATCAGGACAAGTATGACTACTACTTTTGAGAAAATTATGTCTGTAGAGTGAAATTTGTGGCTGAAAACACAGTTTAAGTGAGAAAGTTTGAGCTATTTTTTCAAGCTCTCTACACGCTAACTAAACGAGCTCCACTGGTGTGTAAGGCAATAGACACCCATTATAAAGCCGGAATTTCTCCAGATTTGCTCATGGTGTTTGAGCCGGGACTGATCCAAAAGTATAGAATGTAGCAAAAAAGTTGAATGTCAGATCGACAGAGGAGAAGTTTCTCTACGTTTTAGAGTTTGAATCATGTCTCTAGGTGATAGCATGCCAGAGCAGTGGATGTTTGAAAAAGTGCGTTGTTTTTCAATTAATTCCATAGAAATGAATGGGAAAATTTCGGACGATTTTTTCGCGACTACGTGAATTCTGGACTGTGAATTCTGGACTAACTGTAGCTTGTTTATGCTCCTACTGGAACATCCAGACAGTAAGGCAGTAATCCAACCGAGAGGGAACAAAAGCATGAACTAGTTTTTCTGCATTGTTGAATGACATTGTTTCTTATCTTAGCAACATTTCTGAGATGAAAGAAGGCTATCCTAGTGATATTATCTACATGAGCTTCAAATGAAAGTCTGGAGCCAATTATCACACCAATGTCTTTTACCATTCCTCCTTTTTAACATCTTTCATTCTGTGTACGGCCCCTATGCAGTTCTCAACAAATGTCAATGTTCATCGTTTGTGCTTTTTATATATCATGGTTTAAGATTCATTTCATGGCTCCTTCAGATTTGAATTATAGCATCAACTCATATCCAATGCTCTGAATTGCAAGTGGTGTTGCATTTGATGTGAATGAAGTAATTAAATCTAAGGGCACCGAACAAATCTGTGAGCTCCTCCCCCTCGCTGGAACTGCAGTCATTCATAAGTTTACACACCAACCAGAGCAGAGAGCAGGAAATATTTTTACTCATTTACAATCAGTGGTGTGTCACCCAAGCATGATAAACAAGGCCAGGATTCACACTAAGCAAGCAGAAAATAATTTATTAATAATAATCATCTCATCTCATTATCTCTAGCCGCTTTATCCTGTTCTACAGGGTCGCAGGCGAGCTGGAGCCTATCCCAGCTGACTACGGGCGAAAGGCGGGGTACACCCTGGACAAGTCGCCAGGTCATCACAGGGCTGACACATAGACACAGACAACCATTCACACTCACATTCACACCTACGCTCAATTTAGAGTCACCAGTTATCCTAACCTGCATGTCTTTGGACTGTGGGGGAAACCGGAGCACCCGGAGGAAACCCACGCGGACACGGGGAGAACATGCAAACTCTGCACAGAAAGGCCCTCGCCGGCCACGGGGCTCGAACCCGGACCTTCTTGCTGTGAGGCGACAGCGCTAACCACTACACCACCGTGCCGCCAATAATAATAATAATAATAATTATTATTATTATTATCTCTTTACATCAAAAAACCTTTACTGTATTATAATGACTCAAATACAGGAAATTATTTAAAGACACATGACATTAACAAATAGAATATAAGTGATCACAGTTTTAAATGCATGTTGGTTATTTTTTCTGAACACACAAAATATAAACGCAAAGATGCTAAAAAAATCAGAATAAACAATACATGAAAGATTGATCTTTAAAATAACATTGAAAGAAACCAAATCTGTAATGTCCTCTACTAAGAAACTTCCCACAATCCGACACTGCCTTTAGCAATCTAGCAACATGCCAACAAAGAACAAACATCAAAACATCAGTGTCACCACACCTGGCTGATGCAGAAACACACACACACACACACACACACACACACACACACACACACACACACACAAATACACAGACAAGGCTGTGTGTTTGCAGAATAAAATAGTGATACATGGTACAGTGCAAGATTAAGATCACAATTCAACCGAAGTACCTACACATAGCGATGGTATAGTAAAGCACAATAGTGTTATTGCAATTACACACCAGTGTTTATCCTTTTAGTTTTGATGTTTGTCAGGATTAGGCAAGTTCACACAGCAGCCACGCCTTAATTTCTACAACCCCGATTCCAAAAAAGTTGGGACAAAGTACAAATTGTAAATAAAAACAGAATGCAATAATTTATAAATCTCAAAAACTGATATTGTATTCACAATAGAACATAGACAACATATCAAATGTCGAAAGTGAGACATTTTGAAATTTCATGCCAAATATTGGCTCATTTGAAATTTCGTGACAGCAACACATCTCAAAAAAGTTGGGACGGGGCAATAAGAGGCTGGAAAAGTTAAAGGTACAAAAAAGGAACAGCTGGAGGACCAAACTGCAACTCATTAGGTCAATTGGCAATAGGTCATTAACATGACTGGGTATAAAAAGAGCATCTTGGAGTGGCAGTGGCTCTCAGAAGTAAAGATGGGAAGAGGATCACCAATCCCCCTAATTCTGCGCCGATAAATAGTGGAGCAATATCAGAAAGGAGTTCGACAGTGTAAAATTGCAAAGAGTTTGAACATATCATCATCTACAGTGCATAATATCATCAAAAGATTCAGAGAATCTGGAAGAATCTCTGTGCGTAAGGGTCAAGGCCGGAAAACCATACTGGGTGCCCGTGATCTTCAGGCCCTTAGACGGCACTGCATCACATACAGGCATGCTTCTGTATTGGAAATCACAAAATGGGCTCAGGAATATTTCCAGAGAACATTATCTGTGAATACAATTCACCGTGCCATCCGCCGTTGCCAGCTAAAACTCGATAGTTCAAAGAAGAAGCCATATCTAAACATGATCCAGAAGCGCAGACGTCTTCTCTGGGCCAAGGCTCATTTAAAATGGACTGTGGCAAAGTGGAAAACTGTTTTGTGGTCAGACGAATCAAAATTTGAAGTTCTTTATGGAAATCAGGGACGCCGTGTCATTCGGACTAAAGAGGAGAAGGACGACCCAAGTTGTTATCAGCGCTCAGTTCAGAAGCCTGCATCTCTGATGGTATGGGGTTGCATTAGTGCGTGTGGCATGGGCAGCTTACACATCTGGAAAGACACCATCAATGCTGAAAGGTATATCCAGGTTCTAGAGCAACATATGCTCCCATCCAGACGACGTCTCTTTCAGGGAAGACCTTGCATTTTTCAACATGACAATGCCAAACCACATACTGCATCAATTACAGCATCATGGCTGCGTAGAAGAAGGGTCCGGGTACTGAACTGGCCAGCCTGCAGTCCAGATCTTTCACCCATAGAAAACATTTGGCGCATCATAAAACGGAAGATACGACAAAAAAGACCTAAGACAGTTGAGCAACTAGAATCCTACATTAGACAAGAATGGGTTAACATTCCTATCCCTAAACTTGAGCAACTTGTCTCCTCAGTCCCCAGACGTTTACAGACTGTTGTAAAGAGAAAAGGGGATGTCTCGCAGTGGTAAGCATGGCCTTGTCCCAACTTTTTTGAGATGTGTTGTTGTCATGAAATTTAAAATCACCTAATTTTTATCTTTAAATGATACATTTTCTCAGTTTAAACATTTGATATGTCATCTATGTTCTATTCTGAATAAAATATGGAATTTTGAAACTTCCACATCATTAAATTCCATTTTTATTTACAATTTGTACTTTGTCCCAACTTTTTTGGAATCAGGGTTGTATTTTAAAAAATGTGAGGTTAAGGATATAATGAGAAAGCAGTTTCATACAACAAATCAAAGATATAATCAAAGACTAGAAATGAGTCACAATAGATAGTGAAATACTGACATTTAAAAAGAAAACAAGCAGAGGCAAACGAACACAAGTGAAAGCATAGATTTGCATACCAGAAAGATAACAAAACTTCACGAAAATGAGGCAGTCTAACTGATATTAAATACACAGCGCTAATAAATAACAATTGAAACAACAGATTGGTCTGGTGGTTAGTAAACCAGCACAGAAGAGTGTTGGAAAAGTGGACGTATCAGACGCTCTCTGGCCGTGCTGTGAAAATTGTCCATGCAGACGCTCATCTACGTTTCCAAATCTGTCATTGCTTAACTCTTGAATATCTTTGATCATGAATACTTTCATTAAAAAGCTTATACTTTCTGCTTTCCAAAGAAATGTATCTGGTTAAGATCTGTTCAGTACTTTGGGAGTAACGGCAGGTTGAAGTCGGTACAACAGAGTAAAAACTCGGCTCGTATGACGTCGGGAAACTGCCGCTGCTTTTCTTTTTGAGTCATGGGAAAGTGCTCAGGCTCTCTCTCTCTCTCTCTCTCTCTCTCTCTCCTGATCAGTTTCCCACTGGATTACTTGTCAATATCAATCAGATCACTTTTATAGGGATGTTCTCTCGCTCTCACTGTTTCTGATGAAGGATTCAGCAAAATTTTCCCTCTGCTAGTTTTGATGTTCTGATTCACGGGAGACTTTGAAGTGAGTTTCCAGAGCTTTACCTACTTATTTTTTTCAAATCAAACTGATTCATGTAAATAGATAACTATTTTAGAATATAACTGGAGTTGTTTTGATGAAAAATATTGAGATTTTAGTGGTTGGAATGAGATTTTAAAAAACCGGAAGTCAGAAATGTGAGTGTTGATTTCAGCTGAGTTAATGTGAATTGTTTATTGGATGTGGATCAGACAGTTTTTTCGAGGTTCGCCTTGAAAGCTGTGAATATTAATGGAAATAATCATTTATATTATTTTATATAAACATTAGTAGGCCCTACTGAGAAATACAAAGGCTTACAGAGCACAAAGAGGGGATTAGAAATAATCTTTTATTCCTTTTTTATTTTTATAGAGAATGATAGATGTGGGGGTGGCACAGTGGTGTAGTGGTTAGCACTGTCACCTCACAGCAAGAAGGTCCGGGTTCGAGCCCCGTGGCCGGCGAGGGCCTTTCTGTGTGGAGTTTGCATGTTCTCCCCGTGTCCACGTGGGTTTCCTCCGGGTGCTCCGGTTTCCCCCACAGTCCAAAGACATGCAGGTTAGGTTAACTGGTGACTCTAAATTGACCGTAGGTGTGAATGTGAGTGTGAATGGTTGTCTGTGTCTATGTGTCAGCCCTGTGATGACCTGGCGACTTGTCCAGGGTGTACCCCGCCTTTCGCCCATAGTCAGCTGGGATAGGCTCCAGCTTGCCTGCGACCCTGTAGAACAGGATAAAGCGGCTAGAGATAATGAGATGAGATGAGATGATAGATGTGGGGGTGGCACAGTGGTGTAGTGGTTAGCACTGTCACCTCACAGCAAGAAGGTCCGGGTTCGAGCCCCGTGGCCGGCGAGGGCCTTTCTGTGTGGAGTTTGCATGTTCTCCCCGTGTCCACGTGGGTTTCCTCCGGGTGCTCCGGTTTCCCCCACAGTCCAAAGACATGCAGGTTAGGTTAACTGGTGACTCTAAATTGAGCGTAGGTGTGAATGTGAGTGTGAATGGTTGTCTGTGTCTATGTGTCAGCCCTGTGATGACCTGGCGACTTGTCCAGGGTGTACCCCGCCTTTCGCCCGTAGTTAGCTGGGATAGGCTCCAGCTTGCCTGCGACCCTGTAGGACAGGATAAGTGGCTACAGATGATGGATGGACTGATGGATTTATAATTGTAATTAACATTGATTTCTCCTTCTTTGTGATGTATAAATGAGAGTTAAGATCAGCTATATATCACACAAATAAAGCCATTTGGTGAAACTTTGAAGAAGAGAGTGTATCGATTTAACAGTTTTATCTAATCAGCATAATTATCTATCTATCTATCTATCTATCTATCTATCTATCTATCTATCTATCTATCTATCCATCCATCCATCCACTATCCATAACCGCTTATCCTGTGCAGGATCACAGGCCGGCTGGAGACTATCACGGTTGACTATGGGCGAGAGGCAGGATACACCCTGGACAAGTCGCAGGGCTGGCACACAGAGACAAACAACCATTCACACTCACATTCACACTTGCGGTCAATTTAGAGTCACCAGTTAACCTAACCTGCATGTCTTTGGACTGTGGGGGAAACCAGAGCACCCGGAGGAAACCCACGCGGACACGGGGAGAACATGCAAACCTCACACAGAAAGGCCCTCGCCGACCGCTGGGCTTGAACCCAGAACCTTGCTGTGAGGTGACAGTGCTAACCACTACATCACTGTGCCACCCCTCAGCATAATTAATACTAATTAAATACTAATTTACATAATTTGTTTTTATTAATTTTCAAACTTTGTATTCAGTATACAACCATCTGTCTGCCTGCCAATTTCCATGTCAATATCTTGAAAAATAAAAAAAGTTATGAAGAAAAATGAGGCCCATTTTGGACCACTATTGTAATGTTCCCTGTAATAAACTGCAAAAAAGAAAAAATGTAAATGTACTGTAATAAACCACTACTATAATGTTCCCTAGAAGCACTGATGGACATCAGAGCCAGACCTGCCTTCAGGGAGAACACTAAAGAAGGCATCTTGGAGGGCACTGCATTCACCAAAGGACCAGAAACCACCAGCCTTAAAAGAAAGTCATGAAACCGCTGACTTTGTAAGATTGGTGCAAAGCCAAGTGATAAGTTACAGGGTTAACTGTCCTGACAAAAGGTTGAGGTCAGGGGTAGATGGCCATAACCTGTGACCAGGTTGAACCACAGGAGAGTTTCTGTATTTCCAGACCACCTGTTATTTGTGATTATGTACTGCTTGTTGGAATCATGTGTGAACCTCCTCCCAAACTTGCTTGTCCTTCCTGAGCTATGCATCTACTGCCAAGGTCATAGTTTATATAAGAATCCATTGGAAAATTGGAGGCTGATAACCCAGGGTGCACTAGAAGGGTGTGATATCTGTGAAGGAATGCTGCAACAGAGTTTTATCCATTTCCACGTGGGTGGTAGCCAGATGCAAGGCCCATGGTGACTTCTCAATGAAATCTGCCCACAATGCTGAAGTGAACTGTGGTGTCTGTGTGAAACTATATTTTCAGGTATGATGCACTATATGGCCAAAATCACACCCATACATGAGCCTTTCCCAAACTGTTGCTGCAAAGTGTGAAGCACACAATTGTAGAAATATAGAATAGAATATCTTTGTATGGTGTAGATTTCAAATTTTTCTTCACTGGAACTGAGGGGATGAGTCCAAACCTGATTCAGCATGGCAATGCCACTGGGCACAGAGTGAGGTCTATGAAGACATGGTTTGCCAAGGATGAAGTGGAAGAACTTGAGTGGTCTGCACAGAGCTCTGATCTCAAGCCCATTGAACGCCTTTGGGATGAATTGGAACATCAACTGCACCCCAGACATTAGTCCTCATCCATCATCAATGCCTGACCTCACTAATGCTCTTGTGGTTGAATGGGCAAATCCTATTAGACAAAGAAAAGGGGGATTATATCTGGAATGGGACATGGATACATATGGGCATATGGGTGTGATGGTCAGTTGTCCACACGCCTTTGGCCATACAGTGTATTTTGGTGAAACACTGATTAAAACAGCTAATTTCTCTAAAATATTTCTTAAAGAAAGTGAGCTTGAGGCTTTAGAAGCTCTACCAACTATGGTTTATTATGTGGTGTTGCCTTCTGAGTAGATGTGACCAAGTTCTGTGAGGTGTTGGGAAAGATATCAGCTTACCAGTTTAGTAATTGTGGGGATATAGTTGTGGTGCAGGCAGCATGGTGATGCAGCAGTTAGCATGAATATATAGATTTAGGCACTGCCTAAAAGCAGAGCTCCCATCTGTTTCTGGGTTGTAGAATTTTCTTATATCATAGCCAGCCTCTTTTGTTTTATTTCTTTACCATTATAGTTACTATTACAATTATGCGTCGACTTACGACTGCGTTTGGTTACGACTGACCAGTCGTAAAACGATCTGGTTGTAAATCGGCCTATGTTAAATGAACGTAAGTATATTGTGATGTGTAATGATATTGTAATCATCTTAAAGTCTTATTTTATCAACATTTTCTTATTTCATTACCTTGGCTCATTATTTGGTTTAAGTCAAACACTGCATACTACACTGCGTACAGTACAATTCGTTTAATATGTGCAAAACAAAAATCACTGGCATCACTGGTGCTTGGCTGTGGGTCATCTACGTCATCATCAACTGTTGCAGCGCTCGGGCTGGCGGGAGGATTTGCTCGTTTCATAAACATGGTAAGCTTCGTCTGAATTGTTTGTTTCTTTTTCTCCTCATAAATTTCACAAACCAGTCTTCGAACAGTGCCTGCATCATCCATGCTTTATGGTTAGAACGAAAGTAGACTGGCAAAGTGTGCTTGTTTACATTCCTGAATGCCAGCGGGTTTTGCGAGTGATAAATTAAGAAAGGCTTCACTTGCCAGTCGTAACCAGACGGTCGTAAAGTTGATCGGTCGTAAGTTGCATAGGTCGTAAGTCGACGACTATCTGAATACTGTTTTCTTATGTTGTACAAAACATAGACAGAAAGAGAATAGCTCTGGCCTGATGAGTACAGTTAGGGCAGTGATTTTATTTACAAATTCGATTTCACCATTGACTCAAACAATATTGAACTCAAACAACTCGATGGGTTACTCACTACTCAGCTGTTGGGTTTCCTGTGGTGGCAAACAACTCGATGGGGTTATTCACTACTCAGCTGTTGGGTTTCCTATGGTGACAGGCACGTATGCACAGGACCAAAACCATCAGAAAACAACTTGATGGGTTTCTTTATATATCCACACTCTATGCCTATGGGGCTCTGCTCACGCGGGCCTTTGGCCTGCACAGGAGCTCCGCTATCACCTCGTAGTAAGAAGGCTCTGGGTTCAAGCTCAAAGGTCAACAGGGGCCTTTCTGTGTGGAGTTTGTATGTTCTCCCCATGTCTGCATGGATTTCCTCTGGGTGCTCTGGTTTCCCCCAAAGACATGTAGTTAGACTAACTGGCCATTCTATATTGTCTATTGATCAAGTTTGGAGAGGGATGGGCTCTGTCAAGTTTAAATGCTCTAGACACACCAATGATGGACTGTTAAAATGTCATTGTGGACTATGGGAAAGAAGAAGAAGTTGAGGTACATGAACCACAGGACTGAGCATTTCATGGCAAGGTTGACAACCAAACTGCTATGTGTCCCATTGTAACCTTTTTAAACCTGTATGTTACCAAGCAAGTCACTTATTTCCAGTGAAAGCCTGGCAGGAGGTAACATGACAAGAGATAACATGAGTGCCATGTAATCTTACGCAAACATCAAACAAATCAACAGATAACTAACAAAGAGCAGCCTCGGGCAGTGCAGCAAACAAGAAACATATACCACCAGTGAGAGAGAGAGAGAGAGAGAGAGAGAGAGAGAGAGAGAGAGTTGGGTGTGGGACAAAACAAAACAAAAAAGCAGCAACATCAATACCTTTCTCAGCTGGGTAGTTGTCTTGGATGGGGTCAGTGGTTAATGTTTTGCAGATATCTTCATTAGTGTCTCAGATGACAGATGCAACCATTGACATGTCATGGATCATGGTACCTTCATCATGAATACATGAAAGTCCATGGCTATGATTGGCTCTTGGGATCACTCCAAACAGTATCTCCACTTCTCGAAGGTCCTCTTAAAAGCCAACACCCCCCAATCACAACATGCTTCTCCTACTGGAGACAATTTTAAGAAAATTATGCACACAGATCTTTTTTATGAAAGACATTGTTGATGAGACAGGACCATTATCACCTCTTGAACAATTATCTTCACTATGAATTGAAGCATGGTATCAGGGTCTGGGGGAAAGAGGCTTATTTTTATGGTCCTTCATTAAGGAATGATATAAGAAGGGAAGCAACTAAGCTAAATATATTGAGCTAAGAACAGAAAACTATTGTAACTTCAGCCAGTCCATGACCCCCAACACCCTTTTATCTTACCTTCTTTTTTTTACCACTTATGAGCTAATCACATGGTTAAGAATGAAATGGTGGTTTAGTGGAAGAAACTTTTTTTTTTGTCTTGCAACTGATTACCCAGTAGATGTGGCAGAACCTGCATAACATTATAGATGGGTTCTTGACACAATGGATGCATGCAAATATCATATATAAAATTACGGCCTGTATTTCTGGTGCAAAATTGACAAATGCCTACAACAAGTATGGGCATTCACAAGTACACGTGACATAATTTTGTACTCATAATGGTATTACACGTGGTTTTTAACTTAAAGATGGTGAATTGATACAAACTTTCCGATGCTTAGTAAAGAGTGGTTCATAATTCAAATTTCTTCTTCTTCCTCTTCTTCTTCTTCTTCTTCTTGAGTCATCCAATGCTATCAGACAGTGGTAAAGCATTAATGAAATTTGCATTCCATATCCCTTGATGTTTCATTGCAGCCAGTAGATTTGATCTGTTTAGGCCAGTCTCCATCTCCATCCAGCTCAGCCGCCATGTGTTGGAGTTTACCCCAGTGAACAAGAGGGTCACCTCTCTGCACCTTCGGATAGGGGAGAGGGCTCTTGCTGTTGTTTGTGCCTATGGGCCGAATAGCAGTATAGAGTATCCAGCCTTCTTGGAGTCCCTGGGAGAGGTACTGAGAGGTGCTCAGACTGGGGACTCCATTGTTCTACTGGGGGACTTCAACGCTCACATGGGTGATGACAGTGACAACTGGAGGGTCATGATTGGGAGGAACGGCCTCCCTGATCTGAACCCGAGTGGTGTTTTGTTATTGGACTTCTGTGCTAGTCACGGTTTGTCCATAACGAACACCATGTTCGAGCATAGGGGTGTCCATAAGTGCACATGGCACCAGGACACCTTAGGTCGGAGGTCGATGATTGACTTTGTTGTCGTTTCATCTGATCTCCGGCCCTATGTCTTGGACACTCAGGTGAAGAGAGGGGCTGAGCTGTCAACTGATCACCACCTGGTGGTAAGTTGGATCCACTGGTGGAGGAGGAAGCCGGACAGACCTGGCAAGGCAAGGCAAGGCAAGTTTATTTGTATAGCACATTTCATACACACAGGCAATTCAATGTGCTTCACAAAAAATAAAAGCATAAGAACAGTAACAAAGAATTAAAGTAAAAGTAAAATCATTAAAATCCAAGATTAAAAAGAAATTAAAATAAAGAAAGTAAAATCATTAAAATCAAAATTAAAAGAAATTATATTAAAGGAAATTAATTACACTTTAGGTAAAAAATAATCAAGTGAAAGCATCTGAAAACAGCTTTGTCTTGAGCCTGGATTTAAAACTAACAACAGTAGGAGCATTTTTAATATCATCTGGAAGTTGGTTCCAAAGCTTAGCAGCATAGCAACTAAAGGCTGCTTCACCACACTTCGTTCTGACAGCTGGTATTACTAGCAAGTTTTTCTCTTGTGATCTTAGAGACCTAGTTGGTGCATATAATTGAAACATATCCAGTAGGTAGCTGGGTCCCATCCCATTTAATGTTTTAAATAGAAGAAGTAATGCCTTAAAGTCAATTCTATAGCTCACTGGGAGCCAGTGCAGAGACCTTAGGATTGGAGTGATATGGACTACCCTTTTTGTTCTTGTAAGAACCCTTGCTGCTGCATTTTGGATTAGTTGAAGCTCTTTGATGGTCTTTTTTGGAAGACCTGTGAAAAGGCTATTGCAGTAATCAACCCTACTGGAGATGAAAGCATGAATAAGTTTTTCTAGATCATGTTTTGACATGAGACCCCTGAGTTTAGAAATGTTTTTTAGGTGATAGAATGCAGACTTTTTTACCACTTTCATATGACTGTTGAAGTTAAGTTCGCTGTCAATAAGGACACCAAGGTTTTTGACAGTATCCTTTGCTTTAAGCCCCTTAGTTTCAAGAACAGTGGCAATCCTAAGCCTTTCCTCCTTTTTGCCAAATATAATTGCTTCAGTTTTATATGCATTCAGCTGAAGAAAATTGTGAGACATCCATTTGTTAATTTGGTCAATGCATCTATGAAGAGACTCAAGAGGGGCATAGTCATTAGGTGATATAGCTAAGTAAAGCTGAGTGTCATCTGCATAGCTATGGAAGTTTATTGAGTTATTCTTAATAATTTGTCCAAGTGGGAGCATATAAAGGTTGAATAGTAATGGTCCCAGGATTGAGCCCTGGGGAACCCCACAGTTCAAGGACACGGGTGATGAACTGTGGCCTCCAATGGCCACATAAAAAAATTTTTGTTGTAGGTAGGATTTTAACCAGTTGATTACTATACCAGTAAATCCAACCCAATGCTCCAGTCGATGTAACAGTATGGAATGATCTACCGTGTCAAATGCAGCACTTAAGTCTAAAAGCACCAAGACTGATGTTTTACCAGCATCAGAATTAAGACGTAGGTCATTCATGACTTTAGTAAGAGCTGTTTCAGTGCTATGATTGGCACGAAAACCTGACTGAAACTTATCAAAACATCCATTTAATGTCAGGAAGGCAGTTAATTGATTAAAAACAATTTTTTCAATTATTTTACCAACGAATGGCAAATTGGATATGGGCCTGTAGTTGTTGAGTACTGAGACATCTAGGTTATTCTTTTTCAGTAGGGGTTTTACAACCGCTTTTTTCAGAGATGAGGGAAACATGCCAGTTCGTAAGGAGGTGTTGATAATCTGAAGTACTTCGTCTGATATTAGGTGAAGAACAGATTTGAAAAAGACTGTAGGTAAAATGTCCAGTTCAGATGTGGAGGAGATTTGGCAGGCCCAAATGTATGGTGAGGGTCTGCTGGGAACGTCTAGCCGAGCACTCTGTCAGGGAGGTCTTTAACTCCCACCTCCGGGAGAGCTTCTCCCAGCTTCTGAGGGAGGCGGGGGACATTGAGTCTGAGTGGACCATGTTCTCTACCTCCATTGTAGACATGGCTGTTTGGAGCTGTGGCTGCAAGGTCTCTGGTACCTGTCGTGGCGGCAATCCCCGAACCCGGTGGTGGACACTGGAAGTAAGGGATGCTGTCAAGCTGAAGAAGGAGTCCTATCAGGCCATGTTGGCCTCCGGGACTCCTGAGGCAGCTGACGGGTATCAGCAGGCCAGGCGTGCCGCAGCTCAGGCAGTTGCAGAGGCAAAAACTTGGAACTGGGAGGAGTTCGGTGAGGCCATGGAGGAGGACTATCAGTCAGCCTCGAAAAAATTCTGGCAAACCGTCCGGCGCCTCAGGAGGGGGAAGCAGTACTCTGCCAACACTATTTACAGTGCGGGTGGGGAGCTGTTGACCTCAACTGGGGACATTGTCGGGCGGTGGAAGGAATACTTCGAGGATCTCCTCAATCCCACCGTCACGTCTTCCATTAACAAAGCAGAGGCTGATGACTCAGAGGTGGACTCATCCATTACCCAAGCCAAAGTCACTGAGGTGGTTTGCAAGCTCCTTGGTGGCAAGGCACCGGGGGTGGATGAGATCCGCCCTGAGTATCTCAAGTCTCTGGATGTTGTGGGGCTGTCTTGGCTGACATGCCTCTGCAACATCGCATGGCGGTCAGGGACAGTGCCTCTGGAGTGGCAGACTGGGGTGGTGGTCCCTCTTTTTAAGAAAGGGGACCGGAGAGTGTGCTCCAATTATAGGGGAATCACACTTCTCAGCCTCCCTGGGAAGGTTACTCCAGGGTACTGGAGAGGAGAATTCGGCCAATAGTCGAACCTCGGATCCAGGAGGAATAATGCGGTTTTCGTCCTGGTTGTGGAACACTGGACCAGCTCTATACCCTTCATAGGGTGCTCGAGGGTTCATGGGAGTTTGCCCAACCAGTCCACATGTGCTTTGTGGATCTGGAGAAGGCATTTGACTGTGTCTCTCATGGTATTCTGTGGGGGGTGCTTCGGGAGTATGGGGTTCAGGGCTCTTTGCTAAGGACTGTCCGGTCCCTGTACAAACGGAGCAGGAGTCTGGTTTGCATTGCCGGCAGTAAGTCAGACCTGTTCCCAGTGCATGTTGGACTCCAGCAGGACTGCCCTTTGTCACTGGTTCTGTTCATAATTTTTATGGACAGAATTTCTAGGTGGAGCCAGGGGCCGGAAGGAATCCTGTTTGGGAACCACAGGATTTCATCTCTGCTTTTTGCAAATGATGTTGTCCTGTTGGCTTCTTCAAACCAGGACCTTCAGCATGCACTGGGGCAGTTTGCAGTCGAGTGTGAAGTGGCTGGGATGAGAATCAGCACCTCCAAGTCCGAGGCCATGGTTCTCGACCGGAAAAGGTGGCTTGCCCTCTCCAGGTTGGTGGAGAAGTCCTGCCTCAAGTGGAGGAATTTACGTATCTCGGGATCTTGTTCACGAGTGAGGGAAGGATAGAGCATGAGATCGACAGGCGGATCGGTGCAGCCTCCGCAGTGATGCGGTCGCTTTACTGGTCCATCGTGGTGAAGAAGGAGCTGAGCCAAAAGGCGAAGCTCTCGATTTACCGGTTGATCTATGTTCCGACTCTCACCTATGGTCATGAGCTTTGGGTAATTACCGAAAGAACAAGATCGTGGATACAACCAGCCAAAATGAGTTTCCTTCGCAGGGTGGCTGGGTGCTCCCTTAGAGATAGGGTGAGAAGCACAGTCACTCGGGAGGAGCTCGGAGTAGAGCCACTGCTCCTCCACATCGAGAGGAATCAGCTGAGGTGGCTCGGGCATCTCTTTCGGATGCCTCCTGGACGCCTTCCTGGGGAGGTGTTCCAGGCATGTCCCCCTGGGAGGAGGCCCAGGGGAAGACCCAGGACACGCTGGAGGGACTATGTCTCTCAGCTGGCCTGGGAACGCCTCGGTGTTCTTCCCAAAGAGCTGGCCGAGGTGTCTGGGGAGAGGGAAGTTTGGGCTTCCATGCTCAGACTGCTGCCTCCGCGACCCAGTCCTGGATAAGCAGATGAAGATGAGATGAGATGAGATGAGACGAGGCCAGTCTCCATCTCAGTGAAAGACTTCAATGTAGTGTGTGGTCTCCCTTTTCTATGTTTTGCCTCTGGAGACCACAAGAGCAATTTTCCAGCAGGTTCATCATAACATGAAACATGACCAGTGAGTGTCAAACGACACCTACTTACAATTAGAAAAATCTTGTGCAAGGATCCATAGGGAATTTTATTATGGGGTATGGCACAGGACCCTGGAAGATACCATGCAGCTCATGAATAGGGAGAGTGAGATGCCCCTTCCCTCTGTAGCCTTGGGATTGACCTTTAGCAAGTCTTAGTAACCCCTCATAGTCACGCTGATGGGGTTACAGTGAAACCATGGGAAGTAGCATGGTGGTTGTGTAGTTTTCAGTCCGAGTCAGTCGTGGAATGCACAAGATGCTGAACGCAAGAACCTCCTGGTCAATGGTCAGGTCACCTGGTTCAGTTAGCAAGCTACTGCTGTGTGCAGGTATGGCATACCACATACAATACTTAGCCATTTGAAAAAGCATGGTGCCTAATGATTAGAGAAGCAGCTTTGGGACCAAAAGGTCACCGGTTTGATTTCCTGGACCAGCAGGAATGACTGACATGTCCTTGAGAAAGGCACCTAACCCCCAACTGCTCTCCAGACAGCTCTGGGTATGTTGTATGTCACTCTGGGTAAGAGCATCTGCTAAAATGTCTGTAATGTAATGACATAGTTGAAGTTAGCAGATAGAGCTATATTTATCTTGTTGATCTAGTGGCCAGAATCATGTGGGCCATTTAGAAAATGGTGCATAACATCAGCATCTAGCAAGAATAATAGGCTTTAATCAGGCCAAGCAGACATGTCCACATTATACATGACAACCTGTCCAACCACTTTCCTTCACTGAGCACAAATACATACACAGATTAGCACAAACAGGAAAATACAGGTTTCTACTATCAAAGCCACTCTATTGAAAATCCTTCATCCACTTAGCTTTGGCACAGACGCTTTTATTCAAATATGAGTATCTAAATAAATAGCAGCCAGCTGCAACAGGAAATAACGGCCTTCTTTACAGAGTTAGCATGTGGAACCTTGGTTTAGATCAATGGTTTCTGATTTGTCTGCCATGACAGGAATGTATTGCTCTGAGACAGCCCACACACCAGGTGAAGATGAGCCTAATGGAATGTGTAGGTGTGTTATAGTTTGCCAGCCAGAGATCAGTATCTGGTCATATCTCAGAATCTGAAGAATTAAAAAAAAATAAATAAATCAAAATATAACTGATTTAACATAAGCACATTTTATTTTTAATTGAGTGATAGATAAGTGAATTGAGTATAGCTTTAGCATGATGTTGATTAGAAGTTAGCGTAATATTAGAGGTGATTTAGATCATGCTAGCATGCAGGTTGCATAAAGTAGGATTAGAACTAGTCAAAAGTTAACATACTGTAATGTTAGTGTTTAGCATTATGTTAGCATGAGGAAGGCACAAAGCTAGACCTGAGGTTATATTAGCATGTTCTTTGTATAAGGTTGATACATGAGAGTAGGGTTAGTAAAAGATTAGC
Source organism: Neoarius graeffei (assembly GCF_027579695.1). NCBI lineage: Eukaryota > Metazoa > Chordata > Actinopteri > Siluriformes > Ariidae > Neoarius > Neoarius graeffei. The sequence goes on along the minus strand of NC_083581.1, from coordinate 79,171,707 downwards.
ATTGGTTTGTGAGGTTAATGTAACATTAAAATAATATTGGTGTAAGATTGCCAAAAAGCTAGCATATGGTTAATATAGTTAATATTACTGTGATGTGTGTACATATAATGTTACTGTGACATTAGAATGACGTTAATAAAATACTATCATACAAATAATGTGAGGTTAGTATAATTTTCTTCAAGGTTTAGCACAAAGCTTCTGTTAGTGTGAGGTTAGCATAACGTAGCATGTAATAAGTGTAATGTTGTAATGTTAATAAAGAAAGTTAGCATAATTTTAGTGTGAGGATGGCGTACTGTAAGGTCATTATAATGTTAGCATCACATCTGAGGCTAGAAGCTGAGGTTTAATTCTAGATGTTAAAGGTTTGAGGTTACTGATACATTAGTGTGAGGATAACAGGAGGACAAAGTTAGCAGAACATTCTTGTGCACATTTCATGAATGAGTAGCATATTTTCTGATTTTTTTTTTAATCACAGTAGGAATGTCTTGTTTGTAGAGACCACACACTGGATGAAGGGTGTGTTAAAACAAGTAGTCATGCAGACATGGTTCAGTGCCAGACCATATCTCAGAATTCTGAGCAGAAGCAGCTGGAATTTTACACACAGCAGGAAAATACATTCTAAAGATGCCTGATCTTCAGAAAGCCCAGAGATGGTTCAGTCCAAAGTCGAGAATTTTTTTAAGTGTACAAATAATGTTTGTTCATTATCCTTTACAAATCTCCTGTCAGTAAACATTAAAAGGAATTAAGTGTGTAAGAGGAGGAAACTTTTCACAGCTGGAGCATACTGGAGCATACATCATCATACTCCATCCAGATTAGTGTGTTCACTTCTTATAGTTGGCCCTAAACTGAAATATTCACTGAAAATTAATGGATTCAATGGAGGATCGTGCAAATATTGGGAAGACTGTGCGAAAAAAAGGGCGGAGAAAATCTGAAGTGTGGATGTTTATAGAATCCATTCAATGTAATAAACATTGGACAATTAGTCGCAGGCAGTTTTCCATGCTGCAAAATTTTGTCTGTGTCCCAGAGCCAGGGGTAAATAAGCACCACGTGTGTTCCTCAAAGGTTCAGCTACAAGTTTCAACATGAATATTCAACAACAATTTCCAGCAACTCAGCTGTGTGTGTGTTAAAATTGTAATGAGTGTGGACTTCGAGTGAGAGTGAATTTAGATTTAGCTTAAACTGATTCATCAAATGCTGCAACACTTATTATATAGACATGAGTGTTTTACAGGGAAATACACCACTGGTATTTTTCATCCGAGCTCCATTCGGGACATGGAGAACCAAAACCATGACATAAATCTCTATATGTGTCAGTAAAGCCATTGAGAACAACAGCACAAACCAAACTACAAATATGGACACTCAGACCTACAACTTCCAGAGAGCACAGTGCCCCCTGTCACCAGCTTATTGAAATCAGCTGTCATTCATTCACAAACTCCTCAGCCACACTACTTAAGCCTCTCTCACATACACCTTGCTCCTCAGCCACACTACTTAAGCCTCTCTCACATACCTGTCTTGCTTCTATTGCCCTGTTTGCCGATTGACTGACCCTTGCCTGCTTTCTGACTATGCTTCTTGTCTTGCGGTTTGGCTACATTTCCAGTTTGCTCCCCGCTCTCCCCTGCACATACATCCATAAGTGCCTGTATTCTGACAGGATGCTTCGCCTATCATTGATGTAGCAGAAGAGGCGAAGCAAACTGCATTGAATGCTCAAGGACGACTTCTAGGAGAACATCAACAGATGCTTACAGACCTCAACACCTGAATGACATAGCTCGCAACTGTGATGTCGCAGGCCCTCCTAACGTGTCCTGAGGCTTCTCCTATTCCCGCATTGCAACTTCCCATTCTGAAGAAATATGCTAGGAATGCTCTCGCTTGTAAGGGATTCTTAGTTCAGTGCTCCATGTACTTCTCCACTATGCCTAATCTCTCTGATGAACACAAGATCACTAAATTTCTGTCATTCCTCACTGGCAAAGCGTTACAATGGGTGAGCACCATTTGGAAAAATGGCGGTGAGCACGCGACTTCGTATGAATGTTTCCTCAAGTCGTTCAAGAGAGTGTTTGACCATGAACCTGAGGGAATTGAAGTCAGTGAAAGTCTACTCACAATTTCACAGGGATCCCGAGGAGTCACTGAATACACCCTGGACTTCAGAACACTAGCGGGAGCCAGCGGACGGAATGATCCAGCACTAAAGGTTGTGTTTTACCAAGGTCTTTGTCCAGAAATTCTCAGTGAACTGGCATGTAGAGATGAGCAACTAATGCTGAACTCCCTCACTGACCTAGCAATACAACTAGATCATTTACCACCAACCCTCGATCAAGGAGAACTCCAAACCAATTCAACCCTCTGAGGACACTACACCCATGGAGGTTTCTCACACCCATTTGAAATGTGCTGAACATGAAAGGCAGAGGAAGGAGGGTCTTTGCTTCTACTGTGGGAGTTCCGAGCATCATATCAACCAGTGTCTCATCCATCCATCTTGCACCAGCCCAGCTGAAAGCCCAGCTCATGGGATGAGTCCAGTGAGAAAATTCAATGCAAAGTCCTTTAAAGTCACAGTGTTGTTAAAATTGGCATCCTCCACACATGTTCTGTCTGCTTTTGTCGACTCAGGGGCAGAGGGGAACTTCATCAACAACACGATCATCCAGAAGTTCAACCTGCCTACAACCCCTCTGCAAAGTCCACTCAGCATCAGAACCATTGATGGGGGACCAATAGGTGATGGTCTTGTCACTACTCGCACCGCTCCCATGCATAATAGATTAGATTAGATTAGATTAGATTAGATTAGATTAGATTAGATTAGATTAGATTAGATTCGATTCGATTCGATTCAACTTTATTGTCATTGCACATCACAGGTACAAGGCAACAAAATGCAGATTGCATCTAACCAGAAGTGCATAGCAGTAAATAACATAAGTGTAATATACATAAATATAAATGTACAGGAATTACAGGGTATGGAATGGTATAATGATATTTAGATAGATATTTACAGTATTTTCAAAATGTGCAATATGAATGAACTGTAGTGCAATGGTATGATATATACAGTGGTGCTTGAAAGTTTGTGAACCCTTTAGAATTTTCTATATTTCTGCATAAATATGACCTAAAACATCATCAGATTTTCACACAAGTCCTAAAAGTAGATAAAGAGAACCCAGTTAAACAAATGAGACAAAAATATTATACTTGGTCATTTATTTATTGAGGAAAATGATCCAATATTACATATCTGTGAGTGGCAAAAGTATGTGAACCTCTAGGATTAGCAGTTAATTTGAAGGTGAAATTGTTTTCAATCAATGGGATGACAATCAGGTGTGAGTGGGCACCCTGTTTTATTTAAAGAACAGGGATCTATCAAAGTCTGATCTTCACAACACATGTTTGTGGAAGTGCATCATGGCATGAACAAAGGAGATTTCTGAGGACCTCAGAAAAAGCATTGTTGATGCCCATCAGGCTGGAAAAGGTTACAAAACCATCTCTAAAGAGTTTGGACTCCACCAATCCACAGTCAGACAGATTGTGTACAAATGGAGGAAATTCAAGATCATTGTTACCCTCCCCAGGAGTGGTCGACCAACAAAGATCACTCCAAGAGCAAGGTGTGTAATAGTCTGCGAGGTCACAAAGGACCCCAGGGTAACTTCTAAGCAACTGAAGGCCTCTCTCACATTGGCTAATGTTAATGTTCATGAGTCCACCATCAGGAAAACACTGAACAACAATGGTGTGCATGGCAGGGTTGCAAGGAGAAAGCCACTGCTCTCCAAAAACAACATTGCTGCTCATCTGCAGTTTGCCAAAGATCATGTGGACAAGCCAGAAGGCTATTGGAAAAATGTTTTGTGGATGGATGAGACCAAAATAGAACTTTTTGGTTTAAATGAGAAGCGTTTTGTTTGGAGAAAGGAAAACACTGCATTCCAGCATAAGAACCTTATCCCATCTGTGAAACATGGTGGTGGTAGTATCATGGTTTGGGCCCGTTTTGCTGCATCTGGGCCAGGACGGCTTGCCATCATTGATGGAACAATGAATTCTGAATTATACCAGTGAATTCTAAAGGAAAATATCAGGACATCTGTCCATGAACTGAATCTCAAGAGAAGGTGGGTCATGCAGCAAGACAATGACCCTAAGAACACAAGTCGTTCTACCAAAGAATGGTTAAAGAAGAATAAAGCTAATGTTTTGGAATGGCCAAGTCAAAGTCCTGACCTTAATCCAATCGAAATGTTGTGGAAGGACCTGAAGCGAGCAATTCATGTGAGGAAACCCACCAACATCCCAGAGTTGAAGCTGTTCTGTATGGAGGAACGGGCTAAAATTCCTCCAAGCTGGTGTGCAGGACTGATCAACAGTTACCACAAACGTTTAGTTGCAGTTATTCCTGCACAAGGGGGTCACACCAGATACTGAAAGCAAAGGTTCACATACTTTTGCCACTCACGGATATGTAATATTGGATCATTTTCCTCAATAAATAAATGACCAAGTATAATATTTTTGTCTCATTTGTTTAACTGGGTTCTCTTTATCTACTTTTAGGACTTGTGTGAAAATCTGATGATGTTTTAGGTCATATTTATGCAGAAATATAGAAAATTCTAAAGGGTTCACAAACTTTCAAGCACCACTGTAGATATTTGCAGTATATACAAAACACGGTATAATAAACAGTAGTGCAAATAGTGATAGTGCAATGAAGTTAGTTCAAGTCAATTCAGTTTGTTTGGGGGGGGTTGTTGATAAGTGTGTGTGTTTGGAGGGGGGACTGTGTGGTGCGGAGTTCAGCAGTGAGACAGCTGAAGGGAAAAAAAACTGTTCCTGAACCTAGTGGTTTTGGTCTGAAGGCTCCTGTAGCGCCTTCCAGAGGGCAGGAGTTTGTGTGCTGGATGGCAGGAGTCTTTTATATATTCAGGTGCGACCACTCCACTCAGAACTCATCTCCCTCTACACTACCATTCAAAAGTTTGGGGTCACCCAGACAATTTTGTGTTTTCCATGAAAAGTCACACTTTTATTTACCACCATAAGTTGTAAAATGAATAGAAAATATAGTCAAGACATTTTTCTGGCCATTTTGAGCATTTAATCGACCCCACAAATGTGATGCTCCAGAAACTCAATCTGCTCAAAGGAAGGTCAGTTTTATAGCTTCTCTAAAGAGCTCAACTGTTTTCAGCTGTGCTAACATGATTGTACAAGGGTTTTCTAATCATCCATTAGCCTTCTGAGGCAATGAGCAAACACATTGTACCATTAGAACACTGGAGTGATAGTTGCTGGAAATGGGCCTCTATACACCTATGGAGATATTGCACCAAAAACCAGACATTTGCAGCTAGAATAGTCATTTACCACATTAGCAATGTATAGAGTGGATTTCTGATTAGTTTAAAGTGAAAAGAACAGTGCTTTTCTTTCAAAAATAAGGACATTTCAAAGTGACCCCAAACTTTTGAACGTTAGTGTACATGACCACCACTGTTAATCACAGCATCATTCTTGGTTACCCCGGTTACAGCTTCATGATCCACTTTTCTCTTGGCAGAACAAAGAAATCCTCCAGTGGTCATCCACTTGCTTTCAGAACTGTCTTTCATGTCCCCAAGTCTCTCCTCCACCTCTGTTGAGAGTCCACAACCAGATTCCATGGAGAGTGTTCCTGAGTGCTGTCTAGACTTGAAAGAATTTTATAGCAAGGGGAAGGCCTGCGGGCTACCACCGCTCCGACTTTATGACTGTGCCATGGATCTTCTACCAGGCATGTCACCTCCACATGGTTGCATCTATCTATTCTCAGAAGGAACACTGCCATGGAGGAATATATCCAAGAGGCCCTCAAACAAGGTTACATCCATCCTTCAAAGTCTCCTGCATCAGCAGCCTTCTTCTTTGTGGAGAAATGAGGTGGTGGTCTCCAGCCATGCATAGACTATAGAGGATTGAACCAAGTCTCTGTCAAATATCCTTATCCTCTTCCTCTTGTTCCTTCGGCTCTAGAACAGCTTTGATCTGCCAAGATCTTCTCAAAGTTCAACCTACGTAGTGCCTACAACCTCATCGGGATAAATAAAGGTGACAAATGGAAGACTGCCTTCAGCGCAACGGCTGGTCATTTTGAGTACAGGGTAATGCTCTATGGCCTTTCTTTGGTGCCTTGTGTGTTCCAGTGCCTGATCAATGATGTGCTAAGGGACATGCTAGGCAAGTTCATGATTGCCTACATCAATGACATCCTAATTTATTCTCCCAATGAGAAAAGCCACCTAGAACATGTCTGAGCTGTCCTATAATGCCTGCTGGCTAATCATCTCTACATGAAGGCAGAGAAATGTGAATTTCATCAGAGTTGAATCTCCTTTTTGGGCTACATCATCAGCACAGAAGGAGTCAGCATGGATTCTGCCAAGGTATCTGCTGTCACATCCTGGTCAGCACCCACATCTGTGTAGGTGCAATAGGCTTATCAAATTAGTCTCATGTAAAAAGGGATCAGCCTCATAAATTCATTAATCATTAATTCAAGTGTCTAATAGTTTATAGCTAAACTATTAAAATCAATGGAGTAACTTAGTGGTGATGTTGCTATAGTTTTAGTGAGTATTGTAACTCTAATGTAATACATTTACTCTAGATCTATAACATTCATATAACAACCAAATGGGCGAAGGCAATTAGAATACTTGTTTGGCAGAGGTTAGCACTCAGTGAATGTTGTAACAATAGACAGGACACAGTTTATTCCAAAGATACCATTTATTGAAATAGCTGACATGAATTAGCAAACTAATACTGATCAGACATAGCAACAATAGCAGCCAAGGAATAATTCAATATAAATGGTGATACAATGTATACAGGTAATAATCAGTAGTGTATATGATGATAACTAAGGCACTAATGGTGATTAGAAGTAATAAGTTATATGCAAGTTTACAGTGTAGGGGCGAGTGGATGTTAAAATGTGAGAGGGAAATCACGTGTTTATGTGTGTGTGTGTGTGTGTGTGTACGCAGCTGCGCACTAATGAGATGAGGAGGAGCTAGGGAGAGAGGGCGGGAGCAGGCGCACGACAAGGAGGAGGGGAGTAAGAGAGAGACAACGCATGCACGATCTAACTAAATATGGATAGTAAACAAAGCAAATCAAACAACACAGTCTAAGACTGACTTTCATGTGAATCAAAATTCATACATTTAAACCATGAATGAATTCAAATAAACAACACTCTTCACATTAACTAGTCACAACTAAGATGAACAATTGCCCAGATGCCAGCCTTACTTGAGATCGCTCTTGCTTGGCGACTGAAAGTGCGCCGTCTGTTATCCGAAGACAGCATGGAGCGCAGGTCCAGGGAGAAAACAGTTCTGTTCTTTTCATTTTTACAGCTCGTCAGCTGAAGATCTTCGGTGTCCCGTCGGTCGTCCAATGATCTGGAAGGAATCTTGTTTTTAGTTCGTTGACGTTGCAAAAGGGAAAAGGGATCCAGTCACCTTTTCTCTTTAAAATACTGCGTGGGCTGCAGTAACTAACCAGTTCAGTTATTATTGCAACTATGCGAAGATCAAATACATTGAACTTTGGCTAAAGGTCCGGTATCAATAGCTTGTTCTTTGTCCTTTGTTCTCCTGTAGCACAGATGCAACAATGTCTCTTTCATGCATGGAAACCCACCGCCAGAGAAAGAATTTCGATTCCACCTCGGATTTAAAGCACAGTCATGACGTCACTGTATTTGGTATTGGGTATCATCTCTGTATCCAATACCATTACAGGGAGTCAGAAGAATGGGCGGAGATAAAACATGGCATCGAGTACAGGGATTGGTTGTTCAATGCTGTACAGTGAAAGGGGGAAGATTACTATGGCTATGGCATGGCAGCCCCCCCACACACACACACACATCTGTAAAGGACCTTCAGCGTTTCTTAGGCTTTGCTAACTTTTATCACTGTTTAATTAGAGGCTTCAGTATGACTGCCGCTCCTTTAATGGCCCTGCTAAAGAAGGGACCGAAGCATCTTCATTGGAACCCTTCGGCAGAAGAAGCCTTCAACGGACTCAAGCGTGCCTTTACCTCTGCCACAGTTCTACAGCACCCTGATCTGACCAAGCCATTTACAGTTGAGGTCAATTGCTTCTGATACTGGAGTAGGAGGAATCTTGTCTCAGTGCTTCAGTGAGAAACACAAGCTTCACCCAGTGGCTTTCATCTCAAAGAAACTCACCTCTGCAGAGAGGAATTATGACATTGGGAACAGAGAACTACTCACCATTAAACTAGCCCTTGAGGAGTGGAGACACTGGCTGGAGGGAGCCACGTGTCCCTTTATGATTCTGACTGATTATAAGAACCTCGAATATCTTAAGAAGGCAAAAAGTTTGAATCCATGTCAAGCCAGATGAGCACTCTTCACTTTTTTTAATTTCACAACCTCGTTCCACCCTGGCTCAAAAGAACACCAAAGCAGACATCCTATCCCATACCTTCGACTCATCAAGTCAAGATTCTGTCACTCACCTCATTCCTCCTTCCAACTGCTTCGTCCAATCCATCAATTGGGACCTGGACCAGGAAATAAAGAACTCCCAACCACAGACAAGCCCCATCAATCTTCCACCATGGCTCCTTTACGTCCTGAAACATCTCCAAGGTTGACTCATCACTTGGACTCACACACCTCCTGTCACGGGACATCCTGGCAGCCAACAAACACATCAAATGCTCAAGAACAAGTACTGGTGGGAGAACATGCTCACGGAAATTAACCAGTTCATCACCTCCTACTCTGAGTGTGCCCAAGCAAAGGTTCCAAAAACCCCTCTTGCCGGCAAACTGTGTCCTCTCCCGATACCTCAAAGACCCTTGTCCCATCTAGCCATTGACTTTATTACAGACCCCCCTCCCTCCCTAGGCAGCACCACTATCATGAAACAAAACCATGACATAAATCTCTATATGTGTCAGTAAAGCCATTGAGAACAACAGCTCGAGCCAAACTACAAACATGGACACTCAGAACTACAACTCCCAGAGAGCACAGTGCCCCCTGTCACCAGCTTATTGAAATCAGCTGTTGTTCATTCACAAACTCATCAGCCACACTACTTAAGCCTCTCACACACCTTCAGTGTGAAGTATTGTTCTGTGTTTCTCTAGTCCATACCAAGCCTTTCAATCTCTACTTCACTCTAGTATTTCTAACCCTCACTATTTCTCTTTGTTTACATTACCTGTCTTGTCTCTATTGCCCTGTTTGCCAATCGACCGACCATTGCCTGCTTTCTAACTATGCTTCTTGCCTTGCGATTTGGCTACATTTCCAGTTTGCTCCCTGCTCTCCCCTGCACATACATCCATAAGTGCCTGCATTCTGACAAAATGTCACTCGTGAGGAAATCAATGAATTGTTTTGATAAATTTGGGGACTTTTTGTTTGTGAATATGTTGATATAATAAAAAGAAAATCACATGTTGGCTTGAAGACATGAAGTGTATCTTCTCGTGTTGAAAAACTTGCATATTTTGTACCAGATACATCATGGATCTGAGTGACATACAGTATTTAAATAATATTGGCTGGCTTTTTTTTTTTTGTGGTCTATCAGATATATTCCATTCAGCTAGTATGATACCGAACAAGTCGAAGATGAGTAGCTGAATGGAATATATCTGATAGACTATGAAAAAAAGCCAGTCAATATTATTATTATTATTATTATTATTATTATTATTATTATACATACGCATTCCTTTCAGGTGTTCAACACGTCTTTCTCTTTCAAAATTCTCTCAAACTCTTCCATATTTAACAAAGCAAACCTGGCAGCCATGTTTGTTTACAAATTGTCACAGTCACTCACTAGCACGGAAGTTTTATGTCTCCGATGTGTCTCTTTTCCAGTTTTTTGATGTCCATTGCTTTGTTTTTCTCTTGTAAATATATGTGAAGAATATATAATGAAGTTTTGGGAGCCATTTGGGTGTTCAACGTGTCTTTCTCTTTCCCGGTGAACAAAGAAATGCCTGTGCATATGCGCAGCAGAAAACTTTCTCACTGAATATTCGCATCAGCTCTGATGTGTGATGTCATGCTGTTTTGACAACCAGGCAATATCCAGTGGCGGCTCCAGAGATTTTTCCTTAGGGTGGCAAAGGAGGGGCATAGGTTCCAGGAGGGGGGCATAGGTTGTCGATGCACCAGTTTATGCAAATCATAGAAATCATTTTTACTTACGCTCAAGAAAGACTCACAATCAAGTCATCTTGTCAAATATGTATTGAGCTATTGTACCATCAAGGAAAATGGATTCAACCATCTAAACCATCTTTTCTGAAAGTATATTCCCAAGCAATGAACGGAACTATTCTACCCTAGTGATGTATCAAAAAATAGACAGATAGCGAATGGTTTAGATTGTGGATCTTTACTGAAGACTTCAAACTTATACAGATGTGTTCATCCTTGATTTCCGTAAAGCTAAAAGAAACAAATTAAGTATATCACTAAACTGAATAGCACACAGGCAAAAACGCGAGCTAGGCTGACCTGCTAGTAATGCTAACACACAGCACACAAGTTGTTTACTTTCTAAAGCCTATCACTTTACAAAACTATTAGCTTTCATTTCATTGCCTACAGTAGCATACACATAAAGTAAAACATAACTTACAGGTATAGCTACTACCGGAACCTAGCGAGACAGCACTCCATACATCTAACCACATTGCCTCATCAGAATCATAACAGAAGAACGTCTCTCTCTGGGTGAAACCATTTCAAAATTCCGGGAGTGGAGTGGGGTGGGGTGTGAAATAACATAAATAATGGTAGGTAGAGATGAGATGAGGGCTTAGTATCTCTGTAGATAGATAATTGAATTTCAAAAATGTGTTTCAATAAATAATTCTTTTTAAAATAGGGGGGCAACTGTGGTGGCAAGACATATTTTTACAGTGGCAACTGCCACCTTTTGCCACCCCTTAAAACCACACCTGGCAATATCGTAAACCATATTCAACACATATTATATTATATTTTATATTCAGACTAGGGCTGTGCGATATATCGAATATACTCGATATATCTCTGAAAATTCTGTGTGAGATACATATAATTATTATATCGTAACTATCGAGTATTTTATGGTCATCTGCCGACTTGTGTTTGTTTCGTGTTTGTTGCATTTGTTTAAAACCTTTTCCGGTGGTTTTCTCCCTGTCCCTCAGGCAGTAACGTGAGAGGCTGCCTAAGGGTTTAAAAAAAATAAATTAAAATAAATAAATAATAATAACAACGGCACGCACTCACCAACCAATCCTGGGCGACCTTTCGGTGCTGAAAGGAATGTGTTGCCAGATTGGGTGGTTTCAAGTGCATTTTGGCGGGTTTTGAACATATTTTGGGCTGGAAAACATCAGCAGTATCTGGCAACGCAACACAGCACTGACTCAGTTCGTGCAATCGCTGGTGTTGCATAGGCTACCGTGTAAGCTCTGTCAATTTCAGCGACAAATTAAAAATGGAAGCGGACGAATTGGTTCCTAACAGAATGAGTAAGGGGTCAGTCATCTGGCATTTTTTTGGATATCGCGAAGGGGACATGGAACAGCAAATGCCAGTTTGTAAAGTGTGCAAAAAAAAAAACAGCATCAAAATACTCAGGTCTTGAAATAAATGCACATTAGTCATGAACAATGGTAACTACTCTCTTTTGCGTTATGTTTGACAGAAGTAAAATTCATACATGAACAAATTTTAGCGAGTTGCTTTAGAAGATAACTAGTCCGGCTGGCTGGTGAAAAAATATGAATTTCGAGCCCTGCTTAGCCTACCTGAGGTTGAAAGTCTCGATAGATGCACAGCGTTTTGGCGGGTGTATAGGCTACCGGCTTCCGCGAGTGACGCATATATTGAGAGACGAAAAAAATTATATAATTTTATTTTAATATTTCAAGATCACAATAATGTTCCAATTTAGAACTACAATAAAAAACGAACTAACAAAAATAAAATGCACTTTAATTGGATACTTATAAAATTTACTTCCCCAAGCTGCACAGAGCCGCAGCATAAGGATGAAAGAGCCGCGAGTTGCCGACCCCTGGGGTAGAGTGATGTAATACACGTAGGATAAGCGATATGCTAAAAATATTGCATGCTATCAAACCAAATGAATGAAACCCACTAGAAGGGAATGGAACATGTGTATTATACATACAGGACACGAAAAAGTGTCCTGTATGTATAATAATTCCTGATATTTCACTCCGATGATGTCACTTCCAGTGTTTTCCCACTGACTAGATGCGTAAAATGGTGACCCAGTTCAAAACATTTTTATTAACTTGCACATTTTATATATATTTATATAGTTATATACTTTACCACTTGAAGATAAATTTCATATCTTTGTACATGTAATATCCTCTATTTATGACATCATGAGCTGGCAATTATTAATCAAATTTCCCTGACATTCCTTCACTGTGTTTGAATCCACCGTTGTACAATATAACCTGAAGTAGTTCATTCATTCTCTATATCACTTATCCATTGCAGGTTGTGGGTGAGCTGGAGCCAATCCAAGAGGCGGGGTACACCCTGGACAGGTCTGTCAGAGGCGTGGAGAGCCATCCACACCCACAGGCAATTTAGAGTAGCCAGTTGACCTAATCCGGACTGTAGGAGGAAACCAGAGCACCTGGAAGAAACCCATACAGGCACAAGGGGAACATGCAAACCCCATGCATAAAGACCCCAGTCAACCCATAGGTTCAAACTCAGAACCTGCTTGCTGTGAGGCAACAGCACTAACCACTGTACCACCGTGCCACCCCTACCTGAAGTAGTCAAAAGGATACACCATAACATGTGTCTTACAACAATAACAATGCATTTCTTAAGGTCATTGTGTCAAGTGTAATTCCAAACCTCATGTATATACAAGCAGGTACAAAGAAAAGATTAAGGATGACAAAGAAAGGAAAACAAAATCTCTTTAGGCTTTACTTTTACTTTTGTCTTTAGTCTTAGTTGCACATTTGCTTGCAAAACTGTAGTACAAACATTTCACATTATATCTGACAACACTAATATGTGTTACCGTCAGGGGTTAAATTGGGCCGGGGCTGTCCGGGGCTGAGCCCCGGCACATAAGCTCGGAGCGGATGGCATATGATCACGCACACATCAAAAGCAACAAACCCTTTTCACGATTTTCAGTTCTGAATAATTAAATATCGTTTTATTAATCAATAAACCCATGACTTTTATGAGATAGATCATAGTTTTCCTGATAACAAGACGACCTGTCAAAGCTATTTAGAACAGAACTTGCGATCAGAGATTCTGGTTTCTGGAACACTGCGTAGGTTGCCAATTCCGCTTTTTATAAGCGACTTTGGGATTTCTTTTTTTGTGAGCTCGCTTTAAAAAAAAATCAGAAGTCGTGGTTTGCGGGTTTTTGGGCTTGTGTTTCAGCGTTGTGACTTGTTTATAATTTTCTCCGTACACCGTCTCCCCTTTTACCTGCATACGATCCAATCATTATCATATTTTTTATTATTAAAAACAAAATATCAAATAATACTGAAGAGGGGAAAAAATAATACTGATCTTAATATGTTGTGTTTTTATTTTTAGACAGTATGTGTTTAGCAAAACACATACTGTCTAAAAATAAAAACACAACATTTAGATCAGTATTATTTTTTCCCCTCTTCAGTATTATTTGATATTTTGTTTTTAATAATAAAAAATATGATAATGATTATGTTCACTGTATTGTTAATATTATTAGTGTTTTATTATTTATTGTTAATATTTAATTTAATGTTAATTTATTATTATTTATTGTTAATATTATTAGTGTATTATTAGTGTAATTATTATTGTTATTATTATGTATTCAATTATTTATTTGGCATGTGGTGCTTTTTGTATTGTCTAGAACATACATAAGATGAGCATATTATAGCAGCAAAATAGAAGCACAATCATTTGAATGCAGCAAAACTTTTGCTGCATTCAAATGATTGTGCTTCTATTTTGCTGCTATAATATGCTCATCTTATGTATGTTCTAGACAATACAAAAAGCACCACATGCCAAATAAATAATTGAATACATAATAATAACAATAATAATAAATGCTTCCAATGTTATAGTGTTGTTTGTATTTGGTTGCATTCACTGCATGAATATATTTGATTGACAATTTGACTGACAGTGTTTTGGCATATTTAACATTTATCCTCTAAAATAAATCAACTGTTTTGGTTCAAGATTGTGCAAGCCTTCAAATTTTCTCACTGAACATTTCTCCTTCACATTTTTCATCTGTAGGCATGTGACAAGATTTAACATGATATTGCTCAACCTACCTCTGTAAAGTCAGCTAACAACTTATTAAAATGCACCAGAATTCAGCAAATAACATGTATGATAATAAAAAACTTCTGGGGGAGGACCCCCAGACCCCCCACTAATCATTTCCTTCAAACCAATGTACAACAACCTGTACAATCTGTTACATTGGCCAACCAATCTACATTCAAACTGCCATAATGTGTAGGGGGGCACTACAAGACACACATAGGCCTACAACACACAGATAAGGTGTATATCTCTGTGCAATATGATATGGTTATCAAATTAGAGGGTTATTTTCCAAAAAGTATATTGGGGCAGAGCGGCGGGGGCAAGGGTGGGTACGAGGCAGAGCCCCCCCACATAACCAATCCCAATTTAACCCCTGGTTACCGTGTTAACAATGCGTTAACTTTGACAGCCCTTAACAATATGCATTATTAACGTGTTAACATGACAATTTCAACAGCCCTAGCATTAATAACCATGAGGCTACTGACTAGCTAGCTGTTATTAGAACAGAATTGGCAACCAACCCCTTTATCTCCTGGGACAAATTAAACCCTTGACATAACTAATTTATTCAATGTAACAGATTAGCACTTACCACTGTTTTGATTTGTTCTTTTCTTCCTCCTCTTGCCTTCACTTTCTTTTTCAGTTGCCTGAAGGGTAAATGCGGTTCATGGTGCACATTAGGTTGCTGCTCTGTAATTACGAAGCTTTTGGCAGCAAGCTAGTGGCATGGGGACCCTAAGGAGGTTTCCGGACTTGTCATTGTAGTCTCCTGTATATCACAGAATGTATTAAATGCCTACATTTCATCTCCTGTTGCAGCGCCCCTGGTGGTAACACATAAAGCATTCTTAAACACATGCCTTTGGGAGAAGATATCACAAATGTTTTGCACAAAAAAGGTTGGAGAAGTGGGAAATAACTAAGGTAGCCAGTTTTGCACAAAATTTTGTCTGTCTACCAAAACCAGGTGTAATTTGCATTATGCATTTATAGGCCGTGTGTTGCCAGTCACATCACTTCCCTGCACATTTTTGGGGGAGTTATTTTTGAACTGTCAAAATTTCTGACAATGCCTAATAATATAAATTTATGACCTTCGTGAAAGAACTACTGCATTAAGGGAAACTATATGTTTTAAACCTGCTTATCAATTGGGCTGATCTTGTTGTGCAGATCTGGCAACTCTGTTCCTAGCAGAGAGGAACGCGTACTACAGTATATGGACCGTTTCACATTCACAATCAGGGTATAGAGATCTTGCAGTCACGTGACCGGAAAGTACACAGCCGCCATCTTGTCGGTAAAAAACACCGCTGAATACTGCTGCATTTGTGTACAAAATGGATAAATTTCAACCGACGGACTACACGGCTCATTTTTCTAATGAACAGATAACTAGATATATGTCTAAAATAAACGACCTACAGTTTAGTGACCCTTATCGATTACCGGACGTAGTTTTCACGACCGTGTCAGTGGATATTGAACTGCCAGAGGTGGAATACCCAGACGTGTATAATTACCTCATTAACTTTCCCTCGCTGTTCAGTGGTGAAGCACTGCGTGCTTATAAATCTCTGGACAGTTATCTTTACAGAAATTCAGGATTTGTCAGCTGCCCTCAGATGTGGCATCTTGTAAACAAGAAAATAACAATCCTCATTGGACGGGTAAGTCACTTAAGTATTACTAGTACTGATACTAGATATATCAGTAGTACAACCCCGATTCCAAAAAAGTTGGGACAAAGTACAAATTGTAAATAAAAACGGAATGCAATAATTTACAAATCTCAAAAACTGATATTGTATTCACAATAGAACATAGACAACATATCAAATGTCGAAAGTGAGACATTTTGAAATTTCATGCCAAATATTGGCTCATTTGAAATTTCATGACAGCAACACATCTCAAAAAAGTTGGGACAGGGGCAATAAGAGGCTGGAAAAGTTAAAGGTACAAAAAAGGAACAGCTGGAGGACCAAATTGCAACTCATTAGGTCAATTGGCAATAGGTCATTAACATGACTGGGTATAAAAAGAGCATCTTGGAGTGGCAGCGGCTCTCAGAAGTAAAGATGGGAAGAGGATCACCAATCCCCCTAATTCTGCGCCGACAAATAGTGGAGCAATATCAGAAAGGAGTTCGACAGTGTAAAATTGCAAAGAGTTTGAACATATCATCATCTACAGTGCATAATATCATCAAAAGATTCAGAGAATCTGGAAGAATCTCTGTGCGTAAGGGTCAAGGCCGGAAAACCATACTGGGTGCCCGTGATCTTCGGGCCCTTAGACGCCACTGCATCACATACAGGCATGCTTCTGTATTGGAAATCACAAAATGGGCTCAGGAATATTTCCAGAGAACATTATCTGTGAACACAATTCACCGTGCCATCCGCCGTTGCCAGCTAAAACTCTATAGTTCAAAGAAGAAGCCGTATCTAAACATGATCCAGAAGCGCAGACGTCTTCTCTGGGCCAAGGCTCATTTAAAATGGACTGTGGCAAAGTGGAAAACTGTTCTGTGGTCAGACGAATCAAAATTTGAAGTTCTTTATGGGAATCAGGGACACCATGTCATTCGGACTAAAGAGGAGAAGGACGACCCGAGTTGTTATCAGCGCTCAGTTCAGAAGCCTGCATCTCTGATGGTATGGGGTTGCATTAGTGCGTGTGGCATGGGCAGCTTACACATCTGGAAAGACACCATCAATGCTGAAAGGTATATCCAGGTTCTAGAGCAACATATGCTCCCATCCAGACAACGTCTCTTTCAGGGAAGACCTTGCATTTTCCAACATGACAATGCCAAACCACATACTGCATCAATTACAGCATCATGGCTGCGTAGAAGAAGGGTCCAGGTACTGAACTGGCCAGCCTGCAGTCCAGATCTTTCACCCATAGAAAACATTTGGCGCATCATAAAATGGAAGATACGACAAAAAAGACCTAAGACAGTTGAGCAACTAGAATCCTACATTAGACAAGAATAGGTTAACATTCCTATCCCTAAACTTGAGCAACTTGTCTCCTCAGTCCCCAGACGTTTACAGACTGTTGTAAAGAGAAACGGGGATGTCTCACAATGGTAAACATGGCCTTGTCCCAACTTTTTTTGAGATGTGTTGTTGTCATGAAATTTAAAATCACCTAATTTTTCTCTTTAAATGATACATTTTCTCAGTTTAAACATTTGATATGTCATCTATGTTCTATTCTGAATAAAATATGGAATTTTGAAACTTCCACATCATTGCATTCCGTTTTTATTTACAATTTGTACTTTGTCCCAACTTTTTTGGAATCGGGGTTGTATCTAGTATAGCACTGACCAGCCGTTTATAGAATAGAATAAGGTAATTCCAGCTGTAATTCCAAATCGTCCGTGTTGTTTACCATGGATCTGGCGTTGGAGAGATAGAGGCTTGGCAGTGGAGATTTGAGTGGCTGTTTTCTGAGCTTAGTCAACAGGCCGGCTCTGCAGCCTCGCTTTTGCTTCCTCTCCCGACGCCACCTCCTTCACCTGCCAGACCCAATAACAATCCACGGAGACCCCGCTGGTCTCACTATCTCGTCCGGAATGTTGTGCATGCGATGTAAATCACTACAAACCATCATTTTCTGCTGGAAACCAATGTCCAGTAAGTCCATACGGTTGTAGTGGATATTGAAGTCCGGTACAGATGCACAACACACAAAAATACACACAAGAAACATAAAAAACATGCACAGGTAGGGAGAGCTTGTAGCCGAAGCCATTGTGGTAGAATTGTATATAGTAGGGTTTTCCAGAAGAAAAGGTAGAAGTAGAAGCAGAAGTAGAACCAGAAGTAGAAGGCGGAAATATGGCGTTTGACCGACAAGATGGTGTCTGTTACAATCTGGATCGGCTGTGACGTCACATGCAAGATTTCTATAGTCTTCAGGTCCACAATAGTCTAAAAATAAAACCTCAGATTTTTGTTTTTCTCTGCTGCCAGAAATGAACTTTTGAGATGGAAATGAACTGCACGGAATTCCAGATCTACAGGTCTGATACTGGGTGTGTTAGTTAGTTGTAGTAAGAAGACAGTATATACTGTACATTATGGTATTTCTAAACTTGATCACCTTTCTTATAGTCCATAAGAGTGAGGGATACAAAGTAAAAAACTGTTGAAATGGATGTGATTTATGTGAAGTACAAATGTTCACATCCTGTGCAGTGATGTTTGTACACAGTGGTGACTGTAATAACAACGGAAGTGGGGACGATCCTTGTGGTTTATCAGAGAGGACACTTTTTGACAGACTCGCATTTCAACCACAGGTGAAGCTCCGCTGCAAAAGTGTCTCACATCTGTTTCAAGTCCTGCTTTTTACTGTTCAACAAATACAGAGTTTTCTGCTTCAAAAGAGACAAATGTTTTCTTAAATTATTTACAACCTCATCATATGGTGAGTGATTTCTGGAAAGGACATTTTTGACGGACGAAGGATCCTGTCAGAGGCATGTAGTTTACAAAAAAAATTTAACTTCCACTTAAATATCTTTCTGTTGTGAATGAAAGTACTGAATACATCCCAAAGTAAAACTGAGTTAGTGCTAAAAAATGCAGTCCTTAATTTAACTGTCAAAGTGTAAATTAAATTAATAGCATTTAGCAGATGTTCTTATCCAGAGCGACACACATCATACCCAGAGCAGCCTGGGGAGCCGTTGGGGGTTAGATTCCTTGCTCAAGGGTACTTCGTCCATTCCTGGTGGTCCAGAAAATCAAACCAGTGACATTTTGGTCCGAAAGCAGCTTCTCTAACCATTAGGCCATGGCTTCCCCATTAAAGTAGAATTAAATGAAATGACCACAAGGCCAAAACAGAGCCACATTTGACTCAAACATATAAGAACTTATACTAGACATTCGTGCTGTAGTCAGGGCTGGTGTGTCCCTGTACAATAAGGTAGAAGATATAACTCCAGAATATATATCCACACTGGACCGAGTTTCAGGAGATAGTTGGTGTTATTCAAATAGACAGCTGTGATTGTGAAACAGCCCATATATCAATTTCCTTATGCCTAACAATGAAATTCAACAACAACACTTTTGTGACTTTTTTCTTCTTCAAATACTATAAAACCACAAAAAGAACAGAGTACAGCTTAATTTCACAATTGATACCTTCCACACCTCAGACACCATAGTCTTTTTAATAAAAATAAATCAATAATTACCACATTAACTTGAATTCAATTTGCAAATTCTTCATAGTCCTGAGATTTTTTGACAGCTCTGTGGATTGATACCAGTGCTGGAAAGTGTGACCAAATCCCATAATCTACTGATGAGAATATTGTGAACATTACCCAAGGACACTGAACAGTAAAAAACAAACAATAAAAAGCAAAACATTCAAAATTCACAATATTCTGATTGTTCATCTTAAGTAACCACTTCATCCTGGTCAGAGTCATAGCCGATCTGGAAACTATCCCAGGATGATGATCATTATGTATGTCCTTTGGGGTCAAAGATGACCATGACTTCAATTTGGTGGGTAGTGGTTGCGGGTCCGGTGATGACTGATGAGGCCAATCTGGGCTTTGAAGGTACAGGCACTTTCACAGGGCACCATGTCAGGCACGCATGGGTAGGTGCTGTAGTGGGGGTGGTGATAGTTTGAGCTTTCCATGCAACTCATTTCCTCTGGACCTCGGCGATGCATTGAATTTGAAGTCATGACCTGCGCGTGACTTGGATTAGAGTGAGGGAGAGTTGCACAGCTGTCAGATTCACTCTCTCATCCCGATCTAACTGGGTCCAGGGCCAAGACAGAATCAAGACTGGAACTAGGTCAGGATGCAGTGGATGGCCAACAGTATTCTAGGTGTTGCACTGTGCCCTGATCGCACTCCACAAATGCTTTGCTGGGTCTGCCTTCCTGCCCACTGAATCACCAGGTGGTGGTCTCCTTTGTGCAAGCTGCCATGTCCAGTCTTTGGTAGTAACCCTGACCAGGGGAGTGAGGGGTTGCTCATGCTTGCTCAAGGCACCACCCCAGGCTAGTGGAAGGAAGGAGAGGCCTTACTACTCCATTGTATGGCGGTCAAGGATGGCACACGCCATCCCAGGAACACCGTGTTCATCACAGGACACCATGCACACACAAGTATTTCTTCCCCCTCCCCCACCAAAAATTTTAAGATACTAAATTAAATATCTAAAATTAAACATTGGTATCTGTTTAGTATATGGTTCAGCTGTACATTTTTAGTAATCTACTAAATTAAGTGTTCATGTAGGTAAGTCAGTCACTTCCTCTGTCATTGCAAGTCCTATTTAAATGTCATTAAATGAAATTATTTCATTTCTAAACATCACTGCTGAAACATATTTGCGCAGTGAGCATTCAAACCATAGCACTGTTGTACTGGACGGAGAAAAATTATCTGTGTCCAAATCTCTCTCTCTCTCTCTCTCTCTCTCTCTCTGCTAACAAAATAAACACAGCCAGAAATGTAAAGCAGAAGCAGAGAGGTTTTGTTGTGTTGTGTAACATGAGCAGTGTGTGTTATGTGTTTAATGCTGGGTGTGGTGCAACAGCACACTATAGATTAGTACATTAAAGTCAACACACTGAAGACAAGGGATTAAAAGCAACCGCACAATAATCCTCAGTGCCATGATATCCAGTGCAGGATATAGGATGTATAAAATTTCCAGTGAAGGACAAAACATGATGATACAGTGAGGGGAAATATGCATTCAGACACTTTTCTTCTTGTTATTTAATATACTTTTAGTCCAATAGCTTCCAAAAGTTCTCAGGGACAATATTATTGAACAGCACTTGAATGAAAATAGCTAAATAGATATAGCAAAGACTTTAAAATTCCCTGTCAGTGTAGTCGGTTTGATAATATGTAGGTGGAAAGTTCCTGGAAGCACAACTCGTTGTCCCTGGACAGCTGCATCACGCCAGATAAAGAGGGTAAGAGAAAAAGTCAGCAGTCACTCAAAAGGAGTTGCAGGACAACCTGAAAGCAGCAGGAACAGCAGTTACACAGAGAACAACTACAAGGGTATGCAGTAGAGTTCATACCTCCACCCAAGCCACATATTATCAACATCAAAACCAAATCACTTAAACCTAGAGTGATGCTAAAACTGTACACCAAATTTCATCCGAATCTGTTCACGACTTTTTGAGTTACCTTGAGAACAGGCAAAAAAATCCTTGATCCACATACATACGGTATCTGGATCCTGGATTCACATACATATCAGATTCGCATCAAAATTTAAATAGTTATCCCTTCCCGCAAGGCCCATCTTTCCACCAAATTTAATCAAAATCTCTTCAACACTTTGAGTGACATTGGGAATAAAACAACAAAATCCTGGCTCCACAGACATATCTGGATTTGCATCAAAACTTTATCAGTTGTTCCTTGGCCCATGTTACACTGGTAACAAAGAAAGAAACAAACAAACAAACAAACGGAGGCAAAAACATAACCTCCTCCAACAAACTAGGCGGAGGTAACAAGCAACGAACTGTATCGCTATCATCACCGTTCCTTCACCCCACGCTAAATTCCTCTACTAAAAAGAAGCACAAAGATGTACATCTAAAATTTACACCCAAGTGTTCCAAATCACAACTCTTTTGGAACAAAACAAAACAAAAACAGACGTCACTGGCAGCTTCTCATGCACAGGGTTGCATGCATGATCCCATGAACACCACACACACACAGTGAAGTACAGAAGTGGGAAGATCATGATATGGAGCTGCTTCTCTGTAAACAGCATGAGGGTGTTACACAACAGTCGAAGGACTCATGAATGGAGCAACGTTCCAGGCCGTATCAGAGGAGAATTTAATCTTATCACTAACATCACATTAGAGGACTTTAATCAATAGGCTTTCTGTTTCTAGTGTGTGTAAGAACTGTAAGGAAACAATGCAAGAGCCGCAATTTTAGTGCATTATATTTTAGGTAAACAAGGCATGAGCAGTAGTAGACAGTCATATATATATATATATATATATATATATATATATATATATATATATATAATATTATATACACACAAGCCCAATTCCAAAAAAAGTTGGGACAAAGTACAAATTGTAAATAAAAACGGAATGCAATAATTTACAAATCTCAAAAACTGATATTGTATTCACAATAGAACATAGAGAACATATCAAATGTCGAAAGTGAGACATTTTGAAATTTTATGACAGCAACACATCTCAAAAAAGTTGGGACAGGGGCAATAAGAGGCTGGAAAAGTTAAAGGTACAAAAAAGGAACAGCTGGAGG
Source organism: Neoarius graeffei (assembly GCF_027579695.1). Classification (NCBI taxonomy): domain Eukaryota; kingdom Metazoa; phylum Chordata; class Actinopteri; order Siluriformes; family Ariidae; genus Neoarius; species Neoarius graeffei. Next base: position 79,148,907 of record NC_083581.1, on the reverse strand, counting down.
ACCAAATTGCAACTCATTAGGTCAATTGGCAATAGGTCATTAACATGACTGGGTATAAAAAGAGCATCTTGGAGTGGCAGCGGCTCTCAGAAGTAAAGATGGGAAGAGGATCACCAATCCCCCTAATTCTGCGCCGACAAATAGTGGAGCAATATCAGAAAGGAGTTCGACAGTGTAAAATTGCAAAGAGTTTGAACATATCATCATCTACAGTGCATAATATCATCAAAAGATTCAGAGAATCTGGAAGAATCTCTGTGCGTAAGGGTCAAGGCCGGAAAACCATACCGGGTGCCCGTGATCTTCGGGCCCTTAGACGGCACTGCATCACATACAGGCATGCTTCTGTATTGGAAATCACAAAATGGGCTCAGGAATATTTCCAGAGAACATTATCTGTGAACACAATTCACCGTGCCATCCGCCGTTTCCAGCTAAAACTCTATAGTTCAAAGAAGAAGCCGCATCTAAACATGATCCAGAAGCGCAGACGTCTTCTCTGGGCCAAGGCTCATTTAAAATGGATTGTGGCAAAGTGGAAAACTGTTCTGTGGTCAGACGAATCAAAATTTGAAGTTCTTTATGGAAATCAGGGACACCGTGTCATTCGGACTAAAGAGGAGAAGGACGACCCGAGTTGTTATCAGCGCTCAGTTCAGAAGCCTGCATCTCTGATGGTATGGGGTTGCATTAGTGCATGTGGCATGGGCAGCTTACACATCTGGAAAGACACCATAGATGCTGAAAGGTATATCCAGGTTCTAGAGCAACATATGCTCCCATCCAGACGACGTCTCTTTCAGGGAAGACCTTGCATTTTCCAACATGACAATGCCAAACCACATACTGCATCAATTACAGCATCATGGCTGCGTAGAAGAAGGGTCCGGGTACTGAACTGGCCAGCCTGCTGTCCAGATCTTTCACCCATAGAAAACATTTGGCGCATCATAAAATGGAAGATACGACAAAAAAGACCTAAGACAGTTGAACAACTAGAATCCTACATTAGACAAGAATGGGTTAACATTCCTATCCCTAAACTTGAGCAACTTGTCTCCTCAGTCCCCAGACGTTTACAGACTGTTGTAAAGAGAAAAGGGGATGTCTCACAGTGGGAAACATGGCCTTGTCCCAACTTTTTTGAGATGTGTTGTTGTCATGAAATTTAAAATCACCTAATTTTTATCTTTAAATGATACATTTTCTCAGTTTAAACATTTAATATGTCATCTATGTTCTATTCTGAATAAAATATGGAATTTTGAAACTTCCACATCATTGCATTCCATTTTTATTTACAATTTGTACTTTGTCCCAACTTTTTTGGAATCAGGGTTCTATCTATCTATCTATCTATCTATCTATCTATCTATCTATCTAGTGCCCTCCACATTTATTGGCACCCCTGGTTAAGATGTGTTAAAAGCATTAAAATACATTCAATTTTTATTGCAGAAGCATAATCTCACACTGAAAATTGTAGAAAAATTTAATCTTTAACTCAAGTGAATTTAAAAAGTAATAATAAATCCCTGACTAAGAAATAATTATTTTTCATAAAATCACCTCTTACACAATTATTGGCACCCATAACAATTCCTAGAAAATAAATGTAATTGAAGCATTTCTATCATTTCTACTGTAGTTTATAAAGTTGATCAGAGTATCTAGGAACCTTTAATTATTAATTCATCACATCCTGTTTCCCTGGGGTATAAATATGATGTGACACAGAGGCCTATTTCTCTTATCCACTCTTCAACAGGGGAAAGACAAGAGAACTCACCATTCAAGTAGGCAGATGTGTGTCAACCTTCATAAGTCAGGCAATGGCTACAAGAAAATAGCCACTCGCCTACACCAGCCCATATCTACAGTCAGAGGAATCATCAAGAAGTTTAAAACAACTGGAACAGTGGCAAACAAGCCTGGACGAGGATGTAAGCTTATCTTGCCACCACGTACAGTGAGGAGGATGGTAAGAGAAGTAAAAAGTTCTCCAAAGCTCACTGTTAGAGAATTGCATCAAAGAGTAGCATCTTGGGGTCACAAAGTCTCCATAACAACCATCAGGTGCTATCTACATGCCAACAAGCTGTTTCGGAGGCATGCACGGAAAAAGCCTTTTCTCACTTACAAGCATAAATGTAAACATCTGGAGTTCGCTAAGCGGTACTGGGACTTCAACTGGGACCGTGTGCTTTGGTCAGATGAGACCAAGATAGAGCTTTTTGGCAACAAACACTCTAATACATCACAAAAGATGAGTATGCGGAAAAGCACCTCATGCCCACTGTGAAGTAGGCCTATGGGGGAGGATTGGTGATGCTGTGGGCCTGTTTCTCTTCCAAAGGCCCCAGGAACCTTGTTAGGGTGCATCGCATCATGAACTCTTTGAAATACCAGGACATTTTAAATCAAGATCTGGTGGCCTCTGCCCGAAAGCTGAAGACGGGTCATCACTGGGTCTTTCAGCAACATAATGACCCTAAACATGTGGCCAAATCTACACAAAAATGTCTCACCAGACACAAAATCAAGCTCCTCCCATGGCCATCTCAGTCCCCAGACCTCAACCCAATTGAAAACCTGTGGGGTGAGCTGAAGAGGAGAGTGCATAGGAGAGGACCCAGTACTCTGGACGATTTAGAGAGATTGTGCAAAGAGGAATGGTCAAATATCCCTTTCTCTGTATTCTCCCATCTTGTGAAATGTTATAGCAGAAGATCAAGTGCTGTCTTGTTGGCAAAAGGGGTTTGTACAAAGTATTAACCTCAGGGGTGCTAATAATAGTGGCACACATGATTTAATGTAAAAGAATTATTTCTTAATGTGGGAATTTTTTTTCCCACTGAATAAATGCACTTGAATTAAAGGTTGGATTTTTCTCTTTTTGTGCATTGTTGTCCTATATTATTTTCAAAAAATGAATTTATTAGAAGCCTAAGAACACATCTTAACGAGGGGTGTCAATAATTGTGGAGGGCGCTGTATATATAAGATTTCTTTTGTGGAAAATAACAAAAGGTTTATCTCAGAGATGTGAAATGTACCCCAAAGTCTAGAACATTTCACATCTCTGAGATAAAGCCTTTGTTATTTTCCACAAAATAAATCTTTACTGAATCAGTTTTGGACAATAATGCAAATTATGACAAACTTTCACCAATAGCAATGCTTGATGCTTAATGATCCAATTTATCCATAAAACATTAATTAAATGACTCCTACCCCTCCCCCCACATTTTTGGCTGTCTTCGACTCCTGATTCATCCGTTCAACTCCAATAAACAGGAAGTGATTCAGTCTAACAATCTGTTTTTTGGGGCTTATTCGATTAACTGATAAGATCAATTGCAGAGAAACTCTATTTTTTGTATTATGTGAAATTTCAGGAATAAAAAATATATTTTTTATCTGTCCCAACATTCTTGTCAACTGTGTTAACTATGTTATAAAACCACATAAAATCCACAAAGACTTTTAATAATACACATGACACCTGCAGCGAGTGATGTCACTTCCACTGACAGGAAATTTCAGAACCACAGTGAGGTGTGTTCTGTTTCTTCTCTCATTAATTTGAACAAAATGTTGAGGATTTTACACCAACAGCAGATTCATTATTCGTCAATTCTGTTATTGTGATATCGGAGTGAATCTCTCACTCATTTATGAAAAACAATATGATTAAAATCCATAAAATTCTGTTTTGATGCAAATAAAATTGTTTTTTTTTTGTTATCATCAGTTCTGTTAATGGATTGCCCAGTTTAAGAACAGAGTTGACGATGACTAACAGAGTCAACACTTGAAATGTACCCGCAATTATCAAAATGGGCCATATATGTATATATGTGTGTGTGTGTGTGTGTGTGTGTGTGCATGTATGACAGGAAGCTCAACCTGTCTAAGGAGCTGCTGACACAATTCTACTCTGCCATCATTCAGTCTGTTCTCTGCTCTTCCATCACTGTTTGGTTTGGATCGGTCACCAAACAGGACAAGAACAGACTGCAACAGACAATAAGGTCTGCAGAGAAAATTATTGGTGTCAGTCTGCCCTCCATCCAAGACCTGTACCTGTCCAGAGTCAGGAAACGGGCAGGTAACATCTCTGCAGACCCATCACACCCTGGTCACAAACTGTTTAATCTTCTCCCCTCTGGGAGACGCGACAGAAAACTGTACGCAAAAACAACCAGACACAAGAACAGTTTTTTCCCTCAGGCGGTCTCTGTGATGAACAGCTAAAACTAGACTCAAATATCAGTAACATCAACTATGAAATATCTGCACACTCATACCGTCATTCTGTGCACACTGTATATTTATATTTACTAATTCATCCTTGCACTATGCACCATTTTGCACCTAAAGATTCTACATGTACATAGCTTTTTTTGTTTTGTTTTTTGTCTACGCTTTTTTTATCTGTTTGTACTAAGAGAGCTAAGTGAAATCGGAGTCAAATTCCTCGTGTGTGTTCACATACCTGGCAATAAAAGTGATTCTGATATATATATATATATATATATAAGTTTATCTTCAAGTGGTGAATGTATATTTCATAAATGAGTAAAGCAAATGAGTGATACAAGAAGATAAATTTTATATCTTCAAGCCAACATGTGACTTTCTTTTTATTATATCGACACATTCACAAACAAAAAGTCCCTAAATTTATCAAAAGTCAAGTTTATTTGTATCGCGCTTTTAACAATAAACATTGTCGCAAAGCAGCTTTACAGAATTTGAACGACTTAAAATGTGAGCTAATTTTATCCCTAATCTATCCCCAATGAGCACGCCTGTGGCAATGGTGGCAAGGAAAAACTCCCTCAGACGACATGAGGAAGAAACCTCGAGAGGAACCAGACCCAAAAGGGAACCCATCCTCATATGGGCAACAACAGACGGCATGACTATAACATTAACAGTTTTAACATGAAGTCAGTTTGGTTGATGTTATAAACTCTTCATTGATGGAAACTTGAGTGCAAAACTGTTCATGACAACTGCAGTCCTAAAGTTAGCAAGTCAACTGTAGTCCTCAGCCATAAAAGCATTACTGTAAGAGTCCAGAGCGTCCTCCAAGTGTGACTTTCAACTGTCCACATGGGGCCGTCCTCCACAGGAGCGATGTGATGAGACTCCAACCAGACACAGGGCAACAGGATGGATCAGGCAGGTCCGAGGAGCAGAAGAGGTCAGCATCTCGATCTCAGGATTGACATGTAACTCAGAGGGACTGATTTGGGGGGGGGGGGGCAGGGAGAGAGAAAACACGGGTTGTTAGATATGCCCAATGTCACCTGAATAAGTAGGAACAGTATACATATTGCACTGAGTACAAGCAGGGACTCCGGCAACTAACTATGACAGCATAACTAAAAGAGGAGAGCCAAAAGTTAACACAGGCATGAGGGGCCCCGGGACATAAAGCAGCAGCCACTACACCGTCAACAAACTCGAGTGAGCAAGCGAGTGGGGGACTGACAGTATCCATACATCCCAGTTTACCAAAACAGTCTATGTCTGAGGATCCTCCAGATCTACTCCTTTACCTCATAAACACCATTAACACAAGGCTTGACTAAACAGATATGTTTTCAGTCGAGACTTAAACACTGAGACTGTGTCCGATTCCCGAAGATTACTTGGAAGGCTGTTCCATAACTGTGGGGCTTTGTAAGAAAAGGCTCCGCCCCCTGATGTAGCCTTCACTGTACGAGGTACCAGCAGATAGCCTGCACCTTTTTATCTAAGTAGGCATGGTGGGTCATAGAGGAGCAGAAGTTCACTCAGGTACTGTGGTGCGAGACCATTCAGTGCTTTAAAGGTCAATAGTAGTATTTTATAATCAATACGAAATTTGATTGGGAGCCAATGCAGTGTGGATAAGACAGGCGTGATGGGGTCATATTTTCTAGTTCTAGTAAGGACTCTTGCTGCTGCATTTTTAACTAACTGGAGCTTGTTTATGCACTTATTGGAACATCCAGACAGTAAGGCATTACAATAATCCAACCTGGAGGGAACGAAAGCATGAACTAGCTTTTCCACGTCATGTAGTGACATTAAATTTCTAACCTTCGCAATATTTCTGAGATGAAAGAAAGCTATCCAGGTAATGTTCTCAATGTGAGTTTCGAATGAAAGAATGGGGTCAATAATCACTCCGAGGTCTTTTACTGCTGTATGTGAAGAAACAGAAAGGCCATCCAGAGTTACTGTGGAATCAGGAAAACTTACTTCTAGCTGCATGTGATCCGAGTACAAGTACTTCAGTCTTGTCAGAGTTAAGCAGAAGGAAGTTAATAAGCATCCAGTGTCTAATGTCCTTCACACATTCCTAAGCTGGTGTCTCTCATCAGGTTTTGCAGAAAGATACAACTGTGTGTCATCAGCATAACAGTGGAAACTAATACAATGTTTATGAATAATATCACCCAGAGGTAACATATATAAAGAAAAAAGCAGTGGACCCAAGACAGAACTTTGTGGAACACCAAACTTTACCTCAGTACATCTAGAAATATCACCATTTACATCAACATGCTGATAGCAATCAGTTAAATAAGAGCTGAGCCAGGAGAGGGCCGTTCCCTTAACTCCCACAACATTTTCTAGTCTATCCAGAAGAATGGAATGATCAATGGTATCAAATGCTGCACTAAGGTCAAGCAACGAGACACAGCCCTGATCAGATGCCAACAGTAGGTCATTTACTACTTTAACCAGAGCTGTCTCTGTGCTATGATGAGGTCTAAATCCTGACTGATACATTTCATGGATGTTATTCCTATGTAAATATGAGCATAACTGCTGTGCCACAGCTTTTTCAAGGATCTTGGAGATAAAGGGGAGGTTTGATATTGGCCGATAATTGGACACCTGACAGGGATCAAGGTCAGGTTTTTTAATCAGGGCTTTGATAACTGCTAGTTTAAAGGATTTGGGTACATAGCCAATCATAAGAGAAGAATTGATTATTTTTAGAAGCGGTTCAATTACTTCAGGTATTATCTGTTTGAATAGGCATGTAGGTAAGGGATCTAGTACACAAGTTGAGGCTTTTGATGCTGAGATTAATGAAAGTAATTCAGTTTCTTTTAGGGGAGTAAAACATTCTAATTGCTGATCTGATACAGTTATATTGTTAACTACAGGGTCACTTACATTATCTGACCTTAAATCAGTAGTTTGAGTTTTTTGTCGGATATTCTCAATTTTGTCATTAAAAAATTCATGAAGTCGTTGCTACTACATACTGCAGGTGTGCATGTGTTGATAGTGGACTTATTCCTGGTTAATTTTGCTACAGTATTAAATAGGAATCTAGGATTATTTTTGTTATCTTCTGTTAGGGAGGAGAGATATGTTGATCTAGCAGCACTAAGAGTTTTTCTATACTTCAGGAAGCTCTCCTTCCACGCTAGTTTGAACACTACCAATTTTGTTTGATGCCATTTACGTTCCAATTTTTGAGTGGTCTGTTTTAATGTGCGAGTGTCATCATTATACCAGGGTGCTAATTTTTTGTCTCTGACCGTTTTCCTTTTAAGAGGAGCTACGTTATCTAAGGTATGGCGGAACGTTGACTCTAAGCATTCAGTTGTCTGATCAAGTTCTGCAGGGGCTGACAGTGACCCAATCAAAGTTGATAACTCTGGGAGATCATTTATAAAGCTCTGTGCAGTAGTTGACGTGAATGTATGTTTAATACAATAGCGTGGTGAGGTGCATATATTATTACTCAAACATATTTTGAATGAGATGAGATAGTGATCTGAGAACTTCAGACTGTGGAAGTATGACTATATTTTCTATGTTTAACCTGAATGTTAGTATTAGATCGAGGGTGTGACCACCATTATGGGTCGGTCCTATGACATTCTGATTAATCCCTACTGAATCTAAAATGCACACAAACGCTGTTTTCACAGGGCAGCGCTCGAAACTAACGGTGTCCCGATGTCCCGGGGACCATAAAAAATGTCATCAGGACACAAAATTATCATATCTGGGACAATCCCGGGACAATGGAAAAAATAGATCTAGAAAAAAAAGTTCTACATTAATATTATTTACAAAGCCGTAACACGTACGTAGACATTCACCTAATTTGTCAATTTTAATTTTAAAACGTTAACAGCGAAAAATACATAGTAGCTACACTTTCGATGCACCTGCATCCGTAGGCTACAGAGCAGCGCATTCTGTTCTAGAATCTTCGGCCGGAGTCCGCATTATATGGACTTGGAATGGAATTGCTACGGCACACGCTGCGCCGACTCTTGCCAGAACAAAAATGCTTAAGTGGTTGAAGCGGACCGACCGCGGGGAAGAAACTGAAAGCCCAGACATAACGTCTCCGGGACCTTCAGGATCCAAAGCGTCATCGCCTGGTCTGCAGGCAACGCTAGCAACTGAATGAACTTAATGAACACTGTTAGACACGTTATAAAATACAACAGGAATGATGTGGATGATATTGACGGAAGATACCGTTCAACAGAATAAGTGAGTTTTCTTGGTGTCTTTCTAGTTCAGAAAGTTTAGTCAGTCAGCAGCACAACTAGGCTCGGACCTGCCACTATGCTGATGGTGCTGACATTTGCACCCGGCAGCGAAAGTTCATAAAATGGATAACGGAAAGTTCATAAAAGTGGATAACGGAAAGTTCATAAAATGGATAACGGTAATGGATAACGGAAAGTTCATAAAAATGGATAACGGAAAGTTAATAAAAATGGATAACGGAAAGTTCATAAAATGGATAACGGAAAGTTCATAAAAATGGATAACGGTAATGGATAACGGAAAGTTCATAAAAATGGATAACGGTAATGGATAGCGGAAAGTTCATAAAAATGGATAACGGTAATGGTGAAAATTATAAGTTGGCCTTATAAGTGCCAACAGATATTCAAGGTATAAGTAGATGAAATGAACATAAAAGGGGTCTTATTTTCAACTAAAGTGTACTGCAGATGTAGGGAGTTGAAACATTTTCTGAATGAGCTAGTTGGCCCCTTTAAATAAACGGCTATCAATTCATACAGTGAGATCGCCAAAGTTTAATAAACTGAAAATGCAATAACTGTAATTTTGAAGTAGATGATGTATAGGACGTGTCGCTTGTGTCTTGTGACTTATTGTAAAAATGATATAAAGGGTTCAAAATCACATAGTTACAAATATAATAGTAACTTCATATGATGGGCGGCACGGTGGTGTAGTGGTTAGCGCTGTCGCCTCACAGCAAGAAGGTCCTGGGTTCGAGCTCCGGGGCCGGCGAGGGCCTTTCTGTGTGGAGTTTGCATGTTCTCCCCGTGTCCGTGTGGGTTTCCTCCGGGTGCTCTGGTTTCCCCCACAGTCCAAAGACATGCAGGTTAGGTTAACTGGTGACTCTAAATTGACCGTAGATGTGAGTGTGAATGGTTGTCTGTGTCTATGTGTCAGCCCTGTGATGACCTGGCGACTTGTCCAGGGTGTACCCCACCTTTCGCCCATGGTCGGCTGGGATGGGCTCCAGCTTGCCTGCGACCCTGTAGGGCAGGATAAAGCGGCTAGAGATAATGAGATGAGATGAGACTTCATATGATAATATTAACCACTGGTTATTTCAGAGAGGAAAAAAATGGGGACACTATTGCTTCCATTCGGGACAATACAACACAGAATTCGGGACCACTGGGGGACACAAAGAAAAAAAGTTAATTTCAAGCCCTGTCACAGGGTCTTCTGGGTTATTGAAGTGAATATTAAAATCTCCGATAACTAAAGCTTTGTCTAAGGAAATAACCAGATCTGAGATAAAATCTGCAAATTCAGAAAGAAACTCAGAATATGGCCCCAGGGGCCTGTAAATAATAAGTAACAGAATTAACTGGGTAGGCTTATTTTTCGAGGCTACATACTAGAGCCCTGCACTCCCACGGGAGTCCCGCGGGACTCGCCGCAAAGCAGTGCGGCGCGGGACAAATTTTGAAAGCTCATTGCGGGCGCGTGCGGGGGGGAGTGGGAGTGCACATATGCGGCGCGCGGTGTAACAGTGTTTGGTTTTGGAACTGCAAGTTAAAATTAATGAAAATAATATTTAACCAAACACCGTCAGAAAAAAATCAGTGTCGTGATCTTGTGAAGGAAAAATCCAAACGCAGTTCCTTATATTCAGTTAGTTTCATTCAAAAAGCTCAATAACAAAAGTATCTAATAAAGAAGCATCCAACATAAAATTATCTTCTCTAAACGAAGCACAATGCACACAACTCAAAACTCCGGAACAAAAGGTTCCATCGGAAGCAAAAATCAATTCAGTTCAGTTCACGTTCCCCAAAACAAGAAAAGAAGGCAGTAGTGTAGTGCATGTAGTGTGTTGTGTGTTTGTATATCGTATGCTTATGGACTTGTATGTGTTGAATCTGATGAATCAATGGCAGGGTTTAGTTATCGTTGATGTTTGGAGGGACAGAAATCAGAGCAGATGAACAAATAAACGGGCTCAGCTAGTTTTCTTAACTCACAACTCTTCAGACTCCTTGATTCTGGATCCATCCAGGTCTGGTGACAATAGATCCACTCGTCAAGGAAGAGGTTGCACAGGCCAGCAGCATTCGATCGCGGCAGTAAGCCGTAGGCGACAGCGGGATTCCAAGTGCAAGTTGTGGTTTTTATGTTCAAAGGGTTTACTTTTGGTTCACTTGCTCAATGTAATACTGTAATCTGTGAATGTGTGTGTGTATGCGTGTCTGTGTCTGCTCTGCTCACTAGTGAGTGAGGACTGCTGTTTAACACAAAAACATGAGTTCCGCTGAGTGTCAATTGCACGTCAGCTGCGCTTAATTAGGCTCTGACACTGAGTGCAACTCAGCGCAGGAGAGAGGGGGAAGGAGACGGACCATCACATTCTCCCCCCCGTGGAAGAACGACCAAAGGTTGTGGTTCAGTCTGCGAACCCAGGGAAGTCTTCTTCATCAGATGATTCCTCAAAGATTTTCCGAAGACCCTCCCTCTCACGAGCATCCACCTCTGCTGCCGTTGGGAAGCATGGCTTAAGGTTGTGCACATGAACTGTGCAGAGGTCCTCTCCAGTGTCCTCCTGGACCACCTGGAAATTCACAGGGCCTAGCTGCCGGACAATTCTGTACGGTCCCTTCCATCTTGGAGCCAACTTGGCAGAAAAGTGACGTGCTGCAGAAGATTGAGGGTGGTTTCGAACCCAGACTCAATCCTTCAGTTTGTAAGTAACTTCTCTCCTGTGTTAATTGTAATTTCTGAGTTGTCTTTGTTTTGCTTTCTGACTGCTTTTCTCGATTTTCTGTTGTAGGTCTTTGAGGTGATTTACAACATCATAACAAGAGTCATCTGGGGACAAATCTGTGCCAGACAGTACTTTATCCATTGGACTCTGCAGTTTTCTTCTGAGCTGTAGTTCTGCCGGAGTGAGGCCAGTGGTCTCATGGACCGAGGAATTAAGGGCAAAGCGGAACTCCGGAAGGTAATGATCCCACTTTTTATGATTCTCAGCTATAAAAGACAAAATCATTGCCTTAAGGTTCCTATTCACTCTTTCGGTCATGTTCGTCTGTGGATGATAAGCAGTGGTGAGCTTAGGTGTGACTGCCCAGTTCTGACACAATTCCTGAAATAGTGCAGAAACAAACTGGGATCCTCTGTCTGACAGCAGGAAATCCGGTACTCCCCACCTAGTAAGCATTTCTTTACAGAAAAGCCTTGCTATTGTCTGTGCTGTGGCTGATCGGATTGGGAAGAGTTCCACCCACCGGGTGTAGTAGTCCACAAACACCAGCAGATACTCATTCCTCTCAGTGCTGCAAGGAAAAGGCCCCATGATGTCCACACCTAGCATCTCATTTGGTCGCTTCACTTCAATCTGCTGAAGCTTGCCAGAGGACTTCCTATTGTCAGACTTAACTGTTTGACAGGTCAGGCAGCTGGCAACACGTTTTTTTAGGTCTGACCACATACCTGGCCAATAGGCGACATCATACAATCTTTTGTATGTTTTATAGATCCCTAGGTGACTACTCAGAGGGCTGGCATGGTATGCTTGGAACAAGGTATCTATGAGTGACTCAAGTATGTATACACGATGATGTATTTTACCATCTTTTGTGTAGATTTTCCGGTATACCTTGTCCTCAGAGACAGTGAATTTATCCAAATGCTGCTCATCTCCTTCAGCCAATGCTTTGAAGACTGTTGTAATTGTTGGATCTTTGTGCTGTTCTTCCCAGAGAACATCGGCAGACAATAGGAAATGGTCAGGCTCAGTTTGCACTGTGGCTAGACAACCAGCAGAAGGTGGAACGCGGGACAGGGCATCAGGGACCACATTGAGTTTTCCCTTCCTGTATTCAACAATGAAGTCAAACTTCTGCAGTCTGAGCGCCCACCGCAGCAGCTGACTAGAGGTCTTGGTGGATGAAAGGACCCATTGCAGAGCAGCATGGTCAGTGACAATTGTGAAGATCTTTGGCTCAAGATAATATTGCCATCTCTCAAGTGCCCAAAGTACTGCCAAGCACTCTTTTTCTGTCACTGAGTAGTTTTTCTCTGCTTTGCTCAAAGTTCTGCTCGCATAAGCAATTACTTGTTCCGAGTCAGGTGTAGTCTTCTGGGTTAGAACAGCACCCAATCCAGTCTCACTTGCATCAGTGTAGACCACAAAGTGTAAGTCAGGGTTTGGGTGGCCCAACACAGGTGGAGATGTTAGACATGTTTTTAAGTGGTCAAAGGACTGCTGACATTCTGCCGTCCACACAAAACTTTGTCCCTTCCTTTTCAGGTTGTTCAAGGGTTCAGCAATCTGTGAGAATCCTTTGACAAAACGGTGGTACCACCCAGACAGTCCAAGAAACCATTGAACATCCTTGAGGTTTTGTGGGACCGGGTAAGAAAGGATGGCAGACACCTTATCCGGATCAGCTGTGACACCAGCAGCACTCACAATATGGCCAAGGAACTTGACCTCCTTCAAACAGAAGCGGCTCTTCTTTAAGTTAAGGGTCAGTCCTGCACAGCGAAGACAGTTAAACACTTCTTGGAGGTGGACAAAATGTTGAGACTCAGAGGCAGAGTAACAAATTATGTCGTCAAGGTATACTAGACAGCATTTTCCACATAGATTTTTCAAGACAGCCTCCATCAAACGCTGAAAAGTGGCAGGAGCGTTCTTAAGACCGAAAGGCATGACGTTAAAATGGTAAAGGCCTGATGTTGTGATGAAAGCAGTCTTTGCTTTGCTGTCAGGGCTCATAGCAACCTGCCAGTAGCCGCTATTTAGATCAGTGGTGGAAAAGATGGTTGAGCCTGCCAGAGATTTGAGGATTTCTGAGATGTTCGGCAATGGAAAGACATCATTTTCTGTCAAGGCATTAAGTTTCCTGTAGTCAATACAGAATCTATGCCCTCCATCTTTTTTAGGCACCAGTACCACGGGAGAAGACCAGCCGGAGTGAGATGGTTCGATGATGCCAGCCGACAACATCTCCTGAATGTGGTCCTTCACGATGGCCTGTTTTACTGGTGACATCCAGTAGGGTCTCTGTTTGACTGGTATATTTGTGATAGTGTAAATTTGGTGTTGCAACATCTCGGTTTTCCCAATGTTGTGGGTACAAACTTGGGGATTGCCTTGCAGAAGTTCCTGTAACTGAAGTTTCCCAAAATCAGGTACTTCAGCATTAGAGACAGCTTGGTCAATGTATTCTTGTACATTCAGACGTTCTGGCTCCAAAGAAAACAGAGGTGGTGGGATGGAACTAAGGAGCGAGAGTTGATCAGGGTAGCGGGCTTTGACATTCTTCTTGTGCAGCTCTTGCCATGTAGATACCGATGCAGTACCGGGCTGGAAGTGGAAGAAAACGGAGGGATTTGTCTTGAAGGTGTAAGAGTTGTCAGTGACATTTAATTGTATTTGACTGTGGAAAATGAAGTCAAGCCCCAACACAATACCGTATGCCAGTGCTTCAGATGGGAGCACAGCTACTGGCAAGTCAGTTGTGGTTCCATGCAGAGTGATACTGAGATCAGTCCAGCCAAGTGGTGTTGCAGCTTCCCCATTAGCCAAATACAGTGGGCCTTGTGTCCATGCTTTGAGGTCTGTGGAGTGTAGCAAGTCTGACCAGAGGTATTCATGAATCAATGTGTAACTGGCACCCGTGTCTAAAATTGCTTTCCCATACCAGAACCCAATGCTTATAGGCACAATTAGTTGTTGTGGAGCCAGTGGGAATGGTGGATCTGTGGCAGCAGCAGGAGTGGAGGTGAGTACCTTTTGAGTCTTCTTAGCCGTAATAGCAGATAATGTGTTAGTTGAAGTTCCACCCTGTTTCTGATTAGGCTTATGTTTAGTTTGTTGACGTGAGCCAGTAGGGGGCACAGAAGAGTTGTGTCGTGGACAGGAACCAGGACTGTGAGAACCTTGGCATCGCCAACACAAAAGAGGCGGTCGCGCCACCTGCTGCACAGGGGTTGAAAATTTCGGTGGTTGATTATTTTTCTTTTGTATGGCCTGCTCTTGTTCCAACTGCAGCTCATGGTCCCTCTCAAGTTGGTGGCCCAGACGCACAAGCTCATCCACATCATTCACACGTCCACGGAGTTGGCTGGCAAGGTAAGGCTTTATATTTTTCAGTATAAGCTTCACAATGTCAGAGTCAGTGAGTTGTGGGTTCCATCTAGTACACAGTGCCCTATAAGAATAAGCAAAATCTCTGATTGGTTCTTTATCCTGTTGTTTCTTGGTGCGTACTCTCTCTGCTAGTTCATCCTGGTAATCTTCTGCAAGGAAAGCAGACAAGAAGGAGGATTTAAACTCTTCCCATGTGGCAACTTTGGTGCGGGTGATTTCCCACCAATCTCTGGCCGTGCCATGTAAAACGGTGCGAAAGGTGGCAAGAATGTCACCATCAGTCAGAGGATGCAAGGCAATGAAATCTTGGCACTTGGACAGGTAAAGGACAGGATCAGGATCATCTCCTGGTCTTCCATATGTAGGGAAAACTTTCATCAGTTTGATGTGGTCTATTCTTGATTGCATGCTAGGAGCTACCACGGGAGCAGAGTGAGGAGTGGTATGTGGGGAAGATGAATGTCTGACTAGTAGAGGGGAAGGCTGAGAGTCAGGAGGAGTCCTGCTTTGCAATTCCCCTATCGCCCTCCTGGTGTCTCTGAAGGTAATGTCCACTTTATCACAAAGAGTGTCAACTTTAGCCATCAAGGTTTTTACTAAAGACATACACTCAGTCAGTTGGTCTCCTTGAGTCACCATCCTAGTGTGCATATCTGCTATGACAGATTGTGATGATTTAAAGTCATTTTGGAGCTCAATCTGCAGTTGTTCTAGATTAAAAGTGAGCTCAGCAGATGTGGTAACTCTGATTTTCTCACATTCATCTGTGGCAATTTTCCTCATAGCCTTTACAATAGAATCAAGCTCCTTCTCCATTGTTTCCCTTGAGGCCAGTACAGCAGCTGTGAGGTGAACAAAGTGATCTTGCATTTGTGTAGTATGTGCTTCCAATTTTGACTCCATGTGAAATCTGTGTCTTTGTATTGTTCTTCCCATATCTTTCAAGTCCTTCTGATGTTGCCTCATATATTGATTCAGGTTTTCCCATCCATCATGGGCACGTTCTGCCAAACGTCCAAACTCTCGTCCTGGTGTGGGGAGTGTTCTGGGAAAGTCCAATTGCAGGGGAAAGTCTGCATTAGATATTGGACTTGCCATGGACATGTTGGATGTTGTAAATGTGGTTTGTGTTATAGCTCCCTCTTCAGCATGGGAGTACACGGGGACATTACCGGGTTGAGGTGAGGTTACTGAAGAAGTGATCAAGTGAGACAGACATTTCAGTGATTGTTTGGTTGAGAAGAGAAAATGTAGGGACTGTTATGTGTTGAGAGGTGACAGGTGTAGCAATGTCAGGAGGGTTGAGTATGATGTTGGTGGGTGGCTCAGTGGGGAAAAAAAACATGATAATGCACACACAAAATGTATAACAATGTTGGCAATAAATATGTACAATGTTCAATGCAGGTCAGCAGCAGAAAACATAACAGCAATGGATATCACAGCAGCAAATTGAAAAACACGGCAGTGATGGAAGACACGGCCGCAATGGAAAGAAAAAAAGTCACTCTCAGTTCAATATGTGTCAATATGATTCACACAGTAAGTTCAATGCAATGTCAAACCAACAGTGTGTTTTTTTTTCTTTATAGTCTTTCAAAGTCCAACACAGCACTACAAAGAGTTCAATTCAAGTCAGCACGGCGGCTGATCAGTCCAACAAGCAAAGCACAATGCAGCAATAATGTCCATCAAAGTCACAGCAAGAAGTGCAAATCACACTATAAATGGTTCAAAAAACACAGCAAATATTTCCAATTTTTGTGCTAATGTCACTCCATATTAAACTCAATGCAGCAGTTATTCTCAAAAAGCAGGTAAATAAGCAGCCAATTATTTCTCAGTCAGTTCTAGGGCCTGGAAAGATAACATCACAAGCCAGGCCCCACGTTGGGCACCATTTCTGTAACGGTGTTTGGTTTTGGAACTGCAAGTTAAAATTAATGAAATAATATTTAACCAAACACCGTCAGAAAAAAATCAGTGTCGTGATCTTGTGAAGGAAAAATCCAAATGCAGTTCCTTATATTCAGTTAGTTTCATTCAAAAAGCTCAATAACAAAAGTATCCAATAAAGAAGCATCCAACATAAAATTATCTTCTCTAAACGAAGCACAATGCACACAACTCAAAACTCCGGAACAAAAGGTTCCATCGGAAGCAAAAGTCAATTCAGTTCAGTTCACGTTCCCCAAAACAAGAAAAGAAGGCAGTAGTGTAGTGCGTGTAGTGTGTTGTGTGTTTGTATATCGTATGCTTATGGACTTGTATGTGTTGAATCTGATGAATCAATGGCAGGGTTTAGTTATCGTTGATGTTTGGAGGGACAGAAATCAGAGCAGATGAACAAATAAACGGGCTCAGCTAGTTTTCTTAACTCACAACTCTTCAGACTCTTTGATTCTGGATCCATCCAGGTCTGGTGACAATAGATCCACTCGTCAAGGAAGAGGTTGCACAGGCCAGCAGCATTCGATCGCGGCAGTAAGCCGTAGGCGACAGCAGGATTCCAAGTGCAAGTTGTGGTTTTTACGTTCAAAGGGTTTACTTTTGGTTCACTTGCTCAATGTAATACCGTAATCTGTGAATGTGTGTGTGTATGCGTGTCTGTGTCTGCTCTGCTCGCTAGTGAGTGAGGACTGCTGTTTAACACAAAAACATGAGTTCCGCTGAGTGTCAATTGCACGTCAGCTGCACTTAATTAGGCTCTGACACTGAGCGCAACTCAGCGCAGGAGAGAGGGGGAAGGAGACGGACCGTCACAGCGGGGGGGAGCGGGAGTGCACATATGCGCGCGCGGGGGGGAGCGGGAGTGCACATATGCGGCGCGGGCGGGAGCGGTGATAAGCTGCAGTCCCGCTAACTAAAAACGTGCTTGAAATAAAATGTATAAATTATTAATTTATGTCTATCATATATAATTTGTGCTGGATATTTTATTTGGCATTAATAAAAACATTTTAAGATGCCTAAATTTGCAGAGAAAGTCAGATTGCTGGATTGAGAGAAAAATAGCATCTTAAACTTGCCATTGATCACTCTAATGACTCACAGTTCACACCCAGCTAGCAAGAAAACCATGAGTGAATTGATTTACTTGTTGCGTTAGTCTACAACTTTAACCAGAGAGACAGGTTACACAGTGACGGTAGGCTTGACTCAATGCTATCCCAGAAATCCTTCCTGTAATATGCAAATTTGGCTGTCCAATCAGAGGCGGCCAAATTTGCATATTACAGGAAGGATTTCTGGGATAGCATTGAGTCAAGCCTACCATCACTGACTACGTTTACATGCACAACCAAATCGAGCTGCTGTCAGTAATCGAGCTGAAGGTCCCAGCAGGGTGCCAAAGAAATCCAATCGTACATGCACACAATGAAATCGGGCTACTGTGTGAGGTGCATTGTGCACCCGAGCCACAGGTGGCGCTACACGCCCCATCGTGTTGGTACACTTCCGGTTGTCGTCATGAAGAAGAGCTTTTCAAGAGTATAAACAAAGTTATCAGTTCCGTGTTCTCCATTGCACGTTTTTCTCCCGTCCATGAATTTTAATATATTCAACTCCTTAAGCTGAATGAGCATGAACTCTGTCTCCTCATTGCTCCAGAAGTGCACGATTCTGCTTGCCTGTGGCAGTGGGGGCGTGGTCAAGCGCCGGTCTGTGACAGGAGGGCGGAGCCAGGGAAGGTGAGTGGCAGAATCACTACACCTGACGGTAATTAACCTGTGTTTGTGTGTCTTCCCAGTAACCGCACCCTATTTAAGGAGGCAGAGGGGAAAGCTCATCCCGGGACTAGAACACAGCGTGCGCGTGTGTGTGTGCGCGCGCACGCTTCTCTCAAGAATAAAAGTAGGCTGTTAAACTGAAAAGTCTGACAATAAAAAGCCTATTAGTACCAGAAGCTTTGCCCTGCCATCCTCTGTGCTCCACCCACACTTCAGAGAGCTCTACATCGCCATTTTCTCTTCTTCGTTTGTTCCTCCTGACCTTTTCTGCTGCTCGCTACTACTGTTGTCATGCCGACCGAGGCTGTTGTGTTTCCCGCTTGTGGTCTCATCACTCGTCACTTCCGGAAGGGGCAGTAAGTAGCTCGACTACTAGCTCGATAGGGTATACATGCACTAAGTAGCTCGGCAGAAATCGCATAATCTAGGTCATGTAGCTCGATTCCGAGAAATCAAGTTTGGTTCAATTTCAGCCGAATTAAGGTGTATACATGGCATTTTGAACTTCGATTTCAGTCGAGCAACGGCAGAAATTCGATTCTCTCTATGTGCATGTAAACGTACTGACTGTGTAACATGTCTCTCTGATTAAAGTTGTAGACTAACGCAAGCAGAAAATCAATTCATTTCTTTTACTAGCTTTGCTTTGCAATAAAAAAAAAAACATTGGTACAAAGCAAGCCCATTCACTTTTTTATGCTGATCAGAGAATTACAATGGTTTCTCATGTGATAAAAATGTGTGATTTGCGATTAAATATTTTAATCGTTTGACAGCACTAATTATGATTATTAGAGATACTACATGCTGAATTCAGAAATAAGGTAAACAATAACAAACGTGAGCTGTAGATATTTATGCTGAAATCCACTCAAAGTAGGGGGCGGGGCACCATCACGCTGTGTCAAGACAAGAACTTTCCTGAGAAATAACGCGAACGTCTGCATCATGCGGGATTTGCGGGCGGGAGCGGGACAAAATATGGCAGGCGCGGGCGGGAGCGGGACTGAAAATCATAATTTTTTTGTGGGCGCGGGCGGGAGTGGGACTGCACAATGCGGGCGGGAGCGAGACTGAAAAATCCAACCCGCGCAGACCTCTACTACATACATTATATTAGTATGAAGAACTTCAAATGTATTAAATTTATAACCAGGTTTTTGTGTTACACCCAGATAATCATTATAAATAACCATGACGCCTCCTCCTCTACCAGTTAGATGAGGCTGATGCATATAACTGTATCCAGGAGGACTCGCTTCATTTCATGCTGTATATTCATTTGGCTTAATCCATGTTTCAGTTAAACAAAGTACATTAAACTCCTGATCAGTAATAAGTTCATTAGCCATTAGCACTTTAAATGTAAGAGATCTAATATTTAATAGCCCTACCTTTAGATCAAAGGTGCTGGCAGCGGCTGTACAGTCAGTATGATTTAATTTTATATTGATTAGGTTACTGGAACAAACTCTCTGAAAATTTCTACCTTTTTGTTGAGCTCAGAGAACAGACACAGTCTCGATGTAATGGACCCTGAGTGACGACTCTGTGCAGCTAGCAGACAGTTGGTTTAGCCTGTTCATCTGCTCCCTGGCCTTGGCTCTGGATTGTCAGAAGTTAACTAGACCTGTTCTGAGACTATGACCTATGCTGCAGGAAATGAGAGCGGCACCTTCCCGAGTGGGATGGATACCGTCCCACCCTAACAGGCCAGCAGTGCCCTCAAAATTAGCTCAATTATCTATAAAGCCCACACTGTTTTCAGAGCACCACCTGGACAACCAGCAATTCAGCGACCATAACCTGCTGTAAGCTATATCGCCACACCGCAGAGGGATGGGGCCAGAGCATGCTACAGCATCGGACATCGCCTTCACTAATTTAAACATCTCTACAAAGTTACTCTTCATAACCTCAGACTGACAAAGGTGTATATCATTAGCTCCTACATGGATAACTATCTTTGAGAACCTGTGATTGCCTAGGACCCTAAGATTACCTGCTATGTCCGGTGCCCTGGCTCCTGGTATACACCTGACTAAAGCTGCTGGTGCCCCTAAAAGCCTAGCTAATTTCACGTGCCATATGATAGAGTCCCCTATAACCAGAGCTCTTTCAGGTTTCTCAGTGGGTGCATCACTGAGGAGGGCAAATCTGTTTGTCATGTGAAGCAGAGAGGAGTGGTGCTCCTGTCGGAGAGCCTCAGTGGTAGCTTTGGCTCTACGTTTATGCCACCGAGTTGTCACCCATTCTGCCCACTGTGAGGACTCTAATGCTGGAGTTGGGGGATTGCTAACTCCACCTCGGGCATCCAGACTTTCCCCTGCAGAAATTACACTGTTCTCATTCTCACTAGCCTTCTCTAAAGTCTGGATACGCACTTCTAAAACTGCAATCTTTTCCATCAGAGAGCTAACTAATCTGCACTTTTCACAAATAAAGCTATCACTAGTGATGGAGGAAGAATGACTAAACATCGTGAACTCAGCACACTAAACAAGCTGAAGGTGTGCCATGATGAAAGGATTCACGTACCTTAATTGAGGATCTGTTGATATTAAAACAGATCCAATGTGGATGGCTTCAGCTTGTAGTTTTTATGCAGGAGGAGGGGGAAAAAAAGAACGAAAGCTTCCGGTCCTGGAGTTCTTCCGAAAAAAAATTAAATACGGAAAAAGAAAGCAAAACTGAAAGTAAAATAAAAAGAAAAGAATACTGGAAAATTATTTGTAGAAAAAATAAAAAAGATTAGTGATTAATGGTGACACTGTCAGAAAAAAGACTCATTGCAAACAACTTGGAAACCAGGAAGTATGTCACACAGAATGTGCATGCGCCAACTCGCCAACAACAATTAACCATAAAAAATCATAAAAATATCCCAAACTTTGAATAGCCCAGGGAACACCATTAAATCCATTATCGCAAAATGGAAAGAATATGGCACCACTACAAACCTGACAACAGAAGGCCATCCACCAAAACTCACAGCCCGGGCAAGGAGGGCATTAAGCAGAGATGCAACAAAGACACCACCGATAACGCTGAGGGAGCTGCAAAGCTCCACAGCGGAGATGGGAGTATCTGTCCATAGGACCACTTTAAACCGTACACTCCACAGGGTGGGGCTTTTGGAAGAGTGGCCAGAAAAAGTCATTGCTTAAAGAAAACACATTTGGAGTTTGCCCAACAGCATGTGGCAGACTCCCCAAACACATGGAAGAAGATTCTCTGGTCAAATGAGACTAAAATTGATCTTTTTGGCCATCATGGGAAATGCCATGTGTGGCGCAAACCCAATACCCTGAGAACACCATTCCTACAGTGAAGCATGATGGTGGCAGCATCATGCTGTGGGGATGTTTTTCATCTGCAGGGACAGGAAAGCTGGTCAGGACTGAAGGAAAGATGGATGGCACTAAATACAGGGCAATCCTGGAGGAAAACCTGTTTGAGTCGGCCAGAGGTTTGAGACTGGGATGAAGGTTCATGGTCCAGCAGGACAATGACCCTAAACATACTGCTAAAGCTACACTGGAATGGTTTTAAGGGAAACATTTAAATGTCTTGGAATGGCCTAATCAAAGCCCAGACCTCAGTCTAATTGAGAATCTGTGGCATAACCTGAAGATTGTTGTACACCAACACAACCCATCTAACGTGAAGGAGTTGGAGCAGTTTTACCTTGAGTAATGGGCAAAAATCCCAGTGGCTAGATGTGCTAAGCTAATAGAAACACACTCCAAGAGACTTGCAGCTGTAATTGCAGCAAAAGGTGGCTCTATAAAGCATTGACTTTGGGGGTGAATACCTATGCACACTCCAGATTTCTGTTTCTCATCTCATCTCATTATCTCCAGCCGCTCCATCCTTCTACAGGGTCGCAGGCAAGCTGGAGCCTATCCCAGCTGACTACGAGCAAAAGGTGGGGTACACCCTGGACAAGTCGCCAGGTCATCACAGGGCTGACACATGGACACAGACAACCATTCACACTCACAGTCACACCTACGGTCAATTTAGAGTCACCAGTTAACCTAACCTGCATGTCTTTGGACTGTGGGGGAAACTGGAGCACCCGGAGGAAACCCACGCGGACAACATGCAAACTCCATGCAGAAAGGCCCTCGCCGGCCCCGGGGCTCAAACCCAGGACCTTCTTGCTGTGAGGCGACAGTGCTAACCACTACACCACCGTGCCGCCCCAGATTTCTGTTTTTTTATCTTAATTATTATTTGTGTCACAATAAAAAAAAAACAATATGCACCTTTAAAGTGGTCGGCATGTTGTGTCAATCAAATGTTGATAACCCTCCAAAAATTCATTTTAATTGCAACTTGTAATGCAACAAAACAGGACAAACACCAAGGGGGGTGAATACTTTTGCAAGGCAGTGTGTGTGTGTGTGTGTGTGTGTATTCTGAAGACCTCAACAGCGGAAGTGGTGGAGGATGACACTGTAAGTCACAATGGCACTGAAGGCGGATGAAGGCTGCAACAGAGTGTGGTCTCCAGTCGTCATGGATTTGCCATTGGATTCAGGCCCCCCTCTGCCAAGGACTGTGTGGTGGCTGAAGGCACATCAGTCACCCCACGTTAAATAGACGTCACGCGCAGGAGTCCTCCTGAAGGAACCTATCCATTCTACATCCTGGACAAAGTCCTGTGGCAATCAGGAAGTAGTGACGGGGGCAAGACCGTGAAGTCTGGGAGTTCCTAGCCACAACTTGGCACACAGGCGGTGGGTGTTAGACTCAGTCGCTAAGTTCTTGGACTGAGGCAGAAAGAGCTTCTCGGCAGCTGCACCCATGACTGAGCAGTACTATTTAGGATCCACTCTGCTCACCCCACTTGGGGAGGGGGTTAGAAAAGGTACCCTAAACATAGCCTGCCTCAAAAACTCCTGTCTGGAATAACACATCCAGAGGGATCACCATCATGCAGTCGAAAACAGAAACAGCTACTTATTAGAACCTGGAATGTGCGGACCTTCATGGACAATCAAGCCAGTGATTGACCTGAAAGGGAAACTGCCATTATCTCCAGGGAGCTAAGGAAGCTCCACATTGACATCGCAGCACTCTCTGAGACCCAACTGGCTGATGAAGGGCAGCTAAAGGAGGAAAAAGGCAGCTACACTTTCTTCTGGGAAGGAAAGCCTGCAAATGAGCCACAAATCCATGGTGTGGGTTTTGCAATTAAGAACAGGCTTATCAACTACCTCTATGAACTCCCTGTGGGCATCAATGAGCGCCTGATGACCATACGCCTGATGCTTGCCAGCAGTCAGATGGCTACCGTTATTAGTGCCTATGCTCCAACACTTGATGCACAGGATGAAGTAAAGGAGGCCTTCTATGCTGACCTGGACAAAATTCTATCTGAAGTCCCTAAGGAGGACAAGTTAATCCTGCTTGGAGATTTCAATGCCAGAGTGGGATGAAACCACCACCTATGGAGGGGCACGCTGGGGAGAGAAGGGGTTGGAAACTCAAACTCCAATGGCATACTACTGCTAACTAAGTGTTCAGAGCACAACCTGGTTATCACTAACACACTCTTCTGCCAGAAAACCAAGTTCAAAACATCTTGGATGCACCCTCTCTCCAAACTATGGCATCTCATTGACTATGTCATTGTCCGCTCCAAAGACTGCCATGATGTCCTTAACACCAGAGCAATGACCATTGCAGACAATTGCTTGACTGACTTTCATCACCTGGCAAAATAACATCAACTGTAAGGTTAAAAGAGCAGCCCATGCCAAAGTGAAGGCAGCCGTCCAAGCACAAATTAGGAAACTGAAGAATCTGTGGTGGACAAAGAAGGCTCTGGAGATCCAGCAGCTTGCTGATTCTGGAGATATGAAAGGATTCTTCGATGCCACAAGAGCGGTATACGGCCCCAGCTACTGCTGCCTAACCCCCCTTTGCTCTAAAGATGGGCTCATGCTGCTGAAGGATAAGGTGGCAATTGCCAACAGATGGAAAGAGCACTATAAGGATCTGTTGAACAGGGACACCATTCCTGAGATAGAGGCTCTTGAACAACTCCCTCAACAGCCCATAACTGAAAGCATGGGAGAGCCACCCAGCCTGAATGAGGTGCAGGATGCCATTGGGAAGATGAGAAACAACAAGGCTGCTGGACCTGATGGTATCCCAGCAGAAGTCCTGAAGAAAGGCGGACCTGATCTTCTTGAGCACATCCATGCCCTGCTTCTCAAAATATGGGAAGAAGAGAAAATCCCTGCATGGCTTAGGGATGCCTTAATTGTCTCCATCTTTAAGAAGGGAGATAAAGCAGATTGCGGGAATTACTGTGGCATTTCTCTCCTGTCCACCATAGGGAAAGCCCTAGCTCGGGTTTTAGCCAACAGACTCACGCCCCTGTCAGAAAGCATTCTTCCTGAGTCTGAGTGGATTTCGTCCATGTAGAGGCACCACAGACATGATTTTCATTGCGCGTCAACTGCAAGAAAAATGCAGGGAACAAAACCAGCCACTATACATGGCCTTCATAGACTTCACCAAAAGACCTTCATAGACCTCACCATAGACCTGACAGCCAACTTTTCAACATCAACCGATTCAGGGCTAAAGGTCAAACCACCACCGTGTCCATCATGGAGCTTCAGTATGCGGACGACAATGCCCTTGTAGCCCTCTCAGAAGAGAACCTACAGGGTACTCTTTCTGCTTTTGCAAAAGCATACAAACAGCTTGGTTTATCCATTAATATAAGAAAGACCCAAATCCACCATCAACCACCACCAAATAGCAGTATGCCTGTCCTGCTCCCAAACATATCCATTGACACCATCAGACTGGAAAATGTGGACCACTACCCATATCTCAGCAGCCTCCTATCATCAAAAGCTGTCACTGATGATGAAATAGATCACCTCCTCAGCTGTGCCAGTGGGGCTTTCTCAAGGCTAAGGAAAAGAGTCTTTGAGAACCGAGACCTCCAAGCAAAGACCAAAATTTTAGTCTATAAAGCAGTGGTGTTCCCCACTCTTCTGTATGGGTCAGAAGCCTGGACCAAATACAGTAGGCACTTGAAAGCACAAGAGGCATATCATCAAAGATGCCTCCGTAAAATAATGAGGATTAGCTGGGAGGATCGACGCACTAACACCAGCATCCTGGAGGAGGCGGATATTTCCACCATCACTGCCATCATTGCCCAAAACCAACTCAGGTGGACCGGTCATGTTATTCGCATGCCTGACTCTCGCCTCCCAAAACAAGTCCTTTATTCCCAGCTAGCTGAAGGGAAATGGGTCCCAGGAGGCCAAAAGAAGAGATTTAAGGATAACATCAAAACAAACTTAAAGAAGTGCCACATAGAACTTAAAGCTTGGGAAGATACGGCAAAAGACAGGGCGACCTGGAGAAACCTTGTCCGTGAGGGTGCTGCACTGTATAACGATGACCTCCGTCAGGCTGCACAAGACAAGCGCAGACTCAGAAAGGAGAGAGCAATATCCAAACAGGCCAAACCCAAATCCACCACCACTACATTCCCTTGTCCACACTGCACAAGAATAATTGGGTCCAGAATCGGCCTCTACGCCCACCTGAAGACCCACAAGGACCAAGAAGGAGGACAGTCATACTCGACTACGAGTGACCGCCGATGATGATGATGATGATGATGATGATGATGATGGTGTGTGTGTGTGTGTGTGTGTGTGTATACATGCGCCAGGGCATGAACGGGATAAGCTTGAGAAGGATTTTCAGGAATGCAAGGCCAAGGTCCAAAGTGAGCTGAGAACAGTGAAGGATACATGGTGGCAGGATAAAGCTCATGAAATACAGGCATCTGCTGACAAACGGGACTCGAAGTCTTTGTACCATCAACTGCGTGCAGTCTATGGCCCACCATCATCAGTGTTTGCACATCTTCGTGCGAAGACTGGAAATGTGCTGCTGCGTAAGCCAGACAAAATCAAGGCACGATGGAGACAGCACTTCAGTGATGTCTTAAACCGCGAGTCTGTAGTCAATCCCACTGTCGTTGAGAAACTTGCACAAGCACCGATCATCCACCAGCTTGATGATCCACCTACAAATGATGAAATAATGGCCGCTGTAAAGTTGATAAATTCCAGAAAAGCACCTGGGAATGATGGAATACTTGCTGAACCACTTCAGCAAGGAGGTGACGTAATCTCTATTCATTTTTATACAATATTTCACGATGTATGGGCGAGAGGTGCAACTCCACAGCTATGGAGAGATGCTATTCTTGTTTCACTTTATAAGAATGGACCCAAAGATGTATGTGACAACTATCGTGGGCTCTCTCTACTGTCAGTTGTTGGAAAAGTGTTTGCCAGGGTACTGCTGCATCGGTTGCTGGATCATGTTGCGCCAAACATTCTGCCTGATTCGCAATGTGGCTTCAGGCCAAATCAAAAATACGCTTTTTGCTATCTTTTTTGCCATCGTGATTATGCAGGCTTTTTCGCAAAGCGATGCTGGCATATACATTCGATATCGCACAACAGGAAGGCTTTTCAATATCCGTCGATTCACTGCTGTAACTAAGACGTCCGTGGCTCTGATTTGTGATCTCCTTTATGCTGACGACTGTGACCTTGTTACCCACAGTGAGAGAGATTTGCAGCTCCTTATGGACTGCTTTTCAACCACCTGTGATGAATTCAGACTTACTATCAGTCTCAAGAAAACAGTCATCATGCTGCAACCAGCACCAGGCAAGCCATACATCCCGCCATCGATATACGTCAAGGGTAAACGACTAGAAGTCGTAGACACATTTGTGTACCTTGGTAGCACATTATCTAGATCCAACACACTTGACGAAGAGATCTCTCATAGACTCTCGAAGGCATGCGATGCATTTGGTGAACTGGAATCAAGGCTCTGGTCACAATCAGACATCAAAGCAGCAACAAAAGTCAATGTGTATCATGCATGTGTGTTAACAACCATGCTGTACGGCTGTGAGACATGGACAACTTACTGAAG
Organism: Neoarius graeffei; assembly: GCF_027579695.1. Taxonomy (NCBI): domain Eukaryota; kingdom Metazoa; phylum Chordata; class Actinopteri; order Siluriformes; family Ariidae; genus Neoarius; species Neoarius graeffei. The sequence continues at coordinate 79,121,502 of NC_083581.1, read as the reverse complement.
GCATACCGTATATATCTTGAGCATTTTCATCAGCGTTGTCTGCGTAATATTCTAAAGATCTCATGGCAATCTCATATGCCTGATTCAAGAATGCTGCATTTGGTGAACACAACAAGTATTGAGTCCATGGTTATGAAACATCAACTTAGATGGTCTGGTCACCTTGTCCACCTAGAAGACACTCGCATGCCTAAGCAGGTTATGTTTGGTGAGTTAGCACAAGGAAAATGACTGCAGTGCAAGCCCCACAAGCACTTTAAAGACAATCTCAAAGACACACTCAAAAAGACACATATCGATGTAGACACCTGGGAAGACCTTGAATCAGATTGGTAGGTGTGGAGAAATCTGATTGCCACTGGTGTCAAAGATTTCGAGAACAACAGAGTAGAGTATGCACAACAAAAACGTGCAGGCAGATATATGAGAGATGTCAACCCTCTCCCACAGCAAGGCTCAAAGGAGTCTCTTACGTGTGATCAATGTGGCCACATCTGCTTCTCAAAAGCAGGTCTTCTCAGCCACAAATGGAGTCATCGGGAGGTCAATTACCAATATGACATCCCCAGTGATCATACATGCACAATCTGCCATAAAGTGTGTCGATCAGCCAGCGGACTCAAGCGCCATCATCAAAGTCAGCATCCAGAAAGGCAAGCTGCTGCAGTAAGATTGACATGAGCAATGTGGAAAGAACTGCAAGACTCTTGCAGGTCTCAGAAGCCATCAGAGGTCTCATCAGTGCCAAGAAAGTAATCTTTAAAAGATGCTCCAAAAGTTTGAGTACAAGAAATGGTCTTACTCGGTCGTGAGTTGACTTCCACCATATATGTGTGTGTGTGTGTGTGTGTGTGTGTATATATATATGGCCTTCACACACAAGGTTTTGGGGGTTTTTTTGTACTTTTATACAGAATGCAAATATTATACACTGAAAAAGTGACATTTTTCCACAATTTTTTTTAAAATCTTTCGCATCCACAAATAAACGCATCAACCAATCACATTGTGTGGAACAGACATCATGTGGTGGCAGATGTGACAGCCAGCAAAAAGCTTTGAATGTAACAGTGAGTCTCTGCTATGCACCGGCGTCACTAGCTGTGTATCTATTAGCCTGCTTAATGTGCAATTTTAAATTGAACTAAAAAAATTAATCATGGAAACGTTAATTTTGAAAAAAAAAATCTCAAATATTGAAAAAAAATGTTTTTCCATGCTCATGAGGTGGTTTTCCAGATGATTCAATAAAGCAATATTTTTCAAAATTGAAACAGGAATGCAATGTTTGCGTTTAAGTCACATGACATGAGGAGGAAATGAAAACGCTACCTTTCTGAAAAATTGAGTGCTCTGTAAGAGCTATCACGAGAGGAGAACACCCAGTTTAATCACATAACATCACTTAATAGAAACACAGACCTTTCACAACTGTGTTTTGTCAGAACTTTTAAAACATCACTTCTATTTTTTGCACAAAACTGCAACGGAAACCCGGCTGCACACATCCTGGAGCTGAGTAGCAACATTTTACCCGTGAACACACAGCACCGTGAGAATTGTTTTCTTTCTTGGTGTCCAGCATCCCATCTTTCAACTTCAACTCTTGAATGAGATTACAAAACTCTCCCTGTTGTCATCTTCGTTCCAACAACAGATGTACTGAAAACTTTCTCTTTCTTGAGAGCATGACTCTAAGGCTGTCTTCATCACTACCACATGACTCCATCATTCATCCAAAACACTCCTGGCATGAAACCAGCATGAAATGAGCATGAAACAGAAGACAAAATATTTTTTTTTAAATTGCATCAGACTCCTGTGAATACTTTTTCACATTTTCACATCGCAATTTCATGCCGTATCCGGTGTTTAAAGGCCCTTATATTTGTGCAAACTGCAAAAGTTCCCAAAAGTTCCAAATAATCATCATCAAATTTCATCCTCAGAAAAAAAATATGGTGTATATAGAACATCATGTTATCATGTCCAAAAGTATGTGGACACCTGACCATCAGATCCATATGTACTTGTTGATCATCTCATTCCAGATTTAGTTCTCTTTCTTGTTAAAATAAGCTCCACTCTTCTGGGAAGAATTTCCACTAGATTTGTGGGGATTTGTGATCTGATCATTCAGACACAAGAGCATTAGTGAGATCAGGTGCTGATGTTGGGTGAGGAGTAATGTAGAGGTCTGCGCGGGTTGGATTTTTCAGTCCTGCTCCCGCCCGCGCCCGCATTGTGCAGTCCCACTCCCGCCCGCGCCCGCAAAGAATTATGATTTTCAGTCCCGCTCCCACCCGCGCCTGCCATATTTTGTCCCGCTCCCGCCCCCGCCCGCAAATCCCGCATGATGCAGACGTTCACGTTATTTCTCAGGAAAGTTCTTGTCTTGACACAGCGTGATGGTGCCCCGCCCCCTACTTTGAGTGGATTTCAGCATAAATATCTACAGCTCATCTCATCTCATCTCATTATCTCTAGCCGCTTTATCCTTCTACAGGGTCGCAGGCAAGCTGGAGCCTATCCCAGCTGACTACGGGCGAAAGGCGGGGTACACCCTGGACAAGTCGCCAGGTCATCACAGGGCTGACACATAGACACAGACAACCATTCACACTCACATTCACACCTACGGTCAATTTAGAGTCACCAGTTAGCCTAACCTGCATGTCTTTGGACTGTGGGGGAAACCGGAGCACCCGGAGGAAACCCACGCGGACACGGGGAGAACATGCAAACTCCACACAGAAAGGCCCTCGCCGGCCCCGGGGCTCGAACCCAGGACCTTCTTGCTGTGAGGCGACAGCGCTAACCACTACACCACCGTGCCGCCCAAATATCTACAGCTCACGTTTGTTATTGTTTACCTTATTTCTGAATTCAGCATGTAGCATCTCTAATAATAATAATTAGTGCTGTCAACGATTAAAATATTTAATCGCAAATCACACATTTTTATCACATGAGAAACCATTGTAATTCTCTGATCAGCATAAAAAAGTGAATGGGCTTGCTTTGTACCAATGTTTTTGTTTTTTTTTTTATTGCAAAGCTAGTAAAAGAAATGAATTGATTTTCTGCTTGCGTTAGTCTACAACTTTAATCAGAGAGACATGTTACACAGTGACAGTAGGCTTGACTCAAAGCTATCCCAGAAATCCTTCCTGTAATATGCAAATTTGGCCGCCTCTAATTGGACAGCCAAATTTGCATATTACAGGAAGGATTTCTGGGATAGCATTGAGTCAAGCCTACCGTCCCTGTGTAACCTGTATCTCTGGTTAAAGTTGTAGACTAACGCAACAAGTAAATCAATTCACTCATGGTTTTCTTGCTAGCTGGGTGTGGACTGCGAGTCATTAGGGTGATCAATGGCAACTTTAAGATGCTATTTTTCTCTCAATCCGGCAATGTGACTTTCTCTGCAAATTTAGGCATCTTAAAATGTTTTTATTAATGCCAAATAAAATATCCAGCACAAATTATATATGATAGACATAAATTAATCATTTATAAATTTTATTTCAAGCACATTTTTAGTTAGCGGGACTGCAGCTTATCACCGCTCCCACCCGTGCCGCATATGTGCACTCCCGTCCGCACGCGCATATGTGCACTTCCGGTCCCGCCCGTGCCCGCAATGAGCTTTCAAAATTTGTCCCGCGCCGCACTGCTTTGCGGCGGGTCCCGCGGGAGTGCAGGGCTCTAGAGTAATGTCTGGGGTGCAGTCGGTGTTCCAGGTCAAACACACAAGTGTTCAGTGAGGTTGAGGGGTTGAAGTCGGGGGGGTTGTACAGGACACTCAAGTTCTTTCACTCCAACCTTGGCAAACCGTGTCTCCAAGGAGCTGGTTTAGTGCACAGGAGCATTGTGATGGTGGAACAGGTTTGGGTCTCTTAGTTCCAATGAAGGGAAACTGTAAATTAATGCTACAGCATACAGTGATGTTTGCAGATGATATTGTGATCTGGAGTGAGAACAGGGAGCAAGTGGAAGAAAACTTGGAGACATTGATGTGTGCACGAGAGAGAAGGGGAATGAAAGTCAGTCGGAGAAAGATGGAGTGAGGACATATGGGTGTGATGGTTGGTGCACAAACTTCTGGCCATATAGTTTAACTAGTTAGTTTATATTTTACCACAGCAGAGAATCAGAAAGTTTACACTTTTTTTGTGGTTTCTTGGTAACGAAAGAAAGAAAGAAAGAAGCTAGTGAGGAAACGACTATTTACATCTGCTATAACACGAGTAAGAACAAGAACGTGATTAACAGACCAAAAGTGTTAAACCTCTGATGGAGGCACATGGTGAAGATAAACACAGCAGTGAGTGTCTGTAGCATAACAAATACAGCTTCATATACATAATTCAAGCGAGTCAGCCTTTCGAGTTCATAAAACCGGTGAAATTTAGTTCCCTCTGAAATGTGGTGATTGTGATATCTGTTTATTTCTGTAATATCTCACAAAATATCAGGCCATTCTGTGGCTGGGAAGTTATTTAATTTGAGGGGATTAAAGCAAATAATGTGCATGAAATCGCTCGCTTGGCGCAGTCAGGCAGACAGAGGAAGTCCGTGTGCGCATGCGCAGGTTTACCTTCTTCTTCTTCTTCTTTTGGGTTTTACGGCAGCTGGCATCCACAGTGTTGCATTACTATGTAGTGAAAATTCATTATGTCTGATTATTATAACTATTCTTTAAGTTTGTTTCTTAAGACATGTATTTTTTAGTATGTTACCTCGTTTGTTGACAGTTTCGGCGAACACTTCCGCCTTCTTCAAAACAGTCACCAGATGTCGAGTGGTGACGTGCCTTATCAGCTGATGTTACTCTATGGAGGCGTGAACGTCCCGCCCAATTTGACAGGTAGTCCACGCCTCCTGCTGTCAGCTGATAAGGCACGTCACCACTCGACATCTGGTGACTGTTTTGAAGAAGGCGGAAGTGTTCGCCGAAACTGTCAACAAACGAGGTAACATATTAAAAAATACGTGTCTTAAGAAACGAACTTAAAGAATAGTTATAATAATCAGACATAATGAATTTTCACTACATATTAAAAATAAGTTATGGAGAAGATTGTGCCAAAGAGGTACGCTACCTGGAAAAACTAAAGAAAAAACTGGCGCGACAAAGAAACCATCTCCGCTTCAATCTCCGCTGCCGGGACGAAGGCGTCATTCCAGCAAGCCTCTACATAAAAAATCCAATTCCAACAAGAAACGCGGAAAGGACCATCGAAAGAGCGCGAATGACTCTGGTAAGAGAAAGAATTAGATGCACGACAAACAAAATCAACAATTTAAATACAGAAATAACACAAAGAACACAAGATTTCAAAAGCCAGTTCAAACTCAGCAGTGACATGGAAAAAAGTATGGAAGAACATCTAAATGCAATACAAGAACAAGAATTCTCAAAAACAAAAACACGCCATATTAAAAAACTAAATAGACTTATCAAAAAGAAACAAAATAAATGCAAGGACAAGCAAATAAATGAAAAATGGATATGCAACCTGTCTAAACACACACTAACAACAGCAGAACGCACTATACTCTCACGGGGACTAAAATATGCCATCACACCAAATAAAATCCCAAATGAAGAATTCATACTGGCTACGGAACTAGCATGCAACATGTTACAGGACCAAGGACAGAAAGCCGCATTAAGGAACGAAATAGCAGGCATCCTCACCTCAGCTAAACCGCCACCCAGAAACACAACTAAACAGGAAATGGAAGCCATCAGAACACTCGCAAAGAACAAGAAAATAACAATACTACTGGCTGATAAAGGGAGGACCACGGTTATCATGAACACTAATCAATATGAAAAACAAATGAATGAAATGCTCACGGACCCAAACACATATGAAATACTCAAAAAAGACCCGACAGAGGAAAAGAAAAAAAGACTAAAACTATTACTCAAACCGTTAATGGACGACAACAAAATTGATAAACAAACATACAACCACCTCATCCCCACAGCAGACATCACCCCCCGGATATACGGCACAACGAAAATTTATAAACCCGGAGCACCACTAAGACCCATAGTAGACAGTATAGGATCAGTTACTTACAACCTTTCCAAGACGCTGGCAGACATAATTAAACCACTCCTCGGACTCACGGAATACCACTGCAAAAACTCAAAACAACTGGCGAAAGAACTAAAGGAAATCAAGATTAAAAAGGATGAAATCTTTGTATCACATGACGTCATATCCCTCTTTACAAAAACACCGGTCACAAACACTCTCAACATAGTAGAAAAACGGTTAAAAGCAGACAGAACCCTGAAAAAACGTACAAAACTTACAGCACAGGACATAACAAAACTATTACATTTCATTTCCACTTCCACATTTTTCCAATTTAGAGGCATAATCTACAGACAAAAAGAGGGATTTGCAATGGGGGACCCGCTATCTGCCACTCTATGCAACTTTTTTATGGAGGATCTGGAAACCCGAGCCAGAGAAACAGCACCGGATGACTGCAAACCTATCTTCTGGAAAAGATACGTTGATGACATTCTTGAAATAACCAAAACAGGCCACACACAACAACTCACAGATCATTTAAACTCCATAGACAAGACAGGCAACATCAAATTCACACACGAAGAGGAAACGGACAAGACAATAGCATTTCTGGACCTAAAAATACACCACACAGAAGAAGGGAACATTAAAATCACAACATACAGAAAACCTACACACACCGACCAATATCTTCTCTGGACATCTGAACATCCCATCGCACACAAAATGTCAGTAATCAGAACACTATACGACCGAGCACAGAACATCACGGAGGAGAAAGACAGACAGGAGGAGGAACAACACATCCAACAGGCATTAAAAAACTGCCAATATCCACCGTGGGCAATTCGAAAAGGAAAATTACAGACACAAAAAAAGGAAAAAAACAAACAAACAAGAAAAAACACAGAAAAAACAAACCGGGGCTTTGTCACATTACCATACATAAAAGGAGTTACAGAACGCATCCAACGATCCATGAGGAAATACCACATCAACACCCCGGTCAAACCATACAAGAACCTCCGACAGCTGCTAGTTCACCCCAAAGACAAAATACAACTGGACAATAAATGCAATGTCATCTATGAAATCCCTTGCCGTTCATGCAATAAAGTCTATATTGGTGAAACGGGCAGATGCTTCCACACTCGCAGGAAAGAACACCAATTAGAATGTGAAAAAGAAACAACAAAAAGACTCACAAGATCCGAAAAAGAAAAAGCAAACCAAGAAAACCTAAAATCAGCCATTTCAGACCACTGCAAACGACAAAATCATATAATGAATTGGGAAGAGGCCAGAGTCATTCGCACTGAAGAGAATAGATACCAGCGTTGGATTTTGGAGGCAGTGGAGATACGAAAGCGGGCGCAGAGGACGATGAACCGGGATGAGGGAGCGTAAGCGCTGTCACACACCTGGAGCGCCATCCTGGGGCAGCGACCTGACAGCAGGAGGCGTGGACTACCTGTCAAATTGGGCAGGACGTTCACGCCTCCATAGAGTAACATCAGCTGATAAGGCACGTCACCACTCGACATCTGGTGACTGTTTTGAAGAAGGCGGAAGTGTTCGCCAAAACTGTCAACAAATGAGGTAACATACTAAAAAATACGTGTCTTAAGAAACGAACTTAAAGAATAGTGTTGCATTACTGCCATCTACAGGTTTCCCTTTGAGCATGCACTGACAGTTCCATCATTCTGTCGCTAAACGAACAGCTGATCACACCGAGGTGCTCGCTGAGTGCCGATATTTATTAGTTTGGTCCTGCGTTTCCTTTCCTTCGTATAGAACATAACGTCTTTTCTTCTCGCTTTCCGTTACTGTAGTCGGTCTTTCACGTTTCATTCTCACACTCACGTCCTCCATTTTTCCCTCCTGTTTCAAATTTGTATCCCACAATGCCTTGCGTGAATGGGGAAAGCCCACCACGTGATGCATGACGTAGTATCTTGAATTGGGTCATGGTGAAGCAGGAAAAAATAGCAGAGAATTTAGGGCCACATGGAGATAAATTCATTAATTGTTCCGTTAAAAAAAAAACTAATAAAATTGGAAGTCTGTGGTTCAAATTCAGTAGCTTTTGGTCACTAAACAAAAATAACTGGGTGTCAGGAAAATTATTTTATGACCTACACTTGAAAAATCTGAAAGGCAGCACAGCTTTAATGCCCTTGTTCTGATACATTATTGTTTCTATAGTAACAGGGACAGGTGAATGCTCGACATACCGTAGATAGTTTTAGTCATTTGACATTGTTGATATGGTGAAGTTTTCTGAAGTGAAGTGATGTTTGTGTAACATTTATAGAAGGACTCTCCAAAGTCAGAGATTTGCAACAACCAGAGGTCTGGGAAAACTTTAAAGGCGTCGTGAGGTAATTTCAGCAATCAGGCTATATCATGTGTCAAAATGTCGGGTTTGGTGGGTTATTCAAGCCCCTCGGTTTCCCGCAATCTCAGTGTCACGATGCGCCCACTACAAGCATTTAAAGTTGACGCTCACAGCCAAATTTAGGCAGCCAGCCGTTAACTAGGTCAACTTATGTGTGACGTCATACCAGTAACCTCCCTTGGGTGATGCTGGCCTGTTTTCTCTATAGCGTGCGTTTACCAGAGTTGTTTACATTGCGGATTTTGTGGATTTATTCAGTTTGTGGATAGTTTTGAACACTCAAAACACTATGAAATGATGTATTAATATTCTGTGATACAAAATGCCTAATCGGTGTATTGTGTTTGGCTGTAACAACGAACACTGAACACTATTTGTGACTGTTGTTATCAATGGATCTGATTTCAAGGTCATGGCTAGGTATTGATAGAAAAAAAATATTTTTTTAAAAACACATTGTGGCAGCGGGGGCGTGGTCAAGCGCCGGTCTGTGACAGGAGGGCGGAGCCAGGGAAGGTGAGTGGCAGAATCATTACACCTGACGGTAATTAACCTGTGTTGTGTGTGTTTTCCCAGTAACCGCGCCCTATTTAAGGAAGCAGAGAAGAGCTCATCCCGGGACAAGAACACAGTGTGTGTGTGTCGCTGTCAGATTAAAACTGGCGGTTATACTGAAAAGTCTGGCAATAAAAAGCCTATTTGCATCCGAAGCGTTGTCCTGCCGTCCTCTGTGCTCCACCCACACTTCAGAGAGCTCTACGGTGGTGCCAAAACCCGGGACAAGGTGGAGCACCAACCTCGCAGCCCCATGGAATCCTCCCCGTTCGCGGACCTGGTCCACGCCCTCGCCACGGCTCAGCAAAGCCAGCACCAGGCGCTCGTCATGCTCCGAAAGGAGCAAGAGTGGCGCTTCGAAGCCCTGGTGCTGGCCCAGCAGGAAGATCGCGAGGCGTTCCGGCATCTCCTCGCGTCGGCGGGGTCCACCAGCGCCCCGGCCGCGGGCCCGCAGGACGACCCCGAGGCGTTTCTCACATTGTTCGAGCAGGTCGCCGAAGCCTCGGGGTGGCCAATGGAGCAGCGCGTGGCGCGCCTCCTCCCCCTCCTGACGGGAGAGGCGCAGCTGGCCGCGCTATAACTCCCCGCCGACCGCCAGCCTACGCGGACCTTCGCCGGGCCGTCCTCCAGCGCGTGGGGCGCACGCCAGAACAACAGCGCCAGCGCTTCCGCGCGCTGGAGGATGGCCCGGCGAAGGTCCGCGTAGGCCAGCCGGCGGGGAGTTATAGCGCAGCCAGCTGCGCCTCTCCCGTCAGGAGGGGGAGGAGGCGCGCCGCGCGCTGCTCCATCGGCCACCCCGAGGCTTCAGTGACCTGCTCGAACAATGTGAGAAACGCCTCGGGGTCGTCCTGCAGGCCCATCTTGGTCACGGTGAGGGGAGACGGGCCCGCGGCCGGGGCGCTGGTGGACCCCGCCGATGCGAGGAGATGCCGGAACGCCTCGCGATCTTCCTGCTGGGCCAGCACCAGGGCTTCGAAGCGCCGCTCTTGCTCCTTTCGGAGCATGACGAGCGCCTGGTGCTGGCTTTGCTGAGCCGTGGCGAGGGCGTGGACCAGGTCCGCGAACGGGGAGGATTCCATGGGGCTGCGAGGTTGGTGCTCCACCTTGTCCCGGGTTTTGGCACCACTGTAGAGCTCTCTGAAGTGTGGGTGGAGCACAGAGGACGGCAGGACAACGCTTCGGATGCAAATAGGCTTTTTATTGCCAGACTTTTCAGTATAACCGCCAGTTTTAATCTGATAGCGAAACACACACACACAGTGTTCTTGTCCCGGGATGAGCTCTTCTCTGCTCTGCCTCCTTAAATAGGGCGCGGTGACTGGGAAAACACACAAAACACAGGTTAATTACCGTCAGGTGTAATGATTCTGCCACTCACCTTCCCTGGCTCCGCCCTCCTGTCACAGACCGGCGCTTGACCACGCCCCCGCTGCCACACACATGTTTTAAGTGTTTCTATGTATCAATCATTAATTGTACAAAATGATTTTCATACATTTATGTATTTGTCATATCTTTCTTTGTCACATGAAGTGTTGTCTTGATAACATATGTGGCACATAATTTTAGCAAATGGATGACAGAAGATTAATTGAAAGATTTATGCCACAGAGCTGCCTTTAACTAATAATTATCACTTATTACTGACGATTGTACGTTTACTAAACAATACAATACAAAGCTCAATACTCCCAGCCTATAACATACTGAATATCAAGTTAAAATCAACCGCAATAAAAGGAAAATGATGAAAACTGGAATATCAAGGGGTCTACTGTATCAGAAGGCCCACTGCATTTCGCGAGATCGCAAGCTGTCAAGTTGCTAGAATTCAATCTTTCTAGCTATACTTTCACCCCCTACAGCTATCAGTATTACACATAATCATAGATTAATCACACAGCATTCTAATTCAAGTGAAAATGGTCTTTAAAAATACACATAACTAGTGATTTAGTCAGAGAAACCAACCAAAACAAGTCTTCAAGTCGCTGGTCTTCATTCTCGTCTTCGTTTCTGTCGTCGTCAGAACTGTCCTCATTTTCTTCTGAAGATGAGCGCTCAGGTTCAAATCTGTAAGGCTGGAGACCACCAGGACATTCAGCTGTCAAAATCTCTACTTGTGGGCCATTTTCTTCTGTATCGGTAAAATCAAAGCTAATTTCCTCAGCATCGCTCCTATTTTCTGGTGTGTCCGTCATTGCAACTGCACCGAGTGGTTACTGGTATGACGTCACGCAGCTGTTCCATTGACCGAGAGGGGGCGCTGCGAACGCGGAAAATTTCAAGTGATGGGCATGATCAAATAAGGACCGATTACAACCGCGGGAAGCTTTTGAAAAATCGACGGTCAATTTATTTCGAATCTCAAAAGCATTCTGGTGCAGAATAATGCGACTTATCGCCACTGCGTGACGCCTTTAAGAGAAACTGGTGAGGAAACAACTATTTCTGGGCTGCCAACTCTCATGCAATGAGCGTGAAACACACGCATTTGATTGTCGTCACACGCTCACATGCCATACCTCTGATTTCTCACGCTAGAAAAAAATCTAGTTTATCTATCTAATCTAGGCTACCCATTGCGTCGCGCCAACCACTTGCGATCTATCAATTACGCCTTACGCACGGCTAAACAGGCAGAGAGGTGTTCACTTCTGTACACACTCCCCTATGGTAGGTGGCGCATCTAATGATGCTGCACTCACCGGAAGTTGGATAATTGCCTACCGTCAATTTAGAGGAAGAGGAGAGAGAAGAAGGTATCCGAGTTGAAGACGGGTGTCTCAGACAGGTTTGTACATATGCACACCAATGTGTGGCGTTACTGGCGTAATTATGAACTTATATAAAGTTTCTGAATCGTTTTGGCCTGTGTGTGTTGTGAGAATATTTAATGCCATATCGAGAGCTGTGTACTAGGCATGCTAAATCATTATAGGCCTCCTGCCGTGCCACAGCCTCTATCTTCCCCAACAAGCAGCACGGGAGAGCACCTCCTTAGCACACGGTTATTAAGGAGCATTTTTAGTTTGTTTACTGTATGTTATCATACTTTATGACTTTATTTGAAGCCATACTGGAAATGTTGTAAAATAAAGCAAGTAAGAGATAATATTACAAATGCAAGAAGAGCCATTAGCCACCATACCTATTGTTTATTTACAGGGTATTTATTTTTAATTATTTATGATGTATATAATTGCTCAGTTAAAGTAAATAAAGCATGGTCACCTGTAATATCAAAGAACTTGAACTTGTGAATAATTAAAAAAAAAAGACAGAGAACAATATACTGAGGAGACAGGGTTTCAAAGAGGGCAAGACAGGTAGAGAATGTTTGTCAGATAACAGGCCCTGACGAATGCTCTATTACTAATAAGAAACATAGATAAGAAATAAATTAATAAGAAATATATTAATATAGCTTATTTAGGGCGGCACGGTGGTGTAGTGGTTAGCGCTGTCGCCTCACAGCAAGAAGGTCCGGGTTCGAGCCCCAGGGCCGGCGAGGGCCTTTCTGTGTGGAGTTTGCATGTTCTCCCCGTGTCCGCGTGGGTTTCCTCCGGGTGCTCCGGTTTCCCCCACAGTCCAAAGACATGCAGGTTAGGTTAACTGGTGACTCTAAATTGAGCGTAGGTGTGAATGTGAGTGTGAATGGTTGTCTGTGTCTATGTGTCAGCCCTGTGATGACCTGGCGACTTGTCCAGGGTGTACCCCGCCTTTCGCCCGTAGTCAGCTGGGATAGGCTCCAGCTTGCCTGCGACCCTGTAGAACAGGATAAAGCGGCTACAGATAATGAGATGAGATGAGCTTATTTAAGTATGACCAAAATTTTTAAGCCCAACTTTGTGTGCACATTCCCACCTATGGCCAAGGTTCAGCTTTTTGTGTTTCAATACTATTCAAACTTAATCATTTTAATGTTTCTTGTAGCACATGCACATTTTGCTTACTGTTTAAGCATTTTATTTGTTCTTTTGCTGTTGATATTTTTCCCCATGCCAATCTTCTGCTGAACCCAGTGGTGGGGAAAGCCCTTAAATGCATAATGAATAGTCAGTGAGGGACAATCTTATTTTTTGCAACAGTTATTAAAAACTTAACATTTAGTTTCAATTCAGAAGGTGTTTAGGCTTAGCTGATGAAATATTTTCAAACATGAACTTGCCTTTAAATCTGAAACACAGGTCTATAGGGCTACAGGAACATTGGCAGTTGTCTGTAGTTTTCTAGTGTGGGGGCTTTTAAGCCAAAACTTGGTGCTTTTGTTGGCCACAAGCTGAAGGCCTGGCAAGTCAGGGTGTGTAAGAATGTAGGTATGGCACAGCAGGCCACTCCAAAAATCCACCAGAATGCAGGAACATCTACTAAATCCAAAATCTCAACACCCCCCATTGTACATCTCCAGCTGGACGACCCACAAACAAAACACCAGAATGCAGGGGGACAAGTGAATATCAAACTGAATACAAAATTCCCACTTACTGCATGGTGTGCGGAAAAATTTTGCCGTCGACCCCCCCCAAAAAAAAATCTCACTCCAAGGAATTTTGAAAAGTTGGCAGCCCTGTGTAATGTAAGTGATAAAACATAAGTGATTTGTTCTGAAAACATTCTAAAATATGAAATGTAAAACATTGCTGTGTATAAGAAGACTAATACATTTCAGGATGTGCTGTTAGAGGAAACTAATCAACTTCATGATGGAAACAGGTACTCTACTTCATCACAGTGGCTGTTGGTTGATTGTTTTCCTATAACAGCACGCCCCCAAGTGTTTTATTCCTTACCTATGTTATGTGCAGTGCTTCAGTAAAACATGTAATCACATGATAACTGCTTGAGGAATAGTGTGTGTGTGTGTGTGTGTGTGTGTGTGTGTTTTAGTGAGTCACTAAAGAGTCATTAGAAATTGTAATGTTGATGATGGCACACCTCTACTTTCACTTTTGATCCTTTGACAACTTGTGTTTCAGACCAGTGAGCAAACTACCTTCACACAAATCCATCTTCCTCTTTGTGGACCTTCTTCTTCTTCTTCTTCTTCTTCTTCCTCTTCTTCTTCTCTTGAGTCTACTTGTGTAGAGGAGAAAAGCTAAAGTGCAGAGCTACGAATAAAACTGTCAGAGTTCGATCAGTGTGAGATGATGAGCTGTGGAGGGGAGGAGCAGCTGAAATGGAGGGAGGGATGAAGGGAGGAGGAGAAGGAGGAGGAGAAGAAGTGAAGGCATTAGGACCTGCTGGCTCACTCTGTGCAAGTTCAGAGAGGAGAAATGTATGAGTGCAACTTCCAGAGTCATCAATTTTCCTAAAGAGACACAGAGTTGAGCCTGGATAATCAGATTATTTAAAAAATAAATAAAATATTACAAAACGCACACAGCAAGAGGATTCTGAGTTTGGGATAAAAAAAAATACATAAAGAATTAAAGAAGCTGGACTATTATCAGCTGTGGGACTTGTTTTATTTTTGTACACAGTTACAAGAGAGGAGAAAGAGAAGAGATCTGACAGATCCGAGGTAAGACAGCTGATCTGTTCCTCACTCTGTGTTTGTGTGTGGACAATGTTTTTGGCTGCTTTCTCTACCTGCCTGTGAAAAACGAGATGTCTGTCATTAGGTACATGAAGCAGAAAGACCTGAAATGCAAGAAAGGAAATAATATAATAATATCACAAGAATATGACAACATATAGTGTGTGTGTGTGTGTGTGTGTGTGTGTGTGTGTGTGTGTGTGTGATGGAGGTGAGAGGGACAAGTTGATTGATATTGTGAATGGTGGAGTTTAAAAAGTTTCAGAAATGAGATATAAAGTTCCACAGAAGTTGATAACTATGAGGATGATTCAGGAGGAGTGTGAAGTGTGAAGTGTGAAGTCTTTGTTTGTTCACCTCACTGGAATAAACTTCCAGAGTATCCCACAGGGGAAGTGATGGTGTGCAAGGTAAAGTGGGATCTTCTCAAACATTTTTCCCTCTTTATCTAAAGGAGAGACCCCTGTAGCATCAACCCTCAAATCCCCAAACACCCCCCACCCCATCCCATCACCCCCCTTCTGTCTTTCTGTCTTTTATATGAGCTGATCGTGTTACACAACCAGAGGGGCTCGCTATCGATGCAGACATGGAACATGTTCCATGCTCTGTGTTTTGTGCTGGGTGGAGTCGAGGGTTAGCATGTCAGCCGGACGACACTGGACCAGCAGCCAGGGGGAAATTAGCAGCAGGGGCTTTGTGTCATGTACTAATGCAATGTTACACATCAGCATGAGAACTGTCTCAAAAGAGTCTGGGTTTGAGCTAGAAAATTAAAACAATTTGGCATATATATATATATATATATATATATATATATATATATATATATATATATATATATATATATATATATATATATGACATGATATATATGACATGAGTGTTCTAGTGGGAGATACACCACTCATATCTTACATACAAAGTATGTGTTGATATAATAAAAAGAAAATCTCACGTTGGCTTGAAGATATGAAGTTTAATTTCTTGTGTTGAAAAACTCACATTTTTCATATGAAACACATCACGGATCTGAGTGACATATTTCTCGATATTTCACTCCAATGACGTCACTCCCAGTGTTTTCCCACTCACTAAAGGCGCGTTGTCAAAATGGTAAACCAGTTCAAAATTAAAATTCTTTTCATTTACTTGTGTATTTTTATTTCTTGTGGATGTGTCCATATAATATGAAGAACATTACACTTTTGCACGAAGATATGAAGTTTATCTTCTCATGCTGAAAAATATCTATTTACTTATTTATTACATTCACCACTTGAAGATAAACTTCATATCTTCACGCCACCATGGCACATCCTGTTAAATTACAGTATAATACAAGAAAGGAATTATTATTATTATTATTATTATTATTATTATTATTATTATTACAGACATATAATGAAATAAAAAGTTGTCAAAAATAAAACTTTTCCAAAATATTACAGAATAAAGATACAATAATTAAAGTAGTATAAAGTTAACATAAAAGTAACATTAAGGCAAATAGAATGAGTCAAAGGAAGCTAAAAGTAAAAAAAAAAAATAAAAAATAAATAAAAAAGGTTTTCAGTGATAAATGAACCCTGACAAGTTTTTAATGCCTCATACAACAATGATATATATTACACAGATCTCACACACAACCAATAAACATTTAAGAGAACACCAATGATTAACAGAACAGAAAAATAATGATAATCTTGGATAATAATTATATGTGATAAATATTTACTGCTTATCAAATTAATAAAATAAATACAATAATAATAATAATAATAATAATAATAATAATAATAATAATTCTATGAGGAAATAGTGAGAAAAAACAGGGAGTGCTGGTAGACCAGGATCTAATTAGATGATAATAATAATAATAATTAGGACTGACACCGACAACTCTGTGATGCAAGTCAAATGTAATAAGTTACCACCATAGAGATGATTGTTGGTGAGAAACATCCCGACTGTAGGAGTCTGGCTTTAATAGCTTCATCTGTTGGTGAAATTCCTACATTAATATTATCACTGTACAGTTACAGATGATTACAGTCCACAGATCTCAATCCATGAGCACCAGGAACAACTTTTATTTCCAATCCAAAACATTTCCAAGCTTTCCGGCTGAGACCTGATCAGCTCTCTTAAACATGTGAAATGGAATACGTTCGAACAGGATACTGATCAACTCCAGCCAATGTCTGTGAAGGATAAACAAAAGAAAGCTATTTCGTCAGAGCTCTTCCTCAAAAAATAAAAAAACACCAAACTTCACATTTATTTATTTATTTATTTATCTCATTCAATTCACACAGTCAGCTTTTCTTCCTCTCATGTCTTGATTTCGTTCTAATCTTCAGATCTCATCTGATTTATTTTACAGTTTCTGACTGTTTGATTTAGATCAGATGAGCTGAGCTGAAAACCGAGACCTGCCTTTGTTCCATTTTATTTCAAATACAATTTGTCAAATTATATTCATGTAGACTTGAGCCTGAGGATCCAAGCAGATGTCTTATGGAAGTTAAACATAATAAATTAATATAAGATGTCTGTTGGGCAGACGCATCCCAAAACACCATGTCTCAGTCTGGATTTAACAGTTACACTGCCACAGAAAGTCTTCAGAATTCTGAGTAAACATCTATCTGATATTTATACTTTTTATAATAAAGCAATGCAACTGTTATTTTAACTTTACAGTTAAAATGAGTCATGTCTTCAAGTTTTAGATACACACGTTTAAGATATCCATTGACACGCTGGGGAATTCCGGTCAGAAATCAATTAAAGAAAATAGTATATCAGGAAAGATATTTATAGTTCAAGATAAAAATTTTATCTTGTATTTAAATGTGAGGTTTTCTTCCATTCATAAACATCTTGAGGGTTTTTTTTTTTTTGGGGGGGGGAGTCTTCTTTAAATCTATTGGTGAAGACTTCAAGCCCAAAAGTGTCAATCTACTCTTTCTATCTGACTCTCCAACCAAGAAACAGGGAATCCTCAGCACTACGTGCTCACTAGAAAGAAAAATCTCAGTGCAATTTCACTTTACATCATACACAGAAGAAAAAATAATAATCATAATGATCAGAAGCAGTGTTGTGTATCAGAGCCTGGACCTGATCATTTCACTTGAGACCACCAAAGCACCATATTTATTCCATTCAAAGACAACTTGTCAAATTATATTTCTGTTTAAAGGATTGAGGCCTGATGGTCTAAGCAGCTCTCTTATGTATTTGAAACTTAATAAATAATCGTAAGTTGTTCTTTGGAAAGAAAAAAAAAACATAGCTGGCTTTGATAGTTTAGTCTGAGAAACTAAAATCCTGCTTGACGAGCTGCCAACATCTGTAAAGAATAAGGGGCTTCTTGGGAAGTGAGCAGGAGTTAGTGCAGGGTTTATAGAGGGGAAAAAAATCCCAGTTCAGTCTAATAAAACCTGACAATGCCACCTATCTCCTCTCTCTTCCAACACGTAAGTATGTTTAACTCCCATGTAGTGTTCGCTATTAGCCAGGCTATAACCAGTGTCCTAAATCTTTAGATTTTATAGCAATACGATAACATTTACCTCCTGGAAGAGTTCAGAAGTTGTGACGCAACTTTGACGTATTTTTAAACAACAAAGTGATCAACATATCTGATAAAGTTAATATCTTTAAAAGTTCTGTTTTATTTCAGCCATCACTTCACCATCACATGGTCTGTTGTACAATAATGAACAGATTTGGGCTAGCCAGCTCCATTCATGAACCATTGTCTTCTATTTATGTTGCCTAGCAACAGTGGTCTCACAACTTTAACCCCATAAACATATGTCAAAAGCACAAACTCAACAGTCCTGTGTGAACACACCATAATGTGGACTGTGCTACAGGGTACAGACGGTTCTTCAGTCTCGGAAATAATGAACAATTAGGGAATGGTTTTAGATTCAGACCAGGAAACTGAGGACTGTATTCAAGGCTCAGTTACATCAAGTGCTGGATCAAGTGCTATTTTATAAAGTGCAGAATGAGAGTGGGGAATGGAAACAATACTGTTAAAATAAAACAAATTTTATAGCAATTATTGTGAAAGTAACACAATCATTAAGACTATTCATGCAGCAGCAGTGTAAGATTTCCTTCTTCAGTCCACATATTCTATACCTGATTTTTATTCAGGTTTGAATGCAAATGTTTATGTTTAGGTGGTGGTATAGATGTTACAGGGCAGCACGGTGGTGTAGTGGTTAGCACTGTTTCACAGCAAGAAGGTTCTGGGTTCGAGCCCAGTGGCTGATGGGGGTCTTTCTGTATGGAGTTTGCATGTTCTCCCTGTGTCTGTGTGGGTTTCCTCCAGGTGCTCCGGTTTCCCCCACAGTCCAAAGACATGCGGTTAGGTTAAATGGCTAAACTAAATTGTCCATAGGCGTGAATGTGAGTGCACAGAAAGGAACTGGCTGCCCTACTGCTGCAATTCTGGCCAAGTCAACCAAACCTGGTTCACCTCAAGCCCAGATCGGGTTTGACAGTGATGACAATTACAGATGCTACTGATAAACGCTGTCTCTTGGACATTTCTACCAGGCTTGTAGTACTCAAGTCCAGGACTCTGACTCGTGACTTGACTTGGACTTGAGCACTGATGACTCAGACTCGGACTCATGCATTAACTGCATTCGGACTCGTAAATTGGAGGACTCAGATTTTTTCTTTATTTATTGTAACATGCAATAATAATAATAATTGTCATAAGATATTTATATCTACATTATTTTTATGCTAATTTTGTGCAAAAGAATGCACATTCACCTGTTCATACGTCATGTTCAGAAACAAACTAACATTAATGGCGCTAAAATGCCTGGAGAGACGCCCCTAGGACTGTCCACTTTGCTTATACAGACTTCTTGTAGTGTACAGTGGGGAAAAAATGCACTGCTATGTGTTCCATATGTAGAAGAACTATCGAGGAGACAACGGGGACGACCTCGAACTTCAATCGTCATTTGGCGAGACTCTGCCCAGAGAAGGAAGTGACATGCTATGATCATTGCTCTGTTGATAGTGGGTGGGGCTTGCTGAGCAATGAACTAGCAAGTGTTACAGTAACTCTCTCTCATGTTAGTTGTCCTGCTGATAGTGGGCGGGGCTTGCTGAGCGATGAACAAGCTTTTGATCTGGAGCCTGTTAACTAAAATGGGGCAGTGAAGCAGTAGCGTTAGTCCAACACAGTAGCAGAGACGCTTTCACATAAAGGCAACAACAGCCACCATGACATGGTGCGATTGCAGTCTTGTTCTTGGACTCGATTTGAAATTTTCTTTAATGACTTGGACTTGACTCAGACTTGAACACTGAGGACTCAAGACTGGACTCAGACTTGAAGTTTAGTGACTCGACTGCAACAAGAAAAATTTTGAGTAGCAAATCGACTTAAGCAGCTACACAACCCAAATCTGAATATGTGTAACTTTTGTTATTACTTTTGCACGCTGGTGGAAACGCTGGGCAAAATATGATTCTTTATGTTTATTAGAGAACTTGAGACATTCTGTAACTTCAGTGTGTGCTTTAGATTAGCAAATCTTCGACTAGATGATGCTTTGTTGCAGGGTTGCCAGCAACAAGTCCAGCATCATGACAGTCACTGCAAAATTCACTACCTCCAAGTTTTAAATGAGGTTTTTAACCACAATTTTCATTGAAGGATTAAAATATTGTATAGTTAAAAACTATCCTGTTAAAAAGGTCCCACAGTCCAAAAAAGAAAAAGATCAAACGGAAAGAAAGAAAGAAAGAAAGAAAGAAAGAAAGAAAGAAAGAAAGAAAGAAAGAAAGAAAGAAAGAAAGAAAGACTTAACAATGCCCTAAATGTATATGGTCATGTCAGTAAAGAACCAAAGAAAAGAACTGAATAGAATTGAGGGGAAAAAAGAAAACCGGGAGAACGGTATACATGGTAACACTGATCTGAGGTATGGAAGCAGATGGACAGTGGCCCTCTCCTCCTATACAATGATGTGTGTTGTTATTATTCATGAGGCCTCTCGGGTTTCCCATTGAACCTGAGTTAAAGGTCTCTCTCTGTAGATATGTGCTCATGCAGCGTAGCACGCTGCTGTGTAATGAGACGTAATGAGGCCTAATGAGAGCAGCTGGGACGCTCACACACACTCTCAGGGGAGTTACAGTCGACTTCATTCACCCAGCTTCCTACTTCAAATTTAAACAGTCTGTCATTTAGTAGTCATACTGTATCTACTGTACAGATTAGCAATGCTGCGTGTACTGCTTTTCAATTCAGCTCTCAACTAATGCAGTATTCATTATAGAAACTTAACCTTTGTGTAATAACTGTCTGTTATTCAATCTGAAGTGTCACTGCATTTGGGTGTCAACATCATCTCCTCACACATCACATGATTGAGCCATTTAGCAAGACTGAAGTTTAATAGTTAGGTTCATCTGACCGCATGCTAATACTACGCTCATCTCACAAAAAAGTTTTATTTGTCTAAGTGATTTTTATTCATTTTAATATTTTTCATTATCTTACTGATATTTCTTTCTTTCTATGTTTTGATTGGTGGAGCCCTGAGTACTTTTATCATGTTTTAGTATGTTTATTGTCTGGTGTCATGTTATGGTTGTTCTGTAATTTGGTGCCAAATTGGAGGTGTCTCATTTTGCTGCAAAATAAATCTACCTACGGGTACAAATAAAGTAACCTGACCTGACCTGAAGTCTCAAAGGATTTCTGAACAAATGTTCATTACTTTATTGATTTCTGCCATTTAGGGTTTGGTAATGTTAAATAATGCAGTAAATAAGATTTGTTAAACATGACACACAACATCAAATAAAGACATGCCCACAAGCACCCATTTTTTTTATTTAGTTTTTTTTTTTTTTTTACTTATGCTTGGGAACAAAGAAGTGCAGGAAATTATAAAAGAGAAGAGGCTAGCAAAGAAGAATTGGGACGATCAGAGAGACGAGGAAAGCAGGCGGTTATACAGAGAGATGAGACAGAAGGCAAAAAGACCATTAGCGAAGGCAAAAGCAGATGCATACCAAGAGTTGTACGAAAGACTGGAGACCAAAGAAGGAGAGAAAGACGTGTATAGATTAGCTAGGCAGAGAAACAGGGAAGCGAGGGATGTACAGCAGGTAAGAGTGATGAAAGATGTAAATGGAAATGTGCTAGCAAAGAGAGTGTATTAAGAAGGTGGAAAGAGTACTTTGAGGATTTATTAAATGAGGAGAATCCAAGAGAGAAAAGGTCAGATTCGTTGGAGACAGCAAATCAGGAAGCAGAGTTGGTTAGTAAGGATGAGGTGAGGGCAGCCATGAAAAGAATGAAGACTGGGAAAGCAGTCGGACCAGATGGTATCCCGATTGAGGCTTGGAGATGTTTGGGTGAGACGGCTGTGGAGTTCCTAACGAGATTGTTTAATAAGATCCTAGAGAATGAGAAAATGCCAAATCAATGGAGAAAGAGTGTGCTCGTCCCAGTATACAAGAATAAGGGAGATGTACAGAGCTGCAGTAATTACAGAGGGATAAAATTGATGAGCCACACCATGAAGTTATGAGAAAGGGTATTGGAGGTGAGATTGAGAAGAGAGGTCGCAATCTGTGAACAGCAGTACGGGTTTATGCCAAGGAAGAGCACGTCAGATGCAATTTTTGCTTTAAGAATGTTAATGGAGAAGTACAGAGAAGGCCAGAGAAAACTACATTGTGTGTTTGTAGACCTGGAGAAGGCATACGATAGAGTGCTGAGAGATGAGTTATGGTATTGTATGAGAAAGAGTGGAGTGAATGAGAAGTATATTAGAGTGGTGCAAGACACGTATGAGAACAGTGAAACAGCAGTGAGGTGTGCAGTTGGAACGACTGAATGGTCCAAGGTGAAGGTGGGACTCTATCAAGGATCTGCTTTGAGTCCTTTCTTGTTTGCCATAGTGATGGATAGCTTGATGGACGAAGTGAGGCAAGAGTCACCATGGAACATGATGTTTGCGGATGATATTGTGATATGTGGTGAAAGTAGAAAGGAGGTTGAGCTGGGTTTGGAGAGATGGAGGGATGCATTGGAATGAAGAGGAATGAAGGTGAGCAGGAGCAAAACAGAATACATGTGCATCAATGAGAATGGGGATGAATGTGTAGTGAAGATGCAAGGAGTAGACGTAAAGAAAGTTGGTGATTTCAAGTACCTGGGGTCAACTGTGCAGGAAAATGGGGGCTGCGATAGTGAGGTGAGAAAGAGAGTGCAGGCAGGGTGGAGCAGTTGGAGAAGGATTTTGGGAGTCATTTGTGATAGGAAAGTCCCAGCAAAAGTGAAAGGTAAGATGTATAAGACAGTAGTGAGACCAGCTGTGATGTATGGATTGGAGACTGTACCCTTAACGAAGAGGCAAAGTTGGAGGTGGCAGAGTTGAGGATGTTAAGGTTTGCGATGGGAGTGACAAAGTTGGACAGGATAAGGAACGAGCACATCAGAGAGACAGCACATGTGGAGAGCTTGGGAATGAAGCTAAGAGAGATGAGACTGAGATGGTATGCGCACATCCTGAGAAGAGATGCAGAGCATGTGGGAAGGAGAATGTTGAGGATGGAGCTGCCAGGCAAACAAAAACAAGGAAGGCCAAAGAGGAGATACATGGATGTGGTGAGAGAGGACATGAAAGTGGCAGGTGTGATAGAGAAGGATGCGGAAGACAGGAAGCAATGGAGATGAAAGATCCACTGTGGCAACCCTTAATCGGGAGCAGTCAAAAGAAGATGATGATGCTTGGGAAGTTTCTGATGGTTGCTTGAGACAAAGTTAAACTTAAAAAAAATTTTAACTTAAATTTCAGCTAAAGTTTAATGGTAGTTTGTCCTCATGCTAATACTTACATACTAATACATGCTAATTTTTCTGAACCAAGAAAAAAGAACACTGAGCTTTAAACAGCAAATCGACCAACAATGAAATGTTGCTGATTAGCTGAGACATGGTGTGTGTGAGCTTTGTTTCTTGTTTTAAGGCCAGCGCTAAATATGTCATGTTGCTAATCAGTAAATAAGGCTGATAGCTTATAGATGAGATATAAAGTGTTATTTCTTGATCTTTCCAACAACAAGAGCTGCAGGATTCAGTAAGTAACTTTTTGATATATTCGGCTCTGGTTGCGCAGTTCCATTGTACCCAGTTTATGATGCAATTCACCACGTTTGTTTTGGCGACACCAAGCTGAGTCAGACTTCAAATCAGTGAGACTCTACTGAGCTGGAGACATTTATTCACAACACATCTGTGAAGGTTCTCAGTCATCCAGGTCATTATAAACCGTAGGTGCTAAAGAAGGCAACTGGACTTGCTTGAAATTCTTGAAGACTTTTCACCTCTCATCTGAAAGGCTTCTTCAGTTCTGTCTGACTAGTGGGGAGTTCCAGGTCTTTATCCTCTAGTGGATCAAAAGCAACCCTAAGGAGAGTCGTTGAGGTCACATGGGTCATTGACCCTCTCCGTCATACTCAGGTCTTTCACACCCGGCCTCCAGTGACCCTAACACCTACAGGATGACTCAGAGTGTCAACGACCCATGTGACCTCAACGACTCTCCTTAGGGTTGCTTTTGGTCCTCTAGAGGATAAATACTGTAACTGGAACTCCCCACAAGTCAGACAGAACTGAAGAAGCCTTTTGGATGAGAGGTGAAATGTCTTCAAGAATTTCAAGCAAGTCCAGTTGTCTCCTTTAGCACCTACGGATTACTTACAACACATTTACGCATTAGAGCTGAGAGAGAGAGATCGGGATCAGGATATAGAGAGAGTAATTAATTGTTATAATATTCTGATCATAATAAATCACCATCACCACCATCTGTGGATGCTGTCACTTCACAAACATTGTGGTACTGTCACAAGCTCTAAAAGTTTTCTTCCTTTGCATTTTTTCTTTTTTCTTCTTAGAATAAATGTCATGATGTTGTAATTCATGCCATCTAGCCAGTTTAGTTTGGCACTTGTAGGATATTTCTGATCTGAAATGTCTGGAGTGGTGATAAACAGGAAGGAAACTTCCAGAATAAAGATCGCTTTTAAAAGCGAGCACTTATTGTTGTACTTGGTGGCATGGTGATGGAATGGTTAATGCTGTCACCTCACAGCAAGAAGGTTCTAGGTTTGAGGCTGATGGGGGTCTTTTTATATGGAGTTTGGATGTTCTCTTTCCTCGTGCCTGTGTCTATGTCTCCCCACAGTCCAAAGACATGTAGATTAATTTGATTGGCTGCTCTAAATTGCCCATACCAGTAGGTGTGAATGTGTACTTGCCACCAGATGAGGCTTTGGGTCCCTCTGGTGTGCTCTAATCACCCAAGAGAATTCATGGAAGCTGGTTGATGGCTTTCTGGATCACAGACCCTCAGTGATGAGGATGGCGACAGACAGAGATACCGTTGTACTTGGAAGTCTGGAAGTATGTTTTGTGCCTTTGTTATGTATTTATTAGGTTAATTTACTTTTTTAATTATATTTGGCTTGGTTTTATAATTACAAACAGACACACCAACATTTCAATATTTGAAAATAACAGTTGGTTAAATACATTTTTAAATCCCTGCTACCTTTTCTCTAAAAAAGACCCCTCAAATATTATAGAATAATTTGCTATAATGTTGTTAAATAAAAGTACATTTTTATATAACGCAGCCTCTCGGAACGAATTCTGGTTTTGCACAGGTGTTTAAACTAGTGTTTTCACATGTTCAGAAATCCTCAGTTCCATTCAGCTGCTGCAGGAACTCATCACATTTACCTCATCGTAAATGAGGTGATAAACTGCACATCACTGAATTAACACTTAAATCTGCAAGTGAGAACATGACTGACTTTCTGGAAAATAATGAACAAAGGGGTGGTGAGATGGAGTACGAAGTTACTGTTTCCACCTTAAATAACATGCATTCACACTCGGTGTTTTTTTTCCTCTTATAGCAAGGCATATCAGGAGAAAATTCAAATTCAGTCCAAATTGCTTGAAACTGCTCTCATTGAATTCAGAACATACTTTTACAGAATTAAAATATGTTTATCCGTTCTTGAGATATTACAAAATAAAGATTGAAAAAACAGCTTAATTTTTAGAAAACGCCCATAATATTCTGTATGAGGATCACATGGTCCAAAATGGGCCTCATTAACTAATCAGATCAAATGTTTTTTCTTGATAACTTTTATATTTTTCAAGATATTCACATGGAAATTGGCAGGAACATAGATGGTTGTATACTGAATACAGGGTTTGAAAAATTAATTGCAAAAATTATGCAATTTAGTATTTAATTAGTATTAGTTATGCTAATTAGGTAAAACATATTAAATCAGTACACTCAGTAAAAAAGTTATAAAATATTATTTCTAATCCCCTCTTTGTGCTCTGTAGGCCTTTGTATTTCTCAGTAGGGCCGACTAGTGTTTATATCCTTTATTAGAATAGACTGTCTTTTTTTATTGAGCACCTTAATGCCAAGCCAAATTCCTTGTAGTTGCAACAATTACTTGGCACTAAAGCTTATTCTGATTTTCTGATATGAAAGAATATAAATGATTATTTCAATTACAGTTTTTGCCCATTGCTTGAACACGTTTTGCAAAACTTGGCTCATTGTGTCAAAACTCTACACGCAAGCAAATAAGACACAACACTGGGAAATAAACCATTCACATCTATGTCAAACTGAAACTCTGATATCCAAACCTAACAATTCTTTGTCAAAATGTCACTCTAATGACAAAATGATACCCACTTGCATCATATGAATACGCTTTCAGATCAGCAGCAACACACGAGTCTACTTTATATAAAACACTGCAGTCTTTCGTTTTCACTGTTTTTATTCAGTTCCACAGAAGACACATTTTCACAACAACCAAAAAATGAAATAATACTGTACATTACAGTAGTGTACTTTATAGTACAGTAAATTCAGTTAAAGTAAAAATAAAACAAAAATAAAACGAACAATACACTACTGTAAACACAGAAAGACACAATTGTGCATAAGTGGGCTTATGGATCCTGCTGTCTGTTGGGGTCTGGCCACAGGATCTCATCAACATCAAGAGCAATGTCTTCTCTCGCTAAGCATCGGGGAAAATATCCCCTTGTGTGCCGAATCCATCCTTGGATTGACCTTACCTCAATGTCTCTGCAGGCCTGTTCCATTGCCTGCAGAAGAGGCATGCGGGCATGTGGTTGGCAGTCATTATACGTGCCATCTCCAAGCGGAAAAAAATTCTTCTATAGGGTTTAGAAATGGCAAGTAAGGGGGCAAGTACACAACTTCAAATTGATCATGGTTGGTGAACCAATTCTGGACTAGAGCAGCCCGATGGAAACTAACATTACCCCAGGCAACAACAAACCTGGGCTGCTCTGGTCTGTCTTGTACAACTGCATCATGAAGTCCATCTAGAAATGTGATTATGTGTTGCGCATTATAGGAACCCAGTTTTGCATGATGGTGCAGTAGCCCTCGAAGGCTTATGGTGGCACACAATGTGATATTTCCCCCGCGCTGCCCTGGGACGTTCACGTTTGCCCTTTGGCCAATTATATTATGTCCCTGTCGTCTATTTTTGCTAAGGTTGAATGTGAATAAATTCATGAGGCTGTGCAGCTCCATCCATGTCCAAGATTCTCTGTAACAAAAAATACATATTGTAGATGGCATTACTCAAAGCACACAACTACAGTACTACACATAGAGAACTGCCCCACCCCACCACACAGGTACCTATGTGGTACTGATCCAATGGTACATATTCAGCTGTTACTGGACTGCACCCATTCTGTATTGTAAATGTAAAGGACTATAACACTTACCTGTACATATTCATGTCAAAGTCCTTTGACCCTGACACTGTTCCTCTGAAATGGGACCCTGTACAATTGCTTCATGGTCATGTTGTGCTTTACCAAGATGCGTCTGATAGTGGTAATGCTTACTCGAATTATGTTGTTGAATACTTGCCTATCTGCAAGTATTTGTTGCCGTAGCTGGTGGAGACGGATTGCATTGTTTGCTCTGACTAGGTTCACAATGGCAAGTTCCTGCTGTTGGGTGAACAGGCGTTGGCATCCACCCCCAGTAGGTCTTCTAGCCATTCTGTAGAAAAATGCAACCACAATTGTTATTGGTTTGCTTCTTTTTTACAGTACTGTATATACACTGTACTTTTACTGTATATACCATACACAGTACTGAAACATCTCAACATGTTATCATGGTATGTTTCACAAAACTACCACTTTTGTTCAAAAAGGAGCATTAGCCACCCTGCAATACAGTACGTGATACGGTAATGTGATATGGTACAGTACTGTAAATACTCTAGATATAGTCTGAATAGAGAGTTAAAGAAATACTTGTTTTCCAGTCGGAATGTCCTTATTATGGATGAAACTGTGAAACAGCTTAGATTACGGTGGACTCTCTGCCCAGCTTCCCTCACAGTCAGGCCATGGTTTGTGACATGGTCCACCAAAGTTGCTCTTATGTCATCAGAAATAATGGTCCTTGCATGGCCTCTTCGACCACGTCCTCCTCTCTCTCTCTGTCTACCTCTGCCTCTAGCTTTCCCTGTCTCCATGCTTGCAAAGTTCTCAAAATGGCTTCACTGAGGCCTTTTTGTAGCTGGCTGATTGGTGTTCAGTTTTGTAAGTAAGTATTTTCAGGTGTGTGTCTAAGTATTTTCAATTACCCAATGTGTTTTGTATTTTGAATAGATGTGTTTTCCCAATGGTACCCTGAGATTTCATTTTTGAACGAAGTGTCTTAAGTATTGAAATAGTGTGTAGTGTGCAGGAGCAAGTGTGTTGCAGAAGTGCAACTAAAGTGCAAAGCAGCACTTTTGTTTAAGGTATGGTTACACTTTGTTTAAGGTATAGTAACAACAACTTCAAGTTATGTTACTTTGGTTTAAGCATGTGTCTATAGTGTTCAAGCAATGGGTAAAAACTGTAATATCAGCACATGGCTAAAGATATTATTAGAACTTATTTGTCTCAACTTTGAGTACTTTTTTCCCATTACATTTTTTTTTCTTTGTATCCTAATATGTTTTTAGCATGAGGTTGCCTGACGGTGGTTCACGTGCTAGAATAATCCAAGAATAATGTAATATCTACCACTGAGTATCCTAACACTTATGTTCTGTTTGAGTTGAGGTTAAATGTCCTCTGCTAAAATTCTGAATGTACAGTACAAAAACCATGCAAATACAGACTTGCAAGAGAAGTTGGGTGAAGCTGTGAAGTCATTTCTGTTTGGTATTAAACGATAATCAAGTGTGATGTGAATTCAGGAGGAAGAGGATGGTATTCTGATGACTTCTGATTGTTTGTGCTTTTTTTGACGTCATTTACTAGATTTGTTGTTTTTATCTAAATTTAATTTTAGCTCGCAATATATACCAGTGTATTTTTAACGGAACTGAAATGTGGTGAAATGTATGAACTGTCATTCATAAAAACTGAAATATATAAACTATGATCCTTATTCTCAGACTGTTGATGGAGTTAACTGGTTTACTTCTGTATTTGATCAGAAAAATCCACTCTAAAGACTCTCAAGGAGTTTAAAGTGCCATGAAATGGCTTGAAAGCCGTGGTTTGATTTCTTATCTGAAAACAGAAAGTCAGAAAGGGAGTGTGTTGAAAGGCTTGTCTGATTTCCACAAAAGCCACATCTCCATGCTACATCTCCTGCCCGACTCAACAATGGCTTAGCAAAGGGGCTAAATAATAAGGTTAAATAGAGTTTATTCTCACTTCTGCAGGATTACACACTGAAATATTTCCCCATCACAACTTTGTCCAGTTTGATATCCTAAAGTATGTGGCCCGTTCTATAAATGTAGGTACAGTTCAAGTGTTGACTCCGTTAGTCATCGTCAACTCTGTTATTGTTAAACTGGGCAATCCATTAACAGAACTGATGATAACAGAGTTGATATTTTCCACCATTTTCAGTCTTAACTCCACATGCTAACCTCAAACTAGCTACTACATGGCTTTTGTGGATTTTAATCATATTATTGTTTTTAATAAATGAGTGAGAGATTCATTCCAATGTCATAATCACAGAGTTGAAGAATAATGAATCTTCTGTTGGTGTAAAATCCTCAACATTTTGTTCAAATTAATGACAGAAGAAACAGAACACACCTCACTGCCTTTCTGAAATTTCCCTCCAGAGGAAGTGACATCACTTGGTGCAGGTGTTATGCGTATTATTAAAAGTCTTTGTGGATTTTATGCGGTTTTATAACAGAGTTAACAAGAACATTGGGACGGATAAAAAATCCATCCATCCATTATCTGTACCCACTTATCCTGTACAGGGTCACAGGCAAGCTGGAGCCTATCCCAGCTGACTATGGGCAAAAGGCGGGGTACGCCCTGGACAAGTC
This sequence comes from Neoarius graeffei, assembly GCF_027579695.1. Taxonomy (NCBI): domain Eukaryota; kingdom Metazoa; phylum Chordata; class Actinopteri; order Siluriformes; family Ariidae; genus Neoarius; species Neoarius graeffei. The sequence goes on along the minus strand of NC_083581.1, from coordinate 79,091,474 downwards.
GCCAGATCATCGCAGGGCTGACACACAGAGACACACAACCATTCACACTCTCATTCACACCTACGGTCAATTTAGAGCCACCAATTATCCTAACCTGCATGTCTTTGGGGAAACTGGAGCACCCGGAGGAAACCCACACAGACACGGGGAGAACATGCAAACTCCACACAGAAAGGCCCTCGTCTGCCACTGGGCTCGAACCTAGAACCTTCTTGCTGTGAGGCAACAGTGCTAACCACTACACCACCTTGTTGCCTGGATAAAAAAATGTTTGTTTTTTTTATTCTTGAAATTTCACATAATCCAGAAAATTGACTTTCTATGAGTTTGATTTTATAACAGTTAATAGAATAAGCCCCAAAACACAGATTGTTAGACTGAATCACTTCCTGTTTGTTTGAGTTGAACAGATGAATCAGGAGTCGAAGATGGCTAATAATGTGGGGGGAGGGGTGAGAGTCATTTAGTTAATGTTTTATGGATAAATTGGGTCTAAAATGTACATCAAGCATCGCTATTGGTGAAAGTTTGTCATAATTTGCATTATTGTTCAAAACTAATTCAATAAATATTACTTTTGTGGAAAATAACAAAAGGTTTATCTCAGAGACGCAAAATGTACGAGGTACCATGATGAAATTCATAGACTTCCAGCTCACCATTCATCATATGTTAAAAAGCTCCTTAAACTTTTTTTTAATGGGATGTACAAGGGTTGGTTATTTGATGAAGCTGGCATGTAACTCATCAGTGGCATTCAGTACAACCAGCTTAATAGAGACGCAAACTTCATTTTGGAGAGAGGTCCGTTATTTTATAAACTCTACATGTTGTAAACTATCTCAGATTGAAGCGAGAAACTTTTTTCTCTATTGACAGAATGATTGGAAGCATGAAAGCCAACTTCCATGTCCATGATGACTTCATGATGGTCTTTAAAGCAGCTGATCAATCAACTTCACTTAAACTTCCCCTCAATCATGTTTACAAGAACAAATCTGCCAGTTTTTGCCCTTCTGAAAAAGATAATATTCCTAGTATGCTGTTTACATGGCTAATGGAAATGAATATTCGACTAATATTCCCATTTACATGCCACCATGTATACGCCGAGTGTCCTTGGTTTGTGTACAACTCACACATTTGACCGTAAACCATAAAGAGGTTAACCATGAAGACCATAAAGAGGCCGCATGTTGCAATTTGCCATAAAAACCTCATATTTTTTGAGATGCATATTCCAAATAATTTCAACATATTCCACATATCTTAATCATAAAATGTGAAATATGCGGTTTGCATGACCTATATCAAATTCTGAATATTCTGGCAATAGTGAACATTAGTGTGAGTGTAAGCAGACTGAGAGATAGAGCACACTGAAAAGAGGAACTCTTCTCTAATCCATTTCTTTCTTTCTTTACTTATTTATTTATTTTATCCCACCATCACTTTAAGCTGTTTGCAAGTACAGGATTTCCTACAGGAAGTGCACGTCTAATTGCATGTATTGATTAATAAATGGACTTCAAATGGTATCGGGTCTACAGTAAAGCAGGACTGTCTTTATCAGAATTTCAGATGTTGAGTAGAAAATAAAATGAGGTGACTGAACCACCACCTTCTGGATCAGCTTGATTGTTTGGACACACATGGAGTTTGGGTTCTTTTGTTTTTTTTAAACCAGATGTGTTTTGTCATTAAAAAAAAAAATATGGCCAATCTATATGATTTATTAAGTTGCTTCTTGTGGTTAGAATCATTATATCTCAGTGTTTACTTTCTGTTCAATTACCCACGCCCTGTTCTTGATCAGTTCATATTTGATGTGATTTAGACATATGGCAGCGGACATATGGAAGTACTTCATACCAAAATTGTGTAGCGTTTGATCACATAATTCTTTGTATGTAAAATTAGCTTTGGACAGTTTGTTTAATATATAATAAATTATATTGTAAATTAAAGTTCAGTTGTTGTGAAACACAGATGTCTACGTATCTGGGGGTTTTTTCCACTAAACTGCACACAGGCCGTGTTACTGATGGATGGAAAATTCCATTGGACTTTATTAAACAAATGTTGTTCAATGACAATGTATCACTTTGTTTATTGCTGCACCATCCCTGGCTCGAGCTCGGTTTACAGTGTTTTTCATCTTCTCCCAGGGTCCACATGGATCCACATGGGTTCCCATAGGGTTCTCAGGTTTCCTCCTTCTACAGCTACATGAATTGGCTCCTCTAAATTGTTCCAAAAGATGAATGTGTGTGTACATGGTGCCTTGTGATGCATTGGCCTTCCATCCAGAGTGTTTTCCTGCTCTGGTTCCACCACAACCCTGACTTGAAAGCACTTACTGAAGATGGGTAAATGAATTAATAAATGAGTGAATAAAATTGCCGGTCAAGTTGAAGTTAAAATGTCATAATCAGACAATCTTCAAGTGAAGAGGGTTACTAAAAGGCTTGTTGTGTTTGGAGCAGAGCATAATCTGCTTTATACTTCAAGAAAACAAAAAGAATAAATATAAAACTTAAGAATAACGGTCAATATTGATTTTGCCATATTCTAATTCACCGATTGGAGGTAGAGATATCAGGTGAAAATTCAAATTCAATCCAAATTGCAAATTACAAAAGTTTGAAAAATTAGTAAAAACAAACGATGCAAATTAGAATTTAATTAGTATTAATTATACTAATTAGGTAAAAAAAATGTTAAATCAGTACACTCTCTTCTTCAAAGTTTCACCAAATGGCTTTATTTGTGCAATATAAAGCTGACCTTAACTCTCATGTATACATCAGTGTAACAGATCCCTGATGTGGGTGGAGCGCAGAAGAACGGCAGGCGGGAATTGCTTTCACACACTCTATTTTCCTTATTTTTCTTTGCTTTTCAGCTTTAATCACTCACTGCTCACACACAGTCACATGTGTTCTGGTCGGGAGAGACATCTTCTCTGCTCTCCCCTCCTTTTATGCTCCACCATGCCTGCAACAAACACACACACACACACATTAATTGATATCAGGTGTAATGACTTAGCCACTCACCTTCCCTGGCCTCGCCCTCCATTCACAAACTGCTGCTTGGCCACGCCCCCGTTGCCACATACCCCCACCGCCCGACTCAGGCCAGGGAGCCATCCGGCCTGCAGCAGACTACCCCCCCCCCCCCCCCCCCCGATGGGACAGGAAGTTTGCCACCACCATCTGCATCCCCAGCCTGTGGGCCACCACAAACTTAAACAGCTGCAGGGCGAAATACCAATGGGTGATCCATGCATTTGCATCCTTCATGCGGTGGAGCCACTGGAGGGGCACGTGGTCCGAACAGAGGGTGAAAGGGCGCCCCAGCAGGTAGTATTGGAGGGTGAGGACCGCCAAGTTGATGGCCAAGCACTCCTTTTCAATGGTGCTGTACTTGCTTTCATGCTTTGAGAGCTTGCAGCTGATGTGCAGCACAGGACGCTCCTCGCCCTCCACCTTCTGGGACAGAACAGCCCCCAGCCCTCTGTCCGATGCATCTGTCTCTAAAATAATGGGGAGAGAGAAGTCAGGGGAGTGTAAAAGTGGCCCCCCACACAGTGCTGCTTTTACCCAAGTGAAAGCCTGTTGGCACTGCTCCATCCACTGGATCGGATCTGGTGCGCCCTTTTTAGTGAGATCAGTCAGCAGGCTGGTGACATCCAAATAATTAGGTATGAACCTACAATAGTAGCCTAATAGTAGAAGATTGTTGACTTCAGGAAAAACCAACCCAGCCACGCTCTACTTCTCATCAACAGCACGGCCGTGGAGGTGGTCAATAGCACCAAGTTCCTGGGGGTGCACATCACAGACAACTTCACCTGGCCTGTGAACACTGCATCACTGGTCAAGAAGGCACAGCAACGTCTGCACTTCCTGCGTAGGATGAGGAGAGCACACCTGCCCCCGCCCATCCTCACTACATTCTACAGAAGCACCATAGAGAGCATTCTAACCAGCTGCATCTCTGTGTGGTGTGGAGGCTGAAGTGCCTCTGACTGGAAGAATGTGAGGAGAGTGGTGAGGACAGCAGAGAAAATCATTGGGACTTCTCTTCCTTCCATTGCACCAAGGCGCTGCATGTCTCGAGCCAGAAACATCATTAGTGACCCCTCACACCCTCATTATGGACTGGTCTCCCCTCTGGCCTCTGGAAAGAGGTTCTGCAGCATTCGGTGCAGGACCGCCAGGTTCTGTAACAGCTTTTTCCCCCAGGTCACCAGACTGCTGAACTCCAAACCCAAACTCTAAACTTCTATTTATACTTGAACATTCCTAATTCCACAGGTCACATTATACTATTGCACTTTATAATATTTTTGCTGCTGTATAAATTAATTTAATACACTTCATATTTAATTCTGTGCTGAGCCAAATTGCAATGAAATTTCATTCGGTGTACACTTGTTGCATACTAAATGACAATAAAGGTTGTCTAAGTCTAAGTGGAAACCCAGATACCACACTTCCACCCACCCAGTTGCACACTTTTTTGGGTTAGCTGTGAGACTTGCACACCTCAGCAACTCTAGGATGGCCCTAAGGTGTTCAAGATGCCGCAGCCAATCATTACTATATATGATAATGTCATCAAGGTACATGGCCACATAGGCAGTGTGAGGGCAGAGGATCTTGTAGTAGATCTGGAGGATCCTCAGACAGAGCGTTTTGGTAAACTGGGATGTATGGATGCTGTCAGTCCCCCACTCGCTAGCTCACTCGAGTTTGTTGATGGTGTAGTGGCTGCTGCTTTATGTCCCGGGGCTCCCTCATGCCTGTGTTACCTTCTGGCTCTCCCCTTTTAGTTATGCTGTCATAGTTAGTTTTGCCGGAGTCCCTGCTTGTACTCAGTGCAATATGTATACTGTTCCTACTTATTCAGGTGACATTGGGCATACCTAACAACCTGTGTTTTCTCTCCCCCCCCCAAAATCAGTCCCTCTGAGTTACATGTCAATCCTGAGATCGAGATGCTGACCTCTTCTGCTCCTCAGACCTGCCTGATCCATCCTGATGCCCTATGTCTGGTTGGAGTCTCATCACATTACTCCTGTGGAGGACGGCCCCATATGGACAGTTGAAAGTCACACTTGGAGGACGCTCTGGACTCTTACAGTAATGCTTTTATGGCTGAGGACTACAGTTGACTTGCTAACTTTAGGACTGCAGTTGTCATGAACAGTTTTGCACTCAAGTTTCCACCAATGAAGAGTTATAACATCAACGAAACTGACTTCATGTTAAAACTGTTAATGTTATAGTCATGTTGTCTGTTGTTGCCCAAATGAGGATGGGTTCCCTTTTGAGTCTGGTTCCTCTCGAGGTTTCTTCCTCCTGTCGTCTGAGGGAGTTTTTCCTTGCCACCGTCACCACAGGCTTGCTCATTGGGGATAGATTAGGGATAAAATTAGTTATTAGGGATAAAATTAGTTATTAGTTATTAGTTATAATTTAAGTCATTCAAATTCTGTAAAGCTACTTGGTGACAATGTTTATTGTTAAAAGCGCAATACGTACAAATCAGTGGCGGCTGGTAGTCTTTCAAACAGGGGAGGCTGGTCGGTTACGATATTTCCAGATTTTAAAAGAAAAAAGAAAAAACACATCAATTTTGCCCATACTCTTGCCTCTGATCTGGCTGATTGTTGGCAGGGTCACAAACTGTGAAATAACAGGTTCTTTTGGCCCATTAGCCTACTGTCCAATATACATGATGGTGGTGTTGGGGGGGGGGGTATATTTTAACATTTTATATTTTAAAATTGTGGCATGTTGTTTAAAAATTGATCATTATTGAAAGCAGCTCTTTGTCAGGAACCTCAGCAGTAACAGCAGAGTGTTCTGGAATAGGCACAAGCACTGACCTTGGGGAGCCAAACATAGAGCTGGGTGCCACACATTTCATTCAATGACACTTTCCCTATATTTTACTTATTTTGACTGAGAAATGTTTTATTGACAATTTTGATAACCCTTCACTTTTAATCCAGGTCTGTAGTGTGAAATGTTCTCGGCTGTGTTTTTGTTTAAAAATGTTTTCCAAATTGTAGCTGTGTTTAATTCATATCCAGAAAAATATATATTCCAATATAATATACTCAGCATAAACATTTTAAATAGATTCTATAATTTTGGTCCATCCATGACATATTACTAAAGTAGCCTATTTACTGTTGTTGATGTGGGTCACTTGCTGTTAGCCAATTCACTTTCTCGTACCAGGAGAGCTGAAAGGAACGAGTATTATTCCCTACCTTTTTCACCAAGTCAGTTTGAGGCGTTGGTCTACCCTGCTCTTTAATTTTAATTTTTTCCTCGAAAGGAAGACTGGCAAATGGCTTCGCCAAAATTAAATCAGCAATGCTTGGCATCCATGCGCAGCTTTCTTGCTAGCTGACTAGCCCCCTCAAGTTCAAGTTCAGTCACTCAAATAAACGAAATTTCTGGAACTAAGATAGCAAACTTGACAACACTATATTTACACTTTATTTACAATGAAAATATATACAAACTAAAAAAGCTGGTAGAAACCGTATGTAATAAATGAAATCGAAATGTAAGCTGATCTCTTACAATACACCACAGCACTTGCGAATCCACATGGGACTGAACTGAAATTCACCGCTGCCTGTCTATATTTGAAACGAGCTGTCAATCAAAGAAAATATCCGGCCGCTTTCATCAATCACCAGTCTCCTCGCAGAAAGCTTTGCCATGTCCCTCCCACTGTGAGGCTCGGAGTGCGTGGGCGGGCATTTTCACAGTATTTGTCCAATAACCGTCTTGCATTTTGATATTGAAAAGCGCATAGCTCCCAAATGCCACTGAACTCCACTGAGCCTGGGAGTCCGTGGGACTCCGTGGGCGGGTGTTTTCGCAGTATTTGTCCAATAATCGTCTTGCATTTTGATATTGAAAAGCGCATCGCTCCCAAATGCCATTGAAGCCACTGAGGCTGGGCTGCATCGCGCTGTCACGAGGGGAAAAAACTCACGCACACATTAGGCGAACTGGGGAAAGTTATAACGGAATGATTTCGCACTGTAGTGGGTTGAGCACATATATTTCTATGATTCTGGATCTGAAATAGCAATGTTATAAGGTCGGCTATAACATAAGCCTAGCGCAATTCATCCTACACAATGTTTGTCATTTTTAGAAGAGGCTGAGCCTCCCTCGTTGTCTTAGAGCAATCGCCCGTGGTACAAATAAACTTGACTTGATCTTGTCCATGAGCTGCTGGAACATAGCGGGCAGCCCAAATAACCCAAAAGGGAGTGTGACAAATTAGTGTCATCCAACGTTGTGGAAAAGGTCATTTTCTCTCAGGATAAAGGAGTCAAGGGGATCTGCCAATATCCCTTCGTTATATCCAGTGTCAAATAAAAGCGAGCAGTGCCTAATTGATTGAGCAACTCTTCAATGCGAGGCATTGGATAGGCATCAAATTTAGACACCGTGTTGACTTTTATATAGTCCACACAGAACCAGACTGACCCGTCGGTCTTGGGAACCAGGACCACTGGGCTGCCCCAGTCACTGTAGGACTCCTCAATTATGCCCATTTCGAGCATGGCCTTGAGTTCATCCCGAACCACCTTTTTTTTGTGTTCGGGCAAGTGGTAAGGGTGGCTACACACCACCACCCTGGAGGCATCTCAGTTTGGTGTTCTATCAGGTGGGCGTGACCAGGAAGGGGCGAGAACATGTCAGAAAATTTCTTTTGCAACTTGGCCACTTGCATGAGTTCTGCCAGTGAGAGGTGGTCTCCACAAGGGACCGGAGTGGTTTGAGATGTTACTTTTTTACCTTCGGCCCCAGCTCCGCCTTCTCTGGGACTACCAATGACAACGCCATGAGGACCCCCTCATTCCAACATTTTAGATTAGATTAGATTAGATTAGATTCACTTTATTCATCCCACATCGGGGAAATTCACGTGTTACAGTAGCAAGAAAATGTCAAACAGATAACAAATAAAACTGAAATAAAAATTAGACAAATGAAGGATTAAATACAGAGGGCTATTTGCATTATCTAAAAGTACAGAAAAATTGCCTTATTGAGAGGCTCGGAAAAATTGCACATTACAGGTAGACTCTGTATATATACACACATATATACATAAATAATATTTATATCTCATCTCATTATCTCTAGCCACTTTATCCTGTTCTACAGGGTCGCAGGCAAGCTGGAGCCTATCCCAGCTGACTACGGGCGAAAGGCGGGGTTCACCCTGGACAAGTCGCCAGGTCATCACCGGGCTGACACATAGACACAGACAACCATTCACACTCACATTCACACCTACGGTCAATTTACAGTCACCACTTAACCTAACCTGCATGTCTTTGGACTGTGGGGGAAACCGGAGCACCCGGAGGAAACCCACGTGGACACGGGGAGAACATGCAAACTCCGCACAGAAAGGCCCTCGCCGGCCCCGGGGCTCGAACCCGGACCTTCTTGCTATGAGGCGACAGCGCTAACCACTACACCACCGTGCCGCCCATAAATATAAGTATGCAAAAAAAATAGTTTAGGGCCTATATTATTGCACATAATAATTGCATCGATGAGAGATGGCAGAGGTAGTAGTGGTGAAGTAGTGCAAATTAAACAACAAACAGGTTATTGGTGCTACATTACAAGTTGTGGATGTTATACAGTCTGACAGCAGTAGGTATGAATGACCTGCGGTATCTCTCCTTCTTACACCGTGGGTGTAGCAGTCTACTACTAAAAGAGCTGCTTAAAGCCCCCACAACCTCATGTAGGGGGTGAGAGGGGTTATCCATGATTGAGGTCAGCTTGGCTAACATCCTCCTCTCACCCACCACCTCAATGGAGTCCAGAGGACAGGTTGAGGTGGTAAATTTGCAATGCCCCACCCCTATCCATTTGCCTCACATCATAGTCAACGTCCCCGACTCACCGTGTGACCTCAAAGGGCCCTTGCAACTTGGCGATTAATTTGGCGCTTGATGTGGGCAATAATACAAGCACTTTGTCTCCCAGTGTGAACTCTCTAAGGCATGTGAGCCTGTCATACAGCCGGATTTGACATTCTTGTGCCTGCCGTTAATTCTCCTGGGTTAAGTGCTTGAGTGTGTGGAGTTTTGCACACAGGTCGAGAATGGAAGAGGGGCACCGCTTCTGGATATCGCATTGCATAGTCCACCAGAAGTAAAATAAAGTGATATCCCCATGCTGACCTATCTAATGGTCCGACAAGATCCATACCAATTCTCTCAAAAGGGGTCTTGATTAGAGGAAGAGGGCACAAAGGCACTTTTGGCGTGGCCACGGGATTTACTAATTGGCATTCACGGCTCGCTGCACACCACCAATGGACATCCCCAAGAATCCCTGGCCAAAAGAACTGGGCCATTATTCAGGCTAGTGTTTTATCCTGCCCTCAGTGTCTGGTCATAGGATTAAAGTGAGCCGCATGGAATACGAGTTCCCTACGGCTCTTTGGGATCAACAACTGGGTTATTTGTTCACCAGTTTGAGTGTCCTGCGTCACTCGGTACAATCTGTCCTTAATAATAACAAAATATGGGAAGACCGGTGTTGCACTTGGCTGGAGAGTTTGGCCATTGATTACTCTCACTTGGTCAAACACATGCCGCAGAGTCTCATCTCGCAACTGCTCTAACAGGAAACCCTCAAGGAAATCCCCAAGAGAGGGAGGAGCGGCAAGTTATGCCTCACTCCTCGTATCACCCTGACACAGTGCTGACGCTGATGGCTCTGTGACAGCTTCCCCAGTCAATGCCACACCAGGATCTTCCCATGACATATTTATGCAGGACCCACCTCTTACTATGTGTTCCATCAATTCTATAAACGCTGGCCAATCAGTCCCCAAAATTAGCGAGTGGGAGAGACGAGGATTAACCGCTGCCTTAATTCTATGCGTTTGGCCCCGGAATAGAATATTGACAGACACTCGAGAGTAATTATGAACACACCATGCACACACAACACCTTCACCACTTGTGCTCTCCCCAATGCTTCGCCTTGCACCAGGCTTTGGTGAATTGAGGTCTGATTACAACCGGAATCCACCAAAGTGTGACATGTATCTCCTTGAACACTTGCTGGTATGCAATACATTCTGGCCCAATCGGGGGCAGTTTCTGGCATGTCGGGGATCCAGATCACAGCTCCCACCTCCCTTGTGGAGCTTTGACTCTGGAGATGCTCCAACTCCCCGCTGTACCAGCACACCGGCCCAGGCTTTCCCTCTGCACCGGCATAATGGGTGTCACTTACCTGAGGAGGAGATGACACAGACACAGAAGAGGGAGATGGGAGGACATCACGGGTGCGATGGGCTGGCTGGGGAGGAGCTGGCCGCCACCTCCGCGGTGGGGGAGCGGGGTGGGGAAAAGAAAGAGAGGAGGAAAAAGGAGAGAGAAAGAAGAAGCAAGGAGAGGCGCCTTGTCTGCCTGCCATCAGAACCACCTCCAGATGTTCCTCTGCCAATTCGATGGCTCATTCTAGTGACACCGGGCAATGACACTGGACCCATTCTGCCATTCCTTCCAGAAGTTGAGAGATGAACTGTTCCAGTGCCACCAGATTGATCCTGTTGGTGTCGCGGTCTTCCACCCTCAGCCACCGCCGGCAGGCGTCCCGGAGTTGCTGGCCAAATGCGAACAGCCGGCCGACCTCCTTCAACGCCAGCATCCAGAAGCACTGGCGATGTTCTGGGGAGCGGCCGACATGCTGCAGGATGGCTTTCTTCAAGTTGGCATACATCAGTCGGCTGTCAGCAGGGAGCTGCTGCACTGCAAGCTGCACCTCGCCAGTCAGGAGTGGGAGGAGGTGCACTGTGCACTACTCAAGCGGCCACCCCCACATTTCGGCTGCTTGTTCAAGGAGGGTGAGGAATCATCCTGCAGTACCATCTTCATGAGGGTGCCTGCTGTGGTGACAGTCAAAGCCCTTGCCAATGCAAGCAGATGCCAGAATGCCTGGCAATCTTCCTGCTGAGCCAGCGTCAAGACTTCAAAGTGTTGCTCTTGCTCCGTCCGGAGGGTGATCAGTGCTTGATGCTGGTTCTGCTGGGCGGTAGCGAGGGCATGGATGAGCTCTTTAAATGGGGAGGACTCCATGTGGTGGTTCCCTTCTGTACTCCCAGGTTTTGGCACCACTGTAACAGATCCCTGATGTGGGTGGAGCACAGAAGCACGACAGGCAGTAGTTAATTTCACACACACTCTTTATTTGCCATATTTTTCTTTGCTTTTCAGCTTTAATCACTTGCTGCTGACACACAGTCACACATGTTCTGGTTGGGAGAGACCTCTTCTCTGCTCTCCCCCTCCTTTTATGCTCCACCATCCCTGCAACAAACACACACACACACAAACACACACACAAACCCACACATTAATTGACATCAAGTGTAATGACTTAGCCACTCACGTTCTCCGACCCACCCCCCATTCACAAACTGATGCTTGGCCACACCCCCACTGCCAGAATCACAAAGAAGGAGAAATCAGTGTTAATTATAAAATCTGCATAAATAAGCATTGAATGTCATTCACATCTACCATTCTCTATCAAAATAAAAAAGTAATAAAAGATTATTTCTAATCCCCTCTTTGTGCTCTGTAAGCCTTTGTATTTCTCAGTAGGGCCGACTAGTGTTTATATGAAAGAATATAAATTATTATTTTGATTAATATTCACAGCTTTCAAGGCGAACCTCGAAAAAACTGCCTGATCCACATCCAATAAACAATTCACATTAACTCAACTGAAATCGACACTCGCGTTTCTGACTTCTAGTTTTTTTAAATCTCATTCCAACCACTAAGATCTCAATATTTTTCATCAAAACAACTTCAGTTATATTCTCAATAGTTATTTATTTACAGGAATCAGTTTGATTTGTAAAAATAAGTAGGTAAAGCTATGAAAACTCACTTCAAAGTCTCCCGCGAATCAGAACATCAAAACTAGCAGAGGGAAAATTTTGCTGAATCCTTCATCAGAAACAGTGAGAGCGAGAGAACATCCCTATAAAAGTGATCTGATTGATATTGAGGAGTAATCCAGTGGGAAACCGATCAGGAGAGAGAGAGAGAGAGAGAGAGAGCCTGACCGCTTTCCTGTGACTCAAAAAGAAAATCACCGGCAGTTTCCCGACGTCCCGCGAGCAGAGTTTTTACTCTGTTGTACCGACTTCAACCTGCCGTTACTCCCAAAGTACTGAACAGATCTTAACCAGATACATTTCTTTGGAAAGCAGAGATTATAAGATTTTTAATGATCGTATTCACAAAAGAAAATATTCAAGAGTTAAGTAATGACAGATTTGGAAACTTAGATGAGCGTCTGCATGGACAATTTTCACACCACAGCCAGCGAGTGTCTGATACGCCTACTGAAGGGTTTTAGTTCTTGGTTGAGTCACTTCTGTTTTTCCTTTGGCCCATATCTTCATGTTTTCCTTTCCTCTTTCCTTATAAGATTATAAAAGACAAACTTATCTCAGTTTTAAAGCAAGTGTAACATAAAACTATTACACTTTCACCTCCAAAACGGTGCATTTTTGTAGGACAGACCCTCACACACTAAATTGTATTTTCCTCCATTAGGTAATGATGGTTTGCAAAGTCCTTAATCTGTTTAAAATCCCGTTAACCTCTCTGACTCACACAAAGCCGTGTGTGTGTGTTGTTATAGTAGCATCTTATTTATTTAAGAAGCAATTACCAAAAGGCCCCGAGGCCTGACGAATACTAAAACCCTTTATGATAGTTTGTGTTATAAAGTTCTGTTTATTTAAATTGTGTGTGTATGTATTATTGAACACACGCTGTGAGGTGTAAATCACCCCACAGTGTGTTTATGGTTATATGGCGGCCTACAATTTATTTCTGTGTTTCAGGATCACCAAAGCATTTTGTTTGCGGTTATACTCATTTTATTGCCATCAGCACTGATTATTATGATGATTGAAAGTTAATATTGAGCACAGGTGTGTTACAGCTGCACAAACAATGCTAGAAGAGCACACACACACGCACACTTTCTTTTTGAAGTCTGGACTAAAGTGTATGTGGGTTTGTGTGTGTGTGCAGGCATGTCTGGCATTGTTTGTGCAGCTGCAATGCAACTGAAAAGTAGAAAGGACATGTTCATCATCATAGGAATCATCATTTTTTTGCTTGGTTTGATCCCATTTTTCTTCCAAATTAGTTATAGCTAGTTTCCAGCCACTAGCTAGCTCTCCAAGCTGGAAGATGTCTAAAATACGGGGAAAATAAGTATTGAACGAGTCAACATTTTTCTCAGTAAATATATTTCTGATGGGGCTATTGACATGAAATTTTCACCAGATGTTGGTAACAACCCAAGTAATTCATACATACAAAGAAATCAAAACATATATGTGCATAAACTAAGTGTAATAAAGTGGAATGACTTAGGGAATAAGTATTGAAAACATGAAGGAAAGGAGGTGCAAAAAGGCATAGAAAGCCAAGAAACCAGCTGAAATTTTTTAGTATTTAGAAAGCAATCCTGCCCCCATCAGGGCAAATTAATATCAGCTGGTTTAGTCCAAACTGATGGCCTATAAAAAGGTTTCTCATTACCAAGGTGTCACACAAGAAGCATCTCAGGAAAAGCAAAGAGCTCTCTCAAGACCTTTGCAACCTTATTGTTGCACAACATACTGATGGCATTGGTTACAGATGTATTTCTAAACTTCTGAATGTTCCAGTGAGCACCACTGGGGCCATTACCTGGAAGTGGAAAGAACATCATTTCACCATAAACTGGCCATGACCAGGTGCTCCTTGCGAAATTTCTGACAGAGGAGTCAAAAGAATAATCAGAAGAGTTGTCCAAGAGCCAAGGACCATTCACGGAGAGCTTTAGAAAGACCTGGAATTAGCAGGTACAGTTGTTTCAGAGAACACAATAAGTAAGGTACTCAACCGCCATGGCCTCTATGCACACTCACTGCGCAAGACTCCATTGCTGAAGAAAAAGCATGTTGAAGCTTGTTTAAATTTTGCTGCACAACATTTGGACAAGCCTATGAAATACTGGGAGAATATAGTCTGGTCAGATGAGATCAAAATTGAACTCTTTGGATGTCATAGCACACACCGTGTTTGGAGGAGAAATAGCACTGCACATCACCCCAAAAACACCATACCACCAGTGACATTTGGAGGTGAGAACATCATGGTGTTGGGCTGTTTTTCAGCATATGGTACTGGCAGACTTCATATAATTGAAGGAAGGATGAATGGAGAAATACCGAGACATTCTCGATAAGAACCTGCTGTCATCTACCAGGATGTTGAAGATAAAATGAGGGTGGACATTTCAGCAAGACAGTGATCCCAAACACACAGCCAAGGAAACTCTCAACTGGTTTCAGAGAAAGAAAATAAAGTTGCTAGAACGGCCCAGTCAATCACTCGACTTGAATCCAATTGAAAAGGGTCTTCTACTAAGTATTAAATAAATTTCAGTAAGCATGTTCAGTACTTATTCCCTGTGTCATTCCACTTTATTATACTTAATTTATGGACATGTATGTTTTGATTTCTTTGTATATGTGAATTACTTGGGTTGTTACTGACAGCTGGTGAAAATTTCATATCAGTAGCCCCATCAGAATTATATTTACTGAGAAAAATGTTGACACATTCAATACTTATTTTCCCTGCTGTATGTTACCCTGGACACAGTATACTTTTTAAATTTAATTCTCACCTTTTATACTAGCCTGGCAAGCCAGACTAAACGTGAATATTTAGTCTGGCCTCGATCCGTAGACATTTCCGAAGGGGGTAGGAGGAACAAACCGCTGTCTTTCAAACTGTCTCTGTGCGTATAGGCCAACGCTCTGACCAATCAGCGCAGCAGTGACTGTTACGTAGTCAGAGCGACAGAAAGCAGTGGGGGAGACCTTGAAATAAATAATTTTTCAAAATGCGTATTAACTAATAAACAGGTTCTAGATATTAAGAAGTTTGGAGATAATGACCACAAGTTTGGAGTCTGTACCACATACACTCATTTTTTTTCCAAGTGTTTTCAAGGGTTTGCTTAAACTGTTTTTGAGAGTTTTTATTTAGTGGTGTTTGGTGAAATAATTTCCCTTAAATTTAAAATAACAGGAAAATAAGAAACAATCAAAAAGTAATGTTTCAAAGCTGTTTATTAATTCTTCGTACTGCACAAACTAGCCCCATCCTTTTGGCTACCAGCAGAGCCAGCTGGTAGATCAGACTTTTGCCATAGCCGGTCGGCAAAACAGCGAAAACGTCCTTCTTGAAAAGGAATGAGCGGAGAGCCTCTTCCTGCTCATGTTTCAACGAAAACTCCAAGTCTAATTCTTCTAAAACTGATTCCAAAGCGGAGTCAAACGCGCGCTGTTCACTAGCCGTAGCCATCTTTCCTGTTGTGCTTTCTCCAGCGTCGCGCAGCTTTGTCGTCACTCCTGCAAAAGCCCGCCCAAAGAATCCAAACAAAAACCTTGCGTTGTGATTGGCGGGCACGATTTGATGCCTGGGGTGTTTTTGTTTATATGGTGCGAGGCTAGACCCACTCGCTAGGCAAAAATATTTTTGGCCGCTAGGCGGGTGGGTCTAGTTTACTAGGCTACTTTTATACCATTTTTTTCTTTCTTTGGAAAAAGGAGTGTGGAATAACAAAGGTGTTTGGATTAATAGAAGTGTTTGGATTAATAGAAGTGTGTAGAGTAACAAATGTGTAGATTGATAGAAATGTGTGGAGTAACAGACGTGTTTAGATTAATAGAAGTACACTGAGTAACAGACATGTGGGTTAATAGACGTGTGTGGAGTCACAGACATGAATTGAGCACTTGCATGTGACGTCACAGCCGATCCAGATTGTGACAGACGCCATCGTGTCGGTCAAACGCCATATTCCGCCTTCTACTTCTACTTCTGGTTCTACTTCTGCTTTTACTTCTACCTTTTCTTCTGGAAAACCCTACTATATACAATTCTACTACAATGGCTGCGGCTACAAGCTCTCCCTACCTGTGCACGTTTTTTATGTTTTTTGTGTGTATTTTTGCGTGTTGTTCATCTGTACCGGACTTCAATATCCACTACAACCGTATGGACTTACTGGACATTGGTTTCCAGCAGAAAATGACGGTTTGTAGTGATTTCCATCGCATGCACAACATTCCGGACGAGGAAAAAAAAAAACATTCCGGACGAGATAGCGAGACCAGCGGGGTCTCCGTGGATTGTTATCGGAAGCAAAGCGAAGGAGGCGGCGCCGGGAGCAAAAGCGAGGCTGCAGGCAGAGCTGGCCTGTTGACTAAGCTCAGAAAACAGCCACTCAAATCTCCACTGCCAAGCCTCTACCTCTCCAACGCCAGGTAAACAAGACGGACGATTTGGAATTACCTTATTCTATTCTATAATCAGCTGGTCAGTGCTATACTCAATACTTAAGTGACTTACCCATCCAGTGAGGATTCTTGTTTACAAGATGCCACATCTGAGTCGCTGACAAATCATGAATTTCTGTAAAGATAACTGTCCAGAGATTTATAAGCACGCAGTGCTTCACCACTGAACAGCGAGGGAAAGTCAATGAGGTAATATACACATCCGGGTATTCCGCTGGCAGTTCAAAATCCGGTCGTGAAAACTCCGTCCGGTAAGCCATAAGGGTCACAAATCTGTAGATCGTTTATTTTAGACATATATCTAGTTATCTGTTCATTAGAAAAATGAGCCGTGTAGTCCGTCGGTTGAAATTGATCCATTCTGTACATGAGTGCAGCAGTATTCAGCGGTGTTTTTGACCGACAAGATGGCGGTTGTGTACTTTCCGGTCACGTGACTGTAAGATCTCTATAGAGTAGCAGAAGTACGTGGATGAACAGAAGTGTGTGGAGAAACTGACATGAATTAAATGAAGAAGAATCAGCTACATAAGCCAGTCACATCCAATTTTTTTAATAGTAAGCACTTTATCATGTGGGACTTGAATTCTTTTCTAGTATGAATGTATGAAACTCGTACTGCTCATAATTTTTAAACACCTTCTAAAAAGTACATATTATCAAAGTGAAATTGTGCAAACTATCAGGCAACCAGAAATGGCCAAAACATTTCCAAGAATGTGTCATATTTATCTCAGTTGTCAGGAATGCAGGCGACAGATGGATGTAAAAACACCAGAGAGTTTATTGAGGCAAGGCTGCCAGACAAATCCAAATCAATAAGCAAAGGCAGAGTCATTATCTTGATTTGGCCCTTTCCACTTGGCCATTGGATTGGGGATGGTAGCCAGAAGTTAGGCTCGCTGAAGCCCCCATTTTGTCCATGAACTTGGTCCAGACCCGTGACATGAACCGGGGGCCCCAATTGCTAACTATGTCTTTGGAGATGCCAAAGTAACAGAAGACATGGGAGAAGATTAACTCTGTTGTTTCTGGTACTGTGAGAAGACAGGGTAGAAGGATGAGCTGCAACGATTTAGAGAAGCAGTCAAAAATAACCATGATTACTGCATTGCTTTGAGACTTGGGAAGATCAGTGATGAAATCAATAGCAATGTGGGACCAGGGATGTTGTGGTGTGGGTAATGGCATGAATGGGGGAAGCCATGGCCTAATGATTAGAGAAGCAACTTTGGGACCAAAAGGTTGCAGGTTTGATTCCCTGGACCAGCAGGAATGGCTGAAGTGCTCTTGAGTAAGGCACCTAACCCCCAACTGTTCCCCAGGCTGTTCTGGGTATGTTGTATGTCACTCTGGATAAGAGCATTATAAGAACTGGATAAGAGCATCGCTCTGCATAAGAGTGTCTGCTAAATGCATGTAATGTAATGAACTTGCCTACTGGAAGTGCCCGGGGCACTTTAGCCTGTGCACACACTGAACAGGAGGAGATGTACTGCTTAATGTCTAAGTATGTTTGGCCACCTACTACTACTACTACTACCACCACTGTAATCCAAATAATCTCTGATGATTGGGGTCCCACTCCTCCCTTGCATGGCACTTCAAATATCTGGCCACTGTGTGGCTCGTGAAATTTAGTTCAGACAGCACTTTGGCTCTGGTGGATCCGCATGTGCCAGATTGCTCCGTCAGCCACTATATCACACCAGTTCTATCCAAACCCGAAAGCTTTGAGTTCTTCCTTGACACAGTCCTTCCACCTCTTTTTTTGGGCATCCTCTTGATCTTGTTCCCTTTGCATAAGAAACTGTTTAGGCATTCGAATATCCTCCATCCTACAAACATGACTGAGCTAGTGGAGCCTGTTGCTCCTGACAATCGTCTCGATAGTAATAGACTTGGTCTGCCTGAGCACCTCTGTGTTCATAATATGTTGTTACCATTTGATATTAAGCAAACATCACAAAGAACACTGGTAGAATACTTCTAGCAGGTGTAGCTCTTTAGCCAGTGTAGGCCAGGTTTCACTCCCGTAGAGTAATGTTGGTAGCACAATGGTGTTGTACACTGTCAGCTTGGTTGAAATAGGCAGACCATCCCTATTCCAACATCTTAAGTTGAGGGAGCAAAAAGTGAAGGCAACACAGCTGATCCTCTTCCTTATTTCTGGCATAAGCTCACCATCATGTGTAAGTTCTCCTCCAAGGTATGTGAAGCTGCATGCTCTTTTAAGTTGGAAATCATTGAGCAGGGTCAAAGCAGGATCTGAACATTAAATGTGCATGACCTCAGTTTTGGGCTTGCTGATATTTAGTCCCCATGCAGTACAAGAGATGTTCAGTGCTATTACTGCACTTTGAAGGGAGTCCTGGGTGGTGGTGCACAATGTCACATTGTCAACATATAGGAAGTCACTAAGCCTTGATGTTATTCGAGGCTTAGATTTGAGGTGGTATAGATTGAAGAGGTTGCCATCCATGTTGTGGTGTATGTCAACCCCAAAGCCTGCCACAGACTTGTGGGCATGATGGAGAACATATTAGAAGAACAGGATGAATAGGGTTGGTGCCAGGACACAGCCCTGCCTCAGACCAGTAGATATCTCAAATGGTTTGGTTTGTTCACCACTAATGGAGGCTCAGACATGCATGCAATTGTGAAAGCTTCAAATGATGCTTACAACTTTGGGTGGGATGCCAGCCTTAAGTAGGATATTCCACACAGTATTGTTGTCCCACACAGTAATATTCCACACAGTATTGTTGTCCCACACAGTAATATTCCACACAGTATTGTTATTTCACACAGTAATATTCCACACAGTATTGTTATTTCACACAGTAATATTCCACACAGTAATGTTTGTTTGGACACTAGTACTTGGTTTTCAGCAGCTGATATGTACGTTGGCTGCCTGGGTGTCCAATTGCAGGAGTAGTGTGTGCCCAAGTGATCAGCTCTCCTAGGAGTTATGGCGGGACATAGGTGAGGTTGATGGGGCAGTTATCAGGATTGTGAAAAGGTCAGGTCTGAGCAAGTTCTCTGTACATCTCCCAGGTTAGGGTGGTGATAAAGCAGGCTGGAGGCATAATGGGTTCTGGATCCTGGGCTGGAGCTGTGGATGGGTAGATACAGGATGGAGAATCAGCTTTAGTGTTTTTGGAGCCAGGCCTGTCAGCTATGGTGAACTGAAAATGTGTGAAGAACAGGGCCCAGTGGGCTTGATGAGGGTTTAGCATTTTTCCAGACTTGAGGTACTCCAGATTCTTGTGGTCAGTGTACAGTGGTGCTTGAAAGTTTGTGAACCCTTTAGAATTTTCTATATTTCTGCATAAATATGACCTAAAACATCATCAGATTTTCACACAAGTCCTAAAAGTAGATAAAGAGAACCCAGTTAAACAAATGAGACAAAATATTATACTTGGTCATTTATTTATTGAGGAAAATGATCCAATATTACATATCTGTGAGTGGCAAAAGTATGTGAACCTTTGCTTTCAGTATCTGGTGTGACCCCCTTGTGCAGCAATAACTGCAACTAAACATTTCCAGTAACTGTTGATCAGTCCTGCACACCGGCTTGGAGGAATTTTAGTCCATTCCTCCATACAGAACAGCTTCAACTCTGGGATGTTGGTGGGTTTCCTCACATGAACTGCTTGCTTCAGGTCCTTCCACAACATTTCCATTGGATTAAGGTCAGGACTTTGACTTGGCCATTCCAAAACATTCACTTTATTCTTCTTTAACCATTCTTTGGTAGAACGACTTGTGTGCTTAGGGTCGTTGTCTTGCTGCATGACCCACCTTCTCTTGAGATTCAGTTCATGGACAGACGTCCTGACATTTTCCTTTAGAATTCGCTGGTATAATTCAGAATTCATTGTTCCATTAATGATGGCAAGCCGTCCTGGCCCAGATGCAGCAAAACAGGCCCAAACCATGATACTACCACCACCATGTTTCACAGATGGGATAAGGTTCTTATGCTGGAATGCACTGTTTTCCTTTTTCCAAACATAATGCTTCTCATTTAAATCACAAAGTTCTATTTTGGTCTCATCTGTCCACAAAACATTTTTCCAATAGCCTTCTGGCTTGTCCACGTGATCTTTAGCAAACTGCAGATGAGCAGCAATGTTCTTTTGGAGAGCAGTGGCTTTCTCCTTGCAACCCTGCCATACACACCATTGTTGTTCAGTGTTCTCCTGATGGTGGACTCATGAACATTAAAATTAGCCAATGTGAGAAAGGCCTTCAGTGGCTTAGAAGTTACCCTGGGGTCCTTTGTGACCTCGCCGACTATTACACACCTTGCTCTTGCAGTGATCTTTGGGGAGGGTAACAATGGTCTTGAATTTCCTCTATTTGTACACAATCTGTCTGACTGTGGATTGGTGGAGTCCAAACTCTTTAGAGATGGTTTTGTAACCTTTTCCAGCCTGATGAGCATCAACAACGCTTTTTCTGAGGTCCTCAGAAATCTCCTTTGTTCGTGCCATGATACACTTCCACAAACATGTGTTGTGAAGATCAGACTTTGATAGATCCCTGTTCTTTAAATAAAACAGGGTGCCCACTCACACCCAGAGGTGGAAAAACTGGATTGACAAAGTAAAAGTCCTGCTTAGGTTTTCCTTCTGCCTGTGCTCTCAACACAGGTGATTTCACCAATTAGCTCATCAACCTGGCTTAGGGGATGTGGTAATTAGGATCAGCTGGTTCATTGAATTGGCTGGAGCAAAAATGTGGCAGGGTTTTTACTTTCTGCACCCGGGTTTTTCCACCTCTGCTCACACCTGATTGTCATCCCACTAATTGAAAATACCTGACTCTAATTTCATCTTCAAATTAACTGCTAATTCTAGAGGTTCACTTACTTTTGCCACTCCCAGATATGTATTATTGGATCATTTTCCTCAATAAATAAATGACCAAGTATAATGTTTTTGTCTCATTTGTTTAACTGGGTTCTCTTTATCTACTTTTAGGACTTGTGTGAAAATCTGATGATGTTTTAAGTCATATTTATGCAGAAATATAGAAAATTCTAAAGGGTTCACAAACTTTCAAGCACCACTGTAGATGGTACAAGGGTAGGATGCTCCTTCCAGCCAGTGTTGCCACCAGCACCAATTTTATGGCCAATAGCTCCCGGTTACCAATATCATAATTCTGTTCAGTGGGGGTGAGTTTCTTGGAGAACATGACCACAGAGTGTAACTTGGGCTCCTCACTGAAACATTGTAATAATAGAGCTCTGACTCCAGACTCAGGGGTCAGGGATCAGGGTTTTTGAGGATGGGATCAGACATGAAGGCTGTCTTGAGTTGTGTGAAGGCTTTTTCTGCCTCAAGGTTCCACTGGAGGTGCTTAGAACCTTTCTTGAGCAGGGCAGTGGGTGGGGCAGCGATTGAGCTGAAACCCCTGATGAATTGCCAGGAAAAATAGGTGAATCCCAGAATCTGTTGGAGCTCTTTGACAGTGGTGGGAGTCAGCCACATGGTAACTGTAGCAACTTTCTTATGATCCATCATTACTCCTTCTGTGTGTCATGATGAACCCTTCTCCAATGGACTCACCATTGATGGCCCTGATGCTTATGGGCTGTTGGAGAGTTTCCATGAGCACTTGGAGTTTCTGTGTGGTCTCACTGTCCATGACATTTCTCATGGCTCCAGAATCTATCAGGGTGGAGAGAACATGGACAGATTCTGAGAGCCGCTTTCAGGTGGTTGGCTAGTCGTCTAGGTAGCACTTTCTTGACATGCTTTTCATGGATTTCTTGGTCAGAAGGATAGATGAGAATATCATCAGTATATGTAATCACAAACTTGCCGAGCAGGTCCATCAGTACATCATTTATGAGGCACTGGAAGATGCTTGGTGCGCAAGATAGCCCATATGTCAAGATGCTCTAGTTGTAGTCGCCAGAGGTGGTGCTAAACACTCTTCCACTCATCACCCTCTAAGATGTGCACCAAATTGTACATGCTATGAAGGTCCAGTTTCGTAAATACCTTGGCTGGACAGCATTGTTCCAGGGCTGAGGGAACTAAAGGCAAGGGGTAGGGGTGTTACACAGTGATTTGATTAAGCCCTCTGTAGTCAATGCATGGACTAAGACCCCCCTACTTTCTTATCCATGAAGAAGAATCCAGCAGATGCAGGCAATGTAGAGGGGCAGATATACCCCTGTTGCAGAGCCTCCTGGTCATAGTCCTCCATAACCTTTTGCTCAGAGATGACAAGTGGGTAGATTCAGCAGCAGGGAAGCATGGTGCCAGGAAGGAGGTCTATGGCAGTCATAGGGATGATGAGGAGGGAGCCCATGTTACCCTTACTGAAGATCTCCATGTGGACCTGGTAACATTCAGGGATGTGAGCAGTGGTGGTGACTTCAGGGTTCTCCACTGTGGTGGATGCAACTGTGAGCTTAGGGAGACAGAGACAATTTTGTATACAAGACATGGGCCACTGCAGAATCTCTCTGTCCTGCCAGAAAATCTGAGGATCGTGTTGTTGTAACCACAAGAATCCCAAAATGATGGCCTGGTTCTTGGTTTTGGTGGTCAGAAATTAGACTGTCTCAAAGTGCAAGGCACTGTCTTGTAGTGTGAGGGGGTTGGTGGGTGTTGTGATGAACCACTCACCCATGGGCCCACCATCAATGGCCCTGATGCTTAAGGGCTGGTGGAGTGTTTGCATGGGCACTTGGAGTCTCCACGCAGTCTCACTGTCCATGAAGTTTCCCGTGGCTCCAGAATCTATCAGGGTGGAGAGAACAAGGACTGATTTTGAGAGCCTCATCTGCACATCAAGCTTAAATGACTTAAATGAGAAATAATTAGATGGACTCACTGACAGCCAGCTCACAGTGTTTGGAGCTCTCTCAGCCATGGTAGAAGCCCTTGATCCTCTTGAACAAGAAGGGCAGCATGAAACACAATGTGTGGAGTCCCCATAATAGAAGCAAGGCCCCTCTCTTTGCCTTTGCTTGCATTCAGAGTGAGCCATTCTGGTGCAGGAGATGCTCTGGGACCTCTGTGACAGGTGGGTGAGACATGGGGTTTTGCAGTGCTGGTCGATTTCTGAGCAAATTGTTGAGTCAGTTGGACATGTCAATAAAGGAGTCTAAGGAGGCTTGTTCATCCCAACAGTTCAGTGAGAACTTTAGGGTTGAGACCTTGATGAAATGCCACCTTGTGAGCCATCTCATTCCATCCACTTCCAGCTGCGAGAGTGCAAAATTCCAGTGCATACTCCATAACTTGTCTCTTCCCCTGCTTGACTGCAAGCAAGTATTCACCAACCTCCACTCCTGGGCTGTGGTTGGATACTTGGTGAAATAGTTCAACAAAGTGCTTGTAGGAGGTTGTCGGCTTGCTACCCTTCTTCCACATGGCAGTCGCCCACTTGAGTGCTTTTCCGGTGAGAAAATTGATAAACTGGGCTGTTTTCTGCTGGTCAGTGGTCCCTGTTTGGGCAGTGAAAATCAGAGAACATTGGAGCAGAAATCCCTTGCACTCACATACTTCTCCTGAGAACTTTTCAGGATGGGGATAAGCATGCTTAAGCTTATAACCAGCGCAAGGTGCACTAGAAGTGCCTACAAAACAGCGGTGGTAAGTTGGGTAATGTGGGCATCCATTTCACCTTGATGTTGCTGTTGTTCTCCTAGGAGATGCCACTGTGCAGACAAGGAAGCATGCCTGCTCTCCTCTGTTACATCCATGATAATGGTAACCTGTCAGGAATGCAAGCGACAGACAGATGTAAAAACAGCAGCAAGTTTATTGAGGCAAGGCTGTCAGACAAATCCAAATCGATAATGGAAGACAGAGTCAACAAACAGGCAATGGTCAGGCGAGGAACAAACAGGATATCAGAAGTAGAGACAAAGAGCAAAAACCAAAATACAAACTAGGTCAATAACCAGAATATCAGCATGAACAATAAAGGCTTGGTAAAGTCAGGCAAGGGAACACGGAGCATTTACTTCACAAAAATAATGTGAACTGAGTCCTTTTATAACAAACAGTAATGAGGTTGTGATCAGGAATAGGTGTGTGTGATAATCAGTACTCTGGAGACTGAGAGCGGTGAGGTGCAGGATGGTTGTTGTAGCCCGTGGGGGTCATATTTGAAGGCTGCTGCGAACTCTGGGAAGTAGAGTCTTGAGTACGAGCAGGTGCAGACATGACATCAGTCTCTCACTTACTATTATGTGCAATTACACCTCACCTCAGGACTTCCTTTATTTAAACTCTTTTAAATAAGTCACATGTGTGTAATATACGTTTGGGAGCTGTGTGTGTGGACAAGATGGAATTATGTCAGATCAGAGCTTGTGTGTGTGTGGTGGCAAAGAAAGAGTGAAAGTTTGTTTTATCACACCATGTTGTAATATCACTGCTGCTACTGGTTTATAATGGCTTTATGCCAGATGTTAGGAGTTCTTCTATACGATTTAATCTTATTTTTTTCCTTTTTCATTTATTTCTGATGTTTTATCAGATCATTTATAAATAATTTTGTATATTTTTCATTTTGCCATAGCACCATTTTTTTCTACATGAATGAAGAATGTGCCGACATTAGAAGGTTATTTTTAAAGTAGCACATGTGAGCAGGAGTGCTGAAAGATGGTAAACTCATTGATGTGAAGCGCAGCGGCATTTAGCCAAACAACAACTCGACTGTCCTGAGAACATCGTTGAATGTCAAGGTCGTAAAGATACAGCGATCTGGAAAATGTGCCGGTGTAACTCTCAAGGTCCTTTCCTCCCACGCTACTTCTGCTGTGATGTATGAGTACTATTTGATCAACCTACTGCAAACATGATCATGTAGCATGTACTGATTAGCATTAAAAAGTGGTTTTAGGAAATTTAGCCAAAGAGTTTTAACCCAGGAACTTAACTCAGCTAGTCCAGTAACTTGCACCTCAAAACTTTAGCCCAGGAAATTCAGAACAGGAACTATAAATCTATTTGGCATGGCCACTCTGACTTCCATCAGAGTTTCTAGGGACAATCACAGTAGTGGTTTCCTGTTGCCTTCTACTGGATTATTAGAGGTTTTCTCCTCTCAATCATTCACACCGATGGGCAATTTAGAGTAGCCAGTTAATCTAACTGCATGTCTTTGGACTGTGGAAAGTCCAAAGACCTGGAGGAAACCCATGTGAAAACAAACAAATTCCACACAGAAAGGCACCAGTTGGCCACTGGACTTGAAGCCAGAACCTTTTTGCCATGAGGCAACAGTGCTAAGCACTACACCACCATGCCATACTCAAAAACTACAGCTGAGGAATTTTTGCCAAGGAACTTAACCCCAGAACTTTCACCCAGGACCTTCAGTTGAGGAACTCTAGCCCATGTAATTTGCACCTCTGAACTTTAGCCCAGGAAATTTAAATCAGAGACTGTAGCTAAAAATGTTCAGCCAAGAAACTGAATCTCAAGGACTTTAGCTTAGGAACTTTTGATTAGAAACTACAGCTGAGGAATTTCAGTGAAGGCAATTAAACTCAAGAACTTTATGCCAGGACCTTTATTTGAGGAACTTTAACCCAGTAATTTACACCTTAGCCTTTTAGCCAAGGAACTATCAGGTGATACAATTGAAAAATATCAACTATGTAACTTTAATCCAGGAACTTTAGATCAGGAACTATTCCTGAGGAATTTTAGCAAAGGAACGTAAGCCCCAGAATTTTAAACCAGAAATGTTAGATAAGGAACTATAGCTGAGAATTTTCAGTCAAGGAACTTAAGCCCAAGAACTTTTGGCCAGGACCCTTAGTTGAGCAGGGACCCAATCCTCATCTGGGTGATAACAAATAGCAGATACTACTAGTTTATCTCAGATCCTGGTTTCAGTCATAAAAACCTGCCATCCTTTCTGCCCAAGGAAGACGTTTGGTAGCATAACAGTCCCATAAGCTGTTCCATTACTATTATGCTCTTCAGTGTTCCATTAACGTACAGTTGATGTGAAAATATCAGGTGTAATAATCATAGCAGATGCTAGTACTGATGCATCATGGCAGCTCTTTTCCAGATCATGTAGAACAGTTCATATTACCAGGACATTACACTGTTATTTTTGAGGGTCACTGGTCATTAAGTTACTATGGGACTCTCGAGGAAGAAGAACTATAATTACATTTCCACACACATACTGATGCTTTAACATGCTGGTATTGTGTGCTTCCAGCCATGTTTATATCAGAATGTTAAATTCGTCCATAAAATATCTGAGAATTCTCAATGTCAAGGATCTACAGGAGAGTTCTAAGGTCCTTAGGGTGACTGTAGGAACTTCAGTGTGGTCTGTGGATCCTCAAATTGGCTCCAGGATCCTCAGTGCAGTTCTCGGACACTTGGTGCTGTTTTAGGATCCTCAGTGCAGTTCTAGGATCCTCAGTGTAGCTCTAGGATCCCCAGCATAGTTTCTGGATCCTCAATGTTGTTCTAGGATCCCCCGTGCAGTTCTAAGACATTCAGTGTAGTTTTATGATCCTCAGTGCAGTTCTAGGATCCTCACTGCTGAGTGCTGGGATCTTTGGTGCAGTTTAAGAAATTTTATGCAGTTCTAGGCTCCTCAGTGTAGTTCTAGGATCCCCAGTGTGGTTTCTGGATCCTCAATGCAGTTCTAGGACACTCAGTGTAGTTTTATCATCCTCAATACAGTTCTAGGATCCTTGGTGCAGTTCTAGGATCCTCGGTATAGTTCTAGAATCCCCAGTGTGGTTTCTGGATCCTCAGTGCAATTCTAGGATCTTCTGTGCAGTTCTCAGACACTCATTGTCATCCTTGGAACCTCGATGCAGTTCTATGCCTCTCAGTGCAGTTCTAGAGTCATCAAAGCAGCTCTAGGACCATCCATGCCGTTCTAGGATTCTTAGTGCAGTGCTAGGATTTTCAGTGGGGTCCTTGGATCCTCAGGACTGCTAGGTTGAGGTTTTGGATCCTCCATGCAGTTCTAGGTTCCTCAGTGCAGGTCTTGGAATTTTAGTGTGATCTCAGGGTTTTCAGTGCAGTTCTACCGGTAGGTTCCTGTTTGCAATTATAAGATTCCCAAGATGGTTCTAGAGTATTCAGTGTGGTTCGAAGATTGCTTTTGCAGTTTTAGGATCCTCAGAGTGACTCTAGAATCCTTACAATGGTTTTAGGATCCCTAGGATGGCACTCAGGGTGGTTCTAAGATCCTCAGAGGAGTTACAGAATCCTCGATGTGGTTTTAGGATAACTAGGATCCTCTGTGTGGTTCTGCAATCCACACTGTGGTGTTAGGATTCCTAGGATGGTTCTCCGAAAAGGTACTCTGTCTTGATACAGCGGAGGTGCGGAGGACTCTGAGGAGAGTCAACACATGAAAGGCCCCGGGCCCCGATAACATTCCTGGTCGGGTGCTCAGGGAATGTACAGACCAGCTGGCTCATGTTCTAATGGACATCTTCAACACCTCACTGGATCAAGCCAAAGTCCCATCATGTTTCAAGACTGCCACCATCATCCCAGTGCCAAAAAAAAAACTCATATCACATCACTCAATGACTACCGGCCTGTCGCACTCACTCCCATTATGATGAAGTGCTTTGAGAGGCTGGTAAAGGAGTATATCACCTCCAGGCTCCCTCCCACATTTGACCCCTTCCAGTTTGCCTACCAGCCAAAATGCTCCACTGAAGACGCCATTTCCTCCGCTCTTCACCTGAGCCTTGCACACCTGGAGGAGAACACTACTCATGTGTGGATGCTGTTCCTGGACTTCAGTTCAGTGTTCAATACCATCATTCCACAGCATCTGGTGAACAAACTGGGTCCCCTGGGCTTCAGCACCCCCCTACACAACTGGCTGCTGGACTTCCTCACTGAAAGACCACAGTCAGTGCAGGTCAGACAGAACACCTTTAGTGTAATCACCCTCAGTACAGGCTCCCCTCAGGGCTGTGTCCTGAGTCCTCTGCTGTTCACTCTGATGACACACAACTGTGTCCCCAGGGCTACTAGCAACCACATTGTGAAGTCTGCGGATGACACAACAGTGGTGGGCCTCATCAGGGACAATAATGACCTGGCCTATAGAGAGGAGGTGGAGCAGCTGGTGGGCTGGTGCAGGGAAAACAACCTGATCCTAAACGTGGACAAAACTAAAGAGATCATTGTTGGCTTCAGGAAAAAACAACCCAGCCATGCTCCACTTCTCCTCAACAACACGGCCATGGAGGTGATCAGTAGCACCAAGTTCCTGGGAGTGCACATCACAGACAACTTCACCTGGTCTGTGAATACCACGTCACTGGTCAAGAAGGCACAGAAATGTCTGCACTTCCTGTGTAGAATGAGGAGAGCCTACCTGCCCTCACCCATCCTCACTACATTCTACAGAAGCACCATAGAGAGCATTCTGACCAGCTGCATCTCTGTGTGGTATGGAGACTGCAGTGCCTCTGACTGGAAGACTGTGAGGAGAGCGGTAAGGACAACGGAGAAACTCATTGGGACTTCTCTTCCCTCCATTCAGGACATCGCACCAAGGTGTTGCATGTCTCGAGCCAGAAACATCATCAGTGACCCCTCACACCTTCACTATAGACTGTTCTCCCCTCTGGCCTCTGGAAAGAGGTTCCACAGCATTCGGTGCAGGACCACCAGGTTCTGTAACAGCTTTTTCCCTCAGGTCACCAGACTGCTGAACTCCAAACCCAAACTCTAAACTTCTATTTATACTTGAACATTCCTAATTCCACAGGTCACTTTATAATATTGCACTTTATAATATTTTTGCTGCTGCAATAATTTACTTTAATACACTTCATATTTAATTCTGTGCTGAGCCAAATTGCAAAGAAATTTTGTTCGGTGTACACGTATTGCACATTGAATAAGTCTAAGTCAAATGGTTCCTGGATCCTCAGTGTGGGTCTACGATTTGATTTCATTGGTTACCTGACTGAGCAAATCAGGATCTACTCAGAGATAACCAAATATTTGTGTAGATATTGTAGTGTTGATTACAGAGGATTTTAGCAGTTTTATAATGAGAAAACCAAAAAGCTAACATTCCCATAACCTTCTCATGGTGCTGAGCTCATTTCTGTCAGTTGTCACAATCAGAAATGTCTCACTGTGTTTATTTTTTCAGATTAAGAGGTTAAGATATTTCAGTAACACTGATGTCATGCCGAGTGAGGCTGATTACACATCAGGGACAATTGAATCACAGCACTAATTCTAAACTCTGTCCACCATCCTCCATCTGCTTTCAGAGTTAGACGACTCGATGATCTTAGCAGCCGACTGTCCAGGAAATCTTCAATTGGTCTCATCTGCTTTTCCACTGAACTGTGTGAGAAAAGATTATTCTAATGATTCTATACAAAATCATCCAAACACAAAAACATGGAATTGCTTACATTTATTATGATTGATTGACTTTGCATTATCATTTTATATCATTTTTATTGGATAAAAGATAAAATATAACCTACTATTGTTGTTACTGTTTTACAAATAATAACAATGTTTAGTTTCTCTTGTTTTTGAATGAACCATGTGAGAAACTTCATTTTTCCCATTTTTTTTCCTAAAATAACAAGCAACAAGATTTCCTACAGATTTCAGTGATTAGTCGACGGCAGTCATACGCATTCTTATATTTACTCCAGTAAATGGAATTAAATTGTATTATTATTTTATATTTACACCATTCTTAAATAAAATATGTGATGTAACAACCATTACATAATAAATTGATTATATAGAAAGTGTGGTGGACACTTTTGCATAATTGCCTGGGAAAAGTACATCAGCGTATTAGGGAGGGCCATTGCAGGTTAAAAAGATGGAGCTGGGGTAATATTCTGGGGTGAAAAACTCAGAAATTCAAAGATTAAAAAGTCAGAAATTCTAAAATTAAGAGGTCACAAATATGCAAAGAGGTGAGTTGTTGTTTTTTTTCCCCCACAAAATTATGACTTTATTATCTTGGAGAATATTCAAAATAAATATAAGACTTTTATATATACAGTTCTGTGCAAAACAATGAGGCACATGTAAATAAATGCTGTCAACCAAAAACAGCTTAAAAATAATGAAATGGAATTTTCAACATTTAAAAAAATACTATAAACAGTAATCAGTGAGCCATAATAAATGAAACAAAATCAGTATTTGGTGTGAGACAACCCTTTGCTTTAAAAAAAAAATCTCCGTCTCAGGTCCGGTGAGTGCAGTTTTATGTGGAAATGATCTGTAGGTTTTCCTGAGCATCTTACAGAACCAGCCACAGTTCTTCTGGACACTTTGACTGTCACACTCACTTCTTCATTTTACACCAAAACCCAGCAGCCTTCATTATGCTTTCTTTTTTCATCTGAAAAGTGCTCTCTTATGGAATATGCTGATCAGATACAAACTTTTTTTTCAGCAAATGTAAAAATCGAATGTTTGGACTCTAAAATGTTTTTATACTGATGCGATAATGTAGAAGTCTCATCTCATCTCATCTCATCTCATTATCTCTAGCCGCTTTATCCTGTTCTACAGGGTCGCAGGCGAGCTGGAGCCTATCCCAGCTGACTACAGGCGAAAGGCGGGGTACACCCTGGACAAGTCGCCAGGTTAATGTAGAAGTCATAAAATAGAAATCTATAACAAAGTTTGTATGAAAAAATAGGGTACCTTAGACTTTTGCGCAGTAGTGTGTGTGTGTGTGTGTGTGTGTGTGTGTGTGTGTGTGTGTGTGTGTGTGTGTGTGAAAACTAGAGATGTTTTCTGAATGAAAATATATTTCTTTTTAACATGTATCTCAAGCTTTCATTTTAAATTCATCCAAAAGCAAAGATGAATGCATTCAAAGATATTTTATTTCAACTCCAGTTCTGGAGCAAGACAGACATTTTGACAGCCATTATCTGTGTACAAGCTGAATTGCCCAGACTGAAGTCTGTTTTGTGATGGCACGTAGCTTTCCAACAACATGATCAAATCCTGATGTTCAATGTGTGAGAAAGTGACGCTTACGTACCTCACAAAATTTTTATCTTTTGGCAGAGTTTTCTCCTCTCCATTTATTAAACATGACACAGCATGACCTTGGCAGGAATTTAGCCATGTCATGATTAAAAAGTAAATTCATGCATTTCCAAGTCATTTTGATGTATAATATATCTATGGCCAAAATCTGATTTTTCGTCCTCCGGGGCCGATGTAGCTGAGAAGTAAGGGAAGCTCATTGAAAATAAAGCACCACATCACTAAAAGCCTGAGCATGTAAAATAAATACAGAGCTGAATTAAAACACAAGAATCTCAGCCGTGTAACCACCATCATCTTTTTATACTTTTTTTTTTTAATCAGAGCGCAACATGTCTAAAGGACGGCAGATTTAATTTGGTTGCATCAGGATCATTTTTAATCGGAGCCAAAGTTTTCATTTCCCAAAAAGACTAGTTACTCATACAACAGGGAAACCGAATCAGATTTCATTTCTATCATAATACAGTTGTTTGTACAAATCCCAGGATTGCCACAGAGCCAATGTTTTTAACACATAACCTACACACTGAGTTCAGTCAGAACATTCAGGAAGACCAAAGGAAGGAAAACTGTGTTTTAACATGGTCTGTGACATCCATTACCTGTGAGCAGGCACAAACATGCCAGATATTCATATGAAGTCAAGCACACTTGATTTATAGATTGTTTTATATTTTTCCACTCTGCACACTTCCAGAGAAGGCTGGCTTCCAGAAGCTAAATCCATGATCACTTTTTAATGAAGTGAATGTTTGTCTTGAGGCAACAATCTGCAGGACAACATGTAATGCAAAATGAACTGCACCACAATGTTCCCAATCTTACTGTAAAATGGGCGAGGCAAATCCACTGTGTTAACTCTATGAATTGATAGTCTGGTACATGCAGTACTGATACTTATGGCTTGAATGATTTTAATTATGTGGCATAGCAGGTCGAGCAGCATAGCAGGTCTGGTAGAAAGGTTGCAGATAGTGGGCTGTCACATGTGCTCATTAGAATATCAGGCCCCACCCACCTGGACTATTTTCAGATGCATCTAATCAGTGAATTCAGCTGGTGCTTTATTACCTGTCTGTTTTTTCATTCAAACTTTCAAAAGTTAGTTGTTGTTGTTGTTGTTGTTGTTGTTTTTTTAATCACACTATACACTGTCGGAAATAGGGGTACAGTCGGAGTCCATTTCTGTCCCCTAAGGTACAATCGACACTAATGTACCCCCTAGAGCTCATTATTGGACCTCAAGGTAACTATATGTACCTTTTCAGGGCCAAAAAGGTACTTACATGTTCTAAAGGGTACAAATAAGTATCTTAGAGGGTACTGATCCAATGACAAGTGACAAGCTGTTGTACCCCTAAAGGTACAATATAATGTACTTTATTTTCTGAGAGTGTGTAATGAAAATCTCTATGATAGGAATGTGAGTTTCTTCAGTGTATAATTGTACAGGTTTTGTTTACTTTAATGCTTTTAAGAAATTATCAGCAAAAACAATATGATCAAATCCCTTGTTCAATAAATAATTTAATTTTTATTGCTATTGATAATATTCATAATATACAATTTTTCCACCACCCAATGTAATCTAACAGTAAGTTTTGGATGCTAAGTGACATAACGGACAAAGTGTAACCAGAGAGGATCGAGGCGGTGCAAGAGGTCTACAATGTCAGGCCCACTTATGATACCAGAACTGTTCCACTTTTGTTCCATCAAGATGAATTATGTCACTTAATCTTTGTATTTTCTAAGATTTTTGGTTTAGCATTGTCTACGGACAGAATAATGGCTTAAGCGTAACGTATTTGTGCATTAACACAGAATTCAGTTATGATGATGGGTCAGTATATGTCACATGCATGCATATGTCAGGTATTTTACAAACACTTGAATGAACAGATTTTAGAAACAAAACTATTTATTTTTATAAAAGATTCATTTAAAGCATCCAGCAATTCAGTAGGATATAATTTAGCCATGGCCGAATGGTTCGAGAAGCAGCTTTGGGACCAAAAGGTTGCTGGATCGATTCCCTGGACCAGCAGGAATGGCTGAAGTGCCCTTGAGCAAGGCACCAAACCTCCATCTGCCCCCCAGGCTGATCTGAGTGTGTTGTACGTCAATCTGGATAAGAGCATCTGTTTAAATACCTGTAATGTAAAATAATCTTCATTATGACAAGCAAATACTGTATGTTTTTGATTTAGGAAATAATTTTTTATCAATTTTAGCATGTTTTATGGGTTGTAGAAGAGGTCAAATATCATCATATATTATTTGTCAACTGGCACTCTGACACTTAGCCACACGCACTGAATATCTTCTGGCATTGAACCATGGTGGAACGATGTGAGCAGAAATTTCTAGCATTGAACTGCAGCGCTCTATTGTTGTTGCATTTCATTAGGAAACAGAAATATGATCTGTTTCAATATTCAAATCTTTCAATCATACTTTTGGCAGTAATGATGTTTCATTTAAAAAAAAAAAAGCTCTGCCAGAAATAGCGAAAAATTGACCAGAATTGGACTTTGAAAACACGATTATTTTCTGCCTTACCTCATGTCAGCTCTGCATGCAGTCTGTCATGGAGCAATATTCAGCAACCCGTTAATCTTAACATTCCTCCTTCCATGTGTAATACTTTGATTGCCAAGTTTATTAGGGTTCACTGCATTGTTGTTGTACAAGAACAATTACTTAGAATAGATCTATATCATACATATATGAAATATCACTTTATTAGGGACACCTGTACTGGCTAGAACACCTTGTTGATGAGAAAGATCACAGAAGAATGACCAGGCTGGTCTGAGTTGGCAGGTAGTACTAGTTATAGTAACTCAAACGAGACCGTCAATGACGGTGTAGCTCGCGCCGGCCCCGTCTAGTCCAGAAGGAACGATCTAAAGTGGGCCACCTTGCGCAATAAATGTTGCAAGCTATATACACTATATACAAGCTATACAGTGCCTTGAAAAAGTATTCATACCCCTTGAACTTTTTCACATTTTTCCACCTTACAATCACGAACTTAAAAGATTTTTATTGAGATTTTATGTGATAGACCAACACAGAGTAGCACATAATTGTGAAGTGAAACAAAAATGATCTTCAAAATTTTAAACAAATAAAAATCTGAAAAATGTGGTGTGCATTAGTATTCAGCCCCCCGCGTCAATACTTTGTAGAGCCACCTTTTGCTGCAATTACAGCTGCAAGTCTTTTGTGGTATGTCTCTACTAGCTTTGCACATCTAGACACTGAAATTTTTGCCCATTCTTCTTTGTAAAATAGCTCAAGCTCAGCCAGATTGGATGGAGAGCGTCTGTGAACAGCAATTTTCAAGTCTTGCCACAGATGCTCAATGGGATTTAGGTCTGGACTTTGACTGGGCCATTCTAACACATGAATATTCTTTGATCTAAACCATTCCATTGTAGCTCTGGCTGTATGTTTAGGGTCATTGTCTTGCTGGAAGGTGAATCTCCTTCCCAGTCTCAAGTCTTTTGCAGCCTCCAACAGGTTTTCTTCCAGGATTGCCCTGTATTTAGCTCCATCCATCTTCCCATCAACTCTGACCAGCTTCCCTGTCCCTGCTGAAGAAAAGCATCCCCATAGCATGATGCTGCCACCACCATGTTTCACAGTGGGGATGGTGTGTGCAGGGTGATGAGCAGTGTTAGTTTTCCGCCACACATAGCGCTTTGCATTTAGGCCAAAAAGTTCAACTTTGGTCTCATCTGACCAAAACACCTTCTTCCACATGTTTGCTGTGTCCCCTACATGGCTTCTTATGCCTGTCTTTCAACAATGGCTTTCTTCTTGCCACTCTTCCAAAAAGGCCAGATTTGTGGAGTGTACAACTTATAGTTGTCCTGTGCACAGATTCTCCCACCTGAGCTGTGGATTTCTGCAGCTCCTCCAGAGTGATCATGGGCCTCTTGGCTGCTTCTCTGACCAGTGCTCTCCTTGCTCGCTCTGTCAGTTTAGGTGGACGGCCATGTCTTGGTATGTTTGCCGTTGTGCCATACTTTTTCCATTTTTGAATGATGGATTGAACAGTGCTTCTTGAGATGTTCAGAGCTTGGGATATTTTTTTATAACCTAACCCTGCTTTAAACTTCTCCAGAACTTTATCCCTGACTTGTCTGGTGAGTTCTTTGGTCTTCATGATGCTGTTTGTTCTTCAGTGTTCTCTAACAAACCACTGAGGCCTTCACAGAACAAGTGTATTTATGCTGAGAGTAAATTACACACAGTAGGACTCTATTAACGAATTAAATGACTTCTGAAGGCAATTGTTTGCACTGGATTGTATTTAGAGGTATCAGACTACAGGGGGGCTGAATACTAATGCACACCACATTTTTCAGATTTTTATTTGTTTAAAATTTTGAAGACCATTTATCATTTTCGTTTCACTTCACAATTATGTGCTACTCTGTGTTGGTCTATCACATAAAATCTCAATAAAAAACTTTTAAGTTCGCGGTTGTAAGGTGGAAAAATGTGAAAAAGTTCAAGGGGTATGAATACTTTTTCAAGGCACTGTATATAGAAGCGATATCCACCCTAGGAATCCCGACCTGTTTACCAGAAAGAATCCAAAACGGTGAGAAATTGACCGAGAAGCAGCGATTTTTGTTGAACTGCTCATTAAGGCTTAATTAGTCCATAACTTCATTAATAACTGTAATGAAGCAAATCTGGGTAGAAGTTATATGCACCCTACAGTGGTGCTTGAAAGTTTGTGAACCCTTTAGAATTTTCTATATTTCTGCATAAATATGACCTAAAACAACATCAGATTTTCACACAAGTCCTAAAAGTAGATAAAGAGAACCCAGTTAAACAAATGTGACAAAAATATTATACTTGGTCATTTATTTATTTATTGAGGAAAATGATCCAATATTACATATCTGTGAGTGGCAAAAGTATGTGAACCTTTGCTTTCAGTATCTGGTGTGACCCCCTTGTGCAGCAATAACTGCAACTAAATGTTTGCGGTAACTGTTGATCAGTCCTGCACACCGACTTGGAGGAATTTTAGTCCATTCCTCCGTACAGAACAGCTTCAACTCTGGGATGTTGGTGGGTTTCCTCACATGAACTGCTCGCTTCAGGTCCTTCCACAACATTTCCATTGGATTAAGGTCAGGACTTTGACTTGGCCATTCCAAAACATTAACTTTATTCTTCTTTAACCATTCTTTGGTAGAACGACTTGTGTGCTTAGGGTCATTGTCTTGCTGCATGACCCACCTTCTCTTGACATTCAGTTCATGGACAGACGTCCTGACATTTTCCTTTAGAATTCATCTCATCTCATCTCATTATCTCAAGCCGCTTTATCCTTCTACAGGGTCGCAGGCAAGCTGGAGCCTATCCCAGCTGACTACGGGCGAAAGGCGGGGTACACCCTGGACAAGTCGCCAGGTCATCACAGGGCCGACACATAGACACAGACAACCATTCACACTCACATTCACACCTACGGTCAATTTAGAGTCACCAGTTAACCTAACCTGCATGTCTTTGGACTGTGGGGGAAACCGGAGTACCCGGAGGAAACCCACGCGGACACGGGGAGAACATGCAAACTCCACACAGAAAGGCCCTCGCCAGCCCCGGGGCTCGAACCCAGGACCTTCTTGCTGTGAGGCGACAGCGCTAACCACTACACCACCGTGCCGCCCTCCTTTAGAATTCACTGGTATAATTCAGAATTCATTGTTCCATCAGTGATGGCAAGCCGTCCTGGCCCAGATGCAGCAAAACAGGCCCAAACCATGATACTACCACCACCATGTTTCACAGATGGGATAAAGTTCTTATGCTGGAATGCACTGTTTTCCTTTCTCCAAACATAACGCTTCTCATTTAAACCAAAAAGTTCTATTTTGGTCTCATCTGTCCACAAAACATTTTTCCAATAGCCTTCTGGCTTGTCCACGTGATCTTTAGCAAAGTGCAGATGAGCAGCAATGTTCTTTTGGAGAGCAGTGGCTTTCTCCTTGCAACCCTGCCATGCACACCATTGTTGTTCAGTGTTCTCCTGATGGTGGACTCATGAACATTAAAATTAGCCAATGTGAGAGAGGCCTTCAGTGGCTTAGAAGTTACTCTGGGGTCCTTTGTGACCTCGCCGACTATTACACACCTTGCTCTTGCAGTGATCTTTGTTGGTCGACCACTCCTGGGGAGGGTAACAATGGTCTTGAATTTCCTCTATTTGTACACAATCTGTCTGACTGTGGATTGGTGGAGTCCAAACTCTTTAGAGATGGTTTTGTAACCTTTTCCAGCCTGATGAACATCAACAATGCTTTTTCTGAGGTCCTCAGAAATCTCCTTTGTTCGTGCCATGATACACTTCCACAAACATGTGTTGTGAAGATCAGACTTTGATAGATCCCTGTTCTTTAAATAAAACAGGGTGCCCACTCACACCTGATTGTCATCCCATTGATTGAAAATACCTGAATCTCTAATTTCATCTTCAAATTAACTGCTAATTCTAGAGGTTCACATACTTTTGCCACTCCCAGATATGTAATATTGGATCATTTTTCTCAATAAATAAATGACCAAGTATAATATTTTTGTCTCATTTGTTTAACTGGGCTCTCTTTATCTACTTTTAGGACTTGTGTGAAAATCTGATGATGTTTTAGGTCATATTTATGCAGAAATATAGAAAATTCTAAAGTGTTCACAAACTTTCAAGCACCACTGTAGGTTCCCCTACCTTCATGCCAGAAAGAATCAAAATCGGTGAAGAATTGAGAGAGAAGGAGCAATTTGTGTGGAAACTGCTTGTTAGGGATTAATTAATTACTCCATATCTTCATTATTAATTGCAATTATGCAAATGTGGGTAGAAGTCATATGCACCCCAGGCAGACCTACCTTCCCACCAAAAATAATAAAAATTGGTGAAGAATTGAGAGAGAAGAAGCTATTTTCGTGAAATGTGAACAATGCCAGATGG
Organism: Neoarius graeffei; assembly: GCF_027579695.1. Lineage (NCBI taxonomy): Eukaryota > Metazoa > Chordata > Actinopteri > Siluriformes > Ariidae > Neoarius > Neoarius graeffei. Next base: position 79,052,939 of record NC_083581.1, on the reverse strand, counting down.
ACGATGGACAATATAGGATGGCATAAACTCATCATCTGTCAGTAGGATGAGCGAATAATAATCACCCTTTACAATCATGGTGAGCAGAAAAGCATTTCAGCATGCACAAGACATCAAACCTCGAGATGGATGAGCTACAACAGCAGAAAACCACATCAGTTTCCACTCCTGTCAGCCAAGAGCAAGAATCTGAGGCTATCATGGGCACAGATTCACTAAAACTGTACAGTTGAAGTTTTTGTTGTTGTTTTGGGGTTTTTTTTCTTCTTCAAATCTCCAACTGCCCAGTTTGGGTGAGCCTCAGCCTGTTTGGGTATCTGTGATGGTTAAAGTCACAGAGAGATCACATTTTTTCTTCATTCTGATCTGACTCTTTTAACTCTGTTATAAAAAGACATAAAATCCACACAGATTTTTAATAATACGCATGATGCCTGCACTGAGTGATGTCACTTCCACTGGCAGGAAACTTCAGAAAGGCAGTGAGGTATGTTCTGTTTCTTCTCTCATTAATTTGTACAAAATGTTGAGGATTTTACACCAACAGGAGATTCATTATTTGTCAACTCTGTTATTGTGATATCAGAGTGAATATCTCACTCATTTTTTAAAAAACAATAATATGATTAAAATCCATAAAATCTGTGTGCTAGCTAGTTTGAGGTTTGCATATGGAGTTAAGACACAAAATGGTGGAAAGTGTCAATTCTGTTATCATCAAGTCTGTTAATGGACTGCCCAGTTTAACGATAACAGAGTTGATGACAGAGTCAACACTTGAAATGTACCCGCAGTTACAGAATGGGCCGTATAATAACACAATAAGCCATGAGAAGGCATGTATTATGGTGTTTTTATCATGATTAAGGGTAAACATTGGGAGCAGATTCTTCCGCCATGCCTGTTAATAGTATGCTATGGTTGCTAAGCAAAATAATACGCAAAGATTGGCATATCTCATGGCCACATTCATCATCATCATCATTAATCGGCTGTAGAGCAGGTGAACACAAAGTTTCTCCATTGTACGACAGCATCTTGGTCGAGTACATTGTCACTGTTTCCCAGCAGCCTCTGGATGTAAGGGAAATATAATAATCGTTGTTAGCTGGGTTTCCTCTTGCCATGCGATGGGAAGTAAAGGGTGTACCTCCTCCTTGGTTCTTCCTCTGGAATTTTTAAGTTGTGGGCCAGAAACCGTAGTTGTCTTGATTTTACACGATGTATGAGAGGCTCTGTGTTGGTCATCTCATATGGTGTTTCTGACATGGTCTTTAATAATATGGTCTTTAAGGGCACATTAATAAAGAGTTCAATAGTATGTACTTACTGACTGAGTGGGAGGGCCAAATATTTTCCTGTCTGGCCCAACCTAACTCGGTCAATAAGCGTTTTATAATATGACCTTGTTTAACTAACCTACACAGTGGAAAACAATGACCAATGATGTATCTTACTGTCATTGTTGTCAAGGTAGCACTGAATACTTCACGAAAAGGAAGATAAAGTGTCATGTTCATCGTCTAAGTTTCCTTTTTTCTTTGTTTGTATATAGAAACTACATCACAAGCTGTCGAGCTCCTTAGAGGGGGTGACTGTTACATCTCTTTCCTCCTTAAATTCAGCAAAACATCTTTTGAAAATGTTCATGTTATATTTAGTTGGGGTTTTTTTAAACAGTGTTTTCTTGTTGTTTAAACAAGTGAATTTCTTTGCTGGAAAGTACCTTTTTTTCATTTTCTTCGGCGATTTCAGCTTGTTAGGCCAGTTAGGTTCAATTGGGGAACCCTTGGCCAAATGGTTAGAGAAACAGCCTTAGGACCAAAAGGTTGCTGGTTTAATTCCCTTAACCAGCAGGATTGGCTCAAGTGCCCTTGAGCAAGGCACCTTACCCCCTAACTGCTCTGGTAAGTGTGGTGATGTACCTTGTGTCTGATTCACCAAAGAAAAACTGATGATGAGATTATCTGTTCAGGCAAGAATCCGACCATAATAAATAATAATAAAATAATCAATTAGGTCTGTGTCTGTTAAATCATCTGGATAATAAAATTCACTTTCTCTGTGCTCAGTTGTGTCGCTCCTTTTTCAAAGTAACAATTCCAAGCAAAATGAAAATATCGGAAGCGAAGGAAACGGATCCGGGGCCACATACGGCTTTTTCTGAGCTGGATTAAAAATCCGTATGTGCCCAGTCACGTGACTTTCCCCAACAGTTTTATTAAGAGTGCGCACGCACGGGTCCGTACGGGTCATATGATCAGATCCAGGATTGTACGATGGCTTAGAACACAGCTCAGCCAGTCATATTTTAGAACTGAAAAATTTTATGGGCCTTTTTTTTTTTTTTTTTTTGCTGATCCATATCAGCATTGAATAGAGCACAGTTCTACATCTACATCCAGATTTCTGTATAGCTGATTTCTAACAACGTTTAGTTTTTAGAATCAAGTATAATCAAGTATAATCAAGTATAATCATGTATAATTTCACTCGGTGAAGTGCTGTCTTAAGGCTGGGGTTCCTTGAATTATTTACAATAGTTCATTCAGTTCATTTCAGCTTTTTTTTTCCATCCCTTCACACTATGGCATCTCATTCATTCACCCACCCATCAAACATCTCTCTGTCTCTCCCTCTCTGCAATACTGACTGATTAGAAGGACCTGTTTCTCATTACCTAGAGTATAAATATCCGCTCCAAACTTGATCTGGTCGATTTCCTGTTGCTGTTGTTTCCTGACATTTTGTCTGATCTGATTATTGGTTCTGACTCAAGCTTGTTAGATTGTTTGCTATTCTATTTCTTCAATTCCTCAATTCTAACACTGGTCTTTGGGCAGTAGGAGCTGCTTAAGGTCAGTGGTTAAGGTTAAGATCTTAATGATTAGCAGATCGTGGGTTCAAATGGCAGGACTGCCAGAGAACTTCAACAGGGTGTTTGAGAAAGGCTCTTATTTCATTTCATGACCCTCTGATTGGTCATCCCTGTGCTTGGATTGGACTTGTAGCTTTGCGCGCGCGCGCGTGTGTGTGTGAACTTATTGTAAGCTGTTTATTAGATTTGCTTTGCTTTTTGGATTTTTTACAACACTCCCACTCAGCATTTTGTTAAATGTTGGATTTGATCTACATTAGACTGGGTTGGATGTTGATTAAAATGTCACTAGTCTGTTTGTGTTCAAGATCCGTTTCTGTTCCTGTTGTTTTCTGACTCATGGTACCCATTAAAAAGATGTAAGAAGATTTACTGATGTTGTTGAACTGTTGTTGCAAAGGGTACAGTTTCAACTCCCTGGCACACCACTAAAGTTTTTTGAAGATTATCCAGCACGTTCTGGCATTTTGTCAATCAGGAGATCATTTGCCAAGTTTTACGCTTTTTTTTTTTTTTTGGCGTTTGACATCATGTTTCACAACGCCAATTAAGGTTTGCTTAATGGCTCCAGAGGGCTGCAAATAATGGACAGAGTTTGACAAATCATTAGGCCTGGCGTCCGGGAAAAGAAGAGTCCATGCCTGGGCTATTCCGTTATGATTTTTTTTATTTGAGTATCTTTTTTTCATAGTTGCCTGGCAGATAAGTATGTCCAATAAACCCGACCTTCTATTGACACTCACAAAACAAGTTTTCATTTGCTGTGTACGTTTCTATCTAATGCACTTCATGGTGGTGTGATGCACCTTCATGCACTTTCACAACTTCAGAATCCTTTAAAACAAAAAAACAGGAAATTTTTAAATATGGAGTTATGAAATGTCATCATTATACATTAATACAAGATGTTCTAGATGAGAAAAATTAAGCTGGCTTTAGCTTAAAAAAAAAACATTTTAAAGTTGTAACATCAGTCCGTTGAGCCATTTCCGCGGGCGCGGCTGTACTGTATTAGTCAGATACATGGATGTATTTGGAGACAAAAACGAGGGCAGCGCTGTGTGACATAGGATTCTGCATGACAACACACTGTGGAAGTCTCTGGTTGGTAGAAGAGAGCAACTGGACTTGCTTGAAGATTCTTGAAAACGTTTCGCCTCTCATCCGAAAGGCTTCCTCAGTTCTGTCTGACTAATAGGGAGAATCCAGTATTTATCCTCTCATGGATCATCATAGAATCCGAATCAGAATGCTGATGTCTGCATTGTAGGTGGCTGATAAAAGATGTCATAGACACCCACCTCTGTTCAATGATGGTCGTTCCAGGTTGACAAAAATGAACGATCCTCTCTGGCTAAGATGTCTGCCAGTTTTCTGGACTGAGATTCTTCACAGATATGTTTCTACGCACTTTGGGATGAGTTCCCTTCGACTGGTGCGGGAGTATGAGAGGACTTCCAGAAAACTGGCAGACATCTTAGCCAGAGAGGATCGTTCATTTTTGTCAACCTGGAATGACCATCATTGAACAGAGGTAGGTGTCTATGACATCTATCAGCCACCTACAATGCAGCCATCAGCATTCTGATTCGGATTCTATGATGATCCATGAGAGGATAAATACTTGATACTCCCTATTAGTCAGACAGAACTGAGGAAGCCTTTCGGATGAGAGGCGAAACGTTTTCAAGAATCTTCAAGCAAGTCCAGTTGCTCTCTTCAACCAACCACAGATTACTATGTACCTGGATGACTGAGATTCTTCACAGATACACTGTGGAAGATAAGCAAGTATTTTTTTTAATAAACAGGCAATAAACTAGCCACTATGCTATTTTGATTCCTTTTCTAATACTCCACTGACATAATTTTTGTGGAGAAATGCAAACAAATTGACCAAGAAATTACACTAGACCATAATATTATACTGTAGTCTAGTTGTCCCAACAGAAGGACTCTCAGGAGTGCTCTGGACAGAGCGGGCTCCGAACTGACTCACGCACACCACGAATGACACACACCTGCATGGGATTAAGGCGCAATCAGCATGTCTATATAAAGACTCAGAATGCAGACATACTTTGCGTAGTATTGCGTTGTTGTGACACATTGCCGAGCCCTGTTTCCTGACTGATTTCCTGGCTTCTGATTCCTGTTTCCTGTTCCTCATTTTTGACCCTGCTTCTGTCTACGATATTGTGTATGTGCCTCGCTCGACCTTTTGCCTGTTTTACCGTTCACGATAAATGGCTGTTTGCATTTTTCATTATAATAAAGATCTTCTGCACTCACATCCACCTTCAACCGTCCCTGACAGAATACTTCGCCCCGTTGACACTAGTATAGCATGCACTTGGGGAAGCCATGACCTAATGGTTAGAGAAGCAGCTTTGGGACCAAAAGGTCACTGGTTCAATTCTCTGGACCAGCAGGAATAGATGAAGTGCCCTTGAGCAAGGCACCAAACCCCCAACTGCTCCCCAGGCTGCTCTGGGTATGTTGTACATCATTCTAGATAAGAGCATCTGCTAAATGCCGTGCCTTACACTTGTACACCTCTGCTGTGCTCGCAGAAAATGACATCACACATGATGGAGTTATGGCGGCATCCCTGACAAAAAAACAGTACCATCTATTTTCATCACTTTAGTGGTTATATTGTCAGGAACAAATTCAAAATGCAGCTTTTTTATAAAGGACAGGCATAAAGACAGACTTTTAACTCAGTTTGTTTATTTGTGAGATATTTCCTTTAAACCTGCTGCACTATACATGGGCCAAGGCATATGTGGGGTTTTTTGTTTGTTTGTTTGTTTGTTTGTTTGTTTGTTTGTTTGTTTGTTTTGTTGTTTTGCAGAATCAGGAACATGTCGGTATGTGGAAATGTTGCCAAACCTGAACATATATAGATATTGCAATGGTGTTAGTTCAATACCAAAGTTTTGGGTTCGGTACGGTACCTGAAATGGTAGAATGGTAATGGTACTGGTTCTGTACCAATGCAATAAACAAACAAACAAACAAATACAGTACATATTTATACAAATTATTAAATTAATAAACATCAAGTGTTACATTGTTTACTGCATTAAATGAGTGAAAACATTGACTTCCTGCTTCTGTCTGTCTGTAAGTGACAGGTGTAGAAAGAAGGGTTTATAAGTAGTGAATTTTACAAACACCTGACTGAGATTATCTCTATAGCCCTGTTATTATCATTAGGGCCCGAGCACCGGAGGTACAAGGCCATATTGTTTTCCTAAGGACTCTTATTCTTTTTTTTTCTTCAAGACTTGGCCATTTTTGAGGTGGTTCCCATGGGCAAAAACTCATGAAATTTGGTACACTCATCAGTCCTGGCCACCGCTACTCAGAGATAGAGGCAGGTTATAGGATATAATGGTTCTGATGATATCCACATGCCCAAAGTGACCCTCTGGTATAGCATCACCATCTGGGCCTGGACAGTAATGACTCCATTGTCTAAAAACTCATCACTGGTGGTGCACACATCACATACCCAGACTTTTGTCTTACATCTCAGGTGCGTGTGCATTGTGTGATGACTATGTGTGACGGGTCGCGGAACCGGAGGTGCTTGAGCCCTCCATCACCACTTGCAGCTATATTTTCATTCATGAGTTCACTAAGCAGTAGACTGCTAAGTAGGCTAAGGCTACATCTACATTAATATGTTTTAGTTTTAAAACAGCATTTTAAAATGAAAATGATCTCTGTCCAGACGAGCAATTTAGCTACGTATTAGAAATAATCTCCATCAATACGAACACGCCTGAAAACACATATCACATGACCATTCACATACCCTGGGCATGCATGTGCCAGTATAAACAGCTGATGCTCTTTGTTTTCTTCTGGAAAAGGGTCACATGATAGGAGCATGACGAATCAGGGAAGGATATGTCATGACTGATGAGACCCAGTCAGGAAGCGAATGTGGGTGTTTGCATCATCGTTTACAAACATCTCCGTTTTCACCCGTCTATATTTAAACGCAACCCTGGAGTTTTCAAACTTAAATGAGGCCAGCAGCATTTCCAAAAGTCTCCATTCTTGGGGCTTGAAAACTCTGGAGTAGTGTGGACGCCGGGTGAGAACGTAGCAAAAGTGATGCATTTTACAACCCCGATTCCAAAAAAGTTGGGACAAAGTACAAATTGTAAATAAAAACGGAATGCAATGATGTGGAAGTTTCAAAATTCCATATTTTATTCAGAATAGAACATAGATGACATATCAAATGTTTAAACTGAGAAAATGTATCATTTAAAGAGAAAAATTAGGTGATTTTAAATTTCATGACAACAACACATCTCAAAAAAGTTGGGACAAGACCATGTTTCCCACTGCGAGACATCCCCTTTTCTCTTTACAACAGCCTGTAAACGTCTGGGGACTGAGGAGACAAGTTGCTCAAGTTTAGGGATAGGAATGTTAACCCATTCTTGTCTAATGTAGGATTCTAGTTGCTCAACTGTCTTAGGTCTTTTTTGTCGTATCTTCCGTTTTATGATGCGCCAAATGTTTTCTATGGGTGAAAGATCTGGACTGCAGGCTGGCCAGTTCAGTACCCGGACCCTTCTTCTACGCAGCCATGATGCTGTAATTGATGCAGTATGTGGTTTGGCATTGTCATGTTGGAAAATGCAAGGTCTTCCCTGAAAGAGACGTCGTCTGGATGGGGGCATATGTTGCTCTAGAACCTGGATATACCTTTCAGCATTGATGGTGTCTTTCCAGATGTGTAAGCTGCCCATGCCACACGCACTAATGCAACCCCATACCATCAGAGATGCAGGCTTCTGAACTGAGCGCTGATAACAACTCGGGTCGTCCTTCTCCTCTTCAGTCCGAATGACACGGCGTCCCTGATTTCCATAAAAAACTTCAAATTTTGATTCGTCTGATCACAGAACAGTTTTCCACTTTGCCACAGTCCATTTTAAATGAGCCTTGGCCCAGAGAAGACGTCTGCGCTTCTGGATCATGTTTAGATACGGCTTCTTCTTTGAACTATAGAGTTTTAGCTGGCAACGGCGGATGGCACGGTGAATTGTTTTCACAGATAATGTTCTCTGGAAATATTCCTGAGCCCATTTTGTGATTTCCAATACAGAAGCATGCCTGTATGTGATGCAGTGCCGTCTAAGGGCCCGAAGATCACGGGCACCCAGTATGGTTTTCCGGCCTTGACCCTTACGCACAGAGATTCTTCCAGATTCTCTGAATCTTTTGATGATATTATGCACTGTAGATGATGATATGTTCAAACTCTTTGCAATTTTACACTGTCGAACTCCTTTCTGATATTGCTCCACTATTTGTCGGCGCAGAATTAGGGGGATTGGTGATCCTCTTCCCATCTTTACTTCTGAGAGCCGCTGCCACTCCAAGATGTTCTTTTTATACCCAGTCATGTTAATGACCTATTGCCAATTGACCTAATGAGTTGCAATTTGGTCCTCCAGCTGTTCCTTTTTTGTACCTTTAACTTTTCCAGCCTCTTATTGCCCCTGTCCCAACTTTTTTGAGATGTGTTGCTGTCATGAACTTTCAAATGAGCCAATATTTGGCATGAAATTTCAAAATGTCTCACTTTCGACATTTGATATGTTGTCTATGTTCTATTGTGAATACAATATCAGTTTTTGAGATTTGTAAATTATTGCATTCTGTTTTTATTTACAATTTGTACTTTGTCCCAACTTTTTTGGAATCAGGGTTGTAAAACTAGAACGTATTAACTTGGACGTAGTGTCAGAAGACAATTTGCAGGCTTTGCGCCATCATCACAGTGGCTGGCTGCTAGTTTGCCTCCTGTAACGTCAGGTCAGCTAAACTTTACAAGCGGACGAGTCTGTTAGCTCGATTCAGGAAGGGAAATATTGTGAATAAGCTGACCATGGACAAAGTTCAGTACCTATCATTTAAACAATTTTATTTTCAATGTATTTATGTGATCATCATGCACACCTTCCATTTCTGGAATTCTTTGTCCAGATTTGGATGTATGTACATCAAATGTTATCAGCTTAGACGTACAGTATTCTCTCCTCCAGACACACATGACTTGAGCCACAGTTTGCACAATGATGTGGTGCAATGCAGTAACGCAGTCACGCTAACTACTGAAATTTGCGAAATGATCGTACCATACTGTTTCAAATGTCAAATTTACCAGTAATGTTAACTGGAGCAACCCTATACTGCAAAGTTGCTTTATACAGTAACTCTTCTACTAGTGCAATACATACTTGCCAACTCGACCGACTCACGCGGTAATCTACCATTTTTGACAGGTGAATACCGCCTACTGATTTTAGTTCTAAAAACTACTGCATGACAAAAGAATCAGTGAACACTGTTGGATTCACTCTTCTGATCTCACTTCAACTGTTTTCAGCATGGGGGATACAAATATACAGCATCAAATAGTCATATTAAGCCGAGAACTGATGGAACGGCACGATAATGATGATGTTGAATCTAAATTGTATCGCCGCTCTATCACAACATTCCATAGGTTCTCATTATGGTTCTCGCCAACTGACATTGAGCTCACATGTTACAAATCACACCAGTATCTGTAAAAAGCAAACACACTCTGGTGATCACGAACGATGAAAACTCAGAAGAAAAAAAAGATTCGCTATGATGACAAGTTCAAGTCAACTTGGATGATTGTTGGATCATCCAGCATCAAAGCATCAAGGCAAGGTGAGAAGCATGGATTTTGTGAAGTATGTCAGTCTGATTTCCCTATCAGTTTTCTTCAAGTATGGAATATGGCACTCAGAATGCAGAAGAGTGCACCATTTTATACTGGTTCTTTTTCCAAATATTTCCAGGGGGGGCGGCACGGTGGTGTAGTGGTTAGCGCTGTCGCCTCACAATAAGAAGGTCCGGGTTTGAGCCCCGTGGCCGGCGAGGGCCTTTCTGTGTGGAGTTTGCATGTTCTCCCCGTGTCCGCGTGGGTTTCCTCCGGGTGCTCCGGTTTCCCCCACAGTCCAAAGACATGCAGGTTAGGTTAACTGGTGACTCTAAATTGAGCGTAGGTGTGAATGTGAGTGTGAATGGTTGTCTGTGTCTATGTGTCAGCCCTGTGATGACCTGGCGACTTGTCCAGGGTGTACCCCGCCTTTCGCCCGTAGTCAGCTGGGATAGGCTCCAGCTCGCCTGCGACCCTGTAGAACAGGATAAAGCGGCTACAGATAATGAGATGAGATGAGATTTCCAGGGGGGACATGGCCCCTGGACCCCCGTAGAAAGACATGACTACGTTTCATGATCTGATCTACTGCTTTTCATTCTCTGGGGGTTGGCAAGTATGCCAATATAGCATCTTGCAGGTAAACACACTGAGAATGAATAATGATCTGACATAAATAATATTTTACCTCTTATGCAAGGAGTTATACATTATACAACACCAAAATCTCATTGGTAAGATGTTTGCCAGTGACTTGAGGTTGCAAATTTTGTCAGATGAGGATAAAGACAATGACTACATAGTCATCCTCTCCCTGGGCACAATTTCATATACTCATATCTCATCTCATTTCATTATCTGTAGCCGCTTTATCCTTCTACAGTGTCGCAGGCGAGCTGGAGCCTATCCCAGCTGACTACAGGCGAAAGGCGGGGTACACCCTGGACAAGTCGCCAGGTCATCACAGGGCTGACACATAGACACAGACAACCATTCACACTCACATTCACACCTACGCTCAATTTAGAGTCACCAGTTAACCTAACCTGCATGTCTTTGGACTGTGGGGGAAACCGGAGCACCCGGAGGAAACCCACACGGACACGGGGAGAACATGCAAACTCCACACAGAAAGGCCCTCACCGGCCACGGGGCTCGAACCCGGACCTTCTTGCTGTGAGGTGACAGCGCTAACCACTACACCGCCATGCCACCCTCTAGCTTGCTATACTTTATTTAAATAATATTGTCTGGGGTTTTTTCGTGGTCTATCAGATATATCCTATTCAGCTAGCATGATACTGAACAAGTCGAAGACGAGTAGCTGAATGGGATATATCTGATAGACCACGAAAAAAGCCAGCCAATATTATAATAATAATAATTAGTAGTAGTAGTAGTAGTAGTAGTAGTAATATTATGCATTCCTTTCAGGTGTTCAATGCATCTTTGTCTTTCAAAATTCTCTCAAAATCTTCCGTATTTAAAGCAAATACGCAGAGCCATGGCCTCACTTTCATTTATAAATGCCTTGAGACCTCAAGAATGGCACAGGAATAGTTTTAAGCGTTAACAATAAATCTAATGTAGTCATTTTTATGATTAAAGTGATTTATATAGGTGGCGGTCTGAGTGAATGACCTTGACGTCCGTAACGTCACAGCAGGAAGTCTATCGGTCTCATCGCCATTTCTGTTATACTAAAACACAGAGCTGACTGCAACTCCGATCCTCCATTTTGAGCCAATTTATCACCATGCCACGTAGATGTGTTGCTGGCGGGTGCAGCAACATGACAGAAGGTGGATTTACGTTGCATTCATGGCCCAAGAATGTTCAAACTGCAAAGATTTGGATGCATTTTGCGAGAAGTTCACGGGCACATTGGGCGCCTACGAAGTGGTCTCTCCTCTGCTCTGCACATTTTACTGAAGACTCATACGAAACCTCTGATCTGTTGAGGAGTGCTGGCTATAAGCCCAGATTGAAAGAGGGTGCAGTACCAACAATTAAAGAAACAGAAAACTACAAGAAAAGGAAAGTATTTATTTATTTTATTTATTTATTTTTTTAAAGGAAAGTAAGTTCAGTTACACCAGCCCTCCCAGAGTGAGCTGAGAGTTGTTGCTAAAACCTGGGATGGAACGGGACGGGACATACCGCTCAGGCAGTGACCTCCCCACAGTTGTTGCTAAAACCAGTGACGTCCCGTTCCGTCCCGGGTTTTAGTAATTGCCTGAGCCCAGCAGTAATGGCGGAGTACACCGTATGAAGAAAAGTGAATGAGTGGCGCAGCCGCCTGATTTCTAAACTGGATATTGCTGCCATCTCGGCCTTACGTGGAAGAAGCGAATGAACGGAGAACTGAACAAACAACTGAAAGTCAGATTTTTTCAAAAACAGTTGGCCACAAGATCGGCATTCAAGAAGCGAGAACACAGACGGGTAAGCGCCGACTCTCATTTGGATAAAAAAACAACACGTTGTTTCCCTGCATTTAGATTAATCCATGTAACTTGTATTGTGTGTTTAAGTTAGCGGTATAAGATTATTTAATTTGCTTCAGAATGTGATTGTCTTAGTTCATCTGATTATTTAATGATCCTTTTACATTTTATCAGTGAAAATGCATGCATGTACATGTATGTTGCATAAGTTATAACACCCATCCTGTTTTAATGAGAGTCAACCCACAATCAATGAAGTCAAATCAGTCTTAGTTGAGCGAGTCGGTAACGCTATTTCTTACTTTCACCATAAATGTTTATTTATATGACTTTGGTCTATAGCTGTAAAAGGCCTCGGCCTTAAAACCGGTTCCTGCTGTGACGTCATGCACTCAGGGCTGGCTGGCTCAGCGGGGCGGCTCCAATGCCAACTTTGCGGTTGATTTTAACTCTCAAAAATATATATTTTTTATTCCCATTTATGCAGCATACAAGAGTCAAGGATGGAGATACTATCCACTCAGAATTTTTTTTTTTAAAATAAAGGTTTTGCATATCTCCTTTAACGACGCAAACCTGGCAGCCATGTTTGTTTACAAATTGTCACAGTCACTTGCTAGCAAGGAAGTTTTACATCTCCGACGTGTGATATCATGTTGTCTTGACAACCATGCAGTATCGTAAACCATATTCAACACTCATTCTCCATTGGGTAGAGTGACATAATACACATAAGATAAGCGATATGCTAACAATATTGCATGCTATCAAACCAAATGAATGAAACCTGCTAGAAGGAAATAGAACACATGTTTTTATTCCATCGAAAAAGTGTCCTGTATGGATAATAATACTTTATATTGGCTACCACGTAGTAGCTTAACCAGGCAACCAAAACATCAGACTTTACCTTAAACCATCAGCACAATGCGTCCAAATCTTCTCAAAATTATTCAGCGAGTCATTCAGCAAGTTCTATAGTGAAGTCATTCAGCAATTTCTTTATGCAGTTCCATAACATAAGTCAAGGCTTGCCTATTAGCTCCAGAATCCTACGAGTGATCTCAAAACAAACGTAAGGGCTTCTTTCATCTCGACTCTCTATACTACACCTGTCAGTTCTCGGCTTTCGGCTTCAGCAGTGCTCTAAAAGCATGTCCTGACTCTGTTGAATGGAAAGGCACAACATTGACAAGTTGTCAAATTTAATTCACATCCAGATAAAGCTTGGAGTATTGAATGGTTGTTGCAAAAGCTGCAGTTCACCTTTGACCACCTTATGAAGATCTGTATGAAAATCCCCGTGAGATTTTGTATGTATTTGGTAAGTTCTTTCATTCGGTCACTCAGCAAGTCATTCTGCAACTTCAAACATATTGTTATTCAGCAAATCCTATCATGCTGTGTTTCAAAGAGGAATCCATCACAAATCGTTCAAAGAGAACTCTCATTCTGTCATTCAGCATGTGTTTAGCTTATACAGTACATACATCAACAACATACATCAAAGTTTGCCTACAGGCTCCAAACTATTATGTGTGATCTCTAGCCAAATGTAAAAAGTTCCTTCTTCTGGTCTCTTTATATTACAACCATCAACTTTTGTCTTTTAGTCTTTTAACTTCAATAGTATTTATCAGATGGTGAATGAGCTGCAGGACATCTTGGATCGACTAGGTCTTAAAATGAACGGACATCAAAGTATCAGCTGAAAGTAAGTTCAATCATTATGTAGGGGGTAAACTCAACCTGAACCCATTAGTTAAAAGTAAACTAGTGTGGAAGAATTTAGGTTCATTGGCTACGGCTAACTCAGCTACCATAGAGCTGAGCAATGCCACGGTTCTCTTGATAATCTGCTGAAGAAAAGAGGAAGAGAAAAATAGCCTTGAACAAGATTACATAGCAAACATCAAGTCGACAAGTTATAAACTCTTGCTTCAAAGAATAATGGAATGATGGAAGGATACTGATACCGCAACAACAAGACCTGAATGACAACATGTTCACTGACTTGAGTTGTCTGAATGGAGAAACCTTTTTCCAGAATGTTCTATAGAGTTTTCTGACTTACTTGGATATTACAATTTTATGTCAACATGGAAGATTCGACATAACTTGTGATCATGGGCACTGAACAAATTACAAATAGCAAATTGCTCAAGTGACATATGTATCTGCCAAAAGGTAGCTCAGGGGGTTTGGTTTTGTGCTTGGAACAATAAAATTATGGTTTTAATAGAGCTACTGTTGGGCTTTTGAATAATCATCATAACTTGTGCATTGATAATAATAATAATAATTTCAACTTATATAGCACCTTTCTCACACCCAAGGTTGCTTTACAATTACAAAAAAAGTCCGCCAAAAGATAGCACGGTGGTGTAGTGGTTAGCGCTGTCGCCTCACAGCAAGAAGGTCCGGGTTCGAGCCCCATGGCCGGCGAGGGCCTTTCTGTGTGGAGTTTGCATGTTCTCCCCGTGTCCGCGTGGGTTTCCTCCGGGTGCTCCGGTTTCCCCCACAGTCCAAAGACATGCAGGTTAGGTTAACTGGTGACTCTAAATTGAGCGTAGGTGTGAATGTGAGTGTGAATGGTTGTCTGTGTCTATGTGTCAGCCCTGTGATGACCTGGCGACTTGTCCAGGGTGTACCCCGCCTTTCGCCCGTAGTCAGCTGGGATAGCGATCAGCGACCCTGTAGAACAGGATAAAGCGGCTACAGATAATGAGATGAGATGAGATGATTCCGCCAAAAGAGGGTCAGGATGTAATTACAGTGGTGTAGCTGCCCACAGTCCCACCAAAAAGCACACAAAGGTATGTCCCACACCGCCTGCACAGCCACCACAACGCCACCAGGCAGCAGCATTCGGAACACCACGCCATGGATCCACAAATCAAGCACAGAAACACTGCCACACTGAGCACTGGTATGTCCCAAACTGCACGCCCAGCCACCTCAACACTACCAGACAACATCACTCAGAACATCACACCAAGCACAGAAGCACCGCCACACTGAGCACTGGACAATCCCAATGTTAAAAAGAGCAATGAGCTCACTACAGTCCATAGCCAGGAGCACAGGCATCACCCATAGCGGACCAAGGCCTGAAGGGAACTGACACCCAAAACTGGGTTCGGAGCAACACCACAACTGGTGGACGAAACATTCAAACAAAGAATAAACATCAAACAATACATTCACAAAAAGAAAAACAAAGGGAAAAAAGAAGTAGAATTCTACCTTGAAGTCTCTTGTGATGAAACCCGCAAATGAATAAATATGGCTATCAGGAGCATCACTTATGAGGAGAGTGTACCAAATACACAAATTCTACCATTTCCAGAAGAGTGATTCTGACTATTTTTATCGTTGCTCATTATTATCCATCCATTATCCGTAGCCACTTATCCTGTGCAGGGTCATGGGCGAGCAAGCTGGAGCCTATCCCAGCTGATTACGGGCGAAAGGCGGGGTACACCCTGGACAAGTCGCCAGGTCATCACAGGGCTGACACACAGACACAGACAACCATTCACACTCACATTCACACCTACGCTCAATTTAGAGTCACCAGTTAACCTAACCTGCATGTCTTTGGACTGTGGGGGAAACCGGAGCACCCGGAGGAAACCCACGCGGACACGGGGAGAACATGCAAACTCCACACAGAAAGGCCCTCGCCGGCCACGGGGCTCGAACCTGGACCTTCTTGCTGTGAGGTGACAGCGCTAACCACTACACCACTGTGCCACCCTGCTCATTATGAGAATAGGCCCATATAAATTGGTACTTGTGTCCTTCTAGCCCCTGTATTTAGGTTCCATCAATGAAACATCTGCTCCTGACTTGGCAATCAACCAACATTCTTGGTGATCACTGCAAAGAAGCACTGCCTATAGTGAATTAGTTTTGGGATCCTTCAGTTGTCAAATAGGGATATTTATTGTATTTTTTAAATTATTATTTATGATTTGATTTGTTGTTTTGATCTCAAGCACATTAAGGAGGTAAGAAACTCATCCACTAATTACCTTTTGATGGGACACACCTGTTAATTGAAAAGTATTCCAGGTGACTCCCTCATGAAGCTGGTTAAGATAATGCCAATAGTGTGTAAAGCGTCATCAAGGTAAACGCTGGATACGCTGAAGAATCTAAAATATGAAACATTTTTTTTGGGGGGGGTTAACACTTTTTTGTTTACCACATAATTTCATATGTGTTCCATGTGCTGTTTCGTAGTTTGGATATCTTCAGTATTGTTCCACAATGGAGAAAATACAAAATACAGAAAAAAACAATGAATGAGTAGAGTAGGGGTGTACAAACTTTTGACTGGTACTATACACTCACTGGCCACTTTAATAGGAACTTGCTGTTGATTCTAAGATCCCTGTTCTTGGCTGCAGGAGTGGAACCCAATGTGTTCTTCTGCTGTTGCATGCTGAGATGCTTTTCTGCTCACCACGGTTGTAAAGAGTGATTATATGAGTTACTATATCCTTCCTGGCAAAAAAGCTCGAACCAATCTGTCCATTTCCCTCTGACCCTCTCTTATCAACAAGGCGTTTGTTTCCACCCACAGAACTGTTGCTCACTCACTCAGTGTTTTTTGTTTTCTGCACCATTCTGTGTAAACTCTAGAGACTGTTGTGTGTGAAAACCCCAGGAGATCAGCAGCTTCTGAAATACTCAAACCAGTCCATCTGGCTCAAACCAACACCCATACCACAGTGAGAGAAAGTCACACTGTGAGATCACAATGTTTCCCGTTCTGATGTTTGAACATTGTGAACATTAACTGAAGCTCTTGATTTGTATCTGTGGGATTTGATGCATCGTGCTGCTGGCAAGGGATCGGCTGATTACAGAACTGCAGAAAACAGCAGTTGGATGGGTGTTCCTAATAAAGTGGCTAGTGAGTGTATATTTCTGCAAATGCACACTGCAAAACATTTATTGTGAAATTTACATTAATGTACTGGCAGCAGAGTTGTCAGTAAAGTACTTTAAATTTACAGCAGATAACTAGCATATTTACTATAAATTACAAGAATATATTTACAGACAGGTCATTCTTTATAGTAATATACTGTATATTTTGCAAGTAAAATGCTTGTAAATATAATTATACCATGAAATAAAACATAATCCATGACATTTGCTTGTTTGGCCGATGCAGGATACAACAGAAGGTTCAGAGTCTTGCTCAAGGACTCATCCTTAACCACTGAGGCTCCAGAACATATAAACGTAAACTCAAGGTCAACACAAGGAGAACTTTTACCATTCTACCACTGCCAAAAACTTTAGATATCCCACTTTATTCTGTCCACATTCACTGGATATGAGCAATTGCGTGCTCTGACTGGCTACTCTACTACTAGGATATCAGCTCATATACTGTGAGTAGAGAAAAACAAAATGGCGGTTGCTGAACCAACCGAGGACGAAATAAAAACTCTACTCGAAAATAAAACCCCAAAAATACAAAAAAAGCAACAAAATATGGAATGAAAGTATTTGATGGTCAGAACTTATCTTTTTATTTTTCAAGAATTATTATTATTTGCTCCTGTCATTTCGCCGGTTTGTTTACATTCTAAGCAGAAATTATTTTGTTGCACGTTTTGTATAAAGTTTTTATTCATCAAATTTGCTAAAAATAAAAATACTCTGTTTCTCAAAATCCAGTGAATGTGGATAGAATAAAACAGTTATTCCACTCAATCTTGTTGTACTTATAGCTATTGGCTCATGTACAACTCGATTACATGGAATAACGGTTAATTATATTGCATTTTCTATTATTTTGCTGCAATTTGATACACGATGATATTTGCTTCATCATCACTATTTTCCTCAAAATTAAAAATTTGAAGAGCACACATTTTCACAAACTTTCATAAAATTACATCCTATATGAATGTAAATTGAAATAAAACTGAATTTATACCCGTATTAATTATTCTAATCACCCATATAATCGCTTGTTGGAGAGCTTGCTTGGTGGATTGGCTTCATCTCCAGGTTTCTTTTAATAGACTCAGCCAACAAATTGTTTTCCAATGTTTCACAACATTGCACAGATCAACATCTGCTTTTCAATTCAGAGTTGTGTATCCAGACAGGACCGAAGTTTTCAGCCCACCCTGGAGTTATTTTGGTATCAAGATATTTTGGGCTGAATGTTCTTGAGGTTGGAGAGAAAGAGATGGATCCAGACAGAATGAAAATCCCTGAGTATCACCTGGAAGGGACCACAGTAACCCACACGCACGTGTATCAGAACTCTGACTGTTTGGTCCCATTGTGATTTCTGGAATACATCTGCATTAATGTTTAAAGATATATTAACTTGTCATCGGTCGTTCTGCGTTACACAGATATTATGTTCAGGCCACCATAATCACTATGAGATAATGGCTGTGTGTATTGACTGAAAGGTGTGTTTAGAATAACACATGGTATTAATAATGGCTTTGACCTCAATTTAACCACAAGGAGGACTTTATGGACCACAGAGAGAGAGAGAGAGAGAGAGAGAGAATTGAGGAAGGAAGTATCTTACAGAACCAGCCACAGTTCTTCTGAACACTTTGACTGTCACACTCACTTCTTCATTTTACACCAAAACCCAGCAGCCTTCATTATGTTTTCTTTTTTAATCTGGAAAGTGCGCTCTTATGGAATACGTTGCTCAGATATAAACTTTTTTTTTTCTGTAACATTTAATTTTGTGCTGGAAAAAAAATTGGACCCTAAAATGTTTTTGCCATGTTTTGACTCGATAATGTAGAAGTCATAAAATAGAAATCGAGAATAAAGTTGGTATTAAAAAATAGGGGGCCTCAGACTTTTGCACAGTACTGTATATATAAAAATATGCCATGTGGCATCTGCGTTAACATGATAATTAAATAAATGTGGTTTATTGTGGAATGCAAATAATTATTTCTATAAATTTACACAGCTGGCAAACCATTCAGTGGTGTAGTTTAAATCCACAGCAAATCAATATAAATCCACATATTTTCCATTTTATATGGTTAATATGGTATTTTATGGCATATTAAAGAAGCTAAGCCTCTCATTTTGCAAGAATCATAAATTAGTTATTGGTAACAAGAGTATATTTTATGTAAAATAAAAAATGTGGGGGTTTTTTCTATACAAAGAACCTTAAATACCTCAGAATGCTTCATTACTGTAATTTTTATTGCATAAAAAAAATACTGTGGGGTCCAAAAGTCCAGTACCACTAGTGAACATGCTTCCTTGTGAATGTAATACATATAGAGGATATTACACAGTTGTGTGAAGATATGAAGTTTTTCTTCGAGTGGTGAATATGTTTACAAGTGAGTGAACAAGTGAAATATTTTTTAACATGACAAGTTAAACTTCATATCTTCATGGAACTGTGTCATGTTCTTTATATTATATGGACACATCCACAAAAAAAAAAAGCAATTTTATCAAAAGAATTTTAATGTTGAACTGGTTCACCATTTTGCCAATGCACATCTCGTCAGCGGAAAAACACTGGGAGTGACGTCATCGGAGTGAAATATCAGGAATTATATATAGGACACTTTTTCCATGGAATTAAAACATGTTCTATTCCCTTCTAGCAGGTTTCATTCATTTGGTTTGATAGCATGCAATATTGTTAGCATATCGCTTATCCTACATGTATTACGGTGCATCACTCTACCCAATGGAGAATGAGTGTTGAATATGGTTTACAATATTGCATGGTTGTCAAGACAACATGACGTCACGTGTCGGAGACGTAAAACTTCCTTGCTAGCAAGCGACTGTGACAATTTGTAAACAAACATGGCCGCCAGGTTTGTTTCGTTAAATACAGAAGAATTTTTGAGAGAATTTTGAAAGAGAAAGACGCATTGAACACCCAAAAGGAATGTGTATGTATAATAATAATAATAATAATAATAATGTCTGGCTTTTTTCATGGTGTATCAGATATATTCCATTCAGCTACTCATCTTTTTCCATGGAATTAGAACGTGTTCTATTCCCTTCGAGTGGGTTTCATTCATTTGGTTTGATAGCATGCAATATTGTTAGCATATCGCTTATCCTACGTGTATTACATCACTCTACCCAATGGAGAATGAGCGTTGAATATGGTTTACGATATTGCATGGTTGTCAAGACAGCATGATGTCACGCGTCGATCAAATATACAAGCGGTGTATTTCCCAGTGAAACACTTGTGTCTATAAAATATAAAAATATATATGATTGACGGCAGTTTGAATGAATCTTAGAAATATTTTCATGAATTTCGTTTGTTTGTTTTTTGTTTGCTTGCTTGTTTTAGTATTTTTTTCCATTCCCCCCTTTTCTTTTTTCACTTCAATGACTGTGCACTCAAGCTCGTATGGGCTCCATAAGTTTGTGCAAAACCTTATGACATATTTTAGATCCAATTCATCAGAATTTCATCTGAAAATGTGCTTCGATAGAAGAGATTAGACACATGGGGAAATTCGGACCTTTTGGACAAAGCAGTTCACATGGAAAATCTCACATATTTGCTTACATTTAAATAGGGACCTAGAAATAGTGCAGAATCTTGAATAGGTCAAACATTTCATAATGAAGATACTGTTTTAGATATTTCTAAATGTGAAAGCTGTGTGTTTTGGCAACTTTGAACAAAACTGTTCCCTTTTCCCAGATGTTCAGTGATTCTCGCTGGTGTCTGGCTGTGGCTAGTCATTTTATTTAAGTATTTTAACGAACTGGAGCCATGAGATTTATGAAGCAAACAAGATTTTATCCTCTGGTTAAACATCTTGTGAAAAGCATGCTATGTTACAGAACTTAATCAGATTTGAGTTTGCAAATTCATAACCACAGGCACAGTATTTGATCAAATGTCATTCCACCAGATTTTTTTCCCCTGCAATTGTTTAGTCAATTAGTTTTATTTCAGTTTGAACCTCTATAATACTGTATGTGCCATGTCTGTCTTTCTGATGACAGAAATGAACCATCAGTCTTTAACACCACTTCATAATCTCATCGTTGCTGTTGGCACCTCAGTGAGCATGTGTACTTTGGCAAAAGGACCGTGTCGACACCCAACACCATCACAGTTCACACACTGCTCTCAGTGTGAGAGACGCAGCGCTCAGTAGCAGGATGTTTGTGTTTCTGAAGGATGTTAATTTATCCAGTACTGACAATCTGTTAGTGCAGGATGCCATGGGCAAATTATATAAAGCGTGTAAGTGAAGTTTGTGGCAGCATTAAAGCCTCATATCAGTAATCACCTTGCATTTTATTGCTGCTAATGATGTTATTACAGTGTAATCACTGTGACATTTGTTGATGTACAATCACTCACAAGCTTCTCGGATTAGATAAACAGAGTAAGCTCGTATAAAACACACTAGCTGTCTAACTAGCTATTTCACTAATTCTAGCGAGTTTTCAGCCTGTAACAAGTTTCCAGACAAACCCAAACAAATGCACAAAAAGACCTGAAACAGGCCAAAACACTGTCCATTGGTGGAATGTCACAGAGCAGTGGTGATACAGTGAAAGGTCGTTCATTCACTGCTCAAAAAACCCAAAGTAATCGTTTTAGTCACCTGACTGAAAACACATAAACATTTTTATTTTCTCTCGTGTCCTTTTGAGGTCGAATCTTAGCAACCACAGATGGCTTTGTAATCTAAAAACCACATCCCTGGCAACCTTGAGTATGTATTCCAGTAGCACACTAGCTTTTCAGTTTAGATAAAGACACACATGGGCTTTTTTTTTACAAATATTTACATGCAGGTGCTGACACACAAGGGTGGATGTAGCAAATATTCAAATATATTGCCAAAAGTATGTCAGTAACTTAGTTAATCTGATAATCATACAGTGAAAACATGGATTAGGAAATCAGCATGTCTATGAAACAACATGGTTTTTTTTTGTTTTTTGTTTTTGTTCTTGTAATCTATTTGTTTGTTTGTTTGTTTGTTTGTTTGTTTGTTTTCAGTTATTCCTCTTTTACTGTTCTTCATTTCAATTGATCTTTGGTGTACCAGGAAAGAAGGATGGATGAATGGATGGATGGAAAAAGAAGGAGGAATGAAAGGAAGGAAGAATAAATGGATGGATGGATGGATGGATGGATGGATGGATGGATGGATGGAAAAGGGAAGAATGGATGGATGGAAAGAAAGAGAAGGAAGAATGGATGGATGGATGGATGGATGGATGGATGGATGGATGGATGGGAAAAGGAAGGAAGAATCAATGGATGGATGATGGATGAATGGAAGGAAAAGTGGATAGATGGATGGAATGAAGGAGGGAGGAAAGGAAGGATGGATGGATGGATGGAAAGAAAAAAGGAAGAATGGATGGATGGATGGATGGATGGATGGATGGAGACACTCCAGCAAGCCATCTTTTCTATTGTCTTCCACCAAAAGCCAAAATTAAGCTCATGACTGAGTTTCAAATAAAGAACAAGAAACTTTTCCAAGGTTTTAGGGAAGTTTATATTGTAGTGGACCCCTCCTCACACTACAGGAAGACCATATAAGGAATACTAGCACCATCAGCACAGCTGCCTTCAGATATTTTACTGCAAAACGAGGAATAATTCAAGTCACGTTTAGTTCTTCACAGCTTTCTCCCAGCCAAGAAGCAGTGGTGCCGCGGCATTTAGCAGGAGCTAATGGGTCAGGGAGAAGCCACTCAGTCGATCACTCCTCACTGAGATTTATTAGACTGTCCAGAGGACATCAAAGCCTGGATGGCTCTAAATTTTTTAAACTTTAATGAAAATAAAACTGAGGTCTTAGTCTTTCGGTCCAGTGCTGCTTGTGATACGCATGGAGACAGGCCCCCTTGACCCATATGTCAAAGACACTGCAAAAAACCTTGGTGTAACTTTAGACTGTAATTTTAAATTGGAGAAACAAATAAACACAGTTGTAAAATCTAGTTTTTTCCATTTAAGGCTTTTATCCAAGGTTAAGCCCTTCTTATCCCTCAAAAACTTTGAGATGGCTATTCATGCCTTTGTCTCTTCCTGCCTAGACTACTGCAATGCCCTTTATGTGGACATTAGCTGTTCCTCCTTATCCCGTCTTCAACTAGTTCAGAATGCTGCAGCCCGCCTCCTAACCAGAACACGAAGGTGGGAGCATATTACACCTGAGCTTGCAGCCCTTCACTGGCTCCCTGTCCGTTATAGAATAAATTTCAAAATTCTTTTATTTGTTTTCAAATCTTTACATGGTCTGGCTCCACTTTATATATCAGATCTTCTAAAGGTTCAGATAACATCTAGGGCGTGTAGGTCAGCCGACCAACTCCGTCTTGTTGTTCCTCGCTGTAGGCTAAAAAGCAGAGGTGACCGGGCCTTTGCAGTGATCGCACCTAAGCTCTGGAACGAGCTGCCATTGCACATATGCCTGTCTCCTTCCTTGGCTGTTTTTAAATCTCACCTAAGAACCCATTTTTATGCCCTGGCGTTCAATACAGCATGATTGTCTTATTTATTTATCTGTATGTATGTGTATATTGTTATGCTCACTTTTTTGTTGTCAATCAAGTTGTACTACCTTGTCTGTCCAGCACTTTGGTCAGCTGTTGTTGTTTTTAAAGTGCTTTATAAATAAACGTGACTTGACTTGACTTCTCTCTGACTTGTTCTTAAACCCAGTTCATGTCAGTAAAATCATACATCCTTCTCCTCTCGAGATCTATTCAGCCAGCTATCTATCCATTATCTATACTGCTTATCTGTCAGGGTTGCAGTGGAAGCTGCTGGAGCCAATCGCAGCTGACTTCAGGAGAGAGGCAGGGTTCACCCTGGACAGGGCAATCTATCGCAGAGCTTCTTGAAAAACACGCTTTGATCACAGCTGAAATTTGATAACATCTGCACCATAGTAATTGGGTCATCTTTGATTTTATCAACTGTTGTCCTTTTGGAGTTTTTCTTGTTGTTTTGATCAGCTCAGTTATTACCTCCGCCAACATTGTTGGAGGGTGTTATGTTTTCACCTCTGTTTGTTTGTTCCAAATGTAACTCAAAAAGTAGTGAATGGATTTTGATGAAATTTGGAGGAATGGTGAGTCATGGGCCAAGGAACAATTAATTAGATTCTGATCCAACTCTGAATATGTGGCTTGGCTGAGGTATGGACTCTACTGAATGCCCTTTGAGTTACTTCATATGAATTCATTAATTCTTAAGTTGCATAAAATCTCGTTCATTTTAAT
Source organism: Neoarius graeffei (assembly GCF_027579695.1). NCBI lineage: Eukaryota > Metazoa > Chordata > Actinopteri > Siluriformes > Ariidae > Neoarius > Neoarius graeffei. The sequence goes on along the minus strand of NC_083581.1, from coordinate 79,028,605 downwards.
AAATCATTTTGTGCTTCAGTTTTTCTATAAATAAGCCAGCTAGACTTAGAATTTCTTCTTATTCATTCAATATGTTGCATTATTTGTTGCCCTTGCAAGTGGGAGTGCCAATACAGCTTTATATTATATGGACATGAGTGTTTTACTGGGAAATACACTACTTATATTTTTGATCCGAGCTCCATCCGGGACGTGGAGAACTAAAACCATGATATAAATCTCTATCTGTCACTTGTGAGGAAATCGATGAGTGAGTTGTTTTGATAAATTTGGGGACGTTTTGTTTGTGAATGTGTCGATATAATAAAAAGAAAATCACACGTTGGCTTGAAGATATGAAGTTTATCTTCTCGTGTTGAAAAACTCACATTTTTCATATGAAATACATCACGGATCTGAGTGACATATTTAAATAATATTGTCTGGCTTTTTTTCATGGTCTATCAGATATATTCCATTCAGTGAGCATGATACTGAACGAGTCAAAGACGAGTAGCTGAATGGAATATATCTGATAGACCACGAAAAAAAGCCAGAAATATTATTATTATTATTATTATTATTATTATTATTATTATTATAATACATTCCTTTCGGGTGTTCAACACGTCTTTCTCTTTCAAAATTCTCTCAAAATCTCCCGTATTTAATGAAGCAAACCTGGCGGCCATGTTTGTTTACAAATTGTCACAGTCACTCGCTAGTGCAGAAATTTTACATCTCTGACATGTGACATCATGTCATCTTGACAACCATGCAATATTCTCTATTGGGTAGAGTGACGTAACACACGTAGGATAAGCGATATGCTAACAATATTGCATGCTATCAAATCAAATGAATGAAACCCGCTAGAAGGGAATAGAACACACATTTTTATTCTATGGAAAAAGTGTCCTGTATGGATAATAATTCCTGATATTTCCCTTTGATGACGTCACTCCCAGTGTTTTCCCGCTGACTAGATGAGCGTTGGCAAAATGGCGAACCAGTTCAACATTAAAATTCTTTGAGTAACTTGCGTATTTTTTTGTGGATGTGTCCATATAATATAAAGAACATTACACGGTGGCGTGAAGATATGAAGTTTATCTTCTTGTGTTGAAAAATATACCACTCATTCACTTCACTCACTTGTGAATATGTTCACCACTCGAAGATAAACTTCATGTACTCATACAACTGTGTAATATCAGTATTTATTTTTTTCGCGGTCTGGTTTCCATCAAATCCTGTGCTCTGATTGGCTGGCAAGCGGGTCTGTATCCTACAGTACGGACCCCAGTTACAGACCCTGGTTACGGACCTCTGGCAACTCGCTCGTTCACAACAACAACAAGCATAGTAGCATTTTTTTTGTCAACATTTATCTTTTTTTTAAATAAGATTTATTTATAAGATTTTTATCAAAAATCTTATCAATGTTTGCCAGCATTTCTCAGGAGAACAGCATTAATTTTACAGCATGGATAGCGATAACGATAGTGTTCACAGCAAAAGCGAGTTTTACTCCCCTGAGGAAGAAGAAATAAAAGAAAACACTTCAGGAGAAAGCTAAAATCTGTAACTGCTACTAACGCTGAGCAAAAACATGGCTGAATCCTGAATGACTCAATTTTGTATAAATAGGGGACGACATGGGCGGCAAAATGTAGTTTTTTTTCCTGCCATGGAAGTGCACTTGTATACTGAGGAGGAAGCCATTTGCATTACAGCCGTGAATGAGGATTCAAAATGGCGGCTCGGCTCGGTTTTCCCTTTCGGACGCTCTCGTTTTCCATTAGAATTTGATAAAGAAAAAAATTAATATATTATTTAGCAGCTTAAGGTCAGTCTGTATGGTGAAATACCGTGACCTCGGCCTTAAGTACTGACCGAGGGCCTCTTGAAGACCTCGGTCACAGTATTTCACCATACGCACCTCCCAGCTGGTAAATAACATATATATATATATATATATATATATATATATATATATATATATATATATATATATATATTAGTGACAATATATCATACAGTATGTGTGTATGTATGTGTATGGGGGGGGCGTATCTGTTTTATCAGAGCTGCTGTTTTCTGCTATAATATCAAGTCTTCAGTTTAATGATTGAAATAAATAACTAAACCTCTGAGGTCACATGACCATCAGTCTGAAAGCATGAGCTGTTTTTTAGTTTATTAATTTGCTTATTAGTTTTAGTGTAGATTTGGATGATGAAAAATTACAGCAACTGTAAAAATATTGTTACATTTCATGATAAATTCTGAGTAGAAGAATAAATTATTTCATCATAGAAAAAAGTCACTGAAAAACATTTTTCATCTTCATTTTTGTCACCAAAATTAACAAAAAATTGTACGACAAAATAGTGCATCTTCTGTGTTGGATGATTTATTGGGCAATGTGTGGTTTGGGATGTTGCCTCAGGCAGTAGCCAGGAATAAACAGAAAAGTGTAAAAAACAAAGATTTAGCCAAACAGCTAACATTGCTTAAAAAAGGATTTGTATGTTTTGGCATAATATGTTCTTCGGGACGCAGGCCACGGCTATGAGGTTTACCAGTTCTGGTGTTAATCAAAAGATGGAATAAACAGATTGATTTTTAATAAATTATGGATTAGGATATGTGTGTGTGTTCCAGTCTCTCCATGGCTAAGGCTCCATCCTAAATCGCATCCATAACAGGGTGATGATGTGACTGTTAGCAAGCTAGAACAGCATCTCAAATTCCATCCTAGCACATTAAATAGTGTGTAAAAATAATATGATACCTGTGGTGGCTTAAAGTCATGGACTGTTTTGTTGTTGTTGTTGGGTTTTTTTTGTTTTGTTTTGTTTTTTTTAATCTGTTATTGAGTGCACTGTTTACTATGTGGTTTGGATCACAGCCCTTGTCCATGTGTATTTGGTTGAGGTGTAAAAATTGTGGTGTGAAAAAATAGAAACTGAGCATTTCAAATGAATCTTGCGGTGTGTGTGTGTGTGTGTGTGTGTGTGTGTGTGTGTGTCTGCTTGTCACTTTTTGATGGCATCTTTTCCGACATTATAAATCTTCCAGCTTTGGTGAAAAATAAGCAAACGGTACCAGTGCATATCTGTGGCTGTTTTAGTCCAGTGATTGATGGCTGTAGTGTTTAGGGGGAGTGTGGTGTGTGCACTGAAACAAGCTGTCAGAAGGATTCGCTAAACCACTTTGACCTTCTGTGACTGAGCCGGTGTGTGTTTACACAGGGCAACATGGAGCGCACATTTCAGCGCTAAAGTGCAACACGCGCTCGTCAGAGTGTAAATACATCCCCCCACACTTAATCATCCTGCATCCATCAAGCGAGTGTGTGTTTAGACGTACCGCACATGTGGAGGAAACACACCACAAGAAAGTGACCACTTGCACCAAAACCATGCTTGGAGAGAGTGTGTGTGAGATTTTCTGACGTGCTAAGCTTTCACTATTTCTTCCTTCTTTCCACTTGGAACACTTCAGACAAACACGATCATGGGTGGCGTCCAAAACTGTAGGGTACTGTACTAAATAACTGCCTGGATCAAAATATTCTACTACCTGTAACACATTACGAAGCAAGTAGTGCTAATTTGAATTCACAATGCAAGAAATGATAATGTGACCAGATCTATCACCTCCTATTCTGTATAATATTCAAAAGAGGCACGAGATGACATCATCAAAACATGTTGAAACAGAACTATTAAGTTCCCTGTAAGAAGGTACACTTTGAAGGCAGCAATATGTTAAAAAACTGCATATATACTACACTGTACCTTTCCTTCTCCAGGGTGGTACCCTTTTGTACCTTTCATGTGTTTCTTTTCCCTGGAAAGGTGACTGTCGGGAACCTTTCAAAGTATTACATAAAAAAGTCATACTCTGAAAGCTTGTTAAAAGGTACAAGAGTGATTGTTAAGGTCAAGTGAAACACCTTAAATAGGTTTCTCTGGAAAATTCACACGAAAAGTACAGTTGACAGTACCATCAGACAAAATACAGTTTAGTACACGCTATACTGAAGATTGACAGGAAGAGAGCGAAGCTCAAATCGCTGGATCCTGCACAGTTCTTCAGTGGCCTCCTGATTCACCAGACTCTTTTCTGGATTGGTGATTGGGTTGCGCATGCGCATTCTTTGCTACGCACTTCCTGGTTCCCGAGTTGTTTGCGACAAGTCTTTTTTACACAAGTGTTGGTATTAATCACTAATCTTTTTTATATTTTTTATTTTTTTCTACAAACAATTTTCCAGTATCCTCTTCATTTTTTTATTCTACTTTCGCTTTCCTTTTTCCGTTTTTTTCTCTCTTTTTTTGGAAGAACGCCAAGACCGGAAGCTTTCTTTTTTTCTTCTCCTGCATAAAGACCACAAGCGGAGGTCATCCACATCAGATCTGCTTTAATATCAACAGATCTTCGATTAAGGTATGTGACTCTTTTCATCATGGCACACCTTCAGCCTGTTCAGTGTGCTGAGTGCAGGATGTTTAGTCGTTCTTCCTCCGTCACTAGTGATAGCTTTATTTGTGATAAGTGCAGATTAGTTAGCTCTCTGACGGAGAAGAATCCAGTGTTAGAAGCGCGTGTCCAGGCTTGAGAGAAGGCCAGTGAGAATGTCAAGTTCTTGTGTAAAAGTTCCTGTGCAGTTTCCCAACTTGAAAGGATGAGACCTCAGCTCAGAGTTGACTAGAATTCACTCAAATGAAGAAACAATTTTTTCCTTTTCCTTTCTTCTTTTATTTTGAAGATTCAGTACATCAACTTGTTCATGTCATTCATTTGGTCCTTTTTTTTTTCCATTTATTCATTTAGCCATTTCGGTGAAAACCTTTAATAAATTAAAAACCACAAAAAGAAATGTTAAATATTGCACAAGATGTATTGCTGCAAATAACCATGTAACAGTAAATAAGTGCAACCATGTGTAAACAATGAATAAACATTTTTATAAATATTTAAACCCATTAAAGTGCCTTAAATTATATATGCAAATAAAGTGAGCCACAGTGCTTCACAATTATGTCATAAAACCAGTACAATTACCTTTTTTAGTATTTTAATAATTTCAATTCACCGATTTGTAATCATAAATGAAGCACTTTAAATGCATTTAATCTCACCCTTTAAACCATTTCAAAAACCCCATTTTCCCCCACAGACAACATAGTATTAACTCACAAACATTTAGGAAAGGAAGTAAACTAGCCACATGCTACTCAAGGATTAACAGCTGAGACACATTTTGCCAAGCTACCAACCCTGTGGCTAAGCTAACGACTGCTGACACCGGCACCGAGTAACAAACAGTCCATGACTTCAAGTCCAGCTGCTTACCGGCTGCCTCTCTGCTTTTGCTGCTCTCTCCAGTTGCACAGGATCAGTGTGGGTTTCAAATAGGCTGCCACTAGCCTCTCACTCCGGTGGCATCTCAATGGCACTGTTAGTCCTTCCCTCCAGACTGAGGCTGTGCACCGCTTTTAAGGGTCCGGGTCGCACACAGGCGATCATGTGATCGTTCCTCCCTGAATGTTACGTCGTCCATATGGATGTGATCTCTAATCCTTATTTACTTTCCTTTATATTTGCTAGCTCATTCCTTTTAGGGTGGCACGGTGGTGTAGTGGTTAGCATGGTCGCCTCACAGAAAGAAGGTTCTGAGTTAAACCCAGCGGCCGGCGAGGGCCTTTCTGTGTGGAGTTTGCATGTTCTCCCCGTGTCTGCGTGGGTTTCCTCCGGGTGCTCCGGTTTCCCCCACAGTCCAAAGACATGCAGTTAAGTTAATATGGGACGGCCTTGGGCTGAGGTGCCCTTGAGCGAGGCCCCTAACTCCCAACTGCTCCCTGGGCGCTGTTAGCATGGCTGCCCACTGCTCTGGGTATGTGTGTGTGCTCATTGCTCACACGTGTGTGCATGTGTATGTTCACTGCTTCAGATGGGTTAAATGCAGAGAGGAAATTTCACAAGTATGTGATGAATAAAGTTGTGCTTTCTTTCTTTCTTTCTTTTGATTGACGCTTTATTTTCCTGGTTTGACTTGACAGAGAATGAGAACAGTGTAGTTTCGGTAGGGGAAAGTCTGGATGTCCTAGGTGGAGTTAGTAATCCCCCAACTCCGGCATGAGAGCCCTTACAGCAGGGCGAATGGGTGACGACTTGGCAGCATAAGCGTAGACCCAAAGCTACCGCTGAGGCTCGCCCATGGGAGCACCACTCCTCTCCGCATCACGTGTCAAACAGATTTGCCCTCCTCAGTGATGCACCCACTGAGAAACCTGAAAGAGCTCTGGTTATAGGGGACTCTATCATACGGCACGTGAAATTAGCTCAGCCTTTAGGGGCACCAGCAGCTTTAGTCAGGTGTATACCGGGAGCCAGGGCGCCGGACATAGTAGGTAATCTTAGGGTCCTAGGCAAGCACAGGTTCTCAAAGATAGTTATCCATGTAGGAGCTAATGATATACGCCTTCGTCAGTCTGAGGTTACTAAGAGCAACTTTGTAGAGGTGTTTAAGTTAGCAAAGGCGATGTATGATGCTGCACTGCAAAAAAATGATCTCTTGTTGAGAGAAAATATCTTTAATATGGGTGAATTTATCTATTATTTCTTATTAGAAGTTTACTAGAACTCAAATATAAGATTATTTAGCTTACTTTGAGACGCTTTTACTAATTTCAAGCCTTAAATTTTCTTATTCTATTGGCAGATAATTTTGCTTCTTTCTAGAATTGAATGCTTAAAATGAGCAAAATTATCTGCCAATAGAACAAGAAAATTTAAGGCTTGAAATTAGTAAAAGTGTCACTGTCAGCCCCTGCAGAACTTGATCAGGCAACTGAATGCTTAGAGTCAACGTTCCGCCATACTTTAGATAATGTAGCTCCTCTTAAAAGGAAAATGGTCAGAGACAAAAAATTAGCACCCTGGTATAATGATGACACTCGCACTTCGGGGGCGCCGTGGCTCAGTCGACTAAGGCGCCGTGCCATGAATCCGGGGACCCGGGCTCAATTCCGACCTGAGGTCATTTCCCGATCCCTCCCCGTCTCTCTCTCCAGCTCATTTCCTGTCTCTACACTGTCCTATCCAATACAGGTGAAGGAAGCCCAAAAAAAATCTTAAAAAAAAAAAATGATGACACTCGCACTTTAAAACAGACCACTCGAAAATTAGCATGGAAGGAGAGCTTCCTGAAGTATAGAAAAGCTCTTAGTGCTGCTAGAACAACATATCTCTCCTCCCTAATAGAAGATAACAAAAATAATCCTAGATCCTATTTAATACTGTAGCAAAATTAACAAGGAATAAGTCCACTATCAACACATGCACACCTGCAGTATGGAGTAGCAACGACTTCATGAATTTTTTTAATGACAAAATTGAAAATATCTGACAAAAAATTCAAACTACTAATTTAAGGTCGGACAATGTAAGTGACCCTGTAGTTAACTATATAACTGTATCAGATCATCAATTAGAATGTTTTACTCCCCTTAGAGAAACTGAATTACTTTCATTAATCTCGGCATCAAAAGCCTCAACTTGTGTACTAGATCCCTTACCTACACGTCTATTCAAACAGATAATACCTGAAGTAATTGAACCGCTTCTAAAAATAATAAATTCTTATCTTAGGACTGGCTATGTACCCAAATCTTTTAAACTAGCAGTTATCAAACCCCTGATTAAAAAACCTGACCTTGATCCCTGTCAGCTGTCCAATTATCGGCCAATATCAAACCTCCCATTTATCTCCAAGATCCTTGAAAAAGCTGTGGCACAGCAGTTATGCTCATATTTACATAGGAATAACATCCATGAAATGTATCAGTCAGGATTTAGACCTCATCATAGCACAGAGACAGCTCTGGTTAAAGTAGTAAACGACCTACTGTTGGCGTCTGATCAGGGCTGTGTCTCGCTGCTTGTGTTGCTTGACCTTAGTGCAGCATTTGATACCATTGATCATTCCATTCTTCTGGATAGACTAGAAAATGCTGTGGGAGTTAAGGGAACGGCCCTCTCCTGGCTCAGCTCTTATTTAACTGATCGCTATCAGTATGTTGATGTAAATGGTGATATTTCTAGACATACTGAGGTAAAGTTTGGTGTTCCACAAGGTTCTGTCTTGGGTCCACTGCTTTTTTCTTTATGTTACCTCTGGGTGATATTATTCGTAAACATTGTATTAGTTTCCACTGTTATGCTGATGACACGCAGTTGTATTTTTCTGCAAAACCTGATGAGAGACACCAGCTTAATAGAATTGAGGAATGTGTGAAGGACATTAGACACTGGATGCTTATTAACTTCTTTCTGCTTAACTCTGACAAGACTGAAGTACTTGTACTCGGAACACATGCAGCTAGAAATAGGTTTTCTGATTACACAGTGACTCTGGATGGCCTTTCTGTTTCTTCACATGCAGCAGTAAAAGACCTCGGAGTGATTATTGACCCCAGTCTTTCATTCGAAACTCACATTGATAACATTACCTGGATAGCTTTCTTTCATCTCAGAAATATTGCTAAGATAAGAAATTTAATGTCACTCCATGACGTGGAAAAACTAGTTCATGCTTTCGTTCCCTCCAGGTTGGATTATTGTAATGCCTTACTGTCTGGATGTTCCAATAAGTGCATAAATAAGCTCCAGTTAGTTCAAAATGCCGCAGCAAGAGTCCTTACTAGAACTAGAAGATATGACCACATCACCCCTGTCTTATCCACACTGCATTGGCTCCCAATCAAATTTCGTATTGATTATAAAATACTACTATTGACCTTTAAAGCACTGAATGGTCTCGCACCACAGTACCTGAGTGAGCTTCTGCTCCTCTATGACCTGCCACGCCTACTTAGATCAAAAGGTGCAGGCTATCTGCTGGTACCTCATATAGTGAAGGCTACATCAGGGGGCAGAGCCTTTTCTTACAAAGCCCCACAGTTATGGAACAGCCTTCCAAGTAATGTTCAGGAATCAGACACAGTCTCAGCGTTTAAGTCTCAGCTGAAAACATGGCTGTTTAGTCAAGCCTTGTGTTAATGGTGTTTATGAGGTAAAGGTGTAGATCTGGAGGATCCTCAGACAGAGTGTTTGGTAAACTGGGATGTATGGATGCTGTCAGTCCCCACTCGCTTGCTCACTCGAGTTTGTTGATGGTGTAGTGGCTGCTGCTTTATGTCCCGGGGCTCCCTCATGCCTGTGTTACCTTCTGGCTCTCCCCTTTTAGTTATGCTGTCATAGTTAGTTGCCGGAGTCCCTGCTTGTACTCAGTGCAATATGTATACTGTTCCTACTTATTCAGGTGACATTGGGCATACCTAACCACCTGTGTTTTCTCTCTCCCCCCAATCTGTCCCTATGAGTTACATGTCGGTCCTGGGATTGAGATGCTGAACCTCTTCTGCTCCTCAGACCTGCCTGATCCATCCTGGTGCCCTGTGTCTGGTTGGAGTCTCATCACATCGCTCCTCTGGAGGACAGCCTTATATGGACAGTTGAAAGTCACACTTGGAAGACACTTTGGACTCTTACAGTAATGCTTTTATGGCTGAGGACTACAGTTGACTTGCTAACTTTAGGACTGTAGTTGTCATGAACAGTTTTGCACTCAAGTTTCCATCAATGAAGAGTTTATAACATCAACGAAACTGACTTCATGTTAAAACTGTTAATATTATAGTCATGCTGTCTGTTGTTGCCCAAATGAGGATGGGTTCCCTTTTGAGTCTGGTTCCTCTCAAGGTTTCTTCCTCATGTCATCTGAGGGAGTTTTTCCTTGCCACCGTCGCCACAGGCTTCATCACTGGGGATAGATTAGGGATAAATTAGCTCATGTTTTAAGTCATTCAAATTCTGTAAAGCTGTTTGCAACAATGTTTATTGTTAAAAGCGCTGTACAAATAAACTTGGCTTGACTATACTAAGAGTATAGGATAATTTTCAGAACTCGATACTCGATGGAATAAAGTAATTTAGTCAGAAACAAAATCTCTGGTTAAAATGATAACAATACCTCACATTTCCCATAAATCAGTTTTTTTATTTGTCTTCAAGTGGACATTTCAGACGCTCGCTGGCTGTGGTGTGAAAATTGTCCATGCAGACGCTCATCTAAGTTTCCAAATCTGTCATTGCTTAACTCTTGAATATTTTCTATCATGAATACTGTCATTAAAAATCTTATAATCTCTGTTTTCCAAAGAAATGTATCTGGTTAAGATCTGTTCAGTACTTTGGGAGTAACGGCAGGCTGAAGTCGGTACAACAGAGTAAAAACTCTGCTGGCGGGACATCGGGAAACTGCCGGTGCTTTTCTTTTTGAGTCACGGGAAAGCGGTCAGGCTCTCTCTCTCTCTCTCTCTCTCTCTCTCTCTCTCTCTCCTGATCGGTTTCCCACTGGATTACTCGTCAATATCAATCAGATCACTTTTATAGGGATGTTCTCTCGCTCTCACTGTTTCTGATGAAGGATTCAGCAAAATTTTCCCTCTGCTAGTTTTGATGTTCTGATTCACGGGAGACTTTGAAGTGAGTTTTCAGAGCTTTGCCTACTTATTTTTTCAAATCAAACTGATTCCTGTAAATAAATAACTATTTTAGAATATAACTGGAGTTGTTTTGATGAAAAATATTGATATCTTAGTGGTTGGGATGAGATTTAAAAAAAAACGGAAGTCAGAAACGCGAGTGTCGATTTCAGCTCAGTTAATGTGAATTGTTTATTGGATGTGGATCAGACAGTTTTTTTGAGGTTTGCCTTGAAAGCTGTGAATATTAATCGAAATAATCATTTATATTCTTTCATATAAACATTAGTAGGCCCTACTGCGAAATACAAAGGCCTACAGAGCACAAAGAGGGGATTAGAAATAATCTTTTATTACTTTTTTTATTTTGATAGAGAATGGTAGATGTGAATGACAGGCAATGCTTATTTATGCAGATGTTATAATGAACACTCATTTCTTCTTCTTTGTGATGTAAAAATGGGAGTTAAGATCAGCTTTATATTGCAGAAATAAAGCCATTTGGTGAAACTTTGAAGGAGAGTGTACTGATTTAACGGTTTACCTAATTAGCATAATCGATACTAATTAAATACTAATTTGCATAATTTGTTTTTCCTAATTTTTTTAACTTTGTATTCAGTATACAACCATCTATGTGCCTGAAAATTTCCATGTAAATATCTTGAAAAATAGGAAAGTTATGAAGAAAAAAACATTTGATCTCATTGGTTAATGAGGCCCATTTTGGACCATGTGATCCTCATACAGAATATTACTGCCGTTTTCTAAAAATTAAGCCATTTTTTCAATTTTTTTTAATTTGTAATATCTCAAGAACAGATAAACATATTTTAATTCTGTAAAAAGTCTGTTGTTCTGCATTCAGTGAGAGCCGTTTCAAACCATTTGGACTGAATTTGAATTTTTACCTGCTATGCCTACTTTAAGTGAAAGTGCATGAGTCAGGGTTTCCCCCCTTTCTTTCTGTTGAAATGTCTCAGTGGACATCTTTAACATCTCGTTGTTATCTCTGCCAACTTTGTTGTTTGACTTTTCCCAATGTAACTCAAAAAATAGTGAACGGATTTGGATGAAATTTGGAGGAAAGGTGAGCCATGGGCCAAGGAACATTTGAGTAGATTTTGATGCAAATCCAGGATTTTTTTTTTGTCTTTTCCCAACATAACTCAAAAAGTAGTGAATGGATTTGGATGAAATTTGGTGTACAGCTTTAATATGATCCTCAGTTCAAGTGATTTGTCTTTGATGTTCATAATGTGTGGCTTGGCAGAGGTATACACGCTACCAAAATGTGCCCTTCTAGTTTTGTCTGTTCCCAATGTAACTCAAAAAGTAGTGAACAGATTTGGATGAAATTTGGTGGAAAAGTGAGCTATGGGCCAAGGAACAATTGAGTAGATTTTGAGGCAAATCCAACTATGCAGCTTGGCGGAAGTATGGATTCTACCGATTGCCCTTCTAGTTTGTTAGTGTGAATATTGAGGCATGTGGCAAACTCATCTATGTGTATGTTGAGTATGTTGCAGCATGACAGGGAGTCAATTTGTGCAGGTGGATTATTGAAATATACTGTATTTTATAAAGCAGTGTTGTTTTGTTTATTTCAATATCATGTAAGATTTTGTGAGGGGGAAATGCTCAAGCATAAATGATCAATCACTTCTCAAACTAGAAGGGCACTCGGTAGAGTTCATACTTCCGCCAAGCCACATAGTCGGATTTGCATCAAAATCTAATCAATTGTTCCTTGGCCCATGACTCACCTTTCCTCCAAATTTTTTTCTGGTTCAGAAGGCAGTAGGATACATCATTTATGAGCTAGAAGAGTCGACTCTTATTAGTAAGCCGAGCTGAATGATTTGGCTCACTGAAATGAGCCGGAATTCCCAGCATTTAAACCATGGTAACATCTGATTTGTTTTTAAAAGTAAATAATGAGTGGATTTGAGACTCTGTGTGTGTGTGTGTGTGTGTGAGAGTGAGTGAGAGAGAGAGAGAGAGAGAGAGAGAGAGCTTTACTGCCCTCTAGTGGCCGTATGTCTGTAATGAGATGGACAGGTAGACAGGTGCAGTGCAAAAATTTGCACTCCCTTTAGGCAGACAAATGGAAAAGCCTCTCTGTTTCACAATTTATCTATAAAGATCAAACTCAGCATAAAATATCTTTTGGAATAGAAAAAAAAAACAATCAGATGCCTGACTGAAGCCTGTAAGATGGTGTCAAAATGTCAAAAAAAAAACAAAAATTGAAGCATTCAGAGCTGCCAGTTGCTTACCTTTATGTGTTAACTTCTTGCAGTTTCTCTTCTCTGTGATAACTTGGATATATCTTTGATAAGCAAGCTGGATGTGATAAGGATGTCAGTTGCTTGGTAACAGGGATGACAAGTGATTTTTAAGGTATTAAGAATTTAAGGAGATACAGTAAGTTCCAATCTAAGAAAGTAATTGATGCAAAATCCAATCTTGAGCGGGCCATAATCTCAAATACTGTCTGATGTTTCAGTGATATGGCACCTGAAGTCTAGGGTCAGAAAACCAAGAAGGAAATGGAGAGAGGTTTGGAGTTTGTGCTTCATGTAATAAATGTGTGTGTGTGTGTGTGTGTGTGTGTGTGTTACAGAGAGAAGCAGACACACTGCCCGGTCCTGATGGCAGGCTCTCGGGGCTCAGCCAGCACTGGACACTGGCTTTAGGAGCCCACGAGACGTTCACTTCAACCAGGAACATTTCACAGGTGAAACACAGATATCAGATCAACATTTGCCTGAAGAAGCAACTGTCAGACACCAAACACGTACTGAAAACTGTTTCATTTTGCCTGAGCTGTTTGCTTAATAATTCAGCTGATTCGTCTTTTCTACCTTTTCTCTCTTTCTCTCCAGCTTGTGTGCCCATGAGGTCGTCGACGCCGGTCCTGCTCTTCCTGATCAGCGTCCAGGCTGCACTCAACACAGTGGGAAATGCCCACTCACAGGAACCAGCCAATCAGAGCGCAGGAACCCAGGACTCGACCCACGATGACCTCATCCCCACAGTCGACCCTAAACTGTTCAACAAGCGGCGTTACCGATCGCCTCGTGTGCTCTTCAGCGACGTAGCGCCCCCTGATGGCCATTCAGAGCCTCGGAGTCCGCGAACACGGCGGAGAGCACGTGTCTTCGAAAACCGTGGTGAATATTCGGCCTGTGACAGCGAAAACCACTGGGTGGGAAATATGACCCGTGCTACAGACATGGGGGGAGAAGAAGTGATGGTGTTGCCTAATGTTCGCATCAACAACGTGGTCAAGAAGCAGTTTTTTTATGAAACCACGTGTCGCGTCACAAACCGCGGCTCCACCCAGCGCGGGATGAAGCCAGGAACAACTGGGTGCCGTGGGATTGATAACAAGCACTGGAACTCCTATTGCACCAACACACATACGTTTGTTCGTGCACTAACATCTTACAAGAATCAGGTCACCTGGAGGTTCATCCGAATTAGCGCCGCGTGCGTGTGTGTGGTCAGTCAAAAGTCGTGGAAGCACTGATTCACAAGTCATTTCACCTGTTTTCTGAGTGAATCAATGAATTGAATTGTGGAAGTACTGTTTGATGATCTGACTTACTTGTTTTCTCAATGAGTAAATCAAGTGAATTGGTTCATGATTCAGTTAGTGCATTAAATGAATCAAATGGCTCACTGGTGTGCTCAAGTCTACAAGTAATTAGAATCATTGAAATTATTCAATTCACTTCTTTTGACAAGTCTGTTAAATGGCTCAAACTGTGGAAGTACTAATTAATGGTTCTGTTCACTTGTTTTCTGAAGTGAATCAACAAATCAGATCATTGAAGCATTGATTCATGACCTGATTCACTAAATGAATCAAGTGAAACAAAGTAATTGAGCAAATCAAATCATGTCTGTGCTTCCAGAGAAAGCGATTTCAACAAATGTTTCTCTAGATGCGCTGGGCTTGTTTTGATTGTTTGTCAAACCTTCAACCACCCATCCATCTCTCCTGAAAAACAAATGTCATACTGCCAATTCAGCATCCCAGAATCCTTCCCCCATTTTTTTCTCCACCTTCAATACCCTGACCCTGTCCTACCCTACCTCACACTGTACATTTTTGGTCTGTTAAGTTATGATGACTGCATGACATATTTATATAGTTTATACAGGCAAAAATAATAAATATGTATGTGTATATACAGTATACATCCAGAAAGCAAGCATATGTTGTCATTGTTGTTGTTCATGCTGTTATTTATTAAACACTTCAGTACTTCAGTGCATGACTTCTCCTTCAACTCAACTTGATTTTATTGTCATTACAACACATAACTTTTATACATGGGAATGAAATGTTATTTCTTCAGGATCGTGGTGCAGCACAGAACACCACAACATCACACTGCAGAAAAATATATGCAGGAAATACGCAGGACAGTGCATGCTCACTCGGAAACATATGTATGTATTGATAATTAGCATGAGAGACAAATTAGCACATAACCTTGTTTTAATTTGTAGATCTTCATATCACAATAATTGCCCTCTTGTCACCCTTAAACACATAACTGAAGATGTATAATACGACCTTTAGACATGAATGAAATACTAGCTTGTTAAGCTTAGCTTGCTAAATCATCTGGAGTAAGTTTAGCTTCACATAAACACCTGGCAAGGTACTAGCTCCATAAAATGAAGCAGTTAATATAGCTAGCTGTTTAGCATGACACTGAGAGGTCCTTACTGACATATGTTGGCTAAACATAAATAGCTAACTGTATGTATGTGTCCAGCGATTTCGATGAGGACCATTCTTGTCATCCTGTTTAGGGGGGAGGGGGGAAGGAAAAATTTGAAGATGATTAAATCTATCTGTGAGTACACAGATGGCTGAAAAGTCCTATTTGTGCACAGAAGGTGCGTTTACAGTGTGGACAGACAATGGGGGGGGGACATCATCTGGGAGAGTGTTCACCCGTGATTTTCTGGCCTGTCTTTTCTGTTCTGCTGCAGCAGTCCTGCTGGCTTCATACAGCTTGGTGCCTTTGTGTACAGCAGAGCACCATTTGAGTCGGTCCAGAGCAACTTCCTCCCAAGAGTCAGGGTTGATATCAAAAGCTTTAAAGGAACAGTCCACCGTACTTCCATAATGAAATATGCTCTTATCTGAATTGAGACAAGCTGCTCCATACCTCTCCGAGCTTTGCGCGACCTCCCAGTCAGTCAGATGCGCTGTCACTCCTGTTAGCAATGTAGCTAGGCTCAGCATGGCCAACGGTATTTTTTGGGGCTGTAGTTAGATGCGACCAAACTCTTCCGCGTTTTTCCTGTTTACATAGGTTTATATGAGCAGTGATATGAAACAAGTTCAGTTACACAAATTGAAACGTAGCGATTTTCTATGCTATGGAAAGTGCGCACTATAATGAGAGGCGTACTAACACCTTCTGCGCGCTTCGACAGCGCATTGATACGGAGCTCAGTATCAATGCGCTGTCGAAGCGCGCAGAAGGTGTTAGTACGCCTCTCATTATAGTGCGCACTTTCCATAGCATAGAAAATCGCCACATTTCAATTTGTGTAACTGAACTTGTTTCATATCACTGGTCATATAAACCTATGTAAACAGGAAAAACGCGGAAGAGTTTGGTCGCATCTAACTACAGCCCCAAAAAATACCATTGGCCATGCTGAGCCTAGCTACATTGCTAACAGGAGTGACAGCGCGTCTGACTGACTGGGAGGTCGCGCAAAGCTCGGAGAGGTACGGAGCAGCTCGTCTCAATTCA
The DNA here is from genome assembly GCF_027579695.1 of Neoarius graeffei. Taxonomy (NCBI): domain Eukaryota; kingdom Metazoa; phylum Chordata; class Actinopteri; order Siluriformes; family Ariidae; genus Neoarius; species Neoarius graeffei. The sequence continues at coordinate 79,012,272 of NC_083581.1, read as the reverse complement.
GATAAGAGCATATTTCATTATGGAAGTACGGTGGACTGTTCCTTTAAGGGATGCTTTTAAGGTATCTTTAAAGCGTTTCTTCAGACCTCCTTGTGACCTCTTCCCTTGCTGTAACTCGCCATAGAAGAGTCTTTTGGGCAGCTGATGGTCTGGCATGCGAGCAATATGGCCAATCCCACATAGCTGGAACTGCATCAAGATGGTATAGATGCTGGGAAGGGCTGCTCGCATGAGAACCTCAGTGTCGGGAATCCTGTCCTGCCACTTGATGTTCAGAAGCTTTCTGAGGCATGCTGTGTGGAAGTGGTTGAGCTTCTTGGCATGGCATTGGTAAACTGTCCAGGTTTCACAAGCATAAAGCAGTGTAGGGAGTACTACTGCCCTGTAGACCTTCAGCTTAATCTCCAGGCTAATGCCTCTTCTGTTCCAAACAGTGGTCCATAGTCTGCCAAATGTTGCACTGGCTCTTGCAATTCTAACATTCACTTCCACATCAGTGGTTACGCTTCGTGACAGTGTACTGGCTAGATAGGTGAACCAGTCAACCCCGCCAAGTCTCTGACCATTGACTGAGATATTGGGCTCTACATAGGGTTTCCCAGGGGCTGATTGATGCAGAGCTTCAGTTTTCTTTGTGTTGATGGTAAACCCAAAGTCACCGCAGGCACTAGCAAACTTGTCAACGCTTTGTTGCATATCAGCTTCCAATCCAGTGTTAAGGGCACAATCATCAGCAAACAGAAAGTCTCTGATGATGTCAGTCTTGACCTTGGTTTTCGCTTGAAGCCCCCTGAGATTAAACAGATTGCCATTTATTCGATACTTGAAGCTGATTCCAACATCACCATCTCTGAATGCATCTGTCAGCATGGCGGAGAACATGATGCTGAACAGTGTCGGTGCCAGAATGCAGCCATGTTTGACGCTGTTGGAGACTGGAAATGATGCAGACATCTTTCCATTATACTGGACTCATGCCTGCATACCATCATGAAACTGGTGAACCAGGGAAATGAACTTCTGTGGGCATCCATTCTTGGCCATGATTTTCCACAAACCTTCTCTACTCACGGTGTCGAAAGCCTTCATCAGGTCAATGTAGGTGGAGAACAGGTCAACATTCTGTTCCTGGCATTTCTCTTGCAGCTGCCTAGCAAGATGTGACACGAGATGGTTTAGCAAAATCCTGGCAAGTATCTTGCCTGCAATAATAACCAAGGAGATGCCTTGGTAATTATCACAAACTTGACGGTTTCCCTTCCGCTTGTACAGGTGTATGATGGAGGCATCTTTGAACCCCTGTGGAATTGTGTCCTGTTGCCACATGAGTAGGAACAGCTGATGGAGCTTCTCAGTGAGTGCTGCACCCAGGCCTGGAATTTCGTCATTTTAGGGGCGGGGCCACTTGGCCTTTTGCGCTGTCAATTTTTTGAGGGCACGAAGGCCAAAAGCCAGGGCACCAAGGCCATAAAATAAAACAATGATTTTAAGTTCACGTCTATAATGAATTTAATTTAAGGACTAATGACTCTTCTGAGGAAGATTGGAGTCTCAGTTGAAACTATCAAGCAGGTAAAGAAACATCTCCTACACTATTATGTCTGAAGATAAGAAAATATTGAACGCATCTAAACTTATCAATCCATCACTCATTTCAAAAATTTTAAAACTTATTAAACCTATATCCTCCCATAATTTTTGTTCAATTGACACCGAATGTGCAAGAGCATCTTCAGACTGTACTACTACGCAGATTTTTGATTAATCAAAATTGAGCCTGGAGTACATCAAAATGTTTGACTGTAAATGGAATATATACTAGAATGTATATGAAAATGAATAAAAGTAAATGTTAATGTTGTAATGAAGCCAAAAACAATGAGAGAAAATCTCTTGCGATGGTGATCTCGTCAAGATGGCAGCAGTTACACTTCGGTTAAACAGCAAAAAGAAACATACAATACTAGTAACAAAACAATGCTAACTGCATAGATTAAAAAAGTGGCTATGAACAGACAACAGCACACATCACGCATCATATTACGGCAGGAACAAGCAGTAGTAACATCCATGACCTTATGCTTAAAGCTCGACAAAGGAAAAACTTGACAGCAAGCTAATTAGCATTTGTTACCGGCTACAGTCGGTACTCGGCACGTTAAAAGTGGGTCAACTTTGTAACGACATAATGTTACTGTACAAGCAATGCTTATTTAACGGTAACAAACTTAAGCCCTATATGTTGAAATTCCTATCTTATTCATTCGTTAATATATCACACAGTCTTACCTCAGTCAACTTCTTCCCTCCTTCTGTGAAAATTCAACGTCTCAGACGCGGACACAAGTGGGTGGGGGATGCGTTTGATTAAGTCTCCTGGTTGGCTGGTGATAGATTGGTGTCATTATAGCATGTCGGAGCGGTTCATGCCAGGCTCGAGTCCGATCCACCACTGATGAGTTGCCCAATAAGAATCCAGAATGTCAAAAGACGTATTTTTTTTCTCAATAGACGCAGGTGATGTTAAAGCCTATTGGCAGTCATGAGGCAGACTACAAAACCGCAAAACCGCAGGGCATCAAGGCTACTGTGGCCTTACGGCAGATATTTTTTTCCAAGGGCACAAGGCCAAATTGAGAGGGCACGAGGGCCATGGCCCTCGTGAAATTCCTGCCCTGGCTGCACCACCTTCCTTATAAACCTCTGCTAGAATGGAGTCTGAGCCAGGAGCTTTGCCACTGGAGAGCAGACGACTTGCTTCCTGGGTCTCGAGCAATGTTGGCAGGTCATCCAATGCTTCATTGATGGGCACTTGAGGGAGACTATCAATGGCTTCATTATTGATAGAGGAAGGACGATTAAGGATGTTGTTGACGTGTTCAGCCCACCATTCAAGAATCTTCTCTTTGTCAAAAGTCAAAATGTTCCCATCTGTGCTGAGAAGGGGGGATGATCCTGAGGATGTGGGACCATAGATCTCTTTCAAGGCATTGTAAAAATTCTTCATGTTGTGTCTGTCAGCGTAACCCTGGATCTCGTCAGCTTTGTTACTCAGCCACTTGTATCTGGTGCAATTTTTGCTGAGCAGTCCTGCGAATGGCATTGTAAGCATCTTTCTTTCCAGTGGATGTGGGGTTGCTCAGGTAGGCTTGATGGAGACCGTGTTTCTTGTCCAAGAGCTGCTTGATTTCATCAGTTTTCATCAAACCAGTCCTTGTGAATTTTGGACACCGGCCCCAGAGTCTCTGTAGCTGTGTTGTAGATCAGCTCACTGATAGTCTACCAGTCTGTCTCCACATTCTGGCTGTTCAGAGAGGCAGATTCTAGGCATTCTTCCAGTCTCTCCACAAAGGTATGTTTGATAGTAGTGTCTTTCAGCTTGGCGATGTTTAGCCATTTTAGAGTCTTCTGACCTTGAGGGCAGATTTTGGGTTGAATTTGGATGTTGAGCTTTGACACTACAAGGTGATGATCTGTTCAGCACTCCGCGCCACACATCATCTTTGTCACATGCACATCCTGCCTGTCCCTTTTCCTGACTAATGCGTAATCGATGAGATGCCAATGCTTTGATCGAGGGTGCATACATGACATCCTATTATGGGTGGGGAGGCTGAATACTGTGTTGGTGATCAACAGTTCATGCTTTGTGCAGGTCTGAAGCAGTAGTCCATTGCTGTTGCATTGGCCCACGCCATACTTTCCAATCACTCCATCCCAGGAGACTCTGTCAGAGCCAACTCTGGCATTAAAGTCACCAAGAATGATGAATTTGTCTGCTTTTGGAACAGCAGCAATGACTGAGTGAAGGTCCTCATAGAACTCAGCTTTCACTTCATCTGAGCTGGTCATAGTTGGGGCAAAGGCAGAGACAATGGTGAGGTTCTTTCAACCAGATGCAAGTAGGAGTTTCATGGTCATAAGCCTGTTGTTTACTCCCTTAGGAATTCCAGCTAGCCTGCTGACAAGTGATGCTTTCACTGCAAAGTCAACACCAGCCTCATGTCGCTCTTCATTCCCTCGTCCACTCCAAAAGAAGGTGTAGTCAGAACCCCTTTCGCAGAGTTTGCCTTTGCCTGCAAGCCGAGTCTCACTCAGGGCTGCAATGTCAATGTTGTACCTGGTGAGTTCATTAGCAACTAGAGCTGTCCTTCTCTGGGGTTTGTTCCCATTATCTCTGTCCAGGAGGGTGCGCACGTTCCATGCACCAAGGGTGAGAGGAACAATCTTTATCTTCTTCTTAGGGTTTAAACCGCTGATGTAGGGTTCCTGCCAGCCGCGGTATGCTGGCTAGGGTGAAATGGAGCAGGCAATGTTTAGGGCACCTTTTCTAGCCCCTTCCTCATGCCATGGAAGTAAGCAGTGCGTTCCTAAAGAGGGCTGCTCAGTCACTCAGACCGCTGCCGGACTCCACCGCTGCTCTTGTCAGTAAAGAATGACCCTATGGCCTGAGTCGCCTGTGTGCAGGTCCGCTACTATGACTGCCAGTGTACCCACACCTGTCGTGTTGACGCTCACCTGTCACTACAGGACTTGGAGGTGTATGGGATATGACAAAGGATGACAGATGACTTGCGCAATAAATTTGTTTAAAGTGAAGAAGAGTTGTGCGACGCTGACCTCACTCTCTCGTCCAAAGCCATCTATCTCCAGTGGCAAGACCAGGTCAAGATGACTGGAGGATGGAAACAGATGCAGTGGATGACCAAGATGTCCTTCTGTGCCTCATCTTGCTCTCTGCACTCCGCAGTGCATTGCTGTAAATGCCTTCCTTTACGTTGAACCATGAAGGTTTCATCCGCAGAGTCTGCCGGATCCAGTCTTTACATGCAAAGGTAAGCAAGCCCTAGCTCACCGAAGGTTTCAGGCACTTCAGCTACCCTCACCTGGTTTTGCCGGCCTGTCGAAGCTGTTGCCCGGGGTGTGGCTGTTCTTTCATGCAAACAGCTACAAGGAGCCACAGGAGAGAGTTGAGTGTCAGGTGGGGACCAATGTGGGCAAACTACTCTGAAGAGCATGACATGTTCCCTTGACAGAGGTTCTACCCCTCCCTGACACCCCAAACACCCCAGCTAAATAACTAACTAGCTTGGTAGTGTAGCTACTATCTCTCTGAAATTAAATAAAGCATTAAATAAACTGCCATTAAATCAGAAAGAGTCACTGAAGTAGATAAACATTACCTCCATAACCGAGATCGCAAACTCAATAGCCTACTGACTTCAAGATTCAATAGGTTAAGATATTTATTACCACAGACACATTTTTTCACAAATTTTATTGTGTTATATAAATGTCAGAAACCACATACACAACTCCACAAAGCCATTTAGGGTAAGTGTGATGATCAGACATGCAGTTTGCACAATGTTAAACCTGGCAGCTATAAGCTTCCTTTACTTGTTAGCTCCATTACCCTTGTAGTTTCAGAGTACAATGAAAGAAGCATACACAGAACATGTCTTGGGAATATCCTGTACAGTTTATTCTTGGCTGAACTGCTCCTTTACACGTTTACATGTGTGTGTTCGGAGTGGAACCATGTCGATATGGACATCTGGAAATGTGAGGTCTGGATTTAGCGAGCTCTGGAGCGGCCGTGTTTTATCCAAGAGGATGTTTACACATCCTGGGAATGATGGCAGAGAGGAAGAGAGAGACAGATGAAGATCTGTGGGAGCACAGTGTGTGTGTGTGTGTGTGTGTGTGTGTGTGTGTGTGTGTGTGTGTGTGTATATATACACAGGTCCTTCTCAAAAAATTAGCATATTGTGATAAAGTTCATTATTTTCCATAATGTAATGATAAAAATTAAACTTTCATATATTTTAGATTCATTGCACACCAACTGAAATATTTCAGGTCTTTTATTGTTTTAATACTGATTATTTTGGCATACAGCTCATGAAAACCCAAAATTCCTATCTCAAAAAATTAGCATATCATGAAAAGGTACTCTAAACGAGCTATTAACCTAATCATCTGAATCAACGACTTAACTCTAAACACCTGCAAAAGATTCCTGAGGCTTTTAAAAACTCCCAGTCTGGTTCATTACTCAAAACCGCAATCATGGGTAAGACTGCCGACCTGACTGCTGTCCAGAAGGTCATCATTGACACCCTCAAGCAAGAGGGTAAGACACAGAAAGAAATCTCTGAGCGAATAGGCTGTTCCCAGAGCGCTGTATCAAGGCACCTCAGTGGGACGTCTGTGGGAAGGAAAAAGTGTGGCAGAAAACGCTGCACAACCAGAAGAGGTGACCGGACCCTGAGGAAGATTGTGGAGAATGGCCGATTCCAGACCTTGGGGGACCTGTGGAAGCAGTGGACTGAGTCTGGAGTAGAAACATCCAGAGCCACCGTGCACAGGCGTGTGCAGGAAATGGGCTACAGAGAAGCAGCACTGGACTGTTGCTCAGTGGTCCAAAGTACTTTTTTCGGATGAAAGCAAATTTTGCATGTCATTCGGAAATCAAGGTGCCAGAGTCTGGAGGAAGACTGGGGAGAAGGAAATGCCAAAATGCCTGAAGTCCAATGTCAAGTACCCACAGTCAGTGATGGTCTGGGGTGCCATGTCAGCTGCTGGTGTTGGTCCACTGTGTTTTATCAAAGGCAGGGTCAATGCAGCTAGCTATCAGGAGATTTTGGAGCACTTCATGCTTCCACCTGCTGAAAAGCTTTATGGAGATGAAGATTTCATTTTTCAGCACGACCTGGCACCTGCTCACAGTGCCAAAACCACTGGTAAATGGTTTACTGACCATGGTATTACTGTGCTCAATTGGCCTGCCAACTCTCCTGACCTCAACCCCATAGAGAATCTGTGGGGTATTGTGAAGAGGAAGTTGAGAGACACCAGACCCAACACTGTGGATGAGCTTAAGGCCGCTATCGAAGCATCCTGGGCCTCCATAACACCTCAGCAGTGCCACAGGCTGATCGCCTCCATGCCACGTTGCATTGAAGCAGTCATTTCTGCCAAAGGATTCCCGACCAAGTATTGAGTGCATAACTGAACATAATTATTTGAAGGTTGACTTTTTTTGTATTAAAAACACTTTTTTTATTGGTCAGATGAAATATGCTAATTTTTTGAGATATGGATTTTTGGTTTTCCTTTACTTTTTTGCCAAAATCATCAACATTAAAACAAGAAAAGGCTTGAACTACTTCAGTTGTGTGTAATGAATCTAAAATATATTAAAGTCTAATGTTTATGAGTACATTACAGAAAATAATGAACTTTATCACAATATGCTAATTTTTTGAGAAGGACCTGTGTGTGTATATATATATATATATATATATATATATATATATATATATATATATATATATATATATATTATGGCATGCCGTTCAGGAAATTAATCTTTGAATATATGGAATGAAACTTGGCTGACGTCATGAAGGCCCTGCCGCTGTCCTGCAGCAAAAACGAGTCAGTCGGCTCGGGATTTGGTTGCGGCTATTTTAAACAATAAAGACATTGTTAAAACTCTGGCGAATGCTTGTGGTTTTATTAGTGTTTACTTCTTTTATGTGCAACGAAGCTGCGGTGACAGTCATTTCCCTCGTGGATCATATTTGTATAACGGTATTTTCTGTATATAAAACTAATTTGTACATTTTGTTTGTCAAGTTTTACAGCGTTTCTCAATATACTCTAATACTCTCCTCTGAGTCAGAGTTTTTATTGGGACCTGTTGTCTATGTTTCATTCCATATATTCAAAGATTAATTTCCTGAACGGCATGCCATAATTTATATATATATATATATATATATATAAATTATAGACTTTTCTGAACATATTTAAACAAGTAAACATTTCACCCTTTTGATACAGCGCCTACAGATAAAGGTGATCTACTTGAACAAAACAACAAGGAAAGTGAGCTCTTTCAGTCATTTATTCAACAAAAATATCAATTCATGTAATAGTCTTCTGTGGAGAAAGTAAGTATACCCTTGGTTTCAGAAGATAGTATTGCCCCCTTTAACAGAAATAACTTCTTGTAGGCATTTTGTATAACTGTCCACTGGTCTTTGACTTTGGCTTGCTGAAATTTTTGACCAAAATTCTTTCATTTGCAAGATATTTGAGAGGTTTTTTTTTTCCATCTGCCCTTTTCAAATCTCCCCACAACATTTCAATGGGGTTCAAATCTGGGCTTTGACTCGGCCGTTCCATCATCCTCCATTTCTTCTTTTTGAGCCGTTCCTTGGTGGATTTGCTCGTGTGCTTCAGATCATTATCTTGTTGAAAGGTCCATCTCTGGTTCACCTTCAGCTTTTGAACAGATGGCCTCACATTATCTTCAAGCACTCTTTGATTTGATTCAGAATTCAGAGTTGAATCAATGAATGCAAGCTTCCCAGTCCCTGAGGCAACGAAGCAACCCCAAACCATAACATTTCCACCACTGTGCTTCAGTTGGTATGAGGTTCTTCTCTTGAAAAGCCATCTTTGGTCTGTGCCACATGTTTGATTCATTTATCCAAAGCATGTTACTCCAAAAGTCATGGTCTTTGTTTAAATGTTTATTAGCAAACTGTAGTCTTGCTTTAACGTTCCTTTTGGACAGCAAAGGCTTTTTCTGGCACGCCTCCCATGCAGGTCCGATCTCTTTCTGATTGTAGATGTTTGCACTTTCAGACCAACAGTCGGAAGAATTACATAAAGATCCAGTGATGAAAGTTTGGAGTTCTTGGAGACTTCTTTTAGTATCAAACAATCTGCTCATGGGCTGAATTTGCTGGGGCGGCCAGTCCTGGACAAACTGACAGTTGACTGAGATCTGTGTCACTTGTAGATCATTTTCTTTCCAGTGGAATGATTTATTTCTAATAATTTAGAGAGGTTTTTTAATCCCTTGCCAGATTCAGAGGCATCCATAACCTTTGTTTCCAGTCTAAAGCTGGAAAAGCATTTGTATTTTCATTTTCTTTAAACCGGCGGCACGGTGGTGTAGTGGTTAGCGCTGTCACCTCACAGCAAGAAGGTCCGGGTTCGAGCCCCGTGGCCGGCGAGGGCCTTTCTGTGTGGAGTTTGCATGTTCTCCCCGTGTCTGCGTGGGTTTCCTCCGGGTGCTCCGGTTTCCCCCACAGTCCAAAGACATGCAGGTTAGGTTAACTGGTGACACTAAATTGAGCGTAGGTGTGAATGTGAGTGTGAATGGTTGTCTGTGTCTATGTGTCAGCCCTGTGATGACCTGGCGACTTGTCCAGGGTGTACCCCGCCTTTCACCCGTAGTCAGCTGGGATAGGCTCCAGCTCGCCTGCGACCCTGTAGAAGGATAAAGCGGCTACAGATAATGAGATGAGATGAGATTTTCTTTAAACCGCAATGCTGTTTAACTAATCTGATTGTCTGGAAAGTGTTGATTAATTTTCTATAACTGGATGGATAAAAAGAAAGGCTGGTGAGGTAAGGCTGTCTATAGTTGCTGTGATGTAAGTGATAACAGGAACAAACTTGCCTTGTAGATGTTACACAACATTAAATGTAACTACAGGTATAAACTGATAAAATTGTGAGATGTCATAAATTTATAAATGAATTAAAAATGATAACTGTTGGAAAATTGCTGTAGTAAACACACTGGGCTGCATTACAGCCCAATCATTGTTTATTTTCCTGTAACAGCATGCCCCAAGGATTTAATTTTTATTTAAAAATGTTTATGTAGTCATTTATAAATACCACATCTTTAGTCCTTGGATAACAATTGCAAGAAAAAATTGGTAAGCCTGGTATTATATATTATTACAGTATTACATACAAATGTAAACCTAATTAATTAATTTATTAAGGAAAATTAAATTTCTTGATGTAAAAAACTAAATAAAGGGGGTGTTAACCTTGGATCTTCCATTTCTTCTGACTTCCAACTCAGACAGACGACAAATTAAAGAAGAAAAAAACATAGTGTGTTAATAAACCCCTTGCACGTGATGTCACGCATCACATGATAATTTCTCCTGGGGGACAACCAGACACCGTCTTTCCTGTAAGCAAGCAAGGCTTAATCTGTCTTAAATATGGTTCTTTTTTGCACTGTTTTTGGTTGTTCCAATCATTCACCTCACCTCACCTCACCTAGGTCGTCCCATGGGATGCCCTACATCTTTGGCACAGTTAATCCAGACTGAGCGGTCCATGATGATGGTTTTTAGATCCTGCACACTTTCACATCCTGTGTCATCCAGCAGGTTGTCAATGTATGTTATACGTCTTCTGCCACACTGGGTTTTCCATCAGCGGGTTGCCATAATACAAGCTTGTTTGTTATGGCTTTTGACACCCTTGATCAACCTTCGTAAGGCAAGGATATGCGCTGTAGTTGATCTGTCTGGTCTAAATCCATTCTGGTTTGGTTGGAGGTGTTTGTCCATCTCAGGTTGGATGCAATTTAAAATCATCTTGTTGATGACTTTCATCACTACTGAAGTCAGACTAATGCCTCTGTAGTTGGCTGTGTCACTCAAGTCGCCTGATTTTGGAAGTGGAAACATGTCCATTTCAGACCACTGATCTGGTTTCACGTTTTTGTTTAATAGCTTGCTGGCAAAATGGAGAAAAATGTTGTCGAAGTCACAGTGTTTTAAGACTTCTGGTGGGATGTTGTCTGGTCCATGCCTCTTTCCTTCCTTCAGTGATTTCTTTGCGTATTTTAGTTCTTCATGTGTGAAGTCACTGTCAACAATTTGCAGATCATTTAGTACTTTATGCAGGTCTTCTGGAATCTCACTAGAGATTGTTGGTTCCTTCCCAAGAAAATTTTGAAAGTGTTGAAACCATTTGTTTAATCCACTGTATCTTCTCTTGATTTTCCTTTAATAATGCCTTTCTTTGCACTCTTTTTTTTCCAAAAATTTTATTGAATAGGCGTCAACTTTCACCATGTTTACTTTTGGAATCGGCATTTTCAGCTTGTGAGATCATATCGTCAAGCTCTTTCTCACGTGTTTCTTCATATGTTTGCCTCAATTTCTCTTTCTGTCTTTGCAGGTGCTGATGTGACTCATCATGTGCATCTTTTTGGAATTCAGAGAATGCATTTTGAACTGCTCTTCTTGCCTCGATCACGTTAGGATCATCTGCGTGTTTTCTTTGTTTAGTTTTCTTTTTCAGAGGAATCATCTGGCTCACTGTTTCAACAATTGCTTGTATGAGTTGGCCATACTGTGTAGTGACATCGTCATCCTCACAACTTAACTCAGCAAATCAATTACACACTGTGCGTAATCCAATCGTTCAAATAGAGAAAACAATAAAAGGCATTATCGTCTCCCTGGAACTTTGTCTTGAATTTCTGATTGTGGCTTCGGAACTTGACTTGGGTAAGAATCCAGTACATCTTTTTATCTATAACTATCAGTGAATCCCTTTGTTTCACTCCAGCTTCAAGCCTTCAACAGTGATGCTCTGTGAGAACAGCTCTCTCTCTCTCTCTCTCTCTCTCCCTAAGGCACAGTCGCAGTGTGCAGCCATGAGCCTGTCATATGTTCATGGTCAATCCACAGAGTTAAAAGTTTTCAATCATTATTTTCAAGTGTTTAACCTGGAATAGAGTATAGGTTCTATTCAGTCACATGACTTTTGCTTGTGAATTTACTTCCTGTGAATGAAGTGGTGGTCAGGCAAACCGATTTGACCCTCGTTACGCAAAGAGCTCGTGAAACCATCTCCGAGTATTTTCACAGTTCAGGGTCCAATTCATGGGCAAGATACCTTCAAAAAGTTGCTTTTTGTGATGGGATTAGATCCTTACATGCTAGTAAAGAAGGATTTTTCCAATGATTTGAAAAATTATCCATCAGTTGAGATCCCCAACATCTCACTACCTGGTGCTGCAGACATCGTTCTACATGGACACACAGATGAAAACCTGGAAGATCATGGAGAAGAACAACTGTTTATATGTGGCTGGGTTAAAGATTTGTGGATCAGGACACTACAAGATAAATCCTGAATTGTTTTTGCCCGGGTATGTAGCATGTTTGGGCTTTTTGTACATGTCTTTGCAATGGTTGCTAGGATGCTACAAGTTTTAGTAGCGGGTGTAAACAAACCACAGCCACTCAATTCCCAATCCTCCCTGCTCTTCTCTTCCAGTAAACGATAAGGGTTTTTTTGTTTTTTTTTAATTAAAACAGAAAAATGCGGTGAGAAGTTACATTCCAACATCTATGTAGATAACACTAGGCCACAAATCTACATTGTCACTCCAATCATTTCGAGGAATTTTCTACAGATAATAACCACTAATAAACTTTAATTTCCATGTATATCTATCCTTTGCATCTTTCTGACAAAGATTATCCAAGAAATCTGTTAGTAAAGCTTTTTTTTAGTAGCTGTAGTTTTCTTTAGACGACAGACATCTGACATCTTCAATATCACTTGTCTTCTGTATGTGACCAGTATGTAAACAAAGTTCACTTGTCCCCCAAGTCAAGGGTAGCAACGGTTGCTAACTTAAGTGTGACATCAGTGCAAGGGGTCTATATGGTGTTGAGTCACCACAAGCTGCCAGAACAGCTTCAGCGCATCTTGGCATTGATCCTGCAAGTTTGTGAAATGATATTGGAGCGATGACCGCCCTTCTTCCAAAAGACTTTCCCTCAGTTGGTGTTTTGATGATGGAAGTCTCTCTGTTAAAGTCCAAAACTGGAAGCTATTAAAACTTGATTTGGAATACAGCCAGGCAACGATTCAGACAAGTTGTGTTCAGTAAGGCAGCGCTGATGATCGGCTGTCCAGCTGTGTTGAATTTCACACACACATCTGGCTCTTTGCAGACTGATTCTCAGTGATAATGTTCACCTTGAAACCTGGAGAATGTGTGCAGTAAATCTTACAAAGTGTGTTTGTGATTCCCTCCAAGAGAATGTGAACAGCTTGTGTTTGCAACATTTCTTTTCCCCCACTGTGGAGCCTCATGACATGAAATAACACTAAGGAAAAGCCAGAATCTGTCAACTTTAGTCATCGCCTCTTACAAATGAGCTAGTCAAGTTTATTTATATAGCGCTTTTAACAGTAGACATTGTCGCAAATCAGCTTTACAGAAGATTAAACACTTCAAACATATAAGCTAATTTTATCCCTAATAAATTTATTTATCCCTGATGATCAAGCCTGTGGCAACGGTGGCAAGGAAAAACTCGCTTAGACGACATGAGAAAGAAACCTTGAGAAGAATCAGACTCTAAAGGGAACCCATCCTCATCTGGATGATGACAGATAACACGATTATAAATAACTCACTTATATAACTGTGTTCTATAGAGTCACAAAGTACAACTGTGTAACTAGGAAATTCATTATAGTTTAACAGGAAGTCGGTTTTGTTGAAGTTATCAACTGTTCATTGATGAAGACTTGAGTGTAAAACTGTTCATGATAACTGCAGTCCTAAAGTTACCATGGTGATTGTAGTCCTCAGCCATCATAGTAAAACTGTAAGTGCCCAGAGCATCTTCCAAGTGTGATTTTCGACTATCCATATGGGGCCGTCCTCCACAGGAGTGATGTGATAAGACTCCAGCCAGAAGTAGGGCATCAGGATGGATCAGGCAGGTCTGAAGAGTAGGAGAGGTTCAACACCACTGGTGTCTCAGGATCGACATGTAACTTGACAGAGAGGGAGAGAGAACACAGGTTGTTGGGTATGCCTGGTGTCACATATTGGTAAAGAACAGGATACATTTTGCACTGAGTGCAAGCAGAGACTCTGGCGAGACTAACTATGGGGCAATTCCATGTAAATGTCAACCTCACCATGCAAAAATAAAGCAACATGTAATACATCAAAACCACTCCCAGAGATATCACCTAGGCCTGTATTTTACAGATGTGAATAAGTTGAACCAATTTGTAACCAACCTAATATGTCACTGTCAGTCTTTCTTTCTTATAATGTAAACCCCAAGCTAAAATCAACTTTGATCATGTACAATTCTATATTATTGCAACAAGCCACAGAAATGTATGCTAAAATCCACAAAACAGCAAAACAATAGCCGTCCTAAATATTATTTAAGAACTTTGATAGGTTTAGCTGATATTTAGAGAGTTTTTCAAAGGGTTATGGTGGTTAAATTGCTGATTTTCTAAACATATGTCATGTCTATTTCAGACGCGTCACATCCATAACGGAATTTCGTCACATCCATAACGCTGACTTTTCCTTCCGAAACTCTGCATGAAATACAAAATATTTTAAACAAAGATTTTTTTAATATTCACCTTGGACCCCTCTATCAAATGGATATCTCCATTTCGACATTAGGTTTACGATTTCACAGAGTTTGATAAAAATGTACAGTCACCCAAGAAAAGTGATACTTTTTCTGTCACATCCATAACGCATCTTTTATTGGCATTTTCTGGCATGCCCTAGATGTACTATGGGAATAGTTCTTGTTCTATCACTTCTCCAGTATGGTACAGCCTCAAAATATGCAACACCTGTTTAAATACTGGGAGACAATAAAACATGCACTGGGTCATTTGTTGCCATTTTGAGTTCAAGTGTCACGTCCATAACGCTGGAATTGTTCTATGACAGCATCACTAAAAGGAGAGCCAGAAGGTAACACAGGCATGAGGGAGCCCTGGGACATAAAACGGCAGCCACTACACCGTCAACAAACCTGAGTGAACACACGAGAGTGGGGGGCGACAGCATCCATACATCCCAGTTTACCAAAGCACTCTATGCCTGGGGACCCTCCGGATCTACTTTTTTACCCAATAAAAACTATTAACAAAAGGCTTGATTAAACAGATATGTTTTCAGCCAAGACTTAAACACTGAGACTGTCTGAGTCCTGAACACTACTATAAGTGTTTATAGTTTGTATAACTTATGCAGCTAGGTAGATTTTTTTAGATTTGTTTGTTTGTTCATTTGTTTAACATTACTAAAAAATGTAACAAAAATGCTAGTCAAGAAAGTTTTCGCTAATAAATCAATTAGCTAACTAGCTAATGTTACCAGTCAAAAGAGTTGGCTTGTATTCCTTATGGAGTAAGGTATGGTTCTTAGTTTTCTCTCTCTCTCTCTCTCTCTCTCTCTCTCTCTCTTTTAACCTCACTACTAAAAATAAACAAGACTCATCAGGAGATGACATATCCACCCCGGCCCCTACATGAAACCCCACTCCAAATTTTCCTAAGTTGAATTGGTTACCGTGGAAATATGGAAAAATATAAAAATCACAGAAATCCCAAAATGTCAAAAGGCACAACTCCTCTAGTCACAACATAACTGTCAGGTTTCGTGAAAAAATTCCTCATAGTTTTTGAGTTATGCTCCGGAAACTAAAATGTTTACAGACGGACAGACAGACAGACGGATGGACGGACAGAGTGATAACTATACCTCCCCACAATTTTTTTTTGGAACCTTTATTTAAACAACAACAGGGTAGTCCAATCAGTGGCAAAATGCCTCTGCTATCAAAAGGAGCCGTGTTATACACACATATACATCTTACAACAAACATAAACCAAAAAAAAAAAATTATAATAAAATTTGACTACATTATTTACAATATGTATTCAATATTCAATCTAACAATAAGTACAAAAAAGCTAAAATATAAAAGGATTATTAAATGTATAAAAGTATAATTATATTGGAATAGACCCCTCCCGAATTCGCCCGGACGCCCACGAAATAAAGGCCAAAAGCCGAGACCGAACCAACCACCCATCAAAGCCGACCTCGACCCGTGACCACCGGTCCGCGAGCATCCAAGCGAATCCGGGAAAGGTCAAATAATCATCAACTATAATTGAAACCTATTAAAAATTATATATCCATGATAATAAAATGATTTCTTAGCCAGCTCGGTTCTTACCCTTGGTAAATGTAACATATTGCTTTGTCTAGTGAACCTGTTATGTATGGTATTATTAAAAGTAAAATAATTTCTAAAAAATTGCGGGCAACTCCCATTAATACATTTCTTAACAAGTTTGAACACATGGTCGTCATGCCTACTTTGTGGGGTGGACCAATGAACTGCATCTAAGGCCCTATCACTCTCACCTATTCTAGTAACTATCCTTGCAGCATGCTGCTGAAATCTTTCTAGAGATGTAGAATTTCCGATACCACAGCACCCCCATACATTATCACAGTATTCAAGAACAGGGTGAATGAAAGATGTATACATAATATTCACACAGTGTAATGTTAAATTATTCCTTATGCGCCCTAGCATACCCAGCCTTTTGCCAGCCTTAGATAATATATACTGGATATGGGAATTCCATGAAAGGCATTCATCAAAAATAATTCCCAAATATTTGAATTCAAATGCACGTTTCATAGGGCGACCACTGAATAGTATATTAAAATCAGAAACCTGTGAAAGCTCAACATAAGTTCCAAATAGCATGGACTCGGTTTTTGTGTCATTTAGAAATAAGTTATTTTCACCAAGCCAAGATCCAACCAACTCAAGGTCAGCATTAAGCTTTCCTTCAATTATAGTTGCAGTTGAACCAGAACAAAACAAAACAGTATCGTCTGCATACATAAGTATGCTGCATTGCCTAACGACAACTGGTAAATCATTGATATGGATAAGAAAAAGGAGAGGACCGAGTACTGAGCCTTGAGGCACACCAGAAATAATGGGCTCAGATTCTGATAATACTTCTTGAAATCGAACAATCTGAGTTCTACCACAAAGGTAGTTTTCAAACCACTTATATTCTCAATCCATAATTCCCAAGGCAGACAACTTATGTAGCAGTATGGCGTGATCAACACTATCGAAGGCCTTGCGAAAATCGATAAAAACTGCCCCTGTCATATGACCTTGATCGACATTCCTACGTATAGTGTCTGCAAATAATAATGCTGCAGACTCGGTCGAATACGCCTTTCTAAAACCACATTGATATGGACTCAAGATCTTATTCTGGTTCAGATATTCATAAAGCTGAGCATGAACTGCTCTTTCTAACAATTTAGACGTAGTAGAAAGGATAGAAATAGGTCTATAATTATCCATATCCTCAGCCCTTCCTGTCTTAAACAGGGGAATAACACATGCACTTTTCCAATCATCAGGAACTTTACCTTGACATAAAGATGCGTTAATTATTTCTGTTATTGGCTTGGTAACCATATCAGCAGCGTCTTTGAGTAGACGTGGAGAAATATTATCAAGACCGACAGACTTGCCGTTTTTTAACTTTCGAAGCTGCAAACGAATAAAACTCTCAGAAACGCTCTTAAATTGAAATGATTGTCGATTCACTTGAGGTGAACTAAAAGTTTTCACATTAAACATGCTGCGAATAGTAGTTACTAAATCCCCTATGGGATCTAAAAGACGAGCTACAACACCAGCAAAATAATTGTTAAAAGCGGAAGCAATAACATGCTTATCCCTACAAACATCATCCCCTATTATAATATTGGGAGAAACCTCTTTTCGCTCACCAGGTACTGTATAATCTTTTTAACTGTTTTCCAAAAAGCATTTGGATCATCGCTACTATCTGAAAGCAGACATCTATTATATGACTCTTTAGCCCTCTTTATGTTATTAGTAACACGATTTCTATAACAACGGTAGTTAGACCACATTTCAGAATTACCAGTTTTCCTTGCCTTTTTAAGAAAATAATCACGCTGGCGAATGTCGTGTTTTATGTCACTATTCAACCAAGGACAACTGTCCATGCCACGAATACGTTTCTGAATAATAGGGGCATGGCGGTCAGTGACTGAAACAAAAGCGGACTTAAACACATTCCAGAGATCATCAACAGGAATTTCAATTTCGCCACTATCTATAGGATGCAAATCAACCAATTTTAACTCCTCACAAAATTTTATTTGATCATAATTAGCATAATTTCTGAATGTTTTGATCTGAGCTGGCGCTTTTTTCCAATTGAGTTTGCAAATGCAATAAACCAATTCATGATCACTTAAACTAGTACTTATTACCCCGCAATCCTTAATATTCTGGGGACTGTTAGACACAATTAGATCTACGTATAAGAGTGCTGGTGACTTGAGTTATTCTAGTCGCTTCCTTAATTAATTGTTTAAAATGTAAACTATATAACAACATTATATGCTGAGGGGATAATGAACATGCTAGTGAAGAAGGTTCCTTGTGAAGAATAACTGTAAATCTCCATACATGGCTAGCCAACAGGTTCACATCAATACTTCAAATAAACAGACATGCTAGTCAGGAAAGTTTCTAGCGAAGATTAACTGTCCAGCTAGCTATTTAGCTCACCAATAAACTAATGTTAGAAATAAAGTGTACCTAAATGAGCGACGTAGCATTCTTTTTTCTTTTTTTTTTTTGCTGTTGAACATTACTTTAACATTATTTTATTTTGTTAAACCAACATGCTAGTCAATAACATTTTTAATAATGAAAAACTGTGGACTAAATACCTAGAAAATGTGAGTAATCAAAAGAGTTTATGGTTTATATACCTCACGGCTCTCAGTAACCTTCATACCTTTTTTCGCAATATCACTTCTGAAGGGAACAAACATGCTAGTTATGCTAGTCACTAGTAACTAGTCACTTAGCTACAATCTAACAAGCTGACAAGATAACTATACACTAGTTTACTTTTGGAGTATTGGTTAGTTTGCCATTATTTATTTATTTACTACCTCAGCCAACTTTATTGGAGGAGGTTATGTTTTCACCTCTGTTTGTTTGTCTTTTCCCAATGTAGCTCAAAAAGTAATGAACATAGTTTAATAAAATTTGGTGGAAAGGTGGGACATGGCCCAAGGAATGATTGATTAGATTTTGATGCAAATCCAGATAGATCCAGGATCTAGATATGTCTGTTGATCCAGGATTTTTTTTATCTGTTCCCAACATAACTCAGAAAGTAGTGAATGGATTTTGATGAAATATATATATGTTATTTACCAACTTAAGGTCGGTCTGTATGGTGAAATACCGTGACTGAGGTCTTGAAAGTACTGAGCGAGGCCCTCTGGGCCGAGGTCAGTATTCAATGCCGAGGTCACAGTATTTCACCATACGGACTGACCTTAAGCTGTAAATAATATATTTATTTTTTTCTTTTTACATCATGGATAGCAATAATGACAGTGTTCACAGCGAAAGCGAGTTTTACTCCCCTGAGGAAGAAGAAATAAAAGAAAACATTTCAGGAGAAAGCTAAAACCTGTAACTGTTGCTAACGCTGAGCAAAAACATGGCTGAATCCTGAATGACTCAATTTTGTATAAATAGGGGACTACATAGGCGGCAAAATGTAGTTTTTTTCCTGCCATGGAAGTGCACTTGTATACCGAGGAGGAAGCCATTTGCATTACAGCCGTGAATGAGGATTCAAAATGGCGGCTTGGCTCGGTTTTCCCTTTCGGGTGCTCTCATTTTCTGTTAGAATTTGGTAAAAAAAATATATATATATATATATATATATATATATATATATATATATATATATATATATATATATATATTATTTAGCAGCTTAAGGTCAGTCCGTATGGTGAAATACTGTGACCTCGGCCTTGAATACTGACCTCAGCCCAGAGGGCCTCGCTCAGTACTTTCAAGACCTCGGTCATGGTATTTCACCATACGGACCTCCCAGCTGGTAAATAATATATATTTCTTTATGCTAATGCCATAGAAAGAACCTCCTCTTTTTCAGAGGAAGTACTTGAGGAAGTAGCTGAAGGAATTATTATTATTGATTTATGTTTTAAACACAAGTACTTTTCTCCAGTGTGAGAGTGTACAACTTTCCGGTAATTCATTATAAATAAACATGCATTACAAATAGCACATGGAACAAACGAATGGCGTATTCTGAAGCTGCACCTGAACATTTGTGCATACTGCCATCTTGCGGAGAATCTGTGGAATAACAGCAAAATTACAAAAATGACATGATATCCTCAACACCTGGAGACATATCCATGTGCTTTTAATCAAACTTTTTACTATTACTTGTTATTATTAAAATTTTTAAAAAGGAAAAAAGAAAACACTGGGTTTTTTTCTTTTTGCTAGATTTTTTTCCTGGAAATCCAGCAGGTACAATTGACTTTACAGTAACCATTAAAACACACTGATATGAACTGTGTTTTTATGGAACTGAAAGAATAAAAGATTATGAAAGATCAAGGTTAATTTTTATTTGCTCACTGTAAAATAATGGTTTTATAGCTGTTACACCTGCTGGCTCAAACAAGTGCAACATAAAGGGAGACCACACGTAGTAATATAATTTGATATAGAAATTTATTTAAGTAATAGATAAAAATCAGTATGAAAAATAAAAATATAATGTACTAAGGACCATGTCCAAACAACAAACCAAAACCCCAAAAATGCCTGGAAGGAGGAAGCCCCTCTCCTCCTGGCCAGCTGATCTTTTTAAAAGGCCAGGCCCCTTGTTAAGCCAACTCTCCACACCTGCACCCCAATCACCTGCTGATTAAACACATAATAAGGAGACAGGGAACAGGGCGGAGCTAAGGGGCTCCTAAATGAGACAGGGTCGTGACACCCCCCTCCTTAAAACAGAGACACACCCCTGTGGGTCTCTGTAAATGTAACCACTTAGACAATACAGCAATAATACACATTATTCCAAATACCTAAATACCACAATACATCATAACTACATGCGAATCAAACACTAATAAGGGCACAGCAAATATTAAACAACAAATTCAAAATCTCACACATTCCAGCCATAACGAGATGATACACAACATCCAATCACAAAGTCAGCACCCTCCTGCGTCACACTCTCCCCACCCACCGGCAAACCTCGGCGCCAGGCAGCTATTTAAGGCAGGCTGAAACGAGAAAGACACATTCGCTTCTGACATGATCAGATATGCAATTAAGAAATTAGTCATCCATAGGAGATCGTGACAAAGCATCAGCCATGACATTTTCCACCCCCCTAATATGACGAATTTCTAAATTATACGGCTGGAGAACCAATGCCCAGCGCATAAGACGCTGGTTAGGGCTCTGCAACAAATAGAGAAATGTGAGCGGGTTGTGGTCAGAATAGACCACCACTGGTCGAACCCCTCCACCCACATAAACATCAAAATGTTGCAGAGCCCAAACCAACGCTAGCACCTCCTTTTCAATAACAGAATAATTCAATTGATGTCTATTGAACTTTTTAGAAAAATAACCTACCGGACACGCAATGTCGGCTTTATCTAACTGCAACAAAACCGCTCCAGCACCCACTTGGCTTGCATCCACCTATAACTGAAAAGGCACATTAAGCCTAGGAGCAGCCAGAACAGGAGCGGTGCTCAATAGCAACTTCGCATTTTCAAACGCAGTCTGACAATCTAAAGACCAAAGAAACTTAACATTTTTTTTCAAAAGAGCAGTCAATGGAGCGACAACAGTGGAAAAATTGGCACAAAAACTACAATAATAACCCACCATACCTAAAAATCTCATCAATTCTTTTTTCGAGGTAGGTGGGGGAAACGCATCAATAGCCTGTACCTTGGCTCGGACTGGGCAGACTTGACCCTGACCCACAACCTTACCCAGGTACACCACAGTAGCACGAGCAAACTCGCACTTAGCAAGGTTAACAGTAAGCTTTGCAGCACGCAAGCGCTCAAAAAATGATCTAATACAAGACAGGTGTTCTTCCCAAGTATCACTATATGTCACAACATCGAGATAAACAGCACAACCCTCCAATCCGGCAACAACTCGATTCATGAGTCGCTGAAAGGTGGAAGGTGCGTTGCGTAATCCGAAGCTCATGACATTATACGAATACAACCCTGATGGCGTTATAAACGCAGAAATTTCTTGGGCTCGCGGCGTCAATGGAACCTGATAATACCCCTTTAAGAGATCAAACTTACTGACAAAGTGAGCTGAGCCCACCCTATCAATACAGTCTTCCATCCTTGGAAGCGGAAAGGAATTGGGCTTAGTAACCTTGTTCACCTTACGATAGTCAGTGCAAAACCGAAATGTGTTATCCGGTTTAGCAACTAACAAACATGGTGACGACCAGCTGGAATAGGAAGGCTTAGCCAAGCCATGATCTAACAAATATTGCACCTCGGCTTCCAAGTATCTCTCTTTCTCGGGCGGCACCCGGTAAAAACGTTGACGAATGGGCTGACTATTCTCAACCACGATGTCATGTTGAATAACATCAGTACAGGTAGGCACATCAGAAAACAAAACATCGAATTCACAAATCACAGATTTCAATTGGCCTTGCTGTTCAGAAGACAAGTGACCAAACAAACAATCCAAATTCGACAACATTTCAGAATTTCTCAGTCGCGGTTGCCACACTGTACCCGAAGCACTTACATCCTCAGGAGCCGCTACATCGAGACTCCGCCTCCACTTCGCTCACCACAGCCAAACCGACAGCCTTGATACTCCCACCACCAAAGTCTGTCTTCAAAGCGGGAGCATAGTAGGGCTTTAAAAGATTAACATGGCACAACTGAGTAGCCCTTCTACGATCTGGAGTGGACAATAAATAATCTAACTCAGTCACCTGACGCACAACTACATAAGGACCCGAAAACTTAGCACAGAAAGGCGAGCCCGACACCGGAAGCAAAGCCAGAACCTGATCCCCAACGTTAAATACACGCTCTACAGCGCGTCGGTCATACAGGCGCTTCATTTTTTTCTGTGCTTTGGACAAATTTTCCTTAGACAGTTTCCACGCAAGCAATAACTTTCTTCTAAAACCGTGCACATAATCAATTAAGTTTACAGGGGGCTCCACCTGCTCCACTCCCTCTTTTAACACAGAAAGAGGTCCATTCCATGAACTTTGTGCGCAAACACCAAATCATTTGGGCTGAATCCCATGCTCTCCTGAGTAACATCACGAGCAGC
The DNA here is from genome assembly GCF_027579695.1 of Neoarius graeffei. Lineage (NCBI taxonomy): Eukaryota > Metazoa > Chordata > Actinopteri > Siluriformes > Ariidae > Neoarius > Neoarius graeffei. The sequence goes on along the minus strand of NC_083581.1, from coordinate 78,989,347 downwards.
TAGTAGGAGCCAAGGAAGACCCTCCTCCCAATCTTTATTCAACTCCACACAGTAAGCGCGCAATAAAGATTTTAACGTACAATGGAAACGCTCTAAAGCGCCCTGACTCTGCGCATGATATGCGCTACTTACCCTATGTTTAACGTGGAGCTGATTCAAAACTTCCTTGAACAAACCCGAGGTGAAATTACTACCACGGTCACTTCGCACGATTTTTGGTATACCAAATATGGACATGAATTGAGACAGCGCTTTAACCACAGAACGAGTGGTAATGGTGCGTAACGGATAGGCCGCTGGGTACCGCGTGGCCTGACACATAACAGTTAACAAGTAGGCACACCCAGACTTCGATGGTGGCAATGGACCTACGCAATCAACAATTAGATGTTCAAATGGTTGCCCCACCACAGGGATGGGATGTAACGGCGCAGACTTTATTGTCTGATTTGGCTTCCCTGTCAATTGACAAACATGGCATGTCCGAACATACTCAGCCACACTCTTTTTAATCTTCGGCCAATAAAAATGCTGTAACAATCTCTGGTACGTCTTACGCACACCAAAGTGTCCCGCGACATCACCATGAGCTGACTGTAACACCAACTCCCGAAATTTCACCGGTACCACCAATTGCAATACTGGGTCAGCATCCCCATAAGCAGACCATTTACGCACTAATACCCCATCAATAACAAAATAACCACTCGTATAAGAATTCACATCTTCTACAGGCAACGCCCCACTCAACACCCCTGCCAACTCTTCATCCCCTTGCTGCGCTGCAACAAGATCCTCCCGGGGCAAAGATGATGGCAAAACTGGAACAGAAATGGCACTAACCTTAACATCTTTTCTGCGACTCTGCGCACGGGTCACAGCACAGGCACAGAACACATCAGGGAACTGATCTCCACATTCGTCCGATACCACAGGCAATGGCACTACACTTACAACAGGTGGCGGCGCTGACTCAGCCCACACCTGCCCACCGGCCAGGTTGTTTCCCAGTATAATATCCACCCCTTCTACCGGTAACTAGGGCCGAACAGCCATCGTAACCTCCCCATTTATTAAATCGGATTCCAAATTAAATTTGTGTAAGGGTACAGAAAATGTGTGCATTCCTATCCCCCGAATCAGAACGCAACGGTGTGTATCAGACTGTTCATTAACTGGCAACACATACTGTTTTATAAAGGACTCAGAAGCCCCAGTGTCACGCAATATTTTTACTGGCACTTTCTGCTGGCTGCCCACTACAGACACAAACCCAGTTGTAATAAATGGCTCATAGCCATCATTATACTCTGTCTCCATCACCGACATGTCAACGCTCACATCAGCTGACACACTGCACGCAGAACTAGTCAACACCTCTTCAAGCTTACTAACGCTCGCATCCTCCAGTGGCGTCCCCACGCCCCTGGAGGAAGCAGCGCGTACAGGTTTAGAGGATGCAGCACTCACAGGTTTAGCTGGAGCAATTCTACCCCTACCCATCTCATCTCATTATCTCTAGCCGCTTTATCCTTCTACAGAGTCGAAGGCAAGCTTGAGCCTATCCCAGCTGACTACGGGCGAAAGGCGGGGTACACCTTGGACAAATCGCCAGGTCATCACAGGGCTGACACATAGACACAGACAACCATTCACACTCACATTCACACCTACGCTCAATTTAGAGTCACCAGTTAACCTAACCTGCATGTCTTTGGACTGTGGGGGAAAACGGAGCACCCGGAGGAAACCCACGCGGACACGGGGAGAACATGCAAACTCCACACAGAAAGGCCCTTGCCGGCCCCGGGGCTCAAACCCAGGACCTTCTTGCTGTGAGGCGACAGCGCTAACCACTACACCACCGTGCCGCCCTCTACCCCTACCCTTTCCCTGCAAAAGAGGACATTCTTCCAATGACCGCGCTCGTTACAATAACGACACTGGTCATCCCCAGTAACACTGGGATATGCAGACTGCCTAGAAACAGAAAAACGATGATAACGAGGGCCACGACTACCAAAAGACACACCATTATCATTAACAAACTTACCCTTGTGGATCAAAACAAACTCGTCTGCCAACACCGCAGCTTCAGCGGCAGTTTTAACTTTCCGCTCCGTAATACAAGTTACAATACGATCAGGAATGGTGTTTTTAAATTGCTCAAGCAAAACTAAAATCACATAGAGTCTCGAATCTATGGACACCTTCAGCTGTACACCAACGATTGAAAAAAGTAGTGAGCTCCCTAACGAAATCTGTATACAGCTGCCTGTCACCTTTTCTCCAATGTCTAAACTTCTGACAATAGGCCTCGGGGACCAGCTCGTAAGCTTTCAATACAGCCCCTTTAACCGATGCATACTTCTTTCTCTCATCAGCACTCAACGCAACGAAAGCATCCTGGGCTTTTCCCGTGAGCACACTTTGCAACAACAAAGTGCGCTCCGAGTCACTCCACCTTCGATCAACAGCCAGATTTTCAAACAATGCGAAAAAAGTTTCAAGATCTCTATCGTTGAATTTAGGCAGAAGTTTAACCATATTTGCTACATTACATTCCTTAAAATAGCCGGTATTTCCAGCGCTATTCGCGTCCACACCCCTACGTAACTTTTCATATTCCAGCTGCCGGTCTTTATCACGGACATCAGCAGCCAGTCGGTCTCTCTCTAATTGAAACTTAATTAGTTCCTTCTGCTGCTCAAAAGTTAAATGTGTTGTAGACGGAACTACAGGTGCACCCAATACTGGTACACTAAAAGGTATCATTTTGGAAAAATCTAACATGTCCAATTTTACCAATTTGTCTTTTACAGCCAGTCTCAATTCATCCTTTCTTAAAGTCTTGGGTAAATCTGTCACAAACTCAAAATGTGCAGCTACCTCCCAAAGTTGAGCCTTCGTCAAACCATTTAATGCCTCCTCCGACGGAGAATCCATAAATGCGCTCACACTATCCATGACACAACCTACCAAATGTCAATACAAAAATGACCAAATAACACTCACAACCGATCCAAAAGTTGCCAAACTGTCCTGACCAAATTTACCAAATGCCAAACTACTTACCACGCACCTAACCAAGTTACTAGCCTACTTACCAAATGCCAAAACCAAAAATAGCTGCCCAAATTACTAGGCCAAAAGTAGCTGCCCAATACTATTTACCAAATGCCCTTTACATGCATATCAACCATTCCTTGAGGCGCATGTCCCACAATTGCTGAAAGTTAAAACGCACAGGAGTAGCCCCGCACCTAACTCAACAGAAATCCCTAATTAAAACTAACCTAGTCTTCAGGAGCCCCCATACGATTGAGTTCCGAAGAACCCCCCCCGCGTTCGACTCCCAAACACAAAAAACTAAAATAACAAACTAAAAAAACAAACAGCGTTAGGCGCTCTACTCCTACCGCAAGGTTTGCACGTTACTCCGGTGAATCTAATCCACCTGCGTTACCTCAGCAATCAAGGGGCAATTGCCTCAACCAAAATACTTGGTACTAGAACGATGAGACTTCCTCCTCCCCCAAACAAACAGAAACAATTAAACCAACAACCCAAACGAAAATGTATCAAAATATACAAAAATACTACGCGAGTCACCCACCAATTTAATGCGCTAGTTTACCCAAAATCGGTTCCAAAACCGGACGAGCCCCCATATGTTACACCTGCTGGCTCAAACAAGTGCAACATAAAGGGAGACCACACGTAGTAATATAATTTGATATAGAAATTTATTTAAGTAATAGATAAAAATCAGTAGTATGAAAAATAAAAATATAATGTACTAAGAACTATGTCCAAACAACAAACCAAAACCCCAAAAATGCCTGGAAGGAGGAAGCCCCTCTCCTCCTGGCCAGCTGATCTTTTTAAAAGGCCAGGCCCCTTGTTAAGCCAACTCTCCGCACCTGCACCCCAATCACCTGCTGATTAAACACATAATAAGGAGACAGGGAACAGGGCGGAGCTAAGGGGCTCCTAAATGAGACAGGGTCGTGACATAGCTCATTCATTCAATATTCGGTTCAAGTGCTCAATGTTGAGATTTCACACAAAAGAAACCAAAATGAAGTCTGATTTTTAGGCTCCAAACTTGAGCTTGTATGATATTACTTGATTCGACTGAACTGCCGAATGTGTTCACACTGAGAAGCCTGAATAAATATACTTCAATTAAAAAAAAGTTTGGGCTCAGAAAATGGACAGAACCAACATGGCTACTGCGGACCCTCCAGTCTCAGATCAACTACACTGCCCAGCCAAAGAAAAGTAACCAGTTGGATTTGAATAAGCAAATACATAAGAGCCTTTGATTGGATAATTACTGCAGTGATTAATGTGTTTCAGCTGCAACAATTCTTTTAATCCTAACTGATGCAGTGAGGAGCTTCTCATTTCTCTCATTTCTTTACCAAACATGTCAGAAGTCATATCCCATGCTCATGGAAAAGCTGTTCCTGTGTCTCAGAAGGTCAAATTACTGGCCTGCATCAAGAAAAGAAAACAACTAAGGAGATTTGAGCTGAAATGACTGGAATTGGGTTAAGACCATTATTAAAACCTGGAAGGATAGTGGTGAACCATCAGTGTCATGGAAAAAATGTGGGTGGAAAAGCCTCCTGATTGACCATGATCAGAGATCACTTAAATACTTGGTGAAGTCCATCCATCCATTTTCTGTAAGCGCTTATCTTGTGCAGGGTCGCAGGCAAGCTGGAGCCTATACCAGCTGACTATGGGCGAGAGGCGGGGTTCACCCTGGACAAGTCACCAGGTCTACTTGGTGAAGTCGAATCGTAAAAAAAAAAAAAACAATAGAACTCATGGCTGTGTTTAATAGTGAAATTAAGATAATTTCCACTCTCACGATGTGACGAGAATTCACAGGATTGGGACTAAACCACTGTGTGTCTATAAGAAACCCACTCGTTAGTGAGACTAATCAGGAGAAAAGGCTTCAGTTTGCTCGGGAGCATAAAGACTGGACTCTGGAGCAATGGAGAAAGGTCATGTGATCTGATGAGTCCAGACTGACCCTATTCCTGAGTGATGGGCGTGTCAGGGTAAGAAGGGAAGTTCATGAAGCCCCGCCCCATCATGCACAGTGTCCACTGTACAAGCCTCTGGAGGCAGTGTGATGATCTGGGGCACGGGCGATTGCTCTAAGACAACGAGGGAGGCTCAGCCTCCTCTAAAAATGACGAACATCATGTAGGATGAATTGCGCTAGGCTTATGTTATAGCCGACCTTATAACATTGCTATTTCAGATCCAGAATCATAGAAATATATGTGCTCAACCCAACTACAGTGCGAAATCATTCCGTTATAACTTTCCCCAGTTTGCCTAATGTGTGCGTGAGTTTTTCCCCCTCGTGACAGCGCGATGCAGCCCAGCCTCAGTGCACTTCAATGGCATTTGGGAGCTATGCGCTTTTCAATCTCAAAATGCAAGACGACTATTGGACAAATACTGCGAAAACGCCCGCCCACGGACTCCCAGCCTCACAGTGGAAGGGACATGGCAAAGCTTTCCGCGAGGAGACTGGTGATTGGTGAAAGCGGCTGGATATTTTCTTTGATTGACAGCTCATTTCAAATATAGACAGGCAGCGGTGAATCTCAGTTCAGTTCCATGCGGATTCGCAAGTGCTGTGGTGTATTGTAAAGGCCAATTTATGCTGACAACCCAGTCCTCGCAGATGGCGTCGCAGATGGCGTCTGCGAAGCCCCCCCCCTTCGCAGATGCTCTGCACGCACCTCCCAAAAATTGTGACCACCGCAGACAGCTTCGCAGACAAGAGGGCTCTGATTGGTCCACTCTACATCCGCTGTACACGCACTTCCGCTTCCCTACTTTCCCGGTTTGGTTTGTTTTCACGACCGCCATTTTTAAAAACACGAGCGAAGATGGAGCAGCACGAAGAGCGGTTGATCGAGGAAGTGAGGAAGTACGTACATCTATACGACTCCAGTTCTAGTCATTATAAGTAACCGGAGGATAAACACTCCACTAACCACACCCACCAACTACTCCTAGCGATTTCGCGACTTCGCGCCCCCTTGCGTTGTGGCGGTGAATAACATCGCGCACGCCTATTACTCCCCACTCAACGATAAATTACAACTGTCTGCGAAAAGCTATCTGCGAAAGCCTTGTCGCAAGAGCATGCAGAGGCCTTAAGAGATCAGCTTACATTTCGATTTCATTTATTACATACGGTTTCTACCAGCTTTTTTAGTTTGTATATATTTTCATTGTAAATAAAGTGTAAATATAGTGTTGTCAAGTTTGCTATCTTAGTTCCAGAAATTTTGTTTATTTGAGTGACTGAACTTGAAATTGAGGGGGCTAGTCAGCTAGCAAGAAAGCTGCGCACGGATGCCAAGCATTGCTGATTTAATTTTGGCGAAGCCATTTGCCAGTCTTCCTTTCGAGGAAAAAATTAAAATTAAAGAGCAGGGTAGACCAACGCCTCAAATTGACTTGGTGAAAAAGGTAGGGAATAATACTCGTTCCTTTCAGCTCTCCTGGTACGAGAAAGTAAATTGGCTAACAGCAAGTGACCCACATCAACAACAGTAAATAGGCTACTTTAGTAATATGTCATGGATGGACCAAAAATATAGAATCTATTTAAAATGTTTATGCTGAGTATATTATATTGGAATATATATTTTTCTGGATATGAATTAAACACAGCTACAATTTGGAAAACATTTTTAAACAAAAACACAGCCGAGAACATTTCACACTACAGACCTGGATTAAAAGTGAAGGGTTATCAAAATTGTCAATAAAACATTTCTCAGTCAAAATAAGTAAAATATAGGGAAAGTGTCATTGAATGAAATGTGTGGCACCCAGCTCTATGTTTGGCTCCCCAAGGTCAGTGCTTGTGCCTATTCCAGAACACTCTGCTGTTACTGCTGAGGTTCCTGACAAAGAGCTGCTTTCAATAATGATCAATTTTTAAACAACATGCCACAATTTTAAAATATAAAATGTTAAAATATACCCCCCCCCCCAACACCACCATCATGTATATTGGACAGTAGGCTAATGGGCCAAAAGAACCTGTTATTTCACAGTTTGTGACCCTGCCAACAATCAGCCAGATCAGAGGCAAGAGTATGGGCAAAATTGATGTGTTTTTTCTTTTAAAATCTGGAAATATCGTAACCAACCAGCCTCCCCTGTTTGAAAGACTACCAGCCGCCACTGATCTGGGGTTGGTTCAGTTGGTCAGGTCGAGACACAGCAATGTTATGGGGCGATAAAATGAAATCAGCTGACGACCTGAATGTACTGAATGACCAGATTATCATCACATCAATGGAGTTTTTCTTCTCTGATGGCACAGGAATAAAATTAGGGCTCAGATTGTGACAGAGTGGTTCAGGGAGCATGAGGAATCACTTTCACACACCACAGAGTCCCAACCTTAACCCCATGGAGAGTCTTTGGGATGCTGGAGACTTTACGCAGTGGTTCGATTCTCCTATCATCAACACAAGATCTTGGGGAAAAATTAATACAACTCTGGACTGAAATAAATGTTGTGACGTTGCATAAGTTTATCGAAACAATGCCATGGTGAATGCGTGCTGTAATCAAAACTAAAGGTGGAGCAATGAAATATTAGATTGTGTAAGGGTTTGTTTTTTGGGGGGCAGGGCAGTGTCTAATGAAAGTAGAAAATGAAGTAAAATGCCATTTATGTTGTGCTTCACTAGAGGGCAATGCAGTTCTTCAGCAACAGCTATACACCCCTGATTACTAACCCTTGTGACTTTCCACACCATTTAGCTGACAAAACACAAGTCTAGTGAGACATCACACTTCAGTAGGCCCTCGAGAGAAAGATTTCACCTCACAATTAGAATTGGCACAGGGAAAACACACACACACACACGCCTCATCTTTCATACTCTGGAGATTGGGTCCTGATTCAGGGTCTTGGCTTTTGATTGGGAGTTGTGTTGTATCCTCACTTCATTAAAGCAGAGTGGATGTTCATCATCATGTCCTGATTTCAATCATTAACACTGATGGAGTTCATGCTAAATTTGATCAGTGAGTTCCAAATTTCATATGGCATCACCACAAAATGTGCTTGGCTCCTGGTTTTGATTAAAACATGTTAGATAAATTGGTAGCAAACTTGGAAAGTAACTCCAGATCACCAGCTGCTCCTTGAGCAGGACGTTAACATTAGCTCAGCTCACTATGTAGCTCGCTAACACGAGCACAGGGTTGTGTTTAGGTAGCTTACTGGTTTAGCTATTTAGCTATCTATTGATTGGAGTGTCATTTGAGTCTCAGTGGCATTACGATTAAAAAAAATTGGATGCTAGCTGTAAATGTGTGCATTTGTAATTCTGTGCTAAAACCTTGTGGCTTTCAAAGCTATTATTCGTTTAAAAGCAAATTGTAGCCTGTCAATAAAGAAACATGTGAAAGAGATTGTTGCCTGACATGGGTACATTGTTTAAAGGTTGAAGGCAATTTATTTTAGGAAATAAAAAATAAAAATGATCCACTCAGGATTTTGACCCATATTGTATCATTAAAACCATTTTTGTAGCATCAAGTTAAGTAAATGAAATGATAGGCAAGTGTTGATGTCACATAACTAAATGTGGATTTGGTTAATCATGTGAGTCAGCAAGATCGCTGACCATCCCAGATTTTTACAAAGGGGGGGTCCCCACTTATGAAAGGAAATAAATAAATGAACAAAAGAATGAATGAGTGAATAGTAAAGTAATTTGACAGCAAAGCATTTTATAATGTTCAAGAATAAATGACTATCTTAACTTTTACTATAACTACCATATTAACTTGATCATCAATCGGTTTCTTCTCCTGAAGAAGAACGTCACAGTTCCTGGATGAGCTCCTGCTCTGTGTTGCCAGTGTACTAAAGAAACCATCATTATTATGGAAAATAACAGACATATACACAGGCTGGCATCATTTCAACACAAACACAACAAATGTGGAGAACCCTGACACTGAAACTGTTGGTCTTTAGTGATTTCTTGTGTGATAATGCACCCAGCAGCACAATTTCATACACACACACACCTGTTTTATTTCTTAAACTCATCCAAAACATGGAAATATTCTGCTTCAGGTTGTGCCACACTGCCTCAGATATAATAAAATAAGTGCATTGGTAATAGCTCATTAGTTAGGTTCTGGGTTCGAACCTCATGGCTGACGAGGGCCTTTCTGTGTGGAGTTTGCATGTTCTCCCCATGTCTGTGTGGGTTTCCTCTGGGTGCTCCGGTTTCCCCAAAGTTCAAAGATATGCAGATTAGGTCAAATACCCAGCCACTGGGGTTGTACAAGCCAGTGCATACTTAGTGCTAGTCCCAAGCCTGGAAAGATTGGGGAGGGTTGTGTCAGGGAGGGTATCCGGTGTAAAACCTACACCAAATCAAATCTGCGGAACAGATTCACTGTGGCAACCCTAACAGGAGCAGCCGAAAGAAGAAGAAGAAGAAGATAATTGCTCATTAGTTATCGCAGGTTGGTCAAATGTGTGAAGTTCACGTTTGACCAATCATCATTTTTCTGTCTGGTAAGCTCTGCCTACTCTGCAGCATGAGATAAAATGGCTCCTGGAATGTGAGTGCAAGAACAAACTAGAAAGGCACACAGTAGAAGTGTATACCTCCATCAAGCTATGTATTATCAATATCAAAATAAAACCACTTGAACCGAGGATGATACTAAGGCTATAGATCAAATTTCATCCAAATCCATTCACTAGTTTTTGAGTTACGTTGGGAAAAGAAAAAAAATCCTGGCTCTGCAGACATATCTGGATCTTGGATCCACATACAGATCCGAATTTGCATCAAAATCTAATCAATTGTTCCTTGGCCCATGGTTCACCTTTCCTCCAAATTTCATCCAAATCCATTCACTACTTTTGTAAGTTGGGAACAGACAAACAAACAGAGACAAAAACATAACTTCCTCCAACAAAGTTGACGGCGGTAAATAACTGGAAAGAGTGGCTAAAGTTCCTGAATTCCTGAAAATGTTCCTATGATGGAAACACAAACAATAATCAGCAGTGTTTATCCCTAACCTAACATCACTCAACTGTCAAGCAGGTCCAGAGTTCTTCCTCATTCTCTGTCTAGATTTAGCTGTTTGTTTCTGTACTCCAACATAAATAACCCCTCGGTGTAATGCTTGCCAGTTAGCCTCGTTTGCTACCTCATTCCTCGTGACACTAGGTCTTGCTTTTTGTTTATTTGTTTAGCTAACATATCCCAGTAACATGCTAGCCTTATATATGATTTGAGCTGATGGGTGGAGCCTCACACACCCTTCACAGCGCTAATCATGCAGTCATTTCTCAAACGATTATAGAAAATAGGAAATCTAGTTGACAGTTAATCCCATTACACTGTGTCACAGCAGACTTCTAAATGCATTCTAAATGCGTTTTATCCTCCAAACCCCCCCAGAGACATACACACTCGCTCCTCTCCCCCATGTTGCTAGGTTATGGCTTAAATGTTGCTAGGAGTTGACAGACCCACAATGCATCTGGGCAGAGAATGTTATCTCATGAGAGGCCTTAAAAAGAAGACAGGCATTAGCTGGAAGAGCAGCTGTGGTTAAGTGTCAGAGCCACTTCCTTCCTTGATAAGTGCATTACAGTGACAGAGATCAAATCAACCTCGCTGAGCTGGATGTGAAATCAGCTGTGTGGGTTGGGGCTTTTTTTGTGCTATTAGTACAATATCAACCCACACACTAACAGGATAGAGAACATGAATGTGAAGGCACAGCTGTTCTGAGCAGAGCTGAGAATATCATCTTATATATAGCAAGTACACACTTACTGGTCACTTTATTAGGAGCCCATTAGGTACTCATGCTCATTCATGAAATTATCAGCCAGTCATTTACATTCAGTTCATTTTCACATCAAATCATCAGAACGAGGGGCGGCACGGTGGTGTAGTGGTTCACACTGTCACCTCACAGCAAGAAGGTCTGGGTTTGAGCCCAGCGGTCGGCGAGGGCCTTTCTGTGCGGAGTTTGCATGTTCTCCCCGTGTCCGCGTGGGTTTCCTCCGGGTGCTCCGGTTTCCCCCACAGTCCAAAGACATGCAGGTTAGGTTAACTGGTGACTCTAAATTGAGCGTAGGTGTGAATGTGAGTGTGAATGGTTGTTTGTCTCCATGTGTCGCCCTGTGATGATCTGGCGACTTGTCCAGGGTGAACCCCGCCTCTCACCCACAGTCAGCTGGGATAGGCTCCAGCTTGCCTGAGACCCTGTAGAACAGGATAAGCGGCTACAGATAATGGATGGATGGATGGATAATCAGAAAGGGAAAAAAAAAATCGCCTAGAACCGGTCCACTTTGTCATGTGGCTGAAAGGGATTTTTCTCAAAGGCGCAACAAGACGATAAAGAGGGTGTGGCATAGGGTACACCACAAAAGGCCTGTGTGCCAATCGTGCATGTACCCCAGGTCATGCAGCAGGTATTGGTGTGGCCTGACTACATTACACACTCTTATCCAGAGCAACCTGGGGATTCAGTGCCTTACTAAAGCCATTCCTGCTGATCTAGGGAATTGAACCAGTAACCTTTTGGTCCCCAAGCTGCTTCTCTAACCATTAGGCCATGACTTCAATCAATGCATATAGTTTCCTGTTGGCATCAGGATCTTTAATGGCATAAACAATGGCATTGGCCACACCCACCACATGACAAGGCTGCTTAACTTTTTTCTTGCCCATTGCTTTGAAAGGCACAGCCTTGCCGAACCAACACATGTTAGCAAAGTGGTTGAAAAAGCAGTCTTCCCTTCTGAAGAACTCAGATGGCTTCATGATGATGCCATATTTTTCCAATCTTGAAGTTTCTCTCCAATTTCTATAATTCTGTCCCCTCCCTGTTCTTGGCCACCATGGAGTGGACCCTGATGTGTCTCCTGCTGTTATAGCCCTGTAGTATCTGACCAGGTGGGTGGAGCACAGAAGCACGGCAGATCAGAACTGAGTTCTCAAAACTCTTTTTATTTTAAGCTTTTCAGCTTTTCCCAATCTCCCAGCCATGTGCACGCACACACAAGTCTTCTGGTTGGGGAGAGAGCTCCCTTTCTCTGCTCTCTCTCTGTCTCCTTTTAAAGGGCGCGGTCACTGGGGAAGACACACAAACACAGGTTAATTCCCATCAGGTGCAATGACTCCATCACTTACCTTCCCTGACTCCGCCCTCCATTCACAGACCGACGCTTGGACACGCCCCCACTGCCACAAGCCCATCCACCATTCTTCCTCTGGGAGGAAGAACTCCCAGAGATGACATGTGAAAGAAACCTTGAGAGAACCCAGACTGCAAAGGAAACACATCCTCTTTTGGATGACACCGGATAGTGGGACTATAAATTGTTATTAAAAGTAATCAAATAGTGAAAAGGTGAAATGATAAAAAGTGTAAAATAAAAAGTGTACAGGATGTTAGACATTAGTATGTTATGAAGAGGAATGTTGAGATTATTGCTTCACCAGTTCTGGAGAGGTTCAAGTCTTTAGGGAATGCAGGTCTGATGGTTTATTGCTTGCAACACTTCGCGGGAAACGCGGATGGAAAAGGAGTAAATATTTAATCAGTGACTTCTCCTCCAATAAACTACCAATTCTCTAAGTTGACCTGCTACAAAAGTTCACTATGTCGCAGTGTTTAGCCTAGCTAGGTACTTACAAACATAATGGAGTAACTGCATAGCTAGCGAAGCTAGCAACTAGCTATTTTTATGAACTATGTGTTCCAGTAGTGCATTAGAAGCAATGCTATGGTTTAAATCGAGTATCTTTTACTGCATTTACTGACTGGGTTGCACCTACAACTTGAAATTATCATTGTTCATTTGTATACCATAGCGCTGTTAAACTCTGGCTCCCGATTGGTCAGAAGGTGTTGATTTCATTTTCCTTAACAGCAGCTCTGACAATAATAGCAACTGTAATTTAAATCAGAGGTTTATATTAATGCACATGTTCTAATACATTATAGCGGCGCTCCCAGCGGAGCACCATACCTAAGAAAAAATGGTAAACCCATCTAGTCAATTTTTTGTGGTTTATCCATGTACCAGGGCTTTACATTAGCACCCGCCCACCCGCCAAATGCGGGTAAAATTCGGCTTTGGTGGGTAATAACTTTAGCCACTTTGGCGGGTAATAACTTTAGTCTCACTAGCCACTTTGGCGGGTGGTTTATTCTGTGGTATGACAATATATTTTAATTGTAGTTTTCTCTGAAGGCATCTGATATAATAAACGCATTGCAATGTAATATTACGCGCCTACAACTCCCATGAGCACCTGCATATAAACATTCTGACAACATGTTAGAATTGTTTAGAACGTTCGTTAACGGCTCAGATAAAATCAATGATACGGTAACCTGCGGTTAATGAACGAAGCAACAAAGTTGCTGACGACTGACAAGCGCACTATGTGGCAGCACATAGCTGGAGTTTCAAACCCTGCTGCTCAGGGAAAAAGGGGCAGAGATGATCAGGGCCGGAGCAGCATTTTAAAATCACCGAGGTTCGTGATGCGCAAAGCGCGCGCCGAAAAATTTTCGACATATGAGAGGGGTGAATTACACGCCATACAAGAGATCTCATCTCATTATCTCTAGCCGCTTTATCCTGTTCTACAGGGTCACAGGCAAGCTGGAGCCTATCCCAGCTGACTACGGGCGAAAGGCGGGGTACACCCTGGACAAGTCGCCAGGTCATCACAGGGCTGACACATAGACACAGACAACCATTCACACTCACATTCACACCTACGCTCAATTTAGAGTCACCAGTTAACCTAACCTGCATGTCTTTGGACTGTGGGGGAAACCAGAGCACCCGGAGGAAACCCACGCGGACACGGGGAGAACATGCAAACTCCACACAGAAAGGCCCTCGCCGGCCACGGGGCTCGAACCCGGACCTTCTTGCTGTGAGGCGACAGCGCTAACCACTACACCACCATGCCGCCCAGATTGGCTAGTTCATGGCAAAATTGAAAATACCATGTACTGCGAAGACTGCAGAAAGTCTGGCAAAGACAGGCACCAGTAATTTTAAACTCGAAACTATAAAGGACCACGAAAAGTCAAATGCACACATCGGTACTATAACATCAAAGCCGGCGAAGACGGCTGGTTCACTACAGGACAGCAATGCTTTCAGTCCCTGGCTGTCATGAAGTCGGCTGAGCTGGAGAGGATGGAGCTGCTGTTTAGAAACGTTCATGCGATTGGAAAGAAGTTGATCTCACCCCAGCCAGTGCCGTATTAAGCCAATGCGGTGCGCCTGGGCACTATAGACCCTTTTCACTCACATGACCTTCGTAAACGCGACCGCCATTTTGGACATGAAGAAATAACGGTTTATGGCACAGACCCTTTCGGTTCTCGCTCATCTAGCTGCTACAATGACTGCTTAGACTGCAACAATAATACCTAACACACATTTACGTATCCGTCGTAAAGACGTGAAACTCGTCGAGTGACGAGTGTGTTCATTGATAAGCTAACACAATCTAAAAGTAGACATACCATCCATCACACTGCCCTGGCGCTGTGTACAGTTTACCTTCTATGGTTTGTGCACTCACTATTTGCCATTACTTTCTCCAACCCAGTGTTCGAACTATGCCGATATTTTCGGGGGGGTCCCTTTTTTTCCCTGGGGGGGCTTGCACTTGCGCTTGTCTCAGAGCGCGGATCTCCAAACACATGAGAAGCCTATCTTACGCACATATCACGCGGACTCCACACACGCATCGTGTCTGAAGTCATAACTCATCGGGGAAATCGTGTCCGCATTGGCATGTTCAAAAAACAACCTCGCGTCAACAATGATACCACACGCAAGAATAAAAAAACAGTCAGGCTACTCAACACATCTGATCCACAGCAGCACCAAAGCATCACTGGAAATCATGTCAACAACCACTCTTCCATTTCAACACGCGTCAACAAACAAATGGCACCACAAACATGAACGAATCGGTCAGGCTACCGATTCCAAACCCACAGCAGATGAATAATTAAATGCATCTTACCTTAAAGCAGAATTGACCACAAAGGAAGTGTGTTGGCACTGTTGGCACACTTCCTTTCTACTAGTTTGTGTCCCCAACCTGGCAGCAGCAGTCGTTGTCATATCGGTTTATTTTATTTTTGATGTAAACACAACACTTCGGATATGCAAATGCTTCCCGTTACACACGATTGCTATGTCAATAAACATCATTTTGCCAATATTTTAGAGACCATCCATCTTCTCCGTCGGTCAGCATCTGTCGGGATCCGATAAAATGATAAATCTTGCCTTGTGTGTTGATGGTTACTACATCCAGGTGCACAACAATATAATGGCATGATGGAAGTCTTTCTGAAAGTAAAAACTTTCTTTGATGGCTATAATCCTTTCGATGCTTCGCCGTCGTTCCTCGTTGTTGGCTGTGGTAGACTACTGGTAGTACATGTCCAAAATGGCGGCCGCGTTTGTTGTGACGTCATGTGAAAAGGGTCCATACCTCAAGTGCCCCACCACCACCACCCTGCGCGCACGCGTTCAGTAACCTCCTGCACACACTCACAAACCTTGCCCTTTGCTGTCAAAAATAGTAGCATATACATAAACAATAGTACACATAAACAAGGTCATTCTTCCTCATTGAAAATGTATTAAGTACAGTAGGCTACATCAGCCCATCAAATTCACTGAAAACAACCAACGATATGCATGTAGGCATATTGAAATGTCTTATTCAAAAATGAGCAGCATATATTTGTATGTCTCAATAAAAACCTTCAAAGCATCCTCCCCATAGCGCAGGATCAGTTGAAATAGAGAAGTGTTCTACTGGCGTCAGCTGCGCTGGGTTGACATCCATAACACCCTCGTCTTCCTTCTCGTCACCATGGTGTGAACTGATCTCTACCTGGCTTAAAGTGGCTTTGCACATATCCCCCTCCCCGGGGTCTCCCTCACTCCCATCTTCCTCAAGGGGATCCTCGTCGTCGCCGACCCCTCGGCTAACACTGGCTGTGGTTGTAGCATCTCCCCGGCTAGTGCTAGCAGGGCCATCTCCCTCACTAGCATCGCTGATTTCACTAGCTTCGGCTTCAGCGCTGGTAGTGACAGCAGTTGTCGATGTTTTTATAAAAAACGATCTAACACTGGAACATTTTTAATTGCAGCTACACGCCTGGAGTCTTTCTCTTTTTTAATTTTCTCTTCTCACAACCACTCAATTGATGTCTGTCCATTTTTCATTTCTACCGCGGTTTTTAAAAAATTGATACATTTCACCGTAGGTGGACTGGCTCAACTGACACGTTGAGGAAAGGGGGGTTAACGGTCACATAGGCCACTCTTGCTCAGAATTATGATTATTGTTGTTCTTATGAAATTAGTGTTCATAATGAATTATATATGACTATTTAACAATGTCAAGTGTATAACCATTTTAAATGTACAAACATTCACGAAAAATATTTTTAAAGTTTCTGTCACGTGGTGCCCCCCCACTGGCTGTGAGTGGTTAGTGCCCCTGGGCACTGTGCCGCAGGCCCATATAGTTAATCCGGCCTTGACCCCAGCTATCAACTTATGGCCTGCTGGAAGCCTCAGGTCACGAAGACCATTTTTCATGGACCATTCAGACTCATCTGATGATGAATGTAATGAGGACATTTAATGTCTCTCTCTCTACACATGTTCACACACACACACACACTCACACTATTAATAGATAATGCATAATATACATGATAATAATTGATAATACACATAATACTTGCATATCAAAACATCAAATGTTTTTCAATGATAAATGTTTTGAATTGGACTTTTAATATTAGAATAAGTTCAGTTGTACTGAATGTTATTTTTCATATTATACGATATTTCATATTGTAAGGGGCTTGAATTTGAGTTCAATAAACAGAATAGTCTGTTAATATTTTTGTCTGAACTGGTTGCATGTTTTCATATAGGGAGCGACCTTAACAGCACTGAATACCTGAGTGCTACTGTAGAGATACATTATACGCTGCCATTCATAATTAAATCTAGATCTTCCGAACTTTAACATATCATGGTGAAGAAAAAAAACTTCGATTTCCTGGCAACAAAATTGTGGCTCGTGAAAAGGCTGAATGGCTAGTGACTCGGGAAAACCACTAGCCACAGTGGCTGGTGAGCAAAAAAGTTAATGTAAAGCCCTGCCGTGTACCACCAGTCATACACACCGCCTAGTGGCCAGTGTTAGTCATTACCAGTCATACACACCGCCTAGTGGCCAGTGTTAGTAATTACCAGTCATACACACCGCCTAGGCGGTACGGTGGTGTAGTGGTTAGCGCTGTCGCCTCACAGCAAGAAGGTCCGGGTTCGAGCCCCGTGGCCGGCGAGGGCCTTTCTGTGTGGAGTTTGCATGTTCTCCCCGTGTCCGCGTGGGTTTCCTCCGGGTGCTCCGGTTTCCCCCACAGTCCAAAGACATGCAGGTTAGGTTAACTGGTGACTCTAAATTGAGCGTAGGTGTGAATGTGAGTGTGAATGGTTGTCTGTGTCTATGTGTCAGCCCTGTGATGACCTGGCGACTTGTCCAGGGTGAACCCCGCCTTTCGCCCGTAGTCAGCTGGGATAGGATCCAGCTCGCCTGCGACCCTGTAGAACAGGATAAAGCGGCTACAGATAATGAGATGAGACACACCGCCTAGTGGCCAGTGTTAGTAATTACCAGTCATACACACCGCCTAGTGGCCAGTGTTAGTAATTACCAGTCATACACACCGCCTAGTGGCCAGTGCTAGCCAGTAAAGAAATAAAACAAAAGAGACTGGCTATGATATAAAAAAATTCTACAACCCAGAAACAGATGGGAGCTCCGCTTTTAGGCAGTGCCTAAATCTATATATTAGTTTCCATAGTAACAATTCATTTACAGGGACTTGCTCAACGTGCCACATAGTGTAAAGCTAATTTTTTTTTTTTAAATTTAAGGAATGAACATATTGTTTGGAAAAATACTGTCATTGATATGGTGATGTTTTAATAAGATGTTTACTAAACATTTATGGATGGAGTCTCCAGTGTTAGCACTTTAAAGTCAAACTTTATGTACCTTTATGTTTTCTGCAATGGGAATGTTTTCGGGATGGATGACTTTTCAAGTCTTTTTTGTCTTATTAACTTCAAGAAAGAGAAAAAACAGACTGGTAAGGAAATGACGTTTATAGCTGCTATAATGTAAGTGATAAACGGAACTAACACACTTCACAGGCATTCTACAACATTAAATGTTTTGAAATAAAGCATATAAATGTATATGTTGCTCTTAAATAAATAAAACAATGTAAGCATGAACAAATTGATGTCGTGTAAGAGGAATAAAATAAATAAGGATGGAGTATGCTGTTCACCACTCTATCATTAATTATTCTTTTCATTTTATTTTTTCTTTTGTTTTTCTTTTTTTGTGTTTGTGTAGTTTGATGTTTGTTTTTTGTTTTTGTTTGAGTGTTTTGTCTGCCGGTTATGGTGTAGCTCCAGACCCGGTTTTGGGTGTTGGTTCCCTTCAGGCCTTGGTTCACCATGGGTGATGCCTGTGCTCCTTGCTAGGGACTGCAGTGAGCTCGTTGCTCATTTTAACATCGTGGTTGTCCAGTGCTCTGTGCAGCAGTGCTTCTGTGCTCGGCGCGGTGTTCTGAGTGATGTTGCTTGGTGGCAGCTGTGCAGGCAGTTTGGGACATACCAGCGCTAAGCATGGCAGTGCTTCTGTGTTCACTTTGTGGATCTATGATGCAGTGTTCCCGGCGGTGTTGCCCGGTGGCGGCGTGGCGGCTGTGCAGGTGGTGTGGGACTTGTTTTCGTGCGCCTTTTGGTGGGACTGTGGCTGCTACACTACTGGAATGACATCCTGACCTTTATTTGGTGGACTTTTTTTTTTCTTCCCCCCCTTATAATTGTAAAGCGACCTTGGGTATTGAGAAAGGCACTATATAAATTTAACTTATTATTATTATATCTACGGGGCGGCATGGTGGTGTAGTGGTTAGCACTGTCACCTCACAGCAAGAAGGTCCGGGTTCGAGCCCCGTGGCCGGCGAGGGCCTTTCTGTGCGGAGTTTGCATGTTCTCCCCGTGTCCGCGTGGGTTTCCTCCGGGTGCTCCAGTTTCCCCCACAGTCCAAAGACATGCAGGTTAGGTTAACTGGTGACTCTAAATTGAGCGTAGGTGTGAATGTGAGTGTGAATGGTTGTCTGTGTCTATGTGTCAGCCCTGTGATGACCTGGCGACTTGTCCAGGGTGTACCCCACCTTTCACCCATAGTCAGCTGGGATAGGCTCCAGCTCGCCTGCGACCCTGTAGAACAGGATAAAGCGGCTACAGATAATGGATGGATGGATTCTGTCCACATTCACTGGATGTGAGCAATTGCGCACTCTGATTGGCTACTGTACTATTAGGATATCAGCTCATATACTGTGGTGCAGCATGTTGCTGTACCAACTGAGGACAAAATAAAAAATCTACTCGAAAACAAAACCCCAAAAAATGCAAAAAAAAATGGAATAAAACTATTTGATGGTAAAAACATCTTTTTAATTATTTTTCAAGAATTATTATTATAGCATTTTTCACAAATTGTTCCTGTCATTTCACTGGTTTGTTTATATTCTAAGCTGAAATGATTTTGTCGGACATTTTGTATAAAGTTTTTATTTATCGAATTTGCAAAAATAAAAATGCTGTTTCTCAAAATCAAGTGAATGTGGATTGAATAAGACAGTTATTCCACTCAATCTCATCGTATGTGTCTTATAGACAACTTGGTGCTACGCACCTCGTCAGTTATCAGCTCATGAACAACTCGATTTTGTGGAATAACTCTTAATTATTTTTCCCTATAAATTGTTTTATTCCTTAAACCAAAGCTGAAGATCCACCATTACAATAAGTAAAGAACAAGAACAAGAGCTGAATATACATTTTTTTTAAACTGTGGTTATACTGTGTGGGTTTTGTACATGGTATTCTCTAACCATGGCCCACTTCTACTAGCACAAGGACATGTTTTTGAAAGCATTTCTGTAAGTCACTCTGGATAAGTGTGTCTGCTAAACGCTCTGAATGTTCATGTAAACAAATTCACTCCCTCAGTTACTGAGACAGAGGTCGTACAAACACTCAAACATAAAATAACCACCATCGAGGCGTCCAATCAGAGCAAATCCTGTCTTCTAGTGTTTGAGCCATGGCCTGAAGGTGAGAGAATGAGCCTTGGGCTCCAAGCATCGCTGGTTTGATTCCCAGGACTGGCAGGAAAAACATGAAGCGAGCTGCATGAATGAGCAGCACTTCCCTCGTAGCTGAAGTGCCCTTGAGCAAGACACCGAACCCCCACCTGCTCCCTGGGTGCTGTAGCATAGCTGCCTGCTGCTGTGTGTGTGTGTGTGTGTGCTCACGTGTGTGTGTGTGTGTTCAGATGGGTTAAATACAGAGAAGGAATTTTGCTATGTGACCAAATAAAGGTGGCTTCACTTTCTTCTGAGTTGAGGTCTTGAAGCAGCTGTAGTTCTGGTACAAATTCTTAACTCGACGTGACGAGTAGTGTTTATTTCCGAGCATAAAAAAATCAAAGTGTGTGAAAGTAGTCACTGTGACAGGTCTGAGGATGGAGAAGAGCAGAATCACAAATGCTCTTCGGGAGGATTAAGAGATTTCCTCAGTTGGTTTACAATAATCAAAATGGCTGAAGACACTGAACAGACTGACTAAAAATACTGTACGTGTACCGTATGTCTCATGGGAAACACACACACACACACACAGAACTGAGTAACAGATGTTATCTGCTCTGGGGATCACAGACCTCCCTGGAACCAAAACATATCTGACTTTTTGCTCCAAACTCCACACTGACAAACTGAGTGACAAAGTCTTAAATTAAATAACTTTTTTTAGTTTTAAGAGAGACTTATATTTATTACAAGTTACAAAGCCAAGAAACAAGTCCCTGCTATCACTTGTTATAGCAGCTAATATATACAATATTTCGGCAGTGCCTAAAAGCAGAGCTCCTGATGAGTGTATGAGCAAAATATTTGCATTGGCAAAAAATCAACTTGAATAATCTAATAGGAGCACACAGCCACAGACTGCAATGCACACGCAGCATCATTAAGACTAGTTACCATGCACCTGTTCCTGATTAGAGTGCAATCACAGCAGAGACATATCAGGACTCTCAGTAACACACAGACTTTGTGAAGTATACCCTGCGTCTGATTTTACCAAGCCTTGTATTTTGTGTTGCTTTTCTGTTTTTTGACCCCTTTTTGTAGTTTTGGACTGTGAGTATAGTACAGTGGTGCTTGAAAGTTTGTGAACCCTTTAGAATTTTCTATATTTCTGCATAAATATGACCTAAAACATCATCAGATTTTCACACAAGTCCTAAAAGTAGATAAAGAGAACCCAGTTAAACAAATGAGACAAAAATATTATACTTGGTCATTTATTTATTAAGGAAAATGATCCAATATTACATATCTGTGAGAGGTAAAAGTATGTGAACCTCTAGGATTAGCAGTTAATTTGAAGGTGAAATTAGAGTCAGGTGTTTTCAATCAATGGGATGACAATCAGGTGTGAGTGGGCACCCTGTTTTATTTAAAGAACAGGGATCTATCAAAGCCTGATCTTCACAACACATGTTTGTGGAAGTGTATCATGGCACGAACAAAGGAGATTTCTGAGGCCCTCAGAAAAAGCATTGTTGATGCTCATCAGGCTGGAAAAGGTTAAAAAAACATCTCTAAAGAGTTTGGACTCCACCAATCCACAGTCAGACAGATCGTGTTCAAATGGAGGAAATTGAAGATCATTGTTACCCTCCCCAGGAGTGGTCGACCAACAAAGATCACTCCAAGACCAAGGCGTGTAATAGTCAGCGAGGTCACAAAGGACCTCAGGGTAACTTCTAAGCAACTGAAGGCCTCTCTCACATTGGCTAATGTTAATGTTCATGAGTCCACTATCAGGAGAACACTGAACAACAATGGTGTGCATGGCAGGGTTGCAAGGAGAAAGCCACTGCTCTCCAAAAAGAACATTGCTGCTCATCTGCAGTTTGCTAAAGATCATGTGAACAAGCCAGAAGGCTATTGGAAAAATGTATTGTGGATGGATGAGACCAAAATAGAACTTTTTGGTTTAAATGAGAAGCATCATGTTTGGAGAAAGGAAAACCCTGCATTCCAGCATAAGAACCTTATCCCATCTGTGAAATACGGTGGTGATAATATCATGGTTTGGGCCTGTTTTGCTGCATCTGGGCCAGGACAGCTTGCCACCATTGATGGAACAATGAATTCTGAATTATACCAGCGAATTCTAAAGGAAAATGTCAGGACATCTGTCCATGAACGGAATCTCAAGAGAAGGTGGGTCATGCAGCAAGACAACGACCCTCAGCACACAAATCGTTCTACCAAAGAATGGTTAAAGAAGAATAAAGTTAATGTTTTGGAATGGCCAAGTCAAAGTCTTGACCTTAATCCAATGGAAATGTTGTGGAAGGACCTGAAGCGAGCAGTTCATGTGAGGAAACCCACCAACATCCCAGAGTTGAAGCTGTTCTGTACGGAGGAACGGGCTAAAATTCCTCCAAGCCGGTGTGCAGGACTGATCAACAGTTACCGCAAACGTTTAGTTGCAGTTATTGCTGCACAAGGGGGTCACACCAGATACTGAAAGCAAAGGTTCACATACTTTTGCCACTCACAGATATGTAATATTGGATCATTTTCCTCAATAAATAAATGACCAAGTATAATATTTTTGCCTCATTTGTTTAACTGGGTTCTCTTTATCTACTTTTAGGACTTGTGTGAAAATCTGATGATGTCTCATCTCATTATCTGTAGCCGCTTTATCCTGTTCTACAGGGTCGCGGGCAAGCTGGAGCCTATCCCAGCTGACTACGGGTGAAAGGTGGGGTACACCCTGGACAAGTCGTCAGGTCATCACAGGGCTGACACATAGACACAGACAACCATTCACACTCACATTCACACCTACGCTCAATTTAAAGTCACCAGTTAACCTAACCTGCATGTCTTTGGACTGTGGAGGAAACCAGAGCACCCGGAGGAAACCCATGTGGACAACATGCAAACTCCACAGAAAGGCCCTCGCCGGCCACGGGGCTCGAACCCGGACCTTCTTGCTGTGAGGCGACAGCGTTAACCACTACACCACCGTGCCGCCAAAATCTGATGATGTTTTAGGTCATATTTATGCAGAAATATAGAAAATTCTCCAGGGTTCACAAACTTTCAAGCACCACTGTATTCCCTCTGATATCCTGTCTGTGTCTCACTCCACCACTGCCTGTTTTTCCACTCGTTTTAGATCTGTTTGCTCGCGCGTTTTCAATAAAACTCTTCTTGCACTTACATCCGTCTATCGCCATTACACGGCACAAACTGTCAACTGTTCAAAAAGCGGAGTGGACTAATAAAACTGTTTTAACTCATTTTATATGAAACTGTTGTGAATATTTTCTGTAAAATGTGTTCATAAATAATCTCGCTTTATTTTTTAAAAAGCAAATTAAAAATAAGCGCTGGATAAAAACCCATCTATCTTATGGAAATAAAGATACAAATTTTGTTGTCTGATGGTCGAGTGTTTGAGATACGTCCCCTTGCACTTACAATCAGGTTCCCTGTGGTGGTGGTGGTGCATGTTCGGACGTATGGATGTCATACGGTCACACCATCAAAAATCAGGTCGATGCATTCTCTTAAGTATGGGGCTCCGCTCCGCTATAAACAACTGTCCCCTCAGCAGCTTCACAGCTTTTTTCTTTCAGGAAATTAATAAGACTTGTCTTGCTGCAGAGAAACCATAAGTCCTGAAGACTTTCTCACGGTGGAAAACCTTCTGTTACAAGTTACTGACACTGGAGGCTCCTTCCTTAAATAATAAATGAACATTTACTTGTAGAACACTTCATATCAACAACTGTTTTGATTGTTTTGTTTTAATAACAACACACATTGCGTTTTAGATTATATAGCTCGTCCACCATACAAGTCCCTGTGAATGAGTTGTTGCTATAGAAATGATAACATAACATTAAAATAAACAAGAATATGTGGTGAATTATTACATGCTAATTGTCCTGTATTTAAAAGTCCAAGGGGTGGAGGTGGATCTGATCGAACTCCTTCTATAAGCCTAAACCGCACAGCACTGTCCAAGACAAGACAAAACAGCTCCTTAAATGGTCATGGTCAAGCCATGGTCTTGCATGGTTAGAGCAACAGTTTTAGGACCAAAAGGTCACTGGTTCAATTCCCTGGACCAGCAGGAATGGCTGAAGTGTCCTTGAGCAAGGTACTGAACCTCCAGCTGCTCCCCAGGCTGCTCTGGGTGTGTTGTATGTCACTCTGGATAAGAGCGTCTGCTAAATGCCTGTAATGTAATGTAAACACATTTATCTCGCCTGAAACACACTGCACTGTCTCGACCCCCTGGATTTTTGGCTCGATTCCGCCTAGGTAGGTGGATCTGGATCAGGTCAGACTCCACCCCATGGATCTTTTTGTTCTGCAGCAAGGGCCTAAACTTAGGTCTAAAGTCACTCCCCTAATCAGTCTCCTATTCAGTAATAATGCTCACGTTTATAGTTTAAATAATCCCTTTAAATGCATTATATTTGTTAAGAGGCCAATCCTTTGATATGTAGCACTTATTTAGCGTTTTGATCTACAAAACCACAGAATCTGCACTTGTGTCCATTATGTCCATGGTGCATTATGCATCCATTGGGTGTGAGATTTTTATCTTCAACGGCAAAATCAGACTGGAAATCATAGAGCGTAAAGCCGGCTTTACTTGTGTTCCTACCACATGGACGTAAATAACAAGCTCACATATGGTCCTCCCCTGGCTCTGAACAGCAACAGCGTCACACCCTCAGCTCAATCAGAGAGAGAGGGAGACATCAAGAGAGTGAGACAGAGAGACAACACGCCTGAATTCCATTAATCCAATTCCATTCCATATATGGTGTTATGAAAGAGAGGAACAAATCAGCTTTATTTTATTCATAAATCTGTTAAGTTATAAACATTTGTAATTGCATATACAGTATATCTACTGCATAACTATAATGTACTAAATGCCATCGTGTGTGTATGTGTTTTATGTCCTAGCAGACACTGTAGCGATAGCAGAGATAGTAACAGTGAGGGCCAGAGGATTCCCAGAAGGCCGGTCATGTTTCAGGCTGATTACTGTGAACTAACAACATTTATACAAGTAGCTCACCGCAGACAGCTCTCACTGTCTCCCACTCACAGACACATGGACCCACACACAGACACGGACACAGACACACGGACACATACACGGACACAGACACACACACAGACACACGGACCCACACACAGACCCATGGACCTACACACAGACACACAGACCCACTCACAGACACACGGACCCACACACAGACCCACAGACCGTCTCACAGACACATGGACCCACTCACAGACACAGACACACGGACCCACACACGGACACACAGACCCACACACAGACACAGACACAATGACCCACACACAGACCCATGGACCCACACACAGACACAAAGACTCACTCACAGACACACAGACCCACTCACAGACACACGGACACACACACACACACACACACACACACACACACACGGACCCACACACAGACACACAGACCCACACACAGACACACGGACCCACTCACAGACACATGGACACAGACACACGGACCCACACGTGGACACACAGACACACGGACCCACACACAGACCCACGGACCCACACACAGACCCACTCACAGACTCACAGACCCACTCACACACACACACACACACACACACGGACCCGCACACAGACCCACACACAGACACACACTCGGACCCACTCACAGACACACAGACACACACACGGACTCACACACAGACACACTGACCCACACACAGCCCCACACACAGACACATTGACCCACACACAGACCCACTCACAGACACACGGACCCAGACACCCAACCCCACACACAGACCCACAGACCCACACACAGACACAGACACACGGACCCACTCACAGACACACAGACACACACACGGACTCACACACAGACACACACACGGACTCACACACAGACCCACACACAAACACACTGACCCACACACAGCCCCAATCACAGACACACGGAGCCAGACACACAACTCCACACACAGACCCACACACAGACACACAGACCCACACACAGACACACGGACCCACACACAGACACATGGACACAGACACATGGACCCACACGTGGACACACAGACACACGGACCCACACACAGACCCACAGACCCACTCTCACACACACACACACACACACGGACCCACACACAGATACACAGACCCACACACAGACACACGGACTCACTCATAGACACATAGACCCACTCACAGACACATGGACACAGACACATGGACCCACACATGGACACACAGACACACGGACCCACACACACAGACCCACACACAGACACAGACCCACGGACCCACTCACAGACACACAGACACATACACAGACTCACACACAGATACACAGACACACACACACAGACCCACTCACAGACACACAGACACACACATGGACTCACACACAGACACACTGACCCACACACAGCCACACTGACCCACACACAGCCCCACACACAGACACATTGACCCACACACAGACCCACTCACAGACACACGGACCCAGACACACAGACCCACACACAGACCCACACACAGACACACGGACCCACTCACAGACACACAGACACACACACGGACACTCACACAGATTCACAGACCCACACACAGACACAGACACACGGACCTACTCACAGACACACAGACTCACACACAGACTTACACACAGACACACTGACCCACACACAGCCCCACACACAGACACATTGACCCACACACAGACCCACTCACAGACACATGGACCCAGACACACAGACCCACACACAGACCCACACACAGACACAGACACACGGACCCACTCACAGACACACAGACACACACACGGACTTACACACAGACACACTGACCCACACACAGCCCCACACACAGACACATTGACCCACACACAGACCCACTCACAGACACACGGACCCAGACACCCAACCCCACACACAGACCCACACACAGACACAGACACACGGACCCACTCACAGACACACAGACACACACACGGACTCACACACAGACACACACACGGACTCACACACAGACCCACACACGGACACACTGACCCACACACAGCCCCAATCACAGACACACGGACCCAGACACACAACTCCACACGCAGACCCACACACAGGCCCACGGACCCACACACAGATACACAGACACAGACACACGGACCCACTCACAGACACACGGACACACACACGGACCCACACACAAACTTTAAAGTCCACATCCAAGTCTGTATTTGTAGTCATTCAGGTGAAGAAATCCAATGGCTCCTGCTGAAGTGGGTTAACAGAGTAACTGCAGTTTGTAGGGCTGCACCATAACAGCTCATACATACACTAATCATGATTATTATCCATACAGGACACTTTTTCCATGGAATAAAAACGTGTTCTTTTCCCTTCTAGCAGGTTTCATTCATTTGGTTTGATAGCATGTAATATTGTTAGCATATCGCTTATCCTATGTGTATTACATCACTCTATCCAATGGAGAATGAGTGTTGAATATGGTTTATGATATTGCACGGTTGTCAAGACATGACATCACACATCGGAGCTGATGCAAATATCCAATGAGAGAGTTTTCTGCTGCACAGAAGCATTTCTTTGTTCACCGGGAAAGAGAAAGGGGTGGCACGGTGGTGTAGTAATCACCTCAAACACAATAACCTGTTCGAGAAGTTTCAGTCTGGCTTCCGCCCTGGCTATAGCACAGAGACAGCTCTGGTCAGGGTCACAAATGACCTTTTGATGACGGCAGACGCTGGCTTCACCTCCCTACTCATTCTCCTGGACCTGACGGCTGCTTTTGACACTGTCGACCACAACATTCTCCTTCACCGCCTGCAACACATCATTGGACTCTCGGACACTGTACTCAACTGGTTTACCTCTTACCTGACAGACAGAACTGAACATGTAGCACTGGGCAGGGCAAAATCACAATTGCACACAGTCACTTGTGGTGTCCCCCAGGGTTCGGTGTTGGGCCCCACACTCTTCACCATCTACATGCTCCCCCTTGGACAGATCATCACCAGACATGGTATCTCCTTCCATTGCTACGCCGACGATACCCAGCTCTACCTCAGGACAACCCCCACCTCATCTGTTCCCCAGCCAACATCCAATCTGGCCACCTGTTTGGAGGAGATTGAGGCGTGGATGAGACACAACTTTCTACAACTAAACAGCTCCAAAACAGAAGCAATACTGGTTGGCACTCCTCATCAGCTTCGCTCTTCCACTATCACCAGCATCTCCTTCTCTGGCCAAAACATTCCCCTATCCACAGCTGTCACTAACTTGGGTGTTAAAATGGACTCACACCTCACCTTTGACACCCACATCAAACATCTCTGTAAGACAGCCTTCTATCATCTCAGAAACATAGCCAAACTCCGTCCTTTACTCAGCCTGGGAGATGCAGAGAAGCTCGTCCATGCCTTTGTCTCCTCCAGACTAGACTACTGTAATGCACTCCTCATCGGGATACCTGGCAAGAACATCCAGAGGCTTCAATACATCCAGAACTCTGCTGCCAGGATCCTGTTGAGGGTGCGCAAACATGAACACATTACCCCCATTCTAAAAAACCTTCACTGGCTTCCGGTCCATTTCAGAATCCAGTACAAGGTCTTACTTCTCACCCACCAGTGCATAAATGGAAATGCCCCTCACTACCTACAAGAACTTCTCATCCCCCAGGTCAACACACGCTCCCTCCGGTCCACAAACACAAATACCCTCCACGTACCCAGAACCAAACTACACAGCATGGGTGACAGGGCCTTTTCCTGTGCTGCTCCAAGGCTGTGGAATGCCCTCACTGACCATCTGAGGGCCCCACAGCCTACAGAAACTTTTAAAAGACACTTAAAAACACATCTTTTTAAATTGGCCTACTGTTAATCTTGTTCTTTCTTTTCAATTTTATTTTATTTGTTTCTGCTTCTTTTCATTTTTATTTTATTGCCTCTGCTTTTTTAGTGCAACACTTTTTTATTGCAACTCCTTTTTTAACTTCCTTTTTTATCTATTTTTTGTAGCACTTTGAGATTTTAACAATAGAAAGTGCATTATAAATAAAATTTATTATTATTATTATAAAAATTTATTATTATTGTAGTGGTTATCACTGTCGCCTCACTGCAAGAAGTTTCTGGGTTTGAGCCCAGTTGCTGACGAGGGCCTTTCTGTGCGGAGTTTGCATGTTCTCCCCGTGTCTGCATGGGTTTCCTCCGGGTGCTCCGGTTTCCCCCACAGTCCAAAGACATGCAGGTTAGGTTAATATGAGGCAGCCTTGGGCTGAAGTGTCCTTGAGTGGGGCACCTGACCCCCAGCTGCTCCCCGGGCGCTGTAGCGTGGCTCTGAGTATGTGTGTGTGCATGTGTACAGGGCCGCTGACAGCTTTGGCTGGGCCCGGGACAAAATGCTCTGAGTGCGCCCCCCAGGGCCAACCCACACACACATCCTTTAACCGAACGCCATTAAATGTATTCCGTTACGCCCCAAGCCTGCATGCGACAGCCCCCGCAATGCCTTCCTAAACTCGTGGATAGTCTACTATAATCACGCGATTGGGGTGCTCTTGAAGGAGCAGCGATGGATGGGGGATTTCGGGCAGGGCTGGGGGCGAACATAGTATACTGTGCGCGCGTACTGTCCAGTGTGAAAAGCAGAGAAGAACACACCGCTCGAGAAACGGCGGGATACGATTGCGGGCTAATGTGAATATTCTTAGCTTCAATCAGATATATGAAACACAATGTTATTAAGCCGTTGTGGTTATGAAATGGGGGCGGCACGGTGGTGTAGTGGTTAGCGCTGTCGCCTCACAGCAAGGAGGTCCTGGGTTCGAGCCCCGTGGCCGGCGAGGGCCTTTCTGTGCGGAGTTTGCATGTTCTCCCCGTGTCCGCGTGGGTTTCCTCCGGGTGCTCCGGTTTCCCCCACAGTCCAAAGACATGCAGGTTAGGTTAACTGGTGACTCTAAATTGAGCGTAGGTGTGAATGTGAGTGTGAATGGTTGTCTGTGTCTATGTGTCAGCCCTGTGATGACCTGGCGACTTGTCCAGGGTGTACCCCGCCTTTCGCCCGTAGTCAGCTGGGATAGGATCCAGCTTGCCTGCGACCCTGTAGAAGGATAAAGCGGCTAGAGATACTGTGATGTGATGTGTGGTTATGAAATGATTCAATGCCCTGTGCGTTTGATATGGTGTTCAGTGTGACTTGCTCTCCCCTCGTTTGTAATATGAATTGCGTGCCGTGCGTGCCTTGGTTGGGGTTACTTCACGGGGCTGGAAAAAGTTGGCTGTGTCTTACCTGGCTCAGCTGCCCCACTGCCTTTGCTAGTACCTGCTGCATCATCCGAATCTTTTTTAAAATATTTATGCAGTGAGCCCCTGAGTCTCTTGGTTTCTTCCTCTCTTTTTCTCTTTTCTTTTCTGTGCTCCTGTAGGGTGACCACCGACATGAGTCTGTAAGTTAGGACACTTGTGTCCAAAAGTGAGGACAAAGGCCCTAAAGTTAGGACACCGTCGCGTTACGGGGGGTGTAAGAAAAACTTATAAAAAAAACGTATGAAGTCAATATATACAGTGGTGCTTGAAAGTTTGTGAACCCTTTAGAATTTTCTATATTTCTGCATAAATATGACCTAAAACATCATCAGATTTTCACACAAGTCCTAAAAGTAGATAAAGAGAACCCAGTTAAACAAATGAGACAAAAATATTATACTTGGTCATTTATTTATTGAGGAAAATGATCCAATATTACATATCTGTGAGTGGCAAAAGTATGTGAACCTTTGCTTTCAGCATCTGGTGTGACCCACTTGTGCAGCAATAACTGCAACTAAACGTTTTC
The DNA here is from genome assembly GCF_027579695.1 of Neoarius graeffei. Taxonomy (NCBI): domain Eukaryota; kingdom Metazoa; phylum Chordata; class Actinopteri; order Siluriformes; family Ariidae; genus Neoarius; species Neoarius graeffei. The sequence goes on along the minus strand of NC_083581.1, from coordinate 78,958,100 downwards.
GGTAACTGTTGATCAGTCCTGCACACCGGCTTGGAGGAATTGTAGCCCATTCTTCCATACAGAACAGCTTCAACTCTGGGATGTTGGTGGGTTTCCTCACATGAACTGCTCGCTTCAGGTCCTTCCACAACATTTCCATTGGATTAAGGTCAGGACTTTGACTTGGCCATTCCAAAACATTCACTTTATTCTTCTTTAACCATTCTTTGGTAGAACGACTTGTGTGCTTAGGGTCGTCTTGCTGCATGACCCACCTTCTCTTGAGATTCAGTTCATGGACAGATGTCCTGACATTTTCCTTTAGAATTTGTTGGTATAATTCAGAGTTCATCATTCTATCAATGATGGCAAGCCGTCCTGGCCCAGATGCAGCAAAACAGGCCCAAACCATGATACTACCACCACCATGTTTCACAGATGGGATAAGGTTCTTATGCTGGAATGCAATGTTTTCCTTTCTCCAAACATACTTCTCATTTAAACCAAAAAGCTCTATTTTGGTCTCATCCGGCCACAAAACATTTTTCCAATAGCCTTCTGGCTTGTCCACATGATCTTTAGCAAACTGCAGATGAGCAGCAATGCTCTTTTTGGAGAGCAGTGGCTTTCTCTTTGCAACCCTGCCATGCACAACATTGTTGTTCAGTGTTCTCCTGATGGTGGACTCATGAACATTAACATTAGCCAATGTGAGAGAGGCCTTCAGTTGCTTAGAAGTGACCCTGGGGTCCTTTCTGACCCGCAGACTATTACACACCTTGCTCTTGGAGTGATCTTTGTTGGTCGACCACTCCTGGGGAGGGTAACAATGGTCTTGAATTTCCTCCATTTGTACACAATCTGTCTGACTGTGGATTAATAGAGTCCAAACTCTTTAGAGATGGTTCTGTAACCTTTTGCAGCCTGATGAGCATCAACAACACTTTTTCTGAGGTCCTCAGAAATCTCCTTTGTTCGTGCCATGATACACTTCCACAAACATGTGTTGTGAAGATCAGACTTTGATAGATCCCTGTTCTTTAAATAAAACAGGGTGCCCACTCACACCTGATTGTCATCCCATTGATTGAAAACACCTGACTCTAATTTCACCTTCAAATTAACTGCTAATCCTAGAGGTTCACATACTTTTGCCACTCACAGATATGTAATATTGGATCACTTTCCTCAATAAATAAATAACCAAGTATAATATTTTTGTCTCATTTGTTTAACTGGGTTCTCTTTAGCTACTTTTAGGACTTGTGTGAAAATCTGATGATGTTTTAGGTCATATTTATGCAGAAATATAGAAAATTCTAAAGGGTTCACAAACTTTCAAGCACCACTGTATTTATTAACTTGGAACACCTATCAAAAAGAGAAATGTGGAAAATGATGGTCAAGACCATGTCAACAAGAAGCAAAACATCACTGTAAAGTCACTGTAAAGAGTTGTGTCCATCTATAGACTTTGAAAAAACAGTCTTTGCCATGCCATAGGCCAACATATTTATTCACTTGAAAATGACCATCAAAAAGAAAAATCGAAAAATGAGTCAAGAAACATGTAGGCCTACTGTCATTTAGCCTACTATACTGGCCTTAGCTTATCCACAGGAACTAAACTAAAAACAAAATATTGTTGTGTTCATTTATGCTCATCCAAAAAAATATCAAAAAGAAAAACATAAAAAATGACAGTCAACCGTGTCATTTACATTTGGCCTATAACCTTACCTGTCAACTTTTGCAGAGCAGTCTAAACTCCTGTACGAGTGATGGTGTTTAATGGTGTGGAACAATTTAGTCAGCTCAGCAGCAGTGGTTTTGTCATCGATTGGGGTTGGTAGAGCTGCTGGGGCAAAAAATGATGCTAAAGATGACTGTCCAGCACTGCTGGCATTCTCTCTGTGGCAGTCTGTGTCCGCGTGTCTGTCTATCGCACCTTTCCCTCTGCTCCCCACATCAATGTCAATGCGACAGAGCTTGCAGAAGGCCAAGTGTTCTCCTTTTTGGCTCTTGCTGATAAAACGATGCTCTAAGCACCAAACATTTTTAAAGGATGTCTTTCGTTTCGGCATGAGTATTGTTCAACAGCATGCGTGCCAACATTCATAGGTTTTTCCGTGCAAACATTCGCACTGCACGCGCAGCTCGGAGGAGCAAAAGTCAGTCAATCGCGCGAGCGCAGCTTCTGAGTGACAGCAGCTTCCAGACAATCAGAGGCTGCAGAGGCTCCATCAGCTGCGCGCGCAGCGCGAATGTTTGTATACGAGAAATCCCTGTAGGCTATCTTTGCCTGTATGCCATCGCAGAATAGCAAGTGTAAATAATGGGCGGGGATTTGTGACGATTGATGCAACGGTGGCGGCTGAGGGTCCGAAATGAGGACAAAATGTAAAAAGTGAGGACGCGTGACAGAAGTCCGGACAGACGGCTCTAAAACCGGACTGTCCGGACGAAAGGTCACCCTATCCTGACTTGTGCATGTTGGCAAATGGCACGCACTCTCATTGTCGAAGCGCTATGATCGAACGATGTCGTTTTTTTCCCCTTAATCAAAGAGTCAGACCAAACCATTTTTGCATTAGGGGTGGTAGGGGGTTCTTGACGCCTTTTTCAAAGACAATAAAGGCAAAAGATCTAGAAATCATTTATTGAATGCAAATATAGCACATTTCTCCCCCAAATCAACACATTTTGAAATGAAATAAAATAATCGCAACTTCATGAGAGCCCAGTTCTGCCCCCCCCATTCCTGGGCCCGGGACAACATACCCGTTTGTCCCCCCCCCCCTGTCGGTGGGCCTGCATGTGTGTGTTCACTGCTTCAGACAGGTTAAGTACTTGGGTGTGCATATGACAAATAAAGGCTTCTTCTTCTTCTTCTTCTTCTTTGTTAAATATGGAAGATTTTGACATTTTGAAAGAGAAAGACGCGTTGAACACCTGAAAGGAATGTGTATGTATAATAATAATAATAATAATAATAATAATAATGGCTTTTTTTGTGGCATATTAGACAGGCTTGTAGTACTCGAGTCTGACTCGTGCCCTAATTTTAAAGACTCATGACTTGACTTGGAGTTAAGCACTGATGACTTGGACTCAGACTCGTGCATTAACTCCATTCAGACTCGTAAATTGGAGATGAGGACTCTGATTTTTTTTTTGGAACATGCCATAATAATTTGGCGTAAGATAGTTATATCTACATTAATTTTTGTACTAATTTCATGTAAGAGTGTCACACCTGTGCGCCTTGGTGCGTGCATCAGATAGACTCTCAGGTGCACACGCCATAAACGACTCGCACCTGCACAAGATTAAGGTGCGATCAGTGCGCTGATATAAAAACTGTGAAAACTTTGCGAAGTATTGAGTTGCATTCCTGACCCATTACCGAGCCTTATTTCCTTGCTTGGTTTCCTGATCCCTGATTTCCTGCTTCTCGACTCTGATCCTGCCGAGTCTCCGATAGCCTGTTTGTGTCTCGCTCGACCTGTCGCCTGTTTCACCATTTTATGATTTTGCTTACCATTCTGGATTGTTTACCTTCTTCACTTGTATTAATAAACACCTTCTGCACTTCCATCCGTCTCCCAACCATCTCTAACAGAATACTTCACACTCCCTGATAAAGAGAAGCACATTCACCTGTTCATACGCCATGTTCAGGAACAAACTAATGTTAATGGCACTAAAACAGCCACTGTTAAATGGTGCAGTTGGAGTCTTGTTCTTGGACTTGACTCTAAATTTTTTTTAATGACTTGGACTCGACTTGCACTTGAACACTGAGGACTCGAGACTGAACTCATAGTCAAGATTTAGTGATTCGACTACAACACTGATATCAGATATATTCCATTCAGCTACTCGTCTTCGACTCGTTCACTGTCATGCTAGCTGAATGGAATATATCTGATAGACCACGAAAAAAGCCAGACAATATTAATAAAATAAAAAGTTGAAATATTAACATAATGCCTAATTTTTGAGAGAATACCTACACAGCGTTTGATTTTCTTTGAGATGTGCATTATTTGATGTTTCCAATAACCTATTCAAATACAATACTTATACAAATAAAGGCTTCTTCTTCTGTTCCAACAAGTTGGCAGAGGTAATAAATTTAGAAATAAATTAATCACCAGTCAAAAGTTTGGACACTAGATTGAATATGTATGATTTGTTGTCTTAAAGGCGTTCTGCCTGTGGGTTGTAGTGTGTTTCTGTCTGGACCAGATGAGATTTTCACAGTGAACTGGGGTCATTAATTTATTATTACTTCATACTTGATATTTACTTTTTTAGATTTATACATCACGTCTGAATTTGTCATGAAAAGAGAAATTAGAAATGAGTCACTTTCTAACGCAACTGTAAATGTCCCATGTGAAGGCAATGGCTTGTGTGTGTGTGTGTGTGTGTGTGTGTGTGTGTGTGTGTGTGTGTGTGTGTGTGTGTGTGTGTGTGTGTGAGAAAGACTTTAAAAATGTTTCCTTATATAGCTTTGAGTTTTGAGTGTAAGTCAGAATGCGCCAGAAGAAGAAGGCCAGTTCACTCCCAATAAAACAAACACATTGAGACAAACCAGCCATTGATCCATTATATTCAGGATAAGGACGTTTACAGCTTACCTTACAGGAAATTCTGCATTCGAGGTCTGATTATATAACTAAAAATGAATGAATTTATACATTCACACTAGCGAGTGACAAAGAATACAGTACAGGGCAGTGCAGTGGTTCACACTGTCACCTCAGAACAAGCAGGTTCTGGGCTCAAACCTTCTGATTGACTGGGGTCTTTGTGCAGGGTTTGCATGTTTTCTGTGTGGGTTTCTTCCTGGTGCTCCGGTTTCCTTCCACAGTCCAAAGACATGTGGATTAGATCAAATGGTTTCCTTACATTTGCTCATAGGTGTGAGTGTGAGCAACTGTCTGTATCTCTGTATTAGCCCTGCGATCTGTCCAGGGTGAATCCCGCCTCCTGCCTGATGTCAGTTTGATTTGCTTCAACTCACCCATAACTTGCAATGGATAAATGGCATAGAAATTGAATGAACACACCAGTGGCAAGCTACAAAGCAAACATATGACAAGCATGAGCTTTGAAATGAGATTTAGCTCCCATTTAATGTTTGATGCACAAAAATGGAAGAAGAATCTATGGTTTCCTGCCATAGATGACCTTGCATTAAAATGTCTATGGAGGTGTTACAAATAAAAATAGAGCTTGGAAGGAAGCAACACTGATCATACAGTAAACTTGCTTTGCTAATAGCTAGTATGGAGCTGAGCTAACATCTCATCTCATCTCATTATCTGTAGCCGCTTTATCCTGTTCCACAGGGTCGCAGGCAAGCTGGAGCCTATCCCAGCTGACTACGGGTGAAAGGCGGGGTTCACCCTGGACAAGTCGCCAGGTCATCACAGGGCTGACACAGACACAGACAACCATTCACACTCACATTCACACCTACGCTCAATTTAGAGTCACCAGTTAACCTAACCTGCATGTCTTTGGACTGTGAGGGAAACCGGAGCACCCGGAGGAAACCCACGCGGACACGGGGAGAACATGCAAACTCCGCACAGAAAAGCACGGGGCTCGAACCCGGACCTTCTTGCTGTGAGGCGACAGCGCTAACCACTACACCGCCGTGCCGCCCCTGAGCTAACATAACTTTGCACTATTTCATTGTTTAATTTCTGTTTAACTAGTTAGCTTTAAAAGCTTTAAAACATAGTGTAACAGTTCCTGATGTGGGTGAAGCACAGAAGCACGGCAGGTGAGAGTTGACGTTTACACAAAACCACTTTATTTGGCATTTCAGCTTGCTATTCACTTGCTCACACAAGCGTTGTGGTCAGGGAGAGAGACCCTTTTCTCTGCTCTCTCTCTCCTGTTATGCTCCCTCCCTGTAACAAACGCGCGCGCACACACACACACACACACACACACACACACACACACACACACACACACACATTAATTGACAGCAGGTGGAATGACTTAGCCACTTACCTTCCCCGGCCCTGCCCTCCATTCACAGACTGCTGCTTGGCCACGCCCCCACTGCCACATACCCCCACCGCCCAACTCAGGCCGGGGAGCCGTCCGGCCTGAAGCTGGCTTCCCCCCCGACGGGACAGGAAGTCCGCCACCACCATCTGTGCCCCCGGCCTGTGGATCACCTCGAACTTAAATGGCTGGAGGGTGAGATACCAATGGGTGATCCGTGCATTGGCATCCTTCATGCGGTGGAGCCACTGGAGGGGTGCGTGGCCTGAACAGAGAGTGAAAGGGCGCCCCAGCAGGTAGTATCGGAGGGCGAGGACCACCCACTTGATGGCGAAACACTCCTTCTCGATTGTGCTGTACTTGCTTTCATGCATCAACAGTTTCCGGCTGACATACAGCATGGGGCACTCCTCGCCCTCCACCTCCTGGGATAAAACGGCCCCCAGCCCTCTGTCCGATGCATCAGTCTGCAAAATAAAGGGGAGAGAGAAGTCAGGGGAGTGTAAAAGTGGCCCCCCACACAGTGCGGCTTTTACCTCAGAGAAGACCTACTGGCACTGCTCTGTCCACTGGACCGGATCTGGATCCCCCTTTTTAGTGAAATTGGTTAGCGGGCTGGTGACGTCCGAATAATTAGGTAGAAACCTACGATAATAGCCAGCCAGCCCCAAGAACCGTTTCACCTCCTTTTTGGTCTTGGGCCTCGGGCAGGCTGCAATCACTGCAGTCTTGTTAATTTGGGGACGCACCTGCCCATGGCCCAAGTAGAACCCCAGATATCGTACTTCCGCCCACCCAATCACACACTTTTTCGGGTTAGCTGTGAGGTCCGCTTTCCTCAGCGACTTTAGAATGGCCCTCAGGTGTCCCAAGTGCTGTGGCCAATCATGACTGTAGATTATTATGTCATCTAGATAGGCAGCCGTGTAGGCAGCGTGAGGGTGGAGGACCCTGTCCATAAGCCACTGGAACGTAGCAGGCGCCCCAAACAACCCAAAAGGGAGCGTAACAAATTGGTGTAAACTAAATGGTGTGGAAAAGGCCATTTTCTCTCAGGATAGAGGAGTCAAGGGGATCTGCCAATATCCCTTTGTTAGATCCAGTGTCAAATAAAAGCAAGCAGCGCCTAACCAATCAAGCAACTCATCAATGTGAGGCATTGGGTATGCGTCAAATTTAGACACGGCATTGACCTTTCTATAGTCCACACAGAACTGGACCGACCCATCGGTCTTGGGAACCAGGACCACTGGGCTGCTCCAGTCACTGTGGGACTCCTCGATTATGCCCATTTCAAGCATGTCTTTGAGTTCGTCCCGAACCACCTTTTTCTTGTGTTCGGGCAAGCGGTAAGGGTGGCTACACACTACCACCCCTGGGGGCGTTTCGATGTGGTGATCTATGAGGTGGGTACGACCAGGAAGGGGCGAGAACACGTCGGAAAATTCCTTTTGCAACTTGGCTAACTTCATGAGTTGGGCCGGTGAGAGGTGGTCTCCACAAGGGACCGGAGTGGTCCGAGATGTTATCTTTTTCACCTCCGGCCCCAGCTCCGTCTTCTCTGGGACTACTGACACCAACGCCATGGGGACCCCCTCATTCCAGCGTTTTAAAAGGTTGAGGTGGTAGATTTGCAGTGCCCCACCCCTATCCGTTCACCTCACCTCATAGTCGACGTCCCCGACTCGCTGTGTGACCTCGAAGGGCCCTTGCCACTTGGTGACTAATTTAGAACTCGACGTGGGCAATAATATGAGCATTTTGTCTCCTGGCGTGAACTCTCTAAGGCGCGTGCCCTGTCATACAGCCGTCTTTGACATTCTTGTGCCTGCCATAAATTCTCCTGGGTTAGGTGTGTGAGAGTGTGGAGTTTTGCGCACAGGTCAAGAACATACTGGATTTCATTTTTACTAGGTGAAGGTCCCCGTGCACACACAACACTTTCACCGCTTGTGCTCTCCCCAATGCCTCACCTTGCACCAGGCATTGGTGAATTGAGGTCTGATTACAACCGGAATCCACCAAAGTGTGATATGTATCCCCTTGAATACTTACCGGTATGCAATACTTTCCGGCCCAGTCGGGGGGCGGTTTCTGGCGCGTCAGGGATCCGGATTATAGCTCCCACCTCCCTTGCGGAGCTCTGACTCTGGAGATGCTCCGGCTCCCCGCCGCGCCAGCACACCGGCCCAGGCTTTCCCTCTGAACTGGTGTTCTGGGTGTCACTCACCTGAGGGGGAGACAACACAGAAGCATGACAGGCGAGAGTTGATGTTTACACAAAACCACTTTATTTAGCTTTTCAGCTTGCTATTCACTCACTCACTCATTCACTCACATGTTGTGGTCAGGGAGAGAGACCCTTTTCTCTGCTCTTTCTCTCCTTTTATGCTCCCTCCCTGTAATAATAATAATAATAATAATAATAATAATAAACTTTATTTGCCAGGTATGTGAACACACATGAGGAATTTGACTCCGGTTTCATTTTGCTCTCTTAGTACAAACAGATAAAAAGCGTAGACAAAAACAAAAGCTATGTACATGTAGAAGGGTAAATATATGTATAGACAGCATAGTGCAAGGATGAATTAGTAAATATAAATATACAGTGTGCACAGAATGACGGTATGAGTGTGCAGATATTTCACAGTTGATGTTACTGATATTTGAGTCTAGTTTTAGCTGTTCATCACAGAGACCGCCTGAGGGAAAAAACTGTTCTTGTGTCTGGTTGTTTTTGTGTACAGTGTTCTGTAGCATCTCCCAGGGGGGAGAAGTTTAAACAGTTTGTGACCAGGGTGTGATGGGTCTGCAGAGATGTTACCTGCCCGTTTCCTGACTCTGGACAGGTACAGGTCTTGGATGGAGGGCAGACTGACACCAATAATTTTCTCTGCAGACCTTATTGTCCGTTGCAGTCTGTTCTTGTCCTGTTTGGTAACCGATCCAAACCAAACAGTGATGGAAGAGCAGAGAACAGACTGAATGATGGCAGAGTAGAATTGTGTCAGCAGCTCCTTAGACAGGTTGAGCTTCCTGAGCTGGCGCAGAAAGTACAACCTCTGCTGGGCCTTTTTGATGATGGTGACTGTGTTGGTCTCCCACTTCAGGTCCCGGGAGATTGTGGAACCCAGAAACCTGAAGGTTTCAACAGCAGTCACAATGTTGTTGGTGATGGTGATGGGCGGCAGGGTTAGCGACGCTCGTTCTTTATACAGATGGATTTATTTTTCTCTTCATTCCAATTCACCGTCAACAATCCACTGTCGAACTCGCTGGCTGCATACAACACAGGGGGAATGAGTCTTGAACAAAAAAAACTCAAAATCAAAATAGGAAATACTAGGATCACCTTGAAAACAGAGGATAAGCAACTTCTTCTTGAAACTTTCTTGGTGGATTCCTGCAATTAATTGTGTCCTGTGATCCCACCAGATGTGGTGCTTTCCAGCAGAAATTAACACTGTTTGTCCTCACATGGTTCTCCCTCAGCACCTGTTACTCACTACACTGCCAGAAGTGTCTCAATAGTCTCACATTATTCATGTAAACCCTGAGACATGTTCTGACATGTTCAGACATGTAGAAAGAAGGACTGAGAAGGCTTGGGCTTGAGTTGCACAATAAAAATAAATCTTCACAAGAAATAAACCACATAAATAATATATGTAAACATATATGTAAACAAATTATTATTAATTATTGCAAATAATATCCACAGCAGTTATACTCCCACCAAATCACATTTTTGTGTGATTTCACTTCACCTTCATTTCAACCTCACAAATTAACTCAAACTTGTGGAGAATAACCCTGACCTTTATTCTGCTTCAAGCAGTAAGAACAGTCTTATGTACAGGCCTATCAAGGTAGCCTGGTTTAGTAGTGCATTTTCCCTTGTTGTCTAAAGTTGAGTCACTAACAGCTTCACTTTTCTAACTCTTCCATCAGAGCTAGGGTACACTTCTGTCACTCTTGCCCATAGACATCCTATTACGTAGACGGAGCATCCGATGTAAATTCTAAAAGCGCTGACGAGACGCGGGGCCGCCATCTTGGAGTGGTGATACGCTGCACTCAGTGTAATGCGCTGGCAGCGCTGGCTCGCATTTTTTTGTCATACATGTAGCTATGATAAAGGATAGCGGCGGGGTTATTATTCATAGTTGGCTTCACGTTAATAGAATATCCTGATATTAAGTGAACAGACGTCAGAGATTGTTGAAGTTGAGGAAACGGTGATTAATATCCTACAAAAAATGTGTGAATACTAAATACATTAGATATAAACAGCTTAACATTTTTCTATCGGCTACAACCACCAATCTGTTGCAATGGAGAGGGTAAATTCAGGTAAAGTGGGACACTTTTTTAAATAAAATGCAGTTTTAACAATCTAAATCCATTATAATGATTCAAGTATGTTTTCTTTAAATAGATTGTTAAGAAGGCGGCACGGTGGTGTAGTGGTTAGCGCTGTCGCCTCACAGCAAGAAGGTCCTGGGTTCGAGCCCCATGGCCGGCGAGGGCCTTTCTGTGTGGAGTTTGCATGTTCTCCCCGTGTCCGCGTGGGTTTCCTCCGGGTGCTCCGGTTTCCCCCACAGTCCAAAGACATGCAGGTTAGGTTAACTGGTGACTCTAAATTGACCGTAGGTGTGAATGTGAGTGTGAATGGTTGTCTGTGTCTATTGGCCCTTTTCCACTACCCTTTTTCAGCTCACTTCAGCCCGACACGGCTCGCGTTTCGACTACCAAAAACCAGCACGACTCAGCTCGTTTCAGCCCTGCTTAGCCCCTAAAACTCGCACCGTTTTGGAGTGGGGCTGAAGCGAGCCAAGCCGTGCCGACTGAGGTTGGGGGCGTGAGCAGACACTCCCCTGTGCACTGATTGGTGAGGAGGCGTGTCCTCACATGCCCACACACGCCCCGCGAGCACGCTGGGATCTGTAAACACCGCAAACCCGGAAGGAGAATAATTATGAATTACAAGAATTTCTGAAGCCTTATGCGCCTCGCCTCATCTATACGCTCTTGCCAGTATCTGTTGGCGTTGTCGGTGACAACAAGCCACAGCACCAAGACCAGCAACACTAACGACTCCATGTCCTCCATGTTTATTGTTTACTATCCGGGTCGTGAGACTACCGCTTAAAAGCTCACTGAATCAGTGACATACAGAGCATCGTGCACGAGTTCGCGGAGCGCAAGGCTCGTCGTATGCCCTTCAACTAATGCGCGCAGTAGGCTATTGATGTTTTATTATGAGCCATGTACAGTATGTCGCCTAATGTTTTTTTGTTTCTGAGTTACATGTTCGTTTGAAGGACTTAATGTACAAAATAACATAGTTGCACCCCGTAGTGTTGAAATTGGTAAACACAGTGCATTCAGTGAGGTTTGCACCGCCCTCCTTTTATTTCTGACTCTTCCTGTCACCACTCTGAGCGCTCATTCGTATGCCCTTCAAATAATGTGCGCAGTATAGGCTATTGATGTTTTATTATGAGCCATGTACAGTATCCTAATGTTTTTTGTTTCTGAGTTACATGTTCGTTTGAAGGACTTGATGTACTAAATAACATAGTTGCACCCGGTAGTGTTGAAATTGGTAAACACCGCAGTTGCGGACATTTTGTAGCCTAAAATGATGTTATGATAAGCTTTAATAAAGGGCCCGGTCATTTGCCCCGCCCCCGGCCCGGCTCTGACTTGTTCCGCCACTGTCACTGATGTCACTGTTTGCGCTGCTTAACGACATCACGTGACGTCCACCCACTTTCGCTAACTCCACCCAATGTGTCCACCCACTTCCAGCCAGCACGGTTCAGCGCGGTTGTAGTCGAAATGCAACTCCAACAGCCCCGCTCAGCTCGACTCAGCTCGACTCGGCACGGCACGGCTCAGCCGCGTTTGTAGTGGAAAAGCGGGTGTCAGCCCTGTGATGACCTGGCGACTTGTCCAGGGTGTACCCCGCCTTTCGCCCGTAGTCAGCTGGGATAGGCTCCAGCTTGCCTGCGACCCTGTAGAAGGATAAAGCGGCTAGAGATAATGAGATGAGAATGAGATGAGATTGTTAAGAACATATCAAAGGGGAAATTAATCTAGTCAGTGAATTTATAAGAGCCTTTTACATCCTTCAACACAATCTGACCCCCCTTCAGCAAAGCTGATGTATTCAGGTTGAGTGGGGCACTTTAAGACAATGTGTGATGACCATATATTGACCACAAACTTTTTTTTTTTGTTTTAAAGCATATCAAAACATTTATTTATAACAAATTAATGTCAAACATAAAAAATATAACAATGTAGTAAATGAATAAACTAGTAAATACATAAAAAGGTAGTATATGAATAAACATTTAATAACAATATATATAATATTAGCATACAACATTAAAACATGACTCGTGAAACCACTTATCACACTTACAGCAGGCCACCCATTCCTCCATTGCCTTTCGGTCACTTGCATCCCCCATACACCCCCTTGCAGACAGTATAATAATAATAGGATGTCTATGATCTCACGCTTATCTCACCACTCCAAGATGGCGACCGTATTTCTCGCATCAGAACAGCCAACGCTCCGTCTACGTAATAATAGGATGTCTATGCTCTTGCCAACCTCCATCGATTTCATGGAGAACTGTCCTCCTGAAGGATGACAATGTTATTAACCTTCATATCTCTCTTGTCTCTTTGCCATTTTTGTCTTTGCTGGAGATCATCAGAGGAAACACACCATTGAACACCGAGAGCTCTTTCCATGAGCGGCTCACCCAAACCCATATCCATGTCTTTGACACTTTCAGCACACTCTTCCTTTGGTATTGATTTCAATACCTTCTTGCTGTTTGAAATGAACTTATGTAGCCTTAGTTTGCCTGTGTTACAAAGACATCTTGCTTCCTTGATGAGCTGAATTGCCTCAGTCTCAGATGGTACACTCACCAGTGATTCATCAACATAAAAATTCCTCTGGATGAATTTGACAGCATCTTGGTTAAATTGATTCTGCCCCTCAGTGGCTAGATCCTTGAGACCAAAATTGGCACAACTGGGTGAGGAGGTTGCCCCAAACAGATGGACTTTCATCCGAAAGACTGACGGTGGAGACTCTAGATCATCGTTCTCCCACCATAAGAACCTCAGGTAGTCTTGGTCTTCAGGCCTTACATGAAACTGATGGAACATTTTTTCCACATCACACATAATAGCAATCGGGCCCTTACGAAACCTACAAAGAACTCCCACCAAGGTGTTTGTGAGCTCTGGCCCAGTAAGAAGGTGGTCGTTCAATGATGTATCTTCGAACCTTGCTGAACAATCAAAGACAACACGGATGTTTCTTTCACTGGTGTTGGTTGTGAAGATCTTGGCACCAACTGTTTGATTCTTGGAGGCCACTGTGTTTTGGTTCCTAATCTTTGCCTTATCAGGTTCACTTTGCCGTAAAGCATGGAAAGATGTTATAGGGTTGCAAGCAATACTAGCTTCCATTGATAGGAACGTCACAAAATAACTGAAGTGTGGGAACCTTCTGTGTTCTAGTTGGTATTGTGTGGCCTTTCGATTCCATCTGGTACTTAACCAGTCAGGTAGTTTGGCAGTAAGTTTCTGGTTCTCAATTCCATCATTAAGAATATTTAAAATCTCATTGTGGGCAATGGCAGATTCACAACTGCGTAGGAAGTCCACAAACTTTCGCAACTCAGCACTCTCTCTTGAGGCTATTTTTGGCCAGGCATATAACTTGTCTCGGAAGGCTTTGGCAATTACAAAGGACTCACCATATCGTTCATTTAGCAGGTCCCATGCTGCATAATACAAGTCTTCCGAATCAAGCAGAAAATAATCTTCTATGGCCTCTTTAGCTGCTCCTCCAACATATTTCTGAAGGAAGAAGATTTTCTCTGAAGTTGGAATATTTTTCCTCTCAATCAGTGCCTGAAAGGATGACTTCCAATGATTAAACTTAAGTGGATCTCCACTAAAGATTGTTGGCTTGGGAATGGGTAGCCTGTTTGCTGATATGGTATAGCCTCAGCCAAGACTTTTACAAGCTCTCCTGAGTCATCTTGAAGCGTTTTCCTTGGAGCCATGTCTCTCAGTGGTTGTGGATACAAAGGCACAGAATTCACCTGATTACCTTCTGGTGCAGCTGTAGGTAGTACAGAGTTCTGTGGTGCACGTTCTTGGTCTGGATAGAATTCAACTTCATCATAAACCTTAAGCTTTGCCTTGGCAGCATTCAGCTTTTTCAGCTCCTCCAGACGCTGAAGCTCTCTTTTCAAGTCTTCTACAGACCTTTTTCTTGCAGCACTCTCTTCTTGTTGTTTCTTTAAGAGAGCAGTCTCTTGTCTTTCCTTTTCTATCCTACGTTCAGTCTCTTCCTTTTCTCCTTGAAGACGGCGAGTTAACGCAGCTGCTTCTTGGTCTGCGACTATCTGCCATTCCTCAGCTTCAAGTTTTAGCAGTTTCTCTTGGTGGCATTCTTGCTCAGCCATAATCTCTAATACAGCTCGAGTGGCTTCATACTCAGCAGCAGCTTCTTGCCTTTTAACTGAAGAGACATTAGAGTGAATGGCAGCTGGAATGACTTAGCCACTTACCTTCCCCGACCCCACCCTCCATTCACAGACTGCTGCTTGACCACACCCTCGCTGCCACACATAGCTACTACTGTTTCTTATCATAAATAAGAAACACCAGACAGGCCACGCCTGGGTACCAGGTAGCATGTACTACAGGCCTGCATTTCTCTCTCTCTCGCTCTATCTCTTGTGTCTCTCTCATGTCTCTTTGCATTACTATTGGATTACTAGCACTAGCTACATGGCTGCAGGACACACACGCTAAATACCACAAGCAGCTTGTCACTCCTGAGTGTGAACATACTGTAAGAAACCAGGAATATATTTCATCAAAACAATGTAGGAATGCTCATATTTATCATTTAATCTTACCTTGGTGTCGTCCTGTAAAGCTCATGTAGTGTATGGAGCAGTTTAACGAGTGCCACAGTAGGAACAGTCCGTCTGCTCGGTGTGGTTTCCTCATACAGTAAATTACTTCAGGTTGTGTTCAGATATCAGGTATCAAAAATATCTCAAAGTTTTGCTCCTGCGCCAGTAAGAATAAAACCTTTACCTGTGATTTTTCTCCTTTTTTCACAGCCACATTTATTTCCTTCCAGATATTTGCTTAAGAGAAATGTATTTCAGTTCAGGAATGTTGTGTGTCCAGAATTACATATAACACAAAATGTCAAAAATGTTCACTCACCCAAAAACATTTTTCATAAATACATGATTTGCTGATTTGCTTCACAGACTTACTTCAAACCATTAATTGATTAAACTTTATAATCTCACTTCGAAATAAAAAGATTGTGCAAAATACACGCCCTGGAACATTCCAGTTCCTTGGTGAAATGTTGTTCGTGTTTATACATTAAGTGCCACTGTGTCATAAAATACATCAGCAAACCTGAGGGACATCACTGAGGAAATGGATGTGGTTTGAGACAGAAACAAGAGCTAGATTTCCATTACTTGTTAGCCACATTAGCTCAAGCAGGGGCGTAGGCAGGTTAAACCCAATGACTTAATCAGATGGCAGTCAACATCATGGCATCATATTAATCCACATTTATAGTAAATTACATCATCTGACTTTATCTTTCTGTGTAAAAACCACACAGTGAAGCAACATTTGTTGGTCATGTAGCACGGTCCAAAAAAGTAATCGCTAACATACCATAACATAAGGCTACAGCTTATGAAGTATGCTAGCATTATACTGTATGTTCAATATAATTAGCTAATGGTAGCTAATAAAGCACTGAGGAAATCCAGTGTTATGCCTCCAAATAATCAATATCATTCATGTTAAACAAAGTTTGGCCAATATGTGCTCACCTTTTGTGCTTGTTATGGCTATGGAAAAGTTAGCTTTCTGTGTTAGCTAGCTATCTTGACTGTTCTCAGCACTGGAATAAAAATTTCCCAGAGATGTTTTTATTCTGCTATTATTCAAACTAATAGATTAATTAAGTGAGGTTTACCAAGTTGTTTAGTTTTGGTACCTGCAAGAACATTTTTACTACTAATCACAAGACCATCAATGACAGTGTAGCTCACTCCATCTAGTCCAGAAGGAACAATCTAAAGTGGGCCACCTTGTGCAATAAATGTTGCAAAAGAATCTAAAACGATGAGGAATTGACCGAGAAGAAGCGATTTTTGTTGACCTGCTCATTAAGGCTTAATTAGTCCATAACTTCATTTATAATTGTTATAAAGCAAATCTGGGTAGAAGTTATATGCACCCTAGGTCCCCCTACCTTCATACCAGAAACAATCAAAATCGGTGAAGAATTGAGAGAGAAGAAGCGATTTTCATGAAATGTGGACAATGCCAGACGGACGATGGACAACACATGATGGCATAAACTCATCACCTGTCGGCCGGATGAGGAAATAATAATAATAATAATAATAATAATAATAATAATAATGCCTTATGAGCGCCAGTGCTAAACTAAAGAAGCAAACATGCAACATGTCTTGGCTGATAGTTTATATTTGAGAAAATGTGACATATGGCCCTTTTCCACTACCCTTTTTCAGCTCACTTCAGCTCGCTTCAGCTCACTTCAGCCCGACACGGCTCGCGTTTCGACTACCAAAAACCAGCACGACTCGGCTCGCTTCAGCCCTGCTTAGCCCCTAAAACTTGCACCGTTTTGGAGTGGGGCTGAACCGAGCCAAAGCGAGCTGAGTGAGGCTGGGGGCGTGAGCAGACACTCCCCTGTGCACTGATTGGTGAGGAGGAGTGTCCTCACATGCCCACACACGCCCCGCGAGCACGCTGGGATCTGTAAACACTGCAAACCCGGAAGAAGAAGAATTACGAATTACGAGAATTTCTGAAGCCTTATGCGCCTCGCCTCATCTATACGCTCTTGCCAGTATCTGTTGGCGTTGTCGGTGACAACAAGCCACAGCACCAAGACCAGCAACACTAACGACTCCATGTCCTCCATGTTTATTGTTTACTATTCGGGTCGTGAGACTACCGCTTAAAAGCTCACTGATGTCACTGTTTCCGCTGCTTAACGACATCACGTGACGTCCACCCACTTTCGCTAACTCCACCCAATGTGTCCACCCACTTCCAGCCAGCACGGTTCAACGCGGTTGTAGTCGAAATGCAACTCCAACAGCCCCGCTCAGCTCGACTCAGCTCAACTCAGCACGGCACGGCTCAGCCGCATTTGTAGTGGAAAAGCGGCAATATACACTTATCTGAATGTTTCTGGCAAACTGCACTGCTCCAGAC
This sequence comes from Neoarius graeffei, assembly GCF_027579695.1. Taxonomy (NCBI): domain Eukaryota; kingdom Metazoa; phylum Chordata; class Actinopteri; order Siluriformes; family Ariidae; genus Neoarius; species Neoarius graeffei. The sequence continues at coordinate 78,940,739 of NC_083581.1, read as the reverse complement.
AGATGTTCATTTCCCCGACAGTTTTATTGCATACTAAGTCCATTCACCATGGTTATAATAAAAATATTTAGATTGTACATTGCTCTGGGTTAATCTTTTGCATCTCGAGACAGACGATGATGATTAGCAGTTGTTGAAAGGAGCGCATGAACTCAGGCTGACTTTAGTGCAGTGAGAACGAAAAGCATCAGTGACATTCTTCTGTAACTGGATCTCATGCTTTATCTCAACAGCAGCCCACTCGGCCACACCAAATTCCCAATACTGAAGAAGTTTTATTGCTTTGTGGGTTCCATTAGCTGCTGCATTACACGCAGCTGATTATTCTTCCTCAGGGTGGGTATGAATTTAAAGGGGAACTCAGACAATGTTTCTGTCATGAACATCTGAGTAGGAAACAAAATCATCGTGTCGTCAGATTTCTGAAAATCCTCCAAACAACATTTTGGCTTATTTCCATTTCAGTGACTTTGAGTTTTGAAGAAATTGAGATGGAGAACTTTCTGGAAGAGAAACTGTTAAAATGAGTGAAGCATGCAGAAAAAAGGACAACAAAATACTTTTCTGCAGAAGTTAGAACAAAAAGATGTTTATGTTGTCATTAGTGCGTCTAATGAGAACTGAAAATGCAATAATCAGTAAGGTATTTTCTAACTTAATGCTTCAGTTAATAAAAAGGAATTAATAAACCATTTCAAAAGAGCACTCATTTTATTCTTTTTATTTATTTATTTTTATTTTATTTATTCATTTTTCTTAATTGATCAATCGATTGATTGGGCTTTTAAACAAAAATACCATGTTACAGAACATTTTAAAGCATTAATGATTTGGTTACTTTTCTTTCAAATCTTTACTTAAAAGTGTTTAATACTTTATTTCTTTTGATTGGTTGCCTTTTACTGCCTTGTATTTGTAAGTAACGCAACGACCTTAGTCAGATTCAAAATAGTGTCTTCAAGTAAATAAGCGACCACATGCATGATTTACAGCACAAGTGGCGGAGATTCTTATGAATGATGGTAGCGGTGACAAAAGTAGCCTCAATAGCAGTGGCAGCTGATGGTCTTTGAAATAGGGGAAGATCTGTTGTTTTGTTTTTTAAATAAAAATTTTCAGTTATTTGTTATGTCATTAGTCAATTATTTGTAAATCTGTTGTTATTTATGTGTGAATTCTGCCATGTTCTACTCCGACTCTGCCAAGTAAACTTCAGCATACACATGATCTTAAGTGTTCCTTGCTTTTCTCGTGCCTTTTGTATGCCCTGTCAAAGTTGACCAAATCTCCAAAACCAAGTTTTAACCAAATAATCTATCTCTGGGATGGTCTCATGAAGAGATAAGGCCAACAGAACATTCTCTTGGTCAAAGCACTCCCAGTTAACCAGTTTACTTTGTCATACCGAGATGGCTGAAATGAGCAATTGTGTCTCGCTGACTTTTAAATTAAAAGGGCATTGATCTGCCCTGTTGTTTAATTCTGAGCCTCTCCTTGTAAGGAAGAGCATCAAAATCAGGTCTTCTCCAAAATCAGATCAACAACATTGCCATTTCGCACAGCTAACAGCTAGCTGGCTAGATTTACCCTTAAAATAAACAGCCTTTACTGAACTGAAACAAAAGCAAGTAACAAACTCACGAACTCTATATTTACAATTTTATTTACAGTAGATACAAATGGAAATAAAAATTGTATATTGGTAGGATAAGAACGAGAATTAGCAACAGCTAGTCTCAAAATTTCACTTTCCAACACACCACACAGACTGAGCTTGAATCCCTCTGATTGATGCGGTGTATAATTTTAAAATGCTGTCAGTCACATGACATTCAAAAGAGATTTGAGATTTCCTCCAATTCCAATTCCTCCAATTCCAATTCCTCCAAGTCATCATACAGAAGCCCAGTGTCCAGTCCCACCTTACTGTCAGCGACTCTCCACAGACCCCCAGTGATGCCGGGTGTCCAGAAATTACGTTTAAAAAGCGTATTGTCCAATAAATCTCTAGCTTTGCTGCACTAAGATCAAATCATATCCCATAGTGGCATTAAACTACACATATGCTGAGCATCAATGGGTTTTCAATCAATAGGTTGTGCTTCCACAGGCTTCTACAGGGAAAAATCACATATTCAGATTATGACAACCAGCGAGAAACAACTGCTGAATGAACTAGCCGTAAAACTGAGCACTTTCTAGCACATTTTACAGGAAGCTGGGCTTCCCTTGTAGTCTTAGAGCAGTTGCCTCTGATAGAGAGTGAAACTGGCGGTCTTTCAAACAGAGAAGAGTTCAATTTGGGCCAAGAATTACAAGGAGAAAGTGATCAAGAGCCAGAAGCATAGTGCAGTTGTTCGGCTTATTTATTAAGCTTTAAAATGGTGTATAGCATGATGGGTATCCTGAAGAACAATCTGAAGCTATTTTTGTTTGACAAGGCATTGGTGAAAATAAGGGAATTTGGGGGCGGGCACTAAAGGGTTAAATCCTCCTGCATTATCCCCAATACCTGTGTGACAACAAACAACTCAGAATGATTCAATTATTCATTCATCTTCAGTAACCGGATTGCTAGACTAATTTCTCGCTCACACCCGCATCCCAAATCATTTCACTAGCATGCAGGATGTCAGGGAGCTTTGCAATCAAATTTCATATGCTGAATTATTTGTAAAGTATTTTTCATACACGCTGGGTAAACTCAGAGCTCACGATCGAGCCAAGGGACCCTGGAGCTGTGGGGTGGCCAGTTTACTCAGCATACCACCAGACTGCCCTTATTTCACATTTCAACCATGTTTATTTAAATATTTATCCAATTTACTTCTAAGATTTATCATTAAAATATTTTTTCCATCTTTAGCTACAGCTAGCTCTAATTACAGCTTATAAAATTCAGTTCTTACCTTTTCTTAAATGTTCTTATATTTTTTTAAGATTCTACATGCATCATTTAAAACTAAATGCACTATAAAATGTTCAAGCTGTAATAAATTTTAACACAGTCAGTATTTGGTGTGAGACGACCCTTTGCTATAAAAAATAAAAAAAAAATCCGTCTCGGGTCCAGTGAGTGCAGTTTTATGTGGAAATGATCTGTAGGTTTTCCTGAGCATCTTACAGAACCAGCCACAGTTCTTCTGCACACTTTGACTGTCACACTCACTTCTTCATTTTACACCAAAACCCAGCAGCCTTCTGTGGCAGCGGGGGCATGGTCAAGCGTCGGTCTGTGACCGGAGGGCGGAGTCAGGGAAGGTGAGTGGCAGAATCACTACACCTGAGGTCGATTAACGTGTGTTTGTGTGTCTTCCCCAGTGACCACACCCTATTTAAGGAGAGAGCGAGAGCAGAGGGGAGCTCTCTCCCCAACCAGACGACTTGTGTGTGCATGGTTGGGAGAGTTGATTTAGAACTGAAAAGTACTAAATAAACGAGTTTTGGAACTTGAATTCTGGCCTGCCGTCTTTCTGTGTTCCTCCCACTCTTACGAACTGCCACAGTAGTGCCGAAACCCGGGACTGAGCACAGGAAAAGAACAGCCCCATGGAGTCCTCCCCCTTCGCAGACCTGGTCCACGCCCTTGCCACGGCCCAGCAGAGCCAGCACCAGGCGCTAATCACCCTCCGGAAGGAGCAAGAGCACTGGTTCGAGGCCCTGGTGTTGGCGCAGGCTGCAGCAGGAAGATTGACAGGCGTTCCGGCACCTCCTCATGTCGGCGGGGTCCACCACCTCCACCGCTGCGGGCCCTTCTTCCCTCACCCTAACTAAGATGGGCCCGCATGACGACCCCGAGGCCTTCCTCATGCTCTTCGAGCAGGCAGCAGAGGCCTCGGGCTGGCCGGTGGAACAGCGCGTGGTGCGCCTCCTCCCCCTGCTAACGGGCGGGGTGCAGCTGGCCGTGCTAAAGCTCCCTGCCGACCGCAGGCTGGCCTACACGGACCTTCGCCGGGCCATCATCCAGTGGGTGGGGCGCACCCCCGAAGAGCAGCGACAGTGCTTCCGTACTCTGCATCTGGAGGAAGTCAGCCAGCCGTTCGCGTTTGGCCAGCAGCTCCGGGACGCCTGCTGGCGGTGGTTGAGGGCCGACAGCCGTGACGCCAAGGGAATCATCGATCAGGTGGTGCTGGAGCAGTTCATTGCCTGCCTACTTGAGGGGACCGCGGAGTGGGTCCAGTGCCACCTCCTGGTGTTGCTGGATTAGGCCATCGAGTTGGCGGAGGACCATTTGGCGGCTGTTCCGACGGCAGGACAACGGACATCCTCTTCTTCCCTCTCCTCTCTCTCTCTCTCCCTCTCCCCTTCTATGTCTCATCCTCGCCCCGTTCCCCCACCACGGAGACGGGGGCAGGCCCCACCCCAGCTGGCCTTGGCACCCGTGGTGCCCTCCCATTTTTCCCTTCTGTGTCTGTCTCTTCCCCCTCCCAGGTGAGTGAGCCCCAGAGTGCCAGTGCAGAGAGGAAGCCCGGGCCGGTTTGCTGGCGCTGCGGGGAGCCGGGCCACCTCCAACAGCAGTGTTCGGCAATGGAAGTGGGCGCAGTGGTTCAGATCCCCAATGCGCCAGGAGCTGCCCTTGATCGGGCCGGAGCGTATCGCATACTGGTGAGTATCCAAGGGGATACATATCAGGCGGTGGACTCTGGCTGTAATCAGATCTCAATTCACCAAAGCCTGGTGCAAGACGAGGCATTGGGGGGAGCACAGGGGGTGAAGGTGTCGTGTGTGCATGGGGATGTTCACAGCTACCCTTTAGTGTCGGTCCACATTTTTTTCAGAGGGGAAAAATTTAGAGTAAAGGCGGCGGTTAATCCTCGCCTCACCCACTCGATAATTTTGGGGATGGATTGGCCGGGATTCAGGGAGTTAATGAGCCATTTAGTGAAGAGTGGGTCCTGCCGTAGTTCAGCAGGGGGAGGTCCCGGTGTCGCATTGGCGGGAGCAGCTGTCACAGAGCCGTCTACGTCATCTCTGCGTCAGAGTGAGGAGCCACAGGCTCCTCCTCCCTCTCTTGGGAATCCCTCGTGGATTTTCTGTTAGAGCAATCGTGAGACAAGACTCTGCGACATGCGTTTGACCAAGTGAGAGTAATCAATGGTCAAACGCTCCAGCCAAACGCCACCCCATCCTTCCCCTATTTTTCTGTTATGAAGGATAGGTTATACTGAGTGATGCAGGACACTCAGACTAAAGAGCAAGTCACACAACTTTTGATTCCAAAGAGCCGCTGGGAATTGCTATTCCAGGTGGCTCACTTTAATCCCATGGCTGGACACTTAGGGCAGGATAAAACACTAGCCCGACTAATGGCCCGGTTCTATTGGCCAGGGATTCACGGCGATGTCCGTAGGTGGTGTACGGCGTGCCGCGAATGCCAGTTAGTAAATCCAGCGCCCATTCCAACAGCGCCTTTGTGCCCTCTCCCATTAATTGAGACCCCGTTCGAAAGAATTGGGATGGATCTCGTCGGGCCATTAGATCGGTCAACACGAGGGTACCGCTTTATTTTAGTTCTGGTGGACTATGCAACGCGATACCCAGAAGCAGTGCCTCTTCACAATATCTCAGCACGCAGTATTGCAGAAGCGCTCTTCCGCATCATCTCCCAAGTTGGAATCCCAAAAGAGATTCTGACTGACCAAGGCACCTCATTTATGTCACGTACACTGGACAAACTGTACAGGTTATTAGGTATTAAGCCGATCCGCACCAGCGTGTATCACCCACAAAGGATGGTTCAGTTGAAAGGTTCAATCGCACCCTCAAAAATATAATTAAAAAATCGTAAGTGAGGACGCACATAATTGGGATAAATGGCTCGAACCCTTGTTATTTGCAGTGTGAGAGGTCCCCCAAGCCTCCATGAGGTTCTCCCCATTTGAATTGTTATATGGGCGTAAGCCGCGTGGCATTCTAGATGCACTGCGAGAAAATTGGGAGGAGGGACCTTCACCAAGTAAAAATGAAATTCAATACGTTATTGACCTGCACAAACTTCCGGTTCCGGGCGCTGCGCTGTGGCTGCCCTGCTGTCGTTCGCGTTTGGCACTGTGTGTGTTCTGTTTGTTTATTTATTTACTCGTCAGTCATTGTTTGGATGGATGTGATTAATCTTGCATGTAGTTCGCACTAAAGCTACAATGGACTTCGCATATTTGTGTGTGATTGGACTGCTTGCAGTGTTTTTAAACACTTGCTTCACCCATGGCCACTTCCATGACCGTGTTGGCGTGGCAGGTGTAACACAATACAGCAGGGAATTCCTTCTCCTGTTGCGCGATCATATGCATACGGATCACAAACTCATTGTCAACTCCATACCAAACTACCTCAGAAGAAATCCAAAGAGATGTACTATCCGGACGAGACACAAACGGGGATCTAAAGGGGGCATTCGGCAGAAACTCAGAAGACTGAGAAACAAACTTCCTCTTCCCATCACCCTGCTGATCAACGCCCAGTCCCTGAGAGCAAAAACGGACGAGCTGACAGCGAATGTCTGGTACCTGCACGAATATCGGAGCGCCTGCATCCTGGCCATCACAGAGACGTGGCTGGACAGCAACGTCTCTGACAGCGAGGTGGGACCCCCTGGATTTTCCGTGTTCCGCACTGACCGGGACCCTTCAACTACCGGGAAGATCCGAGGGGGTGGTGTCTGTCTGCTCATTCGGGACAAGTGGTGTAGGACTGTGGTGGTGAGAGAGAGCCTTTGTACTTCCGATATTGAACTGCTTTGTGTCTCTCTGCGACCCCCATATCTTCCAAGAGAGTTTCCCCAGATCTTTTACACCGTTGCATACATTCATCCCAAAGCGAACGCCGATAGGGCCTTAGATGCTATTTTTAATCTTACCCAGAAGATTGAATCCCTTTCCCCTGACGCCCCGAAATTTTTCCTTGGAGATTTCAATAACTATCCACTGAAAAAGTGCTTACGCACATATTATCAATACGTGGACTGTCCCTCTAGAAAAAACGCATTCCTTGACCTGTGCTATGGAAGTGTCAAAAATGCCTACCTTTCATCCCTGCTCCCGCCACTAGGGGCATCAGATCATAGTGTTGTTTATCTTCGCCCTGTTTACCAGAGACTTTTGGAAAGAGAAAAGCCCCAGAAAAAATCTGTGAAAATGTGGGACAGTGAGAGTATAATGACCCTACAAGGATGTTTTGAGTGCACAGACTGGGACGTTTTTAATTGTGATGATATAAATGAACAGGTAGAAGCAATATCTGACTACATCAATTTTTGCACAGACTCTATCATACCCACAAAAAACAAAAAAGTGTTTCCCAATGATAAACCGTGGGTGTCCAACAAACTAAAGCACCTTATAATGGAAAAGAAAAAAGCACACCTGGCTCATGATGACATAGGCAGGAGGGACATACAGAGACAAATTAAAAGACAAATACAGTTGGATAAACACAGTTATAGACAAAAGATTGAAGCTACCCTGGAGTCAGGCAACTCCCGGGAAGCATGGCAGGGAATTAAGACCATGACCGATGTCCCACACAAGGGCAGGGGAAAATCCTCTCTGGACTGGAACAATTGCTCAGACATGCTTGGAGGTGAGGGCAGAGAGGGTGTTAACCAACTGAACAACGTCTTCTGCCGCTTTGAAAGCGGCAACAATGACACCGCTGGCACCCCACCACTGCCCTCTCCCCCCTCTGCATCTGAGTGGAATATCAGGCAATTTGATGTTCTTAGGATGTTTAGGCATACTAACCCTAGGAAAAGCCCTGGTCCAGACAACATCTGTGGTAGTGTTTTAAAGAACTGTGCCGAACAACTGGCCCCTGTTTTTACTGACATTTTTAATTCGTCTCTCAACCTCTGTAAAGTCCCTATTCTGTGGAAGACTTCTACAATTGTACCTGTTCCAAAAAAGCCCAGACCCTCAGAACCCAATGACTTCTGGCCAATAGCACTGACATCCTTGGTCATGAAGTGCTTGGAGCGTCTGGTAAAGCAGCACATTGTGTCCCAAACCTACAAGCTCATGGACCCCCTGCAGTTTGCATATCAAGCCTCCAGGGGGGTGGAGGATGCCATTTTAACACTAATGCACCTTTTGCACATGCACCTTGAAAAACCTAAGGCCCATGCAAAGATTTTATTTGTGGACTTTTCCTCTGCTTTTAACACTATGCTACCAAAGACTCTTGCAGGGATACTTGCTAATGATTTTAACCTTAATGCTGGTCTTATTTGTTGGATTATGGACTTCCTGACTGGTAGAGCTCAGCGCATCAGAGTTGGCTCTCTCCTCTCTGACACTATGACTACATCCATGGGCTCCCCACAAGGTTGTGTTTTATCTCCCTTACTTTTTATTTTAGGCGGCATGGTGGTGTAGTGGTTAGCGCTGTCGCCTCACAGCAAGAAGGTCCTGGGTTCTAGCCCTATGGCCGGCGAGGGCCTTTCTGTGTGGAGTTTGCATGTTCTCCCCATGTCCGCGTGGGTTTCCTCCGGGTGCTCCGGTTTCCCCCACAGTCCAAAGGCATGCAGGTTAGGTTAACTGGTGACTCTAAATTGAGCGTGAGTGTGAATGGTTGTCTGTGTCTATGTGTCAGCCCTGTGATGACCTGGCGACTTGTCCAGGGTGTACCCCGCCTTTCGCCCATAGTCAGCTGGGATAGGCTCCAGCTTGCCCGCGACCCTGTAGAAGGATAAAGCGGCTAGAGATAATGAGATGAGACTTTTTATTTTATACACAAATGCATGCACTAGCACTTTCCCCAACAGACATTTTATCAAATATGCAGATGACACAGCACTAGTGAGCCTCCTAGAGGATGGAGAAAGTGATCATGGCCCAGTTTTAGATTTCTTTTTAGCGTGGTGTAAAAGGTCAAGCCTGATTTTAAACACAAAGAAGACAAAGGAAATGTCTATTGATTTTAGAAGGTCACACTCATCCTCTGCCACAGTTGTGATGGGAGAGACCATTCAGACTGTCTCCACTTACAAATACCTGGGTGTCGTACTTGACAATAAGCTGAAATGGGACTCATGGACTGATTTACTGCATACCAAGACACAGCAAAGAATGTACTTCTTAAAGAACTGCTTGTTTTTAAGGTTGACAAAAAGATGCTTCACATGTTTTATACTGCTTTTATTGAAAGTGTTTTAACCTTCTGTATTACTTGCTGGTTTGGCAATGCCACTGAGGCACAGAAAAAGGTGGTCAGAAAGACAGTCTCTACTGCCAGCAAGCTTCTTGGGATCACTCTGCCAAGTATGGAAAGTATTTATAGAGACAGACTTGTTAAAAAGGCTGGTAACATTATTGAACAATACACACACCCGCTGTCCTCTTCATTTCAATTCCTGCCATCTGGACGTCGGTTTTGTCCCCCCCTGCTGTCCAAAAACAGGTCAAGGTTTTCTTTTGTACCCCAAGCGATAAAAGCCCTAAACGAGGCCAAGTGGTATTTCAGTCAAACAATGTAGTATTAGTGTGTGAATAGCAATTTTCTGTGTATGTGTTTTTTCTGTTGTTTTGTATGCCTGTCTGTGTCTCATGTCTTGTGCCAGCGACTGTACAGCAAATACAATTGCCCCATGGGGATCAATAAAGTTCTAACTAACTAAAACTCCACACACTCACACACCTAACCCAGGAGAATTTGCGGCAGGCCCAAGAACGGCAAACCCGCCTGTACGACAGGGGTATGCCCCTTAGGGAGTTCGCACAGGGAGATAAAGTACTCGTACTGTTGCCCACATTGAGCTCCAAATTGATCGCCAAGTGGCAAGGACCCTTTGAGGTCACACGGCGAGTCGGGGACATCGACTACGAGGTGAGGCGAATGGACAGGGGTGGGGCGCTACAGATTTACCACCTCAATCTGCTCAAACTCTGGAACAAGGAGGTCCCCATGGCGTTGGTGTTGGTGGTTCCGGAGAAGGCAGAGCTTGGGCCAGAGGTTCAAAAGGGAGCATTGGCATCGCGTACCTCTCCGGTCCCCTGTGGAGACCACCTCTCCCTGACCCAACTCGTGAAGGTTGCCCAGTTGCAGACCAAGTTTTCGGACGTGTTTTCACCCCTGCCTGGCCACACCGACCTCATACAGCACCACATTGAGACGGCCCCTGGGGTGGTAGTGCGTAGCCGCCCTTACAGGCTACCCGAACACAAGAAAAAAGTGGTTCGGGAAGAACTTGAGGCCATGCTCGAAATGGGCATTGTCGAGGGGTCCCACAGTGACTGGAGCAGCCCGGTGGTCTTGGTACCCAAGGCCGATGGGTCGGTCCGGTTCTGTGTAGACTATAGAAAAGTCAACGCAGTGTCTAAATTTGACGCGTACCCAATGCCTCATATTGATGAGTTGCTCGATCGACTAGGCACGGCTCACTTTTACTCGACACTGGATTTGACAAAGGGTTATTGGCAGATCCCCTTGACTCCATTATCCTGAGAAAAAACGGCCTTTTCCACAATGTTCGGCTTACACCAGTTTGTCACACTTCCTTTTGGGCTGTTTGGGGCACCCGCTACGTTCCAGTGGCTGATGGATAGGGTCTTCTGCCCCCATGCCACCTATGTGGCTGCGTACCTCAACGACATCATTATTTATAAAAAAAATTTTTCAAAATGGCGGCGCATGCAGACGCAGCGGCTCCTCTCTGTCCCAATAATGTGGTGTTTACATGTTTGTCTTCGTCGGTGTGCTCGAGTGATGGTATGTTTTCGTCGTGTTTGTCCATCCCGAGGTGCACATACAGCTGTGGGACTCTTTTTGACATTGGCAACACTTTTTTCTGTAAGTTAAACCTGGCACACGCTAAGGAGCTACATGACCTCGGCCTACTCCGGCGGCCCGCTTTGACATCGACCCCCACTACTGCTGCACACCCGCAGAGGAAGCGCCGTAGGTGGTGCGAGAGGAAGCAGAAGCGGGGAAAGCGCGGGGGTATCCGGGCCAGGCTAATGGCTAATCCACACAAGCCAGCTATACCGTCCATCGTACTCGCCAATGTATGCACCTTGGATAACAAACTGAATTATATTCACCTTTTGAGAGCAACCCAGCAGGCTGTGAGAGAGTGCTGTGTTTTTGTGTTCACGGAAACATGGCTCAACGACAGCATACCGGACTCCGCCATCCAGCTCGACCGGCTGACATGCTATCGAGCAGACAGAGCCCTCATTGAAGGAGGTAAGACCCGCGGTGGCGGGGTCTGTGTTTACATCAGGGATGCTTGGTGTCAGGATGCTGTAGTAGTTTGCAGACACTGTTCACCCCTTGTGGAGTTTATGATCATCACCCTTTTATCTACCGAGGGAGTTTTCTGCCATCCTGCTTGTTGCAGTTTACATTCCTCCCAGCTGCAACAACAACGATAGGGACAAGACACTGAGTAAACCGTACTGTGCCATCAGCGACCAACAGACAGCCAATCCAGAGGAACTTCTCATCGTAGCTGGGGATTTCAACCACGCAAATCTCAAAACAGTGTTTCCTCAGTTACATCAACACACTGACTTTGCAACACGGGGAAACAACACACTGGACCAGGTTTACACAACACTGAGAAGAGCATACAAGGCCTCACCCCTCCCCCATCTCGGTGCTTCAGACCACATCACTGTTATGCTAATGCCAGCATACAGGCCGAAGGTCAAAGTCACCAGACCAGTCCAGAAGCAGGTACGGGTGTGGCCAGAGGGTGCTTCCTCAGCACTTCAGGACTGCTTTAACATCAGAGACTGGGACATGTTTAAGCAGGCAGCCACTTACAACCACCAGATCAACATCCAGGAGTATTCAGACACTGTTACAGCCTACATTAGTGTATCAGTTCTTATGAAGGGGTGGAGCACAGAGGATGGCAGGACAGAGATCAGGTTCAACAAATAGCTTTATTGCTACACTTTTCAGTCTAACATACACACACAGCCAGACACACGCGCACACACATCAGGTGTCTGGTTCGGAGAGATCCTCTGCTCTCTGCTCTCCCTCCCTAAATAGGGCGCGGTCACTGGGAAGACATACACAAACAGGTTAATTGCAGTCAGGTGTAGTGATTCTGCCACTTACCTTCCCTGACTCCGCCCTCCTGTCACAGACTGGCGCTTGACCATGCCCCCGCTGCCAAAATTAGTAAATGCACTGATGATGTCACAGACATTAAGACCATCACAGTACGGGCCAACCAGAAACCATGGCTGACAGGGGAAGTCTATCGGTTACTGAAAGTCTGGAACGCTGCTTTCAGAGCAGGTGATGAAGCTGGTCTGAGATCAGCAAGAGCCAACTTGTCCCGTGGCATCAGACCAGCAAAGAAGCAGTACAGTAGCAGGATAGCCCATCATTTCACTGACAGCAGAGACACAAGGAGCCTGTGGCAGGGGATACAGACCATCACGGACTATAAACCTCAACCAGAGGCCTGTGACGAGGATATCACTCTGCTGAACAGTCTAAATAATTTCTTTGGATGGTTTGAAGCCAACAACAGCATGCCTGCACAGAAAACACCACCCCTTCTGGATGACCAGGTGCTGTCCCTGTCTCCAGTCAGTGTGAGGAGATCCCTCTCCAGGATCAACACCCGCAAAGCTGTAGGACCTGACAACATTCCAGGTCGTGTGCTAAAGGACTGTGCAAAGGAGCTCACAGAAGTGCTCACGGACATCTTCAACACCTCCCTGAGCCAAGCTGTTGTTCCCACCTGCTTCAAGAGCACCACCATCATCCCTGTTCCAAAGAAGGCCTCTCCATCCTACTTCAATGACTACTGCCCTGTGGCACTGACCCCCATCATCATGAAGTGCTTCGAGCAGTTAGTCATGCAGCACATCAAATCCATCCTCCCACCCTCCATGGACCCATACCAATTTGCATATCGGGCCAATTGGTCCACTGATGATGCAATCTCCACCACTCTCCACTCAGCTCTCACTCACCTGGACACTAAGGACTCTTACATGCGGATGCTGTTCTTAGACTTTAGTTCAGCATTTAACACAATCATCCCCCAGCAGCTGATACAGAAACTGGACTGTCTAGGACTAAACACCTCCCTCTGCAACTGGTTGCTGGACTTCCTGACCGGAAGACCACAGGCAGTCCGGGTTGGCAGCAACACATCCAGCACCATCATACTGAACACAGGGGCCCCCCAAGGATGTGTGCTCAGCCCCCTTCTCTTCACCCTGCTGACCCACGACTGCACACCAACACACAACAGCAACCTCTTCATCAAGTTTGCGGATGACACGACTGTGGTGGGACGCATTAACAACAATGATGAGTCATACTACAGGGATGAGGTGAGCCAACTGGCCGCATGGTGCAGAGACAACAATATCTCTCTTAATGTGGAGAAGATGAAGGAGATGGTCGTCGACTTCCGGAGAGCCTCCACCCAGCATCCTCCACTGACCATCAATGGTGTCGCTGTGGAAAGAGTGAGCAGCACCAAGTTCCTGGGTGTGTACCTCACCGAGGATCTCTCCTGGAGCAGCAACACCGCATCGCTGGCCAGGAAAGCTCAGCAGCGCCTCTACTTCCTCCGCAGACTGAAAAGAGCTAGAGCACCAGCCCCTATCATGCAGACTTTCTACCACGGAACCATCGAGAGCATCCTGACCAGCTGCATCACTGTGTGGTACGGCGGCTGTACTGCATCCTGCTGGAAGACCCTGCAGCGCATAGTGAGAGCAGCTGAGAAGATCATCGGTGTCCCCCTACCCTCCCTTCAGGATATTTACAGCACACGCCTGGCCCGCCGAGTACTCAGCATTGCGGGCGACTCCACCCATCCCAACCACCACTTCTTCAGCCTCCTGCCTTCTGGGAGGAGAATGAGAAGCCTCTGGGTGAGAACCAGCAGACTGAGAGACATTTTCATCCACCAAGCCGTCAGGATGCTGAACTCTCTCCCAGGCCAGTACCCCCTTCCCTTAATACACAAACCAAACGTCACCAGACACTTTAATGAACTGTAACGGAATTCAATTGCACTATGTTAAAACTGTTTACAATACTGTCGACACGTTTTTTTTGTTGTTGTTGTTGTTAATTGCACTATATGGAAACTGTTTAGAACACTGTTTACACTTTTCACATATCTGCCATATTTATACTTACACTGAAAATTCTGCTCATACTTTATTTTTAAATAGTTAATTGCACTATATAAAAACTGTTTACACTTTATACATCTTTAATCTTTGATAGACTTCACTGCTACACTGTTTATACTGTCATATCTGCCATATTTATACTTACACTGAAAATTCTGCTCATACTTTATTTTTAAATAGTTAATTGCACTATATAAAAACTGTTTACACTTTATACATCTTTAATTTTTGATAGACTTCACTGCTACACTGTTTATACTGTCATATCTGCCTTATTTATACTTACACTGAAAATTCTGCTCATACTGCCATTTATTTATTTATATTTATACTGATAATTACTATACTGTCAGACTGCTGTTCCCGTTTACATTGTTCATTCTGTTTATATTGTCATTCTTCACATTTAAATGTATACCGTTAATTGTATTCACACTGCCACATTTGCACTTTCTGGATTGCCACTGTCGTCTTTTCTTAGATAGCTTTAGCTTGTGTGTGTAAGCCCTCCCCCCTTTTTTCCTTTTTCCTTTTTATAGTTTATATCTTGTACCTATATTTTATATTTCATGTTTATTACTGTTTGCACTGCAGATAAGAGGGAAACGCAATTTCAATTCTCTGTATGTCCTGCACATATGGCATTATTGACAATAAAGTTGACTTGAACTTGAACTTGATTTATAGTAATGACTGGCTGCAGCACCTACAACACCTGAGGGCCGTCCTTAGGTCGCTGAGGCAGGCGGGTCTCACAGCCAACCCGAAGAAGTGTGCGATTGGGCGGGTGGAAGTACGGTATCTGGGCTTCCACTTGGGCAATGGGCAGGTGCGTCCCCAAATTAACAAGACAGCAACAATTGCGGCCTGCCTGAGGCCCAAGACCAAAAAGGGGGTGAGACAGTTCCTGGGGCTGGCTGGCTAGTATCGTAGGTTTATACCTAATTATTCGGACGTCACCAGCCCGCTGACTGATCTCACTAAAAAGGGGGCACCAGATCCGGTCCAGTGGACGGAGCAATGCCACCAGGCTTTCTCTGAGGTGAAGGCTGCACTGTGTGGGGGGCCACTGTTACACTCCCCTGACTTTTCTCTCCCCTTTATGTTACAGACGGATGCTTCGGACAGAGGGCTGGGGGCCGTTTTGTCCCAGGAGGTGGAGGGGGAGGACCATCCAGTGCTGTACATCAGCAGAAAGCTGTCAGTTCGTGAGGGGCGCTACAGCACCATTGAAAAAGAGTGCCTCGCAATCAAGTGGGTGGTCCTCGCCCTCCGTTACTACCTGCTGGGACGCCCTTTCACCCTCTGTTCAGACCACGCGCCCCTCCAGTGGCTCCACCACATGAAGGATGCCAACGCGCGGATCACCCGTTGGTATCTGGCACTCCAACCCTTTAACTTCAAGGTGATCCACAGGCCGGGGGTGCAGATGGTCATGGCGGACTTCCTCTCCTGTCGGGGGAGGAGTCGGCTGCAGGCCAGACGGCTGCCCGGCCTGAGTCGGGCGGTGGGGGTATGTGGCAGCGGGGGCGTGGTCAAGCGTCGGTCTGTGACCGGAGGGCGGAGTCAGGGATGGTGAGTGGCAGAATCACTGCACCTGAAGTCGATTAATGTGTGTTTGTGTGTCTTCCCCAGTGACCACGCCCTATTTAAGGAGAGCTCTCTCCCCAACCAGACAACTTGTGTGTGTGTGTGCGTGGCTGGGAGAGTTGATTTAGAACTGAAAAGTGCTAAATAAACAAGTTTTGGAACTTGAATTCTGGCCTGCCGTCTTTCTGTGCTCCTCCCACTCTTACGAACTGCCACACCTTCATTATGTTTTCTTTTTTCATCTGAAAAGTGCTCTCTTATGGAATATGCTGCTCAGATACAACCTTTTTTTTTTCCCTGTAACATTTAATTTTGTACTGGAAAAAAACAAATGTTTGGAACTCTATAATGGTTTTGTAATGTTTTGACTCAGTAACGTAGAAGTCATAAAATAGAAATGTATAACAAAGTTTGGATGAAAAAAATAGAGTGCCTAAGACTTTTGCACAGGACTGTAGAAGCCGATTATTCTTCTAATATTGTTTTCGTTTCATTTATAAAAACTGAAATCTGTGCAGCTGTGTACATGTAGCTCTACACTACCTCTTAGCATAGTTAACTAGAAGAGCACACCGTAGAGTTCATACCTCCACCAAGCCACATATTATCAACATCAAAATCAAATCACTTGAATCTAGGATAATACTAAAGCTGTCCACCAAATTTCATCCAAATCCGTTCATGGCTTTTTGAGTTACATTGGGAACAGACAAAAAGAATCCTGGATCCACATAGATATCTGAATTTGCATCAAAATCTAATCAATTGTTCCTTGGCCCATGGCTCACCTTTCCACCAAATTTCCTCAAAATCCATTCAGTACTGTTTGAGTTACATTAAGAAAAGTCAAACAAACAAATGGAGGCAAAAACATTATCTCCTCCAACAAAGTTGGCGGAGGCAATAACAAAACCAAAAATACCACTGACCAATAACTGCAGCAATGTTCATTATTATAATATTTATAAAGTGCCAAAAATGCTAACATTGGCCAACACTGGCAGAGGTGGCTCAATGGTTAAGCGATCACAAGGTTGGTGGTTCAAGCCGCAGCACTACCAAGCTGTCACTGTTAGATCCTTCAACAAGGCCCTTAACCCTATCTGCTCCAGGGGTGCTGTATCATGGCTGACCTCAGCTTCCTCACAAGCCTGGTATTCTAAGAAAGTAATTTCACTGTGTTGTAAAGTATATGTGACAAATAAAGGCTTCTGTTTTTACTTTTAAATCTACAGCATCTTGCTTCAAGGATCTCAGACTGTTAAAGGTGGAGATATACTGTAGTTGTTTTGAACTACACATGCGCACGATGGCTGCCTCATGTGTCTTGCATCTGTTTGGTGCATCAGTTGTGCAAAGTCCTCAAAAATTAACTCCACGCAACCGCAAGATGTAATACATGCATGAACAGCAGGGGGCAGTGGAGAAGCACGATAACCAAATACTAACCTCCTCGAGTGTTGCCATGTTTATTGTTTACATAATGCAAACAGGCAGCACGGTGATGTAGTGGTTAGCGCTGTCGCCTCACAGAAAGAAGGTCCAGGTTCGAGCCCAGCGGCCGGCGAGGGCCTTTCTGTGTGGAGTTTGCATGTTCTCCCCGTGTCTGCGTGGGTTTCCTCCGGGTGCTCCGGTTTCCCCCACAGTCCAAAGACATGCAGTAGGTTAACATGGGGCGGCCTTGGGCTGAAGTGCCCTTGAGCGAGGTACCGAACCCCTGACTGCTCCCCGGGCGCTGTAGTGTGGCTGCCCACTGCTCTGGGTGTGTGTGTGTGTTCACTGCTTCAGATGGGTTAAATGCAGAGGATGAATCTCACTGTGCTTGAAGTGTGCATGTGACAAATAAAGGTTTCTTCTTCTTCAAATCCAGACATCCGATACAGACTGAGTTCTCTGGTCTGCCGTCTAGTGGAATCCTCCAGTAACACACATATTACATAGGCAAGTATGTGAACAATTACATTCTCCGTCCTTAAAAGTCATAGGCAAGGGTCGGATGTGAAACGTAGAATATCAACTTTATTGTCTAGAAGAACGACCCAAAAAGTGAATTCAGTTTTCCTAGTGTCTAATTTGCAGCCTACAATTGAATAAAACGGTTAAAATATATTGTTTTGCCCAATTTCCGAAGGTTTGTTTACATCTCACTTATGCGCGGCATTATACTATTTATAGCCGACTCTAAGCAAGGAAATATCCCTTTGTTTCATTTCTACAATGATTGTACAGGATCCCTCAGGATTCTTGACTTGTCAATTCCAAGCAAAAGTAAAAAAGTTTATCTCCAGTCTTCTCCTTTTTGCTTGAGCATTGCTGCTCCGTTTCTTCTTTGACTGCTTGATTTTGTTTCACGCGCACAATCCACTCTCTCTGCCTTGTCTCCTCTTCGGGAAAAAAACAACCCTCTCGCTCCGCCTCTTCTCCTTTTTCGGAAAAAGCCAACCCTCTCGCTCCGCCTCTTCTCCTTTTTCGGAAAAAGCCAACCCACTCGCTCTGCCTCCTCTCCTTTTTCAGAAAAAGCCAACCCTCTCGCTCCACCTCTTCTCCTCTTTCGGAAAAAGCCAGCCCAGTCACTCTGCCTCTTCTCCTTTTTCGGAAAAAGCCAACCCACTTGCTCCGCCTCTTCTCCTTTTTCGGAAAAAGCCAACCCACTCGCTCCGCCTCTTCTCCTCTTCTGGAAAAAGTCAACCCTCTTGCTCCGCCTCTTCTCCTTTTTTGGAAAAAGCCAACCCACTTGCTTCGCCTCTTCTCCTCTTCCGGAAAAAGTCAACCCTCTCGCTCCGCCTCTTCTTCTTTTTCGAGAAAAGCCAACCCACTTGCTCCGCCTCTTCTCTTTTTTCGGAAAAAGCCAACCCTCTCACTCCACCTCTTCTCCTCTTTCAGAAAAAGCCAACCCAGTCACTCTGCCTCTTCTCCTTTTTTGGAAAAAGCCAACCCACTCGCTCCGCCTCTTCTCCTTTTTCGGAAAAAGCCAACCCACTCGATCCGCCTCTCTCCTCTTCCCAAAAAAGCCAACCCTCTCGCTCCGCCTCTTCTCCTTTTTTGGAAAAAGCCAACCCACTCGCTCCGCCTCTTCTCCTTTTTCGGAAAAAGCCAACCCTCTCACTCCGCCTCTTCTCCTCTTTCAGAAAAAGCCAACCCAGTCGCTCTGCCTCTTCTCCTTTTTTGGAAAAAGCTAACCTACTCACTCCGCCTCTTCTCCTTTTTTGGAAAAAGCTAGCCCACTCGCTCCGCCTCTTCTCCTTTTTTGGAAAAAGCCAACCCACTCGCTCCGCCTCTTCTCCTTTTTTGGAAAAAGCTAACCCACTCGCTCCGCCTCTTCTCCTTTTTTGGAAAAAGCCAACCCACTCGCTCCGCCTCTTCTCCTTTTTTGGAAAAAGCCAACCCACTCGCTCCGCCTCTTCTCCTTTTTCAGAAAAAGCCAACCCACTCGCTCCACCTCTCTCCTCTTCCCAAAAAAGCCAACCCTCTCGCTCCGCCTCTTCTCCTTTTTCGGAAAAAGCCAACCCACTCGCTCCGCCTCTTCTCCTTTTTCGGAAAAAGCCAACCCACTCGCTCCGCCTCTTCTCCTTTTTCGGAAAAAGCCAACCCTCTCACTCCGCCTCTTCTCCTCTTTCAGAAAAAGCCAACCCACTCACTCCGCCTCTTCTCCTTTTTTGGAAAAAGCCAACCCACTCGCTCCACCTCTTCTCCTTTTACGGAAAATTAAAACCTGAGCTTTAAGAGCAGTGAAAGATGAGATCATTCAGATAGAAAAGACACACACATATATCTACACAAATATAAATATATAAATGTTATCTTTTTTTTATAATTGATTATAGTTGAAGTATAGTAAACAAACACCATACCATACTATAGTAATCATTTAGCAGAAAGAAAGAAAGATAATATCATTATGAAGTATTCTCATTTCTGCAATGTGGACCTGACTAAAAACATTGACTTTTAAAAAGAAAATAATAATTGGGCAGATTTTGTGGTCATTGATTTTGTTTGTCGTGTGTCTTGGTTCCCCCTTAGTGTCCCCCCATGAGTGCAAAAATGGGCGGATTTTAGTCTCTCTCTCTCTCTCTCTCTCTCTGTGTGTGAGGAGAGAGAGAGAGAGAGATCTCATAATCCAGGGTGTTGTGTTTGACTGCACTGACAGCTGCTGCTTCTGAGTCTCAGCTCCAGATCATCTGAACATTTCTTCTTCACTCTGCTGTAAACCTTTACCAAAAAAAAAACACAAAATGGGAAAAGTGGAAGGTGGAATGAAATGTGTGAAATACCTGCTCTTCATCTTCAACTTCATATTCTGGGTGAGTGATGCTCCTGTTGATGAAATGTTGAATGAATCAAATCAATAACTGTTTAATGTTTGAGCTGCATGCTGTGAACTGATGGCTCTTCTGTTCTCAACCAAGAAAAGGAAAGCGAAACACCCCTTTCTTTCCATTTCCCCCTTGGCCTGTGTCTCAGTGTGTGTTTATCCCGTCGGTCATGGAAAGGTAAATCAGATTTTCCATCAAGGGAACAAAACGCCCCTTTTTCCTCTTTGGAAAGGGACGAGTTCACAAAGAGCTCCCTATTCCACATATAGTGCACTACACAAGTTACACAAGCTCTTCATTTCATCCTGTGTGTGTGTGTGTGTGTGTGTGTGTGTGTGTAGATACAGTCCTGTGCAAAAGTCTCAGCACATGCAAAGAAAAGCTGTAGAGCAAAGATGCCTCCAAAAATAATGAAATGTTTCGACATTAAAAAATGACTATAAAGAGCAGTGAGCTGTAATAAATGAAACAGAGTCAGTATTTGGTGTGAGGCGACCCTTTGGTTTAAAAAATATACCAATCTCAGGTCCAGTGAGGTCAGTTTTATGTGGAAATGATCTGTAGGTTTTCCTGAGCATCTTACAGAACCAGCCACAGTTCTTCTGGACACTTTGACTGTCACACTCACTTCTTCATTTTACACCAAAACCCAGCAGCCTTCATTATGTTTTCTTTTTCCATCTGAAAAGTGCTCTCTTATGGAATATACTGCTCAGATACAAACTTTTTTTTTTTCTGTAACATTTAATTTTGTGCTGGAAAAAAAAAACACGTTTGGACTCTAAAATGTTTGACTCAATAATGTAGAAGTCATAAAATAGACATCTAGAAGATAATTTTTTGTTTTTATTATACCCTGAAGGCATTTGGGTTTGAGATTTAAAAAAACCTTAATATGATGTATCAGAACTTCATCTTTCATTTTGTGGTATTTTTGTTGTATCTGGATGACTTAAAACATGGCATATTTTGTTTAAACCCACCCATTTTCATTTAATGATCAAAAATATTGGAACATGTGCCTAACAAGTGTTTCTTGTTGCCCAGATTTGCCCTGTTAGACTGATTATTTAAACATTTGTGTTTGTTTAAAATTTGAACCAGTCGCTCGCTAGCACGGAAGTTTTACATCTCTGACGTGTGCTGTCATGTTGTCTTGACAACCGTGCAATATCGTAAACCATATTCAACACTCATTCTCCATTGGGTAGAGTGACGTAATACACGTAGGATAAGCGATATGCTTACATTATTGCATGCTATCAAACCAAATGAATTAAACCTGCTAGAAAGGAATAGAACACGTTTTTATTCCATCAATAAAGTGTCCTGTATGGATAATGATGTGATATTTACTTGAACACTGTCTGTTCCAGGACTTTTGTTCACCTAAAAATTGGGTGTTCTGCCACCAATGTGCCATGTTACAACACATCTAGATGTAAATATCAGGAAATCAAAGCTGAAATTCTGATCGATTGCCTCATATTCATCTTTTGATCTCAAACCCCAGTGGCTTCAGTCTAGAGCAAAAACAAAATACAAATGACCTTGCTGTTCCAATACTTTTGGAGGGACCTGTTTGTGTATATGCTGGTAAATGTAAAGAATTTTCATGCACAACAGTATAAATGAAACTTGATCTCGCTCAATCAAATGCACAAGCACAAGACAAATATTTATCATCTAGCGTTTCTCTATAGCAGGTTGATCTGGCTGTTCTCTCCGTGCACCTGCCTTTAATAACACCTCATGCATCGAGTCCCATTAATGCAGCATTAAATATGCATATTGAGCTGTTTTAGTGGAAGAAAAGTTACATTTTCTAGAAAGACTCGCATGAACTTCATGGATTTGCATATGTTGGGTTTCACATACTTGTCACATTTCGTGGATATCTGATTATCGATTGTGGTTTTTCACACGATTCATTTTTTTTAACATGTACTTATTTTTCACCTCTGAGCACATATTGTTCACATGATTTCACATTTCTTGAATTACTTTAGAGTGTAATGTGGTAAAATACATCTTGTATGTGTATTTGTTTGTGAACTTTTTCCCAGATCTTTTTATTAGCTCCGCCATCTTTGTTAGAGGAGGTCATGTTTTCACCTCCATTTGTTTGTTCCAAACGTAAATCAAAAAGTAGTGAACAGATTTGATGAAATTTGGAAGAAAGGTGGGACATGGGCCAAGGAACAATTGTTTAGATTTTGATCCAGATATGTCTGTGGATCCAGGATTTTTCTGTCTGTTCCCAACGTAACTCAAAAAGTAGTGAATGGAATTGGATAGAATTTGGTGTACAGCTTTAGTATGATCCTCAGTTCAAGTGATATGATTTTGATGTTGATCCAGATCAGGATTCAGATTTTGTACCCGGATCAATTTTTCAGATGAGTAAACATCTGGATATTCTAATATGTGGCTTGGCGGAGGTTAGAGAAGCAGCTTTGGGATCAAAAGTTCGCTGGTTCAATTCCCTGGACCAGCAGGAATGGCTGACGTACCCTTGAGCAAGGTATCTAACCCCCAACTGCTCCCCAGGCTGCTCTGGGTGTGTTGTACGTCACTCTGGATAAGAGTGTCTGCTAAATGCCATTAATGTAATACAATATAATCCATTCTACCGAGTGCTCTTCTAGTTTTCAAAGTATTTTTCCAAATTTATCGAGATTAAACTGTAAATACTAGTGCTGTCAAAAATGTTGCATTATTAACGCGTTAACTTGACTCAATTTTAATGGCGATAATTTTTTTATCGCGAGATTAACGCTCTGTGACATGATGTAGGTTTTTCATAAGTTTTTGAAACTGCCAGGAACTTGGAACAGAGACTTTGCTTAGAAAAACGATAGCAGCTAGACTGTAATGCCACGCCCCGCACAGCCAGAGTCCTCTGCCCCCCCAAAGAACCAGCGCGGGCAGGGCGTGCTAGTAGAGATGGGATTTTGGCTCTTTGATGGGATCCGCATCTTTGTGATCGGTTCTTTGAAAAGAGCCGTTCAAAAGACTGGCTCATTTGGCTCTTTTTAAATATTTATTCAGTTTTAAGAAGACAGCGTCTAAAGAAGCCAGATCCCTCTGAACTGTAAACTCAATGCTATCCCAGAAATCCTTCCTGTAATATGCAAATTTGGCCGCCTCTGATTGGACAGCGCGACGCATCAACAGGCAGAAAGTGTAAAAGTACAAAATGTGTTAAGTGAGCTGAAACAGTAAAGATCAGATTCAATGCAATATTTACCAACGAACAACTTAAAGTTAATATAATAGTGTACTTTATATTATAATCAAGCATGTCAAGCCTACCGTCACTGTGTAACCTGTCTCTCTGATAGACTAACTCAAGCAGTGGATCACTTCACTCATGGTTCTCTTGTTAGTCTCGGGACGAAGAGCCACGGTGCTCGGCTTAGGTTTCAGTTAGCAGTGGCTGTGTCAAGACGTGTTATGCTTTGCAATAAGAAAAACATTGGTACAAAACAAGCCCATTCACTTTTTTATGCTGGTAAGAGAATTACAATGGTTTTTCGTGTGACAAAAATGTGCGATTAAATTGCGATTAATCGCGAGTTAACTATGACAGTCGCGACATTAATCGCGATTAAATATTTTAATCGCTTGACAGCACTAGTAAATACATGAAACTGCAGGTGTTCAAAAACTGGCAGAAATTTCATACAGTATATCACATATGATATGACACGTACTTCTCTATCTATTTTTATTCTACCCATATTCACTGGATATGAGCAATCGTGCGCTCTGATTAGCTACTCTACTACTGGGATATCAGCTCATATACCATGAGGAGAGAAAAACAAAATGGCGGAGCGTGTTGCTGAACCAACCAAGGACAAAATAAAAACTCTACTCGAAAACAAAACCCCAAAAAACACACAAAAAAAAGCAACAAAATATGGAATGAAAGTATTTGATGGTAAGAACTTTTATCTTTTTATTTTTCAAGAATTATTATCGCATTTTTCACAAACTTCTCCTGTCATTTCGCCAGTTTGTTTACATTCTAAGCGGAAATGATTTTGTTGGATGTTTTGTATAAAGTTTTTATCAAATTTGCAAAAAATAAAAATGCTCTGTTTCTCAAAATCCAGTGAATGTGGATAGAATAAAACGGTTATTCCACTCAATCTCGTCGTACATGGATTAAAACCGACTATCAGCTCATGTACGGCTTGATTTTGTGGAACAACTTAAATATATTCTTTTAACTAGTTAAACACAAATTAAAAAATGTACTAATCCTTGTGAAAACTGGTTGGTTGTTACATGTTTACATGCCAGGTTTCGTAGTAGCTGTTAGCAGATTAGCAGTGGAAGCACTCCAAGTCCAAGACACCAACGATCTCTGCCATTGTCTTCCAAGTTTCTTTGTAATGTCTCGATACACATTTAATGAGAGGTTGTGTTTGAAAAGATAAGATGAAAAAATGGTTATAGGTTTTATGTTTTTGTTTTCTTTTCTTTTTCATGAGTCAAGCAGTGCACAGGAACTAATTGCAAATAAGAACTTAAGTGGTGATTGGGGGGGGGTTTAACAGAAGCAGAAATGTTTTACCATACACGCCATCTGATTGGTCCGAGGAATCATTTGAGCCATTTGTTTGAATTTGTCACTTCACCCTGTTCTAATTAATTTGCATAAAGTTGGGAAAATCTCAGCTCTCGTGTTGCCTGCTGCTGCTGCTGCTGAAATTGCGACTCCGTGTTGCACGTGTACACAAAAGGACAACAAGATCAGGCGCCGGAATCACATCAGGCAGCATGATATCATGATAAATACTTATAATCGCTTCTCTGAGACACATCAGCATTAATACTACACTGAGGAACTCCCTCCACTGTTCCTCATAGTTGATGAGTTGATTACTGTTGTTTTTCTTCATGTACCTTTTAAAATTGCTTATTTTCATTTGACACTATAGTGCTGTTAAATTCTTAAAGCTGATTACTCAGAAGGTGTTGATAGATTTATATTAACGCACACATTTGAATACCTTACTGCTTCTATAGGAACACAGAGACATGTCCTTGATCTGGTGAAGTTTTCTGGAAGGAGAGTGAATATCACTGATTATCTCATTATAATGGAACCTGTCGAGGGGCGGGGTTTATCAGGCAGCAGGAAAGAGAAGAGTCAGTTGTTGAAGTTGATGTGTTGGAAGCAGGAAAAATGTGTGAGTGTAAGGATTTGAGTGGCTTTGACAAATAGTGATGGCAAGATGGCTGGGTCTGAGCATCTCCAAAATGGCGCATCGTGTGAGGTGTTCCTGGTATGCAGTGGTTAGTACTGAACAAAAGTGGTCCAAGGATCCAAAGGACAACCGGTGAACAGGGTCATGGGTGTCGAAGGCTCACTGATTGGCATGGGGCACGAAGGCTAGGCCATATGGTCCAATCCCACGGTAGAGCTACTGTAGCACAAACTGCTGAAAAAGTTAATGCTGATACCTTTCTGTTTTAGCCAGCATTAACTTTTTCAGCATTTGTGCTACAGAAGCTCTACTGTGGGATTGGACCATATGGGCTAGCCTTCGTGCCCCATGCCAATCAATTGGTGAGCCTTCAACACCCATGACCCTGTCACCGGTTCACTGGTTATCCTTCTTATGTAAATAAAGACACAAATTTATTTGTTTGGTGGTCAAGTTGCCTTACACTTATGATCAGGTTCCCTGTGGTGGTACACGTACATTGTTTGTACGTACAGATGTTGTACAGCTGTAAAAGCCATCAAAAGTCAGGTCGATACCTTACCATATTCTCTTAAAGATGGAGCTCTGTTCCGCTAATAACATAGATAATTTTGTGTTTTATATAATGACACACTAATCTGAATGTTATATTTGTAATACTGTACGTGTCTCACCACTCTGTGCTCTGTTTTCAGTGTTAAACCTGACAGAGCATTATGGGTAACAAACACATTCCCTCACACACCAAGAATAACACTGTATGAACCCTCAGAGATAATCATTTTAACTTTACGTGCATATGTTGATCTCTAATCTCATGGCTTGTTCTATCAACATGAGTGCAGCTGTCAAACACACACACACACACACACACACTGCTGAGAGGCTGATTGTCTGTTGTCAGGTGTTAGTGAAAGGTAACAAACACTCTCACATACACTAAGATGTTCTAGTACATGGTTAATAATAATAATAGTAGTGTGTGTGTGTGTGTGTGTGTGTGTGTGTGTGTGTGTGTGTGTGTGTCTGGTAAGGATGCTAATGCATGTTACATAGTAACAGAGATATTTGATCTACAAATCAATATGCTCTCCATACTCCGGCTGTAATTGATGATCCACAGCATCTTGTATTACCCAGAATTCCCTTGTGATCAATTCCAGACTCTTAAACATTGCACTACCACGCCCAGTAAATGAGACAAAGGGTACTAAAGGGAAGGAGGATACTTAGCGCACTGTGCTGTTCTGTCCTGTTGCAGGTGTGTGTGTGTGTGTGTGTGCGCGCGCACAGGTGGGAGTAGAAATTGCACATGAAGGAAACAGGGCACAGTAATATCAGCTTACTGCTTCACATTTACAGACACCAGACATTTTATAATGAACACTCTGAGATGAGCTGAACATTAAATGATACCACAGCACTGCAGAATTCTCAATTCTGATTGGTCAGAAGGTGATTTATTTTCTATAACAGGAGCTCTGACAGAGGAGCAGCTTTAATTCACGTTTAGTTCAGTAATTACAATGTGCTTATTCTAATACGGATTTTATAAACATTTAATTATCGACATGGTGATGTGGGGTTTTTAATGTAAGGAGATGTTTCTGTAACATTCAGTTGCATGGAAGGAGTCTCCAGTGTCTGGATTGGGTTTCCTGATAACGTTGCACTTTAGGGCTAAAGAGTGAGTTTAAAGATGATCTTAAGCAACGAATGTTGTCTCTGTACGTGGTTTTCCCAAGCTCACTCGTAAGAAAAAGTCTTAAGAGCAATTTTACAAAGAGTGTCTTTGCAATGTGCGTCCCTGATATAGGCTTCAGGAGTCGCTAAAGTTATTCATACTATAGTTGCTGAAGGTATTGGTAGCTGGCATTAGTAGTCGCTAAATGCAGTCGATGAGGTCACATGGTGTTTGGTTTTAACAAAAAACCGATGAAGTGTTAAAATATGTTAATATATTGTATCATTGTTAAGCATTACATATATAATGTGGTAATTAATAATTGAAACTATTTTACATTTTTGGACACAAACATTTTTTATTCCAAGTGTGGTTTTTTTTTATTAAATGAGCAAATGTTCACATGAAAGAATGAGCAAATAATAAACTCAATAATTCAGTAAATGTGAAATGTGTTCCCTGTGCTCGCTCATTTCACTGTTACCCAAACGTGCAGTCAGGATTATTTCAACCATTATCCAAACTGGCAACGTGGCAATGTTCTCCCTTTATATATATATATATATATGTTTGACATGCGTCAGTGATTGTGAGCTCTACATTCCAAGATCATACTTTGTCAATCCAACCTCCTTCAGTACACACAGATCAGCTCCTAACTCATATACACACACAATGTTAGAGGTGCAGAAATTTGTCTCATTTATGACACTAAATTATATAATCACTCGCCTAATGGAGTTAAATTTGATTAAAACGTGGGGATATCAATGTGACTTTACGATATCCATCCGTAATTCCATAACATTGAAATATATTCATAATGTTTTGCATATATTTATTTAATAATTAACTTGATGTACTTGCAATGTACAAGAAAAGTAATTGAACATCGGCAGCAGATTCAACACCAGTCTCCGCCCGTTGACTGTGAGGCCCTGTCCACACGGCAACGGATTCAGGTGAATCTGATAAAATTGTTTATTGTTTCGGCCTGGCGTCCACACGGCACCGGCGTTTTGGGTGCCCCAAAACGAAATCTTTTGAGAACGGGTTCCAGAGTGGAAAAATCTGGCAACGGAGCCGTTGCGAAGTCGTCTGGATCAGTAGAACGGATTTGTTTACGATGACATCACAACCACATGACTGTCAGTGTTTCACGCCAGGTAGAAGTGTAACGAACTCGATGCGAGTTGTCAACAAATCCTATAACTTGGTTCATGAAACACGATTACAAAATATTTTCACTGTGAATATTTATTGTGTAATGGTGCAAAGTGAGTGAGAGAGAGAGTGAGAGAATAGCCCTTAGGGCAGAGTCTTTAGTCCAAACACTGCGGAAGCAGTGTAACCAAAACCGCGCACCGCCCGTGCGCTTTCCAAAAACAAAAACAATCCCGCCAGCAAAAATAGGAAAAAAAAAAAAGGAGCGATCTCACCTATTCAGATGTTGGTTTAAGTCCGACAATACATTCCTCAAAAAGGGCGTAGAAGAACAAAGTAATCTCTTTCCGCGTCTTTCGTTTTATGCTACTGATTAATAATCAAAACTTTATGTGGCTAATGCTACAGAAGAAGGGGTTTATGCACATGCATCTACTTCTATTGTTCTGGTGTCTCCGATGGGACCGTCTTACAGCGCACGTAGAGGTGTGGCATGTGTATTGCATCGTTTTCAGCAAGCGTTGCATTGCCATATGTACCTGATATTTTACTGATCCGTTGCCCATGTGGACGCGATATTTTTAAAAAAAAATCTCATTGCCATTGTCGTGTGGATGTAGCCTGAGAATCCCTCAGAGGCACAGCGCATTCTGTGTTTTTGGCTGTGAGGAGATGCTCTTTGTTGTGAAAGAGTGATCTGGGTCCATAATAAGTTAAGAGCAAGCTAAAGGGCTACTTTGGAAAACCACATTAGCTTAACGATGGGTCTTAAGAGGCAGTTAAAGACACTCTTAGCCTTAAGAGGCTTTCGAGAACCCCACCCCAGAGGAGTTTATGGTTCGCATCACAAAAGCATTCAGGACAGAGGGTTTTAAGCCCCTCTAGAACAAGACAAGCTGAATTATTTTGTCTTAAAAACTTTGTGAGAATACCCAGCCACTGGGTTTGTACAAGTCAGTGTGTACTTAGTGCCAGTCCCAAGCCCAGATAGATTGGGGAGGGTTGCATCAGGAAGGGCGTCCGGTGTAAAACCTATCCCAAATCAAATATGCAGATCCAGATGATCCGCCGTGGTGACCCCTAACGGGAGCAGACAGAAGAAGAAAAACTTTGAGAGGCTGTCAAGGGAAGGACTGATCATAGCTGCTATAACGAATGTTCCATGACATTAGGAGGTCATTGTGGACTTCAGGAGAACCAGGAAAATGGCACCTCCCCCCTCTACATAAATGGTGAAAGGGTGGAGAAGGTCAATGACATCAAATTCCTGGGACTCCACATCACAAAGGATCAGATGTGGACCCTCAACACCTCAGACCTGGTGAAGAAAGCTGAGCAGAAGCTTTTCTTCTTGAGAAAGCTTGAAAAAGCCAGACTCCCCTCTCAGCTCTAAGTGAACTTCTACAGGAGCACAGTAGAGATCTTTCTCTGCTACTGCGTCACAGTTTGGTCCACCAGCTGTACTGCAGAGAACCGGAGAGATTTGGAACGGATAGTTAAGACTGCACAGAGGATTGTGGGGACTAAGCTACCAAATCTGGACAAAGTTTATGCTAACTGTTTATGTACGAGGGCTAACAACATTATCAAAGACTCAACACACCCAGGTCATAAACTGTTTGTCCCCCTCACATCGGGCAAAAGATACAGGACCATCAGAATACATGTGACTTCACCCGAGGCGGAAGTACCACAGCTCTAATGCAGAGAAAACACACACCAAAAAAACAGATCTAAATGTGAAAGAGCTATTGTGTGATTTGTGTACAAATATATTTAACAAGACATCAGAGCTCGCTCTCTTTTTACGGACTGCTGAAAGACAAAGAAGAGAGAAGCAGATAGAGTAAGTGCAAATGTTCATAAAGGTTGATTAAGAAAAGGCCTATTTGTTATTGACTTTTTTGTTTTTAGTAAACGGAATACATTATAGGCATTTAGCAGACGCTCTTATCCAGAGCAACATACATCACACCCAGAGCAGCCTGGGGTTGGGTGCTTTGCTCAAGGGCACTTCAGCCATTACTGCTGGTCCAGGGAATCAAACTGGTGACCTTTTGGTCCCAAATCTGCTTCTCTAACCATTAGGCCATGACTTCCCCATTAACTAATTAGTAATTAACTAATGTATTTGTAGTGGTACATCACAGCACTCTGTCATTGATATATTTTCCTATAACAGCACGCCAACAGTTTTATTCCTCACTTAATCTACACTGTATGGCCAAAAGTTTGTGGACACCTGACCATCAGTTTTATGTGTTTGTTGAACATCTCATTCCAGATTTAGTCCTGCTTTGCTGTTACAGTAACCTCCAATCTTCTCTTCCGGGAAGGCTTTCCACTAGATTTTGGGGCATGACTGTGGGGATCTGTGATCATTCAGCTACTAGTGAGATCAGACACTGATGTTAGGTGAGGAGTAATGTCTGTGGTGCAGTTGGTGTTCCAGTTCATCCCAAAGCTGTTCAGTGGGGTTGAGTTCAGTCAGAGCTCTGTGCAGGACACTTGAGTTCTTTCACTCCAAACTTAGTGAACCATGTCTTCATGGAGCGTGCTTTTTGTACAGGGGCATTATCATGCTGGAACAGGTTTGGGTCTCTTAGTTCCAGTGAAATGAAGCTGTAAATTAATTAGCCAAAAGAGGTTGGTGAAAAGCAAAACCAAGAGTGGCTGGTTAAACATATCCATGAAAGACACAGATGTTCAGTGTGAACTGAGCTGAAAATTTTTCGCCATACACAGAAACACACAATTGGGGCAACACTTCCGGGTCGTTCTGTTGTTGTTGTTTCCAACTCGTCCAGTTTTGCTCGGGAATATTTTTCTTAAACGTGTCGTAATGATGTAGAAACCTGTTTAACCTGTTTTCTTTCGTTGTTGCTTTTAAAATCTGCTCGAGCTCCAACCGTTTAATCAATTGGGGTGCGCGTGCAAAAGTTTACGCCAACTGCGCGTGCCGTGAAGTATTCGGCGCGCGCTTCAAGTAGAACTCTGAAAATGGCCTTTCTGCGTCAGATGTACACCTCTCTATTTCTATGGCTGATGCTTCTAGGAAATTCCAACCCTGAAGAGAAGCTAATGTCTAATGAATGGATTCATTCAACGGGCTACAAAGGACAGGAAAAAATAACAGTACATCAAATACACCTGGCCGTACACTCAGTTAATCATTCAGCAAGCTTACGTTTTTATCACAAGAAGCCTAAACGAACTTTGGCTCCCTGTTTGTATTACCCGAACTCTTGTGCAAGTCGTCAATTGTTACTGCTTGGAGGTGATGTCGCCTTAAACCCAGGTCCTAACTCATCTTCTACAAACTGCAAAACCATTAAGAGAGAGACAAAAACATGTGCTTTATTAAATGCAAGAAGTTTAAAAAGTCAGCATAAATCACCATTTATTGACAAGATCTGCAATCTGGTTGCCTTTCAACAATTTGTGTACAGTGGCGGCTATGATATCATTGCTGTTACTGAGACCTGGTTAACCAGTGACATCATGGACTGTGAGATTCTTGAACGTGGCTACACGATATTCAGGCGTGACAGACAAGGAAGAACTGGAGGAGGAGTGTTATTGGCTGTACGTGACAATTTGGTCACCAGTCGTAGACAAGATCTGGAAACAAACTTAGAAATGGTCTGCGTTGAAGTAAACACCCTTGGTTCATCTAAAGTTCTAGTATCGGCTGTGTATAGACCTCCTGGTCATGAAGATGATACTCTATTCATGGAAGGATTCTCTATGCTTCTTCAGAATTTATCTAGGTCATCTAGAAGCCAAATCGTTATCCTTGGGGACTTTAATTTTCCTGCTATTCACTGGACTGAAAACTGCGGATATGTGGACTCAGAGAACTCTGTTGAACATTTCTTCTGTGAAAGCCTCAAGGACTTCTCTTTATTCCAGCTTAACGACACTGCTACGCGTTTCACTAGCTCTGGTCATGGTAATATCCTCGATCTAGTCATTAGCAATGTGCCGGAAAGAGTGTCATCTGTGGAAGTACTCAACCCTGTAGAGACGGGCATCTTTACAGACCATCATGTGCTGCTTTTCGACCTTGCTGTGCACAGGCGACGGACCAAAAAACCTGATCGCCATGTATATAACTTCAAAGCTGCAAACCTTGTGGAGCTCAAAAGGGATATACGACTTTCCAGTGGTCTTGAGACCTCCTCTAGCTTAGATAACATCAATGAGTGTTGGCAAAATTGGAAGAATACGCTCTTACATCTTGCGGACAAGCATATTCCTAAAGTAAAGATCAAAAACTCAAACACCCCGCCTTGGATAGATGGAGAAGTGAAACATGCGTTAAGGAAAAAAGAAACAGCTAGACATGCGTACAGGAAATATGGTGGTGATGGCCGATTATCTAAGTTCAAGGAGCTGAGGAGAGATGTGAAAAGATTGATAGAGTTCAAATATGTGGAATACTCAAAATCAATTGGAGAGTCAATTACAGAAAATCCAAAGCGGTTCTGGTCCTTTTTTAGGTATAAAACACGATCAAACTCCATTCCTGACATTGTTTCTTACAAGGGACAATTTCACAGAGATAGCTACTCCCAGGCTGAGGCTTTTAACCAGTTCTTTTTCTCCACCTTTACCTCTGACGAGTCTAGCTACCCAAATCAGCATGATCAAGATTCACAAGTTCCAAAGTTGGATAGCATAGTGTTGACTAATATGGAAGTATTGTCATCTCTGTCTTCACTCGATCCTCGCAAAGCCCCTGGCTCCGATGGCCTTCCAACATCAATTCTGAAAGAATGTGCTACAGAACTCTGTCCTTCTATCTGTAACCTGTTCAACAAATCTCTAGCAACTGGAGAGATTCCTGAGGAATGGAAGCACTCTGTGGTGGTTCCTGTGTTCAAAAAGGGCAAAAAAGAGGACGTCACCAACTACCGACCGATTTCATTGCTTTCTGTGTTATCTAAAGTGCTTGAACGCTGCGTGTATAACAATTTAATGGAACACATCGCCCAATTCTTTACAGATGCACAACATGGTTTCCTAAAGGGTCGTTCTACAGTTACTCAGTTGTTGTCGTTTTATCATAATGTGGGACTAAGTCTGGATAAAGGTCTTCAGACTGATGTCATTTATCTGGACCTAGCTAAAGCATTTGATAGTGTATCGCATAGAAAACTGCTTGTCAAACTCACTACCTACGGCATTTCTGATACTCTTCTTAAATGGATGGAAAACTATTTAAGTGATCGTCACCAGAAATTTATTATCAATGGAGTGACGTCTTCTAGTCTTCCCGTTACTTCTGGAGTACCACAGGGCAGTATACTAGGTCCTCTTCTATTCCTAGTATATGTGAATGATCTACCCACTGCTGTTAACAACAACGTGGTCCTATTTGCAGACGATTCTAAACTGTGCAACGAGATTAATTGTGAAGATGATGCAAAAAATCTTCAAAGTGATCTTGATACTCTTAGCGTCTGGAGCAAGCAATGGAGTCTCCGTTATAACAGTTCAAAATGTGAAGCATTGTCAATTACCAGAAAGAAATCACCTATAACCTATCAGTATGAAATGGACGGTGTGCCACTAAATCAAGTAACATCACAAAGAGACTTAGGTGTAACCATTACATCTAACTTAAAATGGGACTGTCACATCATTAAAATTGTCTCAAAAGGGTATAAAATGTTGGGTTTTTTATGTAGACATCTAAATAAGAATTTCAGTCTTACAACTAGGAGATTGCTTTATCTTACATTTATCAGATCTCAAGTGGGGTATGCTAGTGAACTTTGGGCTCCCCAAACTATTTGTAGCATGCAGCGACTTGAACAGCTACAACGTCGTTCAACCAAGTTTATTCTTAACCTACATTGGCAAAATAAAGTACCTTACATAGATAGGCTAAGGCAAACTAATTTATTGCCCTTAACTTACTGGCATGAGGCTAAAGACCTCATATTTTATTTTAGATGTCGTTTAGAATACTACAACATTAATATTCCTGACTTTGTTAAACCTAAAATGTCTATTAGATCTACGCGTAATTCGTCCGACTTAGATGTTCATGTTCCTAGATGTCGTACTAAACTTTTCCAAGCTTCCTACTTTAATCGATTAGCCAAACTGTGGAATAATCTCCCAGTTTTTATTCGCAGCTCCACTTCGCTTGCTCAATTTAAATCTCGTTTGCTCAAGTTTTATAAAGACGCTAGTGACAAGTCATACAATCAATTTAACTTTTTAACCTGGAAATCCCTGTGTCCTAAATGTTCTTCCTCTCTTAATCTTCTTCTACCTAAGCAATGTTGCTATTAACTAATACTCGGATATTAATTAACTATCATATTAATTGTTTAAGAGTTGTCCATATTTACATGTTTTATGATTATCATTAGATTATCTCATCTATTTAGTATTTAGTTGAAATTATTTTAGTCATATAGGCGGCACTGTTATTGGAGCCTAGCTCTGTTGTGTTTGCCTTGCCATTTACTAAGTTTACTAAGTTTTTTATTACATAATTTCATTTTATATCTTATTTTTATTGTTAGTTTATTTGTGCAATGGCAGAAACTTAATAAAAAAAAAAAAATTCCTTTACATACGTGTGTGGGTTTTTTTTTAAAGTGGTTTTATTAAAGATGGCATGATACCACCATTGAGTATCAGGAAGTATCAGTACTCATCCGATATTTCTTTGAACTGAAGCACTTAAAAAATACAGGAAAAAAGTCACTAAAACTTATTTAAAAAAAAAAAAAACATACACAGCGTTGCTAGTTCGATTCCCAGGATCAGCAGGAAAAATGTGAGGGGAGTTGAGTGAATGAGCAGCACTTTCCTGTTCCTCTGTATTACGGCTGAAGTGCCCTTGAGCAAGACACCGAACCCCCAACTGCTCCCCGGGCGCTGTAGTCTAGCTGCCCGCTCTTCTGTGTGTGTGTGTGTGTGTGTGTTCACTGTTTCAGTTGGGTTAAATGCAGAGGAGGAATTTCACTGTGCTTGAGCCCATGTTTACATTAGACCGTATCAGCGGATCATCAGATTAACATTTTTAAAACGATTAGTGTGCACACAGCAACACCAATACACGATTAGCGTGCACACAGCAACGCCAATACACGGATACGCTCGGCTCCGCAGGCATCCTGCGCTCCAAATCACTCCGCCCTGAACAGCGAGTGCCCTCTGGAGGGTGCGCACTCCGGCCCTGCGCAGCTCACAGAGCGTGCGAGTGAAGTGAACAAGCTGTGATTCGGGACTGAGCCGCTGTGTGTGTGATCCCAGCGCATATCACTTACCACTTGCAAGTGGAAGGATGGCAAGCCTAAAGACAATCATAACTACACAATGGGCAGTATTTGCATCAGTATTTGCAGTATTTTCATACTTTTATACTCTTTAATGAAAGGTGATACAAGGCGGAAGTCGGCGCCGTTTTTCAGCAGTCACGTCACATGACCAACGCCAGCGAATCAGGAAGGTGGATGTCACAGTGACGTTGTCCAATGAGACGCCAGCTAGAGCTCAGCACAGCGTATCCGCGTATTCTGAATGTTTACACAGCACCGGAGCTGACACGATCTGGATTGAATACGTGGACGCTGGCGGATTCCCGTTTCCAGGCGGTTTAATGTAAACGGACAGTGCATCCGCGAAGAAAACGAGACAGATACGGTCTAATGTAAACGTGAGTGTGCATGCGACAAAAGTAAAGGTTTATTATTATTATTATTATTATTCAAAACTGCAACTTCACACAAAAATCACCGACACTAGAGATTTAATAAAGTATAAATATATTAACAGTTGTTATATCCTCACATAAAAAATGACAATCAACACTCTGTGTGTAAACTTTTCCAGTTTCCTCAGAAAAAAAAGATTTTTCTGAAACCCAATTCCAGTCTTATCTTCTTGTTACAGGATGAGATTAAATTCAGTCTGTTTTTCTCAGATATCTCATGCACAAGATGCTGCAGGTTATAAATCACACATTCAGATGTTTGCAAGGTTTTTGGGGGGTTTTGACAACTTTACAGATGTGAAGTTTTATTGGCCTAAACTGTGTGTTCTGATCACACTCTCTGTGGAGAGATCGGCCTCGTAAATCTTTAATAATGCTGTTATTCTGTGTGTGTGTGTGTGTGTGTGTGTGTGTGTGTGTGTGTGTGTGTGTGTGTGTGTGTGTAAAAAAGTAAGTAAGCATTTGCATGCATTTTGCTCTTTGTTTGAAGAAAAAAAGGGTCAAATGTCCTCACAATCATTCGGTCCTTACAAAACATGCACTGTTTTTATAACTTTTATTGGACAAACAACTAAAAGAGGCAAAATAATATTGTTTTTGATCTGAGTTAAAGAAGTGTTATAATTTAATTAATGATTATAATCTAATGAAACTTTATAAATAGTTCCAATAACCGGTGTGTCTATGGACGGTCCTCAGAAAGACAGAAAAATATAAGCCTGAAAGGACAGGAACAATGGGGTTTGTTTGTTTTTTTCTGAGGAAAGAAACTAAGCAGATGTCCTGAAGACTTGTCTGTTAAATCCATCAGCTAACTTTTATTCTTTATTTTATTATCTCAGTTTTTAGTGTTTGTCCTGATTTTCGGCTGTGTCCTGACTACTGGTGCATGTTTGCTTTAAAAACCACAAAGCTTTAAAATGTTTTTGCAGCCAAAGCACTTCACAGTTAAACTCTTTCACACAGAGAGAGCTCGCATTGTAAATCAAATAACTATAATAAAACATACATTTTAACTATAATCAGATCAATCCTCGCAAAAGAAAAAGCAGTTAAATAAATTTCTTTTCCAAATCCAATTCCAAACTTTTCCATTTGTTACAGATCCGGTATGGGATCTCTTCCACACGGAGAAACCTTCACAAATCTCCTCTGTGGAACATGTGGATGAGTGTGTGATGAAATAAAGTGTAAAGTTCTCTGTAGTTTGTGGAACACAGTGTGAGAGTCGAGTGTGTTTAGTGTCACTGTGTTGAGTGCACTGTTTCACACACACACACACACACACACACAAGTCTCTTCACCTTTCCAGAGAAAAAGATCTTATTCAAATTGGAATTACTGTATTTGCATTAAAACTAGCCCCTCCCACATTACCACCCACAGCTGACATCTGACGAATCAGAGCCAGCCTGGATCTCCGAGAACAAACAACCTGGCGTTCAGTCTGCCTTCCTGTTTTCACCCCTTTTATTTTTAATGTAAAAAAAAGACACATTGAAAAAATATTTAAAAAGTAAAATGTTTTTTTTCTTCCTTTTAGAAAACACGACATGCTCAGTGTCTTTTGATTTTAATTAAAATCGTATAAACCTCCTCCTACTCACAGGCACACATGCAGATTGTTTTTTTGTTGCTGTTGTTTTTTATCAAAACCTTTCTCCATTTACTTTTAATATAAAAAAGACACCTAAGGTTTTATTGTTGTTGGTGGTGGTGCTTTTAAGTGTTTAATGGAAAGCATACGATGTTGTATTAGGGAGATTGTAGGTTAGGTTAAATAAATTAATACATTATTATTAATAATAATAATAATAATAATAATAATAATAATAATAAATTACGGAGGTATAGGAATGGGATAATATTCTGAGAAAAAACTCAGAGTTAAGTTTCTGATAAAGTAGTAAATTTATGAGAAAAAAGTCACAAATGTAGGTGAAGCGAAAATTGAGGGGTTTTTATGAAGAAACCACGTTTTTTCTTGTAAATTTCTGACTTTCTTCTGGTAAATTTATGATGTTTTTTCTCAAAAAATGTATGACTTTACAATCTCAGAGAATATATATATATATATATATATATATATATATATATATATATATATATATATATATAATATAAAATTCTAAGTTTATTCTCTGAATATTACCACCACGGGTTTTTGTTTTTTGTTTGTTTGTTTTTGTTTTTTTTGTCAAGAAGCCACATTTTTCTTGTAAATGTGATTTTTTTCTCACAAATTTGTGATTTTTATTTTCTCATAAACTTGACATTTTTTCTTGTCAATTTCTGACTTTTTTCCCTCATAAACTTATGATTTTACAATCTCAGAGAATATTTGTGTTTCTTCTCATAAATTTATGATTTTAATCGTGGAAATTCTGAGTTTATTCTCCGAATATCCCCACCCTCCCCCAGCTACGTAACTTATTTTTTACCCACAGTGGCACGAATGCACTGTCATAAAAGCATGTTGTTGTTGTTTTCTTTCAGAAAAACAACATTATACACTCAGCATTAACAGTTTAATACCCTGACCTTCGAAATGTACATAATAATAATAATAATAATAATAATAATAATAATAATTTATTTCCCAGTATTACTGTACTGATACATCACAGAACATAAAAATAATTTTAAAAAATAGTAATGAAATTTTATTAAATGAAAATAACACCCTTAAAAGATAGATAAATAAAATGGAACATGTAAATTAATAAAACTCTGTGTGACATGAGAATAAACTAAAATGAGACAGAGATGAATGCAGTTTATTGAGCTTTCTCCAGTTTGACACTTTAGTTGCTTTGTGAACAGTGAGAGAGAAATCGTTCTTATAAAATGATGTGTGTCATGATCGTGCTCAGACGTGAGCTAGGGCTCGGCGATATGACGATATACAATAACGATATGGTGGTCAATTATATCATGACACTTTTCTTTTAATGTGTTTAATTATAAAGTAACTGGAAGCTTCTGATGTGATGTCAAGTACTCGTTTATAAAATGATAACATTTACACTTGTATTTTTTCTCAGTTTTGATGTTTATTATTATTATTAGGGCCCGAGCCCGAAAGGGCGAAGGCCCTATTGATCTTGTTCGTTTTTTTATTAGGGCCCGAGCCCTATAGGGCGAAGGCCCTATTCATCTTGTTCGGTTTTTTATTATTAGGGCCCGAGCCCTATAGGGCGAAGGCCCTATTGATCTTGTTCGGTTTTTTATTAGGGCCCGAGCCCTATAGGGCGAAGGCCCTATTGATCTTGTTCGGTTTTTTATTATTATTATTCTTCTTATTATTATTATTCCTTAGTCGCGGCCGCTGTTCGGCCTTTTTTGGGGCACTTCCTGTGGACGAAAACGCGCATATTTTGGATCATTTTATCGGCATCCCCTACGCTACTCAGATCCAAAACCCCAGATCTGGGCGGGGCTCTGGGCCTCTATAGCGCCCCCTAACGCCTTGAAAATTTTGCCTTTTTTCGCAGGCTCCTGGTTGCCATATAGTTTGTCGTAGAGGAACGAAATTTGGTTCACATATGTATCTTACTGAGACGAACAAAAAATGTTCTATGAATGCATAGCCACGCCCAACAGGAAGTGAGGTAATTTTACTTTTGTGCGAAATGCATGGCCACGAAGACGGCGCAACTCCTCCTAGACCGTTCATGGGAATGTCACCAAAATTGATACACTTCATCTACAGACATGGCTGACAAAAGTTACTAAATACGTTTCACGTAGGATAAAACCTTCAGAAGTTATACGTCAATCAATTTTCACTTCAAAATTTTACATGCTAAAAAATTCATAACAAATCTTCTAATTGCTCAAATCTGCTCATACTTCACACGCAAATCACTCATTGGGCTTCTGACATGTTACCCAATTTCTGTGATATTTCGCCACTGGGGGCGCTATTTTTGGGCAAAAAATCCAATCTTTCCTCAAATTTGGTCAAACTTCACGGCCACCCTCTTACTACCTCCCATGTCATGTATACCGCATTTTGGGAATTTTCGTCCATGGGGGGCGCTGTTTTTGGCCGACGCAATTGCTCCAAAACGGGTTTTTGGTAAATAATTCCATAATGCTTTTCCTTCACACCACTACCTTGTGATAGTGCGTTCCTGTTGTAGACACTTATTTTTCCAACTCATAATCGCTCATGTACAGCATAGCGCCACCTTCTGACATGGGAAAAACCAAAAAATTTATTCTTCAAAAATCTATATCTCATCTTCTATTTACTCAATTGTCATCAAACTTCATACGCAAACTCTTCATAGCTCACCTGACATGTCCGCCAAATTTTGTGCACTTTCGCCCCTGGGGGTGCTGGTTATGGCGGAAATGATATTGCAGCTTCTGATTTGTCAAACTTGGCAAGCAAACTCTTTTCAAGACCCTTATTGGGGCGCTTGCCAAGGTCGACAACGCACGAAATTTGGCTCCTTTTTCTTAGACTGCCACCGCTACTGAGAACCAAAAGCCCAGATCCAGCCGGGCCTCAGGGCCTCTATAGCGCCCCCTAACTCGTTGTGATTTTGGCCTCCCGCTTTAAGGTGCCTGGTTGCCATGTAGTTTGTAGGAGTGGCATGCCATTTGGTACGCATATGTATCTCACTAAGCCGGACAAAAATGTAATGCCAATGCATTAGCCACGCCCAACAGGAAGTGAGGTAATTTCACTTTTGTGCGAAATGCATGGCCATGAAGACGGCGCAACTCCTCCTAGACTGTTCATAGGAATGTCACCAAAATTGATACACATCATCTACAGACATGGCTGACAAAAGTTACTAAATAAGTTTCACGTAGCTTAAACCGCTCAGAAGTTATACGTCAATCAATTTTTAATGCAAAATTTTACATGCTTAAAAATTCATAACAAATCTTCTAATTGCTCAAAACTGCTCATACTTCACACGCAAATCCCTCCTTGGGCTTCTGACATGTTCCCCATTTTCTGTGATATTTCGCCACTGGGGGCGCTATTTTTGGGCAAACAATCCAATCTTTCCTCAAATTTGGTCAAACTTCACGGCCACCCTCTTACTACCGCCCATGTCATGTACACCACATTTTGGGAATTTTCGTCCATGG
This sequence comes from Neoarius graeffei, assembly GCF_027579695.1. Taxonomy (NCBI): domain Eukaryota; kingdom Metazoa; phylum Chordata; class Actinopteri; order Siluriformes; family Ariidae; genus Neoarius; species Neoarius graeffei. The sequence continues at coordinate 78,899,799 of NC_083581.1, read as the reverse complement.
GGGGCGCTGTTTTTGGCCGACGCAATTTCTCCAAAACGGGTTTTTGGTAAATAATTCCATAATGCTTTTCCTTCACACCACTACCTTGTGATAGTGCATTGCTGTTGTAGACACTTATTTCTCCAACTCATAATCGCTCATGTACAGCATAGCGCCACCTTCTGACATGGGAAAAACCAAAAAATTTATTCTTCAAAAATCTATCTCTCATCTTCCATTTACTCAATTGTCATCAAACTTCATACGCAAACTCTTCATAGCTCTCCTGACATATCCGCCAAATTTTGTGCACTTTCACCCCTGGGGGTGCTGGTTATGGCACAAATGATATTGCAGCTTCTGATTGGTCAAACTTGGCAAGCAGACTCTTTACGGTATTTCGCGGGGACGCATGCCCCCGCCCCCCCTGGCCGCTGGCGCGAGGGCCCGTCGAGGCCGCTTGCGGCTTTAATTATTATTATTATTATTATTATTATTATTCCTTAGTCGCGGTCGCTGTTCGGCCTTTTTTGGGGCACTTCCTGTGGACGAAAACGCGCATATTTTGGATCATTTTATCGGCATCCCCTACGCTACTCAGATCCAAAACCCCAGATCTGGGCGGGGCTCTGGGCCTCTATAGCGCCCCCTAACGCCTTGAAAATTTTGCCTTTTTTCGAAGGCTCCTGGTTGCCATATAGTTTGTCGTAGAGGAACGAAATTTGGTTCACAGATGTATCTTACTGAGACGAACAAAAAACGTTCTATGAATGCATAGCCACGCCCAACAGGAAGTGAGGTAATTTTACTTTTGTGCGAAATGCATGGCCACGAAAACGGCGCAACTCCTCCTAGACCGTTCATGGGAATGTCACCAAAATTGATACACATCATCTACAGACATGGCTGACAAAAGTTACTAAATACGTTTCACGTAGGATAAAACGTTCAGAAGTTATACGTCAATCAATTTTCACTTCAAAATTTTACATGCTAAAAAATTCATAACAAATCTTCTAATTGCTCAAAACTGCTCATACTTCACACGCAAATCACTCATTGGGCTTCTGACATGTTACCCAATTTCTGTGATATTTCGCCACTGGGGGCGCTATTTTTGGGCAAAAAAACCAATCTTTCCTCAAATTTGGTCAAACTTCACGGCCACCCTCTTACTACCTCCCATGTCATGTATACCGCATTTTGGGAATTTTCGTCCATGGGGGGCGCTGTTTTTGGCCGACGCAATTGCTCCAAAACGGGTTTTTGGTAAATAATTCCATAATGCTTTTCCTTCACACCACTACCTTGTGATAGTGCGTTCCTGTTGTGGACACTTATTTTTCCAACTCATAATCGCTCATGTACAGCATAGCGCCACCTTCTGACATGGGAAAAACCAAAAAATTTATTCTTCAAAAATCTATATCTCATCTTCTATTTACTCAATTGTCATCAAACTTCATACGCAAACTCTTCATAGCTCACCTGACATGTCCGCCAAATTTTGTGCACTTTCGCCCCTGGGGGTGCTGGTTATGGCGGAAATGATATTGCAGCTTCTGATTTGTCAAACTTGGCAAGCAAACTCTTTTCAAGACCCTTATTGGGGCGCTTGCCATGGTCGACAACGCACGAAATTTGGCTCCTTTTTCTTAGACTGCCACCGCTACTGAGAACCAAAAGCCCAGATCCAGCCGGGCCTCAGGGCCTCTATAGCGCCCCCTAACTCGTTGTGATTTTGGCCTCCCGCTTTAAGGTGCCTGGTTGCCATGTAGTTTGTAGGAGTGGCGTGCCATTTGGTACGCATATGTATCTCACTAAGCCGGTCAAAAATGTAATGCCAATGCATTAGCCACGCCCAACAGGAAGTGAGGTAATTTCACTTTTGTGCGAAATGCATGGCCACGGAGACGGCGCAACTCCTCCTAGACTGTTCATAGGAATGTCACCAAAATTGATACACATCATCTACAGACATGGCTGACAAAAGTTACTAAATAAGTTTCGCGTAGCTTGAACCGCTCAGAAGTTACACGTCAATCAATTTTTAATGCAAAATTTTACATGCTTAAAAATTCATAACAAATCTTCTAATTGCTCAAAACTGCTCATACTTCACACGCAAATCCCTCATTGGGCTTCTGACATGTTCCCCATTTTCTGTGATATTTCGCCACTGGGGGCGCTATTTTTGGGCAAACAATCCAATCTTTCCTCACATTTGGTCAAACTTCACGGCCACCCTCTTACTACCGCCCATGTCATGTATACCACATTTTGGGAATTTTCGTCCATGGGGGGCGCTGTTTTTGGCCGACGCAATTTCTCCAAAACGGGTTTTTGGTAAATAATTCCATAATGCTTTTCCTTCACACCACTACCTTGTGATAGTGCGTTGCTGTTGTAGACACTTATTTCTCCAACTCATAATCGCTCATGTACAGCATAGCGCCACCTTCTGACATGGGAAAAACCAAAAAATTTATTCTTCAAAAATCTTCCAGGTTGCCTAATAGGCCGCAAAACGTATTTTGCAGGAGGTACGAGTGCCCCCGCCCCCTTGGCCGCTGCCCGGCGAGGGCCCGTCAAGGCCGCTTGCGGCTTTAATTATTATTATTATTATTATTATTATTATTATTAGGGCCCGAGCCCTATAGGGCGAAGGCCCTATTGATCTTGTTCGGTTTTTTATTATTATTATTATTATTATTATTCCTTAGTCGCGGTCGCTGTTCGGCCTTTTTTGGGGCACTTCCTGTGGACGAAAACGCGCATATTTTGGATCATTTTATCGGCATCCCCTACGCTACTCAGATCCAAAACCCCAGATCTGGGCGGGGCTCTGGGCCTCTATAGCGCCCCCTAACGCCTTGAAAATTTTGCCTTTTTTCGAAGGCTCCTGGTTGCCATATAGTTTGTCGTAGAGGAACGAAATTTGGTTCACATATGTATCTTACTGAGACGAACAAAAAACGTTCTATGAATGCATAGCCACGCCCAACAGGAAGTGAGGTAATTTTACTTTTGTGCGAAATGCATGGCCACGAAGACGGCGCAACTCCTCCTAGACCGTTCATGGGAATGTCACCAAAATTGATACACATCATCTACAGACATGGCTGACAAAAGTTACTAAATACGTTTCACGTAGGATAAAACGTTCAGAAGTTATACGTCAATCAATTTTCACTTCAAAATTTTACATGCTAAAAAATTCATAACAAATCTTCTAATTGCTCAAAACTGCTCATACTTCACACGCAAATCACTCATTGGGCTTCTGACATGTTACCCAATTTCTGTGATATTTCGCCACTGGGGGCGCTATTTTTGGGCAAAAAATCCAATCTTTCCTCAAATTTGGTCAAACTTCACGGCCACCCTCTTACTACCTCCCATGTCATGTATACCGCATTTTGGGAATTTTCGTCCATGGGGGGCGCTGTTTTTGGCCGACGCAATTGCTCCAAAACGGGTTTTTGGTAAATAATTCCATAATGCTTTTCCTTCACACCACTACCTTGTGATAGTGCGTTCCTGTTGTGGACACTTATTTTTCCAACTCATAATCGCTCATGTACAGCATAGCGCCACCTTCTGACATGGGAAAAACCAAAAAATTTATTCTTCAAAAATCTATATCTCATCTTCTATTTACTCAATTGTCATCAAACTTCATACGCAAACTCTTCATAGCTCACCTGACATGTCCGCCAAATTTTGTGCACTTTCGCCCCTGGGGGTGCTGGTTATGGCGGAAATGATATTGCAGCTTCTGATTTGTCAAACTTGGCAAGCAAACTCTTTTCAAGACCCTTATTGGGGCGCTTGCCATGGTCGACAACGCACGAAATTTGGCTCCTTTTTCTTAGACTGCCACCGCTACTGAGAACCAAAAGCCCAGATCCAGCCGGGCCTCAGGGCCTCTATAGCGCCCCCTAACTCGTTGTGATTTTGGCCTCCCGCTTTAAGGTGCCTGGTTGCCATGTAGTTTGTAGGAGTGGCGTGCCATTTGGTACGCATATGTATCTCACTAAGCCGGACAAAAATGTAATGCCAATGCATTAGCCACGCCCAACAGGAAGTGAGGTAATTTCACTTTTGTGCGAAATGCATGGCCACGAAGACGGCGCAACTCCTCCTAGACTGTTCATAGGAATGTCACCAAAATTGATACACATCATCTACAGACATGGCTGACAAAAGTTACTAAATAAGTTTCGCGTAGCTTGACCCGCTCAGAAGTTATACGTCAATCAATTTTTAATGCAAAATTTTACATGCTTAAAAATTCATAACAAATCTTCTAATTGCTCAAAACTGCTCATACTTCACACGCAAATCCCTCATTGGGCTTCTGACATGTTCCCCATTTTCTGTGATATTTCGCCACTGGGGGCGCTATTTTTGGGCAAACAATCCAATCTTTCCTCAAATTTGGTCAAACTTCACGGCCACCCTCTTACTACCGCCCATGTCATGTATACCACATTTTGGGAATTTTCGTCCATGGGGGGCGCTGTTTTTGGCCGACGCAATTTCTCCAAAACGGGTTTTTGGTAAATAATTCCATAATGCTTTTCCTTCACACCACTACCTTGTGATAGTGCGTTGCTGTTGTAGACACTTATTTCTCCAACTCATAATCGCTCATGTACAGCATAGCGCCACCTTCTGACATGGGAAAAACCAAAAAATTTATTCTTCAAAAATCTTCCAGGTTGCCTAATAGGCCGCAAAACGTATTTTGCAGGAGGTACGAGTGCCCCCGCCCCCTTGGCCGCTGCCCGGCGAGGGCCCGTCAAGGCCGCTTGCGGCTTTAATTATTATTATTATTATTATTAGGGCCCGAGCCCTATAGGGCGAAGGCCCTATTGATCTTGTTCGGTTTTTTATTATTATTATTATTAGGGCCCGAGCCCTATAGGGCGAAGGCCCTATTGATCTTGTTCGGTTTTTTATTATTATTATTATTATTATTATTCCTTAGTCGCGGTCGCTGTTCGGCCTTTTTTGGGGCACTTCCTGTGGACGAAAACGCGCATATTTTGGATCATTTTATCGGCATCCCCTACGCTACTCAGATCCAAAACCCCAGATCTGGGCGGGGCTCTGGGCCTCTATAGCGCCCCCTAACGCCTTGAAAATTTTGCCTTTTTTCGAAGGCTCCTGGTTGCCATATAGTTTGTCGTAGAGGAACGAAATTTGGTTCACATATGTATCTTACTGAGACGAACAAAAAACGTTCTATGAATGCATAGCCACGCCCAACAGGAAGTGAGGTAATTTTACTTTTGTGCGAAATGCATGGCCACGAAGACGGCGCAACTCCTCCTAGACCGTTCATGGGAATGTCACCAAAATTGATACACATCATCTACAGACATGGCTGACAAAAGTTACTAAATACGTTTCACGTAGGATAAAACGTTCAGAAGTTATACGTCAATCAATTTTCACTTCAAAATTTTACATGCTAAAAAATTCATAACAAATCTTCTAATTGCTCAAAACTGCTCATACTTCACACGCAAATCACTCATTGGGCTTCTGACATGTTACCCAATTTCTGTGATATTTCGCCACTGGGGGCGCTATTTTTGGGCAAAAAATCCAATCTTTCCTCAAATTTGGTCAAACTTCACGGCCACCCTCTTACTACCTCCCATGTCATGTATACCGCATTTTGGGAATTTTCGTCCATGGGGGGCGCTGTTTTTGGCCGACGCAATTGCTCCAAAACGGGTTTTTGGTAAATAATTCCATAATGCTTTTCCTTCACACCACTACCTTGTGATAGTGCGTTCCTGTTGTGGACACTTATTTTTCCAACTCATAATCGCTCATGTACAGCATAGCGCCACCTTCTGACATGGGAAAAACCAAAAAATTTATTCTTCAAAAATCTATATCTCATCTTCTATTTACTCAATTGTCATCAAACTTCATACGCAAACTCTTCATAGCTCACCTGACATGTCCGCCAAATTTTGTGCACTTTCGCCCCTGGGGGTGCTGGTTATGGCGGAAATGATATTGCAGCTTCTGATTTGTCAAACTTGGCAAGCAAACTCTTTTCAAGACCCTTATTGGGGCGCTTGCCATGGTCGACAACGCACGAAATTTGGCTCCTTTTTCTTAGACTGCCACCGCTACTGAGAACCAAAAGCCCAGATCCAGCCGGGCCTCAGGGCCTCTATAGCGCCCCCTAACTCGTTGTGATTTTGGCCTCCCGCTTTAAGGTGCCTGGTTGCCATGTAGTTTGTAGGAGTGGCGTGCCATTTGGTACGCATATGTATCTCACTAAGCCGGACAAAAATGTAATGCCAATGCATTAGCCACGCCCAACAGGAAGTGAGGTAATTTCACTTTTGTGCGAAATGCATGGCCACGAAGACGGCGCAACTCCTCCTAGACTGTTCATAGGAATGTCACCAAAATTGATACACATCATCTACAGACATGGCTGACAAAAGTTACTAAATAAGTTTCGCGTAGCTTGACCCGCTCAGAAGTTATACGTCAATCAATTTTTAATGCAAAATTTTACATGCTTAAAAATTCATAACAAATCTTCTAATTGCTCAAAACTGCTCATACTTCACACGCAAATCCCTCATTGGGCTTCTGACATGTTCCCCATTTTCTGTGATATTTCACCACTGGGGGCGCTATTTTTGGGCAAACAATCCAATCTTTCCTCAAATTTGGTCAAACTTCACGGCCACCCTCTTACTACCGCCCATGTCATGTATACCACATTTTGGGAATTTTCGTCCATGGGGGGCGCTGTTTTTGGCCGACGCAATTTCTCCAAAACGGGTTTTTGGTAAATAATTCCATAATGCTTTTCCTTCACACCACTACCTTGTGATAGTGCGTTGCTGTTGTAGACACTTATTTCTCCAACTCATAATCGCTCATGTACAGCATAGCGCCACCTTCTGACATGGGAAAAACCAAAAAATTTATTCTTCAAAAATCTTCCAGGTTGCCTAATAGGCCGCAAAACGTATTTTGCAGGAGGTACGAGTGCCCCCGCCCCCTTGGCCGCTGCCCGGCGAGGGCCCGTCAAGGCCGCTTGCGGCTTTAATTATTCTTATTATTATTATTATTCCTTAGTCGCGGTCGCTGTTCGGCCTTTTTTGGGGCACTTCCTGTGGACGAAAACGCGCATATTTTGGATCATTTTATCGGCATCCCCTACGCTACTCAGATCCAAAACCCCAGATCTGGGCGGGGCTCTGGGCCTCTATAGCGCCCCCTAACGCCTTGAAAATTTTGCCTTTTTTCGAAGGCTCCTGGTTGCCATATGGTTTGTCGTAGAGGAACGAAATTTGGTTCACATATGTATCTTACTGACACGAACAAAAAAAGTTCTATGAATGCATAGCCACGCCCAACAGGAAGTGAGGTAATTTTACTTTTGTGCGAAATGCATGGCCACGAAGACGGCGCAACTCCTCCTAGACCGTTCATGGGAATGTCACCAAAATTGATACACATCATCTACAGACATGGCTGACAAAAGTTACTAAATACGTTTCACGTAGGATAAAACGTTCAGAAGTTATACGTCAATCAATTTTCACTTCAAAATTTTACATGCTAAAAAATTCATAACAAATCTTCTAATTGCTCAAAACTGCTCATACTTCACACGCAAATCACTCATTGGGCTTCTGACATGTTACCCAATTTCTGTGATATTTCGCCACTGGGGGCGCTATTTTTGGGCAAAAAATCCAATCTTTCCTCAAATTTGGTCAAACTTCACGGCCACCCTCTTACTACCTCCCATGTCATGTATACCGCATTTTGGGAATTTTCGTCCATGGGGGGCGCTGTTTTTGGCCGACGCAATTGCTCCAAAACGGGTTTTTGGTAAATAATTCCATAATGCTTTTCCTTCACACCACTACCTTGTGATCGTGCGTTCCTGTTGTAGACACTTATTTTTCCAACTCATAATCGCTCATGTACAGCATAGCGCCACCTTCTGACATGGGAAAAACCAAAAAATTTATTCTTCAAAAATCTATATCTCATCTTCTATTTACTCAATTGTCATCAAACTTCATACGCAAACTCTTCATAGCTCACCTGACATGTCCGCCAAATTTTGTGCACTTTTGCCCCTGGGGGTGCTGGTTATGGCGGAAATGATATTGCAGCTTCTGATTTGTCAAACTTGGCAAGCAAACTCTTTTCAAGACCCTTATTGGGGCGCTTGCCATGGTCGACAACGCACGAAATTTGGCTCCTTTTTCTTAGACTGCCACCGCTACTGAGAACCAAAAGCCCAGATCCAGCCGGGCCTCAGGGCCTCTATAGCGCCCCCTAACTCGTTGTGATTTTGGCCTCCCGCTTTAAGGTGCCTGGTTGCCATGTAGTTTGTAGGAGTGGCATGCCATTTGGTACGCATATGTATCTCACTAAGCCGGACAAAAATGTAATGCCAATGCATTAGCCACGCCCAACAGGAAGTGAGGTAATTTCACTTTTGTGCGAAATGCATGGCCACGAAGACGGCGCAACTCCTCCTAGACTGTTCATAGGAATGTCACCAAAATTGATACACATCATCTACAGACATGGCTGACAAAAGTTACTAAATAAGTTTCACGTAGCTTAAACCGCTCAGAAGTTATACGTCAATCAATTTTTAATGCAAAATTTTACATGCTTAAAAATTCATAACAAATCTTCTAATTGCTCAAAACTGCTCATACTTCACACGCAAATCCCTCATTGGGCTTCTGACATGTTCCCCATTTTCTGTGATATTTCGCCACTGGGGGCGCTATTTTTGGGCAAACAATCCAATCTTTCCTCAAATTTGGTCAAACTTCACGGCCACCCTCTTACTACCGCCCATGTCATGTATACCACATTTTGGGAATTTTCGTCCATGGGGGGCGCTGTTTTTGGCCGACGCAATTTCTCCAAAACGGGTTTTTGGTAAATAACTCCATAATGCTTTTCCTTCACACCACTACCTTGTGATAGTGCGTTGCTGTTGTAGACACTTATTTCTCCAACTCATAATCGCTCATGTACAGCATAGCGCCACCTTCTGACATGGGAAAAACCAAAAACTTTATTCTTCAAAAATCTATCTCTCATCTTCTATTTACTCAATTGTCATCAAACTTCATACGCAAACTCTTCATAGCTCTCCTGACATATCCGCCAAATTTTGTGCACTTTCACCCCTGGGGGTGCTGGTTATGGCACAAATGATATTGCAGCTTCTGATTGGTCAAACTTGGCAAGCAGACTCTTTACGGTATTTCGCGGGGACGCATGCCCCCGCCCCCCCTGGCCGCTGGCGCGAGGGCCCGTCAAGGCCGCTTGCGGCTTTAATTATTATTCTTATTATTATTATTATTCCTTAGTCGCGGTCGCTGTTCGGCCTTTTTTGGGGCACTTCCTGTGGACGAAAACGCGCATATTTTGGATCATTTTATCGGCATCCCCTACGCTACTCAGATCCAAAACCCCAGATCTGGGCGGGGCTCTGGGCCTCTATAGCGCCCCCTAACGCCTTGAAAATTTTGCCTTTTTTCGAAGGCTCCTGGTTGCCATATAGTTTGTCGTAGAGGAACGAAATTTGGTTCACATATGTATCTTACTGACACGAACAAAAAAAGTTCTATGAATGCATAGCCACGCCCAACAGGAAGTGAGGTAATTTTACTTTTGTGCGAAATGCATGGCCACGAAGACGGCGCAACTCCTCCTAGACCGTTCATGGGAATGTCACCAAAATTGATACACATCATCTACAGACATGGCTGACAAAAGTTACTAAATACGTTTCACGTAGGATAAAACGTTCAGAAGTTATACGTCAATCAATTTTCACTTCAAAATTTTACATGCTAAAAAATTCATAACAAATCTTCTAATTGCTCAAAACTGCTCATACTTCACACGCAAATCACTCATTGGGCTTCTGACATGTTACCCAATTTCTGTGATATTTCGCCACTGGGGGCGCTATTTTTGGGCAAAAAATCCAATCTTTCCTCAAATTTGGTCAAACTTCACGGCCACCCTCTTACTACCTCCCATGTCATGTATACCGCATTTTGGGAATTTTCGTCCATGGGGGGCGCTGTTTTTGGCCGACGCAATTGCTCCAAAACGGGTTTTTGGTAAATAATTCCATAATGCTTTTCCTTCACACCACTACCTTGTGATAGTGCGTTCCTGTTGTAGACACTTATTTTTCCAACTCATAATCGCTCATGTACAGCATAGCGCCACCTTCTGACATGGGAAAAACCAAAAAATTTATTCTTCAAAAATCTATATCTCATCTTCTATTTACTCAATTGTCATCAAACTTCATACGCAAACTCTTCATAGCTCACCTGACATGTCCGCCAAATTTTGTGCACTTTCGCCCCTGGGGGTGCTGGTTATGGCGGAAATGATATTGCAGCTTCTGATTTGTCAAACTTGGCAAGCAAACTCTTTTCAAGACCCTTATTGGGGCGCTTGCCATGGTCGACAACGCACGAAATTTGGCTCCTTTTTCTTAGACTGCCACCGCTACTGAGAACCAAAAGCCCAGATCCAGCCGGGCCTCAGGGCCTCTATAGCGCCCCCTAACTCGTTGTGATTTTGGCCTCCCGCTTTAAGGTGCCTGGTTGCCATGTAGTTTGTAGGAGTGGCATGCCATTTGGTACGCATATGTATCTCACTAAGCCGGACAAAAATGTAATGCCAATGCATTAGCCACGCCCAACAGGAAGTGAGGTAATTTCACTTTTGTGCGAAATGCATGGCCACGAAGACGGCGCAACTCCTCCTAGACTGTTCATAGGAATGTCACCAAAATTGATACACATCATCTACAGACATGGCTGACAAAAGTTACTAAATAAGTTTCACGTAGCTTAAACCGCTCAGAAGTTATACGTCAATCAATTTTTAATGCAAAATTTTACATGCTTAAAAATTCATAACAAATCTTCTAATTGCTCAAAACTGCTCATACTTCACACGCAAATCCCTCATTGGGCTTCTGACATGTTCCCCATTTTCTGTGATATTTCGCCACTGGGGGCGCTATTTTTGGGCAAACAATCCAATCTTTCCTCAAATTTGGTCAAACTTCACGGCCACCCTCTTACTACCGCCCATGTCATGTATACCACATTTTGGGAATTTTCGTCCATGGGGGGCGCTGTTTTTGGCCGACGCAATTTCTCCAAAACGGGTTTTTGGTAAATAATTCCATTACGCTTTTCCTTCACACCACTACCTTGTGATAGTGCGTTGCTGTTGTAGACACTTATTTCTCCATCTCATAATCGCTCATGTACAGCATAGCGCCACCTTCTGACATGGGAAAAACCAAAAAATTTATTCTTCAAAAATCTATCTCTCATCTTCTATTTACTCAATTGTCATCAAACTTCATACGCAAACTCTTCATAGCTCTCCTGACATATCCGCCAAATTTTGTGCACTTTCACCCCTGGGGGTGCTGGTTATGGCACAAATGATATTGCAGCTTCTGATTGGTCAAACTTGGCAAGCAGACTCTTTACGGTATTTCGCGGGGACGCATGCCCCCGCCCCCCCTGGCCGCTGGCGCGAGGGCCCGTCAAGGCCGCTTGCGGCTTTAATTATTATTATTCTTATTATTATTATTATTATTCCTTAGTCGCGGTCGCTGTTCGGCCTTTTTTGGGGCACTTCCTGTGGACGAAAACGCGCATATTTTGGATGATTTTATCGGCATCCCCTACGCTACTCAGATCCAAAACCCCAGATCTGGGCGGGGCTCTGGGCCTCTATAGCGCCCCCTAACGCCTTGAAAATTTTGCCTTTTTTCGAAGGCTCCTGGTTGCCATATAGTTTGTCGTAGAGGAACGAGATTTGGTTCACATATGTATCTTACTGAGACGAACAAAAAACGTTCTATGAATGCATAGCCACGCCCAACAGGAAGTGAGGTAATTTTACTTTTGTGCGAAATGCATGGCCACGATGACGGCGCAACTCCTCCTAGACCGTTCATGGGAATGTCACCAAAATTGATACACATCATCTACAGACATGGCTGACAAAAGTTACTAAATACGTTTCACGTAGGATAAAACGTTCAGAAGTTATACGTCAATCAATTTTCACTTCAAAATTTTACATGCTAAAAAATTCATAACAAATCTTCTAATTGCTCAAAACTGCTCATACTTCACACGCAAATCACTCATTGGGCTTCTGACATGTTACCCAATTTCTGTGATATTTCGCCACTGGGGGCGCTATTTTTGGGCAAAAAATCCAATCTTTCCTCAAATTTGGTCAAACTTCACGGCCACCCTCTTACTACCTCCCATGTCATGTATACCGCATTTTGGGAATTTTCGTCCATGGGGGGCGCTGTTTTTGGCCGACGCGATTGCTCCAAAACGGGTTTTTGGTAAATAATTCCATAATGCTTTTCCTTCACACCACTACCTTGTGATAGTGCGTTCCTGTTGTGGACACTTATTTTTCCAACTCATAATCGCTCATGTACAGCATAGCGCCACCTTCTGACATGGGAAAAACCAAAAAATTTATTCTTCAAAAATCTATATCTCATCTTCTATTTACTCAATTGTCATCAAACTTCATACGCAAACTCTTCATAGCTCACCTGACATGTCCGCCAAATTTTGTGCACTTTCGCCCCTGGGGGTGCTGGTTATGGCGGAAATGATATTGCAGCTTCTGATTTGTCAATCTTGGCAAGCAAACTCTTTTCAAGACCCTTATTGGGGCGCTTGCCATGGTCGACAACGCACGAAATTTGGCTCCTTTTTCTTAGACTGCCACCGCTTCTGAGAACCAAAAGCCCAGATCCAGCCGGGCCTCAGGGCCTCTATAGCGCCCCCTAACTCGTTGTGATTTTGGCCTCCCGCTTTAAGGTGCCTGGTTGCCATGTAGTTTGTAGGAGTGGCGTGCCATTTGGTACGCATATGTATCTCACTAAGCCGGACAAAAATGTAATGCCAATGCATTAGCCACGCCCAACAGGAAGTGAGGTAATTTCACTTTTGTGCGAAATGCATGGCCACGAAGACGGCGCAACTCCTCCTAGACTGTTCATAGGAATGTCACCAAAATTGATACACATCATCTACAGACATGGCTGACAAAAGTTACTAAATAAGTTTCACGTAGCTTGAACCGCTCAGAAGTTATACGTCAATCAATTTTTAATGCAAAATTTTACATGCTTAATAATTCATAACAAATCTTCTAATTGCTCAAAACTGCTCATACTTCACACGCAAATCCCTCATTTGGCTTCTGACATGTTCCCCATTTTCTGTGATATTTCGCCACTGGGGGCGCTATTTTTGGGCAAACAATCCAATCTTTCCTCAAATTTGGTCAAACTTCACGGCCACCCTCTTACTACCGCCCATGTCATGTATACCACATTTTGGGAATTTTCGTCCATGGGGGGCGCTGTTTTTGGCCGACGCAATTTCTCCAAAACGGGTTTTTGGTAAATAATTCCATAATGCTTTTCCTTCACACCACTACCTTGTGATAGTGCGTTGCTGTTGTAGACACTTATTTCTCCAACTCATAATCGCTCATGTACAGCATAGCGCCACCTTCTGACATGGGAAAAACCAAAAAATTTATTCTTCAAAAATCTATATCTCATCTTCTATTTACTCAATTGTCATCAAACTTCATACGCAAACTCTTCATAGCTCACCTGACATGTCCGCCAAATTTTGTGCACTTTCGCCCCTGGGGGTGCTGGTTATGGCGGAAATGATATTGCAGCTTCTGATTTGTCAAACTTGGCAAGCAAACTCTTTTCAAGACCCTTATTGGGGCGCTTGCCATGGTCGACAACGCACGAAATTTGGCTCCTTTTTCTTAGACTGCCACCGCTACTGAGAACCAAAAGCCCAGATCCAGCCGGGCCTCAGGGCCTCTATAGCGCCCCCTAACTCGTTGTGATTTTGGCCTCCCGCTTTAAGGTGCCTGGTTGCCATGTAGTTTGTAGGAGTGGCGTGCCATTTGGTACGCATATGTATCTCACTAAGCCGGACAAAAATGTAATGCCAATGCATTAGCCACGCCCAACAGGAAGTGAGGTAATTTCACTTTTGTGCGAAATGCATGGCCATGAAGACGGCGCAACTCCTCCTAGACTGTTCATAGGAATGTCACCAAAATTGATACACATCATCTACAGACATGGCTGACAAAAGTTACTAAATAAGTTTCACGTAGCTTAAACCGCTCAGAAGTTATACGTCAATCAATTTTTAATGCAAAATTTTACATGCTTAAAAATTCATAACAAATCTTCTAATTGCTCAAAACTGCTCATACTTCACACGCAAATCCCTCATTGGGCTTCTGACATGTTCCCCATTTTCTGTGATATTTCGCCACTGGGGGCGCTATTTTTGGGCAAACAATCCAATCTTTCCTCAAATTTGGTCAAACTTCACGGCCACCCTCTTACTACCGCCCATGTCATGTATACCACATTTTGGGAATTTTCGTCCATGGGGGGCGCTGTTTTTGGCCGTCGCAATTTCTCCAAAACGGGTTTTTGGTAAATAACTCCATAATGCTTTTCCTTCACACCACTACCTTGTGATAGTGCGTTGCTGTTGTAGACACTTATTTCTCCAACTCATAATCGCTCATGTACAGCATAGCGCCACCTTCTGACATGGGAAAAACCAAAAAATTTATTCTTCAAAAATCTATCTCTCATCTTCTATTTACTCAATTGTCATCAAACTTCATACGCAAACTCTTCATAGCTCTCCTGACATATCCGCCAAATTTTGTGCACTTTCACCCCTGGGGGTGCTGGTTATGGCACAAATGATATTGCAGCTTCTGATTGGTCAAACTTGGCAAGCAGACTCTTTACGGTATTTCGCGGGGACGCATGCCCCCGCCCCCCCTGGCCGCTGGCGCGAGGGCCCGTCAAGGCCGCTTGCGGCTTTAATTATTAGGGCCCGAGCCCTATAGGGCGAAGGCCCTATTGATCTTGTTCGGTTTTTTATTATTATTATTATTATTATTATTATTATTATTAGGGCCCGAGCCCTATAGGGCGAAGGCCCTATTGATCTTGTTCGGTTTTTTATTATTATTATTATTATTATTAGGGCCCGAGCCCTATAGGGCGAAGGCCCTATTGATCTTGTTCGGTTTTTTATTATTATTATTATTATTATTATTATTATTATTATTATTCCTTAGTCGCGGTCGCTGTTCGGCCTTTTTTGGGGCACTTCCTGTGGACGAAAACGCGCATATTTTGGATCATTTTATCGGCATCCCCTACGCTACTCAGATCCAAAACCCCAGATCTGGGCGGGGCTCTGGGCCTCTATAGCGCCCCCTAACGCCTTGAAAATTTTGCCTTTTTTCGAAGGCTCCTGGTTGCCATATAGTTTGTCGTAGAGGAACGAAATTTGGTTCACATCTGTATCTTACTGACACGAACAAAAAAAGTTCTATGAATGCATAGCCACGCCCAACAGGAAGTGAGGTAATTTTACTTTTGTGCGAAATGCATGGCCACGAAGACGGCGCAACTCCTCCTAGACCGTTCATGGGAATGTCACCAAAATTGATACACATCATCTACAGACATGGCTGACAAAAGTTACTAAATACGTTTCACGTAGGATAAAACGTTCAGAAGTTATACGTCAATCAATTTTCACTTCAAAATTTTACATGCTAAAAAATTCATAACAAATCTTCTAATTGCTCAAAACTGCTCATACTTCACACGCAAATCACTCATTGGGCTTCTGACATGTTACCCAATTTCTGTGATATTTCGCCACTGGGGGCGCTATTTTTGGGCAAAAAATCCAATCTTTCCTCAAATTTGGTCAAACTTCACGGCCACCCTCTTACTACCTCCCATGTCATGTATACCGCATTTTGGGAATTTTCGTCCATGGGGGGCGCTGTTTTTGGCCGACGCAATTGCTCCAAAACGGGTTTTTGGTAAATAATTCCATAATGCTTTTCCTTCACACCACTACCTTGTGATAGTGCGTTCCTGTTGTAGACACTTATTTTTCCAACTCATAATCGCTCATGTACAGCATAGCGCCACCTTCTGACATGGGAAAAACCAAAAAATTTATTCTTCAAAAATCTATAGCTCATCTTCTATTTACTCAATTGTCATCAAACTTCATACGCAAACTCTTCATAGCTCACCTGACATGTCCGCCAAATTTTGTGCACTTTCGCCCCTGGGGGTGCTGGTTATGGCGGAGATGATATTGCAGCTTCTGATTTGTCAACCTTGGCAAGCAAACTCTTTTCAAGACCCTTATTGGGGCGCTTGCCATGGTCGACAACGCACGAAATTTGGCTCCTTTTTCTTAGACTGCCACCGCTACTGAGAACCAAAAGCCCAGATCCAGCCGGGCCTCAGGGCCTCTATAGCGCCCCCTAACTCGTTGTGATTTTGGCCTCCCGCTTTAAGGTGCCTGGTTGCCATGTAGTTTGTAGGAGTGGCATGCCATTTGGTACGCATATGTATCTCACTAAGCCGGACAAAAATGTAATGCCAATGCATTAGCCACGCCCAACAGGAAGTGAGGTAATTTCACTTTTGTGCGAAATGCATGGCCACGAAGACGGCGCAACTCCTCCTAGACTGTTCATAGGAATGTCACCAAAATTGATACACATAATCTACAGACATGGCTGACAAAAGTTACTAAATAAGTTTCACGTAGCTTAAACCGCTCAGAAGTTATACGTCAATCAATTTTTAATGCAAAATTTTACATGCTTAAAAATTCATAACAAATCTTCTAATTGCTCAAAACTGCTCATACTTCACACGCAAATCCCTCATTGGGCTTCTGACATGTTCCCCCTTTTCTGTGATATTTCGCCACTGGGGGCGCTATTTTTGGGCAAACAATCCAATCTTTCCTCAAATTTGGTCAAACTTCACGGCCACCCTCTTACTACCGCCCATGTCATGTATACCACATTTTGGGAATTTTCGTCCATGGGGGGGCGCTGTTTTTGGCCGACGCAATTTCTCCAAAACGGGTTTTTGGTAAATAACTCCATAATGCTTTTCCTTCACACCACTACCTTGTGATAGTGCGTTGCTGTTGTAGACACTTATTTCTCCAACTCATAATCGCTCATGTACAGCATAGCGCCACCTTCTGACATGGGAAAAACCAAAAAATTTATTCTTCAAAAATCTATCTCTCATCTTCTATTTACTCAATTGTCATCAAACTTCATACGCAAACTCTTCATAGCTCTCCTGACATATCCGCCAAATTTTGTGCACTTTCACCCCTGGGGGTGCTGGTTATGGCACAAATGATATTGCAGCTTCTGATTGGTCAAACTTGGCAAGCAGACTCTTTACGGTATTTCGCGGGGACGCATGCCCCCGCCCCCCCTGGCCGCTGGCGCGAGGGCCCGTCAAGGCCGCTTGCGGCTTTAATTATTATTATTATTATTATTATTCCTTAGTCGCGGTCGCTGTTCGGCCTTTTTTGGGGCACTTCCTGTGGACGAAAACGCGCATATTTTGGATCATTTTATCGGCATCCCCTACGCTACTCAGATCCAAAACCCCAGATCTGGGCGGGGCTCTGGGCCTCTATAGCGCCCCCTAACGCCTTGAAAATTTTGCCTTTTTTCGAAGGCTCCTGGTTGCCATATAGTTTGTCGTAGAGGAACGAAATTTGGTTCACATATGTATCTTACTGAGACGAACGAAAAAAGTTCTATGAATGCATAGCCACGCCCAACAGGAAGTGAGGTAATTTTACTTTTGTGCGAAATGCATGGCCACGAAGACGGCGCAACTCCTCCTAGACCGTTCATGGGAATGTCACCAAAATTGATACACATCATCTACAGACATGGCTGACAAAAGTTACTAAATACGTTTCACGTAGGATAAAACGTTCAGAAGTTATACGTCAATCAATTTTCACTTCAAAATTTTACATGCTAAAAAATTCATAACAAATCTTCTAATTGCTCAAAACTGCTCATACTTCACACGCAAATCACTCATTGGGCTTCTGACATGTTACCCAATTTCTGTGATATTTCGCCACTGGGGGCGCTATTTTTGGGCAAAAAATCCAATCTTTCCTCAAATTTGGTCAAACTTCACGGCCACCCTCTTACTACGTCCCATGTCATGTATACCGCATTTTGGGAATTTTCGTCCATGGGGGGCGCTGTTTTTGGCCGACGCAATTGCTCCAAAACGGGTTTTTGGTAAATAATTCCATAATGCTTTTCCTTCACACCACTACCTTGTGATAGTGCGTTCCTGTTGTAGACACTTATTTTTCCAACTCATAATCGCTCATGTACAGCATAGCGCCACCTTCTGACATGGGAAAAACCAAAAAATTTATTCTTCAAAAATCTATATCTCATCTTCTATTTACTCAATTGTCATCAAACTTCATACGCAAACTCTTCATAGCTCACCTGACATGTCCGCCAAATTTTGTGCACTTTCGCCCCTGGGGGTGCTGGTTATGGCGGAAATGATATTGCAGCTTCTGATTTGTCAAACTTGGCAAGCAAACTCTTTTCAAGACCCTTATTGGGGCGCTTGCCATGGTCGACAACGCACGAAATTTGGCTCCTTTTTCTTAGACTGCCACCGCTACTGAGAACCAAAAGCCCAGATCCAGCCGGGCCTCAGGGCCTCTATAGCGCCCCCTAACTCGTTGTGATTTTGGCCTCCCGCTTTAAGGTGCCTGGTTGCCATGTAGTTTGTAGGAGTGGCATGCCATTTGGTACGCATATGTATCTCACTAAGCCGGACAAAAATGTAATGCCAATGCATTAGCCACGCCCAACAGGAAGTGAGGTAATTTCACTTTTGTGCGAAATGCATGGCCACGAAGACGGCGCAACTCCTCCTAGACTGTTCATAGGAATGTCACCAAAATTGATACACATCATCTACAGACATGGCTGACAAAAGTTACTAAATAAGTTTCACGTAGCTTAAACCGCTCAGAAGTTATACGTCAATCAATTTTTAATGCAAAATTTTACATGCTTAAAAATTCATAACAAATCTTCTAATTGCTCAAAACTGCTCATACTTCACACGCAAATCCCTCTTTGGGCTTCTGACATGTTCCCCATTTTCTGTGATATTTCGCCACTGGGGGCGCTATTTTTGGGCAAACAATCCAATCTATCCTCAAATTTGGTCAAACTTCACGGCCACCCTCTTACTACCGCCCATGTCATGTACACCACATTTTGGGAATTTTCGTCCATGGGGGGCGCTGTTTTTGGCCGACGCAATTTCTCCAAAACGGGTTTTTGGTAAATAATTCCATAATGCTTTTCCTTCACACCACTACCTTGTGATAGTGCATTGCTGTTGTAGACACTTATTTCTCCAACTCATAATCGCTCATGTACAGCATAGCGCCACCTTCTGACATGGGAAAAACCAAAAAATTTATTCTTCAAAAATCTATCTCTCATCTTCTATTTACTCAATTGTCATCAAACTTCATACGCAAACTCTTCATAGCTCTCCTGACATTTCCGCCAAATTTTGTGCACTTTCACCCCTGGGGGTGCTGGTTATGGCACAAATGATATTGCAGCTTCTGATTGGTCAAACTTGGCAAGCAGACTCTTTACGGTATTTCGCGGGGACGCATGCCCCCGCCCCCCCTGGCCGCTGGCGCGAGGGCCCGTCGAGGCCGCTTGCGGCTTTAATTATTATTATTATTCCTTAGTCGCGGTCGCTGTTCGGCCTTTTTTGGGGCACTTCCTGTGGACGAAAACGCGCATATTTTGGATCATTTTATCGGCATCCCCTACGCTACTCAGATCCAAAACCCCAGATCTGGGCGGGGCTCTGGGCCTCTATAGCGCCCCCTAACGCCTTGAAAATTTTGCCTTTTTTCGAAGGCTCCTGGTTGCCATATAGTTTGTCGTAGAGGAACGAAATTTGGTTCACATATGTATCTTACTGAGACGAACAAAAAAAGTTCTATGAATGCATAGCCACGCCCAACAGGAAGTGAGGTAATTTTACTTTTGTGCGAAATGCATGGCCACGAAGACGGCGCAACTCCTCCTAGACCGTTCATGGGAATGTCACCAAAATTGATACACATCATCTACAGACATGGCTGACAAAAGTTACTAAATACGTTTCACGTAGGATAAAACGTTCAGAAGTTATACGTCAATCAATTTTCACTTCAAAATTTTACATGCTAAAAAATTCATAACAAATCTTCTAATTGCTCAAAACTGCTCATACTTCACACGCAAATCACTCATTGGGCTTCTGACATGTTACCCAATTTCTGTGATATTTCGCCACTGGGGGCGCTATTTTTGGGCAAAAAATCCAATCTTTCCTCAAATTTGGTCAAACTTCACGGCCACCCTCTTACTACCTCCCATGTCATGTATACCGCATTTTGGGAATTTTCGTCCATGGGGGGCGCTGTTTTTGGCCGACGCAATTGCTCCAAAACGGGTTTTTGGTAAATAATTCCATAATGCTTTTCCTTCACACCACTACCTTGTGATAGTGCGTTCCTGTTGTAGACACTTATTTTTCCAACTCATAATCGCTCATGTACAGCATAGCGCCACCTTCTGACATGGGAAAAACCAAAAAATTTATTCTTCAAAAATCTATATCTCATCTTCTATTTACTCAATTGTCATCAAACTTCATACGCAAACTCTTCATAGCTCACCTGACATGTCCGCCAAATTTTGTGCACTTTCGCCCCTGGGGGTGCTGGTTATGGCGGAAATGATATTGCAGCTTCTGATTTGTCAAACTTGGCAAGCACACTCTTTTCAAGACCCTTATTGGGGCGCTTGCCATGGTCGACAACGCACGAAATTTGGCTCCTTTTTCTTAGACTGCCACCGCTACTGAGAACCAAAAGCCCAGATCCAGCCGGGCCTCAGGGCCTCTATAGCGCCCCCTAACTCGTTGTGATTTTGGCCTCCCGCTTTAAGGTGCCTGGTTGCCATGTAGTTTGTAGGAGTGGCATGCCATTTGGTACGCATATGTATCTCACTAAGCCGGACAAAAATGTAATGCCAATGCATTAGCCACGCCCAACAGGAAGTGAGGTAATTTCACTTTTGTGCGAAATGCATGGCCACGAAGACGGCGCAACTCCTCCTAGACTGTTCATAGGAATGTCACCAAAATTGATACACATCATCTACAGACATGGCTGACAAAAGTTACTAAATAAGTTTCACGTAGCTTAAACCGCTCAGAAGTTATACGTCAATCAATTTTTAATGCAAAATTTTACATGCTTAAAAATTCATAACAAATCTTCTAATTGCTCAAAACTGCTCATACTTCACACGCAAATCCCTCATTGGGCTTCTGACATGTTACCCAATTTCTGTGATATTTCGCCACTGGGGGCGCTATTTTTGGGCAAACAATCCAATCTTTCCTCAAATTTGGTCAAACTTCACGGCCACCCTCTTACTACCGCCCATGTCATGTATACCACATTTTGGGAATTTTCGTCCATGGGGGGCGCTGTTTTTGGCCGACGCAATTTCTCCAAAACGGGTTTTTGGTAAATAATTCCATAATGCTTTTCCTTCACACCACTACCTTGTGATAGTGCGTTGCTGTTGTAGACACTTATTTCTCCAACTCGTAATCGCTCATGTACAGCATAGTGCCACCTTCTGACATGGGAAAAACCAAAAAATTTATTCTTCAAAAATCTATCTCTCATCTTCTATTTACTCAATTGTCATCAAACTTCATACGCAAACTCTTCATAGCTCTCCTGACATATCCGCCAAATTTTGTGCACTTTCACCCCTGGGGGTGCTGGTTATGGCACAAATGATATTGCAGCTTCTGATTGGTCAAACTTGGCAAGCAGACTCTTTACGGTATTTCGCGGGGACGCATGCCCCCGCCCCCCCTGGCCGCTGGCGCGAGGGCCCGTCGAGGCCGCTTGCGGCTTTAATTATTATTATTATTATTCATCCATCCATCCATCTTCTATGGCTTATCTGGATCCGGGTCCTGGGGGTAGTAGCAGCCTAAGCAGAGCAGCCCAGACTTCCCTCTCCCCAGCCACCTCCACCAGCTCTTCCGGGGGAATTATTATTATTATTATTATTATTATTATTATTATTATAAAAATACGCCTTTAAATGTGAAAGAGCTTACATTTATTTTTGTCGACATTATATAAATCCTCAGACAGTTTGTTTTTGCTTTTTTTTTCCTTTTTCCATTTGTGACTAAATCCTCTGATAAAAATCAAGCACCATAGAAAAGTCTTTGAGAATCGTGATATGATACTTTTTTCACGTCACACACCCTGACTTCAAGATATTAACAGCTAACACACTCAGAATTTGGGTTTAATCTGCTTTGGATTTGTAAGGGTCTAATTAAATTTGTCTTTAGTTTAAAATTCATGTTATAAATAGTGATCATAGATATAAAAAAAAAACAGCCAGTAGACACCTAAGAATATACAAATACCCAAATACACCAAAGTAAACAAATGATAAAGCATGCAAGAGCAGGAAAAAAAGTGAAAAATGAGAAACACTGAAACCCAGGGTTTAAAGCTGCAGTCGAAATGATTTTTCCACTCTTTTATTTGCGCCTATGTCGTGGTCTGGTAAAATACTTAATTAGAGTTCAGTTAGACTTCAAAAATACATTTTACAGTGTGGCTTGAAGGATATAAGGCGTGTGTTTGTGTGTTTGTGTGAGTGATATTTTATTTATA
The DNA here is from genome assembly GCF_027579695.1 of Neoarius graeffei. NCBI lineage: Eukaryota > Metazoa > Chordata > Actinopteri > Siluriformes > Ariidae > Neoarius > Neoarius graeffei. The sequence goes on along the minus strand of NC_083581.1, from coordinate 78,876,997 downwards.
TTCACTGCACATGACACTTATCATCACTCCATCCATCTCCGAGGCGCTCTGCAGGCAGGAGGAAGGTCTGGCAGAATCTCTGCTTCCTGGAAATCATCTCGTCTGTCACCTTCAGAAAATAGAATAAAGATGGTGTTGAAAAGAATATCCCATAATATCCCAGAATTCTGTTCTGTGGATGGTTAGAATACAGTGCTGACATGATTTACATTTTTAAAAGCAGTGGTATGAAATGTAATATCAGCACACAGTTAGCGCAAACTGGAAAGGAAATATGGAAAATTCATCAGCAACATGAAATTCTCAATAAACATGAATATAAAACCCAACACGAGTCAAACTCCCACACACACACTCCCACACACACAGTGGTTTTACACAGAAAAGTCTGCAGCTCTCATATAGAATTATTGCATTTTCACAAAATGAGACGTTGATTATTACTGTATTTGACTCCAGAGTGAAACAAGGGGGGGATGAGAAAGTACAAAGAGAGTACATACAGTAATGATAGTAACACTGGTGTTGGTGGTGATGATAATGATGATTGGTGGTGGTGACAATGGAAGTGGTGATGATTATGATGGTGATGATGGTCAGCAGTAATGATGATGGTGATGATGGTCAGCGGTAATGATGGTGGTGATGATGGTCAGCGGTAATGATGATAATAGTGATGGTGGTGGTGATGATGTTAGTAGTGATGGTGGTGGTGGTGATGATGATGATGATGGTAGTGGTGATGGTGGTGGAATTCGTGATGATTATGATGGTGGTAATGATGGTTGGCAGTAATGATGTTAGTAGTGATGGTGGTGGTAATGATGGTAGTGATGATGATAGTAGTGATGGTGGTGGTGGTGATGATGGTAGTGGTGGTGATGGTGGTGATGATGATGGTAGTGATGGTGGTGGTGATGATGTTAGTAGTGATGGTGGTGATGATGTTACTGGTGGTGGTGGTGATGATGTTAGTGGTGATGGTGGTGGTGATGATGATGATGGTAGTGGTGATGGTAATGGTGGTGATGGTGGTGGTGATGATGTTAGTAGTGATGGTGGTGATGATGTTAGTAGTGGTGGTGGTAATGTTGATGATGGTGGTGGTGGTGATGATGATGATGGTAGTGATGGTGATGATTGTGCTGGTGGTGGTGATGGTGATGATGGCAGTAGTAATGGTGGTGGTGATGATGGTCAACAATGATGGTGGTGGATGATGATAATGATGATGATGATATCATGGTGATAGTAATGATAAAGGATGATGATGTCTGCACCCATCTCTCTCTCTCTCTCTCTCTCTGTAGTTAATGGGTTCTCTGGTGTTGGCTGTTGGTTTGTGGTTGCGGCTGGAAAATAACACAGTGTCTCTCCTGGACAGTGACGAAGCACCAGCCACCTTCTTCATTGGTGAGTATGAGTATGTAAGTATGTAAAGGTGTGTGTGTGCGTATGTGTTTGTATTCATCAATATCAAACTGTTTTCTGTTTGGGTGGCATGGTAGTGTAGTGGTTAGCACTGTTGCCTCACAGCAAGAAGGTTCTGGGTTCGAGCCCAGCAGCCGATGATGGCCTTTCTGTGTGGAGTTTGCATGTTCTCCCCGTGTCTGCGTGGGTTTCCTCCGGGTGCTCCGGTTTCCCCCACAGTCCAAAGACATGCAGTTAGGTTAACATGGGGCGGCCTTGGGCTGAAGTGCCCTTGAGCAAGGTACCGAACCCCTGACTGCTCCCTGGGCACTGTAGTATGGCTGCCCACTGCTCTGGGTGTGTGTGTGCGCTCACTTGTGTATGTGTTCACTGCTTCAGATGGGTTAAATGCAGAGGATGAATTTCACTGTGCTTGAGTGTGCATGTGACAAATAAAGGTTTCTTCTTCTTCTTCTTCTAAAGAAAACTCTCTGGTGCCACAACAGTGTCAAATCTAGATGACGCTAAAACAAGATGATTTAGTGACTCACATGTCTGTATGAGTGGTAAAAGTGTTGAGCTGATAAAATATTGACATGATAAAAATTAGCTGAGTGTAGTATACAAGTGGGGCTTGCTGAAGTATACCAGTGGGGCTTGCTGAAGTATACCAGTGGGGCTCGCTGGAGTATACCAGTGGGACTCGGTGTAGTATACCAGTGGGGCTCGCTGGAGTATACCAGTGAGACTCGGTGTAGTATACCAGTGGAGCTCACTGAAGTATACCAGTGGGACTCGGTGTAGTATACCAGTGGGGTTCGCTGGAGTATACCAGTGGGACTCGGTGTAGTATACCAGTGGGGCTTGCTGAAGTATACCAGTGGGGCTTGCTGAAGTATACCAGTGGGGCTCGCTGGAGTATAGCAGTGGGACTCAGTGTAGTATACCAGTGGGACTCAGTGTAGTATACCAGTGGGGCTTGCTCAAGTATACCAGTGGGACTCGGTGTAGTATACCAGTGGGGCTCGCTGGATATACCAGTGGGACTCGGTGTAGTATACCAGTGGGGCTCGCTGGAGTATACCAGTGGGGCTCGCTGGAGTATGCCAGTGGGACTCGGTGTAGTGTACCAGTGGGGCTCGCTGAAGTATATCAGTAGGGCTCGCTGGAGTATACCAATGGGACTCGGTGTAGTATACCAGTGGGGCTCGCTGGAGCATACCAGTGGGACTCAGTGTAGTATACCAGTGGGACTCAGTGTAGTATACCAGTGGGGCTCGCTGGAGCATACCAGTGGGACTCGGTGTAGTATACCAGTGGGGCTTGGTGTAGTATACCAGTGGGGCTCGGTGTAGTATACCAGTGGGGCTCGGTGTAGTATACCAGTGGGGCTCGGTGTAGTATACCAAATCAAATCAAGTTTATTTGTATCGTGCTTTTAACAATAAACATTGTCGCAAAGCAGCTTTACAGAATTTGAACGACTCAAAACATGAGCTAATTTTATCCCTAATCTAAAATTGCAAAATGCAGCAGCAGGAGTCCTTACTAGAACTAGAAAATATGACCACATCACGCCTGTCTTATCCACACTGCATTGGCTCCCAATCAAATTTCGTATTGATTATAAAATACTACTATTGACCTTTAAAGCACTAAATGGTCTCGCACCACAGTACCTGAGCGAACTTCTGCTCCTCTATGACCCGCCACGCCTACTTAGATCAAAAGGTGCAGGCTATTTGCTGGTACCTCGTATAGTGAAGGCTACATCAGGGGGCAGAGCCTTTTCTTACAAAGCCCCACTGTTATGGAACAGCCTTCCAAGTAATGTTCGGGAATCAGACACAGTCTCAGCATTTAAGTCTAGGCTGAAAACATATCTGTTTAGTCAAGCCTTTTGTTAATGGTGTTTATGAAGTAAAGGAGTCGATCTGGAGGGTCCTCAGACATAGAGTGTTTTGGTAAACTGGGATGTATGGATGCTGTCAGTCCCCACTCGCTTGCTCACTCGAGTTTGTTGACGGTGTAGTGCATTTATGCTTTATTGCTCAATCGAGTTTGTTGACAGTGTAGTGGCTGGCTGCTTTATGTCCCGGGGCTCCCTCATGCCTGTGTTACCTTCTGGCTCTCTCCTTTTAGTTATGCTGTCATAGTTAGTTGCCGGAGTCCCTGCTTGTACTCGGTGCAATATGTATACTGTTCCTACTTATTCAGGTGACATTGGGCATACCTAACCACCTGTGTTTTCTTTCCCTCCCCCCCCCACCCCAAATCTGTCCCTCTGAGTTACATGGAGTCAACAGGAAATCTTTTTAAAAAAAAAAACTAAAAAAAAAAAACTAAAAAAAAAAACTAAGGAAATCTTTTGGTGGAGAGGGTGGAGACCTCGACTGGCTATCGTAGCCTGCAGGGAATCGGCCGTCAGACCAGCGGGGCTCGCTGGAGTATACCAGTGAGGCTCACTGTAGTATACCAGTGGGGCTCGGTGTAGCATACCAGTGGGGCTTGCTGGAGTATACCAGTGGGGCTCGGTGTAGCATACCAGTGGGGCTCGCTGGAGTATACCAGTGGGACTCGGTGTAGTATACCAGTGGGGCTCGCTGGAGTATACCAGTGGGACTCGGTGTAGTATACCAGTGGGGCTCGCTGGAGTATACCAGTGGGACTCGGTGTAGTATACCAGTGGAGCTCACTGAAGTATACCAGTGGGACTCGGTGTAGTATACCAGTGGGGTTCGCTGGAGTATACCAGTGGGACTCGGTGTAGTATACCAGTGGGGCTTGCTGAAGTATACCAGTGGGGCTTGCTGAAGTATACCAGTGGGGCTCGCTGGAGTATAGCAGTGGGACTCAGTGTAGTATACCAGTGGGACTCGGTGTAGTATACCAGTGGGGCTTGCTCAAGTATACCAGTGGGACTCGGTGTAGTAGACTCGGTGTAGTATACCAGTGGGGCTCGCTGGATATACCAGTGGGACTCGGTGTAGTATACCAGTGGGGCTCGCTGGAGTATACCAGTGGGGCTCGCTGGAGTATGCCAGTGGGACTCGGTGTAGTGTACCAGTGGGGCTCGCTGAAGTATATCAGTGGGGCTTGCTGGAGTATACCAATGGGACTTGGTGTAGTATACCAGTGGGGCTCGCTGGAGCATACCAGTGGGACTCAGTGTAGTATACCAGTGGGACTCAGTGTAGTATACCAGTGGGGCTCGCTGGAGCATACCAGTGGGACTCGGTGTAGTATACCAGTGGGGCTTGGTGTAGTATACCAGTGGGGCTCGGTGTAGTATACCAGTGGGGCTCGGTGTAGTATACCAGTGGGGCTCGGTGTAGTATACCAAATCAAATCAAATCAAGTTTATTTGTATCGTGCTTTTAACAATAAACATTGTCGCAAAGCAGCTTTACAGAATTTGAACTACTTAAAACATGAGCTAATTTTATCCCTAATCTAAAATTGCAAAATGCAGCAGCAAGAGTCCTTACTAGAACTAGAAAATATGACCACATCACGCCTGTCTTATCCACACTGCATTGGCTCCCAATCAAATTTCGTATTGATTATAAAATACTACTATTGACCTTTAAAGCACTAAATGGTCTCGCACCACAGTACCTGAGTGAACTTCTGCTCCTCTATGACCCGCCACGCCTACTTAGATCAAAAGGTGCAGGCTATTTGCTGGTACATCATATAGTGAAGGCTACATAAGGGGGCAGAGCCTTTTCTTACAAAGCCCCACTGTTATGGAACAGCCTTCCAAGTAATGTTCGGGAATCAGACACAGTCTCAGCATTTAAGTCTAGGCTGAAAACATATCTGTTTAGTCAAGCCTTTTGTTAATGGTGTTTATGAAGTAAAGGAGTCGATCTGGAGGGTCCTCAGACATAGAGTGTTTTGGTAAACTGGGATGTATGGATGCTGTCAGTCCCCACTCGCTTGCTCACTCGAGTTTGTTGACGGTGTAGTGCATTTATGCTTTATTGCTCACTCGAGTTTGTTGACGGTGTAGTGGCTGCTGCTTTATGTCCCGGGGCTCCCTCATGCCTGTGTTACCTTCTGGCTCTCTCCTTTTAGTTATGCTGTCATAGTTAGTTGCCGGAGTCCCTGCTTGTACTCGGTGCAATATGTATACTGTTCCTACTTATTCAGGTGACATTGGGCATACCTAACCACCTGTGTTTTCTTTCCCTCCCCCCCCACCCCAAATCTGTCCCTCTGAGTTACATGGAGTCAACAGGAAATCTTTTTTAAAAAAAAAACTAAAAAAAAAAAAAAAAAAAAAACTAAGGAAATCTTTTGGTGGAGAGGGTGGAGACCTCGACTGGCTATCGTAGCCTGCAGGGAATCGGCCGTCAGACCAGCGGGGCTCGCTGGAGTATACCAGTGGGGCTCGCTGTAGTATACCAGTGGGGCTCGGTGTAGTATACCAGTGGGGCTCGGTGTAGTATACCAGTGGGACGCAGTGTAGTATACCAGTGGAGCTTGGTGTAGTATACCAGTGGGGCTCACTGGAGTATACCAGTGGGGCTCACTGGAGTATACCAGTGGAGCTTGGTGTAGTATACCAGTGGGGCTCACTGGAGTATACCAGTGGGGCTCGCTGGAGTATACCAGTGGGGCTCGGTGTAGTATACCAGTGGGGCTCGCTGGAGTATACCAGTGGGGCTCGCTGGAGTATACCAGTGGGGCTCAGTGTAGTATACCAGTGGGGCTCGCTGGAGTATACCAGTGGGGCTCGCTGGAGTATACCAGTGGGGGTCAGTGTAGTATACCAGTGGGGCTCTGTGTAGTATACCAGTGGGGCTCGGTGTAGTATACCAGTGGGGCTCGGTGTAGTATACCAGTGGGGCTCGGTGTAGTATACCAGTGGGGCTCGGTGTAGTATACCAGTGGGACTCGGTGGAGTATACCAGTGGGACTCGGTGGAGTATACCAGTGGGGCTCGCTGGAGTATACCAGTGGGGCTCAGTGTAGTATACCAGTGGGGCTCAGTGTAGTATACCAGTGGGGCTCGGTGTAGTATACCAGTGGGGCTCGCTGGAGTATACCAGTGGGGCTCGCTGGAGTATACCAGTGGGGCTCAGTGTAGTATACAAGTGGGGCTCGGTGTAGTATACCAGTGGGGCTTGGTGTAGTATACCAGTGGGGCTCGGTGTAGTATACCAGTGGGGCTCGGTGTAGTATATCAGTGGGACTCGGTGTAGTATACCAGTGGGGCTCGCTGGAGTATACCAGTGGGGCTCGCTGGAGTATACCAGTGGGGCTCAGTGTAGTAGTTCAGGGCTCAGGCATGAAGGGAGCTATATACTAAACTCACTAACACTGTTTGTTGAGTAGAGGGTACCACAGCTAGTACACTATTCTGTCCCACTACTGAATATGTTTAAGTTTGAATTGTGTGGATTAGGATACAGCCCGTGACTGTTTAAAAACAGGAAATAGTGGTTTTGGTTTCCAGTAAATACAGCAATGTGACAAACGAACACCTGTGTGAGACTGAACTTTATACTACTCACAGTTTTAGTCTTTAAATAACACAATGAGTGACTGTGTAAATAATCAGAAATCAAAATATCATGTAAATAATAACTGTGTTATAGCAATAACTGTTTGTGACTGTGTAAGAGTGTGTGTGCTTTCATTATCCTGCACCCTGAACTGGCAATGACTGAATATGAAACACACACACACACACGCGCACACACACACACACACGCACAATGGTATTATCTGTATTTGTATCTTTATTGGTTTAGTGCTTAAAATATTTGTCTGTTTTTGTATTTGGGTTTAAACCAGAAGTGGGCGTGGCCTATAACAGATTTTTGTTTCAGTTTTGTTTGCTTGATTTTGTGTTAACTTGATGTTAACCATGTCCTGGAAGCAGGTGAAAAAACAGTGCTGCTGGAAAAATGTCATTTTTCATTCACAAATGATAACAATTTGATTTCATTTTTCTGGAAAGCTTTCTATCTTTTATTGAAAGTTACTGAGTAAGCAAGCAAAACTACATTTCATTTCAACAACAGCAGTGTTTTCAGTAACCTGCTTTGAAATTGCCAACTAAAAAAAAAACGAGTCATGGTAAGGCATGAATTACGAAAAAAACCTTTCAAATATCATAAAAAAGTTTTACACTCGTATGAGCTGTTCTTTTGTAGATGACTTGAAAAACAATATTTCACAAATTTGAAATGGAAACATTTTTCGCATTTAAGTCACGACATGATATGAAGAGTCTTTCAAAAAACATGACATGTTTTGTGGTTTCACATTTTGTATTTTGAATAAAGCGAGAGGAGAAATCCCAGACACTGCATTCACGTTGTGTTTTCTTGACTTTTTTTCTTTTTAAATGCTTCAATTTTGAGAAAAACTGCACTGGAAACCTGCTGAATGTCTTCCCCAAATAATACAAAAAATGTTACAGTCGACATCATTTGCCATCTGATTATATTGTATCCGATTTACTGAATCCGATTTTTTACTTCAGGTTTATTACATTACACAAAGATCAGAAATGTTCCCTGGACACTCGGAGTGCTTCTGGGATCCTTTAAGAAATATTTCATTATAAGTTCTGGATGATTTTTTGCAGAATATTTTCGTTTAGCAAGAAAGACACACACAATATGTGGTATGAGTTACAACCCCAATTCTAAAAAAAAAGTTGGGACACTGCATAAACTGTAAATAAAAACAGAATGTGAAGATTTGCAAATCATGGAAACCCTTTATGTCATTGAAAATAGTACAAAAACAACATATCAAATGTGGAAACTGAGAAATTTTATTGTTTTTTGAAAAATATATGCTCATTTTTGAATTTGATGTCAACAACGCATTTCAGAAAAGTTGGGATGGGGCAACAAAAGACTGAAAAAGTTGTGTAATGCTAAAAAAAACTAATTAGGTTAATTATTAACAGGTCAGTAAGATGATTGGGTATAAAAAGAGCATACCAGAGAGGCGGAGTCTCTCAGAAGTAAAGATGGTGAGGGGTTCACCGCTCTGTGAAAGACTGCGTGGGCAAACAGTGCAACGATTTAAGAATAACGTTCCTCAATGTAAAACTGCAAAGAATTTGGGGATCACATCATCTGTGGTCCATAATATCATTAAAAGATTCAGAGAATCTGGAGAAATCTCTGTATGCAAGAGACAAGACTGAAAACTGACATTGGATGTCTGTGATCTTCAGGCCCTCAGGAGACACTGCATTAAAAGCAGACACGTGTCTGTAGTGGAAATCACTGTATGGGCTCAGGAACACTTCAGAAAACCATCGTCTGTGAAAACACTTCATTACTGCATCCGCACATGCAAGTTAAAACCAGATATAAACAATATCCAGAAACACCGCCACCTTCTCTGGGCCCGAGCTCTTTTACGATGGACTGAGGCAAAGTGAAAAACTGTCCCGAGGTCTGACGAATCAAAAGAAGAAATTATTTTTAGAAATCATGGACACCACGTCCTCCAGGCTAAAGAGGAGAGGGACCATCCGGCTTGTTATCAGTGCACAGCCCAAAAGCAGCATCTGTGATGGTATGAGGGGGCATTAGTGCACATGACATGGGTAGCTTGTACATCTGGGAAGGCATCATTAATGCTGAATGATATAAACACGCTTCAGAGCAATATGCTGCCATCCAAACAAAATCTTTTTCAGGGAAGGCCTTCCTTCTTTCAGCAAGACAACACCAAACCTATTTCTGCACATATTAAAACTGCATGGCTCTGTAGTAAAAGAGTCTGGGTGCTAAACTGGCCTGCTGCAGTCCAGACCTGTCTCCCATTGAAAACATTTGGTGCATTATGAAGCGCAAAATATGACAAAGGAGACCCCAAACTGTTGAGCAACTGAAATTGTATATCAGGCAAGAATGGGACAACATTTCTCTTTCAAAACTACAGCAGTTGGGGGGGGCATCGTGGCTCAGGTGGCTAAGGCACCATACCATAAATCCAGGGACCCGGGTTCAATTCCCGATCCCTCCCTGTCTTTCTCTCCCACTCATTTCCTGTCCTGTCTCTACACTGTCCTATCTAATAAAGGTGAAAAAAGCCCCCAAAAAAAATCTTTAAAAAAAAACTACAGCAGTTGGTCTCCTCAGTTCCCTAATGTTTACAGAGTGTTGGTAAAAGTAGAGGTGATGCAGCACAGCAGTAAACACACCCCTGTCCCAACTTTTCTGAAACGTGTTGCTGACATCAAATTCAGAATCAGCATATATTTTTCAAAAAAACACTAAAATTTCTCAGTTTCAACATTTGGTACGTTGTCTTTGTACTATTTTCAGTGAAATATAGGGTTTCCATAATTTTGCAAATTATTGCATTCTGTTTTTTTTTTTTTTCCAGTTTACACAGCGTCCCAATTTTTTTCGAATTGGGGTTGTGGTAAACACACAATTGTCCATTTATCTTTTGAAAAAGCATGTTAAATAATGTAAGTGTTACACAGCATTCGTGTTGCCTCCAGTCTTGTCCTGGAGTGAACAGAAGAAACGGTTCAGTCATGTGGTTAGTGGGAGGATCAGAAAGTGCAGTCCATAATTATGGCGAGTGTGTGTGAAGGTAGTGGAGGTGCGATCATGAGGAGAATGGAACACACACCCATTGTGTCATCGTCTCATATCACTCCTCCATTACACTGTCCCAAATTACCACCATGGTGGATAGGAACACACTAGTGTGTGTGTGTGTGTGTGGGGGGGGGGTCACTAATGGACCATTTTTCAGCAGTGAGGTCATTGTGTCACAGTAAATGTCCTCCTACAGTCTAGACACATAAATACCACACACCTACAGGACATTTGGCTATATTTGACTTTAGTGTCTCATTTCAGCTTGTGTGTGTGTGTGTGTGTGTGTGTGTGTGTGTGTGTGTGTGTGTGTTATTCATCACTTTCCTCACAAAACCACACAAACACTCCATCCTAGAGCCTTGTTCTTTTGTTTTTAGAAGGCTGGCAGTTTGTAGGGCAGGAATTTAGTCGCCATGGAAACAGGAGAGAAAAACAGTTGTGGGTGGAGTCAGAGATATGGCAGAGTTTTGGGGGGAAATGGGAGGAGTTTGAACAGGTACATCTGACCTACAGGGAAAAATGATGCCACAGCCCAGATGTCTTTCCGACTCCCTGCATGCCCGATTCCCTACACTGGAGAATCATGCACACTATGTAGCACACTAATCTAGGGAACAGAATCAGAAAGGGTCGGTTAATTTGTTCATCAGATAAACACCATCAAAACAGTGTTTCCAAGCCACACACCCTATTCACTACAAAGAGCACATAAACACCATGATTAGTTCAACTTGGACGTGTCCCAAACCACACACGTTATTCACTAGGTAGAGCACATAAACACCTTTATCAGATCAATTTGGATGTATCCCAAACTACACATCCTATTCACTACATAGAACACATAAACGTCTTTGTCAATTCAATTGGACGTGTCCCAAACCACACACCCTTTTCACTACATAGAGCACAAAAACACCATCATCAGTCCACAGTGGACGTGTCCCATACCGTACGACACACCATTTTCACTATGTAGAGCACATAAACACCAATATCGGTTCAATTTGCATGTGTCCCAAACCACACACGTTATTTGCTAGGTAGAGCACATAAACACTATCATCAGTCCACAGTGGACGTGTCACAAACCACACACCCTGTTCACTAGGTAGAGCACAAACACCATTATCAGTTCAATTTGGACATGTCCCAAACCACACACCACTCTATAGTCCCTTAAGTGCTACTGTGCATTATGGGTATTTTCACTATAATGAGCACATGAATGGACATGTCTTAAACAGCACACTCTATTCACTACAGAGAGTGCACAAACACCATCAGGAGTCTGCAATGATTGTGTCCAAAATCACACGCCACAAGATCGGCCTTTAAATGCCACAGTGCTTTGTGGATGTTTGTGTCCCAAACCACACAGCCTGTCCACTTTATAGAACACATAAACATCATCATCAGTCCACAGTGGACGTGTCTCAAACCCCACACTACTAGATAGGCCCTTAAGTGCTGCTGTGCTTAATGGGTATTTTTTTTGCAGTCTAGAACCAACTGTTTATACGATTTCTTCATATTCATAACATTTACATGACTAATAATGAGAGTGCTCTCTCTCTCTCTCTCTCTCTCCATCTGTGATGAAGGTAATGAGATGAGCTAAAGGTCAGATGAGGTTAATTACATCATCTCTCAGTGCTGAATGATGTCATCGCCATCAAACAGAGGCTCATGTTTCAGACAGAAGCTGTTCTTATAAGCACTGATCTTACACTGCCCCCGTCTGGTCAGTGTGTGCAATTACAATCTGTGTCCAAATACAGTCTTTTTTTTTTTTCCTCAAATCTCATCTCATCTCATCTCATTATCTGTAGCCGCTTTATCCTTCTACAGGGTTGCAGGCAAGCTGGAGCCTATCCCAGCTGACTACGGGCGAAAGGCGGGGTACACCCTGGACAAGTCGCCAGGTCATCACAGGGCTGACACAGACACAGACAACCATTCACACTCACATTCACACCTACGCTCAATTTAGAGTCACCAGTTAACCTAACCTGCATGTCTTTGGACTGTGGGAGAAACCGGAGCACCCGGAGGAAACCCACGCGGACACGGGGAGAACATGCAAACTCCGCACAGAAAGGCCCTCGCCGGCCCCAGGGCTCGAACCCAGAACCTTCTTGCTGTGAGGCGACAGCGCTAACCACTACACCACCGTGCCGCCCCTTTTCCTCAAATCATCTCAGGATTAACCCTTTGATGCAAACCATATGCACACCCCTCCTAATGCACAACATGGGTCAAAAATGACCCGCACTCATTTTCCAGGGTATTTCATGCTGACTGAGTTTTTCTTTGCTCTATCTTTTGAAATCAATTTATTTTATGATTGAATATTCCAAGTATTCTTTAAATATCTCGTTTTTAATTACCACAAAGCATTAATTTAATTTTTTCTTTCCTACTTTATGAACAAAAATACTTTTTATATTACTACACATGGGTCATCCAAGTGTGATTTAAAATTAAATGTCTTAATACTCATCTCATTATCTCTAGCCACTTTATCCTGTTCTACAGGGTCGCAGGCGAGCTGGAGCCTATCCCAGCTGACTACGGGTGAAAGGCGGGGTTCACCCTGGACAAGTCGCCAGGTCATCACAGGGCTGACACATAGAACCATTCACATTCACACCTACGGTCAATTTAGAGTCACCAGTTAACCTAACCTGCATGTCTTTGGACTGTGGGGGAAACCGGAGCACCCGGAGGAAACCCACGCGGACACGGGGAGAACATGCAAACTCCACACAGAAAGGCCCTCGCCGGCCCCGGGGCTCGAACCCAGGACCTTCTTGCTGTGAGGCGACAGCGCTAACCACTACACCACCGTGCCGCCCTTGTCTTAATACTATAATAATAATTTTGTTTCAAGTAATTACTTTAGCAGTGAATGGGGCCAGTTATTTATTTATTAACTATGTAGTTAGCTAAGCCAACTACAATAAAATTAGCTAACTAAAGTAGAATATGTCAACAGCTCGGTAGCTAATAGTAATTACTTGTAACTTTCTGACAAGTAATCTACTCACTCTCAAGGTAAGCTGTGCTTGTTCGTAACTTAAGAAAGGAAAAATAAAAATGATGATTTGTGCTAAACAAAAACAAGATATTTACTGCATATTTGGAAAAGTAAATGACAAAATGAATTTATTTCAAAAGTATATCCTAGAAACACTCAGCCATACATTAAATAACCTGGAAAATGAATGCAGGTCGTTTTTGACCCATGTTGTGCATTAGAAGGGTAGTGATACAAAAAGGGTTTTTATTCAAAATGTAAGAAAGGAAAAAATAAAATAAGGATGTATGATGATCAAAAACAAGTTAATTGAGGAATACCTTGAATACTGAATGATGGAATTAATTTATTGCAAAGATATAGAAGATAAAAACTCAGCCGGGTCACTTTTGACCCATGTTTTGCATCAAAGGGTTAAAGGTTGTATTATTTCACAGTCCAGTGTTGAACTCTGTAAGAAATCCTCATCTGAAGGTGAAATCTTTCTGAATCTCCTGTTTGCTTTGTTTATTCAGACTCCTGTGCTATCATAGGACCAAACATGAGTGTTTTACTAAACATCCTCAAAGTGCACATCAGATAGAAACATGATGCTCCAACTCCAGCTGAAGTCACTGATCAGCTCCATTTCAGAAGTCAATATGGGCGTCGTCTAATATCCTAATGAGCACGCTTTACTGTAAGGGAGTAGCACAGTAGGAGTTAGTGCACTCATTAGGTTAGCTTTCAACTCGGGGACTTCCTCGGTTTCTCACATGTATCTCCTGAGCCATAAGAACACAGTATGTATGAGTGAAGGATGATGTTTGCACTTATGAGTCTTGTGATTGTAGTGTGTCTGCGATTCAGCCGGTGAGTGTAAGTGACCCGGCCTCGTCTCATTGTCTTGTGTAGGAGTGTACATCCTGATTGCAGCAGGGGGTTTGGTGATGCTGGTGGGGTTTTTCGGATGCTGTGGTGCTGTTCGAGAGTCTCAGTGTCTCCTCGGCTCGGTGAGTCCTTCTTTCTTTGTCCTGAACTTGTACAGTATTTCTGTCCATTTTCTTTTTGTTACTTTTTCTTTCTTTTACTTATCCTGTCCTGCTCTTTTGTTGCTCCTTTTACTACCCTTTTTTCCTTCTGTATTTCTTTTTATTCTCCCATCTGGTTCTTTCCTGCCTTCCCAATCCTGCCTGCCTTCCCTTCCTTCCTCATATTTCAGTTTCTCCTTCATTTTTATTTATTTTTCTTTTCTAACTTCCTAATCTTAATTTTTCCTCCCCTTTCCCTCATTCCTCTCTTTTGTTCCATTCCTTGCCCTCCCTTCACTTTTATCCCGAGAAATACTCTGCAAAAATACTACGTGGTAGAAAAAATACATGAAATAACAACAACAATAGCAACAGCAATGATAATAAAAATAACCATAACAAAACATTAATAATATTATATTAATTGTATTAAATTATATTAATATTAATATAATTCATATATTAATATTAGGGTGGCATGGTGGTGTAGTGGTTAGCGCTGTCGCCTCACGGCAAGAAGGTCCTGGGTTTGAGCCCCGTGGCCGGCGAGGGCCTTTCTGTGCGGAGTTTGCATGTTGTCCGCGTGGGTTTCCTCCGGGTGCTCCGGTTTCCCCCACAGTCCAAAGACATGCAGGTTAGGTTAACTGGTGACTCTAAATTGAGCGTAGGTGTGAATGTGAGTGTGAATGGTTGTCTGTGTCTATGTGTCAGCCCTGTGATGACCTGGCGACTTGTCCAGGGTGAACCCCGCCTCTCACCCGTAGTCAGCTGGGATAGGATCCAGCTCGCCTGCGACCCTGTAGAAGGATAAAGCGGCTACAGATAATGAGATGAGATGAGATTTATCTTCAGTACGCACTTCAAAGAATGGTATCTTAGCAAATGGAAATGTCTTAAAAATACTCAAAATACTCCTGTTATAAGACCATGAACCAAATATAATATTATTAAACCTATTTCTAGACATTATTATGAATTTCATGTTTTACATTTTTTAAATTCTTTTGGCAGGTAATTCTGCTTCAAATTTAAACCCATAAAATCTCCTTGTCCCGTCTGATAGTGTCGAAATGTCCTTGTTTTACTCCTTCACATGCAAACACTGGGGTTTTTTTAAGTTTCACAGCGTAACCATATTCCTCACTTGTACTGTAGCGTAAGTTTGTTGTTATATTGCTGTGTTTAATTTATAAATCTTCCACTCGTGCACTAACACACGGACGTGTTTGTGTGTAACTGCAGTTCTTCGCCTGCCTCCTGATCATTTTTGCAGCTGAAGTTGCTGCTGGTGTCTTTGGATTCCTGAATAAAGATACGGTAAAACGACATACACAAATATTCAACCTCAAGTGCATGTGTTCATGAGCATGGATTCATTTTCCTCTTGCTTTTGTTCCTTCAGATTGTTCAGGACATTCAGAACTTTTATAAAATGTCTGCTGAAGACACTAACAACACGGCGATTCTCAGCAGCTACCATCGGGTCGTAAGTGTCACACTGCATCTTTCTGTACGTGCGTATGTGATTTTTTTTCTTTCTGTTTTTATGTTGTGTGTTGAGTATTTGTTCTATCCTTTTCGCAGCTGGATTGTTGCGGAACTCAGGATTCACAAAAAGACCTGTGTACCACCCGCTCACCTGACACCAAGGTAACTTATTCTCCTCTTACAGTAAATCCTCTAATACTGGCCTGTATTCCATTACTGGCCGGGACTCTAATATTGGCCGGTCTCGCTGTCGGAGGAGGTAAATAATGGCCGGACTCTAATACAGGCCGGGGCTATAACCAACGATGTTTCTGAGATCATAGTGGCCTTACACAATCGTTCCGATCTGAAAGACAATTGTGATCAGTGGCGCCGCCAGGCGTATGGCCGTACGCACTAGGCGTACCTTGGGGAGAGAGATATTTTTTTTTAATTAGGGCCCGAGCCCTATAGGGCGAAGGCCCTATTGATCTTGTTCGGTTTTTTATTATTATTAGGGCCCGAGCCCTATAGGGCGAAGGCCCTATTGATCTTGTTCGGTTTTTTATTAGGGCCCGAGCCCTATAGGGCGAAGGCCCTATTGATCTTGTTCGGTTTTTTATTATTATTATTATTATTCTTATTATTATTATTATTCCTTAGTCGCGGTCGCTGTTCGGCCTTTTTTGGGGCACTTCCTGTGGACGAAAACGCGCATATTTTGGATCATTTTATCGGCATCCCCTACGCTACTCAGATTCAAAACCCCAGATCTGGGCGGGGCTCTGGGCCTCTATAGCGCCCCCTAACGCCTTGAAAATTTTGCCTTTTTTCGAAGGCTCCTGGTTGCCATATGGTTTGTCGTAGAGGAACGAAATTTGGTTCACATATGTATCTTACTGACACGAACAAAAAAAGTTCTGTGAATGCATAGCCACGCCCAACAGGAAGTGAGGTAATTTTACTTTTGTGCGAAATGCATGGCCACGAAGACGGCGCAACTCCTCCTAGACCGTTCATGGGAATGTCACCAAAATTGATACACATCATCTACAGACATGGCTGACAAAAGTTACTAAATACGTTTCACGTAGGATAAAACGTTCAGAAGTTATACGTCAATCAATTTTCACTTCAAAATTTTACATGCTAAAAAATTCATAACAAATCTTCTAATTGCTCAAAACTGCTCATACTTCACACGCAAATCACTCATTGGGCTTCTGACATGTTACCCAATTTCTGTGATATTTCGCCACTGGGGGCGCTATTTTTGGGCAAAAAATCCAATCTTTCCTCAAATTTGGTCAAACTTCACGGCCACCCTCTTACTACCTCCCATGTCATGTATACCGCATTTTGGGAATTTTCGTCCATGGGGGGCGCTGTTTTTGGCCGACGCAATTGCTCCAAAACGGGTTTTTGGTAAATAATTCCATAATGCTTTTCCTTCACACCACTACCTTGTGATCGTGCGTTCCTGTTGTAGACACTTATTTTTCCAACTCATAATCGCTCATGTACAGCATAGCGCCACCTTCTGACATGGGAAAAACCAAAAAATTTATTCTTCAAAAATCTATATCTCATCTTCTATTTACTCAATTGTCATCAAACTTCATACGCAAACTCTTCATAGCTCACCTGACATGTCCGCCAAATTTTGTGCACTTTTGCCCCTGGGGGTGCTGGTTATGGCGGAAATGATATTGCAGCTTCTGATTTGTCAAACTTGGCAAGCAAACTCTTTTCAAGACCCTTATTGGGGCGCTTGCCATGGTCGACAACGCACGAAATTTGGCTCCTTTTTCTTAGACTGCCACCGCTACTGAGAACCAAAAGCCCAGATCCAGCCGGGCCTCAGGGCCTCTATAGCGCCCCCTAACTCGTTGTGATTTTGGCCTCCCGCTTTAAGGTGCCTGGTTGCCATGTAGTTTGTAGGAGTGGCATGCCATTTGGTACGCATATGTATCTCACTAAGCCGGACAAAAATGTAATGCCAATGCATTAGCCACGCCCAACAGGAAGTGAGGTAATTTCACTTTTGTGCGAAATGCATGGCCACGAAGACGGCGCAACTCCTCCTAGACTGTTCATAGGAATGTCACCAAAATTGATACACATCATCTACAGACATGGCTGACAAAAGTTACTAAATAAGTTTCACGTACCTTAAACCGCTCAGAAGTTATACGTCAATCAATTTTTAATGCAAAATTTTACATGCTTAAAAATTCATAACAAATCTTCTAATTGCTCAAAACTGCTCATACTTCACACGCAAATCCCTCATTGGGCTTCTGACATGTTCCCCATTTTCTGTGATATTTCGCCACTGGGGGCGCTATTTTTGGGCAAACAATCCAATCTTTCCTCAAATTTGGTCAAACTTCACGGCCACCCTCTTACTACCGCCCATGTCATGTATACCACATTTTGGGAATTTTCGTCCATGGGGGGGCGCTGTTTTTGGCCGACGCAATTTCTCCAAAACGGGTTTTTGGTAAATAACTCCATAATGCTTTTCCTTCACACCACTACCTTGTGATAGTGCGTTGCTGTTGTAGACACTTATTTCTCCAACTCATAATCGCTCATGTACAGCATAGCGCCACCTTCTGACATGGGAAAAACCAAAAACTTTATTCTTCAAAAATCTATCTCTCATCTTCTATTTACTCAATTGTCATCAAACTTCATACGCAAACTCTTCATAGCTCTCCTGACATATCCGCCAAATTTTGTGCACTTTCACCCCTGGGGGTGCTGGTTATGGCACAAATGATATTGCAGCTTCTGATTGGTCAAACTTGGCAAGCAGACTCTTTACGGTATTTCGCGGGGACGCATGCCCCCGCCCCCCCTGGCCGCTGGCGCGAGGGCCCGTCAAGGCCGCTTGCGGCTTTAATTATTATTATTATTATTATTATTATTATTATTATTATTATTATTCCTTAGTCGCGGTCGCTGTTCGGCCTTTTTTGGGGCACTTCCTGTGGACGAAAACGCGCATATTTTGGATCATTTTATCGGCATCCCCTACGCTACTCAGATCCAAAACCCCAGATCTGGGCGGGGCTCTGGGCCTCTATAGCGCCCCCTAACGCCTTGAAAATTTTGCCTTTTTTCGAAGGCTCCTGGTTGCCATATAGTTTGTCGTAGAGGAACGAAATTTGGTTCACATATGTATCTTACTGACACGAACAAAAAAAGTTCTATGAATGCATAGCCACGCCCAACAGGAAGTGAGGTAATTTTACTTTTGTGCGAAATGCATGGCCACGAAGACGGCGCAACTCCTCCTAGACCGTTCATGGGAATGTCACCAAAATTGATACACATCATCTACAGACATGGCTGACAAAAGTTACTAAATACGTTTCACGTAGGATAAAACGTTCAGAGGTTATACGTCAATCAATTTTCACTTCAAAATTTTACATGCTAAAAAATTCATAACAAATCTTCTAATTGCTCAAAACTGCTCATACTTCACACGCAAATCACTCATTGGGCTTCTGACATGTTACCCAATTTCTGTGATATTTCGCCACTGGGGGCGCTATTTTTGGGCAAAAAATCCAATCTTTCCTCAAATTTGGTCAAACTTCACGGCCACCCTCTTACTACCTCCCATGTCATGTATACCGCATTTTGGGAATTTTCGTCCATGGGGGGCGCTGTTTTTGGCCGACGCAATTGCTCCAAAACGGGTTTTTGGTAAATGATTCCATAATGCTTTTCCTTCACACCACTACCTTGTGATAGTGCGTTCCTGTTGTAGACACTTATTTTTCCAACTCATAATCGCTCATGTACAGCATAGCGCCACCTTCTGACATGGGAAAAACCAAAAAATTTATTCTTCAAAAATCTATATCTCATCTTCTATTTACTCAATTGTCATCAAACTTCATACGCAAACTCTTCATAGCTCACCTGACATGTCCGCCAAATTTTGTGCACTTTCGCCCCTGGGGGTGCTGGTTATGGCGGAAATGATATTGCAGCTTCTGCTTTGTCAAACTTGGCAAGCAAACTCTTTTCAAGACCCTTATTGGGGCGCTTGCCATGGTCGACAACGCACGAAATTTGGCTCCTTTTTCTTAGACTGCCACCGCTACTGAGAACCAAAAGCCCAGATCCAGCCGGGCCTCAGGGCCTCTATAGCGCCCCCTAACTCGTTGTGATTTTGGCCTCCCGCTTTAAGGTGCCTGGTTGCCATGTAGTTTGTAGGAGTGGCATGCCATTTGGTACGCATATGTATCTCACTAAGCCGGACAAAAATGTAATGCCAATGCATTAGCCACGCCCAACAGGAAGTGAGGTAATTTCACTTTTGTGCGAAATGCATGGCCACGAAGACGGCGCAACTCCTCCTAGACTGTTCATTGGAATGTCACCAAAATTGATACACATCATCTACAGACATGGCTGACAAAAGTTACTAAATAAGTTTCACGTAGCTTAAACCGCTCAGAAGTTATACGTCGATCAATTTTTAATGCAAAATTTTACATGCTTAAAAATTCATAACAAATCTTCTAATTGCTCAAAACTGCTCATACTTCACACGCAAATCCCTCATTGGGCTTCTGACATGTTCCCCATTTTCTGTGATATTTCGCCACTGGGGGCGCTATTTTTGGGCAAACAATCCAATCTTTCCTCAAATTTGGTCAAACTTCACGGCCACCCTCTTACTACCGCCCATGTCATGTATACCACATTTTGGGAATTTTCGTCCATGGGGGGCGCTGTTTTTGGCCGACGCAATTTCTCCAAAACGGGTTTTTGGTAAATAACTCCATAATGCTTTTCCTTCACACCACTACCTTGTGATAGTGCGTTGCTGTTGTAGACACTTATTTCTCCAACTCATAATCGCTCATGTACAGCACAGCGCCACCTTCTGACATGGGAAAAACCAAAAAATTTATTCTTCAAAAATCTATCTCTCATCTTCTATTTACTCAATTGTCATCAAACTTCATACGCAAACTCTTCATAGCTCTCCTGACATATCCGCCAAATTTTGTGCACTTTCACCCCTGGGGGTGCTGGTTATGGCACAAATGATATTGCAGCTTCTGATTGGTCAAACTTGGCAAGCAGACTCTTTACGGTATTTCGCGGGGACGCATGCCCCCGCCCCCCCTGGCCGCTGGCGCGAGGGCCCGTCAAGGCCGCTTGCGGCTTTAATTATTATTATTATTATTATTATTATTATTATTATTCCTTAGTCGCGGTCGCTGTTCGGCCTTTTTTGGGGCACTTCCTGTGGACGAAAACGCGCATATTTTGGATCATTTTATCGGCATCCCCTACGCTACTCAGATCCAAAACCCCAGATCTGGGCGGGGCTCTGGGCCTCTATAGCGCCCCCTAACGCCTTGAAAATTTTGCCTTTTTTCGAAGGCTCCTGGTTGCCATATAGTTTGTCGTAGAGGAACGAAATTTGGTTCACATATGTATCTTACTGAGACGAACGAAAAAAGTTCTATGAATGCATAGCCACGCCCAACAGGAAGTGAGGTAATTTTACTTTTGTGCGAAATGCATGGCCACGAAGACGGCGCAACTCCTCCTAGACCGTTCATGGGAATGTCACCAAAATTGATACACATCATCTACAGACATGGCTGACAAAAGTTACTAAATACGTTTCACGTAGGATAAAACGTTCAGAAGTTATACGTCAATCAATTTTCACTTCAAAATTTTACATGCTAAAAAATTCATAGCAAATCTTCTAATTGCTCAAAACTGCTCATACTTCACACGCAAATCACTCATTGGGCTTCTGACATGTTACCCAATTTCTGTGATATTTCGCCACTGGGGGCGCTATTTTTGGGCAAAAAATCCAATCTTTCCTCAAATTTGGTCAAACTTCACGGCCACCCTCTTACTACGTCCCATGTCATGTATACCGCATTTTGGGAATTTTCGTCCATGGGGGGCGCTGTTTTTGGCCGACGCAATTGCTCCAAAACGGGTTTTTGGTAAATAATTCCATAATGCTTTTCCTTCACACCACTACCTTGTGATAGTGCGTTCCTGTTGTAGACACTTATTTTTCCAACTCATAATCGCTCATGTACAGCATAGCGCCACCTTCTGACATGGGAAAAACCAAAAAATTTATTCTTCAAAAATCTATATCTCATCTTCTATTTACTCAATTGTCATCAAACTTCATACGCAAACTCTTCATAGCTCACCTGACATGTCCGCCAAATTTTGTGCACTTTCGCCCCTGGGGGTGCTGGTTATGGCGGAAATGATATTGCAGCTTCTGATTTGTCAAACTTGGCAAGCAAACTCTTTTCAAGACCCTTATTGGGGCGCTTGCCATGGTCGACAACGCACGAAATTTGGCTCCTTTTTCTTAGACTGCCACCGCTACTGAGAACCAAAAGCCCAGATCCAGCCGGGCCTCAGGGCCTCTATAGCGCCCCCTAACTCGTTGTGATTTTGGCCTCCCGCTTTAAGGTGCCTGGTTGCCATGTAGTTTGTAGGAGTGGCATGCCATTTGGTACGCATATGTATCTCACTAAGCCGGACAAAAATGTAATGCCAATGCATTAGCCACGCCCAACAGGAAGTGAGGTAATTTCACTTTTGTGCGAAATGCATGGCCACGAAGACGGCGCAACTCCTCCTAGACTGTTCATAGGAATGTCACCAAAATTGATACACATCATCTACAGACATGGCTGACAAAAGTTACTAAATAAGTTTCACGTAGCTTAAACCGCTCAGAAGTTATACGTCAATCAATTTTTAATGCAAAATTTTACATGCTTAAAAATTCATAACAAATCTTCTAATTGCTCAAAACTGCTCATACTTCACACGCAAATCCCTCTTTGGGCTTCTGACATGTTCCCCATTTTCTGTGATATTTCGCCACTGGGGGCGCTATTTTTGGGCAAACAATCCAATCTATCCTCAAATTTGGTCAAACTTCACGGCCACCCTCTTACTACCGCCCATGTCATGTACACCACATTTTGGGAATTTTCGTCCATGGGGGGCGCTGTTTTTGGCCGACGCAATTTCTCCAAAACGGGTTTTTGGTAAATAATTCCATAATGCTTTTCCTTCACACCACTACCTTGTGATAGTGCATTGCTGTTGTAGACACTTATTTCTCCAACTCATAATCGCTCATGTACAGCATAGCGCCACCTTCTGACATGGGAAAAACCAAAAAATTTATTCTTCAAAAATCTATCTCTCATCTTCTATTTACTCAATTGTCATCAAACTTCATACGCAAACTCTTCATAGCTCTCCTGACATTTCCGCCAAATTTTGTGCACTTTCACCCCTGGGGGTGCTGGTTATGGCACAAATGATATTGCAGCTTCTGATTGGTCAAACTTGGCAAGCAGACTCTTTACGGTATTTCGCGGGGACGCATGCCCCCGCCCCCCCTGGCCGCTGGCGCGAGGGCCCGTCGAGGCCGCTTGCGGCTTTAATTATAATTGTTACCTGAATGCTTTGGCAATGCAACATAATTTGAGAAAGAGAGATAGAGAGAGAGAGAGAGAGAGAGAGAGAGACGTGTGTGTGCCGGCGCATTTGTGTGCTTCAGGAGTGGGCGGGGTGTGCATGACCAAGAAAGCTCATTGGTCAATGCAGATATACTTTTCTTGCACCACTGAGATTCTCTCCAGTTTTGAGAAACGGAGACAGACAATCGTCAGCAGTCAGAGCTTGTGCGAGAATTTATTGAGAAGCGAGTCAAAAATGAGTAAACGAACCCTGAAACAAACGAGCTTGTTTCAGACTTTTACGAAAAAGTCCAAAAGCAGTGATCCAGGGGTGTCATCTGCTTGCCGGTCCTCTCCAGTATCAGCTAGTAACACGGCACCGGCAGCTTCCACTCCTCCGCAACCTAGCAGCAGTACGCTGCAGCTGGATGCTAGCTCAGTTCCTTTGAGGGAATTGCCTTCATCTACCTCTGAGTTTGAAACTAGCCATACATCCAGTGAATTTCATATAAGAACACCTACATCTCCCCATGTCCCTTACGATCAGAAGTAGATGGTTGCTCCACCTTGCTGACAAATGAGCCATCAGATAGCTTTACTAATGAGCCACGAGTCAGCCCGCTATCACTGACATCAGATTTATCAGACATAGGTAAACTTCAACCAGATGCCTTAAAATGTGCACCGGACTCTGTAAAGCTCAATGTCCTACAGAACCGCTTCAAACCAGACAGAGGGTGGGTGGCTCCTTCTACTCTGATTTTCGGTAAACTCAGAAAAATACCCGAGGAGTTTTTCAGCGAGTCTGTGTACCCCACGTTGCGCTACAGTGTGTGTCAGAGTCGTGCGTGCGGTAGTGCTGAGCAAGTTCACTAGATTCTAATCGAGGCTATAAAGAGTTTATTGTTTATTGTCGTGTGTCCCCGGCCTATATTAGAGGATTTACGGTAGTTCACATATGTTGTTCAAATATCAGCCTGTGTTCATGGAAGGCTAATAAATGAACCTATTTTATAGGTTCAAATAGACACAAAATCTTGTTTTTATTCATTCCACTGGTAGTCTGTTTTGCTCAAATAGAAATAGAGGCCTGCCTCTAATTCTGGCCTCCTTCCAATAATGGCCTGGACCAAGATGCACTTGAGTGAAATAAAGGCCCCGGCCTATATTAGAGGATTTACGGTATTATGAAACACAATGACTCATTTTAGTTTTGGGGTATTTTGGTTGAACAAATAAACTATTATTTAGTCAGGGAAGGAATATACATTTTAATATGAAGTTCCTGCACTCCTGTGAGTCGCTCTGGGAAACCTGAGATACTACATTTTCCAGTCAGAGCTGTCAGAGTCAGACTAGCAAGGCAAGCTAACTGCACGAGCTACATACGCTCATCAGAGACACCAGTCATGTCTGCGACTTCTGTTCAAGCTTTATTGGACGCTTCTATGGCAACGATTAAGGTTTTTATTTCATTTTTTGCAAGTCAAACAGTAAGTGGGAATAGCTACAGGTAAGAATTAAAGTTGCGAGTGGGGAATTGAAGAAACATTGGACAACACGTGCTATAGGATTGGCCTGAATCAGTTGAGCTAGTTGTTTGGATTTGTTGCTTTACCACATTAAAGTAATTTGCATAGAATTGAGAAAATTTCAATCAAACGTCGCTGATCACAATTTCACTTTGTTGCTTGCTGCTGTCACGGAGATCACGGCTCCGTTTCACACACATACGCTCACTTTGAGGCAGACAACTGCACCACGGCACAGAAGACCCCACCACCTCCCGGCGACCAGGTGTTGACGCTGTCCTCAGACACCATGAGGAGAGAGAGAGAGAGAGAGAGAGAGACTTTATTTATAATGAGGGTAACACTAAATAGCAATGCTAATAAACTTGTGGCCCTCCCTAAAATAAATGTATACAATATAAACTATAAAAACTATTTACACTAAATTACAATAAAAACAATACGATAATCATATTAATAGACATAAATAAGAAACAAATTATTATAAAATTATATTACAAAATGATATAAAAGACGCTGCTCAGAAAACGCCCGCTCTCTGAGAGATTCCTTAAAGGGCATAAGCTGTTCAATTCGCCTTGTAGAGAGAGGGAGAGTATTCCAAAGGCGGGTAGCAGAAACAGAAAAAGTGCGCCCGCCTTCTGTCTCCCTTCTGTATTTTGGGCAGCGTAGATTAAGATCAGCATAGCGCGTGCGTCTTTTGTTGGCGTAGCTATTTAGAACAAGTTGCTCTCTTAAAAAGGTAGGAATGTTACCATAAATCCGCTTATGAACGAGAGTGCATTTGTTTATCTTAAACTGTTCGTGTACTGGAATCCATCCAAGTCTATTAAACAGTTCCACAGATGATGCTCGCGGTTCTGCGAAAAGAATAACTCTGGCAGCGCGCTTCTGTAATTTAAGAATCCGATTTAGACATTCTTTATCGCATTCAGACCATACTGCACTACCATAATTAATGATTGGTTGAATTAAGGCATTATAGTATTGTTTACGTTGTGCTAACGGCAAAAACGATCTTATTTTCCTTAGAATTGCAATACAGGAGGCCACTTTTTTACATATTCTTTCTACATGTTTGTGAAACGAAAGTTCACTATCTATATCAAGTCCAAGTAATGTTGCACTTGAGACATTATCTAGTGCTGTGGCGCTATTGCCTGCCTTAACGCACAGTTCTACACTTGTCTTCGAAGCAAGGCGCTTGCCCGTGATCGTCAGGACCTTTGTCTTCTTCTCATTTAGGAAGAGCTTATTGTCATTAGCCCATGACTCGATCTCTCTTAATGACGTATTGAGAGAGTCATTCAGAAGGTGCAGATTGGTGACGTCAGCTGCAGCAGAGACAATGGTGTCGTCGGCATAAAGGTCCACTTGAGTCGAAACATGCAATGGCAAATCGTTTATGAATAATAAAAAGAATAGCGGCCCTAGTATAGATCCTTGAGGAACTCTGTAATCCATATGCATTTCTGAAGAAACTTCACCGTCCACTTGTACCACCTGTGGCCTGTTAGACAGATATGAACAACACCACGCCAGCTCTTTGTCAACAACCCCGTACACCTTTAACTTCTGTAGCAGCAGTTCATGGTCCACCATGTCAAATGCCTTGGTGTAGTCCACGAGTACCAAACCCGACACCATATTATTGTCAAGATTAAATAGGAGTTCGTCCACTATCTTGATTAAAGCTATTTCAGTACTATGATGTTTCCTAAAACCAGACTGCCTGGAGTAGAGAAGGTTGTTGTCATTGAGATAGGTATACAAAGAATCATGCATATACCGCTCAATGACCTTGGACAAGACAGGAAGAACCGAGATGGGATGGAAGTTGCTCGGATCAGTACGATCACCTTTCTTAAATAGTGGGGTAACCTTGGCTAATTTCCACCTTTGGGGGAATGTTCCACTAGAAAATGATAGATTAATCAGCTTTGCTATACTCGGTGCAATAGCAGGAGCAGTAATTCGCAATACACGAGAACTGATTTTGTCAATACCAGAGGCCTTGTTTGGATTGATCTTCATTATTATACGGGCAACCTGTGTACTTGTTATAGCAGGAACTGAGAATAAAACATCCGGGTCTTTCCGTGATTTCACATAGCTCAGAAGTTTAGAAAGACAAAATGGCGCCTGAGCCATAGTACCTCTCAATGTGTCGGCAATCGTTGAGAAATACGCGTTGAACTGCTCCAAGATGTCCTTAGAGTTTTCCATAGTACTCTCACCAATTTCAAGCTTTATTATCCCACAATTGTTCTTGTTAGCGCCTGTCAGAGTTTTAATACATTTCCAGATCGCACTCGTATTGTTCCTGTTTTCCTTGAATGACTTTGAATAGAACTCATGCTTGGCTTCCCGTAGAGTGAATACTGCTTTGTTCCTGGCTAGACGATAATTCGCCCAATCATCTGGATTGTCCGTGCGCCGCGCCACCTTCAATAAGTGATCCCTAGAGTGTAGCTCTTTTAGAACTGCCTTGGTAATCCAGGAGGGCTGCGTTTCACGATTGACCCGTTTTTCGCGCCAAGGACAATGAGATTCAAGAACAGAGTTGAAGGTTTGTTCCCATACATGAACTACATCATCGATGTCTTCAAATACAAATGCAGCGTCCCAAAGGGCTTCTCGAATTGATTGTTTAAACTTTTCCTCATCAAGTCGCTTCATGTCACGGTAACGTATTGTTTGAAAGCTCTTGTATGGACTTGGATTTTTGCATGCATACTTTCTCACAGCAAATACCGGAAGGTGGTCCGAAAGGCCACACGTGTGTACAACAACGGAGCTGATTCGCTGAGAGTAATTAGTGAAGATATGGTCCAGACAGGTTTTGCTAATTGGCCTTGTTACCATAGTGACTAGTTGTTTAAAATTCATACTCGTCAAAGTACGAACCAAACAATGTTTCTTGAAAGACAAAGAAGCGAGATAATTTATGTTGATATCCCCAGTAAGAATTGTCTCTAGATTTAGAAGATTAGCGCACTCAATGTTCTTTTCGAGGCGTTCGTCATCTTCCCTTAAATAAGATGGTGGTCGATAAACACCCCCAAATAAAAGTGGTCGCTTTGACTTGAAGGGATACACTTCCAACCAGACAGCTTCGACATTTGAATCCTCTAAATCAGTCCTTCTCCTGTGTTTCTACTCTCGATTCACATACACCAGAACTCCGCCCTTTTTCTTGATCCCCTTGCAATCTCTGCGATGAATGTCGAATCCCGGCACAGTGTAAAGCGAATCAGGAATCAGGCTTCAAAGCGGATTCGTTTATCGATAAAATATCGATCTGAGGACGATGGAATTTGTCCAGCATGAACAATCAAATCTGTTCAAATTTTGGTAGTGTGAGCCCATCGACAGTCCATGATCCGAAACGCAATCCCTTGTATCCAAGACCAAGGTTGAAGTATTGCTCGTCATATAAACTATCGTCGTTAGAAAAGTCCAATTGATCCTTAAGGTAATCAGTAGATGTAGAATCCTCTGACAAAGATTCATCGTCACTGGTCAGCTCACTAACATTGTCGTCAGCACAGGATTGGGGCAGCGGTCCCGGATTGACTGATACATCACCAGATAGAATGACTAAGAGAAGTGCTGACATTCCAATTTCTGAGACGAAGAGACCAGCCTTGCCCTTTAAATATGGCGGCCATCCTGAGTCACGTACTTCCCTTCGAAGGTCACTATTACGGCCAGGAAACACTCTGCTATCCAATTTTAGTGATAAGAACAAACTATCATTACTTATCAGCTGATTATAGTGTTTAGTTACAGGTTTTAGGCTGTAAGAAAGTAATACAAGCAAAATGAAACGGGAGCTCAGAAATTGCAACCCGCCCGCCATGTTTGTTTATAGAGAGCGTGCGATTCAAAGTATCCAGTTAAAAAAAAGCAGAAAGAACCCCAAAGTTGTAATGCTGCTCTTTTCTTTTCCTTTTCCGTGTTCGGAGAGACTGAGAAAGCGAAAAACTCTCACATTCGCATCCCAAGGTGATATTTCACAGGCTCAGCTAGAGCTCTCAGGACGACAAATGCACGGAAAGCCCCGGGTCCTGATAACATTCCTGGTCGTAGCCTGAGAGACTGTGCCGAGGAGCTCACAGATGTCTTTACAGACATCTTCAACATCTCATTGAGCCAGGCTGTTGTCCCCACGTGCCTCAAAGCCACCACCATCATCCTGGTACTGAAGAAGCCGTCTCCCTCCTGCTTCAATGACTACCGCCCTGTCGCACTCACTCCCATCCTCATGAAGTGCTTCGAGCGGCTAGTCATGCGGCATATCAAGTCTGCCTCCCCCCCGGACCCTTTCCAGTTTGCATATCAGTCCAACCGTTCGACTGATGACGCCATCTCCACTGCCCTCCACTCAGCCCTCACCCACCTGGAGACAAAAGACTCGTATGTCAGAATGCTGTTCATAGACTTTAGCTCAGCATTCAACACAATCATTCCTCAGCAGCTCATTCATAAACTGGACCAGCTGGGACTCAACACCTCCCTGTGCAACTGGCTGCTGGACTTCCTGACGGGGAGACCACAGGCTGTACGGGTCGGCAGCAACTCCTCCAGCACCATCACATTGAACACGGGGGCCCCTCAAGGATGTGTGCTGAGCCCCCTCCTCTTCACTCTGCTGACCCACGACTGCACACCAACATCCAGCTCTAATCTCTTCATTAAGTTTGCGGATGACATGACTGTGGTGGGTCTCATCAACAATGGTGATGAGACAATCTACAGGAGTGAGGTGAGCCACTTGGCCATGTGGTGCAAGGACAACAATCTCCGCCTGAACGTGGAGAAGACAAAGGAGATTGTTGTGGACTTCAGGAGAGAGCACACCCAGCATGCTCCACTATCTATCGACGGTGCTGCAGTGGAGAGGGTGAGCAGCACCAAGTTTCTGGGTGTGCACATCTCTGAAGACCTGTCCTGGAGCAACAACACCGCATCACTGGCCAAAAAAGCCCAACAGCGTCTGTACTTCCTCCGCAAACTGAGGAGAGCAAGAGTCCCGGCCCCCATCATGCACACTTTCTACAGAGGCACCGTCGAGAACATCCTGACCAGCTGCATCACCGTGTGGTACGGCGCCTGCACCGTGTCCTGCTGCAAGACTCTGCAGCGCATCGTGAGAGCAGCTGAGAGGATCATTGGTGTCTCTCTCCCTTCTCTAATGGATATTTATAACTCCCGCCTCACCCGCAAAGCCATCAGGATTGCAGGTGACCCCACCCACCCATCTCACAGCCTCTTCAGCCTGCTGCCGTCGGGGAGGAGACTGCGGAGTCTCCGGGCCAAAACCAGCAGGCTCAAGGACAGTTTCTTTCACCAGGCGGTCAGGAGGCTCAACTCCCTCCCTGTTCTGCCCCTCCTCCCCCCTCTGCCCCCTGCCACAGATTCTGCCCGCACTCCCCCCTGCCCCCCCTTCAGCATCTGACATCATGTCACCCTCACAGTCCCCCCCCAACACACACACACACACACACACACACACACACACTCACACACACACACACACACATACTCTCAACGTTCATTAACCCACTGAACTCAGGGACCGCACATTTCACTTTACCTCGCTCATTTGCACTATTCCGCACTACCTCACCTTAACAGCCATTAATTTATTGTTTATACTGCTTGTTTCATGTTTTCCTGCTATACCTCAAGTGCCTTTGACTGTTTATTTGCTCCAATTTATGTGTGTGTGTGTGTGTGTGTGTGTGTGTGTGTGTGTGTGTGTGTTTAGTCTATGTCTAGTTCTTATCTAGAGTGTTTATACTGTTTGTGTTGTTTATTTCAATTATTCTATTTTTATTTTTTGCATTGCCTGTTTGCACCGTGGGTCAGAGAGGACTGAAATTTCATCTGTGCTGTATGTTGAGCATGTAGAGCATATTTGACAATAAAGTTGACTTGACTTGACTTGACTTGCACACAGAAAATGACTGGTCATCCTCCGCATGCTCGCGTTTTGAGAAACCACACCCTCTAGTGGTAGGGAGAGGAATTATTTAGTGCTCATAAGGGTTTTATATGCTGATGAAAGTTCTTTAGAAATGTACGTACAAGCTATACATGTCATTGTTATTATTTCTGCAGAATTGTGACGTAGCCATTGAAGAGTTTTTCAACAGTAAACTCTTTATCATCGGATACGTGGGGATCGGAATCGCCGGAGTCATGGTGAGAATGTTTGAAGGAACAGTTTGACCAAAACTTAACTATACGCAATAGTATACTTCATCATTCAAGACATATTTTGCTGCTTTACTTTCATCCTGGAGCTACAAGGCTAGTTTTGCAAACAAGTAACAAACAACATAATATGTACTTGCTTAGAAATACAACCACAACAATTTTTGTTGTTACAGTGTCTTGCAGAAGTATTCACCCCCCGGTGTTTGTCCTGTTTTGTCGCATTACAAGCTGGAATTAAAATGGATTTTTGGAGGGTTAGCACCATTTGATTTACGCAACATGCCGACCACTTTAAAGGTGCACACTGTTGTTTTATTGTGACACAAACAATAATTAAGATGAAAAAATCAGAAATCTGGAGTGTGCATAAGTATTCACTCCCTTTCATATGAAACCCCTAAATAAGAGCTGGTCCAACCAGTTCACTTCATAAGTCACATAATTAGTTGATTAAGATCCACCTGTGTGCAATCAAAGTGTCACATGATCTGTCACATGATGTCTGTATAAACCAACCTGTTCTGGAAGGACCCCGACTCTGCAACACTACTAAACAAGCAACATGAAAACCAAGGAGCCTCCAAACAGGTCAGAGACAAAGTTGTGGAGAAGTATAGATCAGGGTTGGGTTATAAAAAATATCCCAAACTTTGAATATCCCACAGAGCTCCATTAAATCCATTATAGCAAAATGGAAAGAATATGGCACCACTACAAACCTGACAAGAGAAGGCCCCGCCCACCAAAACTCACAGACCGGGCAAGGAGGACATTAATCAGAGATGCAACAAAGACACCAACGATAACACTGAAGGAGCTGCAGAGATCCACAGCGGAGATGGGAGTATCTGTCCATAGGACCACTTTCAGCCATATACTCCACAGAGCAGGGCTTTATGGAAGAGTGGCCAGAAAAAAAGCCATTGCTTAAAGAAAAAAATAAGAAAGCACATTTGGAGTTTGCCCAACAGCATGTGGCAGACTCCCCAAACACATGGAAGAAGATTCTCTGGTCAAATGAGACTAAAATTGATCTTTTGGGCCATCATGGGAAATGCCATGTGTGGCGCAAACCCAACACCCTGACAACACCATTCCTACAGTGAAGCATGGTGGTGGCAGCATCATGCTGTGGGGATGTTTTTCATCTGCAGGGACAGGAAAGCTGGTCAGGACTGAAGGAAAGATGGATGACACTAAATACAGGGCAATTCTGGAGGAAAACCTGTTTGAGTCAGCCAGAGGTTTGAGACTGGGATGAAGGTTCACGTTCCAGCAGGACAGTGACCCTAAACATACTGCTAAAGCTACACTGGAGTGGTTTAAAGAGAAACATTTAAATGTCTTGGAATGGCCTAATCAAAGCCCAGACCTCAATCCAATTGAGAATCTGTGGCATAACTTGAAGATTGCTGTACACCAACGCAGCCCAACTAACTTGAAGGAGTTGGAGCAGTTTTGCCTTGAGAAATGGGCAAAAATCCCAGTGGCTAGATGTGCTAAGCTAATAGAGACACACCGCAAGAGACTTGCAGCTGTAATTGCAGCAAATGGTGGCTCTATAAAGTATTGACTTTGGGGGGGGGGGGGGGGGGGGTGAATACCTATGCACACTCCAGATTTCTGTTTTTTCATCGTAATTCTTGTTTGTGTCACAGTAAAACAACAGTGTGCACCTTTAAAGTGGTCGGCATGTTGTGTAAATCAAATGGTGCTAACCCTCCAAAAATCCATTTTAATTCCAGCTTGTAATGCGACAAAACAGGACAAACACCAAGGGGGATGAATACTTTTGCAAGACACTGTATTATCATAACCATTTTCTGTCTGGTTTTTGCAGATTATCGGGATGATCTTCAGCATGGTGCTGTGCTGCGCAATCCGGAACAGTCGTGAAGTCATCTAACTTGATGACCTTTTGAACTTTAACCTCTGCACCAGTTTTCAAGATCAACAAAAGTCTTGTTTTCCATCATTCAAAACATCCAGTCAGAATCTAATGGAAGGATTTCTTACTTTAAACCTTTTTAGTTTGTTTGGATTTATTAATACGGTATTTTTTCACTTTACCTGCTGGATGGGTGTCGTTAATATTACGTTTGTGAAGCTGATTTAAAGAATTTAATTTAATTTATGTATTTCCGTCGATGTTGAAATGAGATGCGTAATTTAAAGACTGGGGGTCTCTGGAGTCACATGACTGAGGGAGATTAGACCAGTGAAGTCCAGTATAGCGACTGTCCTAGCGAGTGTAAATAACACACGAAGTCGTATTTAATGGTCCGAGTGCACTACCCCTCAGGAGGGTGTTTTAAGAGGCATGAGTACTGACCACACTGTGTAGTTTGGGACGCGTCCACAGTCGAGTGATGAAGTTAATCTAGAATTAGTGCTTGACCGCTTGTAGATAAATAATCCTTGGTAGTGCACTCAGCCTTTTGGACCTGATTAACACCATAATCTGCCAATTTGAATTGCATTTTTGACATTTGCTCATATCCACATTGCATTACATAGTCACCGAGGACAGATTTGTGCATGTTGTGATTTATACTCCCTTTTTGGAACACGTGTGATGGAGGATATCTATGCCGTGCTGTTGGTTTGTGTAGGAGTTGTCATTTTGGAGTAATTCCTGTTCGAAGATGATGTATACGATCAGTTAAGGTGCCTTGCTCTTTTATACGACTTATATCACCTGAGATCTTCAACCTGTCCAGTTTATATAATACAGATGCACCTGTTTGTGTTCCAGTCTTCTTTTTAACACACGCTTGTCCACTTCCTCTTGGTTGAGGCCATTACCCTACCCAACTGAGGAAATGTGTTGTGTAAGTGTTAATGAGCGATCAAGTTGACCAACGTTCACACTAGCAAGTGAGAAACTGTCCGTGTCACTTGTAGTTTGTCACCCGTTGCTTTGTCGCTTGCTAGTTTAAACTTGCAGTACTTCAAGAACACAACTTCCTATTCCCAGAGTTTCAAAATGGAGGACAAAATTTATAAGAGTGAAAAAAAACACTTCCCAGTTTATGAAACTGCTTTACTTTCCTGCTAAGTAGCTAATTAACATACCAGCTAGCTAACTAACATTCCAGTGTAGAAAACTAATGCAGTTCCATCAGCTGTGTCTAAATTTTATAGCGTTTGTGGTGCATATAGTGAATAAGTGTGTATAAGGACTGACGTTTGGATCCTCTCCTTGTGCTCCAAGTGCACAATTGTTGTACAGGGCTTTCCCCAGAAAAAGATATCAGAGTGGTGCTACTGATGCGGAGCCCATCCTGTAAGCATTGGCCTGGCCTGGAGGGCCCCGAAGGCTGCTAGCGGGCTCTGGCGGCATGCTCTCCTGGAAAATTTTAAAATTAGAGACTTCAAATGGTGCAATCTGGTGGCATGTAGGACTGATTTTAGGTACAATTCAATATAATTAAACTTGCTGTTTTTCACCTTGTCAAATATGCAAGAGGCAAAATGAGATTTGAAATGAAAACACTAGAAATAGTCAAGTCAGAGAAATATTTATTTTATTGCACCACAAAAAATGCATAATATTGAACAATATAGCAGCAGAAATCAGAATATTAACAGTACAGCGGTCAACTACAGACCTGCAACCCAACAGGTAAAAGTCCCACACAAAAGCCTGCAGTATAGTACCAGGAACAGAATCGACCTCAAATCACGCAGCAGCGCCATAGTGACCAGCGCCGAGAGCGTGGTTTTATGTCTGGTTGTGAATGGCAGTCAGTGCACGCAGCGAAACCTTTTATTTTCACTTCTGGGTTGAGTACCAGGATCATCTAGACCTATATTTATTACTCATTTTCAGAGGGGAATAGGAGATATTTAAGTGCAAAAAGTAACTCTGCATTGTTCAATTTATGGTATTGATTTTTTTTTTGCAAGTGAAAACATAGCGTTGAGCGTCACGTATCTGCACTTTGGGGAAAGCTCTGTTGCACATAATGTAAATGAAAGACACAACTAGTGAAGGGAAGTCGACGAGTACACTTCCAGGAATGAAACACCTGATTAGCAAAAACTCATGAATAAAACATGGCCTGAGTGAAGATCAGTAGGAATTCAGAATGTTTCCTGAAGTAGGTGTAGTTTACTAAATTCTCTTCTTGCAGACGCTGTTTAAGGCATGTGCTGATATTATACAGTGTATATATAACACGCAGTACTCAACAAACGTGATACAGTTAGCATTATTTTGGACACATAGGTCATGTTTGGACTTTCAGAGAAGCAGCATAAAGACAGATCTCTTATAATTCTGGACAAGCCACTCACATTATTCTCTTCCCTGGACAAGAACGAACATGAAAGACGGAATGACCACTCAGTCTTCAGTACAATTCAGACGCGATTCCTGACGTGTAGATATCTGTTATGGTAGTTGCAGCAAAAGTTCCACTTCATACTTTTCAATTTAATACAAACTGCTTAAATATAA
The DNA here is from genome assembly GCF_027579695.1 of Neoarius graeffei. Lineage (NCBI taxonomy): Eukaryota > Metazoa > Chordata > Actinopteri > Siluriformes > Ariidae > Neoarius > Neoarius graeffei. Next base: position 78,841,752 of record NC_083581.1, on the reverse strand, counting down.
CTAGGATTGAATTGAAACTGTCGCTGAATCTTAATTTCAGTTTTGCAGTAAACTTGAATCCTTTCCTTTAAAATTTGAACCACACAAATGAAATGCAGTCTTATTGTTGATTTATATTTAACAGTTATTCCATGAAATCGAGTCGTACCTGAGCTGATAGTCGTCTATAATCCGTGTACGACAAGATTGAGTGGAATAACTGTTTTATTCTCAACACATTCACTGGATTTTGAGAAACAGAGCATTTTTATTTTTTGCAAATTCGATAAATAAAAACTTTATACAAAACGTCCGACAAAATCATTTCCACTTAGAATGTAAACAAACCGGCGAAATGACAGGAGCAATTTGTGAAAAATGTGATAATTCTTGAAAAATAAAAAAGATACGTTCTTACCATCAAATACTTTTATTCCATATTTTGTTGCTGGGTGTTTTGTTGTCTTGTTTTTTTTGGATTTCTTCTTGTTCTTTAGGGTTTTTTGGTAGTTGGCAAACCAACTTAAAGCTACAGTACCGACACCGACTGGGCTGGAGTGTGGAACAGGAAATACTGGGGGGGGGGACAAAAAACTATATTCTTTTAGCCAGTTCTGTTTCTTTTAAATACTTGATAATTTCTAGGGTTTTGTTTTTGAGTAGTTTTTATTTTGTCCTCGGTTGGTTCAGCAACACACCATTTTGTTTTTCTCTACTCACTGTATATGAGCTGATATCCTAGTAGTGGAGTAGCCAATCAGAGCGTGTGATTGCTCATATCCAGTGAATGTGGATATATATATCACACACACAGTATATTTCCATCTACGCTTTTGCACATGGCTACAAAATTACCAAAAGTGTGAACTATACACGTGATAGGGTAGCTACAGTTTCAGGTAAACCAAGAGGTTAAAATTGTAATGAAAAGTCAATAATTTGTTGAGACATTTAAAAGGAAGTGGTGCAACACACCCAATGAAACTTAAATTTAAAAATACTTTAGCTCGACATGTTGTTTCACTGAACTTCTGTTGATGGACCAAGGCATAGACTTATTTGTGTCCAAGCTAAAGATGATGTATAATGAAGCTGAATCTCAAATGAAATACAGCTGAGATACACATTAACATCACGGTGGTGGTGTTTAAAAAGGATCAAATTTAATAGCAGCACATGCCTAAAGTTGGTTAACAGGATCATAACGTTAACAGGGGACCTGTGTGTTCATTTAAAGGAACAGTCCACCGTACTTCCATAATGAAATATGTTCTTCTCTGAATTGAGACGAGCTGATCCGTACCTCTCCGAGCTTTGCGCGACCTCCCAGTCAGTCAGACGCGCTGTCACTCCTGTTAGCAATGTAGCTAGGCTCAGCATGGCCAATGGTATTTTTTGGGGCTGTAGTTAGATGCGACCAAACTCTTCCGCGTTTTTCCTGTTTACATAGGTTTATATGACCAGTGACATGAAACAAAGTTCAGTTACACAAATTGAAATGTGGCGATTTTCTATGCTATGGAAAGTCCGCACTATAATGACAGGCGTACTAACACCGACGGATCAGCTCGTCTCAATTCAGAGAAGAACATATTTCATTATGGAAGTACGGTGGACTGTTCCTTTAAGGGTGTGTGTGTGTGTGTTTTCATGGCTGCTCAGAATGCAGGAAGTGCATGTACAGTGTGCTGTATATAATGTTGCATGGCTTTCCATAGCAGCTTAGATCAAACTTTGTGTGTAATTATTTTTTAACAAGCTTTTTTGTTTTTTTCATACTGTAAACACAGCATTGCAGTTGGTTATTTTTGTCGTTGATGTTTTTGGTATTGAATTGTGTAATTTATTTATTGACTGATGAGTTCAAACAGCAGTTAGGCTTCTCAGGATGGAAGATTGACGTAAAAGAACAAATAAACTTTTCTGAGGTTTTACCTGCTTGTGTTGTTTTGTTTCAGTTTCTGTTCTTACAGTAAAACAGTGAAATTAAAATCATTTGAACTAAAAAGCTTTTAGATTTCCAATGGAAATGACAGTCGGAGGTGACAGTCATTTATAGCTTATACGGCTTAGCTGTAGCATTTACAATTTTTGAAACACTGCAGAAAAAGCCTGTTCACTGAAGGGGAAAGGATGCAGGATGTCATTCGTTATCTCTAGCCGCTTTATCCTGTTCTACAGGGTCGCAGGCAAGCTGGAGCCTATCCCAGCTGACTACGGGCGAAAGGCGGGGTTCACCCTGGACAAGTCGCCAGGTCATCACAGGGCTGACACATAGACACAGACAACCATTCACACTCACATTCACACCTACGCTCAATTTAGAGTCACCAGTTAACCTAACCTGCATGTCTTTGGACTGTGGGGGAAACCGGAGCACCCGGAGGAAACCCACGCGGACACGGGGAGAACATGCAAACTCCGCACAGAAAGGCCCTCGCCGGCCATGGGGCTCGAACCCGGACCTTCTTGCTGTGAGGCGACAGCACTAACCACTACACCACCGCGCCGCCCTCAAACATTATCATCCACATAATTACATCGGTTATGGTATGCAACAACCGACTGCTGCTACAGTGCAAAAAGTTTATTTTCTCTCAAATGCATCTTTAGTTTTAGTTGAAGATGTAGTAATATGGATATAAAAAAGTATTTACGCATAATAAATACTCAATGTCTACCTTTTTACTGTCCACATTTAAAACTCAGCCCCCCGTGTTGCATCACACTTAGGATGGGCGGGCCCAGGCTAGGTGTACCCCGCCTTTCGCCCGTAGTCAGCTGGGATAGGCTCCAGCTTGCCTGCGACCCTGTAGAAGGATAAAGCGGCTAGAGATAATGAGATGAGATGAGATAATGTTTCACCCTATAAAAGAAAAGTTTAACTTTCCTACCACCTGTTGGATGAACAATAAATATCATTGAACAAGGAACAGGGCTTTTCTGGCACACGGAGGCAGACAACACACTCTGCGATTAAAATATTAATCAGTCAATCTTAAAAATGAAATAAAGTATCAAGTTTTATAACATTTTATTTTATAAAATATAAAAATATAGAATTATATGTCAGTGTCTAAAGTGGACTAGATCACGGGCGATTGCTCTAAGACAGGGGTCACCAAACTTTTTTCTCTGGGGGCCACATTGTCGTTCCTGACTGTGATGGGGGCCGGGGTCGGGTCAGCTATATCACATAGAATTGTATAACCCAGACAAATATGACCACCAGCAGGCCTCATTGTGTAGTAGAGATTACTAGCCTGGCATGGCCATATCCCCACTACTATATCCACATGACTATATCCACACTACTATATCCCCACTACTATATCCACACTACTATATCCACACTACTATATCCCACACTACTACATCCCCACTACTATATCCCCACTACTATATCCCCACTACTATATCCCCACACTACTATATCAACACTTGATTCCTGGCACATATTTGTTTATCTTTACTAGTGGTTTGCAAAAGTAATAATCAAGTCTTCACACTTTGTTTTAATTTGAAATACCACTGATATTCCATTTATTTATTTTCTAATAAAAATAATATCAAAGCTGTCAAGGTAAGAAACATCTGCCTAGTTGAGGTGATTGACACTGGCAAAGGTGAGTGGAAAATTATAAATTGTAGGTAGGCCTGTTGATATTATTAATAATATTAATAATAATTGTATGCAGCACTTAATAAAGGTCAAATAAATAGGCCTATAAAATAAATACATTTAAAAAAACAGTGAAATTATAATATGAGCAATAGATTAATAGATCACAGCAGTTGTGCTGTGTCCTGCACGTCATTGCTCTCATCCATGGCCAAAGCAAAAAACTCGAATTCTGACGCTCTCTCATTCAGCTGGTCATACACGTTGTCCCCCAAATCTTCGGTTCGCCTGGTCATAGCATGTGCGGAGAGACTCACCGCGTTGAGCGCATCCTTCTTGTCGGGACACGCCTCCTCGGCCACAGCAAGCATGCATACTTTAACAAAGTCCCCATCAGTAAACGGCTTTCCATGGGTAGCTAGTAGGTGAGCTACCTTATAGCGAGCTCGGACAGCAGCCTGGTTGATCTGGGTTTGGTGAAGGAATACATTCTGTTGTGCAGCCAGTCCGCATTTCATCCTCCGAATCCTGTCTTCTCTTGTTTGCCCTCGCAAACTAGCATACTCTTTGTGGCATAGTTCGAATTACGTGGGAGCCAATGGGAGCTGAGCTCCCATTCCCTCAGGCTCCCATGAAAGAAGCAAACTTAATTTTCTGTGCAACTCTCTCAAAAACGTCATATATCACCATAATAAGCTTGAATAGCCTATATCACCATATAAATAAAACTCATTTCATTTCCGACCACCATGCAGCCATAACTTTGTATTGAACGTGTTATTAAACCGCAACATGTACGGCTGTACTTCACCACCACACCACTATGCGCGCAAACTGAAATTTGCAGCCTGCGATATCGAATGTGAAGTTAAGTCCGAAGAAGACTTGTCCTCTATCTCACAACGATCTTCCTTTGTTTAACTATATATATATATATATATATATATATATATATATATATATATATATATATATAATTTGTTTCAATATATATATATATATATATATATATATATATATATATATATATATATATGCATATGCGCAACACCGTGTGTGTGTGTGTGTGTGTGCGTGCGTGCATGCGCGCGCCTGTGTGTGAAAGCTGTGCACTGCAGTGCGCAAAAGTGCGCTGGTCCAGGAGAGCGAGTATGCATTGCTTTTTTTTTTTTTTTTTTAAATAGAGACCCCCATAGGGTCAAATTTATAATTCGAACCCTGCTTTGTGGCGGGTTTCATAGTGACGACGCAGATTATATTCTTTGAAAACCGGCACACTTTCTTTACATACAAGACAAACTGCACGGTCCTTACACTGAACGAAAAAATAATCAGTGGTCCACTGTTCTTTAAAAACTCTGCACACTCTGCCAGCTTTTCGCTGACCGCTAGCCATTTTGCTGTCCTGAACACTGACAGTTCTGTGCGCATGCGCTGCCTGTCACTGCTTGATCGCGAGCATATGACGAAAATTCGGAAAATATGAATAGTTCATTTTATAACTAAATATCAATTTTAATTGATAAAATCAACAAAATACAAGATGCAGACATGTTATTATTTGCCAAAAAGCAATTTAAAAAAATAGGCCATGACCACTTTTGGGGATTGCCTCATAGGGCCGGTTCAAGTGATGGGGGGCAGAGGGGCTGGGGGGCCGGTCAAAGGGGGGTGGCGGGCCGGATCTGGCCCGCGGGCCGTAGTTTGGTGACCCCTGCTCTAAGACAACGAGGGAGGCTCAGCCTCCTCTAAAAATGACGAGCATCGTGTAGGATGAATTGCGCTAGGCTTATGTTATAGCCGACCTTATAACATTGCTATTTCAGATCCAGAATCATAGAAATATATGTGCTCAACCCACTACAGTGCGAAATCATTCCCTTATAACTTTAATGTGCGCGTGAGTTTTTCCCCCTCGTGACAGCGCGATGCAGCCCAGCCTCAGTGGACTTCAATGTCATTTGGTTGCTATGCGCTTTCAATCTCAAAATGCAAGACGATTATTGGACAAATACTGCGAAAACGCCCGCCCACGGACTCCAAGCCTCACATGGGTGGGATATGGCAAAGCTTTCCGCGAGGAGACTGGTGATTGGTGAAAGCGGACGGATATTTTCTTTGATTGACAGCTCGTTTCAAATATAGACAGGCAGCGGTGAATTTCAGTTCAGTCCCATGCGGATTCGCAAGTGCTGTGGTGTATTGTAAGAGATCAGCTTACATTTCGATTTCATTCATTACATATGGTTCCTACCAGCTTTTTTAGTTTGTATATATTTTCATTGTAAATAAAGTGTAAATATAGTGTTGTCAAGTTTGCTATCTTAGTTCCAGAAATTTCGTTTATTTGAGTGACTGAACTTGAACTTGAGGGGGCTAGTCAGCTAGCAAGAAAGCTGCGCACGGATGCCAAGCATTGCTGATTTAATTTTGGCGAAGCCATTTGCCAGTCTTCCTTTCGAGGAAAAAATTAAAATTAAAGAGCAGGGTAGACCAACGCCTCAAACTGACTTGGTGAAAAAGGTCGGGAATAATACTCGTTCCTTTCAGCTCTCCTGGTACGAGAAAGTGAATTGGCTAACAGCAAGTGACCCACATCAACAACAGTAAATAGGCTACTTTAGTAATATGTCATGGATGGACCAAAAATATAGAATCTATTTAAAATGTTTATGCTGAGTATATTATATTGGAATATATATTTCTCTGGATATGAATTAAACACAGCTACAATTTGGAAAACATTTTTAAACAAAAACACAGCCGAGAACATTTCACACTACAGACCTGGATTAAAAGTGAAGGGTTATCAAAATTGTCAATAAAACATTTCTGTCAAAATAAGTAAAATATAGGGAAAGTGTCATTGAATGAAATGTGTGACACCCAGCTGCTGAGGTTCCTGACAAAGAGCTGCTTTCAATAATGATCAATTTTTAAACAACATGCCACAATTTTAAAATATAAAATGTTAAAATATACCCCCCCCACACCACCATCATGTATATTGGACAGTAGGCTAATGGGCCAAAAGAACCTGTTATTTCACAGTTTGTGACGCTGCCAACAATCAGCCAGATCAGAGGCAAGAGTATGGGCAAAATTGATGTTTTTTCTTTTTTCTTTTAAAATCTGGAAATATCGTAACCGACCAGCCTCCCCTGTTTAAAAGACTACCAGCCGCCACTGGACTAGATACTGCAGTTCCTGCAGAAATTTGTGATGGCAAGTCTTCAGCATCACAAACCCAGATCAGCACGTCAATTCTGCACTAATAATCTGTTACATGCCTAATGTTACATTTAACCCTATGCTAGTCTGACCCTTTTCCCCTTCCATATTTCTGGGACGAGACAAAAGAATTCATTTGACCCTTTTTCCCTCATCTATATTGCCCATATAACAACAAATGTGTCCCTTTTCTGAATCCATATTGCCAGTATGATAAAATAGAACAAATCTTCCCCTTTTCCTCATCCAAACTGTCCAAATGATGAACAAGAACTAATTTGTCGCTTTTCTCCATCCATATATAACATTTTTAAGTCAGTGCATTACTTCACTTAAGATGAAAATAACATAAATTATTCCTCAATTAGTTTAAAACATTAAAAAAAATTACAGAACCTCAGCTCTGACAGAAAGTAATCTAAAATCGTCCACTGTTTCATTGGTTGTTTTCCGAAATAGTGTTCCTCTAATACATAAATGTACTGATTTCATAATTTCAAATGACACTCTAGTTCTTATCCCCGTCATTGCAGTAGCATAATCATCCCCATTTTTCTGTGAAAATTTTTCAGCTAGGTTCTTAAGGAACATTTGACATTCGGTTCCCATGCCTCCATTGGTTCCAAAAACCAGGGGTGTGAAGGTACCCATTTCTACACTGAGGATTCTTTGTTGGTATTTTCTTTTCTTTTCGTTCTCTTTTTCTTTGAAAATCTCCGCTGTATGCTTTTTCTGGTTACTTTGGGAGTGTACATGCATTACATGGATGTCAAAGAATGCTGTAACTCCCCTGGTCCAGAAACCTCCAGCCTTTATATCGAGTCGGGCTTCAGGACTTCTATTGGTGGACTTCAAATCAAAACCTTCATTGTCTAGTGAGATAAGCCTCGGTTCTGCCTCTACGGTATTACAGACTTTACCAAGTAGTGTCGTCAAAAGGTCACGAATACCATCATGTCTTTGAGCCACAAAGCCCCCTCTTTTGCAAGATAAGGCATGGTTGACGGAGAAACTTGCTCCACAAGTACAAAAACTTGGAAGGTCAGATAATGTGAGGTTGTAGCGCAGTCTCAAGGAGTCCCTGAATTCTTGTTTTTTTAAGGCAAAGCCCTGCTCTTTGATGGGTATTGCGTTCAGCCATGAGCTGGCACCTTTGTCCCTCGCTTGTGTAACGTATGTTAGTAGATCTGTTGAGAGGGAGGCGTCGATGTGTTCCATTTTAGATCTCGTTATCACTGTCTTAAGTGACTGTTGCTGTTTCTTCAGGTCCTCCGTTGTTGAAGGCATCACTGTACTTTGCGATACGATTGACTGTACATGTGAAACCGTTATTGAAGTTGAAGCGGCGTATTGTTGAGGCGCTTCTTCTTTCAATGCAGGTATGCCTAACCCTCCCTGAGCAGGGGAAAGAGTTATAAGTTCGTTTAACATGCCAGGCAACAGATCTGTTTGTCTAAACAATGTAGGCAGAAAAGTTCGTTGATGGTTTTGTGAATAGGATAGAACTTATCATTCGCATAAAATAAGTGAATTTTGATTTATACCCCTTGGTAAAGGCAATATAAGCTGAATGCGGTTGGCTCTTTGCAAACTCACTGAGTGTTTCAATTTCTTCCTTCCATTTAAAAATCTTCTCGTAGCAGTATTCATCTTTATAAATCTTGGATCCTATCACAGCACCCAGATGGTGTTTACCTTCTGTAGTTATATTGACTTCTCCATCCATATTGCCTGAATGACGGAAAAGAACAAATTTGTCCCTTTTCCCCATCCACAGAGTTATCAGAAAGCCCTTATAAACCCCTCAGACTCTCAAAACTCGGAAAATATTCACAGAGTCACTGATATCGTTCTGCTCAGGTGTGGATCGCTGATCAATCTGATGCCAGAATGTGTAGATTTTGCAAGATTTATTTTTGAGAGTTTAAAAGATGTAAGAGCAGTCAATAAGTGTAAAGTCTCTTTTAAACAGCTGGTATAAGAAACTCAGAACTGGGGCAGTGTGGTTTATTTACAGCAGGGAATGACCTGCTTCACTTCAGGAAACTCACGCCATCATTTTGATGCCAAAAAAGTGCAGATTTCATGGGATTTTTATTTAAAAACAAACAGGCAAAAACTTTTAAACTTGTAAACAAATCAATATTCTTGATAATCCATTATGAATAATATAAATATTTCAGCAAAATACATTAAATAACGAGAAAATATATTTATACCAGAAGTGAGTTAGGCGATGCGCGTTAACCGATATGCTAGCACCTCGACCCCGGACACAGATATGAGGCAATGCCTCGGGTCCAGTCAGGTCCAGAGTTGCCACCGGAGTTCTTCCTACAGTTCAGAGTGGTTTCTTTTATATATGTGTTGAGAGTGAACTCAGCAAACTGGTTGAAAATGTTCCATCATGAAAGCTTTTCCTTTTAGAACGCTGTTAGCACAGTAGCCACTAGAACGCTAGCAGCTGCTCGCTAGCTGGACAGTAAATGAGCCATTTAGCTTTTTCGAGCTACCTTCTCTTCAATCCTGACAAACAACATATCTGCTGAAAAACAAGCTGTAATTAATCTACAGGAGAAGCTCATAACATATTATAGGTACATTTCCATCAGTCTTAGCACTGAGGAGCACAAAGAAATGCCGACAGCCATGTTTGGGGGGGAGGAATGAACTTGTTTGAAGGATAGTGAGGGTCAGATGAAGCTTCATGAAACACTGAAGCTTTCCAGTAGATTGTGTTGAGAAGTGCTTCATTTCTCGAAGCTTCACTCGCTCACTAAAGACACCTACTGGTCAAACGAATAATCACACAGTCATACAGATGATACAGAGGCGCGGCACAGCAGGGCATCAAACCGACCAGGGCATCAAACCGACCAGGGCATCAAACCGACCAGAGCATCAAACCAACCAGGGCATCAAACTAACCAGGGCATCAAACCAACCAGAGCATCAAACCAACCAGGGCATCAAACCAACCAGGGCATCAAACTAACCAGGGCATCAAACCGACCAGAGCATCAAACCGACCAGAGCATCAAACCGACCAGGGCATCAAACCGACCAGAGCATCAAACCGACCAGGGCATCAAACCGACCAGGGCATCAAACCGACCAGAGCATCAAACCGACCAGGGCATCAAACCGACCAGGGCATCAAACCGACCAGAGCATCAAACCAACCAGGGCATCAAACCGACCAGGGCATCAAACCGACCAGGGCATCAAACCGACCAGGGCATCAAACCGACCAGGGCATCAAACCGACCAGAGCATCAAACCGACCAGGGCATCAAACAACCAGGGCATCAAACCGACCAGGGCATCAAACCGACCAGAGCATCAAACCGACCAGAGCATCAAACCGACCAGGGCATCAAACCGACCAGAGCATCAAACCGACCAGGGCATCAAACCGACCAGGGCATCGAACCGACCAGGGCATCGAACCGACCAGAGCATCGAACCGACCAGAGCATCGAACCGACCAGGGCATCGAACCGACCAGAGCATCAAACCGACCAGGGCATCAAACCGACCAGGGCATCAAACCGACCAGGGCATCAAACCGACCAGAGCATCAAACCGACCAGGGCATCAAACCGACCAGGGCATCAAACCGACCAGAGCATCAAACCGACCAGGGCATCAAACCGACCAGGGCATCAAACCGACCAGGGCATCAAACCGACCAGAGCATCAAACCGACCAGGGCATCAAACCGACCAGGGCATCAAACCGACCAGGGCATCAAACCGACCAGGGCATCAAACCGACCAGAGCATCAAACCGACCAGGGCATAAAACCGACCAGGGCATCGAACCGACCAGGGCATCGAACCGACCAGGGCATCGAACCGACCAGAGCATCGAACCGACCAGAGCATCAAACCGACCAGGGCATCAAACCGACCAGAGCATCAAACCGACCAGGGCATCAAACCGACCAGAGCATCAAACCGACCAGGGCATCAAACCGACCAGGGCATCAAACCGACCAGAGCATCAAACCGACCAGGGCATCAAACCGACCAGGGCATCAAACCGACCAGAGCATCAAACCGACCAGGGCATCGAACCGACCAGGGCATCGAACCGACCAGGGCATCGAACCGACCAGAGCATCGAACCGACCAGAGCATCAAACCGACCAGGGCATCAAACCGACCAGAGCATCAAACCGACCAGGGCATCAAACCGACCAGAGCATCAAACCAACCAGGGCATCAAACCGACCAGAGCATCAAACCGACCAGGGCATCAAACTAACCAGAGCATCAAACCGACCAGGGCATCGAACCGACCAGGGCATCGAACCGACCAGGGCATCGAACCGACCAGAGCATCAAACCGACCAGGGCATCAAACCGACCAGAGCATCAAACCGACCAGGGCATCAAACCGACCAGAGCATCAAACCGACCAGGGCATCAAACCGACCAGAGCATCAAACCGACCAGGGCATCAAACTAACCAGGGCATCAAACCGACCAGAGCATCAAACCGACCAGGGCATCAAACTAACCAGAGCATCAAACCGACCAGAGCATCGAACTAACCAGGGCATCAAACCGACCAGAGCATCAAACCAACCAGAGCATCGAACTAACCAGGGCATCAAACCAACCAGAGGATCAAACCCATATCCTATCAGGATACATTTGTAATATATTCTAAATATACACAGTACTGTACAAAAGTCTGAGGCATCCTTTTTTTTTATACAAACTTTGTTATAGATTTCTATTTTATGACTTTTACACAGGGCGGCACGGTGGTGTAGTGGTTAGCGCTGTCACCTCACAGCAAGAAGGTCCGGGTTCGAGCCCCGTGGCCGGCGAGGGCCTTTCTGTGTGGAGTTTGCATGTTCTCCCCGTGTCCGCGTGGGTTTCCTCCGGGTGCTCCGGTTTCCCCCACAGTCCAAAGACATGCAGGTTAGGTTAACTGGTGACTCTAAATTGAGCGTAGGTGTGAATGTGAGTGTGAATGGTTGTCTGTGTCTATGTGTCAGCCCTGTGATGACCTGGCGACTTGTCCAGGGTGAACCCCGCCTTTCGCCCGTAGTCAGCTGGGTTAGGCTCCAGCTCGCCTGCGACCCTGTAGAAGGATAAAGCGGCTACAGATAATGAGATGAGACTTTTACACAAAAACATTTTAGAGTCCAAACATTAGTTTTTTTCTGGCACAAAATTAAATGTTAGAGGAAAAAAAAGGTTGTTTATATCTGAGCAGCATATTCCATAAGAGACACTTTTCAGATGAAAAAATAAAGCATAATGAAGGCTGCTGGGTTTTGGTGTAAAATGAAGAAGTGAGTGTGACAGTCAAAGTGTGCAGAAGAACTGTGGCTGGTTCTGTAAGATGCTCAGGAAAACCTACAGATCATTTCCACATAAAACTGACCTCACTGGACCTCAGACGGATTTTTTTTTTAAAGCAAAGGGTCGTCTCACACCAAATACTGACTCTGTTTCATTTATTACGGCTCACTGAGTATTGTTTATAGTATTGTTTTAATGTTAAAACATTTCATTTCATTACTTTTAAGCCATTTTTTGTCAACAGCATTTCTTTACATGTGCCTAAGACTCTTACACAGGACTGTACATTCTGAATATAACTTAGTAATTCAATTCATATATAATATATTTTTTAGTATAAATAATTAGTGTATTTAGTATATTTTGTCTTATATGAAGGAACTGAGCAACGTAATAGATCAGAATAATGGTATGACGACAACTACAGGTGTGCTTTGTGAGTATAGTAGGAAATTATGTGCTTGTGGGACTGGACTGAAAAATCATTTTGATTTTTATTAAGGAATAGAATTTGTTCCACAGTGTTGGGGCTCAGACAATTTTTTTTTAAACAATTTCACCCACCTTTGTAAAAAATACTTTTTCTCAGGAACCAGAAGAGGCTGGGGTCCACAAACATCTCAAAACAAGGAGATGTAAATGTGAGGATCCATCCTTCTGTTTTGCCCAGAGCATTCTCTGATCTAGAAATGTTGGGCTTTTAAATATCACTTGGGAATAAAAACCGACTTTAAATATTGAAAATGTAATGGGATCAACGGTTCCATATAAAAACCCATCAGAACACTAAATATGGAACATTTCACCTGATTAGTTGATACAGTTGTAAAATGCTGCCATACAGGTGAATATTTTCTTTTTGTTCCTGGCTCCATTTTCAGGCTCTCACAGAAAACATCATGACTTTACTCGACTCAAATATTACAAAATCTACAATATAGTTAAAGACATAAATGAGCGACAATACCTGAGAAAAACACCCATAAACAGATTGTGCAACAATAGTTATGTTTTTATACAAAGAAATGAGACCAAAGTGTCATTTAAATACAGATTTATTATATTTGCTTTCTCTTCAATTTAGTTTTATAGTTATAGAATAAAATGTCTGTCAGCTTACAACGCACCAGTCTAGATGTTAACAACGCCCAGATTGTAGCCCTTCCCTTCTGTATATGGGTCTGTCTCAGAAACTGGGTACTGTGGGGGTTCCACACTAAATATACTCACAGTCAATAAACTATACAGTTTTGAATGGTGATGTTGGTTTTAATTTGAAATAAAATGATGAAAGAAATAATACAGATAAAACTAAATCTTTGATGTGAATACTCTATTCAGAATTTGGCAAAAATTCTGCAAATTTGTGGGAAAATGGCGGCTTGATCTGGGACATGATAAATGGTTGACTCCATCGCATTCGCTTAAAAAGGTTGTAATCCACTGAAAAGTCTACAGTTATCACTAATTGTATTTTAAGTTGTAACTTTATCCACCTAAGGATTGGTGCGCTCACAGAATAATCATAACCGCAATAAAACATCACGCAAAATATTTGATCACCGTTGTAACTCCATTTTCCGCAAACCCAAAACCAATACGATCGTGTGTTTTGATCTAAACGGAAAGCCTCAGGGTCGAGGTCACGACCTCACCAAAAGTAGTAACTTAAAATCACTACGCCGTATAAACATTTAGCTATAAATCTGCGATTTTGTTTTTTAAAACGAAAGCTGAAAGTTAGGTATAGAATATGTTTCTTACAGAATGTGTTACGATGGTAGCTGGTCTTGTATGAATTTCTGAGCTATAAAATGAGTTGTGGTCTATTTTTTACCGTAGCGTGTTATTTGTGTGCGGGGAAGGACACACATTAACAATTTGCATGTGTAGAATGGAATTTTCCACTCCAGCAGTTAGAAGTTGATCGTGCTTCCATTTGCGGTCTTTCTGTTACGTGGGTGATCTGTTCGGACGTTATCACTGAAAAGGTGAGTTTTGACAGTTTTATTTTGTTTTAGTCTTGCAGTATAAGGCAACAGAATGTTTCTTTTTCATCTTACTTTCATATTTCGTAGTGTTTGCGTAGTTTTGGCCAATATTTTGCAACCATGGTCAATTTAGATCAAACTTTTGATAGAATCTACGGCCAGTCATTTTGCCCTGCCCCCGCCTCGCGCTCCGTCCGGTGCGGTAGTGATGTCCTGTTGCTCGCGCGCCGCAGCAGAGACCCGCGCGGCCTTCAGCCGGTACAGTCGCTGTTCTTTTACCACCGCCGTTATTCTCATCTTTCCGGCGTGTTCTTGATTTTTCCATTGTGTCCTATTTCACCATATCAAATACCCAAACTGTATCATATTATTCATATTTAAGCGAATAATCAATTCAGTCATCATAACTTGGCATTTTTAACCCAAGCAATCAAAAAGAGGAAATTTATTCAATATTTTCACTCATCTGTGAAGGAGGGGCTTTAATTCTTCATGATGTAGTTATTTTATATGGAAATCAATTTTGCAAAAGCATTTAGGATAAAGTGGCTAGAGATAATTAGATGAGATTTGAATTGTAATCAAAAAAAATTTCCACAGTGGAGGCCAGATAAAGCAAGATACTATCTATATTCATATTAAACATGACAAAAGAAAGATTGAGTGTTAGGTAAACGCAAAAAAAAAAGTAAAATTAGAAAATTTATTTTTTTATCATAATGTCCCAAATGAGAGACCAGTTTCTGAGACGGACCCATATCTTGAACATGACACCTTAGACGAAACAGTAGTGTCACTCTTGTTCGAGGCCTTGTTTGTCATTGGTCACATGGTTTTATGCAACTTGATCCATGCCTTGAAGCTGGGTTTCATTTGGCACGCCATCGAAAACTCAACACATGCTGGCCATCACTCCTGAAGGGGTTGCACTCTGGCAGTTTGCCCAAGTTGCCACTAGGGACATAAAACCATCTCTAGTTATTCTTTATGGGAAAATTAATGATTAAAAATGGCAATTTTAAAAAATGAGCAGACCTACAGTTATCTGTATACAAGCACTTGACTCAGGCACAAGACAGACGAGTTAAAACTGGTTTGGGGTCAATATCTCAAAACCTCTGGGAGAAGAAATGGTCAGAAATTTGAAGGAATAAGAAAGAACAGAGAACAATACCGTATGTGATTGTTTCACAATCACATCAATAATGATAGTTGGAATATAAAATACTAGACACCTAGTGTACTCCTTTTCAAGTGTACTTACAAATGCTAACTTATAAAAAGTACTCTAGTGTACTTTTCTCCAAGTACATACCGTAACTAGCATATCATAAACACCTTTCTAATTTAGCTAGCGTTAACTGTTTCAGCAGTTTGTGCTACAGGAGCTCTTCTGTGAGATTGGACCATGTGGGCTAGCCTTCATGCCCCATGCGAATCAATGAGCCTTCAATACCCATGACCCTGTCACCAGTTCACCAGTTGTCCCTTGGATCCTTGGACCACTTTTGTTTGGTATTAACCACTGCATACTGGGAACACCTCACAGGATGTGCCATTTTGGAGATGTTCGGACCATCGCAATTTGTCAAAGTCACTCAGATCCTTACATTCACCCATTTTTCCTGCTTCCAACACATCAACTTCAAGAACTGACTCTTCTCTTGCTGCCTGATAAACCCCGCCCCTTGACAGATTCCACTGTAATGAGATAATCAACATTACTCAGTTCTTCACCTGTCAGTGGTTTTAGTTTTATGGCTGATCGATCAGTGTGTGTCTGTATATATTATACACCACTGGTATTTTTAATCCGAGCTCCATCCGGGACGTGGAGAACCAAAACTGTGACATAAATATCTGTTGCTCGTGAGGAAATTGATGAATTGTTTTGATAAATTCGGGGACTTTGTTTGTGAATGTGTCGGTATAATAAAAAGAAAATCACATGTTGGCTTGAAGATATGAAGTTTATCTTCTCGTGTTGAAAAACTCGCATTTTTCATACAAAATACATCACGGATCTGAGTGACATGTTTAAATAATATTGTCTGGCTTTTTTCGTGGTCTATCAGATATATTCCATTCAGCGAGCATGATACTGAACGAGTCGAAGATGAGTAGCTGAATGGAATATATCTGATAGACCATGAAAATAAGCCATTATTATTATTATTCATACACATTCCTTTCGGGTGTTCAATGCGTCTTTCTCTTTCAAAATTCTCTCAAAATCTTCTGTATTTAATGAAGCAAACCTGGCGGCCATGTTTGTTTACAAATTGTCACAGTCGCTCGCTAGCACGGAAGTTTTATGTCTCCGACGTGTGACGTCATGTTGTCTTGACAACCATGCAATATCGTAAACCATATTCAACGCTCATTCTCCATTGGGTAGAGTGACGTAATACACGTAGGATAAAGCGATATGCTAACAATATTGCATGCTATCAAACCAAATGAATGAAAACCGCTAGAAGGGAATAGAACACATTTTTATTCCATGGAAAAAGTGTCCTGTATGGATAATAATTTCCAGTATTTCACTCCGATGACATCGCTCCCAATGTTGGAAAAATGGAGAACCGGTTCAACATTAAAATTCTTTTGATTAACTTTTGTATTTTTGTGGATGTGTCCATATAATATAAAGAACATTCCATGGTGGTGCGAAGATATGAAGTTTATCTTCTCGTTTTGAAAAATATTTCACTCATTCACTTTGCTCACTTGTGAATCTGTTCACCACTCGAAGATAAACTTCATATCTTCACACAACTGTGTAATATCCTCTATATATAGCACATTGTAGCGCGAATCGCGTGTGGGTGGAGCACAGAGGACGGCAGGACAGAGATCAGGTTTGTTAACCGGCTTTATTGCCACACTTTTCAGAGTTGCAACACTGTTTTCACTAGCGCGAGAGACACACACACACACACACACACACACACACACACACACACACACACACACACACACAGCGTCTCGTCCGGCTCTCTCTCTGCTCTCGCTCTCCCTCCTTAAATAGGGCGGTTTACTGGGGAGAACACACAAAACAGGTTAATGACACTCAGGTGAAGCGATTCTGCCACTTACCTTCCCCAACTCCGCCCTCCTGTCACAGACCGGTGCTTGACCACGCCCCCGCTGCCACATACCCCCACCGCCCGACTCAGGCCGGGCGCCCGTCCGGCCCGCAGCCGACTCCCCCCCCCCCCTTGACGGGAGAGGAAGTCCGCCACGACCATCTGCGCCCCCGGCCTGTGGACCACCTTGAAGTTGAAAGGTTGGAGCGCCAGATACCAACGGGTGATCCGCGCGTTGGCATCCTTCATGCGGTGGAGCCACTGGAGGGGCGCGTGGTCCGAACAGAGGGTGAAAGAGCGCCCCAGCAGGTAGTAACGGAGGGCGAGGACCGCCCACTTGATGGCCAGGCACTCCTTCTCGATAGTGCTGTAGTGCCCCTCACGCACTGACAGCTTCCGGCTGATGTACAACACTGGGCGGTCCTCTCCCCCCACCTGCTGGGACAAAACGGCCCCCAGCCCTCTGTCCGACACATCCGTCTGCAACAAAAAGGGGAGAGAGAAGTCAGGGGAGTGCAAAAGTGGCCCCCCACACAGTGCAGCCTTTACCTCAGAGAAAGCCCGCTGGCACTGCTCCGTCCACTGGACCGGATCTGGCGCCCCCTTTTTAGTGAGGTCAGTCAGCGGGCTGGTGACGTCCGAATAATTAGGTATGAACCTACGATAATAGCCAGCCAGCCCCAGGAACTGTCTCACCCCCTTTTTGGTCTTGGGTCTCGGGCAGGCCGCAATCGCTGCTGTCTTATTAATTTGGGGACGCACCTGCCCGTTACCCAAGTGGAAGCCCAGATACCGTACTTCCACCCGCCCAATCGCACACTTCTTCGGGTTGGCAGTGAGCCCCGCCCGCCTCAGCGACCTAAGGACGGCCCTCAGGTGTTGCAGGTGCCGCTGCCAGTCATTACTATAAATGATTATGTCGTCTAAATAAGCGGCCGCATAGGTGGCGTGGGGCCGGAGGATCCGGTCCATCAGCCGCTGAAACGTAGCGGGCGCCCCAAACAGCCCAAACGGAAGTGTGACGAACTGGTGTAAGCCGAACGGTGTGGAAAAGGCCGTTTTTTCCCGGGATAATGGACTCAAGGGGATCTGCCAATATCCCTTCGTCAAATCCAGTGTCGAGTAAAAGCGAGCCGTGCCTAGTCGATCAAGCAGCTCATCAATACGAGGCATTGGGTACGCGTCGAATTTAGACACCGCATTGACTTTTCTATAGTCCACGCAGAACCGGACCGAGCCGTCTGCCTTGGGAACCAAGACCACCGGGCTGCTCCAGTCACTGTGGGACTCCTCGACGATGCCCATTTCGAGCATGGCCTGAAGTTCTTCCCGAACCACCTTTTTTTTGTGTTCGGGTAATCTATAAGGTCGGCTACGCACTACCACCCCCGGGGGCGTCTCTATGTGGTGTTCTATGAGGTTGGTGCGTCCGGGCCGGGGCGAGAACACATCCGAAAACTCGGCCTGCAACTGGGCGACCTCCGTGAGTTGGGTCGGGGAGAGGTGGTCTCCACAGGGGACCGGAGAGGTGCGAGATGCCAATGACCCTTTTTGGATCTCCGGCCCCAGCTCCGCCTTCTCCGGAACTACCGACACCAACGCCACGGGGACCTCCTCATTCCAGAGCTTCAGCAGATTGAGGTGGTAGATCTGTAGCGCCCCCTCCCTGTCCGTTCGCCTAACCTCATAGTCGACATCCCCGACTCGCCGTGTGACCTCGAAGGGCCCTTGCCACTTGGCGATTAATTTGGAGCTCGACGTGGGCAACAGGACGAGTACCTTATCTCCCGGAGTGAACTCTCTAAGGCGCGTGCCCTTGTTGTACAGGCGGGTTTGCCGTTCCTGGGCCTGCCGCAAATTCTCCTGAGTTAAGTGGGTGAGCGTGTGGAGTTTTGCGCGCAGATCCATAACGTATTGAATTTCATTTTTGCTCTGCGAAGGTCCCTCCTCCCAATTTTCCCGCAGTACATCTAAGATGCCGCGCGGCTTACGCCCATACAGTAATTCAAATGGGGAGAACCCCGTGGAGGCTTGGGGGACCTCTCGCACTGCAAACAACAAGGGTTCGAGCCACTTATCCCAGTTACGTGCGTCCTCACTTACGAATTTTTTGATAATATTCTTGAGGGTGCGGTTGAACCGTTCGACTAAACCGTCCGTTTGTGGGTGATACACGCTGGTGCGGATCGGCTTAATACCCAGTAGCCCATACAGTTCGGCCAGTGTTCGTGACATAAACGAGGTGCCTTGATCAGTCAGAATCTCTTTCGGGATTCCGACCCGGGAGATGACGTGGAAGAGAGCCTCTGCAATACTACGTGCGGAGATATTGCGAAGAGGCACCACTTCCGGGTATCGCGTTGTATAGTCCACCAGAACCAATATAAAGCGGTACCCTCGTGTTGACCGATCTAATGGCCCGACGAGATCCATCCCAATTCGTTCAAACGGGGTCTCGATTAATGGTAGGGGGCGCAAGGGCGCTTTTGGAATGGCCGCTGGGTTTACTAACTGACATTCGCGGCACGCCGTACACCACTTACGGACGTCGCCGCGAATCCCCGGCCAATAGAATCGGGCCATTATCCGGGCGAGTGTTTTATCCTGCCCGAGGTGTCCCGCCATGGGATTAAAGTGAGCCACCTGGAATACCAATTCCCGACGGCTCTTTGGAATTAACAACTGGGTGACATGCTCCTTCGTCTGAGTGTCCTGCGTCACTCGGTATAACCTATCTTTTAAAATGGAAAAATAGGGGAAGGTCGGGGTGGCATTCGGCTGGAGCGTTTGACCATCGATTACTCTCACTTGGTCAAACGCGTGTCGCAGAGTTTCGTCTCGCGATTGTTCCAGTGGGAAATCCGCGAGGGATTCCCCAATAGAAAGAGGAGGAGCCGGGGGCCCCTCACTCTGTCGCGGAGATGACGTAGACGGCCCTGCGACCGCAGCTCCAGCCAAAACGACACCGGGACCCCCCCCGGCTAACCGGCAGGACCCACTCTTTACTAGGTGTGCCATCAACCCCCGGAATCCCGGCCAATCAGTCCCCAAGATTAAAGAGTGGGTAAGGCGAGGATTAACCGCCGCCTTCACTATAGATTTGTCCCCTCTGAAATGTATGTGGACCGACACCAACGGGTAGCAGTGAACATCCCCGTGCACACACAACACCTTCACCCCTTGTGCTCCCCCCAATGCCTCGTCTTGCACCAGGCTTTGGCGGATCGAGGTCTGGTTGCAACCCGAATCCACCAACGCCTGATAGGTCGCCCCTTGTACACTTACCGGTATGCGATATGCTCCGGCCTGATCGAGGGCAGCCTCTGGCGCGTCGGGGATCCGCACCACCGCCCCCACCTCCATCGCGGCACACTGTTGCTGCAGGTGGCCCGGTTCCCCGCAGCGCCAGCAAACCGGCCCGGGCCTCCCCTCTGCAGCTGTGGACTGGGGGTCACTCACCTGAGGGGGGGGGAGAGACAGACATAGAAGGGAGAAACGGGAGGGCACCACGGGTGCGGCGGGCCGGCTGGGGTGGGGCCGGCCCCCGCCTCCGTGGTGGGGGAATGGGGCGAGGACGGGACACGGGAGGAGGGGGGAGAGAGAGAGAGAGAGAGAGAGAGAAGAGGAGAGAGAAGACATCCGTTGTCCTGCCGCCGGGACAGCCGCCAGATGATCCTCCGCCAGTCCTACGGCCTGATCCAGCGACGCCGGGCGGTGGCACTGGACCCACTCCGCGGTTCCGGCGGGTAGGCGGGCGATGAACTGCTCCAGCGCCACCTGGTCGATGATCCCCTCGGCGTCGCGATCTTCGGCCCTCAGCCACCGCCAGCAGGCGAGGGCGTGGACCAAGTCCGCGAACGGGGAGGATTCCATGGGGCTGCAGGATAGGTGCTCCACGGTCCCGGGTTTCGGCACCACTGTAGCGCGAATCGCGTGTGGGTGGAGCACAGAGGACGGCAGGACAGAGATCAGGTTTGTTAACCGGCTTTATTGCCACACTTTTCAGAGTTGCAACACTGTTTTCACTAGCGCGCGCGCGAGAGAGAGAGAGAGAGAGAGAGAGAGAGAGAGAGAGAGAGAGAGAGAGAGACACACACACAGCGTCTCGTCCGGCTCTCTCTCTGCTCTCGCTCTCCCTCCTTAAATAGGGCGGTTTACTGGGGAGAACACACAAAACACAGGTTAATGACACTCAGGTGAAACGATTCTGCCACTTACCTTCCCCAACTCCGCCCTCCTGTCACAGACCGGTGCTTGACCACGCCCCCGCTGCCACACACATATATAGTACTTGTCTCCAAATACACTTAGACATGACACCTGTTGAAGTATACATTAGCATGCTTACAGTGAATTTGGTAGCATGCTCGATTGATTAATGCACATTTTATTATTGAGATTTCTGTTCGATGTGAAATGATCACATTTGTCAGTGTGTGAATCAGTGTTCCCTGTTGTTCTTTAGCGTTCTCCTGCTCTAACACACTTCATTCAGATGTTCCCCAGGCTGATATTTCTTCCTGAGCGTGAACATGCCATACAGCATGTGTGAGATTGAAGAGTATTTCCCAAGCTATGTTTTGCTCTCAGTGTCATCTTTCGTGTCTGAAATGAAGGCGACAGGTGTGGGTTCGGGTTTCAGCTTCACTGCAGACTGCACACTTTTACCCAGCTGTCAGATTACAGCTCACTTGTACTTCTGAGGTTGTACTTGTGCTGAAACGAATATCAGCCTTGAAAGGTCTCCAAAATGAGATCAGAAGAATGTCGAAATGTACGGCTTTAGTCAATACGGCTGTGTCCCAAACATTAACAGCTGTTAGAAACCTTGAAATTTCATGCAGCGGTGTACATATTAGAGTGTACCTGCTTTTAAAGAAGGGTTTCTCAAAAAGACATTGGTACAATGACATTGTCTGTTCTGTTCAAGTTTGCCAAAAGCCAGCATGCTAATCGGCTAATTAGAGGTTTGTACAATCCTGATGTATGACACTCGACACTTTTGACCTCTGTGTTACTGCTAATGGAGATGCCTGTGTGTACTCCCTACACACCGATCTGAATGTCACACTGGATAAGCAACCAAGTCACCGTTTGCATGGCATTATGGGTAATACACCATATGAACACTCAAACATAAAATTAGCATCAAGTCTTAATAGATCAGATTTTGTATGTTCTACAACTGGGTTTAGTGTCCTCTACTAAGGATGCTAACTTGTCAATTCTAGCACTGCTAGCATGGATATTAACTGTATCAATTCATATAGAATGCTAACCTGTAAAACAGCTAATTCCCTGATTAGCTCGCAGCTAGCGGAACAGTGCTAATAAATACTGAAGCTCTTTTTCTGATTGAAATTCATTCACGTTTGCTCTACATTTCACAATTCAGAAGAAAAACATGACAGATTATTTTTATCCAGCAGCTGTTTATGTGGATTCAGGAATCATGTACATTTCTTTTAGACAAAAGTATATGGACACCAGATCCATGGTTCTCAAAGTAGGGTTTACTTTCCACCCAAATTAACTGGAATATAATGACAATCTTGATTTAAAAAATAAATAAATAAATAAATAAAATAAAAGTTTCAGTGAATGTAAAGTTCATAAATTTAAATGTTCTAGTGCCAAAAAATAGTCGTTATTATTATACATGCTTAAGTAATATGCTAATTTTTTCAGTAGTTTATTTGTCAAATAAATCTCTACTGACAGGATCTGTGATTTTTGTTTTATAGCTAAAAGAGTCCCTGCTTGAGAACCAATATTTTAGATACTGTTATACATTTACTCTTGTTTTAAATGCAATGTCAGATTTAAAAAAAAAAAAAGGTAACAAGAGCAGGATCGTTAGAAACGAAAGATCTGTAATGAATGCTGTGTTTGAGGCGAAGTTGTAAGTTGTGTACAACTGGGGAAAAAAACCAAAAACACCCCATTAACTTGAAATTTCAACACGTCAGCTCGGGGTAGGAGCTGGCAGTTCCTTCTCCATTCATGGCTGCTAAAACTGTGATGAGAGTAAAGTCTCCTTTCTCTACTTTTACATGAGTTTATGGCAGTACTGGCTTTAGATCAGTTAATATACAGAAGATGCAGTATTTGGGTAAATCTATAACACTGACCACACAAGTTTTTCTCTGTTTTGAGAAGGTAGTCATCAACATTAGTTATCACTAACATTAGCCAGCTAGCTTGATTCTAACACTACTTGCTATTGTCCGTTAGCTAGCTTGATGCTAAGCTACTTGCTAATGTTTCTGTGCTGCAATTTCAGTCCAGAATATTTCATGAATGTTTGAAGTTCACTGTAGTCAAAAGTCAAAGTCCCTCCCATGCCAGGACCTGGTCTTCCCAGGCAGTCTCCCGTCCCAGAACTAAACAGTTTTTTGAGGCACACTAGGTGGCACCAATCTCTGTTTCTATAGCTAGGGTTACAGTGGGAGGCTAGTTCTCTGGTAACCGCAAGAGTTACAGTGGGGGTTCTCTGGTAACCGCAAGAGTTTGACTCCCTACCCACATCTGTATTGCGGCGCCTTGCTAGATGGCAGTAGGTACCATTTTTATGATGGTCTTTGGTATGACCCGGCCGCAAGTAGAACTCACGATCTCCTGGTTGAGAGGCGGACATGCTAACCAATCGGCCAGCTCGCAGTGTTCACTATAGTAGAACAGAACAAATAACCACTCAGGCTTGTACCTTTTATTGAAGCATTCGTGTTTTTTGTCCACTTCGCAAATATGCAAATTACCACTTAAAAGGCACCACAAATGCAGCATACTGTAAGTCTCTGACAACTGTGTTGTTCTTCAGCACTAAACCTAGCGAACATTTAAATCTATTGTTTCTCTTCTCTGACAGCTAGATGGTGGAATGAACTTCACTGTCTGTAATAACCACTGAGTTACTGTCTTTCTTCAAAGAAGCACTGAAGCATTACATTACATTAATAGCATTTAGCAGATGCTTTTATCCAGAGGGGCATACATCACACCCAGAGCAGCCTGGGGAGCAGTTGGGGGTTCGGTGCCTTGCTCAAGGGCACTTCAGCCATTCCTGCTGGTCCAGGGAATCAAACTGGCAACCTTTTGGTCCCAAAGCTGCTTCTCTAACCGTTAGGTCATGGCTTCCCCACAAGAAACACAAGCACTTAACACTAAATACATAAAAACCGAGGGACCCCCCCCCCCCACTTGTTCTCTGTTTTCATGATGTTGTAAATTATTGTTGTACCACTAACTCTTCTTTAACAGGATTTCAGCTAATGCTATGCTAACACCTTGATCTGTTCTTCCTAGCATGAGGATACAGTATGTTTTACATCTTTTATATGGTGTAAATGGGAATGCTCTGTTAGTACCATATACTAGATACCAATAACAGAGACTGAAAGATCAGTTCCTCGTTACAGTCGGGTCAGAAAGTCTGAACGATGTAAAATAAACAGTTAGATGTAATGTAAACCTTTTGTCAATAGAACGGAAATGCTGACACAACAAACCGTTTAGATGTCATGGTGGGATCTTTCATGCGCAAGCATCCATATAAATCATATTTAACCACGTTATTCATGTTTACTCCAAGAAACATTGACTAATAGGCTAATTGTGTAATATTTCAGGTTTAGCCAACACGTTTGTACACATTTATAGTTAATAATATCTTTGATTAGCCAGTTAGCCTTGAGTTAGATTTGAGGGTTCCTGTAGAACCCAGCAAAAAAGTTGCAGGAGTGTGCTGTCAGATATGAAGCCCGTGGGACAAAGAAAGACCACATTCATTAACTTGGGGTCGCAGTGAGCGCTCGCTCTGCGATGTACAACACATTTACTGTTCATTTATCCAGGTCAGGGTCGCTGTGGTTTAAATTACTCATGTGTTTATATTTTGGGAAATAGAATCAGCTAAGGGCGGCACGGTGGTGTAGTGGTTAACGCTGTCGCCTCACAGCAAGAAGGTCCTGGGTTCGAGCCCCGGGGCCGGCGAGGGCCTTTCTGTGTGGAGTTTGCATGTTCTCCCCGTGTCCGCGTGGGTTTCCTCCGGGTGCTCCGGTTTCCCCCACAGTCCAAAGACATGCAGGTTAGGTTAACTGGTGACTCTAAATTGAGCGTAGGTGTGAATGTGAGTGTGAATGGTTGTCTGTGTCTATGTGTCAGCCCTGTGATGACCTGGCGACTTGTCCAGGGTGTACCCCGCCTTTCGCCCGTAGTCAGCTGGGATAGGCTCCAGCTTGCCTGCGACCCTGTAGAAGGATAAAGCGGCTAGAGATAATGAGATGAGATGAGATGAGAATCAGCTAAATTTGTTCAAAAATATCGTGGGCAGGTGGTAATAACTGCACAAGTGGAGGCAGGATGAATAATTTCTCTCTCTCTCACACACACACACACACACACAATGAAGACATAAGAAACTACAGGTCACAGTGTATTATGGACTCATATGGCATAAATTTGGGTTATTATTTATATTTACGCAAATAAAAAACTATGATAAAATTAACATTCTATTCAGAATTCGGTATTACACACACACACATACACACACACACACACATAAAAATTCTGTTCTGTTACATAGGAAAAGAAAACAAGCTCTGAATACACAGGGGTGTCTGTAGTGCACACTTGGCTGTCAATCTAGGGCTCTGATATGGATATCAAATATGATATGGGTTCATTCAGACTTTTTGACCCGACTGTACTTCTGATCTAATGTTAGAGAAAATATCTGAATACATGTTTTAATGAGTTATGTATATGCAGGATTTTCCCTCATTTTCTCCCCAATTTGTTCACCTGCCAATTCCCATCCACCAACCAGCTCTCCCCTATCATACCCCAACTCTCAACTGGGAAGGGTGAAGGCTAATGTGAACTGCATCTTTTTTTTGGAACAGCTGCTCATGATGCATCACAGGGCAGTGTAACACACTCAGAGGAAAGCGCTATCTGCCCTCTTCTGCATACACAAGCTCACCAATGTCCACATACAGCTCTTGTCGCTGTGATTAAGAGGTGAGAGAGAGTAAGCCATCTCTCCCTCCCACACAGACAATGCAGCCAATGTTGCTCCCTTGGCTCCCAGCCATGGATGGCTGTTGCATCATCTGGATTGAAACTCAAGATATCATGATGATAAGGCGAAGCTTTTCTATTGCGCCACTTGGGAACCTTTATATGAATCATCTTTAAACCTTTTTCCTGACTTGGTCTGAAAGGATAGCAAAATTGCAATCCTGAATTCTGCAAATACCAAGTCAATATATTTTTTTTTCTAAGCAGCATCTGAAATTTTGAGCTTTTTGGATCCTCTGTTTTCAAGGGATCCACATGGTAAGCACACTTTAAGCATCTGTGTCCAAGGCTATGCACTGAAATATAAGGTTTTCCCTCTGAAGTCTCAGACAAACGGTGACGATGGGGCTTTGGTTCAGTAGTGTGTTTAATACGCCTTCATCAACTTCCCTTCTCCACTTCTCTTTGGTTGGGAAGTGAGGTTCTTTAGATGAGGAATCAAATCTACATCACTATAGATGTTGCAGCACAACTTACAGTTAAACCAATTTACCAGACACATATAATTGTCGAGTTCAACGAAAATATACTTCATCAGGGGGAAGTTGATGAAAGCAGATTGAAAGCATTACTGATTATTGTCGAAGGCGTCCCTTCCCTCACTGAGGGAAATCGAAGGCTGGTCCTGGAGATATTTTTTTAAATGTTATTAAAAAAACAAGAACATTGTCTCAGCTTCTTAATAAAGCCACCTGTAAGATGCCAATGCTCGCATTTCCATAGAAAATCTCAAAACTCACACCCATGTGTGACTCCACATGGTCGCAGTGTAGCTGCCTCATACTTTCATCTTTAATGTTCATGTGATTCCAGTGTCTGAATTTATGGCATTTAGATTCTGAAATTAGGAAACTGTCCCAGGACGAATTCCCCAACTCCGATGAAATAAACGACTTGCGCGATGCCGAATAACGGAGCGATGACGAGCGCTCTGCAGCCGGCGCCCTTCAGCAGAGCAGCGGGGCCTTCTTTATGGATGATCTTACTGCGAGAAGAGAAGCAGACAAGAAGTGATGATTTAGTGTAAAATCCAGCCAGTCTGATTTCAAGCAATTTTTTTGTATGAAGTGAATGATAAACTGCTAAGCTATGAGTGTTCACTTCAGCTATAATACAAACTGCTAACTACAACCAATAATCACTTAGCTATAACATCCAACAATGTCTATGATCACTAAGCTATGATGCTAATCCCATCCCTAAATGCTAACCACTAAGACACAACTACTAAACCAACCAATTATCATAAATGCTAAGCTACAACCACCAACCCTACCTGTAACAGCTAACTACAAAGGTACAATTAACTGAGTAATAACTATCTATCTTTACAAAGCTAAATCAAAGCTAAGTTACTACCTCAGCCTGCAACTGCTAACCCTACACACAGCGGCTAAACCACAACCAAATAAACGCTAACCCTGAAGGTATCATTGCTAACCAACCTATAAATTTTACCTTCTAAACTATGCTAACCCTGATTGTCTTATTAAAACCACTCAGCTATGATAATCCGACCGTTAACGATTAAACTGCATCTAGTAATTCTACCTGTGACTGCTACCTCATAGTGCTAAACTATGACCACTTTATGCTAACCACTAGACTATGACTGCTAACCCCAACCTATTACATCAGGTTTACTCCCCAGATGTAGTAATTATAACTTTTAAAACTTTGTTGTCGGCAAAAATACTCGAGTACCTATTTAATGTAAAGAAATGTCCCTCTGCCTCTAACTTCAACAACAATCAATACCTAACAATTAATACCTAATTTGCTAACACACTGTGACATTGTTTTCTGCTTAAGAACTCAAAAGCCCACCTTATCTAGCTAAAATAGTTTAAGACCGCCTAGCCAGCATTTCGACGTGTATTTGTGGGTGAATCAACGTCCAATCATTGTTGAATTTGAAAATTAAATCAACGTTGATATCATGACATTGTTTCAGCGTCTTACTTTTCAACATGTGTGAATGGGTCTTGTTAAAATTTCAACATTGATTTATAAGTGTCTTGTTAACCTTTTTACAACCATTTGCATTAAATGTTGTTTCAGCATTTTTTTCAACGTTAAAGCAGACAGAATTTCAAATGCATTTCAACATTGTAGGTGGGTCAAGTGCCGGCTGGGAGCTATCATAGCTAACATCGTGTAATGTGTGTGTAAGAAGGATATTTGATAGGTGATAGTGATGAGAATTGTACAGGGTGTCAGTTGTCATGGTAACTGTACCTGATACAGTCCATCACCCCGCTGTACGTTTCCTCGTGTGCACCTTTACTGAGCAACTGCAGCCTCGTCTTCACCACTGATACAGAGAAACATCACACTGATGCCATGTACACACGTAGCCGGGTATTTTTAAAACTGAACATTCCCCCCCCGTTTATAAAAATGTTTTATCCACACCACCTCGTCTTCGAAAAAAATCCCTTCCACACATAACCGAACATCTGCGTTTTCAATCACATTCATAAGCATTCCAAACCTGTAGATGGCGTTATTTCCCCAAATCCTACCCCCTAATCACATCGCCTGTGCTCTTGGAGCAGTAGTTGGGCTTCTAAAATTAAACATGTAAATAGCACCTGCACAATAATTAACGCTTTCAAGGCACTACTCCGATCCATTACTCTTTAGTTAGCCGCACACTGCGCCGGTTTTCAGCGTACCGAGCCAACTGAAGTCGCGAGTCAGGCGTAAAGACTAGTTTTCGATGGTACCGACTCATCTCACAGCCGATTCGAAAAACTAATCGGGAGCCAGACTGATCGGCGAGAGTCGCTAGCAATAGCCAATCATATCTTTCGCATATAACACGTGACATCATTAAACACAATTTCTAGCGCGAGAAATACGTGTTGGTAGCACCTAATGCAGGTATATACTGTAATTCCATAGACTGAAGCTTTATCCATAGACACAGTGGGCTGGAAAGCCACTCTGCTCAAGTTGTGTGGCTGAATTCCAAATCGCTTTAACTCCCCTATATAAGTGCACTATTTAAGGTTGGGAATAATAGTTCATGCAGCCTAGATAGTGCGCTACATATTCCGTGTTGTGTCATTTGTAATTCAGCCTGTAGCATCTTCAAGTGTTGGATTTAACAGTAACTATATCCAATAGCCAATCACAAAGCTATTAAGTTGTCACGTGTCGCTTCAATCGCGACTGCACTTGTCAACAGTCGGGGGATATGTGCGTGCCCTGTCGGGAGTCGGCTCTGAAATGGGTCGGTTCGGTACCGCGTGGATCGCCGTGGTGTGCGGCTAGCTTAAGTCCATGCTTAATCTGGCTTCTGCAGTAAACAAAGGTCGCACGTTTGACGTCAGGGCAGATTTGTTGTCATTTTTTTGGCGCAGATTGTGACGTTCTAAAACGCAAAACTCCGGTTATCTCTGTCTACACGAAAAGGCATACACGGAGTTTTCAAAAATCTTCACTTTGCCCGGAGTTTTTTTAAATATTCGTTTTTGATGTGTTTTCATGTGGATGACAGGCCAAAACGTAGAAAAATATCTTCGATTTAGCAGATACCCGGCTACGTGTGGACGGGGTCTTAGTCTCAGCAATGTATTCAGGTAACACACACACACACACACACACACACGTACATTGCACCGTCATCTCCATGTAAGGACCTTGCATTACTTACACACAAATTTAACCAAAATGAAATGTTTGGATCTTTAAATGTTTTTTAAATAAAAGCAATTTATTTTATTTTTAAAGTTTTTATTTTTAAAAAATTCCTCATGGTGACCAAACAAATGTTTTCACGTGTCAGGTCACATGTCAGATATTCCAACCTTATGGGGACATTAAAAAAAAAAAAGCATGCCAACACACACACACACTCTTACCATCGCAGGGACTGACTGCGATCGCGGCTATACTTCCAGCACCACAGCCTGAAGCGAAGTTCCAATAAAATGGTGCATTTTCAGCCTCTGATGGTTTTCCCAACTGGTTCAGGTGAGCAAACAGGGGGAAGTAGACAACGGAAAATGGAATATCCCTGAGGAAAACAACAACACCACAAGGATCAGAATGTAAGCAATAACAGGAACAGATTAGTCTCATGGACGCTGCGCAACACTGAAAAATTGTTGTGGAATAAAAAGAATGAAACACTTTTTCAGGATGTGATATTTTATATGCTAATTGGCCCCGCCCTTTCGGAGTATGCTTCACTTGTAAAACATGGTGGTGGTAGGATTGCCAGGTTGACACCCTGCTGTGTAGGTTAGGAACAATGTAGCCTGTGTAAAGAGTGAGTTCATGGGTGACAGTGTTATTTGTTTGGCGATCGAGATGCTTATTTGGGATCGAGATGTCATCAGTACAATCGCTAAATCCTTAAATTAGTCTCTGCTATGAAACTACAGGCGTACAGAAGTAGGTACATAGCGTATTAGTGGTAGCTAAACTAGCTACCTGACTAGCTTATTTAAACTATTGCAGTGTTTTGTAGGGAAACGCACATGTAACTCATCTGAATCCATTATAAAGTGAATCATACACAACCATTATTTCAGGAATTTTACGTTCTTCCACTGTAAGTGAAACCAACACACATCTCTTATCTTGATGCACAAATTCTGTTATTACAATGACCTCTTACCACTAAATTATCAAACTTATTTGACCAAACAATCCACTGTTCATCGATATCAAACCAGAAGACAGTTAGATAACTTACATCGACCATTTTACTGGTCCAACCTGTCTTTTTACACTAGTAAAATGTCTGGACCAAAAAAGTGGAACAAAGTGCCTCCTTCAGTTAAACGCCATATCTGCTTCTCTCTTCAAATCTAAACTTAAATCCTACCTTCTGCATGACTGACCCACCCACACACTGCTTTGATTTAATATATATTCACCACCATGTTCCATTTCTAGTGCCATGTCTGATGTGTAAATGTTTTCTTGTCACTCGGGATAGAACAAGCCCCCTGGGGTTTTATTCCCACCATTTAACTATATTGTATTTCACTTACACTACCGTTCAAAAGTTTGGGGTCACCCAGACAATTTTGTGTTTTCCATGAAAAGTCACACTTTTATTTACCACCATAAGTTGTAAAATGAATAGAAAATATAGTCGAGACATTTTTCTGGCCATTTTGAGCATTTAATCGACCCCACAAATGTGATGCTCCAGAAACTCAATCTGCTCAAAGGAAGGTCAGTTTTATAGCTTCTCTAAAGAGCTCAACTGTTTTCAGCTGTGCTAACATGATTGTACAAGGGTTTTCTAATCATCCATTAGCCTTCTGAGGCAATGAGCAAACACATTGTACCATTAGAACACTGGAGTGAGAGTTGCTGGAAATGGGCCTCTATACACCTATGGAGATATTGCACCAAAAACCAGACATTTGCAGCTAGAATAGTCATTTACCACATTAGCAATGTATAGAGTGGATTTCTGATTAGTTTAAAGTGATCTTCATTGAAAAGAACAGTGCTTTTCTTTCAAAAATAAGGACATTTCAAAGTGACCCCAAACTTTTGAACGGTAGTGTAGACTTTTGATGTTTTCTTGTATTATCGATATTCATGGAGTGTAATCCTATAATTTATTTTTGGTGAATAAATCAAAATCAAAAAATCAAATTAAATCTAGCTAGTGCTACAGATGGTACTGAGATTTACATTTACCTTCTTCTGTATTTTTGTGTCGCACATCTGACATCTGTACAGCACCCCATACATGTTTGGCTCTTTTGCTTATTATATTTCCAAAATATTATACACTTATATGACCAAAAGTTTATAGACACTTGACCATAATACTCAAAAATAAAAAACACTCTTCCTATAAAGATCAATTAGAAAGCCTTCAGAAGAGCCAAGGTTATTATAACAGAACAGGGGGATTCAGTCTGGATTGGGATGTTCAACAAGCACATATGGGTGCGATTGGTCAGGTATCCACATACTTTTGGCCTTATAGTGGCCAAATATACTCACTGACCACTTTATTAGGAACACCCATAATACACCACCTGCTGTTCTCTGCTGTTCTCTAATCAGCCGATCCCTCGACAGCAGCACGATGCATCAAATCAAGAGCTTCAGTTAATGTTCACAATGTTCAAACACCAGAATGGGAAAACAGTGAAGTGTGACTTTCTCTCACTGTGGTATGGGTGTTGGTTTGATCCAGATGGACTGGTTTGAGTATTTCAGAAGCTGCTGATCTCCTGGGGTTTTCACACACAACAGTCTCTAGAGTTTACACAGAATGGTGCAGAAAACAAAAAACAACCATCGAGTGAGCGAGCGACAGTTCTGTGGGTGGAAAGTAAACAAACGCCTTGTTGATAAGAGAGGGTCAGAGGGAAATGGACAGATTGGTTCGAGCTTTTTTGCCAGGAAGGATATAGTAACTCATATAATCACTCTTTACAACCGTGGTGAGCAGAAAAGCATCTCAGCATGCAACAGCAGAACAGAAGAACACACTGGGTTCCACTCCTGCAGCCAAGAACAGGGATCTTAGAATCAACAGCAAGTTCCTATTAAAGTGGCCGGTGAGTGGAGCTTCCCTTACTTGTTAACCACATTAATCTGGTAGCTCCAGTACAAAACTAAAGAAGGAAACTTTGGAAACGAACCATATCTCGGCAAATTGACTATGTGATGTTGTAGACACTTTTGGCTGAACTATTTTGTGATACCTCATTAGCGTGGCACCGAGTCCTTTATAAAGTCCCTGAACACCGCGGGTGCGCAGTAACTCCTGTGTGATCTGTATGGCCGAGGGTCTTCTGATGTGTGCGGTTGGTCCGAAGCTGTAGGCACAGTTTATCACCGTGCCCCCTGTTCCGAGCTTCAGAGCCGGGATCATAGCAACATTCCTCTGAGCCACTGCACGAAGAATACAACACACACACACACACACACACACATATATATATATATATATATATATATATATATATATATATATATATATATATATAATATCACAGGCAGTCAGAACACACCATACTTTATTCATGTTTGTGACAAGTGAAGATGTGTGAATGTAACTATATGTGATAAAAAATTATTGGCACCCCTATAGAACATTTAAAATAAATGCAAACAAATTGTCTTGAAGAAAAACAAAAAACATTACTCTCATGGATTGTGTAATTTTACCCGAATACACTATTTACAGTACAAAAACATTTTTCAGTTTCTGTATAATGAGACTCATGAAAGTGAATCCTGATTAATCAGCTTGATGATGAGTTTCTGCAGCTATTTTAGCTATTCTATCAGCTATTCCAGATTATGCTGTCAGGTTTAAATCATTTATTTCAATCACACAGACAAATTTCTCAGTAATTAATCTCAATACTTTCATGTTAGTGACTTGGGGGGGAAATAGTCCAAAATAAATTAAGGCAAATCTGGCCATTCAATCGGGACAAAAGTAATGGCACCCCATAAAAGGAGGAAGTGTCTGTGGTAGCTGATATGCTGTAATGGCCGAGCTGCGTTATTGGAAATTATTATCTATACAGGACACTTTTTTCGATGGAATAAAAACTATTCCCTTCTAGCTGGTTTCATTCATTTGGTTCACAGCATGCAATATTGTTAGCATATCGCTTATCCTACGTGTATTACGTCACTCTAACCAACAGAGAATGAGCGTGCAATATTCTTACAATATTGCACATTGTCAAGACAATATGACATCACACGTCGGAGACGTAAAACATCCGCACTAGCAAGCAACTGTGACAATTTGTGAACAAACATGGTCGCCCCTGTTCTTTACTTTTTGTAAAATCTATAATTGTTCCATCAAATGTATAATAATAATAATAATAATAATAATAATAATAATAATAATATTGGCTGGCTTTTTTCATCGTATATCAGATATATTCCATTCAGCTCATCTTCAACTCATTCAGTATCATGCTAGCTGAATGGAATATACGTGATATACCACAAAAAAGAAAGCCAATAGTATTTAAATGTTATCCATACAGGACACTTTTTCCATGCAATAAAAACATGTTCTATTCCCTTCTAGCGGGTTTCATTCATTTGGTTTGATAGCATGCAATATTGTTAGCATATCGCTTATCCTACGTGTATTACGTCACTCTACCCAGTGGAGAATGAGCGTTGAATATGGTTTACAATATTGTATGGTTGTCAAGACAACATGACGTCACACGTCGGAGACATTAAACTTCTGTGCTAGCGAGCGACTGTGACAATTTGTAAACAAACATGGCCGCCAGGTTTGCTTTGTTAAATACAGAAGATTTTGAGAGAATTTTGAAAGAGAAAGATGCATTGAACACCCGAAAGGAATGTGTATGTATAATAATAATAATAATAATAATAATAATAATAATAATAATCCTGGCTGGCTTTTTTCGTGGTCTATCAGATATATTCCATTCAGCCACTCGTCTTCGACTCGTTCAGTATTACGCAAGCTGAATGGAATATATCTGATAGACCACGAAAAAAAGCCAGACGATATTATTTAAATATAGTGAATGTCACGCTTAAGAGGGTGCCAATAATTTTGCATTAACTGCATATATCCAATATTAATGTCTGTCTCACCAAGCCTTCCTGCATCCTGAAGTTGAATTTTGAGCATCTCCATGGGTGTGGTTACGATCACCTGACACAGTCCTGCTCCACATCCTGCCAGCATCTCTTTAAACACACTCAATCTGGAGCTGCAGTGATGAACAAAGGCAACACACGATGACTGAGCCGTCATGAATGTAACACATACGAGGGGAAGCCGTAGCACATGATATTTCTAATTAGGCTGAATGGATGAACTTACTCTCCTTTGCTGAGTTGATGACGGAAAAAATCATTAGCGGCTAGTTTAATGGCCTTCTCAGGGGTCACCAGGGTCAAATTGACTGCTGCTCCTGTAGAACCACAGAGCACTAACCGTTAACGATATCTCTTCTTCACATATCACCCACTAACAGTAATCTTTCATAACAAACTATGATAGACTCTTCTAGTGCTCTCAGCCAATCAGATTTTTATATGAGTGAACAGTGCTTTAGCTTTACCTCGATACATGCCGAAATAGCCCTCAGACCGAACCGTCTTGATCAGACAGTCCATCCTAATCAGAGACAACATACATTAGAGTAAGGTTTGAAGACTCATACTCAAAACACTTTCAGTACTCTCCATAATTTTACAATGAAGCTATATTATTTGACCAATAGTTTGTGGACACCTCCTGTAATAAACTCCAGAGCATCTTCTGGGAAGGCATTCCACTAGGTTTTGGGGCATGGATTTTGTGAGGATTTGTGATCTTTCACACACAAGAGCATGAGTGAGGTGTCTGATGTTGGTGAGGAGGCCTGGGGTGAAGTCGGGGTTCGAATGCATCCCAGAGGTGTTCAGTGGGGTTGAGGTCACAATTGTATGTTTGAATACAGTCGTATTCTTCCAACTTTGTGGCAAAAGTTTGAGGAAGGCCTACACATGGCTGTGATACCAGGTGTCTAGAAACTATATATATATAGTTTCTGCCCTGTGCAGAAAAACACCCCCAAAGCATAATGTTACCACCTCCATGCTTGACAGTGGGGATGGTGTTCTTGGGGTCATATACACGTATATATATATATATATATATATATATATATATATATATATATATATATATATATATATATATATATATAGCTTCCTGAGAACCAAGAAAAAATGTGTCTCTCAATTTCACTTTTGTTGTGATTTCCTTACTAGGAATTTCCCAGCAACCCTCCTAGTCACATGATACAGTATATCATTGGAAAGCCCAGGATGTACACTTTACAAGACACCAGGATTCAAGTGAATAGCTTGAAAGAGTAAGAGGGTGTGCACGTAAAACAAATGTCAACTACAGAGGACACAAGTCTATGGGTTGGTTCTCAGGAGGAGATATATATATATATATATATATATATATATACAGTGGGGCAAAAAAGTATTTAGTCCGCCACCAATTGTGCAAGTTCTCCTACTTAAAAAGATGAGAAAGGCCTGTAATTTTCATCATAGGTACACTTCAACTATGAGAGACAGAGTGGGGGGAAAGAATCCAGGAAATCACATTGTAGGATTTTTAATGAATTAATTGGTAAATTCCTCGGTAAAATAAGTATTTGGTCACCTACAAACAAGCAAGATTTCTGGCTCTCACAGACCTGTAACAACTTCTTTAAGAGGCTCCTCTGTCCTCCACTCACTACCTGTATTAATGGCACCTGTTTGAACTCGTTATCAGTATAAAAGACACCTGTCCACAACCTCAAACAGTCACACTCCAAACTCCACTATGGCCAAGACCAAAGAGCTGTCAAAGGACACCAGAAACAAAATTGTAGACCTGCACCAGGCTGGGAAGACTGAATCTGCAATAGGTAAGCAGCTTGGTGTGAAGAAATCAACTGTGGGAGCAATTATTAGAAAATGGAAGACATACAAGACCACTGATAATCTCCCTCGATCTGGGGCTCCACGCAAGATCTCACCCCGTGGGGTCAAAATGATCACAAGAACGGTGAGCAAAAATCCCAGAACCACACGGGGGGACCAAGTGAATGACCTGCAGAGAGCTGGGACCAAAGTAACAAAGGCTACCATCAGTAACACACTACGCCGCCAGGGACTCAAATCCTGCAGTGCCAGATGTGTCCCCCTGCTTAAGCTAGTACATGTCCAGGCCCGTCTGAAGTTTGCTAGAGAGCATTTGGATGATCCAGAAGAGGATTGGGAGAATGTCATATGGTCAGATGAAACCAAAATAGAACTTTTTGGTAAAAACTCAACTTGTCGTGTTT
Organism: Neoarius graeffei; assembly: GCF_027579695.1. Classification (NCBI taxonomy): domain Eukaryota; kingdom Metazoa; phylum Chordata; class Actinopteri; order Siluriformes; family Ariidae; genus Neoarius; species Neoarius graeffei. The sequence continues at coordinate 78,804,591 of NC_083581.1, read as the reverse complement.
GGAGGAGAAAGAATGCTGAGTTGCATCCAAAGAACACCATGCCTACTGTGAAGCATGGGGGTGGAAACATCATGCTTTGGGGCTGTTTTTCTGCAAAGGGACCAGGACGACTAATCCGTGTAAAGGAAAGAATGAATGGGGCCATGTAGCATGAGATTTTGAGTGAAAACTTCCTTCCATCAGCAAGGGCATTGAAGATGAAACGTGGCTGGGTCTTTCAGCATGACAATGATCCCAAACACACCGCCCGGGCAATGAAGGAGTGGCTTCGTAAGAAGCATTTCAAGGTCCTGGAGTGGCCTAGCCAGTCTCCAGATCTCAACCCCATAGAAAATCTTTGGAGGGAGTTGAAAGTCCGTGTTGCCCAGCGACAGCCCCAAAACATCACTGCTCTAGAGGAGATCTGCATGGAGGAATGGGCCAAAATACCAGCAACAGTGTGTGAAAACCTTGTGAAGACTTACAGAAAACGTTTGACCTCTGTCATTGCCAACAAAGGGTATATAACAAAGTATTGAGATGAACTTTTGTTATTGACCAAATACTTATTTTCCACCATAATTTGCAAATAAATTCTTTAAAAATCAGACAATGTGATTTTCTGGATTTTTTTTTCTCATTTTGTCTCTCATAGTTGAGGTATACCTATGATGAAAATTACAGGCCTCTCTCATCTTTTTAAGTGGGAGAACTTGCACAATTGGTGACTGACTAAATACTTTTTTGCCCCACTGTATATATATATATATATATATATATATATATATATATATATATATATATATATAGTGCTGAGCGTAAATGAGTACACCCCCTTTGAAAAGTAACATTTTAAACAATATCTCAATGAACACAAACAATTTCCAAAATGTTGACAAGACAAAGTTTAATATAACATCTGTTTAACTTATAACGTGAAAGTAAGGTTAATAATATAAACTTAGATTACACATTTTTTCAATTTTACTCAAATTAGGGTGGTGCAAAAATGAGTACACCCCACAACAAAAACTACTACATCTAGTACTTTGTATGGCCTCCATGATTTTTAATGACAGCACCAAGTCTTCTAGGCATGGAATGAACAAGCTGGCGACATTTAGCAGCATCAATCTTTTTCCGTTCTTTTCCATGTTCCATTTTCCATGTTGTAAAATGTCCCCAACTTGTTCATGTGTAATCTAAGTTATATTATTAACCTTACTTTCATGTTATAAGTTAAACAGATGTTATATTAAACTTTGTCTTGTCAACATTTTGGAAGTTGTTTGTGTTCATTGAGATATTGTTTAAAATGTTACTTTTCAAAGGGGGTGCACTCATTTACGCTCAGCACTGTATATATACGTGTGTATATATATATATATATATATATATATATATATATATATATATATATATATATTTGGTTGTCCAATGACTATAAACATGTTTAAACTTCAGAAAAGCATATGTGACATTGTTTAAATTATTACTCTGTAAGTACAGGAGATAGAATTTTGCCTGATAGCAGTATGTTCAGTGGGGGTGGTTTCAGGTTTGACCCCCCCGAAATATTTTTATGACAGTTCCAAATTTCTATTCCTGTCTGGCTAACATAACACACGAACAGAGTTGATGCACATAGTAGATGTGTCAAATAATATTGTTTTGCACAGGAATTGTTCAGAATAGTTCAATCAAGTCACCATTATGATTTGTCCATATTTATCCATCACAAGTGTCAAACACATCCCTGAGTGTGCTAAATCACCGTTTATTTGGCTACCAGTTAATATGGTACAATAGGATTCACCAGTTCAGAATCATGAATTTTAGCTCGCTACATCAAAGGATATCTGATAAAGTACTACAAGGGAAAAAAAGGGACACACACACACCACATAACATTACTCACATGTTATTTGGAGGATTACTTCCAGTGTCATAAAGGTATTTAATATTATGGCGAGATTGGTTGACGGTAGATCGAATCCTAAATGATTAAATGACAAATTCATCACTGACCTGTCATCACTGCTCCTACTGCTGTCTGACATCCACCCAAAATGCATGAGCACATTGCATTTATAGTTGTACATTTGTACAAATCATGCAATGGTTTTATTTAGAATATTTCCTCATCCCTCTCTGCAGTTAATCCCTGGCTACCCTACTGGTTTTGGTGGACCAAATGCAACCCAAACTGTCACATCTTTTTGCATTTCATTTTTAAAATAGTAATTGAAAGAAAAAGCAACAGAAAGCTAAGGTGGAGACGGCAACAGTGGCAGAAATTACACATGCAAACACATCCTGTTGTTCTGCTATGGGATCTTACTGTAGCTAATTTATGGTCTATGCAAATATAAAGGTGAACTGAACCTGTAAATGTTAACCAATATCTATCAACATCTATTAATAACAATGAACTGCTTTTATTTGTTGATGTAGCAATGCCAGCTACTGGATGCACTGATACAGAACAGAAAACAGATACGTTCAGCTAATATCAGCCATTTCAGTGGTAACCAAGAGTAATTTTGCCCCTTGGGCCAATGTTTGAACTGATCATTTTTCAATCACCTTTAAATCCATCTAATCTAGCTAATTCTGGACCGAATTTGGTGTTGGCAGGACCAACTTTGGCAGGGTGGCATTATAAAAGTGTTTAATTGCTAATATTTGCTCACTGTTGTATAGGTCAGGGCCAATATGGCCACCCAAATTAGATGTTGGTCAAGTGTCAGTTTCCTCACCCTTAATGATACTGATTTCTATTTCCAAAAAAAATCTCTCAGCTTCAATTGTTGTTGCAAAAATGTTTGATTTTACACATTTTAGATCCTACTAACTAAAAAAACTGTGCTCAAAAGTGAAGCAAGCTACTGTAAGTTGAGAATTTGACTGACAGGTGATCACATGACTGTGTAGTGTTGTAAACCAAAGTATAATTCTTGAGCAATAAAGTATAAAATAGTGCAGTATGACATCTGATACAGCATTTGGGACAGAGGCATAGCTTAGAGCACTGGCACACACACACACACACACACACACACACACAAATTGGCAGGATGATAAAACGCAACGTTACATCAGCTGCAATCCGTCCCTTGGAAAGCTGCCCTATGAATTGAGAGGAAACTGGTTCAGCAGAGTTTTTCTGCTGTAGAAACCTGCCCTGACCTGCTCGTTTTCCACCACACTGAGCTCTTTTCTCCTTCCCTTTATCCCGATTTGACCTTTGACCTTTTTTGACGTGTGTGTACTTTTGTATCATTTTAATAATAATTAAAAAAAAAAAAACATGTGAAGCCATGGCCTAATGGTTAGAGAAGCAGCTTTGGGACCAAAAGGTTGCCAGTTTGATTCCCTGGACCAGCAGGAATGGCTGAAGTGCCCTTGAGTGCAAGGCACCGAACCCCCAACTGCTCCCCAGGCCCCTGTGGGTATGTTGTATGTTGCTCTGGGTAAGAGCATCTGCTAAATGCCATTAATGTAATATAAAAATCTGCTGTGTGTGTGTGTGTGTTTTGTAAAGACAAGTCAATGCATTAAGCATGAAATTATGCATGAAACGCAAAGTGAGGATGTGATCATACATGTTTTTGTACACTTGCTGGCTGCTGCGTTGATTCTGAAGTCTTGTTTTGGCCAAATCAATGGGGAACACACACGTGACTCCAACCATTCCTGCTACGCCTCCATTAATGAGCTTTGCTGGAAGACTGGTGAAGGAAAAAACCACAAGAATGAATGACAGTTACATTACTTTATAGTTAAGGTGTGTTTTATGGTATGCATTTGAAATGTGATTTTGCATGTTTTAACCTGTTTGTATGCTCTTTACAGGATTTTTTTTTTATTATGTTCAGATAAAATTGTATATTTTCTGCCAGGCTACTAGTTCGGTAAAAACGTATTACAGAATTAGATCAATACGACTCTAACTTGATGTTCTAACTTGGGGCAGGATAAGACACTAGCCCGAATAATGGCCTGGTTCTATTGGCCAGGGATTCGCGGCGATGTCCGTAAGTGGTGTACGGCATGCTGCGAATGCCAGTTAGTAAATCCAGCGGCCATTCCAAAAGCGCTTTTGTGCCCTCTACCATTAATCGAGACCCCGTTTGAAAGAATTGGGATGGATCTCGTCGGGCCATTAGATCGGTCAACATGCTTTATCATCGCTTTATTTTAGTTCTGGTGGACTATGCGACGCGATACCCGGAAGCAGTGCCTCTGCACAATATCTCAGCACGCAGTATTGCGGAAGTGCTCTTCCATGTCATCTCCCAAGTCAGAATCCTCAAAGAGATTCTGACTGATCAAGGCACTTTGTTTATGTCACACACACTGCGCGAACTGTATGGGTTATTGGGAATTAAGCCGATCCGCACCAGCATTTATCACCCACAAACGGACGGTTTAGTCGAACGGTTCAACTGCACCCTCAAGAATATAATTAAAAAATTCGTAAGCGAGGACGCACGCAATTGGGATAAATGGCTCGAACCCCTGTTATTCACAGTGCGAGAGGTCCCACAAGCCTCCACGGGGTTCTCCCCGTTCGAATTATTATATGGGCGTAAGCCGCGCGGCATCCTAGATGTACTGCAGGAAAATTGGGAGGAGGGACCTTCACCGAGCAAAAATGAAATTCAATACGTTATTGACCTACGCGCAAAACTCCATACACCTAACCCAGAAGAATTTGCAGCAGGCTCAAGAACGGCAAATCCGCCTGTACGACAGGGGTACGCGCCTTAGGGAGTTCGCACTGGGAGATAAAGTACTCGTACTGTTGCCCACATCGAGCTCCAAATTGATCGCCAAGTGGCAAGGACCCTTTGAGGTCACACGGTGAGTCAGGGACGTTGACTATGAGGTGAGGCAAACGGACAGGGGTGGGGCGCTACAGATTTACCACCTCAATCTGCTTAAACTCTGGAACAAGGAGGTCCCCATGGCGTTGGTGTCGGTGGTTCTGGAGAAGGCGGAGCTGGGGCCGGAGGTTCAAAAATGAACATTGACATCACTTACCTCTCCGGTCCCCTGTGGAGACCACCTCTCCCCGACCCAACTCACGGAGGTTGCCCAGTTGCAGACCGAATTTTCGGACTTGTTCTTGCCCCTGCCCGGCCGCACCCGCCTCATAGAGCATCACATTGAGACGCCCCTGGGGGTGGTAGTGCGCAGCCGCCCTTACAGGCTACCTGAACACAAGAAAAAGGTGGTTTGGGAAGAACTCAAGGCCATGCTCGAAATGAGCATCGTCGAGGAGTCCCACAGCAACTGGAGCAGCCTGGTGGTCTTGGTTCCCAAGGCCGACGGGTCGGTCCGGTTCTGTGTGGACTATAGAAAAGTCAACGCGGTGTCTAAATTCAACGTGTACCCAATGCCTCGCATTGACGAGTTGCTGGATCGACTAGGCACGGCTCGCTTTTATTCGACACTGGATTTGACAAAGGGTTATTGGCAGATCCCCTTGACTCGATTATCCCGAGAAAAAATGGCCTTTTCCACACCGTTTGGCTTACACCAATTTGTCACACTTCCTTTTGGGCTGTTTGGGGCGCCCGCTACGTTCCAGTGGCTCATGGACAGGGTCCTCCACCCCCACACCACCTACGCGGCTGCATACTTGGACGACATAATAATCTATAGTAATGACTGGCCGCGGCATCTGCAGCACCTGAGGGCCGTCCTTGGGTCGCTGAGGCAGGCGGGTCTCACAGCCAACCCAAAGAAGTGTGTGATTGGGCGGGTGGAAGTACGGTATCTGGGCTTCCACTTGGGCAATGGGCAGGTGCGTCCCCAAATTAATAAGACAGCAGCAATTGCAGCCTGCCTGAGGCCCAAGACTAAAAAGGGGGTGAGACAGTTCCTGGGGCTGGCTGGCTACTATCGTAGGTTTATACCTAATTATTCGGACATCACCAGCCCGCTGACGGATCTCACTAAAAAGGGGGCACCAGATTCGGTCCAGTGGATGGAGCAATGCCAGCGGGCTTTCTCTGAGGTGAAGGCTGCACTGTGTGGGGGGCCACTGTTACACTCCCCTGACTTTTCTCTCCCCTTTATGTTGCAGACGGACTCGTCGGACAGAGGGCTGGGGGCTGTTTTGTCCCAGGAGGTGGGGGGGGAGGATCGCCCCATGCTGTATATCAGCAGGAAGCTGTCAGTGCGTGAGGGGCGCTACAGCACAATCAAGAAGGAGTGCCTAGCCATCAAGTGGGCGGTCCTCGCCCTCCTCTACTACCTGCTGGGACGCCCTTTCACCCTCTGTTTGGACCACGCGCCCCTCCAGTGGCTCCACCGCATGAAGGATGCCAACGAGCGGATCACCCGTTGGTATCTGGCACGTAGTGGATGTTCATTATGTCTAACTATTACAAATATTTTAAGTTCGTTTCTTAGACAAGGATATTTTTTTAAGCTTGTTACCTTGTTAACAGTTTCGGCGAGAATCTCCTGCCTTCTTCAGAAACAGTCACCAGATGTCGAGTGGTGACGTGCCTTATCAGCTGATGTTGCGTGCAGGAGGCGTGAACGTCCCGCCCAATTTGACAGGTAGTCCACACCTCCTGCTGTCAGGTCGCTCCTCCTCCGTATCTGGCACTCCAGCCATTTAACTTCAAGGTGATCCACAGGCCGGGGGCGCAGATGGTTGTGGCAGACGTCCTCTCCCGTCAAAGGGGGGGGGGCGAGTCGGCTGCAGGCCGGACAGCTGCCCGGCCTGAGTCAGGTGGTGGGGGTATGTGGCAGCAGGGTCGTGGTCAAGCATCGGTCTGTGACCGGAGGTCGAAGTCAGGGAAGGTAAGTGGCAGAATCACTGCACCTGATGTCAATTAACCTGTGTTTGTGTGTCTTCCCAGCGACCGCGCCTGATATAAGGAGAGAGAGAGCAGAGGAAGAGAGCTCTCTCCCCAACCAGATGGCTGATGTGTGTGTGCGTGAGTCTGAGTGTCTGGGAGAGTGAAAACGCTGACAAGTGTTCATAAAGAGTTTTTGGAAACTCAGTTCTGGCCTGCCGTACTTCTGTGCTCCACCCACCCGCGCAAAGTTCTACACTGATGTTCTATAAAAGTTGGTTAAACATATTTAAGATGCAGCAGCTTACAAGATATTGATCTTTAAGCACAGTATATTGAAACACAAACTGGATCATGCCTGCGGTATTGGTATCGCATATATCACACACTCTCACACATGAACATAAGATCACACATTACTGAGCACAATAAATAGATCGTTAGAAGTGAATCAAGTTTGATTTTATGGATATTTCCATTAGATGTTAATTTCCTACCTGACTGGTTGCTGAGCCATGGTTACTCGTGGTCGGGGTGTGTGTGTGTGAGTGTGTGTGTTATCTGTGTGGGTCTGAGGCAGGAGCAGAGCAGACTGACAATGTGGCAGGGCTTTATATACACACACACACACACACACACACACACACCTTAGAGCTCGGAGCTATGCAGCATGGCTCCTCCTTCCCCTAACTTGTACTTTGACTGGTACTCTATATATATATACATATACATATACATACATACATACATACATACATACATACATACATACATACATACATAAATAGAGAGCCTTACATACAGACAGGCAGACACACACACACACACACACACAGACACAGTGGTGTTTGAAAGTTTCTGAACCCTAATTAGAATTTTCTATATTTTTCCCTAAATATAACCTCAAACATCATCAGATTTTCACACAAGTCCTAAAAGTAGGTCAAGAGAATCCAATCAATTATTGGTCAGTGATTTATTAAGGAAAATGATCCAATATTACATATCAGTGAGTGGCAAAAGTATGTGAACCCCTTGTGCAATAATAATTGCAACTAAACGCTTGTGGTCGCTGTTGATCAGATGATCCTGCACATCAGCTTGGAGAAATTTTATCTCGTTCCTCTTTAAAGAACAGCTTCAACTCTAGGATGTTGGTGTGTTTCCTAACATGAACTGCTCACACAACATTTCTACTGGATTAAGGTCAGGAATTTGACTTGGCCATTCCAAAACATTATTCTTCTTTAACCATTCTTTGGTAGAATGACTTGTGTGCTTAGGGTCATTGTTTTGCTGCTTGACCCACTTTCTTTCTCTTGAAATTCAGTTCACAGACGGATATCCTGATATTTTCCTTTCAAATTCACTGGAATAATTCAGAATTCATTGTTCCATGCTGCCCCAGATGCAGCAAAACGGGTCCAAACCATGAGACTACCACCAGCATGTTTCACAGATGGGATAAGGTTCTTATGCTGGAATGCAGTGTTTTCTGTTCTCCAAACATAACGCTTCTCATTTAAACCAAAATATTCTATTTTGGTCTCATCCAGCCACAAAGGATTTTCCAATAACCTTCTGGCTTGTCCACATGACACAGTCTTTAGCAAACTGTAGACAGGCAGCAATGTTCTTTTTGGAGAGCAGTAGCTTTCTCCTTGCAACCCTGCCAATCACACCATTGCTATTCAGTGTTCTCCTGCTGGTGGACTCATGAACATTAACATTAGCCAATATGAGAAGGTCCTTTAGTTGCTTAGAAGTTACCCTGGGTTTCTTTGTGACCTCATGGACTAAAACATGCCTTGCTCTTGGAGTGATCTTCGTTACCCTCCCCAGGAGTGGTCGACCAACGGTCATTTTGAATTTCCTCACTTTGTATGCAATCTGTCTGATTGTGGATTAGTGGAATCCAAACTCTTATAAATGGTTCTGTCACTTTTTCCAGCCTGATGAGCATCAACAACTCCTCAGGTCCTCACAAATTTCATGATACACTTCCACAAACATGTATTCTTAAGATCAGACTTTGATAGAGCCCTGTTCTTTAAATAAAACAGGGTGCCCACTCACACCTGATGTTACCACGAGAAGTAAAACAGCTCCATACCATGATGCTTCCACCTCTGAACTTCACTGTTGGTATGATGTTTTTAGGGTCATATGCAGTGCTTTGAAAGGTGAGATTGTTTGTCTCGTCTGATCACAACACATTCTCCCAGTAATCTACAGGCTTCTCCAAATGTTCTGTTGCAAACTTCAAGGAAGCTTCAACATGCCTTTTCAATCAGTAATGGAGTCTTCTGGGGTGATCGAGAATGGAGACTGTAGCTGTAGAGTGCACTGCTTATTGTTTTCTCTGTGACCGCTGTACCCACTGCTTCCAGCTCTTTCTAGAGCTCTTTACAAGTGGTCCTTAGCTCTTGGGCGACTCTTCTGACTACCTAGTCAGAAATCTTGCAAGGAGCTCCTTGGTGTGGCCAGTTGATGGTTTAGTGATGTTACTTCCCCTTGCAGATAATGGTCATGATGGTGCTTACAGGAACATTTAGGACTTGAGAAATCCATCTGTAACCAGTGCCACTGTGATGCTGCTCAACAATGTTGTTGTGAAGGTCTTGAGAGAGTTCTTCATGTGTACACATCATGAGATGCTTTTTTTATGACAGCTTGGTGCCAAATAATCTGTTTACCTGTATTTAGAGGTGGGTTCCCCTTTCTCAAAGAGTGGAAGAAGCTAGCTAGCTAGCTAGCTAGCTAGCTAGCTAGCTAGATAGCTAGATAGATAGATAGATAGATAGATAGATAGATAGATAGATAGATAGATAGATAGACTGTACGAACAAAAAAGTGCATATCCCACAATCCTCGACCAAGTAATGACCTAAAACCCAGTCAGATGACCTGTCACATGATCATCTAGCTGGGTCTACTTCCCCAGGTTTCCAATCACAGCCACTTCTTTCCAATCAACCCATAATCATTCAGTCATAAATAACCCAGACATTTTGTGACACTTTTACCCCTTTTTGAACAACAAGGATCGGGTTCTTGAACTGGTTCTATTCAGGATTCTTTGAACCTTGGTGCCAGGTAGGGAACCAGACCACAGTTTCACCAGTTTTGAGTAGACCCATTGTAATCAAGGCTGCGTCCTGATCGGAGGGCGTTGCACAATGGACACTGGGAGTGAACAGTTGTAGCAAGATGGTGGATTGCATTTATTACATGTGAGCTTTTGTTAGTGCAAATATTTGTTTTTGGTCCATTTTTTCTGAAGATGTATCCTTTCCCATTGCGTTCTTCATTGCTGTGCTGTGCTTCCTGTCCAAACTAATGACACGCCCAGTGATGTCATCACGGTTTGCACTGGAAAAAACAGCTATATTTTGGTTCCAGCTATATTTTGGTTGGCTTTTTCAGGTTTTGAACCAATTTATTTTTAGCTGAAATGCTCTGAACGGTTCAAAATTTGGTGAGCGAGCCAGTACGGAACCAGTACGGAACCAGTACGGAACCCGCTCCCTGTTGGTGGAAAAGGGGTATTTGTGAAGTCTCACTCTTAGCACTCCAACAGTGACATTACTCAGCTTTTTATGTATGTGTTAGATTTGTAAATGAAGCCATAGGAATAAATGACATCAATAAATTTGATATTTTGGTGATTTGTGTATGTAGGTTAAAGAACAATGTAGGAAGCATTTTTTTTAGTCTCTGTCTGAAAGGATTTTACATATTAATATATTTACACTGGAAATGATAAACTACAAGAGGGAAGTTCAAAATCAAATCTATTGAAGAAGAAGAAGTTGCAAGAACAAAACTATCAAATGAGCTCCTTTCACATTTTGAGAGACTGAAGGTTCCAACTACAGCCGTCCAGTTTCAGGGTCACTGCAGCCAATAGTTTTGTGATTAAAATACATTGAGAACAAAACTACATTTAAAATGATTTGTTGGTCATTTACTGACAGTAACATCTTCCTGACAGCAACCGACTGAATACTGAAAGCTGGAAAGTGTAGCGGCTTATTGGCAAGTACAAGAGTATTCTCAAAATATAGATTACGTCAGGGACAGGCCGTTCAGTGTCGTTGTTACGATCATGATTATTAATAGTAGCATGAATTCCCTTCACCCTCAGGAGTCTGTTTTTGACTCTTAGGTTTAACAGTTAATAAAAATGCCCACATTTCAAACACATATGTCATGTCATATTTTTTTTTCCAATACAGGAAAGACAGGTTGATGACCAGACATATAACCGGTGTTCAGAGTGAATTATTTGTGATTTGTTTTCCTACAGAAACAGGGGTACAGAAGGAGTCCATTTCTGTCCCCTAATCAACACTAATGTACTTTTTAGGGCTCATTATTGGATCTCAAGATACATATTATGTTCACAAGCAGTATATAAAAGGTACAAATAAGTACCTTAGATGGTCCTGCCCCAGTGACGAGCCATTGTACGCCAAAAGGTACAGTAATATATTTTATTTTCTAAGAGTGTATTAAGCTAAAGTTCTTTGTGACAAGACACAAAATACACCATTACACCAAATACTTCCTGAATTATTTAAATAATACTGGCTGGCATTGAGTGGCCTATCAGATATATTCCATTCAGTCAAAAACGAGTTCAATATCATGCTAGCTGAATGGAACATATCTGATATACTACAAAAAAGGCATTATTATTATTATTATTATTATTACACATACATACACCAGAGGAGAACCGTCAGGGCCTTCTAGTCCTTCGGAGAAGACCCAAACATATCAGCATTTCCAATGTTACATATCATTTCTTTCATCCTTTAATTTCTTTCATAATTTCATTATAATTATTCTCTTCTAATTCTAATTTGGCCTCATTTTCGATCAAATGTGCTTCAGAAATAAACATTAAAATCGAGTTATCCAATGAGATTGTTTGTTTGTTTTGTTTGTTGTCTCTCGGCTGAGAAGAGTTTAGAGCTGGTCACCCATTGGTTAGGACTTCATTACCAGGACAGGAGGCCATAGAAGTGTATGTTTATGTAGGAAGTGACAGATGAATTAACCAATCAGATTTTGATTTATAGTGGGAGGGACCAAAAATGTATTGCCCTCAGCCTTCTCGAAGGCCAACGCGAGCTTAACCAAGAGTCAGTGCCGTCAGCGCAGCAGTGAAGTCACCTTCCAGCCAGTGTAGCGTTCATCAGTAGTGTTAGTGAATGCTAATAAAGCGCAAGCCAGTGCTATCAAGAGCTACAGGTTAACGACGGAGAAACTAATATTTCTGTCTCCAGACTCTCCTTCCACGCTGCACGCTCGCTACAGTATTTTTCACTCAGACTTAAGTATTCATTTCCCTGTGTAATTTACTGAGTTACTTTTAAAATCTACATCGACAGCTACACACAATAGAGCGACCTGGCAGCCTGCCGCTAATCCCTTACAAAATCCTTTGTCATGTTGCTTTTTTGGTGTCTGGCGAAGGTTTGGCTGAGCTCAAGTCCCAGCTCTAATAGTAACGGTTCACCACTGCTTGTAAATATGTGTAAAAAATCCCTAATGAAGTTTTGGGAGCCTTTCAAGTGTTCAATGCGCCTTTCTCTTTCCTGGCGAACAAATAAATGTTTCTGTGCATGCATAGCATAAAACTCTCTCATTGGATACAGTGGGGCAAAAAAGTATTTAGTCAGCCACCAATTGTGCAAGTTCTCCCACTTAAAAAGATGAGAGAGGCCTGTAATTTTCATCATAGGTACACTTCAACTATGAGAGACAGAATGGGGGGAAAGAATCCAGGAAATCACATTGTAGGATTTTTAATGAATTAATTGTTAAATTCCTCGGTAAAATAAGTATTTGGTCACCTACAAACAAGCAAGATTTCTGGCTCTCACAGACCTGTAACAACTTCTTTAAGAAGCTCCTCTGTCCTACACTCGTTACCTGTATTAATGGCACCTGTTTGAACTCGTTATCAGTATAAAAGACACCTGTCCACAACCTCAAACAGTCACGCTCCAAACTCCACTATGGCCAAGACCAAAGAGCTGTCAAAGGACACCAGAAACAAAATTGTAGACCTGCACCAGGCTGGGAAGACTGAATCTGCAATAGGTAAGCAGCTTGGTGTGAAGAAATCAACTGTGGGAGCAATTATTAGAAAATGGAAGACATACAAGACCACTGATAATCTCCCTCGATCTGGGACTCCATGCAAGATCTCACCCCGTGGGGTCAAAATGATCACAAGAACGGTGAGCAAAAATCCCAGAACCACACGGGGGGACCTAGTGAATGACCTGCAGAGAGCTGGGACCAAAGTAACAAAGGCTACCATCAGTAACACACTACGCCGCCAGGGACTCAAATCCTGCAGTGCCAGACGTGTCCCCCTGCTTAAGCCAGTACATGTCCAGGCCCGTCTGAAGTTTGCTAGAGAGCATTTGGATGATCCAGAAGAGGATTGGGAGAATGTCATATGGTCAGATGAAACCACGGGCGCAGATAGAGGGTGGGACGGGTGGGATTTGTCCCACCCAGATTTAAATTCACCTCGTTCGGTCCCCCCCACTTATAGGGAGGAAAAACCATCTATGCTGTCTTTCTTTGCATAAGGCAAACCTCACGGAAAAATCAAAAGACTAATTACCGTTCGGTTTATTGAGGTGCACAGCAGTACATACATAGTTGCAACAACTCACATAAAACAAAACAAAGACCTGATATTCGGTTGGTTAAGCTGCGCAGACTGCACAGGTTGCGAGCTCGAGCTTGGTTGCTATGGTTACCCACAACAAGTTTGACAGGCATATCGGGGACAGCTCCTAGTTCAGGACCCCAACATGGCATGATGAAGGGTGCCAAACCGAAAAGGCAGAAAACGATTGCATTGTTTTTTCAAAAAACAATGACTGTAAGTAAACTGTGCCTTACTTTATCATATCACCTTGCAATTTTTTGATAGTCTGTTGAAAGTAATGTCGTAGTGAAAGTAAAATCGTACGGAGTAGAGATGCCTTTCTGGTAGCCTCCTTCTTTCGGTGGTAGCCTGTAGATACAGTGCTCAGAAGGCAGTTTTAATGTTTAATCTGGCGTTCCCTGCCATAATTTCAGTGAGCATATTGTTTCATAAGGAAACTTTGCGAAGAGTTGTTGACTGACTGCCGCTCACGCAACACACAGGCATAGTTAGAAAGTCAGTATGCACTGGTTTACACTTTACACACACACACGTAGCCCAGCCTCTCGCTATGGTTAACAGTTGGAACTTAGCGGTTTTAAAACTAATTTTGCAGTTTTGCAATTTCTGTGCGTGATGATAATGTGTAAACTTTGGATTTCCATAGGCTATGTTAAAATGTTATCATCATCAAACAGTTTTTGCATACGGCATATGGCATGCTTGGGGAGTGATTGGAATCAGTATCAGAATCAATAAGCTTTATTTCTTTCAATGATGGGTAATTAAGTTTGACAGTCCAAGTCTCAATACATACCGTAGGATACACAGACCTAAATGCTATAGATAAATACAAAGGGTAGACAAAACAGTCAGCAGTCATCCAGAACACACACACACACACACACACACACACACACACACACACACACACACACACACACATTCAACCCACATGACATCCTGTTGTGTCAGTGGTAAATAGCGCATGAGAGCACCAGACATCACAGGTGTGCTCTATTCCTACTCTTTATTTATTAGTAGGCCTAAGCTAACGGTTGCAGGGATGAAGGAGTGATGTTTTTTTTGTCTTAGCTGAGTAATGTCGCCGCCCTGAGGGCATCAGAGTATATTCCTCGCACAACACATGTTGGGGGTGGGGGTGGTTTGCTGGCAGCTTTGTCCCCCCCCAGTTCAAAAAACGTATCTGCGCCCCTGGATGAAACCAAAATAGAACTTTTTGGTAAAAACTCAACTTGTCGTGTTTGGAGGAGAAAGAATGCTGAGTTGCATCCAAAGAATACCATACCTACTGTGAAGCATGGGGGTGGAAACATCATGCTTTGGGGCTGTTTTTCTGCAAAGGGACCAGGATGACTGATCTGTGTAAAGGAAAGAATGAATGGGGCCATGTATCATGAGATTTTGAGTGAAAACCTCCTTCCATCAGCAAGGACATTGAAGATGAAACGTGGCTGGGTCTTTCAGCATGACAATGATCCCAAACACACCGCCCGGGCAATGAAGGAGTGGCTTCGTAAGAAGCATTTCAAGGTCCTGGAGTGGCCTAGCCAGTCTCCAGATCTCAACCCCATAGAAAATCTTTGGAGGGAGTTGAAAGTCCGTGTTGCCCAGCGACAGCCCCAAAACATCACTGCTCTAGAGGAGATCTGCATGGAGGAATGGGCCAAAATACCAGCAACAGTGTGTGAAAACCTTGTGAAGACTTACAGAAAACGTTTGACCTCTGTCATTGCCAACAAAGGGTATATAACAAAGTATTGAGATGAACTTTTGTTATTGACCAAATACTTATTTTCCACCATAATTTGCAAATAAATTCTTAAAAAATTAGACAATGTGATTTTCTGGATTTTTTTTCTAATTCTGTCTCTCATAGTTGAAGTGTACCTATGATGAAAATTACAGGCCTCTCTCATCTTTTTAAGTGGGAGAACTTGCACAATTGGTGACTGACTAAATACTTTTTTGCCCCACTGTATTCACATCAGCTCCAACATGTGACGTCATGTTGTCTTGACAACCATGCAATATCGTAAACCATATTCAACGCTCATTCTCCATTGGGTAGAGTGACGTAAAACACGTAGGATAAGCGATATGCTAACAATATTGCATGCTATCAAACCTGAAACCTGATCGAAGGGAATAGAACACGTTTTTATTCCATTGAAAAAGTGTCCTGTATGCATAATAATCAACAATATTGTCTGTACAACATCGTTTCTCATGGCACCGGCACCATGACGGACTTCGGACCGATTTCAGGTTCTGTCTCAAGCCTAATATATGATTAAAAAAAAGCAGACTGTATACTGAAAATATGAATTATTATAGGCAAGAAGTGTAAATGTGTATGTGCATGAAGTGTGTATAAGGTGGAAAATATTCCCCCCTGCTGACGGTATACAGACAGGAAGTTTTAAAGCATGTGGGCAGAATAACAGTAACTAAGGGGAGAAACTGAAGAGGGCTAATTAAAGATGTGTAACATAATATAAAGAGGATGATTGAGTTAAACTGGGTCACACTGAAGCATGACCCACTGCTTCTTCGACTCAGGGATTTACTAACAGCATCACACAGCCATGACTGCTTTATAATCATGTCATAAAATATTATATGTTTATACTGAATGATTTTTTTCTTATGAGAATTAATTCTGAAAGGGCATCCTGCTGTTGATTAAACTTTAAACCCAAGAAGCACAGTCATGTGACTTCCTGTGCAGTTTAAACCCAAACTTCCAACAAACTTATACGTATTTTTAAGTTTCACTGTTTATAATACCCAACTTAAAAATGCCATTCTCAAGAAACTGCACAGGAAGTCACAAGACCATGCTTCTTGGGTTTAAAGACCGTGCTTCTTGGGTTTAAAGACCGTGCTTCTTGGGTTTAAAGACCGTGCTTCTTGGCTTTAAAGGCCGTGCTTCTTGGCTTTAAAGACCGTGCTTCTTGGGTTTAAAGACCGTGCTTCTTGGCTTTAAAGACCGTGCTTCTTGGCTTTAAAGGCCGTGCTTCTTGGCTTTAAAGGCCGTGCTTCTTGGCTTTAAAGGCCGTGCTTCTTGGCTTTAAAGGCCGTGCTTCTTGGCTTTAAAGGCCGTGCTTCTTGGCTTTAAAGGCCGTGCTTCTTGGCTTTAAAGACCGTGCTTCTTGGCTTTAAAGACCGTGCTTCTTGGCTTTAAAGGCCGTGCTTCTTGGCTTTAAAGACCGTGCTTCTTGGCTTTAAAGGCCGTGCTTCTTGGCTTTAAAGGCCGTGCTTCTTGGCTTTAAAGACCGTGCTTCTTGGCTTTAAAGGCCGTGCTTCTTGGCTTTAAAGGCCGTGCTTCTTGGCTTTAAAGGCCGTGCTTCTTGGCTTTAAAGGCCGTGCTTCTTGGCTTTAAAGGCCGTGCTTCTTGGCTTTAAAGGCCGTGCTTCTTGGCTTTAAAGGCCGTGCTTCTTGGCTTTAAAGGCCGTGCTTCTTGGCTTTAAAGGCCGTGCTTCTTGGCTTTAAAGGCCGTGCTTCTTCGCTTTAAAGACCGTGCTTCTTGGCTTTAAAGGTCGTGCTTCTTGGCTTTAAAGACCGTGCTTCTTGGCTTTAAAGACCGTGCTTCTTCGCTTTAAAGACCGTGCTTCTTCGCTTTAAAGACCGTGCTTCTTGGGATTAGGAACACATTGTTTCTTTAAGAACACAATAAACTCTCAGTCACTATAGTCATTGTCATGTGATGAAACAATCCTGTAGATGATACGATCCCTCTATTAAATTCATTAAAAATAAATGAACCCTTAATCACTCTGGTTAGGAGTGTATTACTAGTGTCAGGTTAAAGCCCAGCACTTAAAGGTTGAAATCTGATACTCTACAGGTGATGAAAAAGTAAAAAGGGGCGGGACTTTAGAAAAAAAGGTTCCCAGCTATGGTCCTGGAGAACTCCATCACACAGTCTAGTCTTTTTCCTGCTCTGGTGGTGTCTTAAAGCAGGAAAAGCATTAAATCGTGCAGGGTAATGGGTTCTCATGGGAGCTAGAGGTTGAAAAGATCTCAGATCACACCTGCATGTCATGCTCATGACCACTAAAGGGCAGTACAGGGTTGTCCAAAGGGTTGTTTCATTAAACTTGAGAATAAGGTTTGAGGTTTTAGAATTGGAAAATATTTAAAACAAAGAAAGGAAATGTTCAGTATCTTGAATACACCGATCAGCCCTAACATTACGATCACTGAGAGGTGAAATGAATAACGCTGATTATTATATATACAGGACACTTTTCGATGGAAAAAAAACGTGTTCTATTCCTTTCTAGCGGGTTTCATTCATTTGGTTTGATAGCATGCAATATTGTTGACATATCGCTTATCCTACATGTATTATGTCACTCTACCCAATGGATAATGAGCGTTGAATATGGTTTATGATATTGCATGGTTGTCAAGACAACATGACGTCACACGTCAGAGACATAAAACTTGTGTGTATGTATAATAATAATAATAATAATAATAATAATAATGGCTGGCTTTTTTTTGTGGTCTATCAGATATATTCCATTCAGCTACTTGTCTTCAACTCGTTCAGTATCATGCTCGCTGAATGGAATATATCTGATAGACCACAAAAAAAAGCCAGACAATATTATTTAATTATTTCATTCCAATGGCACCTGTTGAGGGGTGGGATATATTCGGCAGCAAGAGAATAATCAGTTCTTGAAGTTGATGTGTTGGAAGCAGGACAAATGGGCGAGTGTAAGGATTTGAGTGACTTTGACAAATTGTGATGGTGAGATGACTGGGTCTGAACATCTCCAAAACGGCACATCATGTGAGGTGTTCCTGGTATAGAATGGTTAGTACCGAACAAAAGTAGTCCAAGGAAGGACAACCGGTGAACTGGCGACAGGGTCATGGGTGTAGAAGGCTCACTGATTGGCATGGGGCACAAAGGCTAACCCATATGGTCCAATCCCACAGAAGAGTTAATGTAGCCCAAACTGCTGAAAAAGTTAATGCTAGCTAAGGTATTCTGTGGGATTGGACCATATGGGCTAGTCTTTGTACCCCATGCCAATCAATGAGCCTTCTACACCCATGACCCTGTCGCCGGTTTACCGGTTGTCCTTTGGATCCTTGGACCACTTTTGTTCAGTACTAACCATTGTGGAACACCTCACAGGATGTACCATTTTGGAGATGTTCAGACCCAGTCATCTCACCATCACAATTTGTCAAAGTCACTCAGATCCTTACACTCGCCCACTTTTCCTGCTTCCAACACATCAACTTCAAGAACTGACTGTTCTCTTTCTTGCTGCCTGATAACCCCCCCCCCCCCCCCCTCGACAGGTGCCACTGTAATGAGATAATCAATGTTACTCACTTCTTCACCTGTCAGTGGTTTTAATGTTATGGCTGATCTGTGTTTACTGTGTACTGTATGTTTAGCAGGGCTTCCATTGCCTACCTTGAGATAAAGCGCTGTTTGAATTGTAATGATTGTATTAATGACTCCAGCATGCCTTCTGTAGCCAGACCCCCATAGACAAGAGGTTCTTCAAGGCCTCGGTGGCTAATTATAGGTTTTTAATGACCCAAAAAATGTTTCTTTTTATTGCAAAAATACAAAACAAACATTGCTGTAACGCTCTACATGGAATCTTTATGATTTCCCACAGAGGGACAACTGAAGAACCCTTAAGGGATATTTTTCATGATCCATGGACTATGGTACGAGTGCACAAAGGAGAGCAGCAAGTGTGTGTGTATATACATACACACACACACACACACACATATATATATATATATATATATATATATATATATATATATATATATATATATATATATATGGGTCCGTCTCACAAACTGGTCTCTCATTTACTTTTTTTTTTGCATTTACCTAACACTCAATGTTTCTTTTGTCATGTTTAATAAGAATAAAGATAGCATCTTGCTTTATCTGGCCTCCACTGTGGAACATTTTTTTGATTACAATTCAAATGCTTTTGTAAAATTGATTTACATATAAAATAACTACATCATGAAGAATTAAAGCCCCTCCTTCACAGATGAGTGAAAATATTGGCCAAAACTACGCAAACACTACGAAATATGAAAGTAAGATGAAAAAGAAACATTCTGTTGCCTTATACTGCAAGACTAAAACAAAATAAAACTGTCAAAACTCACCTTTTCAGTGATAACGTCCGAACAGATCACCCGCGTAACAGAAAGACCGCAAATGGAACCACGATCAACTTCTAACTGTTGGAGTGGAAAATTCCATTCTACACATGCAAATTGTTAATGTGTGTCCTTCCCCGCACACAAATAACACGCTACGGTAAAAAATAGACCACAGCTCATTTTATAGCTCAGAAATTCATACAAGACCAGCTACCATCGTAACATATTCTGTAAGAAACATATTCTATACCTAACTTTCAGCTTTCGTTTTAAAAAACAAAATTGCAGGTTTATAACTAAATTTTTATATGGTGTAGTGATTTTAAGTTACTACTTTTGGTGAGGTCGTGACCTCGACCCTGAGGCTTTCCGTTTAGATCAAAACACACGATCGTATTGGTTTTGGGTTTGCGGAAAATGGAGTTACAACGGTGATCAAATATTTTGCATGATGTTTTATTGCGGTTATGATTATTCTGTGAGCGCACCAATCCTTAGGTGTATAAAGTTACAACTTAAAATACAATTAGTGATAACTGTAGACTTTTCAGTGGACTACAACCTTTTTAAGGGAATGCGATGGAGTCAACCATTTATCATGTCCCAGATCAAGCCGCCATTTTCCCACAAATTTGCAGAATTTTTGCCAAATTCTGAATAGAGTATTCACATCAAAGATTTAGTTTTATCTGTATTATTTCTTTCATCATTTTATTTCAAATTAAAACCAACATCAGCACTCAAAACCGTATAGTTTATTGACTGAGTACAGTACCCAGTTTCTGAGACAGACCCATATTATATTATATTTGTTATTTATTTAGCGTGTGTTTACAAGCTGAGCTTTCTGTCTCCTGGAGAACAAAACACCTGCTGTGTGCGATCATCATGTGTGTTACCATGGAAGCTTGAGCTGTTTACTCACTCATTACCTTTTCTAGAGCTCAGCCTCTCTAATGAACCCTTTAATCCAATATCATGCAGAGCAAACCTCTGGAGACTTAGATTAGCTGTTTGTAACCGTACACCAATTATGGTAACTGAATATGGTGTGAGCTTGTACAGTCGAACG
Organism: Neoarius graeffei; assembly: GCF_027579695.1. Classification (NCBI taxonomy): domain Eukaryota; kingdom Metazoa; phylum Chordata; class Actinopteri; order Siluriformes; family Ariidae; genus Neoarius; species Neoarius graeffei. Next base: position 78,783,851 of record NC_083581.1, on the reverse strand, counting down.
AGAATTGAGGCAGAGCCACACAGAGAGAGAGAGAGAGAGAGAGAGAGTCACAGGCTGCTAAATGCTTGGTTATATAACTAACATTACTTGCTATACAGCATGCACTAAAGGTAAACACTTTAAAACAACAGTAATATGAGATTTGGAACACAGCTGGTGACTGTGAAAACCAGAGATGATCAGGAAGTAATCCAGGGCATTGATTTGCATTTCTGAGCCATGTCTAAATTCACTGTCAATTGTTCGTAATACACTTCCTCATCCAGGTGTTCCCATGGCACAACCATCCTCCCAGGAAAAAAATGCACTGTTCCTTATGACTGGGTTGGTACTATCAATCAAGCATACATAATTTGTACCTTTTAATATGCATCTTTCACCTGGAAACATGGAAAAACAGCAGTGTATCTTAATTCAGTGATGTCAAACGCAGAAATTAAGATACATAAAGCTTTTAAAGGTACACTCCATGCATACATTATATAGATATATATATTTAGTCAGCGCCTAAAAGTGGAGCTCCTGATGAGTTTATGAGCAAAATCTTTGCAAGGGCACAGAATCCCCCTGAACAGAATAATAATATTACAGCACCATGAATGAACCATCGAATTGTGTCGTGTCGTGTTTTTCACCTCAATAAATCGCTGCATTGTCTTGTGACAGTGAGACCAATAACGAGAGACACATTGCAGTTATGATACGTATTTATTCCTTTCTTTGACGCTGCATGCCATGCGCCAGAAACAACACCAGCACATTTATTATGGTGTGACTCTGCTGGGTGCCTGGGGGACAGCAGTGAACCAGCGCTTTCACTTTACACCACTACTGTAGAGTTACCATCCAATATTAAACTTGATCTGTCACACCCATGCACAGCACCATTAGGACTAGTTACCATGCACCTGTTCCTGATTAGAGCACAATCACAGCGCAGACATATCAGGACTCTCAGTAACACAGAGACTATGTGGAGTATACACGCTGTACCCTGTGTCTGACATTACCAAGCCTTGCATTTTGTATCGCTTTTCTGGTTTTGACCCTGTTTGTGATTATGGATTGTATTGTATTACCTAGTCCTGGGTCTGACTTCAAACTGCAACCGGTGGTGAGTCTCAGGTCCGAGAGGACTTGAGTATTGGGGAAAGTGGAGTTACCCCTTAATCACCATTGATCTCAGGTCCGCTCTGACCTGGAGTGGTAGCACCTGCCTGGGTTCCAGCTATGGGTTAAATAGTACATCACCAATAAGGCGCTGGCAGCAGGGCTTTTCGGTGCAGTGTGGCAGATGAACCCAACAGGGTCAATAGCACATCACCAGATGGCATGCGGAAGAGCTACTCAAATGGCTAATGGATGGCATCACTCAGCAAGTCAGTCATCACTACGGGGCAACTTCCATACCCGTCAGGTCTGTAGCACTTTTGTGCACCACTTGGCATCAGGTCTGGCGGTCCAGAGAGACAACATGATGGGGGCACGACATCATTTGTCTTACTTTACTGTGTAAGGCACTTTGTTAGGAGAGAAGAATAGTATGCAAGGGCTCACGAGGTACCAGACATTTCGTGGCAGCTTGGCTGGGCCGTTCATGCCACCACTGCGGGTGACTCTGTCACTCTGGTGCAGGCCTCGTGGCTCATCTGCGCTTCTGTGCATCCTAATAAAGCAGTCTTCATCGCTAGCGATGGATTCCCTTTGATAGCCTGTCTGTGCCTCACTGCCTATTATTCCACTCTGCCTTTGTCTCCGTTTTGGATCTGTTTGCTAGCATGCTTTCAATAAAACACTTCCTCCACTTACACTCACCTATTGCCCTTACATGGTAGAAACTGTCACCTGTCCAACAAGCGAGTGGACTAATAAAACTGTTTTAACTCATTTTATATGAAACTGTCATATTTTCTGTAAAATGTATTAGTAAATAATCCCACATTATTTTATAAAAAACAAATTAAAAATAAGTGCTGGATAAAAAACCCATCTATCTTATGGAAATAAGACAGAAATTTTGTTGTCCGGTGGTCAGGTGTTTATGTTGCCTTGCACTTATGATCATGTTCCCTGTGGTGATACAGGTTCGTATGTACAGACGTCATACTGGTCAAGCTATCAAAAATCAGGTCAATGCATTCTCTTAAGTATTGGCCTCCGCGCCGCACACTTTACACGTGAGCAGTTCGGCTATTAAAGGTACACTTCAGGAGAGCACCATGGAGACTAGAACAGGTACGTTTGAGGCCCCTGTTTTCTGAGATGGATGCTGTCGGGCAACGAGGGACATTAGGCCCTACACTATTTTTTTTAATACGGTATGAAGAATGTAGCTTTATTAACAGTGCAACAGTAAACAAACATAATTACAAATAAACTGCCATCAAATCCAGTGATAAAAGTGCAACAGTTTTTCAACACGTCATTTTTTTTTAAACAACAGAGCCTTTTCCCTGCAGGTGTGGGGCAATAAACCTCCAGAAGAAGACTCCAACATTCTATTTCATTTTACTAGGTACAGTTATCACGCATTCCCACTGGCTCCTGAGTAATCTGCAATAATATATCTGACATGCTGGTGATAAATTCCATGCATTTTCAATCTAGTGGTGTCTCATACCCCACAGAGCCCCATGCCCCTGGATACCCTACACATACTGAGAAGACAAAGGTGAAGGAGTAAAAGGTGTTCAGGATAAACAATGACATAGCTCAGTTGTCTGGCTGTGTTTGACTTGCAAACTTTTGATGACGTCCATCATGTCGTAGCTTTTAGCCAGAACAGCTGTGAACGGAAAAATACAATCATTCAACCAATAGTTGGACCACTCACAACAGGCAAAACAAAAGCTCGAAAGCAGCCTATTCTATCTGTTTTATAATAATCCTTTTAGGCTTTGTGCTGAATAATTCTGAAAACACACACGATGTGTAGAATAAACATGGACACACTGAATGTAGCACAGTGTTTATTAGACTACAGAGAACATTGCAGAGCCTTTCTAGCCTCGTCATGAGACTTTTATTTCCAAAAAAAAAAGTGCATCCCCAGCGCTCTGCTCTAAACATAAGACGCTGTCCAATAGGTGAAGGGGCTAAGGCATAGGACTAATATAAACCCTGTTCTAAACAGAACTGAACCCTGAGAGGGACGACTCTCCTGCCTTCTCCACATTCCACCTGTCAGTGTTACAAGAAACACAAACTCTCTTTCCTGGCAGTGCTTCTGACACCTTTTGGTTTGGGGACTTGAGAGATTCTTGATCATTTCCCTTGAAAGTGAAATCGGTTTACTCATACCAGTGCCCTGTGAGAAAGTGTATCCTGTTTTCTTGTCTTATCTTGTTTTGCATCAGCCAAACGTTCTTCTTAACCTCTGGAGTGTGAACTGATCATGTTGCCAAGTGCACGGACTTGATTCCCTTTCATTCATTTCACCGGTCCCTTCTTCAAAATACTCGAGCTTTTTAAGTGAACCTATTTGTTTTGCATATGTATATTAGAACATTCCTGAGAACGGGAAGTTACACTGATGTTCATAGAAGATATTCTACTGATCGTAAACATCATTCAACTCATGAGTGAAGAAACATATAGAGTCCAGCTCTTTATATTATACACCTATAGGCCACTTTAATAGGAACTTGTTGTTGGTTCTAAGATCCCTGTTCTTGGCTGCAGGAGTGGAACCCAATGTGTTCTTCTGTTCTGCTGTTGCATGCTGAGATGCTTTTCTGCTCACCACGGTTGTAAAGAGTGATTATATGAGTTACTATATCCTTCCTGGCAAAAAAGCTCGAACCAATCTGTCCATTTCCCTCTGACCCTCTCTTATCAACAAGGCGTTTGTTTACTTTCCACCCACAGAACTGTCGCTCACTCACTCAGTGTTTTCTGCACCATTCTGTGTAAACTCTAGAGATTGTTGTGTGTGAAAACCCCAGGAGATCAGCAGTTTCTGAAATACTCAAACCACCAACCACCATCTGACTCAAACCAACACCCATACCACAGTGAGAGAAGGTCACACTTCACTGTGAGATCACAGTGTTTCCCGTTCTGATGTTTGAACATTGTGAACATTAACTGACGCTCTTGATTTGTATCTGTGGGATTTGATGCAGAGGGATCGGCTGATTACAGAACTGCAGAAAACGGAACAGCGGGTGGTGTATTATGGGTGTTCCTAATGAAGTGGCTGGTGAGTGTAAATTGTGTAAAGTGTATGTTCGACTTTTACAGATTCTATATAATCACTAATAATGTGAGTTGGTAGTAGCCATGGCTCATTTTTGCCACCATTTTATCAAATCCCCTTCCTACTACAATGCCAATGTTATTTGATTCATCATTTCTTTTTGTAGCTCATGAGTAAAATTAGATCCTATCAAATTGTAAATCTACTTTTAGAAATTTATGAATTTTTGGAAAAACTCTACAGCACAAAAAGCACATACTCAGTGCTGGTTCACTCACTTCCATTTTCGGATTCATGGAACGATGCAATCAAGCTTATTTCAGGGTCTCATGAGATGTTGTGTGTGTTGATGGTCTCTTAGGTAGAGGATCTCCATTTACTCAAATCATTACCCTTTTCCACTAACGAAATAAAAGGTGATCTTGATTGTAAACCGAGACATTTGGCTCCGACTTGAAATGTTTACTCATTCTCCCTGCATTGTAAGGACTGACCTAGCCCTTGCTAAAATGGACACCATATCCAAGTTCACTTCTTTACCCAGACCTGAATATTTTTTATAATCACCCAATTTGACTGACTTTCAGTCACTCTGATTTTTAAACATGATACTGATCTCTTCACTGTCTCGTGAATGTTCTGAATCTCAAAATATCCCTTGTTTAAGACTCCTAAATTATGAATTTCTGTGCACTTCACTCCATTTGTTGTTTCCACGACAGTTTCCCCGAGCTCCACGTCAGCAGAGTGAAGAATGTCCGTCCCATCCTGGCCTGTCTGAATCACCAGACGTGAGAGGATAACTGGTTTCTTGAAAGCCACGAGAAAAAAGTTCCCCACATTGATAGGGGTCTTGCCCCAGAAACAGTTTGTTCCTTGACTGTAGGCTTCTTCCGGATTGTGGTTTTTAAAAACTTCGATATCAGTGTAAATAGTGGCTGGGGGGTTATCGGCAGGATTATCGTGGAAGTCATCATCTTTGAGGCGATTATACGTTCCCTGAAAAGACGAATACATTCCCACGTGCTGGAAGAGGGACGGGCGAAAGCGGATGGCCTTATCCTGCATGAGCAAAGTGCGGAAATGTGAAAGTAGAAAGTCACAAGGCATTTCCTGGTAAAACAAAAAAAGGAAGTGAGCGAGACGAGGGAGATCTTTCGAGTGGTACAGTTTTCCAATATACCCCAGCTTGGAAAACTCGAGTGTCACCCATGGTGAAGATCCTTTTGAATGAATGTGACCTTGAATGGAGGACAAAAATCCTTTCGAGCAGCTCACATCATCCTCCAGCATGATGTAATACGTTGAAAGCCTGGCACTGAAGTCCACCAGGAAGGCGTAGTCGACGTTCTGCTTGGAGCGGAAGGTCACGCGATCCGGAGCATCATTAAAGTTCCTTTTCAGGCCTGTCAGAGGAGGGTAGTTTTCCTTGTCAGCATGGATTACCAGAAGCTGACCCTGGATCAGTCTATTTGAGAAACGCTGAGTAATGCTGGTTAGAGTTTGATGAACCCAACTGAGGTCAAAATCAGCCAGAAGAACCACGACCACCATCTCAGAAAGCTCATCCTCTGACGACTGATTGAAGATGGAGGAAAGGGTTTGGAGAAGATAATTCTCTTTCTTCCTCTTCACAGAAGACAGACCCACGGTGAGGTATCCTAGCAAACAAGTAAACTGTTAAAACTGGTTTACCGACAAGTGAACTGTTCATTTATTAATAAACGTCACACTTTTTAACCATTTATAGCTACATGTATTGCCGTGGTATGTCCATCAAACATGTTCGTTCCTGTTATTGCTTATATTAATGCACATATAAACCTCACCAGGTTCTCCAAAATACAGATTGCCATATAACCAAGAAACTGGACAACTCAAACTCAATATCCTGAAGATTTTCCCATTACAAAGCACTGACACTGGAGATGCCTTCTATAACTTTGAAATAAACATCTACTTCCAGAAAATGTCACCATATCAACAAAATACATGTTTTTCTTTATTAAAAAAACATTTAAATTCAGCAGCGTTGTTGTATAAGCTAATGCAGCTAGCAGCTAAGGTTATAGCCTTAGCACTATGTACAGTATTTATTCCATCCACATCCATGGGATATGAGCAATCGCGCACTCTGATTGGCTACTCTACGACTAGGATATCAGCTCATATACCGTGAGTAGAGAAAAACAAAATGGCGGAGCGTGTTGCTGAACCAACCGAGGACGAAATAAAAACTCTACTCGAAAACAAAAACCCCAAAATTAAAAAAAGCAACAAAATATGGAAAGAAGGTATTTGATGGTAAGAACAGATCTTTTTTCATTTTTCAAGAATTATTATCACATTTTTCACAAATATCTCCTGTCATTTCATCGGTTTGTTTACATTCTAAGCCGAAATTATTTTGTCAGACGTTTTATATAAAGTTTTTATTTATCGAATTTGCAAAAATTAAAAATAAAAACGCTCTGTTTCTCAAAATCCAGTGAATGTGGATAGAATAAAACAGTTATTCCACTCAATCTCATCGTACATGGATTATAGACGACTATCAGCTCGTGTACGACTCGATTTCACGGGGATAACGTAAATATCCTACGATTATAGCTTCTATGTTCAAATGAGGCCCTGAAATCCAAGCAGCTACATTTTGGTGGGCAGAAGCAGGATGGTGAAGAGAACATGTGCATGAATTTTCATATTCATACTCTAGTTTGAGGAAATGGGGGTTCGAGTATCTTGTGCCAGAGCACAATTTCCCCATTATTTTCATTGTAGAAAAATATACTGATTTCATCCAAATATACACTCATCAGTCACTTTAATAGGAACCTGTTACCATACACGGTATGGGCACTGTGTGAGAGGGCTGCCTCTCCAGCAGCTCTGTAGTTTTTAGCTTTTTAAACCTCTTTTTTTCCACCTTTTTTTACTTTTCTGCTCTTCTTACGAAGACATGGTGTGTTTTACTTATATAACATGGATATTTTCTTAATTTCCCTGAGGGAACCCACCCAAAGGGATCAATAAAGTTTTATCTAATCTAATGAAATCGAATCTAATCTGTTGTTGGTTCTAAGATCCCTGTTCTTGTGGAACCCAATGTGTTCTTCTGCTGTTGCATGCTGAGATGCTTTTCTGCTCACCACGGTTGTAAAGAGTGATTATATGAGTTACTATATCCTTCCTGGCAAAAAAGCTCGACCCAATCTGTCCATTTCCCTCTGACCCTCTCTTATCAACAAGGCGTTTGTTTCCACCCACAGAACTGTCGCTCACTCACTCAGTGTTTTTTGTTTTCTGCACCATTCTGTGTAAACTCTAGAGACTGTTGTGTGTGAAAACCCCAGGAGATCAGCAGCTTCTGAAATACTCAAACCAGTCCATCTGGATCAAACCAACACCCAGACCACAGTGAGAGAAAGAAAGTCACACTGTGAGATCACAATGTTTCCCGTTCTGATGTTTGAACATTGTGAACATTAACTGAAGCTCTTGATTTGCATCTGTGGGATGTGATGCATCGAGGGATCGGCTGATTACAGAACTGCAGGTGGTGTATTATGGGTGCTCCTAATAAAGTGACTGCTGAGTGTACTTTTTTTATTTTATATTAAGCAGTGTTTGTTCTTACTTTTCTGAGGCGGAATATCTCCTGCCAACACTCGAACCGAAGCTCTGAGACATGGGATATTTTCCTGAGGTTCCTCAGAGCATTTCTCACTGCTGTAATTCCCAATAATCCAGGCAGCATCCTAAAACACACAGCACATTAATTCAATTTGGTACCATTATGGCTAATTTGATTAGCTAATTTTGGCTTTCACAGTGGATATGATTGTTTTACATGCAGTAAATGTCATGCACAAATCGTTCGCCCTGCCCTACACCATCCACCACTGAAAACGCCCCAGGCTTTTTTTTTTTTTTGAGTGGTGAAACATTCTCAGTATCTTAAATCACACGGATATAGTGTTGGCGTGGTGGTGTTTATAGCAATATGAGAAGAGATTAGAGGATGCTAAAACAAATATAGCGTGGACAAAATAATCTATGCTTACAGGAGAATCAACATGTAACCTGCGGTGACTGGCAGGTCAAAGTCCTTCCTTTGTCAGGACCTGGTCTGCCCAGGCAGTCTCCCCTCCCAGTACTAACCAGGCCCTTAAGGCACATTGGGTGGCACCGATCTCCGTTTCTATGGCCCTCGGCCTCTCGCCTATTACAGAGCTCGGGTTACAGTGGGGGGTGGGTCCTCTGGTAACCACAAGCATTTGATTCCTTACTCACATCTGTATTGCGGCGCCTCACCAGATGGCAGTAAGTACCATTTTTTGGTATGGCCCGACCGTGAGTAGACCTCACAATCTCCTGGTCAAGAGGCGGACACGCTAACCCTGAGGCCAACTCACGGTGTAATTGGCAGGACATATGCGTTTATTCTATCCACATTCACTGGAAGCCCTGTGATGACCTGGCGACTTGTCCAGGGTGTACCCCGCCTTTTGCCCATAGTCAGCTGGGATAGGCTCCAGCTTGCCTGCGACCCTGTAGAACAGGATAAAGCGGCTACAGATAATGAGATGAGATGAGAGACATTCACTGGATATGAGCAATTGGCTACCCTACTACTAGGATATCAGTTCATATACCGTGAGTAGAGAAAAACAAAATGGCGGAGCGTGTTGTTGAACCAACTGAGGACGAAATAAAAACTCTACTCAAAAACAAAACCCCAAAAATTATCATCAAGTATCAAGGCTATCGGCTCATGTACGACTTGATTTCATGGAATCGCTGTTAAATATACTCAATATGGTGTTTATGGGCTTTCTAAATGCCACAGACATCAAACTGGGTAAATACATCTCAAAAACAAAAGGAAGGTATGAGTCTGGACGGAAAGCAATAAACAGGAAAACACAGGCTGAAACATAAGCAATGCGTATCCGCGAAGTCTTGCTCAATCTAATCAACAAGACTTCACAAATGGACAAAGGAACAAAAAGGTAGAAACATGTTTGAGAAATAAACCAATGACAAGACAGCAGCGGAGGCAGGACCAAAGTCAAAATGCACCGACATGTCAAAATAAAAGACACATGCAGAGCTGAAGATGCTGGGAAACTCGGTGTCCAGTGAAGGGATTCAAGACAACCTAACACAGTGCCCATTAAGTGTACACAGTGCTCAGGAATTCCAGGATGTGTGAATTACAGTACTGTGGCTGTGAACACCATGGATTCAGCACATATCTACGACAGCTAATAACTGTTTTGCTACCTCAGTTCTAAACAGGTAATGATACGAGTTTAAAACTTTTAAATTAGAGCTCTGGTGTATCCAGAAACCAGAAGTGGAGACACAATCAAGTAACAGGATCATGACTCACCTTTTCCAAGTATATAATCAGAGCTGAAAGGGCAGGGTGGCTAAATACTGAAATTACTCATATTATGATAAGATTTAACTGCTTTATTTACTTCACCTGGGGCCTCAAGTCTGCATACAGACAGATATATGAAGATTTTCAGACAAAAATGTAATAAAATGCCCTTTAAGGTGCTCCTATGTGTGAGAAAATATGACAAAGTGCCCTCTAGGATGCCCTTCCTGTGTGGGATACATTATACGGTGCCTGGTAGAGTTCCTGGACATACAGTACTTCAACAAAATCTTAAACAAATCCAGATGATAATCCACAGCAAGATAAACGAAGAAAAAAATGAAGAAAAAAAACATGGATAGTAAACCCAGACTAAGTGTGTTGATGAAAAAGAGTATACTATAATGACTACACACTTAGTATTTACATTAAACTGTAATTTGATTGATTTCCTAGCCAGTATTATTTTGTCTTTTTTTGTGTGCTAGATTGGTAAAACCATCTGTCAATCAAGCTCTGAGGGTGGGATTAGTCACTCATTGGTTTAGGAAAGAGAAAACCCATTTATGGTCAAAGCACATGATGTGTCTCATGCATGGCCTGAGGAGCAAAGTTTAGTCATGTGGGAAAACAGACCGTCTCAGGAAAAAACATCAGCTTAGGAAGATGAGTTAAAACCCCAGGCTGAGAGAGAGAGAAAGAAAAACAAACAAACAGGTTGCACATACGGAGGGGTAACGAACACAAAACCCATTTTCTGTTGACATAAAGGAAATTAATTCCTGAGAACCTCCTTTATGGCAGTGTGTGTGTGTGTGTGTGTGTGTGTGTGTGTGTGTGTGTGTGTGTGTTTACCAAGGGCTCTGTCTCTGTCCCTGGTGCTCTCCTCATACTGATGTACAAGCACGTAAGGATGAGCAGACCAATGAGTGTCTGTACCAACTTTTTCAGGTGACATCTCATCCTGAAGATGTCTGCAGATTAAAAGCACATGTTACTGTCACTACTATTAACAGCAATACACACACACACACAGTCTTCTTCATGGTACACATGCCCTTCACATAATGAAAACTGCATCAAATTGTTAACTCATATTATAGGACGTTACGTACCTTTAGTCAGTGACTTTAGTCACACCGTCTGCTTTTCAAAGTCCAGTCCATCGGTTCAGACTCTGGCAGCATCAGTCAGTTCTCTCCTTCCTGTGGATTTACAGGAACAGTAACATCAATGACTGTCAATCAGACATTAATTAAACCAACACAACGTACTCCAACGCAGTGCTGTAAATATCCCGAACTGGAATCACTTCATGTCTTCACAGAGATACACGACTGTAACATCATACAGTACACCAAGGGCAGAGAGTGTCCAAAGGGACAGAAATAAGTTTGGGAAAGTCGTATGTGGGTCCGAATACATACTGTAGACTGTTAGGTTCTAAGTGTGTGCACAAAAATTAACTGTAAGATCTCAAAAGCTAAACAATTACATGTGAAATATATATCGTGTGTATATATATATATATGGCTGCCCTTCGTTACCGAGGTTGACTGTCTTGTGTTTGAGTTGAGGCCTATCTTAAACAGGCTCTCGTGTGGGCAATCAGACCTGCTTGGGATTTGCAGTAACGCTGGCAATTGTTGCATTGGAAAATGCTTGGAGCAGCTGCCGAGTGTCGTCGGTCATGTGCATACTGATATTCTTGCTGGCGCAGCTCTTCTACAGCTGACGTGGCCTTCCTCAACAGTCCTCGCCATTTGACTCTCTGGAGTGCCTCTTCCTCCCAGGTATCATGCGGGATGCCTGTTCTCTTTATGTGCCACTTTAAGACATCTTTGAAACACAATTTTTGTCCTCCATGGCTTCTTTTTCTTTGGTGCAGTTCCGAGTAGAACACAGCTTTTGGCAGCCTGCTGTTGGCCATCCAATGTACATGCCCTGCCCAGCAAAGCTGTGACATGATTATTAGGGCTTCAACACTGACTGTGTGTGCACGGCGCAGTACCTCAACATCTGGGATACGATCTTGTCACTTGATGTTGAGGATGGAGTGTAGATGGCGAAGCTGGAGTCTTGTCAGAGCCTTGATGTGTCTGTGGTAAAGAGTGGTGCACTCGATGGAATACAGTAGGCAAGGGAGGACTGCAGCTGAGTAAACCTTCACTTTGGTTTTTGTGCTGATGTCATGACAGCTCCAGAGTCTCTTATGTAGCGCACCATAGGCCTTTGTGGCGGACTGGATCCTCCTTTCCACTTCCAGATCTGCAGAGTTGGTGTTTGTGACGGTGCTGCCCAGGTAAACGAAAGACTCGGTTGTCTTCAGTGGTTCATCATGGACCATAATCATCTCTGGCAGTTCAGTGGACATTGGAGGAGGCTGGTAGAGCAGCTCAGTCTTGGACATGTTGATCTTTAGACCAAACATATCAGCTGCAAAGGAGAAACAATCCACGATCTACTGCATATCAACTGCATTACTAGCCACAAGGGCGGAATCATCAGCATAGAGCAGTTCTCTGATGCACATCTCCTGTGTTTTTGTGTGGGCACGAAGTCTCAGCAAGTCAGTCAGTAAGTCTCAGTAAGTCAGTCAGTCAGTAAGTAAGTCTCAGTCAGTCAGTAAGTCTCAGTCAGTCAGTAAGTCTCAGTCAGTAAGTCTCAGTTAGTCAGTAAGTCAGTCAGTCAGTAAGTCTCAGTCAGTCAGTCAGTAAGTCTCGGTCAGTCAGTAAGTCTCAGTCTAAGTCTCAGTCAGTCAGTCAGTAAGTCTCAGTCAGTCAGTCAGTCAGTCAGTCAGTCAGTAAGTCTCAGTCAGTCAGTAAGTCAGTCAGTCTCAGTAAGTAAGTAAGTAAGTAAGTAAGTAAGTAAGTAAGTCTCAGACAGTAAGTCTCAGTAAGTTAGTCAGTCAGTAAGTCTCAGTCAGTAAGTCTCAGTGAGTCAGTAAGTCTCAGTCAGTCAGTAAGTCTCAGTCAGTAAGTCAGTAAGTCAGTCAGTCAGTAAGTCTCAGTAAGTTAGTCAGTAAGTCTCAGTAAGTCTGTCAGTCAGTAAGTCAGTAAGTCTCAGTCAGTAAGTCAGTAAGTCTCAGTCAGTCAGTCAGTCAGTAAGTCTCAGTCAGTTAGTCAGTCAGTCAGTCTCAGTCAGTCAGTAAGTCTCAGTCAGTCAGTCAGTCAGTCAGTAAGTCTCAGTCAGTAAGTCTCAGTAAGTTAGTCAGTAAGTCTCAGTCAGTCAGTCAGTCAGTAAGTCTCAGTAAGTCTCAGTCAGTAAGTCTGTCAGTCAGTAAGTCTCAGTAAGTTAGTCAGTAAGTCTCAGTCAGCAAGTCTGTCAGTCAGTAAGTCTCAGTCAGTCAGTCAGTAAGTCAGTCAGTATTACTGACTGACTTACTGACTGAGACTTACTGACTGACTTACTGACTCAGTAAGTCAGTCAGTAAGTCTCAGTCAGTCAGTCAGTAAGTCTCAGTCAGTCAGTAAGTCTCAGTCAGTCAGTCAGTCAGTCAGTCAGTCAGTCAGTAAGTCTCAGTCAGTCAGTCAGTCAGTATGACTGACTGACTGACTGACTGACTGAGACTTACTGACTGACTTACTGTCTCAGTAAGTCAGTCAGTAAGTCTCAGTCAGTCAGTCTCAGTCAGTCAGTCAGTCTCAGTCAGTCAGTCAGTCAGTCAGTCAGTCTCAGTCAGTAAGTCTCAGTCAGTCAGTCAGTAAGTCTCGGTCAGTCAGTAAGTCTCGGTCAGTCAGTAAGTCTCGGTCAGTCAGTCTCAGTCAGTCAGTAAGTCTCAGTAAGTTAGTCAGTAGGTTAGTCATTAAGTCAGTCTACATGTACTACACTTTTTTTTTTTACACAAGTTCACCAAAGGAAAGCCTGTGGGTGTGAACCTGATGGCATAGTTGGAAGTTGTGTGTGTGTGTGTGTGTGTGTGTGTGTGCGTGCACTATTGGTTCCCTTTTTTGTAAGTTGTGATGTTAACAATGCAGCATTCACACAATGTGTGTTACTGTGTTAAGCCATAACATCTTCATCTGAAACATCACTCACAAGAAATAATTAAAAATAATAAAGCTTTCATGATATTTACTCAACTGGAAAACCAGAATCAAAACCTCTCGAACCTGAACATCTTTACAGTATTCCAAAGACAGCAAGTTCACTTTCATCTCATCTCATTATCTCTAGCCGCTTTATCCTTCTACAGGGTCGCAGGCAAGCTGGATCCTATCCCAGCTGACTACGGGCGAAAGGCGGGGTTCACCCTGGACAAGTCGCCAGGTCATCACAGGGCTGACACATAGACACAGACAACCATTCACACTCACATTCACACCTACGCTCAATTTAGAGTCACCAGTTAACCTAACCTGCATGTCTTTGGACTGTGGAGGAAACCGGAGCACCCGGAGGAAACCCACGCGGACACGGGGAGAACATGCAAACTCCACACAGAAAGGCCCTCGCCGGCCCCGGGGCTCGAACCCAGGACCTTCTTGCTGTGAGGCGACAGCGCTAACCACTACACCACCGTGCCGCCCTAGCAAGTTCACTTTCCCACAGAAAAGCTTGTTTGTCCTGCTGCCTGTACATTTCCTCTGAGCTCCTTCTGCTCCTTATTGTTCTCATTCAGTCAGTAACCATGAAGTGAGATCTTTAACCTGCTCTGGGTGGCGGTGGGTTCCTGGGATCCTGAGCTGGAAAGTAATGAATTACATTACTCGCGTTACTGTACTTGACTAGCTTTTTTGTGTACTTATACTTTTTCAAGTAATTTTTAAAGAGTGTACTTTTACTTTTACTTAAGTATGTTTTCTTTTAAGTAGTGTACTTCAGTACATTTTACATCACAACCGTTACTGAGTAAAATAAAAAATAAAATAAATAAAAAAAAGGCTAAAGCGGAGAAGCGGAAATGCGTTCTGGAAATGAATCACGGGAAGGACAGTTGTCGCGCGCGCGAGTCTCACACAGACGATGGCGGACATGCACCGGCGCTTTACGGGGGGGGGCTTCGGGGGGCCACGCCCCTGGGCCACAGCCAATCAGCGGCCTTGTAATATTAATAAAATAATAAACTGTCGGAATCGTGGGCCTACATTAATGTACGGATAGAAATAAGGTTAGAAATAAATGAGCGCACAGTAGCCTGCTGTAAGAGACATGGCGGATGTGGTTCGCGAAACGAACACCCACAACTGGACCAGAATAAAATGGAACAAAATGTAACGTCACGCACGAAAGCGCGCCAAAGACTGCAGAGACACAAATTTAGAGGCTTTGAAAGATGAAGCGTTCACATGTTAGCGGGGCGCATAAAAGGAAAAGAGAGAGAGATGCAGGTAATGATAGAATCGCTGCCTAAAGTCACAGACTTTTTTAAGGTAAGGATCACCAATCTGTTCAGAATATCAGCTACTTATCAGTGATCAGCCTACAGCAGCGAGGCTATGTGCAGCTAGGCTAGATATGCTATGATCTGTCCAACAGTAAAATAATCAGTTGTGATTTGAATACGTGTCGTGTGATTTGAGTTATAATCCTGTTAGTATAATGGCATATTTCGATGGGGATAATAAAATGTCTAAAACGGCATCTACTGAAGAAAGTGATGAAAAGATTGTCGGCTATAATGTTGACAGTTGGGGCAGCAGACAGAGTCAGCACACTGAGGGGAATAGCAATACAAAGCTAGCGCAGAGCCACATTTCTCGCGAGCTGTGTTGGGTGTGTTGTTAACCCATGTGGATTTAAGTGAAACACTTGAGAAGTTCTGTGGTCAAGACAGCGTTTTAAGGTAAGGACGCTTGATTATTAATGTTTGCCCGCCGTGGCTTGTTGTTGACGAAAGGCCCACGTGATTTTGCCTTCTGCAGCTGCTGCTAGCGTCATGCTTTGAACTCGGTTAAGCTCATTTGCGCTAAAGGATGGGTTTATTGAAGGACTTTGATGTAGCTAGTTTCTTTTTAAAAAATCGTATGCTCAAAACAGTATGCCCGTGTTCATCATGTTTAACTTTTTTCTTGATGGAGTGCGTGAAATAGGGCTGTGCGATGTCCCCTTAATTGGCATCGACGATGTTTACAGTGCAAACATCGTGATGGACGATCATATCGTGGGCCGGGGGGGATTTTAATACCACATTATTAAATATATTATTATTATTATTATTATTATTATTGGGTGGCACGGTGGTGTAGTGGTTAGCGCTGTCGCCTCACAGCAAGAAGGTCCTGGGTTCGAGCCCCGTGGCCGGCGAGGGCCTTTCTGTGCAGAGTTTGCATGTTCTCCCCGTGTCCGCGTGGGTTTCCTCCGGGTGCTCCGGTTTCCCCCACAGTCCAAAGACATGCAGGTTAGGTTAACTGGTGACTCTAAATTGAGCGTAGGTGTGAATGTGAGTGTGAATGGTTGTCTGTGTCTATGTGTCAGCCCTGTGATGACCTGGCGACTTGTCCAGGGTGAACCCCGCCTTTCGCCCGTAGTCAGCTGGGATAGGCTCCAGCTTGCCTGCGACCCTCATCTCATCTCATTATCTCTAGCCGCTTTATCCTGTTCTACAGGGTCGCAGGCGAGCTGGATCCTATCCCAGCTGACTACGGGCGAAAGGCGGGGTTCACCCTGGACAAGTCGCCAGGTCATCACAGGGCTGACACATAGACACAGACAACCATTCACACTCACATTCACACCTACGCTCAATTTAGAGTCACCAGTTAACCTAACCTGCATGTCTTTGGACTGTGGGGGAAACCGGAGCACCCGGAGGAAACCCACGCGGACACGGGGAGAACATGCAAACTCCACACAGAAAGGCCCTCGCCGGCCACGGGGCTCGAACCCAGGACCTTCTTGCTGTGAGGCGACAGCGCTAACCACTACACCACCGTGCCGCCGCCTGCGACCCTGTAGAAGGATAAAGCGGCTAGAGATAATGAATGAGATTATTATTATTATTATTAAAAGTATTAGATACTCATCCGAGGCTTTGGCACGTTAAGAAAAAAAAGCGCTAGGTGATGTGGAATATTTGGCCTTGATAACGGATATGTGGTCCAGCTGCAACATGATGCCCTGTATGTCAGCTACCGTACATTATGTGGACCGAGAGTGGGCAATGCAGTCCAAATGCCTGCAGACGAGTTTCATGCCAGAGACACATTCAGCGGACAATTTAGAAGACGCATTGCGCGAGACACTTGCCGAATGGAAAATAGAGGAGAAAAAGATCGCCTGTATAACAACGGGGCGAATATTGTCACAGCCATCAGGCAATTGAAATGGCCGTGGTTAAGTTGTCTTGGGCACAATTTGAACCTGGCCATAACCAACTCGCTTGCGCAACAGAGGGCCAGTACTGACCGAGCGTTTGGAGTTTGCCGAGCAGTCAACACTGCGTTTGCGCACAGCTGGCTTCGGAGAAATGAGCTGCGCAAAGCGCAGGTGGAAATGAACCTCCCCGAGCACTCACTGATCACGGCAAGATATTAATCTGCTCTAACAATGAAAGACTAGGATTCAAACTATGAGCAGAAACTACACTTAAGCTATTACTCATTGTTTATTTACACCATATCAATTGAAGATGCGTTTCGGCCTTTAGTGCGCACTTGAACGCGCTAATTTTTCCAATTTATTAGTGTTTGAATTATTGCACCAGCTTTTAAAATCATGATTTAATATTGGGGTTTTTTTTTTACTGTCTTTACACTTGTCAGAATCACCTTCATTCTTCCATTTGGTTTGACATTATGGCTTAGAGTGGACCATTTTGAGTCTGAAAGTAGGCCTATTTACCAGATTAAAGTTATTTGACTTCTGCCGAAGTCTGCGCTTCACTGCCGTTTGATAAGGTGAAATATTTCCCGACTGAAGTCGTTAATAGTGGCTATTTGTTTGAACAACATGACAAATTTTACATTAAAAGTATAGTGTAGGCTAAAAAATGAAGTCAAAATTTATTATTAGTAGCATACTGTATTTGTGTAACCACATGTTATGTTCACTAGCACGTCGCTGCACCATAGCCTACGTGAACAAGCGGTAATAGGATATTACTTTATAATGATTTATATAATTATGTATTTATATGTTATATATTAAACAAAACTAACTAACTAAACTAACAAAAAACTAACTTTTTAGGTTAAATAGGCCCAGATGATACCGTATATGCATGATTATGACAGGAGGGGGCGTGGTATCACGATGGTGGCTCTCCATCGTGATGGATGACCACCATCGTCAATGGACGATGGCATCGTCGATGGACGATGGCATCGTCTATCGGCACAGCCCTAGCGTGAAATATTGTTGCAAGTGGTATTTTGATGCAGTCATGTCAAAAAGGCAGTTGAATGCACGGTCTCATTCAAGGAGAAGGAAGACTTGCATGATGCTTGAACATAGATCGGTAAAATAGACCCTAGTAGGACTTGGTTTCGTGTATTTCGGTCTGTAGAGTTATGAGTTTGGCCGCTGTCCATGGTGTTTACGTTTCATGTGGCCGCCGAGCCAAGTACCTTGACTTGCAGTGAATGTTTGTTTTCATGCCGCCGAGCTATTTTTATGCATTTTATTTTTTAAAAGGACTTGTCTGTAGGTGTGTGTGTTTTATGTTTACAACACATAGGTCTACATTATAGCGCACGCAGGCTTGTGTGGTTATCTCTGGCCATGCCCCTGCGTGAAAGTTACGCAGTATCACTGTCCTGTCCGTGGTAATAATCAGAACCGGCTCTGTAATGATAATGCGTGCGTTCTTCTCTCCCTCTGTGGTCGGATGTGTTGAGCGATGTGAGCGTGGGCCTTGCGCAGCTATGCTGAGCCAAACATAACCTATCGTAGGCTTCTAGGCTAATTACGCACTTGCACTGTAAATGCTTGACACGTATTGCAAATAAAATAAGAGTGTTTTCCTGGCCAACGGTAAGGGTAGGGTTGACAGGTAGCCTATGAGGGGCCTAGCCCCTGGGCCACGGGTGTTGATAAAGCGCCCCTGCGAATATGGAGGAGACCGAGGAACCTGTGGTGGACGACCCTGCAGAAAACGCAATTTCTTCCAGTAATGAAGTGCACTCCTGGCCCTACGTACGTGATCACTTCAGCTTCGTAGAGAAAAGGGGTGACAGTTTCATTATGCAATGCAGATTATGTGTGCCCAAGAAGACAACCATTGCGGCATACAAAAATTCGACGTCTAATCTGCGCAAGCATGTTGAGGTAAGTATTGTCATTGGCATCATAATCATGGGCGCAGATAGAGGGTGGGACGGGTGGGATTCATCCCACCCAGATTTAAATTCACCTCGTTCGGTCCCCCCCACTTATAGGGAGGAAAAAACGTCTATGCTGTCTTTCTTTGCATAAGGCAAACCTCACGGAAAAATCAAAAGACTAATTACCATTCGGTTTATTGAGGTGCACAGCAGTGTATACATAGTTGCAACAACTCACATAAAACAAAGACTGATATTTGGTTGGTTGAGCTGCGCAGACTGCACAGGTTGCGAGCTCGAGCTTGGTTGCTGTGGTTACCCACAACAAGTTTGACAGGCATATCGGGGTTGGGGTTGGTTTGCTGGCAGCTTTGTCCCCCCCAGTTCAAAAAACGTATCTGCGCCCCTGATCATAATGTTTCCTTTCCATAGTAAAACCGACAATAGGCTGGTTATATTCCAAAAATAGTGGATGGCATTGCTAATGTTGAAGTAGCAACCTGTTGGTACTGTAACATAACGGTAACTAGTCTGTTATTCGGTTGGCTAATCATGCAAGCAAGTTAGCTCACCAACCTGACGTGATCAGTCCTCCTACCATTCTACAGGTCCTTCTCAAAAAATTAGCATATTGTGATAAAGTTCATTATTTTCCATAATGTAATGATAAAAATTAAACTTTCATATATTTTAGATTCATTGCACACCAACTGAAATATTTCAGGTCTTTTATTGTTTTAATACTGATTATTTTGGCATACAGCTCATGAAAACACAAAATTCCTATCTCAAAAAAATTAGCATATCATGAAAAGGTACTCTAAACGAGCTATTAACCTAATCATCTGAATCAACGACTTAACTCTAAACACCTGCAAAAGATTCCTGAGGCTTTTAAAAACTCCCAGTCTGGTTCATTACTCAAATCCGCAATCATGGGTAAGACTGCCGACCTGACTGCTGTCCAGAAGGTCATCATTGACACCCTCAAGCAAGAGGGTAAGACACAGAAAGAAATCTCTGAGCGAATAGGCTGTTCCCAGAGTGCTGTATCAAGGCACCTCAGTGGGACGTCTGTGGGAAGGAAAAAGTGTGGCAGAAAACGCTGCACAACCAGAAGAGGTGACCGGACCCTGAGGAAGATTGTGGAGAATGGCCGATTCCAGACCTTGGGGGACCTGTGGAAGCAGTGGACTGAGTCTGGAGTAGAAACATCCAGAGCCACCGTGCACAGGCGTGTGCAGGAAATGGGCTACAGAGAAGCAGCACTGGACTGTTGCTCAGTGGTCCAAAGTACTTTTTTCGGATGAAAGCAAATTTTGCATGTCATTCGGAAATCAAGGTGCCAGAGTCTGGAGGAAGACTGGGGAGAAGGAAATGCCAAAATGCCTGAAGTCCAATGTCAAGTACCCACAGTCAGTGATGGTCTGGGGTGCCATGTCAGCTGCTGGTGTTGGTCCACTGTGTTTTATCAAAGGCAGGGTCAATGCAGCTAGCTATCAGGAGATTTGGGAGCACTTCATGCTTCCATCTGCTGAAAAGCTTTATGGAGATGAAGATTTCATTTTTCAGCACGACCTGGCACCTGCTCACAGTGCCAAAACCACTGGTAAATGGTTTACTGACCGTGGTATTACTGTGCTCAATTGGCCTGCCAACTCTCCTGACCTCAACCCCATAGAGAATCTGTGGGGTATTGTGAAGAGGAAGTTGAGAGACACCAGACCCAACACTGTGGATGAGCTTAAGGCCGCTATCGAAGCATCCTGGGCCTCCATAACACCTCAGCAGTGCCACAGGCTGATCGCCTCCATGCCACGTTGCATTGAAGCAGTCATTTCTGCCAAAGGATTCCCGACCAAGTATTGAGTGCATAACTGAACATAATTATTTGAAGGTTGACTTTTTTTTGTATTAAAAACACTTTTTTTATTGGTCAGATGAAATATGCTAATTTTTTGAGATAGGGATTTTTGGTTTTCCTTTACTTTTTTGCCAAAATCATCAATATTAAAACAATAAAAGGCTTGAACTACTTCAGTTGTGTGTAATGAATCTAAAATATATTAAAGTCTAATGTTTATGAGTACATTACAGAAAATAATGAACTTTATCACAATATGCTAATTTTTTGAGAAGGACCTGTACATCCCACAGGCCAGAAAGGAATACTAAGCAAAACAAATAATGTTTGAATTGAATTGTTCAATAACACACAGTGCACACAGGCAAGCTACGAGATTTCGGTGCAACATTTCACTTTCATATTTCGTGTACAATGCTTTGTGTGTGGTCAGGGCGATGTAAACCACATGACTGTGTGTATTGACCTTTTTTGTTTGTCTCAGTTTTAATGCAGCATTATCCTAAGCATTCAATTTGATACACTTCCTTTAAATAAAACATCTGGGTTGAGATGTACATATATCCTTGTTTCCTCTTCTTTTTCATTTTTGCACAACACAATGGAGGCAGAAAACACCCATTGTTAAAAGTAACGTTTTACTTTTACTCAAAGTACATTTTAAATGATCTACTTTTTACTTTTACTTGAGTAGATTTTTTGTCTGGTAACTTTACTTAAGTAAAATTTCATCAGAGTAACAGTACTTGTACTTGAGTATAATAATTTAGTACTCTTTCCACCTCTGCTGGGATCCCTGTGTGAGGAGGAGGGACTCCTGGTCATGTTACACACACACACAAAATATATATATATTCTTGTTCAGACCAATGGGTGGATTTCAAGAAACCCATACAGCTACTTTTGGGCAGAGGGAGGAAACCAAAGAAGAGGAAGAAGACCTTCCCACTTTGATGTCTTTTGCTTAGTCATACAAGTACATTGTGCATGTCCTTACCTCACTGACACCTCCTGTCCCGAGTGTGTGTGTGTGTGTGTGTGAGAGAGAGAGAGAGAGAGAGAGAGTGTGTGTGGAGTGTGTGTGTGTGTGTGTGTGTGTTGAGCATTCAAGTCCATGCGCTTCCTGCTGAATAAAAGCTCTCATGTCCTGGTTCCCATTTTTGTTGATTTTCTTACATCCCTCCAGACGAATGTAGTACAGGAGACAGACAGACAGAGAGAGAGACAGACAGACAGACAGAGAGAGACAGACAGACAGACAGAGAGAGAGAGACAGACAGAGAGAGAGTCGATTTGTTTTGTGCTGTTTGGGAGCAGCAGCGCTCGAGACGTTTCTCCGATACTGATCTGTTTCCGCGTGCCTTCTGTCTGATATTCTGCTGCCTCGCGCACTGCTTGCTGTGGTTTCACACACACACACACACACACACACACACACACACACTCATTCTCACACACACACACACTCTCTCACTCACAGACACTCACTCACTCAGGAGGAGGTTTTGCTTTTGATTGGGTCTCAGGGTGTTCTAGAGCTGAAAGCATGATGAACGGGTAAAACGACTTTGATCGCTGCCCGTCAGTAAAATCTACTCGCGTTTATGTGCCATAAAAAGTGTGTGTGAACTGTGGGTTTGTCCTTTACAGAGTCAGATTTACTTTTCCATCATAGGAGGTGGGGAGTTTACAAAATGCTGAGCTCACTCGGTTTAAAGGTGCACTACGCGACTTCTGTCCACAATCTTTAAGAACAAAAACATGCACAGTCTGATGATGTGTAATTGTTTAAAGCATGGCATCAGCACGGGGTATTATGTGACTAAAAATACACTTCATTCCGGACCAGAATTGTTTGGAGGAACCTCATGCCGATCTTTTTATTACCAATCCCCAAGGCCTCTTTACTCCACCCCACACACCCATTTTGTTTCCAGTTTCCCTCTTCTGATAATCACAGGGGTGATTCTGATTCCAGGCTCATCACAAGCCCTCATCCACCCAAATAACCCTGTAATGTGAGGAGTTTACAGACAGACAATCTTAAAGCAGATACGCAGAGCCTTTATTTTTAAATAAACTTCTGAGTGGATAGTATCTCTATGCACTCTCTTCATTTTTTACCTTATTTAAACATTTTATTTTTCTTTTTTTCAGACGATTTCATCTATTTTCAGACATGTTTACTTCTTCTCTGATTCAGGAGCTTTGTAGCAAATTTGAATTTTCCTCCGGGGATTATAAAGTAATTCTGATTCTGATGTCCTTGACTCTTGTATGCTGCATAAATGGGAATTTATGCAGCATACAAGAGTCAAGGATATCAGAATTACTTTATTAATCCCTGGAGGAAAATTCAAATTTGCTACAAAGCATATATATATATATATATATATATATATATATATATATATATATATATATATATAATTTGAGAGTTAAAATCAGCAAAAAAAAAATATATATATATATATATATATATATATATATATATATATATATATATATTTGAGAGTTAAAATCAGCAAAATATATATATTTGAGTTAAAATCAGCAAAATATATATATTTGAGAGTTAAAATCAACCGCAAAGTTGTGATTGGAGCCGCCCCGCTGAGCCAGCCAGCCCTGAGCGCGTGACGTCACAGCAGGAACCGGTTTTAAGGCCGAGGCCTTTTACAGCTATAGACCAAAGTCATATAAATAAAAATTTATGGTGAAAGTAAGAAATCCCGTTACCGACTCGCTCAGCTAAGACTGATTTGACTTCATTGATTGTGGGTTGACTCTCATTAAAACAGGATGGGTGCTATAACTTATGCAGCATACATGTACATGCATGCATTTTCACTGATAAAATGTAAAAGGCTCATTAAATAATCAGATGAACTGAGACAATCACATTCTGAAGCAAATTAAATAATCTTATACCGCTAACTTAAACACACAATACAAGTTACATGGATTAATCTAAATGCAGGGAAACAACGTGTGCTGTTGTTTTTTTAATCCAAATGAGAGTCGGCGCTTACCCGTCTGTGTTCTCGCTTCTTGAAGGCCGATCTTGTGGACGATTGTTTTTTTAAACAATCTGACTTTCAGTTGTTTGTTCAGTTCTCCGTTCATTCGCTTCTTCCACGTAAGGCCGAGATGGCAGCAATATCCAGTTTAGAAATCAGGCGGCTGCGCCACTCATTCACTTTTCTTCATACTGTGTATTCCGCCATTACTCCAGGAGGGCTGGTGCAACTGAACTCACTTTCCTTTTCATCTCATTATCTCTAGCCGCTTTATCCTGTTCTACAGGGTCGCAGGCGAGCTGGAGCCTATCCCAGCTGACTACGGGCGAAAGGCGGGGTACACCCTGGACAAGTCGCCAGGTCACTTTCCTTTTAAAAATAAATACTTTCCTTTTCTTGTAGTTTCCTTTAATTGTTGGTACTGCACCCTCTTTCAATCCGGGCTTATAGCCAACGCTCCTCAACAGATCGGAGGTTTCGTACGAGTCTTCAGTAAAATGTGCAGAGCAGAGGAGAGACCACTTCATAGGCGCCCAATGTGCCCGCGAACTTCTCGCAAAACGCGTCCAAATCTTTACAGTTTGAACATTCTTGGGCCATGAATGCAACGTAAATCCACCTTCTGTCATGTTGCTGCACCCACTAGTGTAGCAAGGTTGATTCTTCCCACTGGCAGCAAAATCCTTGAGCTGGCTTTGGTCTTGGGAGTTTCATTTGTTCTGTTAGAGCTCCCTCTATGGGACTGTTGTGGCTCTGCCCTGCATTTACCCTGGCTGGGAGAGGTATGTATTCAGAGCAGTTGGATCATAATCTACACTTTAATGATCTATAACCTGAGTCTAAGTGCACATAAGTGTCTTCATGTATTATATGATAAGTGCACAAGAATATTGTCGCTCAGTGTTGGTCACTACATTTGTAAAGAGTATTTTGAGAGCTTATGATTGCTAACCATGTGGTTTTGTTGTTGTACATGTTAGCTTGTGTTATCTTCACATGAAAAGCTTGCTTCTGCTGGTCTCTTTCTTGTGTTAGGCTGCCTTTGTGAAGATTCATGATCATCCTTTGCTCTTTGTTATAAATGTTAACAGGTATGT
Organism: Neoarius graeffei; assembly: GCF_027579695.1. NCBI lineage: Eukaryota > Metazoa > Chordata > Actinopteri > Siluriformes > Ariidae > Neoarius > Neoarius graeffei. Next base: position 78,759,080 of record NC_083581.1, on the reverse strand, counting down.
AGCCAACTCCCATTACCATGTTAAGCGAGTAGTTTGGTTATTGGAAAGTTATTTTTCTATTCAATGTTACTGGATGGCACTGGTTAGCCAGATCAGTGACCATGCATTCATGCGTTCACTAACCTAATAAGGGAAAGATTCAGATTCATTTCATGTTGCATGATCTTGATGGAATATAAGCAATACAGGCCTAATGTGATATATTTATTTTCTATGATAATTCTTTTATTTTCTCATTATTGAAATGCGGTTAAATGGTGAGTCTGCATTTACCCTGGCTGGGAGAGGCTGCCTTTGTGAAGATTCATGATCATCTTTTGCTCTTTGTTATAAATGTTAACAGAATAAACGGTTGGGTGCCAAAAGCATCATCAGTGTGTCATCAATCACAACGCAACGAGTAAACAACAGCTACACCAGCAACACATCTACGTGTCATGGTGATAAATTAGCTCAAAATGGAGGATCGGAGTTGCAGTCAGCTCTGTGTTTTAGTCTAGCGGAAATGGCGATGAGACCGATAGACTTCCTGCTGTGATGTTACGGACGTCAAGGTCATTCACTCAGACCGCTACCTATATAAATCACTTTAATTGTAAAAATTACTATATTAGATTTATTGACACTTAAAACTACTCCTGTGCCATTCTTGAGGTCTCAAGGCATTTATAAGCGAAAGTGAGGCCATGGCTCTGCGTATATGCTTTAAGGTCACTGACTGGATCAGAACCTCCCAGATCTAGAAGCATGTTGCAATGAAATATTCAAGATCGTTTTATTATCATTGTGTAAGACATACAACGAAATTCAGTGCACTGCCTTACGAAACAGTCCTCAGATATATAAATAAAGATTCAAGATTTACATAAAAGCTTTACAAATTTACAAAGATACAGACAAAATTAGCAAACATGAAAGATTTACACATATACAGACATATTGCGATATTGAGCTATTGAGCAGAGATCGAACTGACTGGGACGCATCATGTTTAGCGCGGCGTCTCCAAGGCAGTTGAAGGTCAGAGATGGATGAAAATAAGTGCATTTCTAATGATCATGGGTTTCACTCTCCCCTCCACCTGTGTGCACAAGAACATAAGCTTGTAGCAGTAGCTTGCACTAGCTCACTTCCAGCTCACGCTGCAAAATGTATAAGTACGGATGTCTGTACAGCGTTTGTTCCTGAGTGTCAGCGTCTCAGTTATTCCTAATGAGGAGAGCGTGCCTTGCACTTATCGTCTCTTTTTTTTTCTCAGAGCATTTGGCCACTCCAAGCTCTTCAAACTCTGAACTTGAGATCCCAACTCCCTGGAATCACCATCCTGAAATCGTTCACCATTATCACCAAGTGTATGGTTCTGTGTCTCAATTGAATTGGCTGGTGTGTAGATTCTTGCAAATAAACACAACCCTGATTCCAAAAAAGTTGGGACAAAGTACAAATTGTAAATAAAAACGGAATGCAATAATTTACAAATCTCAAAAACTGATATTGTATTCACAATAGAACATAGACAACATATCAAATGTCGAAAGTGAGACATTTTGAAATTTCATGCCAAATATTGGCTCATTTGAAATTTCATGACAGCAACACATCTCAAAAAAGTTGGGACAGGGGCAATAAGAGGCTGGAAAAGTTAAAGGTACAAAAAAGGAACAGCTGGAGGACCAAATTGCAACTCATTAGGTCAATTGGCAATAGGTCATTAACATGACTGGGTATAAAAAGAGCATCTTGGAGTGGCAGCAGCTCTCAGAAGTAAAGATGGGAAGAGGATCACCAATCCCCCTAATTCTGCACCGAAAAATAGTGGAGCAATATCAGAAAGGAGTTCGACAGTGTAAAATTGCAAAGAGTTTGAACATATCATCATCTACAGTGCATAATATCATCAAAAGATTCAGAGAATCTGGAAGAATCTCTGTGCGTAAGGGTCAAGGGCGGAAAACCATACTGGGTGCCCGTGATCTTCGGGCCCTTAGACGGCACTGCATCACATACAGGCATGCTTCTGTATTGGAAATCACAAAATGGGCTCAGGAATATTTCCAGAGAAAATTATCTGTGAACACAATTCACCGTGCCATCCGCCGTCGCCAGCTAAAACTCTATAGTTCAAAGAAGAAGCCGTATCTAAACATGATCCAGAAGCGCAGACGTCTTCTCTGGGCCAAGGCTCATTTAAAATGGACTGTGGCAAAGTGGAAAACTGTTCTGTGGTCAGACGAATCAAAATTTGAAGTTCTTTATGGAAATCAGGGACGCCGTGTCATTCGGACTAAAGAGGAGAAGGACGACCCGAGTTGTTATCAGCGCTCAGTTCAGAAGCCTGCATCTCTGATGGTATGGGGTTGCATTAGTGCGTGTGGCACGGGCAGCTTACACATCTGGAAAGACACCATCAATGCTGAAAGGTATATCCAGGTTCTAGAGCAACATATGCTCCCATCCAGACGACGTCTCTTTCAGGGAAGACCTTGCATTTTCCAACATGACAATGCCAAACCACATACTGCATCAATTACAGCATCATGGCTGCGTAGAAGAAGGGTCCGGGTACTGAACTGGCCAGCCTGCAGTCCAGATCTTTCACCCATAGAAAACATTTGGCGCATCATAAAACGGAAAATACGACAAAAAAGACCTAAGACAGTTGAGCAACTAGAATCCTACATTAGACAAGAATGGGTTAACATTCCTATCCCTAAACTTGAGCAACTTGTCTCCTCAGTCCCTAGACGTTTACAGACTGTTGTAAAGAGAAAAGGGGATGTCTCACAGTGGGAAACATGGCCTTGTCCCAACTTTTTTGAGATGTGTTGTCATGAAATTTAAAATCACCTAATTTTTCTCTTTAAATGATACATTTTCTCAGTTTAAACATTTGATATGTCATCTATGTTCTATTCTGAATAAAATATGGAATTTTGAAACTTCCACATCATTGCATTCCGTTTTTATTTACAATTTGTACTTTGTCCCAACTTTTTTGGAATCGGAGTTGTATTAAAAATGGGTTAAATCTATTATTGTCTGTCTGTGGTCTTCCATGTTTTGAAAATAGGTTAAGAGTTGAAAATCTTCTCGTGTGTACCAGGCCTAAGCTCCCAGTGCAACCAGATATCTGTGCTTTTTTTGGGGAGGGCGGACACATGAAATGCTATGACACCAGGATAAACACTGGCAGTGCTTTATCAAAAGGGAGTATTTTATAATGATGAAGCAATGAAGTTGGACATGGAATTAGCAGTGTTGTTCTACTATTTCACTGGATTTTTTTAATGAATCCCATAGATATGATTTTAGTACTTTTATTACTTTATTAGTTTCCGCTGAGCATTGCTGAGTACTTACACAACCGAGTGGCGCAACAGAAATTCCTTCACGCTATCATCCAGAGATCCAGTTTGAATTCCAGTGATGCCACGGAGCCCAAGAGAGCAAAACTGGCCTGTGCTCTGAGGGAGAGGGGTGGCATACACTCTCTCTCTCTCTCTCTCTCTCTCTCTCTCTCCCTCCCCTGTCAATTACAGCAACACCAGCCAATCATGAGCTTATGCATACGTTAGTGAACGGATAGCACTTTCCTCTGAGTGTGCTATGTCGCCCCCTGACATTGCATGAGCAGCAGTTCGAAAAAATGCAGGTGACTGGTGCCAGACGCCTTGGAGGAAGCCTGTGATAGCCTTTACCCTCCCTGGTTGGTTGGTATCTGTCTTGTGATGGGGAGAGCTTCCTGGTGGATGGGAATTGGCCATGACTAAATTAGAGAGAAATTCTGAGATAAATTGAAGAAGAGATGTATTTTTGTAAGATGAGATTTATTTTTGTGTAATTTCTTTGGTGAATTCTCTAATGTTCTTCTTTTAATGAAAGAGTTGGTATAATTTCATTAATGGTAATTGCAGCACATACTTCAAATTGTACAGGTAGGGGTTGTGTTCTGTTCCTTCATTTAGATCAGGAGCTACTTTATATGGTATACCTTGCCTGTAAGCTTAGTGATGGTTAAGGTTGATGGAGTGTTATGGTGTAAGGTAAGGAGGTCATGTGTCACATTGTTGAGTTGTCAGTTGTCCTCCCTGAGCTCTACGTAAAAATCTGGAGAGCTCAGAACCCATTCCCTGCTGTAGAGATGAGTGAAGCCATCTGGCCGTCATCTTACCACTCACATTGCGTGTATGCGGTTTATGTGTTAAACCGTCGTATCCGATCAAATTTGCCTCAAGAAAAGTATCTCCTGACTTTCCCCCCTTTCATTCCCTCCTCTTATTTTCTCATGTTTACCCCATTCCTTACATATCTTTATAGCGCTCCACTTCACTGTTATTGTTTTTTTCCTTTTCCAGTTCAGTCTCTGATCATTTTTTTGTTTTTTGAATGGCTATTTTACTACTATAATTATTTTTATGGAGATTATTTCAGTTTTTCTTTGTACAGGAGATCATATATCGGACACCATCCAGGAAATAAGCTGTTGACCGGGAAATCTGACCAACCCTGATTTAAGAGTACTTATCAATATACTTGCACTCCATTTAAACTAAAACCATGCGGTTAAAACAATCATGCCCATTTTGTAAATTTGTTCAAGTGGGAGTGACGTAGTGGTGTGCAAATTAATCGTCATGGCGATGCATTGCATCGCCAACTTTCACGATATACTGCATCGATTCTTGATGCCAAATATCGATTATTAACGTTAAAAAATAAATGAATAAAACTGTATGAACGGTAGGCGAATATCAGCCAAAAACAAGTAGCCTAGGATACAACATCCAATCATGTAGATGGCGCAGTGGAGTTGTTGACGCCCGCTGCCTTCTTCATGCCATTGGTATTTCCGAAAGCGGGCGCCTAGTGCTCTCTCTGTTTGCAACATGGACGAAGCCGAGAAGATTCGCGTGCCTCCCTCACAGTTTAAAGCCGATGTTTGGACGCATTTCAGCTTCCGAAACAAAGACGGTAAAAATGAAATGGACATGACTCACGCAATTTGTAGACACTGTAGCATGTCGATAAAGTATTGTGGAAATACAACAAACTTAAGAGCACACATTCAGAGGCGCCATCCAGACAAACTGCAACAGCAACAACCACCACAACCCATGATAAAACAAACAACCCTCGACAGCAAGCTCGCACCCTCATCTGTACGTGCGAAAAAAATAACGGAGTCCATTGCAGAATTCATTTGCCAAGATTTACGGCCATATTGCGTGGTGGAAAATCGTGGGTTCAGAAGTATGATAAACACACTCGAGCCTCGTTATGTGATCCCTAGCCGAAAACAATTTACAGAAGTAATGATCCCGGACATGTATGAAAAGGTAAAGCTACAAGTTAAAAAATCCCTCGCCTCTACAGAAAGCGTTGCCCTCACATGCGATGGATGGACTTCGCGAGCCACAGAGCTACTTAAAATGGCAGTCACTGATGAGCCTTATTTTATTAGTTTTCTTTTATTATTCTACCTTAATCATTTGCACTTTTTGTAATTAGTGTGTCCACCAAAGTATTAAGAATGTTTTAATGGCAATAATGTTAAATAAATTCATGTATATATGAACTGAGTTGCTGTGTGATGTATCAATTGAAGACACTATCCAGATCGTACACAGCCACTGGTAATTATGCTCTATTTTTTACATTTTCACTTAAATATATTGAAAATATCGCAATGCATCGCAATGATTCAAGAATCGTGATGAATCGTGATAGTATCGCATCGTGGCATGTGAATCGTGATTCGAATTGAATCGTGAAGTCTTTGCCAATACCCAGCCCTAGAGTGACGTGTAGATGATCTACATTGTCAGTTGTGCTTAGCCTTTGGGAAATGAAAATAACTCCTGACCAAACTAGAACAATAACATTTATCTTTTTATTTGCATCCCTCACTGTCATTTCTTCCTCAGGCTCTGGTCCTTCTTTCATTTAGGCTCCTGAGGCTAGTTTACTCCGTCCGTTTTTCTTTTTGAATTTGAGCCTGAGCTCTCACATTCAATATCAAACATGTCTAGACTTTGGCTTTGATCTAGTCTGGGACATTTCCATCGAAAATCTGACAGTCACAGTGTTCATCCCAGATATCAATGTCAGATTTTCAACAAAAACATACAGACAGGACAATGAGACAGATTTTCTGTTTTTTTTTGTTTCTTTCACTGTTGCAAACCATCATAGAAAAATTCAAACGCTTCATTAGTGGAATTGAGCTTTATCTGCAGCAGCGTTGTCATGAACAGGGTGTAACAACACTCGAGACTGCTCTTCAATTTGCACTACAGATTGAGACAGCGCATCATGCTAGCAGGGTGTTTTCATTTCCAAACACACTGCAGTGTTTTTCTCAAGCACCTGTTTCACCTACTGTTCCTCCCTTTGCACCAACTCACCTTCCGCCTCTCTCAGCGTCCACTCTGCCATCTCAGATGACCTGCTGAAAATGCAGAGGACACTGGAGAAACTTTCAGAAAGAGTCGACCAGTTACAGCTAGAGGTGCAAAGCCAGCGACGAGACACACGACACCGCTCATCTGACTACAGATCTCATCAGCGGAGCTCCACTTCTGATTGTGGACGAGGCTGCAGTCAGTACTATCCTGTAGACAGAAACAACTCTAGAGACTCTTCTTATAACAGATATTCAGCTTGAGATGGCACCTACAGACCTCCCAGGCATGTGAGGGACTGGTATGACAGACATGTCTGTGAAGGTTCTCAGTCATCCAGGTCATCGTAAACCATAGGTGCTAAAGAAGGCAACTGGACTTGCTTGAAATCCTTGAAGACGTTTCACCTCTCATCCGAAAGGCTTCTTCAGTTCTGTCTGACTAGTGGGGAGTTCCAGGTCTTTATCCTCTAGTGGACCAAAAGCAACCCTAAGGAGAGTCGTTGAGGTCACATGAGGTTGTTAGGGTGTGACAGACAGGACTCTCACACACGTCCTGGATCATCTGAGCACCATGCATGTGGCTACAGCCCATCACCCAGGGACTATGCCAAGCGTGGCCACTCTCCTGAATGGCATGAGGACAGACATCCCTCTCCAAGTCCTGGACATGTACGGTTCCATTCTCCTTCTCACATCAATGCTATGTCAAGGATTCCCCTTTCACAACAAGACCCAGCGGTCCCAGGAGAAACAACACTTTCATCCCAGGAAAACTTCTCCTCTCCTATTAAACTGGATGCACCGCCTCCAGTTACAGAGTGGCACAATCCGCCAGTGCAGCCTTCTTCAGTCATCAGCACAACAGCTCAGTTTCGCTCTTCAGAAAAAGACACTGCTCTTCTTCCGACAACCAAGACAGGTATGCAGTTGTTGCAACACACACTTTCTGATCAAGCTAATGACATTGTGGCTGAACAACTTTCAGACCCCATTCTCTCAGACGTGTACAGATGGCTACAGCACAACAAACGGCCTTACCTCAGACATGTACAAGGGAAAATCCAAAGAAAGCTCTGGTGGCAATTCCCTAAACTTGAACTGTGTAATCACCTGCTTTGTCGAAAGGCTCATACAGCACCAGGGAAGCCACTTGATTCCCACCACACTGATCACAGACACTCTGAACATTCTTCATGGCAATCCCTGTTCTGGTCATTGCAGTGCTGATGGCACATTCAAGAAACATATCTGTGAAGATACTCAGTCGTCCAGGTACATAGTAATCTGTGGTTGGTAGAAGAGAGCAACTGGACTTGCTTGAAAAGTCTTGAAGACGTTTCGCCTCTCGTCCGAAAGGCATCGTCAGTTCTGTCTGTCTAATAGGGAGTATCAAGTATTTATCCTCTCATGGATCATAATGGAATCCAAATCAGAATGCTGATGGCTGCATTGAAGGTGGCTGATAGATGTCATAGACACCCACCTCTGTTCAGTGATGGTCGTTCCAGGTTGACAAAATTGAACGATCCTCTCTGGCTAAGATGTCTGCCAGTTTTCTGGAAGTCCTCTCATACTCCCGCACTAGTCGAAGGGAACTCATCCCAAAGTGTGGAGAAATCCATGAGAGGATAAATACTTGATACTCCCTATTAGACAGACAGAACTGACGATGCCTTTCGGACGAGAGGCGAAACGTCTTCAAGACTTTTCAAGCAAGTCCAGTTGCTCTCTTCTACCAACCACAGATTACTATGTACCTGGACGACTGAGTATCTTCACAGATATGTTTCTACACACTTTGGGATGAGTTCCCTTCGACTAGTGCGGGAGTATGAGAGGACTTCCAGAAAACTGGCAGACATCTTAGCCAGAGAGGATCGTTCAATTTTGTCAGCCTGGAACGACCATCACTGAACAGAGGTGGGTGTCTATGACATCTATCAGCCACCTTCAATGCAGCCATCAGCATTCTGATTTGGATTCCATTATGATCCATGAGAGGATAAATACTTGATACTCCCTATTAGACAGACAGAACTGACGATGCCTTTCGGACGAGAGGCGAAACGTCTTCAAGACTTTTCAAGCAAGTCCAGTTGCTCTCTTCTACCAACCACAGATCACATTCAAGAAAGCTACAACTATGTGCTATTGGCCAGGCATGAGATCTAATATTGATGGCTTTTGTGCTGGGTGTCACATGTGTGAAGCTTACAGAAAACCCGGACCACAACACAGAGCTCCCTTGCAATGCCTTCAGACAGCGAGACCATTCCAGTTTGTGTGCACAGATATTACTGAGCTCCCACTCACCTCACAAGGACATAAGTATGTTCTGGTAGTACAAGATCATTTTACAAAGTACGTTAATGATTTTCCTTTGTCTGATCAGAAAGCTGTTACAGGAGCACAACTACTTTGTGAGAGATATATTCCTGAACATGGAGTTCCAGAAGAACTGTTTTCAGATCAGGGTCGACAATTTGAATCAGGAATCATTCGAACAATATGTCAGAGACTAAACATCAAAAAGAAAATAACCTCACCATACCGCCCTCGTGGAAATGGGATGGTTGAGAGATTTAACAGGACTTTAAAAGAACAGTTGGCTAAACTCATTTATCAGAATGGTGGTGAATGAGACCATTATTTGCCAGCAGTCGTTCTCTCCTTTGAAGGTGATGATACACGGGGTGACTTTTTGGGCAGTGTTGCTGGGTAACTGCGCTTCGACACTTTCCCATTGAGATTGGGGCAACATCATTTCTATCTGAATGATTTTGATCGTTTTGGGCAACTTTTTATGAAGATCATCCAATCAGAGTGCCCACAGAGAATCACATGACCACCTGAGAGCTTCTGAAATTTTCAACAAAGATGGCGGCGTCTCACTCAACGGCAGTGGAGCGAAGAAGAAGAGAGACGACTTGTATCTTTTTATGGCGGTAAGTTGTTGTGTGTAAACACAAAGTGGTGAATTTACCTCATCAAACACTCAGAAAACCAACAGACATCCATTTTTATGCTCAGGTTGGAATTAAGACATCGGTTTTTTTTTTTTTTTCAGCTAAGTGTAAACTGCCGTTAGCTAACCACTGCTCCATAGAGACTGAATGGGATTTAGCTAACTAGCAGTGGTTAGCATAGTTAGCAGAAAGTTATCGCTAGCTATGTAGGGATAACGTTAGCTCTCTTATGGCAAGTTAAAAGTGGTGGGCAGCTCATGTGTGGTTTTTTGTTTTTTTGTTTTTTTGGTGAGCTGTAATAGAGATTGTCAAACTTATCATCTGATCTAATTCACATAAAAAGCATGACTACTTGTGGAACCTGAGGGTGAAACAATATAAACTTCGGGATGTAAAAAAAAGAAAGAAAGCTTTTCAGGAGCTCCGTCAGCAGCTATACTTACTTGAACGAAATAAAGGCTGAAGCCAAGACAAAAGTGACGGCTGCAAATGTTTCCATGTCCATCTTTGCAGTGTCTGTCTCCCTGGCAATAGATTTGCTCTTATCTGATTGGTTGTTGCCCGAATTAGCTGCATGTTGCCAGCAACATTGCCCAAAAAGTTGCCCCATGCATCATCACCTTAACTCTACTCCACATTCTAGCGCTGGATACTCACCTTATTTTCTTGCTCATGGTAGAGAACCACATGTTCCAGCTAGTGTGACACTCTCTACGCCAGTGGTATCACAGACTCCACAGAACTATGGCTCAGAACTGGTGAAACGGCTTGACGCAGTTTTTCAGGCTGTTCGCTCATCGTCAGGATCAGAGACTCAAGCGTGAGTCCTACTTCAACAAACATGTTAAGTTTAAACCCTATCAGTGTGGAGATCTGGTATGGCTGGATGATCCCATGCACTACACAGAGACAAAAACTTGACCCTAACTGGACTGGACCTTATAGAGTTGCCTCATCTGATGAGAAAGGACTAATATACAAACTCTTGGATTTGAGACATCCTCAAGCTGGATCAAAAGTTGTTCACTATGATCAACTGAAACCTTATCGGTCCACTTGGGATACAGCTTCAGTGCCAGTGAACCAACCTGTTCTCCAACAGCTTATGGACGCTCTCCCCAGGTATAGATCATTATCTGGTTCACTCCCATCCACCCTGGAACACCTGACACTGGACAAGCTTCTGCCCCTGCCTGCCCTTCTGTTCCCCTGCTGTGGAGATCTTCAGGACGGGTCTCATGAGTCCAGCCACATCACATCCAACAGACTGACACGGCTCTTGCAGCGCCTGTTGAGATGTGCAACTCATTCAGAGCAGGTTGTTCAGAGACCACAGAGACTCTTGCTGTGAGCAGTCCTCTTCTACACAAAGGATGGAACAAAGAACCTCTGCGGCCGGTCTACGTGCAAAAAAACGCAAGAAACGCACGGAGGGCGCGCGTGTGATGTGCTGATTTTCGAGCCGCAGACCGGCCACAGAGGTTCTTTGTCATGTCAAACAAACTCTACGGGCGCTTACGTTTTTTTCAGGTTGCAAGACAAACTTATGGCCAACGTGCGTCTTTCTCCACGAACAAAAAAAATGCAGCGATTTGGGAAATGCCGAAAATCGCACAGCCAAAAAATCATATGTCCGGTTGTGACCTAGGCTTTACTGCCATCTACAGGTTTCCCTTTGAGCGTGCACTGACAGTTCCATCATTCTGTCGCTAAACGAACAGCTGATCACACCGAGGTGCTCGCTGAGCGCCCATGTTTATTAGTTTGGTCCTGCGTTTCCTTTCCTTCGTATATAGCATAACGTTTTTTTCTTCACGCTTTCCGTTACTGTAATCGTGCTTTCATGTTTCATTCGCACACTCGCGTCCTCCATTTTTCTCTCCTGTTTCAAATTTGTATCCCACAATGCCTTGCGTGAACGGGGAAAGCCCACCACGTGATGCATGACAGTATCTTGAACTGGGTCATGGTGAAGCAGGAAAAAATAGCAGAGAATTTAGAACCACGTGGCCGTAAATTCATTAATTGTTCTTTTTAAAAAAAAAAACTAATAAAATTGGAAGTCTGTGATTTGAATTCAGTAGCTTTCAGTCACTAAACAAAAATAATTGGGTGTCAGGAAAATTATTTTTATGATCTACACTTGAAAAATCTGAAAGGCAGCACAGCTTTAACTTTTAAAGCTGGCATCCACAGTGTTGCATTAAGCCTCGGTCACAACCGGCCGTACATGCTCCTACGTGCACATATGTGATGGTTAGGTAATCACACACCTTTTGCCCATATATACTGTATATGTGTGTGGTAAGAATTCAGAGTAGTACATGAGTCCTTCATCTGAAACAGAGTTTCTGAGGCTGTAGTAAAAGTACAGCTTTAACTTTTAAATCATTACGTGACTAATGGTTTTTAAAGGCAAAGGGATGTCCTTCAAAAATACTGAATAATCAGATCTTACTGTTTACTGCTCTTTATAGTAGGTTTTGTAATGTAGAAAATGTTTCATTTCATTAAGCACATTTGCTTTTCCATGGACCTAAAACTTCTCTACAGTGCTACATATTTGTAGAAACCTGATGATCTCCACCCATACGCACTTGCTGAAGATCCAATTCCAGATTTAATCCCCCTTTGCTGTTATAATAATCTACACTCTTCTGGGAAGGTTTGTACCAAGATTTTGGAGCATGCCTTTGGGGATTTGATCATTCGGCCCCAAGCGGAGTACTGAGGTTGGGCGAGGAGGCCCGGGGTGCAGTCAGTGTTCCAGTTCATTCATCCTTTTGTATACAGGGACATTGTCATGCTGGAACATGTTTGTGCCCTTTAGTTCCAGTGAAGGGAACTTGTAATGCTACAGAATACAAAGACATCCTATAATTGTGTGCTTCCAACTTTGTGGCAACAGTTTTTGGAAGAACTACATATGTGATGGTTAGGTAATCACACACCTTTTGCCCATTATATACTGTATATGTGTGTGGTAAGAATTCAGAGTAGTACATAAGTCCTTCATCTGAAACAGTTTCTGAGGCTGTAGTAAAAGATATGTGCATATTATTAGAGAAAAAAACAGTGCATAAATGTGCATACTCTTGTAGAATGGGATTTATTCTATCCACATTCACTGGATATGAGCAATCACATGCTCTGATTGGCTACCAGCTCATATACCGTGAGTAGAGAAAAACAAAATGGTGGAGCGTGTTGCTGAACCAACCGAGGACGAAATAAAAACTCTACTTGAAAACAAAAGCCCCAAAAAATACAAAAAAGCAACGAAATATGAAACTCAAAAAGTAGTGGACAGATTTGGATTAAATTTGGAGGAAAGGTGGACCATGGGCCAAGAAACAATTGATTGGATTTTGATGCAAATCCGAGTATGTACGTGAATCCAGGATCCAGATGTGTATGCGGATCCAGGATTTTTTTTTTGCCTGTTTCCAACGTAACTCAAAAAGTAGTGGACAGATCTTGATGAAATTTTGAGGAAAGGTGTGCCATAGGCCAAGGAACAATTGATTTAGATTTTGATACAAATCCATATATAAACATAGTAAACATCTGGATATTCTAATATGTGTCTTGGCGGAGGTATGCATGCTATGAAGTGCCCTTCTAGTTTATACTGTTTTTGTGTGTTTGAGTCCAAATAAGAAAACGAGCTACATCTTTTTATTTAGTTTACCAAAGAAGAGATTGGTATTAGTTCACTTAAATATATGCAGCCTAAGGAATAAGGTTCATGAGGTTACTAGGATTTACTTCTTGAACAATATTCATGCTTTACCCCTGTCAGAAATGCACCTGGACACTACTTTTGATGATTCTGAGCTGGCTGATAGAGGTTATATAGAAGGCACAGGGACAGATATGGTGGTGGACTTGCATTCAGTGTTCAGGAACACATTTCAGCCATTCTACCAAAAGATACTATGAGTGCCGACATTGAAGTCATATGGGTACAGATTCACTTTCCACACTGTAAGCCATTTCTAACTGGTTGTCATTATAGACTGACCACATCGAATGTAACGTATTTGGATGGAACATGTGAAAATGTGGATATAGTGACAGACGAAAGTAAGGATATCTTCCTTCTTGGTGACCTTAATACTGACTGGTTTTCTTCAAAGTTGTCCATTGCATAAGAAGTCAATTTTTAAGGCAGAAGCTTGTGATCTTCCCCGGGTTGTGACTCAACCTACAAGAATTTCTACAACCTGCACTGATCATATTCTTTAACAACACAAGAGATGTGTTCACAAGCTGTATCAGTCTCCGTGGCAATGGAATACAGTGACTGTAATTTGAGAGCTTTAACAAAAATGACTAAAATGCCCAAGTCCAGAGGTAGGACTGTTTACTGCAGGTCATAAAATATTTATTGATGATGCGAAGTTAATGATTTACAGTGGTTACTAACGTTTGTCAGGAAAACAATGTGATCGTTGCTTTGAAAATGTTCATGGAAAAATTATTAGTGAGGCTGGTGGATGAACATGTTCCATTTAGCAGCAGGTCTCTAAAGGGGCAATAGTTCATCATGGACTGATGATGAATTGAGATCACAAATGCTTCTAAGGAACAAAGCCTAAGTAGGTGCTCGTAAATCAGTGTGCTTTTTAGATAGAAGTTTTTATTGTAAGCTGAGAAATTGAACACAATTATGTGTAGGAAGCCATACATTTCTCAACAGTATGTTGATGTTCTGGTCAGTTCATCACTCACCCATGTGATGTAGTTAATTACTTTAACAACTTCTTTATCAACAAAGTAGAGAGCTTAAGGTATTGCAGGCAATGATGGCAGTCTAACATGAAACACGGTTAACAGGGATGTGATAAAACATGTTTTGCATTCAATATAGTTGAAGAAACGTTGCTCAGTCGCTCAGATAACACATCTCCTGGTATAGATAACCTGAACAGAAAATTCTTTAAAATTGCAGCTAGGTAACTATCATTACATTACAGGCAGGCATTTAGCAGACGCTCTTATCCAGAGTAATGTACAACATACCCAGAGCAGCCTGGGGAGCAGCTGGGAGTTAGGCACCTTGCTCAAGGGCACTTCAGCCATTCCGGCTGGTCCAGGGAATCAAACCAGTGCCCTTTTGGTCCCAAAGCTGCTTCTCTAACCATTAGGCCATGGCTTCCCTATCTAAACCAATATGTCATCATTTTAATAGATAGTCAGCCTTTCCAAAAGATGGAAAAGCAGGTTTCATTGGCTGTAACCGTAGACCTATAAGTACACTCCTTGTGCTAAGTACGGTATTTGAAAAGATAATTTTTAATCAAATGTCAAATTGCTGTAGTAAAAATGGACTATTTACAAAAGCACAATAGATTAATTGCACCTTTTTTTTTTTTTGAGCTTTGGCTTGTTTCATCTTTTTTGTTTTCGTTGGTTTCAATACAGTATCATTTTATATTTTGTTTTAATTGATTGTTATAGCTTTTGAGTGGACTCCAGAAAGACTAGCGGCCATTTTGTGGATGCTAAAGGTGATCCCAATAAAGAATAAAGAATGTCACTTTATACGCAGGTCTATAAAATAGGATTAGCTTCAAACCTCCCTCACAATATATCCAAAAGCCCTAATGACAGAACTTCATCTCTGAAAGTTAAATATTACCTCTGCTTTGATCATTTACTGGGGTTAATGAATACAAAACCACCTGGCTTACATGGTAACACAGAAAACTGCCCACTACCAAGAAAATATTTGTAGTGAAAATAAAATAATTAGACCGGCAAAACCTGCCAAGATTAACCCTGTAAACTCCTAGAATATTATCAAGATATTCACTTTCAAGCATTATTCGCTAACTACTACAAATTATTCCATGACTGCATACTGTAAAAAGCAACAGGAATGCAAATAAGAACTAGAAGGGCACTCAGTAGAGTGTATACATCCACCAAGCCATATATTATCAACATCAAAATCTAATCACTTGAACCGAGGACAGCACTAAAGCTTTACACCAAATTTCATCCAAACCCGTTCACTACTTTTTGAGTTACGTTGGGAAAAGTCCAAAAAAAAAAATCCTGGATCCATATACATATCCAGATTTGCATCCAAATCTGGTCACTTGTTCCTTGGTCCATGGTTCACCTTTCCTCAGAATTTCATCAAAATCTGTTCACTACATTTTGAGGTACATTGGGAACAGGCAAACAAACGAGACCATCAGTGACGGCGTCGCTCACTCCGCCCCGTCTAGTCCAAAAGGAACAATCTAAAGTGGGCCACCTTGCGCAGTTCTACTCTCAACCAGTCCGGCTCAAATATTTGAGAGTAGAACTGTGCAAAGTGGCCCACTTTAGATCGTTCCTTCTGGACTAGAAGGGCCAAAGTGGGTAGAAGCTATACGCACCCTAGGTACCCCTACCTTCATGCCAGAAAGAATCAAAATTGGTGAAGAATTGAGGGAGAAGAAGCGATTTTTGTGAAACGTGGACGACGCCAGATGGACGACAGACAACACGTAATGGCATAAACTCATCACCTGTTGGCCGGATGAGCTAACAAACAAATGGAGGTGAAAACCTGACCAACAAAGTGGGTGGAGGTAATTAAAGAGCGTGAGGAATGAAAGTCTGGACATGAATGCAGTGTAGTGTTTTTGTAATCATATGTAAAATATACATTATATGTAAAGTTAATACATGTTAAATATGTTTTTAATACTGTATGAATCAGACCGTCCAAAAACACACTTCACCCTGATGTGACTATCTCACACACAACACGAACACACACCTGAGATCATTATTTACAGTAAAACACCAAATATTTGGCTGTGAGTCATTTCATAAAAGCTCACCGAGTCAAAGGCAGAGCGGTTAGTAAGGACAGTGCTCACACTTACCTGAGCGTCGATCAGTCTGAACCTTCTCACTGCACTTAGGCTTGCGGGGAAGCGAGATGATCACACACACACACACACACACACACACACACACACACACACACACAGGTGTCATGTAAAGTACGTAACACTCTCTGCAGGTAGTTTATAGGTTACATGGAGGCAGAAACCAGGAACCATTTACCCCACACATGCTCCTACTTACTCATAAAAAAAATCACAAGTTTTTGTGAATTCTACACAACTTTAACCGTCACAGGACTGATTTCCTGCATCTCTCTCTCTCTCTCTCTCTCTCTCTCTCACACACACACACACACACACACACGTCTTACTATTCTTGTGAGGACCAATGATGTAATTATTAATGCAGCAAACTAATCCTTTACTAAACCTAACCTGAATCATAATCTCAGTAACCACAAAGGGGGAAAAACCAGATTTCCACACAGAGACCAACTAAATCTCCCCATGAAAATCACACTTGGTTCCCACCAAGATATAAAAACAAGTCTACTGTTTGCATTGTGCAAAGTTTCTTTTTTCCACAGGATGTGGTCGTGCTCAGGTCCATTCACACCCTCGAGAAGTTTTCTTTTTTCCCTTTCTTGAATGTTATCCAGCTTTTATCATCATCATTATGATCAGGGCGGCACAGTGGTGTAGTGGTTAGCGCTGTCGCCTCACAGCAAGAAGGTCCTGGGTTCGGGGCCGGCGAGGGCCTTTCTGTGTGGAGTTTGCATGTTCTCCCCGTGTCCGCGTGGGTTTCCTCCGGTTTCCCCCACAGTCCAAAGACATGCAGGTTAGGTTAACTGGTGACTCTAAATTGAGCGTAGGTGTGAATGTGAGTGTGAATGGTTGTCTGTGTCTATGTGTCAGCCCTGTGATGACCTGGCGACTTGTCCAGGGTGAACCCCGCCTTTCACCCGTAGTCAGCTGGGATAGGATCCAGCTCGCCTGCGACCCTGTAGAAGGATAAAGCGGCTACAGATAATGAGATGAGATGAGATCATTATGATCAATATACAGTTGCACAGCAGGTTTTGAGGGTTCTGATCTCAAATTTAGACCAAACCCCCTCTGACATATTGCAAAGCCAAAAGGTTAAAGACTCTTAAATTATGTGATATTTATTTTTATTGATTAAACATTACAAGACTTTTCTTCAGCAATGTCAGAAAGCTACTTAAAATGCATAAATTTCGAAATATCCCTACATTGTGCAAAACCATGTTTAACCATTGCCTCATACTTAAGTTCTTACAAAAGTCTGGAAAGATCATGCGTTATTTCAAGGTAACCAAAAAAAAAAAGTTTTCTTGAGATCATGACAGTTTTATTGATCTCAAGAGAACACAATTTTTCTAAAAATGATCTTTTTTTGTCATCTTGTTAAAATGAAAGTTGTTTTCTTGACACTTATTTTTGTCATATGTTGAAATATATTATTACGGTAGGGCAGAGATGTAGTTGCTTTCTAACCACAGGTTTGCGTCGATAAGTAGCTGTGTTGTGAACGTAACTGTTCACATACTTGCCAATGTACTACATGTGTTACT
Organism: Neoarius graeffei; assembly: GCF_027579695.1. Classification (NCBI taxonomy): domain Eukaryota; kingdom Metazoa; phylum Chordata; class Actinopteri; order Siluriformes; family Ariidae; genus Neoarius; species Neoarius graeffei. The sequence goes on along the minus strand of NC_083581.1, from coordinate 78,741,265 downwards.
GGAAGATTCCACTAGAGGGTACACCAGAGAACTCGGAAGATAGAGAACGTCCAGATTTGCATGATGTAAACAACAAACATGGTGACGCTTGAAGTTAGTATTTGGTTATACTGTTTCTACACTGCCCCTACTGTTCATGTGAGTATTGCATCCTGGAGAATCGTAGTGTTAACTTTTGGGGACGTGCCCAACCGGTATACCAGATGGACACAGGACGTGTGAAGATCCATCACTCGCATGTGAATGTGTAGCTTAAAGAAACTCTATCTCCGCCCTTAGGCATACGTACTGTACCTCCTGGATGAGCTCTTCTGTTTTTACTGGAACCACAGTTCAATTATATTTTTCTCAAATTTCCCCATTGGGGATCAATAGAGTAATGTATTACAATCTTCTTCCAGCTGCTCCCATTAGGGGTCGCCACAGCGGCTCATCACGAGCCGTATATTTGATTTGGTGTAGGTTTTTACACTGGAAGATCTTCCTGACGCAGTCCTCCCCAATCTATCTGGGCTTGGGGCTGGCACTAAATATGCACTGGCTTGTGTAACCCCAGCGGCTGGGTGTTTTACCAAATCTACGTCTTTGAACTGTAGGAGGAAACCCCCGCAGACACGGGGAGAACATGCAAACTCCACACAGAAAGGCCCCTGTCAGCCTTGAGGTTCAAACCCAGAACCTTCTTGCTGTGAGGCAACAGTGCTAACCACTACACCACTGTGCCACCAGAGTAATGTATTAAGATCTCATCTCATTATCTGTAGCCGTTTTATCCTGTTCTACAGGGTCGCAGGCAAGCTGGATCCTATCCCAGCTGACTACGGGTGAAAGGCGGGGTTCACCCTGGACAAGTCGCCAGGTCATCACAGGGCTGACACATAGACACAGACAAACACTCACATTCACATGTATTAAGATGCATAAGAGAAATAATTTGTGATCTCAAGTAAGGGCGGCACGGTGGTGTAGTGGTTAGCGCTGTCGCCTCACAGCAAGAAGGTCCGGGTTCGAGCCCCGTGGCCGGCGAGGGCCTTTCTGTGTGGAGTTTGCATGTTCTCCCCGTGTCCGCGTGGGTTTCCTCCGGGTGCTCCGGTTTCCCCCACAGTCCAAAGACATGCAGGTTAGGTTAACTGGTGACTCTAAATTGACCGTAGGTGTGAATGTGAGTGTGAATGGTTGTCTGTGTCTGTGTGTCAGCCCTGTGATGACCTGGCGACTTGTCCAGGGTGAACCCCGCCTTTCACCCGTAGTCAGCTGGGATAGGATCCAGCTTGCCTGTGACCCTGTAGAAGGATAAAGTGGCTACAGATAATGAGATGAGATCTCAAGTAAACAACTTTTGCTCTCTTGACATCATAAGAAAAAAAAGCAATTTGTTACATTACAGGTATTTAGCAGATCCTCTTATCCAGAGTGATGTATAACCTGGGGAGCAGTTGGGGCTAGGTACCTTGCTCAAGAGCATTTCAGCCATTTCAGGGAATTGAACCATCAACCTTTTGGTCCCAAAGCTGCTTCTTTAACCTTTAGACCATGGTTTCCTTGTTTGCTAGCTTGTGAGCACAAAAAGAAAAGAAATAATGCATGACCATTATGGACTTCCTCATTAGATATGTAGCCCCGTCCCAATCTTATTCCTAACCATAACCCATGGGGCTGGGCTGAACATGTAGCCCTGCCCATAAGGGGGTATGGCTATACATGTAGCCCCGCCCCAACCCAATCTCTACCCATAACCCTTGGGTGTGGCTACATGTGCCCTGCCTTATTCTCCAGGCTGCAGCTGGGTGTATTTGTAATGACTCGAAGCAAAACATAGCTAACTTGGCCTTGTATTTAAAACTAGAATGTAATTTGCCACATAAGTGAACTTATGCAGTTTTGACTGTTTGATGTTGGCTATGTTCTAATATTAGTGGGTTAGCTTATCTCGCTAGCTTAGTTTTAGTTCACTTAAGCACATGTCTGTGCTATGCAGCTACATTAGCAGTGTGGGAAAATTCAGCAAAAAACAGTTAGCTGTGTTGAAAATACAAAAATCCTGACGTTATACAACCAGAGGCTGGGCACTCGTCTGTATTCATGGCTGTAACTAATGATGAGGACACTGATACCCCTTTTCCACCAAATCAGTTCCAGGGCTGGTTCACAACTCGTTCAACTCGCGAGCCAGCTGAGAACCAGTTTGCTTTTCCATAGATCGCGGTGCTAAGGGAAGCTACGTCATTACGGCGTTGTATACGTCAGTTACGTCGCTATGTTTGCATAAACCTTGGCGTGAATATCGAAGCAAAAACAACACGGAAGCAGCAGCAAGAACAACAATAATAATAATGGATGACTTAAAGCCTCTGCATGCTCTTGCAACAAGGCTTTCGCAGATAGCTTTTCGCAGACAGTTGTAATTTATTGTTGAGCGGGGGAATAGGCGTGCGCGATGTTATTCACCGGCACAACGCGGGGGGGCGAAGTCGCTAGGAGTAGTTGGTGGGTGTGGTTAGTGGAGTGTTTATCCTCCGGTTACTTATAATGACTAGAACTGGAGTCGTATAGATGTTCGTACTTCCTCAATCAACCGCTCTTCATGCTGCTCCATCTTCACTCGTGTTTTTAAAAATGCCGGTCGTGAAAACAAAACAAACCGGGAAAGTAGGGAAGTGGAAGTGCGTGTACAGCGGGTAGAGTGGACCAATCAGAGCCCTCTTGTCTGCGAGGCTTCTGCGGTGGTCACAATTTTTGGGAGGTGTGCGCAGAGCGTCTGCGAAGGTGGGGGGGCTACGCAGACACTGTCTGCGAGGACTGGGTTGTCAGCATAAATTGGCCTTTAGCGTTTGTACAGCTGCTGCTTCTCACCGCTTAAAAATGGCGATCTTTCGCGGTCTTGTTGTTGGTCTTAACAACTCCGCCGCCCCCGCTGACGTAAGCGATTCTTTCCTCTGGCCCAGCAGAGAGTTGGTGCTAGCCTGGAAGCGGTTTTTCTGGCCCCAGAGCCAGTGCTTTGTCAGTGGAAACAGAAAACCCGGTTCCAAACTAAGCACTGGCCCCGAACCAGCCCTGGAACTGCTTTGGTGGAAAAGGGGCATGATTTAGCTTATTTGGAACATTTCTAGCCTGATCTACTTGCTACTTGCCATAGCATTAGCTGAACTTTGTTTCCTATAAATCAATACTTAATGTTAGTTACATTTTTAAACTGTTGTATTATGTAGCATTGCTTATTATAGTATGACCATGATGCTAAATCAGATTACTAACAGTTGTATTGATCACACAGTATCATATAGCATTCAGAAATCAGCAGGTAAACTGGGCTGTCATGTAAACCAAAGCATTTAACTCCATCAACTTAAACAGTCGACCTGGATTCAGAGCAGCATACGGAAGAAGAGTTGGATACATCAATTAGAAATGAGCAGTTCATACTGCTAGTGCATGTGTAGCATTGTGATAATATGAATTATGATATACTTCTGCAGTATGGACCTCACATACAGGATCACAGGTTGATCCTTGTAAGAGCCCTGTATAAACGTGATACTCTAACGAGAACGTAGGACTGTGTGGTGAGGAAGGTTCACAGTTCGGTTTCATGTGTCGCTACATTCCGTGCACTTCAAGATAAGTAATCTTGGGTGTTAGCGACTGGACCGCTGGTTAGCTGAAGGTATAAAACTAACAGTTCCTGATAGAGAATGTGATGTGCTGTAAACATGTATGGCCTCTAGCTCTGTACGTGGGTTAGATATAAATACAATTTATATTGAAAGTTTTGGGGATTAAGCCAAAAAATGGTTGCAGTACTAGTCTTAAAATGTGCAACATCTGAGGTTGATGTGACAGTAAAATAAAGAAGTAGTAAGCCTTTATTTGTCACGTATAGTTACTACCAGCAGCAATCAGACCACTATGTGCCAATCCTTTAAACTAGCAGTTATCAAATCCCTGATTAAAACCCCCTGACCTCGACTCCTGTGAACTGGCAAACTATAGGGCAATATCAAACATCCCCTTTATCTACAAGATCCCAGACACTCTCACATGTTCACTCGGGTTTGTTGACGGTGGAGTGGCAGCTGTTTTATGTCCCAGGGCTCCCTCATATCTGTGTTACCTTCTGGCTCTGCCTTTTAGTGATGCTGTCACAGCTTGTCTTGCCAGAGTCCCTGCTTGCACTCAACACATAATGTACACTGTTCTTAACGTGACAATGAGCATACATAACAGTCTGTCTGTCTGTCTGTCTTGCTACACATGCCACTCCTGAGACACCAGTGATGCTAACCTCTCCTGCTTTGCAGACCTGCCTGATCCATCCTGATGCCCTACTTCTGGTTGGAGTTCTCACTGCTTCACTCCTGCGGAGTACGGCCTCATATGGACAACTTAAAGATACACTTCGAAGATGGCTTTGGACAACTAATACAAACAGTTTTGCTACAATAGCTTAAGACTACAGTCACCATGATAACTTTAGGACTGCAGTTGTCATGAACAGTTTGACACTCAAGTCTCCATCAGTGAACAGCTGACAACTTCAACAAAACAGACTTCATGTTAAAACTTTAATGAGTTTCCTGCTTACACAGTTGTACTTTGTGACTCTATAGGACACAGTTATACAAATGAATTATTTGTAATCATGTTATCTGTTATCACCCAGATGAGGATGGGTTCCCTTTAGAGTCTGGTTCCTTTCAAGGTTTCTTCCTCATGTTGTCTGAGGGAGTTTTTCCTTCCTACCATCGCCACAGGCTTGATCATTGGGGATAAATTCATATGCTTAAATTTGATATTTTTTTATAAAGTTACTTTGCAGCAATGTCTATTTCTAAAAGTGCTATACAAATACAATTGGCTTGACAGACATACGCATTACAGTACAGTGAAATTCTTTTCTTTGCAAATCCCAGTTTCTTAGAAAGTTGGGGTCAGAGTGATGGGTCAGTTATAATACAGCACCCTAGGGTTAAGGGCCCAACAGTGGTCCTGAGGCTTGAACCCCCAACCTTCTAATAAGTAAGCCAGAGCTTTTAAGCACTGAGCCACCACCACTACTGAAGGAAGGAAGGAAGGAAGGGAGGGACGAGTCACATGTTTTGTTACATGACCTAAATAAAACACCTGATGTAAAGAATGTAAAGGAAGAAAACTAAGTAGCTAGACATAAAGTCTGGTTTGTTTTTTGGAACATAGGCCTAAAATAGCCGACTATCCCAAGATCTGTTGAGGAATCCTGAGAGTGTACAATCCAGAAAGGGGCACAATCTAAAAAAAAGTTTCCTCTGAAGCATGTTCAGAGGAAACTGATTGGAGTGTTTTTGAGGCTGCAGCTTCAGACCTGCATGAACTGACTGATACTGTGACATCTTACATCAGTTTTTGTGAGGATATGTGTGTGCCCACCAAGTCCTTCCGCACATACAATAACAACAAACCCTGGTTCACCGCAAAACTCAGACAGCTTCGCCAGGCCAAGGAGGAGGCCTACAGAAGTGGGGACAGAGTCCTGTACAAACAGGCCAGAAACACACTGACGAAAGAGGTGAAAGCAGCTAAGAGGAGCTACGCTGAAAGGATCAAAAACAGCCTTTCAGCCAATGATCCGGCATCAGTGTGGACAGGCCTGAAGAATATCACTAACTACAGGAGACCATCCCCCTACACTGCAATGAACCATCAACTGGCTGACGAGTTGAATGCGTTCTACTCCAGATTCGACAAATTCACACCTCTTCCCCCCCTCAGACATTAAAGACCCATTCACACCCCCTGCTGTTCTGCCTCCTCTCGCCTCTGACCCCACACCAGCACTCAAGATCTGTGAAGAGGATGTTTGTCAGCTTTTTCGCAGACAGAAGATCAGGAAGGCACCTGGCCCAGATGGTGTGTCACCCTCCTGTCTGAAGGTCTGTGCTGATCAGCTGGCTCCCATCTTCACCCAGATCTTCAATAGATCCCTGGAGCTATGTGAAGTCCCCTCATGCTTCAAACACTCCACAATAATCCCGGTTCCCAAGAAAACCACCATCACAGGACTGAATGACTACAGGCCTGTAGCTCTCACATCTGTAGTCATGAAGTCCTTCGAGAGACTGGTGTTGTCACACCTGAAGGACATCACAGACCCCCTGCTGGACCCCCTGCAGTTTGTCTACCGGGCAAACAGGTCAGCGGATGATGCGATCAATATGGGACTGCACTACATCCTGCAACACCTTGACTCTGCAGGGACATACGCCAGGATTCTGTACGTGGATTTCAGTTCGGCATTCAACACCATTGTTCCAGACATCCTCCACACCAAGCTCACCCAGCTCACTGTGCCCTCCTCCACCTGTCAGTGGATTACAAACTTCCTGACTGACAGGAAGCAGCAGGTGAGGATGGGGAGCATCACATCCAGCACTTGGACTGTCAGCACTGGCGCCCCCCCCAAGGGTGTGTGCTCTCCCCACTGCTCTTCTCCCTTTATACCAACGACTGCACCTCAAGAGACCCGTCTGTTAAACTCCTGAAATTTGCAGATGATACAACGGTCATCGGCCTCATCCAGGATGGTGACGAGTCTGCATACAGACGGGAGGTTGAACGGCTGGTCTGTTGGTGCGGTCAGAACAATCTGGAGCTGAACACGCTCAAAACTGTAGAGATGACAGTGGACTTTAGGAGGAGCCCCCCCCACTCTGCTGCCCATCACCAACAACACTGTGACTGCCGTTGAAAGCTTCAGGTTTCTGGGTTCCACAATCTCTCAGGACTTGAAGTGGGAGACAGTCACTATCAGTTGTACTTTCTGCGCCAGCTCAGTGTAGGTATCATGCCGCCATCTTGGTCTAAGAACTACAACTACCAGGCAACTTCCGCGTTGACTACGTCACACCTGGGCGGAATCATGGACATCACATTCCTCAGGTTTCACATAAGAGACTTGGAAAACTTCATTTTTCTTTGTCTCTAAGTTCTGATCCCGAACGGAACGGACCTAAGAAGAGACACTCGCCATCAGACGTCTGAACCGCGCGTTTTCTCCTTTATCTAACTCTGATTAAGTTAGATTTCAGAAGTACGCGATCATCAACTCAAGCGAGTTATTAACCGGTTTACAAGTATTACTTGTCTTTTAACGCGTCTGCGAGCAAAAGGCAGTTTTCTAAAGAGCTCTTCTCTTTTCTTTCTTTTAAATCTGTGCACGGTGTTGAACAAAGACTTTTCGTCTTATCAACTGCGAAGCTTCTCCAAAGAACCTCTCCAAGCTCCAGTGAACATCTGATTCGTCAGAGACTCTCTCTCACCGAAGCGCAACTTTCCGCCTCGAATTCCTGCAGACAAAGGCGAGACTTTTTGCAGTAAGAAAAGGCACTGGGAAATATTAGTCTTGGTAATTAATTCACTAAGTGTGAAGTTAGAGTCAGTAATAAGTGTGTGCACACTGTGTATTATTATTGATTTTCTATTATTTGGTACTATTGATTTTCTATTTGGTTAATCAATGTCTTGCACTCTCTCTCCTAACATTCTGATTTTCAATTAACTCACTCATATTGTGACCTCATTAAGATTTCAGAATGTTTTGCCTCTAAAAAGGGCCTTTGCATGCTTAGGAAGAGCCCCTCCTCCTTCCCCTTTGTTCCAAGAGGTCCTGTATCTCAGATTAGAATTAAATATCATAAGTCCTAAGTTTAATTCAACCTTGATAGCATTTCTCCTGTTTACATTTAAAGCCATATAAACTACAGATGACTGTTTGAATGTATTTTAACCATTAATTTCTGGTTTTTGACACACATAGTTTACTAGGCCTGAAAAAAGCACATGGTGTAGCTAGCCTTTCTTTGTCTAGTTAGCATACCTAGCTAATCACTGGGCTATACACACACACACATGTGCTCACTAAACTTTGAGGATCCCCTCCTCCAAGATTGCAGATAAGACACCCTGGTCCGTCCTGGCACGGACGGACACACACACATACATACCAAGATTGCAGATAACAACATAGCTCACAAGTTAAAACTGCTTATACACACACACACACAGAGACCTACTGTTATAAAGATTTCATTCTGTTGCCATTCAATTATTAAATTCTTACTTTCTTTTTTTTATTGATTTCCCTTTTTATCTTTTTAATAATAAACTCTCTTATTATTGAAATTGTGTTATTGCCTGTTTCCAATACCTCTGAAGTCGCACACATCGTCAAAGAATTCTTAAGGTGTATGAATAATTAATTAGATGCAGTTTGGTAAGTGATAAACTTTGAATTATCAAATTTTAAACAATTCTTCACTTGATTCTTTGAATGATTCACTAAATGATTCATTGAACGATTCACCAAATGATTCACCAAATGATTCACTGATTCGATTCACTGATTCGATTTATTGAATGATTCATTCAAACGATTCAAATGAGACTGATTCTATGGTATGGTTCAATTCAAATGAGTCAAGTTAAACGATTCAATAGGATTGAGTCATTTTAACTATTAACCTTCACATCACTAGAAGTCCCAGAGAGGGGCCATTTGGCCTTTTTACCTAGAAAACCCACAAGAGGGCCAATTGGCCCCAAGTCCCTCCTGTGGACACTCATTTTGTTATGGAAATGTGGCTGTTAGTGTGAGTCTGAATCCACCTGAAGGTTGATGTCTTCTCCATCCGAGTCGTAAGGGTTTGCTCCATCCAGGATCATTTCCAATGCCTGTTGAATGTTGAATCTCTGCATCTTCGTTCCTTGGAGAGGAGCTTCTTTCGCCACAAAATTCTTGAGGGAACTGAAGCGATAGTCCATGTGCACTGAGGTATTTATCCATCAAACAATTGTCTGGTTGCAGTCACGTGAGTCGTTATGGTCACATGGGACATTCACATGTTCACATTTTAGAATAGAATGTGTTTTTATTCCTCATTCTCACATTCACACAGAAGTAGCCAACATGACTTCACCACTGAAGTGTGACCCCCTCACCCCACACACTGCCACTAACAGCCTCATTACCATAACAAAATGAGTGATTAGTGTATTAGGGAAAAGCGGTCAGGCCAAATGGCCCCTATGTGGGTCTTCTATGTAGACAGAAAAATGCTGGGACTTCTGGTGTTTTAATGAGACTGATTTCATTTAATTATTAAAGATTGATCATTTGATACCAATCTACATATCCATAATCATTAATTACACCTACATCAGGAAGCTCAACCTGCCTAAGGAGCTGCTGACACAATTCTACTCTGCCATCATTCAGTCTGTTCTTTGCTCTTCCATCACTGTTTGGTTTGGATCGGTCACCAAACAGGAGAAGAACAGACTGCAACGGACAATAAGGTCTGCAGAGAAAATTATTGGTGTCAGCCTGCCCTCCATCCAAGACCTGTACCTGTCCAGAGTCAGGAAACGGGCAGGTAACATCTCAGGCGGACCCATCACACCCTAGTCACAATCTGTTTAATCTTCTCCCTTCAGGGAGGCGATATAGATCACTGTATGCAAAAACAACCAGACACAAGAACAGTTTCTTCCCTCAGGCTGTCTCGGTGATGAACAGCTAAAAATCTAGATTCATACATCAGTAATTTCATCTCATCTCATTATCTCTAGCTGCTTTATCCTTCTACAGGGTCGCAGGCAGTGTTGCCAGATACTGCTGACGTTTTCCAGCTCATAATATGTTCAAAATGCACTTAAACCGCCCAATCTGGCAACACTGGTCGCAGGCAAGCTGGAGCCTATCCCAGCTGACTACGGGCGAAAGGCGGGGTTCACCCTGGACAAGTCGCCAGGTCATCACAGGGCTGACACATAGACACAGACAACCATTCACACTCACATTCACACCTACGCTCAATTTAGAGTCACCAGTTAACCTAACCTGCATGTCTTTGGACTGTGGGGGAAACCGGAGCACCCGGAGGAAACCCACGCGGACACGGGGAGAACATGCAAACTCTGCACAGAAAGGCCCTCGCCGGCCACGGGGCTCAAACCCGGACCTTCTTGCTGTGAGGCGACAGCACTAACCACTACACCACCGTGCCGCCCTACATCAGTAATATCACTTGCAAAATATCTGCACACTCATACTGTCATTCTGTGCTCACTGTTCCTTATATTATATCTATACTTATTTAAATTTACTATTCATCTTTGCACAATGCACCATATTGCACCAAAAGGGAAATCCTTTCTGTGATGAACAGCTAAAATCCAGATTCATATATCAGTAATATCACTTGTAAAATATCTGAACACTCATACCGTCATTCTGTGCACACTGTATACTTTATATTTATTTAACTATTCCATACTTGACTTACCTGGATTACTTTGCACTATGCACCTATTTTGTTGTTTGCTTGTTTTGTGTATACACTTTTTTTTATCTGTTTTGTACTATGAAAGCTAAGTGAACCGGAGTCAAATTCCTCGTGTGTGTCCACACACCTGGCAATAAAAGTGTTTCTGATTCTGATTCTGATGTTCAGTCTGTCTCAAACACACAATCTGATTGGTAGCCCAAGAGCATTAGCTCAAAATTGAGTCCAACCCGGAACAAATTAGTAACAAGCTGAATTTTTCAGAATATGTTCAGAATACCCTTAGGAATAACATACTAAAAGTCCCCGGGAATCCACCTTGCGCGCTCTGAGAAATTCAAGATGGCATCCAAAATGGCCACCGATTGGAGATTTTTCAATATCTCAGGGATAAAACAATATAAATGCAATTAAAATGTTAAATTATATGTTCTCTCATACAAGCAATGCAAATTCACCATTGTCACACTGTTAAAATTAAAATTAACCAAGATTACAAGGCCATTAATGTGGAAATTACATGGAATTTGATGGTTGACATGATTGACAGATTAGCTTAGTAGGCTACCTACATACATGAACATAATGTAAGACAACAATTAGACATCAATTTCCTTAATATTTAGTGCATCTTTAAACTTTGATAAAATATTAAAGGGAAATTAAATTTGAGAACTCTATCTTCTAAAACTACAACGGCAAGCTGTTTCAGTACACTTCAACATTCCGGTGACTTTCATGACAAAAAGGTCTGCCTCAATAAAAGCTCTTGCTTATAAACAATGAGTAGACTTAAACCCTTCTCAGTGCCTCAGTTGTAATGCTTGGACCTTTGTTGTACCATCAGTGAAGTAGGGAATTTATTCAAGCTTGTTTAAGGGTGGAAAAAAAATAATCTTTGAGTTTCTAGTGCCAGTCTTTACTACTAGCAATGCCAGTGTGTTCGGACAAAAAATGACTAAACTCAGCATGACCTTTTAAAAATGACTGAACTCAGCATGACCTTTTAACATGCCATTTTTCATTTTACACCACCAATTTACTTTAATTAATATTAATGAAAATAAGTGCTCCAACCCCTAGTAATTGTGTTTGTTGTTTTGTGAACAGAATAGGATGATACGGAGTGAACGAGTAACCAATGGATCCACACTCTATAATCGGTAGTGTACATTAAATAGCACATGTATAGATTTACAATTATAAGTCTGTAATTATTAGTCCTAAACATTAAGAACTGAAGCCATTTCAAAAACATATGAGATATCTTCATGATACCATAACGATTATTTTGTCATAACAGTCATTGTTATTTCTTCTTGGATGTGAATTTATGGGCCAGGGCGTTTCAAGATTGATACTTGATTCAAGGATCGGACTGGATGAAACCTACACACATTCATAGTACTGCGCACATTCATAAATGTGAACTGGTGAAGTGCCAAAAATATGACAATCTAACCAGACATGGCAAGCGAACACATTATACACAAATATACTGTTATAATAATGTGTACATTGTTATTATATAATGTTAATACACAATGTAATTAATACACACATGTTGGAATTTACTCTCCTACCCTACAAAACATATATTCTGACCTTTTAATTGCATTAATATTTTGTTTTGGGCCTGAGATATGGGCAGATCTCCATTTGGCGGCCATTTTGGATGCCATCTTGAATTTCTCAGAGAGCACAAGGGGGATTTCCGGAGACTTTTATTTTGATTTGATTTGATTTTATTCGATCATAATGTAAAATGAAGTACAAAATACATTAAAATCAGGATTACACAAGAATGCGCAAGCACTTATTTCCATTGTGGTCCCATTAAAACACGTAAAACAGCAATGACAACGTTATGATTTGACTTAATATTGACTCACTGTACTATGTAAATGGTGAAAATAATAATAACAACCACAATAAAAAATAAATAAATAAATAAATAAATAAATAAATAAAATTTGTAAAATAAAAAGGTGTTGTTTTCTTGCTGTCTAAGACCATTAAAAAGGTGATTCTTCACTGACAGTTTGAAACTGGACTTGTTCTGAATACTTTTAATATTGTTGGGGAGTTGATTCCAAATTTTGATTGCTGAGTAATAAAATAATGTTTTTCCAAATGATTTTCCATGTGGAACAAGCAGAGCATTGTTACTGGATCTGGTATTGATATTGTGAACCTGGTTAATATTGATAAAATTATCATTGAGATAGTCTGGTGCCTGATGATGGATGATGCAATGAACCATATTTAACTTTAGTTGATGGACTCTTAGCTCAACTGGCAGCATACGGACCTGTTCAAATTCCTGTGCCCCAATATGGGTTCTAGCTGGTGCATTCAAAAGATACCGAATGATTTTGTTCTGGGTACACTGCAGCCTGTTCTTGTGCTTCTGAGTGAGGCCAGTGTACCAAGATGCGCTGGCATAATCAAAATGGCTCTGGATGAGAGCAGACACTAGGAGCTTTTTAGTTTCAAGGTTAATATTTTTGGCTTGCCTATACAGAAACTTGAGCTTAGCATTTGACCGGCCAATAATGTTCTTTACAATCCTGTCTCCAGATAAGGATTGGTCCAGGTCAACTCCTAGGTACTTGACATGGGAAGAGCATGTCAATGTTTTTCCAGCACATTGCACCTCTATTGAGTTGCACTGGTGCAACTTCTGTTTTGAGCCAAAAAGTATTGACTCAGTTTTTCCCAAATGTAGGGACAGCTTGTTGTCTACCAGCCATTCTCTAACTGATTCCAGCTCTGTAGACAGGGATTCTTGAATGTCAATACATGATTTGCCCGAGACAATCAGGGCAGAGTCATCTGTGTACAGAAGCAATTTGCAGGTGACTGATGATGGAATGTCATTAACATATATCAAAAACAAAAGAGGGCCTAGTATGGACCCTTGGGGAACACCACAAGTAATGTCTGCAAACGAAGACAGTGTTCCACCCACTTCCACCATCTGTTTGCGATCATGAAGATACGACTGGAACCAGTTAAGGGCTGGACGCTGTAATCCAATGGCTTCTAACTTATCTATCATTATTCTGTGATCTACCGTGTCAAATGCCTTCTGAAGATCAAGAAGGACCATGCCTATGTAATGGCCTTTGTCTTGCTCCTGTTTAATATAGTCAGTCAGGTGAACAAGACAAGCATTAGTGGAATAGGTAGATCTGAAGCCAGACTGAAATTGATAAAGGAGCTTATTGGCTCGGAGGTACGCGTCTAACTGATCGTAGACAACCCTCTCTAGTAATTTAGATACTGTGCTCAAGATTGAAACAGGTCTGTAGTTACTAGCTTCGAGCTTATTACCTTTCTTATAAAGAGGAGTAACCCTGGCAGATTTGAAGTCTGCTGGTATATCTCCTGTTGATAAAGACAAATTTAGAATATGAGTCAGGGAGGCAACAATGACCGTAGCACCATCTTTGAGAAACCTAGGAGACAACTGGTCGAGACCAGTTGCCTTACCGACTTCAAGTTTTGACAACAGATTAAGGACCGTTTCTTCAGTGACACATTGGAGAGAGAAACCGTTTTCAGGCACACCGAGTGAATTATAATAAGAATTTACATGTGGTTTACCATATTTTCCACTACATTCTGGCAAACAATCTACCAGTTTTGAGGCGACAGTAGTAAAGAAATTATTAAAACAATTTGACAGCTTTGATTTGTCAAAGCATATGTCACCATCAATATCTAAACCAACATTACATGTATTGTTTGATGTTTTCGATGATGTTCCTAGACTTTTGAGTACATTCCATGGCTTTTTTGGTTGATTATTAAGTTCTGATACTTTATTACCTATATACTCAGATTTGGCCTCTTTTTTTCTGTAAGTTACCAGGTTTCGAAGTTTTATATATTCTTTGTACACTTCTTGTCTTTCTTGAGATTTACATTTCTTGAATTTGCGAAAAGTATAATCTCTCTCATTTATTAAATCCAGAATTTCTCCAGTCATCCATGGCTCACTTCTATATTTGATTCGAATGTATTTCAAAGGAGCAAGGCTATCAACAACACTCAAGAAATTAGTTTTGAATCGATGCCAGGATTCATGTACACATTCACATGACAACACATTTTGCCAGTCAACCTCTTGGAGTTTGGTTATAAAACTCTCCTTACTGTATCTTTTGAGTGATCTAGTTTTTATACCACGATGTTCATTAACAGGCAGTTTTACTGATTTACGTATACAGTAGGTCAATAAGTGATCACTGACACAGAAATCTAAAACACCATGTCTACTATATTTGCTAGGATCGGACACAAGCATAAGGTCAAGAACTGTCGCCGTGGTACTAGTTATCCTTGTAGGCTCGGAGATCAGTTGGGTCAAATCTAACATCCGAATAAAATGACTGAAAGGCCCAATCCCAATTCTAATTTCTACCCCTACCCCTTCCCCTACCCCTTCCCCTTGGCCCTTCCCCTTGAAACTGAGCTACAAGGGATAGGGCTTGAAATTCAACCCCTACATATTGGGATAGCCCTTCAACGATCGCATATGTCATCGCGTACCTCCGTCAGCGTTTACGTTAGCAAAACGCGACCAAATGCGTCATTGGCTGCGACCAGCCGCTACAGTCAGAGCCAGAACCAGAAATCTCTGCTGGCAGGGTGTGATTTGTTAACTAACACCACTGAATGGGATATCTTTGGCGCTTCGTGCACCACATCCGACAGAATGAGGTGTCAGAACACTCATGTAAACAATAAAAGCGAGAATAACAGAACAAAACGTACGCAGTCAAGCAACCGAAAACAATACTCACTCCCAAAGCTTTTTAGCAGCAGCTTGGATTTCAGAAATCGCTGCTCATTCTCAGCTCGAAAGCGAATCAAGCGGCGTGTTTCCTCTGGATAACAACTTAAAACACGTAAATAATGGAGAAAATACATTTATGACAATCTTTCGCCGCGGGAACCGCCATCTTTCTGAAATCCGCATGGCATTGTGGGAAATCACTCAAACCCCTTTGTTCGGAGTCAGCTCCAGGAAAATCTCCGTTTGGAGGGGTACAGAAGCCCTACCCCTTCCCCTACCCCTCCGCGTTAACTGGGATTGGGATACCCCTACCCCTTCACATGAACGCGCAAAATGGAGGGGAAGGGCCAAGGGGTTGGTCCAAGGGGTGAAATGGGATTCGGCCAATGACTCGTGCAGTTGTGAGCCACTGGTATCGAACACTTTGTAATCTGTGTTAAAATCACCCATTATGACACACTCAGAGTCGTTAAAGTTAGAACATTCTAAACATTGTTGTTCCAGAACACTGTAAAAATCTAATTGCTTGGGAGGACGATAACACACACCCAGTAAGACTGGTTTACATTTTGGTAGGAACAAATCAACCCATACAGATTCAAGACCACAACCAATGTCCTTTCTAGGATTAAAAGCAAAGTCATTGCGAATATAAAGGCATACGCCACCTCCTTCGCGGTTGCGATCCTGTCGAACGATGACAAAACCTGGCACTTCTACCTCTGAGTCACTCACTGAAGAGTCGAGCCATGTTTCGGTGATGCCTATCGCAGCGATCTTGGTATTGCCAGCGAGTGCGCGTATTTCCTCGATCTTTGGAAGCAGACTCCGTACATTAAGATGAACAAAAATAAATCCCTTGGATCGTAAATGCTGGTAGATTAGATTAACACCAAGTGATGAGTCCGGATCATCAAGTGGTGATCTACATTTCCCATCTGATATAAAATTAGAGCTGTCATCAAAGAATGAACGGGAGAATGGGGGGAGTACACACCTGTCACAAAGCCATTCCTGGTCCGTTTCCCCAAGCCGGCGGTAGACAGAGTGGCATATCGATACACTTTCTATGTGTCCAGGTATCACAAGAGTCGCAGCAGATTGCCGCTTGATTGTCACGTACATTCCTTTCACATATCCCACATGGGTACACAACATTTGCTGGGCCTGGATGAATTTCAACATCGCCAGACAACAGCAGCAATAAAACAAAACAGTACCAGCAAGAATCGACACTTCGCGTCGATATGATTTGTTTACGTTTTCTTCTGTCATGGCGGAAGTCAATGTTGCCACCAAAGATCAGCGTCCCTAGCAGCGATTTCTTCAGCCACGATATCACATCATCACGGTCACAATCACTCATCAATCGTATCCTTCTGTGATCTCTGAAGCTTCTATCACCTTCAGAGCAAATCCTTTTCTTACTGAGTGAAGAAAGACTGTACAAACTTGTAAATATGACGAGGACCATTAAAGTCAAACGAAAAGCCGCCATTCCTCAACTGAGTCAGCTCAGATAGTCCTGATACTGATAATCAAGATACTCTTGATTCTTGACTCAGAAACTACGGAAACCTTATTTGTATTCCTGTTTTCAAATTGTAAACAATAATCACACTTTCATGCTGCATGAAATTAAAGTATGAACTTTCCTCAACCCGGCGGCACGGTGGTGTAGTGGTTAGCGCTGTCGCCTCACAGCAAGAAGGTCCTGGGTTCGAGCCCCGTGGCCGGCGAGGGCCTTTCTGTGCAGAGTTTGCATGTTCTCCCCGTGTCCGCGTGGGTTTCCTCCGGGTGCTCCGGTTTCCCCCACAGTCCAAAGACATGCAGGTTAGGTTAACTGGTGACTCTAAATTGAGCGTAGGTGTGAATGTGAGTGTGAATGGTTGTCTGTGTCTATGTGTCAGCCCTGTGATGACCTGGCGACTTGTCCAGGGTGAACCCCGCCTTTCACCCGTAGTCAGCTGGGATAGGATCCAGCTCGCCTGCGACCCTGTAGAACAGGATAAAGCAGCTAGAGATAATGAGATGAGATGAGACTTTCCTCAACCCATTACGTGTGCATGAACTCAACAAATGCAGTATGTTATTCCTAAAGGTATTCTGAAATTTTCAGCTTGTTACTAATTCGTTCCGGGTATAACCCTATTACTCCTGGGCTATGGGTGAAAAGCATTCAACTGCTTATCCATACATCATCACATTGCTGATATCTAAGGATCTGTGGTAACACTGGTGTCTGCTCTAATCTGAGATGCTACCTGCTACTGTATCAGATATCAATAATAACGCCAAAAATAAAAAGGGTATAAAAGACAAACAGCTGAAAGCCTTTGAGCTGCACAGTGTGAGTATCGATATTCACTTACATGCAACAAAACATTTGTGGTACATATGAAAACATATCCGAAACGCCGTATCACTTCCTCTTTTTAATTCTGTGGAAGGTAAAAGAGGATGTTACCCCAATGATGTCACAGTCGAGCCTTGATAAAATACATAAAATCCAAGCTCACAATAATTCACTCCAGTTTAGAGTTTAACTGTAGACTGAAGCCAAGCTGTAAAAGTCTGGCTGCTTTATCAAAGATTTATCAAACATTTTGTACATTTTAAGTACATTTTGTAATTAAAATGCAAAAGAAAAATATCCTTGAAATTCTGTCGTCGGATTTTAAACTGGTCTGATTCTGCTACATTATAAGAGTGACAGTGATGCTGCTATTTATGCTCACACTCTCATTCATCCTCACGCTACAACTCAGCCAGAGATGATGATGATGATAAATGACATAAAGATGCCTTTGAACTTCTGTTTGCATCAAAAAAATGCAGTAATTAACAGTTATTCCATGAAATTGAGTCATACATGAGCTGATAGCGATACCCCATGCACGATGAGATTGAGTGGAGTAACTCTTTTATTCTATCCACATTCACTGGATTTTGAGAAACAGCTTTTGAAAAAAAAAATTTCAACAGATTTTAATGCTTAAAGATGAAGACCATAAACAAACCGGTGAAATGACAGGAGCAGTTGGTGAAAAAATGCAATAATAATAATTCTTGAAAAATTAAAAAAAAAATGCGTCCTTACCGTCAAATACTTTCTTTCCATATTCTGTGGCGCTTTTTTTTTTTTTGGTATTTTTTGGGGTTTTGTTTTCAAGTAGAGTTTTTATTTCATCGTCAGTTGGTTCAGCAACACGCACTGCCATTTTGTTTTTCTCTACTCATGGTATATGAGCTGATATCCTAGTAATAGAGTAGCCAATCAGAGCACGCGATTGCTCATCTCTAGTGAATGTGGATAGAATAAATCTTGTTATAGAAGTAACATCTCACACACACTTGCAAACATGTCTGTCCCGTTTATGTTTGTCTTTTCAGACATTTTAAAATGATTTAAATCTCTCTATCTTCTCTCCAACAGTCTGTTCCAGCGTTGTCATCGGGACCGAAACAGGAAATCTTTCCTGCCCCAAGCCATCATCCTGTAGAGTAACTCGCCTCTGTCTGACAGAGAACTCTGACCTCTCTACCGTATCGTCCTGTTTACAACCCTGTTCCTCATTAACTTTTTTAACTGTCATTTAGTGACTTTGCACCATCAGTTTTTATTCATTCATTTATCTTCCATTCGATACCGCCACTTTTGCAGTTCTTCTTTCTTCATTTAATCACAATACTTGTTTTTAGCACTATTAATGCACATTCACATACAAAGCACATATCTAGATTTTTTTTTAATCGTTACATTTTTATCTGTATATTGTACAGTCGGCTTGTTCTTGGGATCTTTTTTTATTCTGTTTTGTGTCGTACAGTGCATCTTTTTGATGCTGCCACAAAATTTCCCAGCTTGGGATCAATAAAGTAAATCAATCAATCAGCCAGTCTCTATCTCTCTATTTGTGTTTCTATTTGTTTTACCAGCTCTTTTTCTAATTCTTAGTTTAGCTCACCTTGCCTATCTGTCTGTCTGTCTGCCTGTTAGTTTAAATTGCCATCTCGCTCTCTCTATCTACCTGTCTTACTATCTCATTTTAGCTGTGCTGGTCATTCTGTCTGTCTGTCAGCATATCAATCTCTCTGTCCATCTCTCTACCGTATTTGTCTGTCTTTCTATGTCTTACCAGCTCTTAGTTTAGCTCTGCTTACCTGCCTACCTTCTGTCTGTCTGTCTGTCTGTCTGTCTATCTATCAGCCTATCAGTTTGTCTTTCTATCTGTCTGTCTATCAAAGCAATCAAGCAACTTGAATTCAAAATAAAGTGAATAAACCAGACATTACTGTATCTCAAATTAATTTATTAATAAAAAAGGTGAAAAATAAACAAACAGTCAGTGGTTTTGAAAGTAAATACATCACGATGAGTCAGTTTGAGTTCACCGAGCTCAGAGTGCGCAGGACGTTTAAGACCACAGACACGAAGCCTTCGACTGCTTCTTGCTCCTCGGGATGCTGTTTGATGGACAGTGTGAGGTTGCCACGGTGATGTGGATTGTCAGCTCCGTCCTCCAGGAGCTCGGCAAGTATCAAGCTGCCTCCGCTCCAGCTGTACATGTAGAGCTTCCAGGGACGAGCGTCACTCCGGCTATACGCCAATATCTGGATCTTCACCAGCTGGAAGGCGGAGTTTAGAGTGTCGGGTGAGACAGAGGGACGAGGGACGCCCAGACACTGATGATGCAGCACCGGCAGCTCCATCCACAGCTTTTCAAAGGCATCATGGGACACCAGAGGACTCAGAGATAGCTTTGGTTCTTCTGGGGCATCAGGTGTGTGGTTAGTGTCTCCTGCTAACATGGACAGGAACAGAAATTAGCTTCAGAACATATCCATATGACATCACCACAGTACTTTAACTAAAATAGTTAACCAAAATATATCTACTATGTAGTGTCTCTAGCGTACCTTCCCTCAGCGTCCCATTCTGAAAGGCCTGATCTGGATCATTGATTCTGATTTCATCATCTCCATCTGAGATCTCTGCAGGAACGTCCTGCGCACGGCTCTCGGCTCCTAACAAAGGATCCAGCGTGTTAAAACTGGAAGCCCAGTGATTGACAGGTTCCTCGGTTCGACCAGTAATGATGGTCATGGACGGGTCTGATTTAGGTCCCAGGAGAACCTTGCGGGTTTCATTCACTCCACACTGCAGGAGTCTGTAGTAGAGCAGAGCTCGATCATGCACACACATATCACCGTCCTCCTCTGTGGAACAAACAGAATCAGAAACTCCACATTCACCAAAGATTACAGAAACGCTGACACACTGGTCTGTGATGGATTTTAACCGTTCTTTACAACACAACGGTTTGTTGTGTTTAACTAGCTAAAACTATCCGAGTGATCCAAGCAGCCATGAGTGAGCCTGCATCCCCTGAGAGAGAGAGAGAGAGAGAGAGAGAGAGAGAGAGAGAGAGAGAGAGAGCCCGCCCAGTTTTTTTAAAGGAAATTGGTTTAGCGCACAGCAGTTCCTTCTGGGTAAATTGTTATTGTGAATTCTAATATTCCCATTTAACACTTATCTAATATTCAGGAAATGTTACTGTAATTTCATCTAACCCTCATCTAATGTTCATCTAATGCACATCTAACATTTAACTAATGCCCAGCTAACATCCATCAAACGTTTAGCTAATGCACATTTAACGTTTATCTCATTCCCATTTCACATTTATTTAATGTTCAGCTAATAGCCATTTAACATTCTTCTAACATTTATCTAATGTCTATCTAATGTTTTTCTAATGCCCTTCCAACTTCATCTAACGTTCATCTAATGCCTGAGCTAGGGATGTTAACCGATGACCATTTGACCGAATCAACGTCAACCGGTTAATTTTTTTTGGTTGTCAGTGGAAAAAAAAAAAAATCAATCGTTTTGAAGCTGCCGATTTTGGAGCGGAGAACCTGGAATTCTGTGTTTGTAAACGCTTGGGGCATGCCATGGGTGTAAGGACGACAGCTGACAAATCAGAAACACCCATTCAGTCATGTCCCGCCCTCCCGCCCCAGTTAAAGACAGCTGACAAATCAGAAACACCCATTCAGTCATGTCCCGCCCCAGTTAAAGACAGCTGACAAATCAGAAACACCCATTCAGTCATGTCCCGCCCTCCCGCCCCAGTTAAAGACAGCTGACAAATCAGAAACACCCATTCAGTCATGTCCCGCCCTCCCGCCCCAGTTAAAGACAGCTGACAAATCAGAAACACCCATTCAGTCATGTCCCGCCCTCCCGCCCCAGTTGAACACAGCCGCCACTCGGCGAAAGAAAAAAAGTGTAGACACAGGCTTTTTAGCTTACAAATTACTATTCTGTTTTTTTTAATTATTATTAGAAGGCACATGGAGTTTAGTCCTGCCTTGGCCAGTGCATTCTGAAAGTATGTTTCGGTCTGTAGCCAACAATGCATGTTATTGCAGATCACATCTCTCCACACAAACTAAAGGCGCAGATGCCGACTTTTTCACGGACTGTAACGGCATTTGCTTATGTAGTAATTTTAATACAGAATTTACTCTGATGAAATTATTCAGACACTCCAACGCCCCCCCCCCCCCCCCCCCCAAAAAAAAATCGGATCTGCACGAGCCGTGAAAAAGGCGCGCTGTTTGCATCCCTGTTTAAACTCATAGGTTAACCGACTTTAACCGGCTAATGAGGCTCGGTGGTCGGTCAAGATTTTTTTTAGTTTTCGCATCCCTGGCCTGAGCTAACACTCATCTAAGGTGCATCTAATGCCCAACTAATGTTTATCCAATGCCAATCTAATGTTCATCTAACATTTAGCTAATGCCCATCAAACATTTCTCTAAGGCATATCTAACATTTATCTAATGCCAATCTAATGTTCATCTAAGGTGTATTTAATGCACATCTAATGTTTTTCGAATGCTCATTTAACATTTATCTAATATCCATCTAACAGGTGGCATGGGGGTGTAGTGGTTAGCGCTGTCGCCTCACAGCAAGAAGGTCCGGGTTCGAGCCCCGTGACCGGCGAGGGCCTTTCTGTGCGGAGTTTGCATGTTCTCCCCGTGTCCGCGTGGGTTTCCTCCGGGTGCTCCGGTTTCCCCCACAGTCCAAAGACATGCAGGTTAGGTTAACTGGTGACTCTAAATTGAGCGTAGGTGTGAATGTGAGTGTGAATGGTTGTCTGTGTCTATGTGTCAGCCCTGTGATGACCTGGAGACTTGTCCAGGGTGTACCCCGCCTTTCGCCCGTAGTCAGCTGGGATAGGATCCAGCTCGCCTGCGACCCTGTAGAACAGGATAAAGCGGCTACAGATAATGAGATGAGATCCACCCTCCTACCACTAATCCTCATGCTGCACTCAGCACCTTGAACAATTCCCACCACCATATGTACTGTATGTGCAAGGTTTATAGAGGGAGGGTGTGTGTGTGTGTGTGTGTGTGTGTGTGTGTGTGTGTGTGTGTGTGTGTGTGTGTAGTTAAACTCAGATAGGAATGCGTGCTATTGTACAAGTGTGTAATGTATGATACTTAAGTAAACTATGAGCTTCTGTGTAACCAAAGATAAATTAGTGAGTTAATAGTGAGCTGAGTCAGAATAATCTGACTAGCATGGTAAATGTTTTCAGTTAGCAGATTTTTTCTTTCCGTCTTACGTACCGATGCAGTAGTGCAAGAGACGGCCCAGCATGTCCTGAGTCTCTGCTGGTCGAGACAGAAATAATTTCAGCGATGCTGTGAGCAGTTCCATCTTCACTGCAGAGGAGATCTCCATCTTTATTCTGTCTATGAAGCCCTCCAGCACATACGGGGCGCTACTGATCTGGTCACCGTGCACTCCAAGTAGCCATAACAGAGCCTGTTTTCCCTGAGAGAGAAATACAGTCCATTTCATTAAAGGAAGGACAATGACTTGATGTCAGAGCAGCAATGTTTACTCAATCCCTCATTTAACACTCCTCTAATACCTGTTTAAACTTCATCTAACATCTGTCTAACATTCATCCCACTCATCTAACATCTGTCTTATGTTCATACAAAGTCTAACTTTCCTCAAACACTCATCTAACATCTGTCTTTCATCCAAAACTCATCTAATGTCTACCATTCATAAAACGTTCATCCAACACTCATCTAACATTCATTCAACACTCATCTAACGTCTAATATTCATAAAACGTTCATCTAACATTCATCCAACACTCATCTAACGTCTAATATTCATAAAACGTTCATCTAACATTCATTCTACACACATCTAATGTCTAATATTCATAAAACGTTCATCTAACATTCATCCAACACTCATCTAACGTCTAATATTCATAAAACGTTCATCTAACATTCATTCTACACACATCTAATGTCTAATATTCATAAAACGTTCATCTAACATTCATCCAACACTCATCTAACGTCTAATATTCATAAAACGTTCATCTAACATTCATTCTACACACATCTAATGTCTAATATTCATAAAACGTTCATCTAACATTCATTCAACACACATCTAATGTCTAATGTTCATCCAACATGCTAACGTTCATCCAATACTCCTCTAATGTTGATCCAACACTCATCTAACGTTCATCTAATGTCCATAAAACATTCATCCAACACTCATCTAACGTTCATCCAACACTCATCTAATGTTTATCTAACATTCCTGTAATGCCCATTTAACACTCATCTAATGCAGCTCTTATATGAATCTAACTTTCTTCTAACACAAATTGAGCATTCACCTGATGCCCAGATCAGAGGTGGACAGTAACGAAGTACATTTACTTGAGTTCTGTACTTAAGTACACTTTTTGAGAATCTGTACTTTACTTGAGTATTTTTTGGAAACTTATGACTTTAACTTCACTACATTTGAAAGGCAAATATTGTACTTTTCACTCCACTACATTTCTATCAAGGTCCTCGTTACTCGTTACTATGAAGCAGCTTTGAAAGTGGATGTTTTTTCTTTTCTAAAATGTGATTGTTTTTTCGCAGGTGACACTGAGAGCCGATCAGTAATCACTAGGGTCACGTCACGTCCATAGACTGTATAAAATCAAGTGCAGTGGTTTCTCAGCAGCGTTATTTAACACGATCAGTTGATGGCAGAATGGAAGGAGGCGATTCTTCTGGGGAATGCACACACCCACGGTTCTATAGCTAGAACCCATGGTTCAGTTTTCTGAAAGGAATAAGGAGTCATTTTGTTTTAAATGTTTGCTTTGCTTGCCTAAAACGAACCACATCACGGCCTACAAAAACTCGCTGTCCAACCTACGGAAGCATAGTGAGGAATGTAAACGTTTTATTCCAAGAGAAAGCTTGCAATGAAGTTGTCTGTGCTTTTAGAGCTAGCGATAACGTTGCAATAGCTGTGCAGTCTGGTTGGTCAAATGACTTTCTATGGATTTGCCCACCAAGTTGCCATAGTCTTGTCCACGGCTAACGTTAACACATAGCTAGTTAACTTGGACACTGTTAGTTAGCATGTAAAAATGGAGTTACGCTAACATGAATAACATTAACTTATCTGAAGTCCTTTCAGAATGTTTTAGCATAATCCTGCCAGATAAACAAAATGTAGAAATCTTTCTTTTCTAGTAACGTTAGCTACCCAATATGATTTTGAAAAGATTTTGCTAGCATGTTAGGTGGAGCTTCACTGACTAGCTAGCTTAATGTTAAACCACCATGATGGCACAGGCAGATTCATGTGCATAAATACATACACTTGCATGCGTGCACACGTGAGACCTGTGAGATGGACAGTATTGTACTAATCAGTCACAACAAATTGCTGGAATTTTTTGTTTTGATGTCGGATGATGGTATTGCATTTTTTTTTTGTCTTGCTTAAAGCAGTGTTGCTGTTGGGCAGCTCAAGGTGTGGATCTGGGTTTTATCAGGTGGATTGTGTTTTTTTTTTTTTTTTCTGAGCAAGCTGCATTTACAGCTACTCCACTGTCTTCCTGATTAATATACACATACAGTGGTGCTTGAAAGTTTGCGAACCCTTTAGAATTTTCTATATTTCTGCATAAATATGACCTAAAACATCATCAGATTTTCACATAAGTCCTAAAAGTAGATAAAGAGAACCCAGTTAAACAAAGGAGACAAAAATATTATACTTGGTCATTTATTTATTGAGGAAAATGATCCAATATTACATATCTGTGAGTGGCAAAAGTATGTGAACCTCTAGGATTAGCAGTTAATTTGAAGGTGAAATTAGAGTTAGGCGTTTCCAATCAATGGGATGACAATCAGGTGTGAGTGGGCACCCTGTTTTATTTAAAGAACAGGGATCTATCAAAGTCTGATCTTCACAACACATGTTTGTGGAAGTGTATCATGGCACGAACAAAGGAGATTTCTGAGGACCTCAGAAAAGGCATTGCTGTTGCTCATCAGGCTGGAAAAGGTTACAGAACCATCTCTAAAGAGTTTGGACTCCACCAATCCACAGTCAGACAGATTGTGTACAAATGGAGGAAATTCAACACCATTGTTACCCTCCCCAGGAGTGGTCGACCAACAAAGATCACTCCAAGAGCAAGGCGTGTAATAGTCGGCAAGGTCACTAAGGACCCCAGGGTAACTTCTAAGCAACTGAAGGCCTCTCTCACATTGGCTAATGTTAATGTTCATGAGTCCACCATCAGGAGAACACTGAACAACAATGGTGTGCATGGCAGGGTTGCAAGGAGAAAGCCACTGCTCTCCAAAAAGAACATTGCTGCTCGTCTGCAGTTTGCTAAAGATCACATGGACAAGCCAGAAGGCTATTGGAAAAATTTTTGTGGACGGATGAGACCAAAATAGAACTTTTTGGTTTAAATGAGAAGCGTTATGTTTGGGGAAGGAAAAGACTGCATTCCAGCATAAGAACCTTATCCCATCTGTGAAACATGGTGGTGGTAGTATCATGGTTTGGGCCTGTTTTGCTGCATCTGGGCCAGGACGGCTTGCCATCATTGATGGAACAATGAATTCTGAATTATACCAGTGAATTCTAAAGGAAAATGTCAGGACATCTGTCCATGAACTGAATCTCAAGAGAAGGTGGGTCATGCAGCAAGACAACGACCCTAAGCACACAAGTCGTTCTACCAAAGAATGGTTAAAGAAGAATAAAGTGAATGTTTTGGAATGGCCAAGTCAAAGTCCTGACCTTAATCCAATGGAAATGTTGTGGAAGGACCTGAAGCGAGCAGTTCATGTGAGGAAACCCACCAACATCCCAGAGTTGAAGCTGTTCTGTACGGAGGAACGGGCTAAAATTCCTCCAAGCCGGTGTGCAGGACTGATCAACAGTTACCGGAAATGCTTACTTGTAGTTATTGCTGCACAAGGGGGTCACACCAGATACTGAAAGCAAAGGTTCACATACTTTTGCCACTCACAGATATGCAATATTGGATCATTTTCCTCAATAAATAAATGACCAAGTATAATATTTTTGTCTCATTTGTTTAACTGGGTTCTCTTTATTTACTTTTAGGACTTGTGTGAAAATCTGATGATGTTTTAGGTCATATTTATGCAGAAATATAGAAAATTCTAAAGGGTTCACAAACTTTCAAGCACCACTGTACATGTGCACACACTGCCAGAGCCGGGTCAGAACACTACCATGCTGCTTTGTGGCGGTGGGGAGGAGGGTTACAATTAAAAAAAAGAAATGAAAATGACAGTGGCTCTTTTTCAGTTCAGTCGTGTTTCATTCTGTAACGTCCTACCAGGTGTTTATTCTGCAGGTTCTACACGTTAGTCAGTAAATCCAGTCGGCTGTTTCAGAGGCGTTAGGCTTTGTAAGCGCTGTGGCAATAATACAACAATGCACTGACAGAAAATGTACGTTTAATACTTAAGTATTTTTAAAAGCGAATACTTCAGTACTTATCTAATGTAAAAATTTGACTGTCCAACTTTCACTTGTATCTGAGTAACATTTGATCAGTGGGATCTGGACTTGGACTTCAGTAATAAAGTTGGGTTCTTTGTCCAGCTCTGGCCCAGAAAACACCTTTTTCATTTATGACTGAGAGAAAGAAAGACAAATGGTTCCGTGTACACAATATTCAAACTAACTTATCAAACAAAATGTCAACATGCAAATATACAATTTCAGCCTGCCCAGGTCATGCAAATTCAGGAAACAGACACAGGCATTGTGGAAGAAAGAAAAACAAAAAGAGTCAGTTTGTCTTTCTACCTTCTGTTTTGTTTTTATCATTTGCATGTTCAGTATAACCTGTCCTCTGTGTTCAGGTGCCTACAGAACTACCTACAGAATAAATCATGGAGAAGAAAGAAAAAAAAAGGCATGTTGTGTGTTCCTCTACCTCGTCGTCCTGAGGGAGATCGTCACACCCCTCGATGGCGTGACACACAGCCGCAGTGCTTTGAGGGCAAAACCATGCCAGGTCTCTGTACGTCTGTAACACAGCTACACACACGGCACACATCATTAATGATCATATATATATTGTTAAATAAATAAAAACACATTTTTAAATACGTTTTATGAAATTTCGATTATGTGATGGGAAGTCCATTTGAATGAGGTGTTTCTATGGAAACGATAACGTATTAGAACCAGCGTGTTAATATAAACTTGTGATTTGTGTTGTAACCGGAACTACTGTCAGAGAAATAGAAAATTAATCAACAACTACAACACTGTTTACTTTTTTTTTGTTTACAAGGCTGTTTTGTATTTTGCTCGTAAGGCTGTCTCACAGTCGTGGTTGTCTTTCTGAATAACACCAACCGTCTCCTGAAACTAGGTCCAGTGTACTGTGTACTGTATATGTGCTGGAGTTTCTTCTACTGTATTTTACAGGGACACACCTACAGCGCGACCTACAGCACTAATGTCTCTTACACGTTCTTATAAATATGTCTGTAAGGGTCAAAAGCAGCTCAGTTTCGACCTTGTGGTTTTACTGGTTAAATTCAGAATTGCATTTTTTAGCACTAACTCGGTTTTACTTTGGGATGTATTCAGTATTTTCATTCACAATTAAAAGATATTTAAGTGAAAGTTAAATTTTTTATAAACTAAGCGCCTCTGACAGGATCCTTCATCCGTCAGAAACGTCCTCTCCGGAAATCACTCACCATATGATGAGGTTGTGAATAATTTAAGAAAACATTTGTCTCTTTTGAAGCAGAAAACTCTGTATTTGTTGAACAGTAAAAAGCAGGACTTGAAACAGATGTGAGACAATTTTGCAGCGGAGCTTCACCTGTGGTTGAAATGTGAGTCTGTCAAAAAGTGTCCTCTCCGGAAAACCACAAGGATCGTCCCCACTTCCGTTGTTATTACAGTCACCACCGTGTACAAACATCACTGCACAGGATGTGAACATTTGTACTTCACATAAATCACATCCATTTCAACAGTTTTTTTACTTTGTATCCCTCACTCTTATGGACTATAAGAAAGGTGATCAAGTTTAGAAATACCATAATGTACAGTATATACTGTCTTCTTACTACAACTAACTAACACACCCAGTATCAGACCTGTAGATCTGGAATTCCGTGCAGTTCATTTCCATCTCAAAAGTTCATTTCTGGCAGCAGAGAAACACAAAAACGTAAAGTTTGATTTTTGGACTACTGTGGACCTGAAAACTAAACCGTGATCATTTAAACGAGTAACACTGTGAGATTTTTATCACCGAATCAGCAAAGACATAACATCCTTATTGTTGTTAACTAGCATCCTTGTGAATTCTATAAGGACATCAAGGCTTTTCTAATGCGTGACTTAAAACGATTCATTTGAATAAATTATTTAGCTTCAAATCTATCATTTGCACATCACAGTGACCGCAGGAGTTACAACTGCAAATAATTTTAAAAAAAGGATGATTTTTTTTTCTTCTCCTCGTGATCTTTGAGAAATTCAGCTCATGGAGGTTGTTCAGTTGAACAAAAAAAACCTAGAAAGTACGTTTTTCATAATCTACAATGGACGACTCATGGAAAAGGGTGTTTCAAGGACGAGATGTTAGACTGAAGTACTATTATTAATAATGTAATTATTATTTTATTTATTAATTAATTAATTAATTAATTAATATTTTATTTATCATCATGTATTCTTATATTAATGTTAAAACATTATTATTATTATTATATCAAGGTTGTGGAGTATGAAAAAAAAATCTTTAAAAGAACTAATCAAAATTGTGTAATATTTAAAAGGAAAGGAAAAAAAAATCCTCTGTCCTCACTCCGTCTAATGTCACCTGACTGGTTAAACCCAGTGAGTCAGATAAAGAAAATAATAAATATTAATTAATTTTTTAAAAAATTAAAGTTATTAACAATAGTATTTCAGGATGTTTACAAATGGACATGTCCTGAAACATCCACTTAGAAGACAGAAAAAACACGTGTCCTTTTGTGAAACGGTAAATCATTACAGTCTGAAAGTACGGCCGCACATCACCAATACACGGAATAAAAGTCCAGGCGCTGATCATGATTCTGAAATATTATCTTAATATTATTGGCACCTCCTGGACAAAGCAAGGCAAATGAAACCGCGGTGAACAGATTCGGTGATTACAGAGTGATGTGTGTGTGTGTGTGTGTGTGTGTGTGTGTGTGTGTGTGTGTGTGTATTTACATCTCTCTTACCAGAAGTGATATGTTCCTGCTTTAGTGCCAACAATCCTGTCAGGATCTCCAAACACTTCTCAGTGTACGTTTGCCCGATACGCCCTTCACAAGACGAGAGGCATTTTAATCAATCAATCAATCAGTCGTGTTTATCGCTTCACTACAGGCCCATTTTTAGTCTTAACACACAGAGACTGGTCTCATCCACTTAGCAAGGGTTTTCACTCCATTTCAGAAGCATGGATTAAGTAAGATCACTTCTGTAAGCCAGTAGAGATGTGTTTAAGAGTAGAAGTGTCATTCTGAACAGTAATGAATGAACGAATTGTTTAAAATAGACTTGAGGCCTTTCTGTAGTTTGAGCTTCATGAATTATTCCAGGGTTTGTGAATATGCAAATTTACCAAAAAAAAAACCCAGCTGTAGTGTAGATGAGACAAACTTAAATTTCCATCTCTCTCAATCTCTCTCTCTTTCTCTCTCACTCACACACACACTCCTTCAGTAAAAGTGGAAGGAAGTTACACAACCAGGCTGTAAGCATGCAATAATAAGCACACAATATCAATGAGAGGGAGGTTAATTACATAATCAGGACTCCCCCGCCTCAAGCAATCAATCTGCATTAAGTGTTAATGTTCAGTGTTATGAACAGCGGCACGGCATTAACGTCACCGAGCATTCAGTTCAACTCAAACCACCACCGTGTTTTCTTTCCTCATATCCAGGCAGTGGCTTTGTGTAAACTGCAAGGTGTAAATTCATCTTTGAGGCAAATCACACGCTGTAAACAACATGCTGGATATTCAAAATACAGTGCTGTGCAAAAGTCTTAGGCCCCTTATATATTTTTTTTCATATAAACTTTGTTATAGATTTCTATTGTATGATTTCTACATTATCAAGTCAAAACATTACAAAAACATTTTAGAGTCCAAACGTTCATTTTTTTCCAGCACAAAATTAAATGTTACAGAAAAAAAGTTTGTATCTGAGCAGCGTATTCCATAAGAGAGCACTTTTCAGATTAAAAAAGAAACCATAATGAAGGCTGCTGGGTTTTGGTGTAAAATTAAGGTTTGGTTTCATTCATTATGGCTGACTGATTATTGTTTGGAGTATTTTTTTAATATTGAAACCCTTCATTTAGTTATTTTTAAGCCATTTTCGGACGACAGCATTTCTTTACATGCGCCTAAGACTTCTGCACAGAACTGGATGTCAAATAATTCAGCCCTTATTGTATATTCCATCACGAAGGAGCTATCAGCTGTGTGATCTTTTACATTACTGAGAAAGCTGAAGTTAACTGAACGACTTTTTTGGGTGCAGTGTGTGAATCTGAAACACTGTTCAACGTATTAATATTAACTCATGTTTTTTGTTGTTGTTGTTGTATTTTGTGTATTATAATCACAGACTCAGTGTGTTACCTATGGCTTTAATGGCGGCCTGCGCCAGTTCAGTAGAGACATCGGTGCAGTAACTCTTCAGTTCCTCCAGGATCAGTGCTACATTCTCATCATTCACCAGCTCCACCAGAATCTCCATTTTACGGAGTTTGACATACGTCGGTTCAGAGAAAGCGCAGAAGAAGCGTTTGTAATGGCTGCCGTATGAAGTCGGCTGGCTGCGGAGGACCTGCTGGACGTGGCAGAGCGCGGTGAAGCGCATTTCCCGTGCTGTAGCAGCGCAGGCGGCCAGCAGGGGGCCCCGAGCACGCGTGAGGGCGTCAGCCTGCACTGTAGGGTGGGCGGCGGCCAAATGGAGGAAAAGGCGGAGTGTGGCGGCCATGACGGGTGGCTGAGCGCTGAGCAGGAAGGTGTCGAGTAGGCTGAGGATGTCGAAGAGCTCGTCATCGTTACGGGGACGGTAACGCAGGAGAAATGTTAGAACTTCACTCTGAGACCAGCTGTCCAAATCCTTCAGCCTGGAATAGAGGGAAAAATGATTAGAGATGAAGAACATGTGGGCGAAACGTTCACCAACGTCTCCTGAGATCATATAATGCAAGTCTTGATACATGAACAACAAGCATCAAGCTGATGTGCAAAAGATACATTTAAAACAGAGGCCACACCTCCTTCAGTGAAACTGACAGGCACAGAGGCCACACCTCCTTCACTGAGACTGATGGCACAGAGGCCACACCTCCTTCACTGAGACTGATGGCACAGAGGCCACACCTCCTTCACTGGGAGTGATGGCACAGAGGCCACACCCGCTTCAGTGAAACTAACAGGCACAGAGGCCACGCCTCCTTCACTGGGACTGACGGCACAGAGGCCACACCACGTTCACCGACACTGGCGGCACAGAGGCCACGCCTTCACTGGGACTGACGGCACAGAGGCCACACCTCCTTCACTGGGACTGACGGCACAGAGGTCACGCCACCTTCACTGACACTGGTAGCACG
Source organism: Neoarius graeffei (assembly GCF_027579695.1). Taxonomy (NCBI): domain Eukaryota; kingdom Metazoa; phylum Chordata; class Actinopteri; order Siluriformes; family Ariidae; genus Neoarius; species Neoarius graeffei. The sequence continues at coordinate 78,709,086 of NC_083581.1, read as the reverse complement.
GAGGCCACGCCTCCTTCACTGGGACTGATGGCAGAGGCCACACACTGGGACTGACGGCACAGAGGCCACGCCTCCTTCACTGGGACTGACGGCACAGAGGCCACGCCACCTTCACTGACACTGGCGGCACAGAGGCCACGCCTCCTTCACTGACACTGGCGGCACAGAGGCCACACACTGGGACTGACGGCACAGAGGCCACGCCTCCTTCACAGGGACTGGCGGCACAGAGGCCACGCCTCCTTCACTGACACTGGCGGCACAGAGGCCACACACTGGGACTGACGGCACAGAGGCCACGCCTCCTTCACTGGTGGCACAGAGGCCACGCCTCCTTCACTGGGACTGGCGGCACAGAGGCCACACACTGGGACTGGTGGCACAGAGGCCACGCCTCCTTCACTGGTGGCACAGAGGCCACGCCTCCTTCACTGGGAATTGATATTTACATGGCCTCCTGCAAAATTCCCATCATTAACTTTTTGAACTTTGATGATAAATATTCTGATCCAGATCAGCTGATGCTGTCTAAAAGAAAAGCAGCGCTGTGGAGGAATCAGACCTGGTGATGAGGTGGTGTGCGATGGGTTTGTTGATGACGACGCCTCCTTCATGGTGTAAAATCTCCTCCAGAGCACGCAGACAGTTTACCATCACTACAGGGTCGGGGTCTCTGAGCAGAGAGTAGAGCTCGTTCACCGTGCCACCATCTGCAGCACAAACAGCAGCAGCATCATCAACAAGAGAAAAGACTGAAAGGAAATAAACAACTAATGGATGAGAAAGATGGAAAAGAAATAAATCAAGAATATATTTAAAGAAAGAATGGACGGATAAGGGAGAAAGAAAGATGTTTAAAAGGAATAGATGAAAGAAAGAAAGAAAGAAAGAAAGAAAGAAAGAAAGAAAGAAAATTATCATGAGCATGTGTTGTTTTTGAACAGCTCAGGATATTTATTATTGCTTTCAGTATTTCTCAGTGACTGAGGTTTTATCGCCCCCTTGTGGTTCAAAACTGTAAATCTAAATAATATAGACTCACCGGCCACTTTATTAGGAACACCCATAATACACCACCTGCAGTTCTGTAATCAGCCGATCCCTCCACATGCATCAAATCCCACAGATACAAATCAAGAGCTTCAGTTAATGTTCACAATGTTCAAACATCAGAACGGGAAACATTGTGATCTCACAGTGTGACTTTCTCTCACTGTGGTATGGGTGTTGGTTTGAGCCAGATGGACTGGTTTGAGTATTTCAGAAGCTGCTGATCTCCTGGGGTTTTCACACACAACAGTCTCTAGAGTTTACACAGAATGGTGCAGAAAACAAAAAACACTGAGTGAGTGAGCGACAGTTCTGTGGGTGGAAACAAACGCCGTGTTGATAAGAGAGGGTCAGAGGGAAATGGACAGATTGGTTCAAGCTTTTCTGCCAGGAAGGATATAGTAACTCATATAATCACTCTTTACAACCGTGGTGAGCAGAAAAGCATCTCAGCATGCAACAGCAGAAGAACACATTGGGTTCCACTCCTGCAGCCAAGAACAGGGATCTTAGAACCAAAAGTTCCTATTAAAGTGGCCTATTTACTTTTTTTTAAAATATATCTAATATTTTTCTGACTGCCCACCCCGTGTTCACTTCAGTACCGATCTCTGCGTCGGGTTGGAGGCTGTGTATTTTGGCGCATCCTAACACAGCCACTCTCCTCACGTAGGATGATTTATCGCGCAGGGCGTTCATGACCGGCTGATGGATGTACTCGATTATCCCTGGCATCCTGCAGTCAAAGAAAAACAAAGGGGAGAAAAAACGGTGATAAACGAACACACTTCACTGAAGTGCCGCCATCTTGTGGTGTATGACAGATGGCACTACATCGAAGAAGTCCCTGTTTCTGGCAGTCAGTACCTGAGGTTGCACATGTTGCGGAGCGCCAGGCCGCGGATCATGGGGTTGGGATTGTCGCAGTCCTTCCTCAGCGTGTTTATTGCGAGCAGAGCCATGTCGGGTTTCACTCCGGCGAACGTCACCATGTAGAGAAACACTAACTTCTTCTGCACCACGTCCACCGTCGCACTCGCCTTCACCATCTCCATAAACACACTCGACACGTCCACGCCCTCCGTCATACACCTGCGAATTAAACATGCAGCACACACAGGTGTTTTTATTTCACATTTTATATCATAAAGAGGATAAATTCATCAATAGTGCTGCAAGGAGCAATCATAGGGTTGGGGGTTTTTTGTGTGTGCACGCGAGACAAGCAGGGCAATCATGTGGTTACCATGGCACTGACCTTATGACCTGAGTAATGTAATTTCTGTAGCGGAGCCTGTCTGCTTGGACATTTGGATTGGACAGCGCCCTCTTTAGGTCCTTCACTGTTTCCTCACACCCGAAATACGGCATCGTCTCGCTGAGAGTAAACAGAGAACAGGTAGACATTACCAAACGTTAGGGGTGTAACAGTGCACCTACTCATACCGGAACGTTTCGGTACGGTGCAGATGTGTACCAAATGTAATCCTTAACAGTAATTAACAGGAGGCTTTTTTGTGTGTGGAACATACAACCCCGATTCCAAAAAAGTTGGGACAAAGTACAAATTGTAAATAAAAACGGAATGCAATGATGTGGAAGTTTCAAAATTCCATATTTTATTCAGAATAGAACATAGATGACATATCAAATGTTTAAACTGAGAAAATGTATCATTTAAAGAGAAAAATTAGGTGATTTTAAATTTCATGACAACAACACATCTCAAAAAAGTTGGGACAAGGCCATGTTTCCCACTGTGAGACATCCCCTTTTCTCTTTACAACAGTCTGTAAACGTCTGGGGACTGAGGAGACAAGTTGCTCAAGTTTAGGGATAGGAATGTTAAACCATTCTTGTCTAATGTAGGATTCTAGTTGCTCAACTGTCTTAGGTCTTTTTTGTCGTATCTTCCGTTTTATGATGCGCCAAATGTTTTCTATGGGTGAAAGATCTGGACTGCAGGCTGGCCAGTTCAGTACCTGGACCCTTCTTCTACGCAGCCATGATGCTGTAATTGATGTAGCCTGGGCCCGCCCATCCTAAGTGTGATGCAACACGAGGGCCTGTTGCGAGCTTAGTCTGGCAAGGCGAGCTATCTCCAGCTCTTCCAAGCTCCCGAAAAATCGGGAGCCAATCAACTTTGAGCATCTCCAACGGCCCTGGGTAGAGGCGTGTTCAAGGCAGTGGCGTAGTAGAACTGCGACCGGAAGCCATAGATTGTTTACAGAATCTATGCCGGAAGCACTTCATTCACTAGAAACATTACGAATATGGAGCAGCGGCAAGCCTTTGACACAGCGGTAGATGCTGTATTGAAAGCATTCAACGGGAAGTTCTCATTGAAAACGGAGCAAAGAGCAGCCCTGGAGGTATTTATCTTCTTCCTGTTACTCAAGCAGTTTCCGTCATGTCACATACTTAAGAGGAAAGAGTGATGTGATTGGTTTAAGCTTCGTCACAGCCTTTTCTGGCTTCGACCAGTAGCAAACTGAGGCATTTCAGGGAGGCAGGTCAACCACGCCTTTGGGAAACGGTTGGGCTTAATATCTTTGCCAGACCAAATGCTCGCAGAGCTTTGAAGTCGCGTTAGCCAGACTATAATTGATGCAGTATGTGGTTTGGCATTGTCATGTTGGAAAATGCAAGGTCTTCCCTGAAAGAGACGTCGTCTGGATGGGAGCATATGTTGCTCTAGAACCTGGATATACCTTTCAGCATTGATGGTGTCTTTCCAGATGTGTAAGCTGCCCATGCCACACGCACTAATGCAACCCCATACCATCAGAGATGCAGGCTTCTGAACTGAGCGCTGATAACAACTCGGGTCGTCCTTCTCCTCTTTAGTCCGAATGACACGGCGTCCCTGATTTCCATAAAGAACTTCAAATTTTGATTCGTCTGACCACAGAACAGTTTTCCACTTTGCCACAGTCCATTTTAAATGAGCCTTGGCCCAGAGAAGACGTCTGCGCTTCTGGATCATGTTTAGATACGGCTTCTTCTTTGAACTACAGTGGGGCAAAAAAGTATTTAGTCAGTCACCAATTGTGCAAGTTCTCCCACTTAAAAAGATGAGAGAGGCCTGTAATTTTCATCATAGGTACACTTCAACTATGAGAGACAAAATGAGAAAAAAAAATCCAGAAAATCACATTGTCTGATTTTTAAAGAATTTATTTGCAAATTATGGTGGAAAATAAGTATTTGATCAATAACAAAAGTTCATCTCAATACTTTGTTATATACCCTTTGTTGGCAATGACAGAGGTCAAACATTTTCTGTAAGTCTTCACAAGGTTTTCACACACTGTTGCTGGTATTTTGGCCCATTCCTCCATGCAGATCTCCTCTAGAGCAGTGATGTTTTGGGGCTGTCGCTGGGCAACACGGACTTTCAACTCCCTCCAAAGATTTTCTATGGGGTTGAGATCTGGAGACCGGCTAGGCCACTCCAGGACCTTGAAATGCTTCTTACGAAGCCACTCCTTCGTTGCCCGGGTGGTGTGTTTGGGATCATTGTCATGCTGAAAGACCCAGCCACGTTTCATCTTCAATGCCCTTGCTGATGGAAGGAGGTTTTCACTCAAAATCTCACGACACATGGCTCCATTCATTCTTTCCTTTACACGGATCAGTCGTCCTGGTCCCTTTGCAGAAAAACAGCCCCAAAGCATGATGTTTCCACCCCCATGCTTCACAGTAGGTATGGTGTTCTTTGGATGCAACTCAGCATTCTTTCTCCTCCAAACACGACAAGTTGAGTTTTTACCAAAAAGTTCTATTTTGGTTTCATCTGACCATATGACATTCTCCCAATCCTCTTCTGGATCATCCAAATGCTCTCTAGCAAACTTCAGACGGGCCTGGACATGTACTGGCTTAAGCAGGGGGACACGTCTGGCACTGCAGGATTTGAGTCCCTGGCGGCGTAGTGTGTTACTGATGGTAGCCTTTGTTACTTTGGTCCCAGCTCTCTGCAGGTCATTCACTAGGTCCCCCGTGTGGTTCTGGGATTTTTGCTCACCGTTCTTGTGATCATTTTGACCCCACGGGGTGAGATCTTGCGTGGAGCCCCAGATCGAGGGAGATTATCAGTGGTCTTGTATGTCTTCCATTTTCTAATAATTGTTCCCACAGTTGATTTCTTCACACCAAGCTGCTTACCTATTGCAGATTCAGTCTTCCCAGCCTGGTGCAGGTCTACAATTTTGTTTCTGGTGTCCTTTGACAGCTCTTTGGTATTGGCCATAGTGGAGTTTGGAGTGTGGCTGTTTGAGGTTGTGGACAGGTGTCTTTTATACTGATAACGAGTTCGAACAGGTGCCATTAATACAGGTAACGAGTGGAGGACAGAGGAGCCTCTTAAAGAAGTTGTTACAGGTCTGTGAGAGCCAGAAATCTTGCTTGTTTGTAGGTGACCAAATACTTATTTTGCCGAGGAATTTACCAATTAATTCATTAAAAATCCTACAACGTGATTTCCTGGATTCTTTCCCCCCATTTTGTCTCTCATAATTGAGGTATAGAGATCTTGCAGTCATGTGACCGGAAAGTACACAACCGCCATCGTGTCGGTCAAAAACACCGCTGAATACTGCTGCACTCGTGTACAGAATGGATTAATTTCCACCGACGGACTACACGGCTCATTTTTCTAATGAACAGATAACTAGATATATGTCTAAAATAAACGATCTACAGATTTGTGACCCTTATGGCTTTCCGGACGGAGTTTTCACGACCGGATTTTGAACTGCCAGCGGAATACCCGGACGTGTATGATTACCTCATCAACTTTCCCTCGCTGTTCAGTGGTGAAGCACTGCGTGCTTATAAATCTCTGGACAGTTTTCTTTACAGAAATTCAGGATTTGTCAGCGACTCAGATGTGGCATCTTGTAAACAAGAAAATGATCCTCACTGGATGGGTAAGTCACTTAAGTATTGAGTATAGCACTGACCAGCCGATTATAGAATAGAATAAGGTAATTCCAAATCATCCGTGTTGTTTACATGGATCTGGCGTTGGAGAGGTAGAGGCTTGGCAGTGGAAATTTGAGTGGCTGTTTTCTGAGCTTAGTCAACAGGCCGGCTCTGCCTGTAGCCTCGCTTTTGCTTCGGCTCCCGGCGCCACCTCCTTCGCTTTGCTTCCAATAACAATCCACGGAGACCCCGCTGGTCTCGCAATCTGGTCTCGTCCGGAATGTTTTTTTTTTTTTCTCGTCCGGAATGTTGTGCATGCGATGGAAATCGCTACAAACCGTCATTTTCTGCTGGAAACCAATGTCCAGCAAGTCCATACGGTTGTAGTGGATATTGAAGTCCGGTACAGACGAACAACACGCAAAAATACACACAAAAAACAAAAACCGTGCACAGGTAGGGAGAGCTTGTAGCCACAGCCGTTGTAGTAGAATTGTATATAGTAGGGTTTTCCAGAAGAAAAGGTAGAAGTAAAAGCAGAAGTAGAACCAGAAGTAGAAGTAGAAGGTGGAATATGGCGTTTGACCGACAAGATGGCGTCTGTCACAATCTGGATCGGCTGTGACGTCACATGCAAGATCTCTATACCTATGATGAAAATTACAGGCCTCTCATCTTTTTAAGTGGGAGAACTTGCACAATTGGTGGCTGACTAAATATTTTTTTGCCCCACTGTATAGAGTTTTAGCTGGCAACGGCGGATGGCACAGTGAATTGTGTTCACAGATAATGTTCTCTGGAAATATTTCTGAGCCCATTTTGTGATTTCCAATACAGAAGCATGCCTGTATGTGACGCAGTGCCGTCTAAGGGCCCGAAGATCACGGGCACCCAGTATGGTTTTCCGGCCTTGACCCTTACGCACAGAGATTCTTCCAGATTCTCTGAATCTTTTGATGATATTATGCACTGTAGATGATGATATGTTCAAACTCTTTGCAATTTTACACTGTCGAACTCCTTTCTGATATTGCTCCACTATTTGTCGGCGCAGAATTAGGGGGATCGGTGATCCTCTTCCCATCTTTACTTCTGAGAGCCGCTGCCACTCCAAGATGCTCTTTTTATACCCAGTCATGTTAATGACCTATTGCCAATTGACCTAATGAGTTGCAATTTGGTCCTCCAGCTGTTCCTTTTTTGTACCTTTAACTTTTCCAGCCTCTTATTGCCCCTGTCCCAACTTTTTTGAGATGTGTTGCTGTCATGAAATTTCAAATGAGCCAATATTTGGCATGAAATTTCAAAATGTCTCACTTTCGACATTTGATATGTTGTCTATGTTCTATTGTGAATTAGGGCTGGGTATCACCAGATACCTCACGATACGATACTATGGCAATATTTTGCCCACGATAACGATATCACGGTACAGCGATTCTGCGATAATCGATGTATTGCAAGAAATTTCAACCACATCACGATATCTGTGTCACTGAAGAAAATCAGAATTTATTGACCACTGTAAAATTACATTTCACATACATAACTACACACTCTTGCCAGACATATATTTGTCTCTATTCCACTGCTGGCAAAACCAAGAGTTGCTTCACTACAACATACAGAAAATTCCCATTTCTGTGCTAGTATTATCAACTTTTCTGTAAGCATGGGCACATCAGTGCTGCTTAACAAGCAGAATCAAATTGTTTTATGAAAACTTAAAACTTGCACTGCAGACTGCACATACATTTCAGTGCTAACACTAATATCAATTTGTTCTTTGTAAACTTGAGAACATATACCTGAGAACATTTAACTTGTGCTTATTTTGCAGGAACAACACACTGTCTGAAACACATTGAAAAGTGCAGTGGGCATCTTAGTCTCCCTGAGCACAATTATGAAACACAGTGCAGTGTGGGTCAGTGTCCACACACTGAAACTGAGCTGAAACCTCAGTGAATCATGTTTCTTCTGAACTTAGAGTAAATACTCAAAATAAAATGCAGTGTCTCACACACACTAAAATTGAAAATGCAAGATAAAGTGCAGCTTCTTGCCTTTGGCCTTAAATGACAAAATTAAGTTCACAGTTACAGTAAGTCACACATCACTGAAGTAGACGGGAGGACTTTGGCGCTGTCCAGTGTAGTTTGCTTCGGGTCGGGTTTCGGTGGCTCCGGCTGAGCTAATATGTCGGGGTGGCGTCGTGCTAAGTAAGTTCGCAAGTTTGTTGTGTTACCTGAATATCTAATTGGAGCGAAACAGGTTTTGCAGAGTGCATACTCTTTGTCCGGCTCACTGTTTTTTTCTCCTTTCCTTTGGAATCCAAAGTGCCTCCAAACATCTGCCTTAAAGTTCGGCGGCGTCTCTAGGTTTACGTTAACAGCCATGCTTGCTTGTTTTTTTTCCTCACTGCAACCGCTGGGGAAAAAAGAGAAGATGAAGAGTGCCTTGCAGTGAGGGAGCGGCACAGCGACACCTCGCGGAGCGGAGGTGCGGAAGTCGTACTGGATTTACAACCCGTCTGAAACATGATTTATTATTTGAAAAAATATCGATATTCAAATTTTGAGTATCGATATTGAATCGGAAGACAAAGTATCGCGATATATCGCCGTATCGATATTTTTGCACACCCCTATTGTGAATACAATATCAGATTTTTGAGATTTGTAAATTATCGCATTCCGTTTCTATTTACAATTTGTACTTTGTCCCAACTTTTTTGGAATCGGGGTTGTAGTTCAATTGTCCATTCGTATATTGTCCTACTTGCATGTAATTTTACCTTAATATCTATTGGTCTATCTATAATATATTCAATCTTGTGTGTCCAAAATTTTAATTGGTATCATATATAATCTGTGCACGTTGTGAGAAATACAGTTTACAATAAAGATATAAAAACATACAATGATTATTTGAGAGAGAGAAAGGGAAAAAAACTGTTTTAAGTTTTGTGCCAAAGGGTTAAGTGACCCAAAAGTTGTCTCGTTAACCTCTAGTTAATTTTTGTTAAAAATAATTGATCTGGGCAGTTCTTCAGCAGAGAGGCCAAAATTATGAAATGTTTGACTGCCTGACCCGGTCAGCTCAGTGATGTTGCTAAAGTATGGAATCCAAGGCAAAATGTACCGAAAACCGTATTTAAAATTCTTCACCCCAAATGTAGCACTGTCCGTTTGTTCTGGTGGAATTCTGTTACTGACTTTTCTTTCCTCATAAAAGATTTTGTGTTCAGAGGTAAACAGCCAATTTTTTTATGCTTTTTTTTTTTTTAGTAATGCAACTAAAAAAAGTTACCACATTTTGCTGTTACTGACTTTTCTTTCCTCATAAAAGATTTTGTGTTCAGAGGTAAACAGCCAACAAAGACAAGGGGATACGACGAAAGCAGTGTGTCAGCATTGTTCAGTCGTAATCAGGTAATCTTCTGGAAATACATCAAACTTTATCACAAGGATCGAAACGGGAATTTGGGAGCACTGGTCCATTTGGACCAGTGCCTCTCAGAGGTACTGGTCCGAATGGAGTAGCACTGGTCCGTATTTACAAATTTCAAGCCAATTTTATATATTTATTCATATAATACAACCATATTATACATGAGTGATCAATTTCAACTGTCTATAAACTTCTTCCTCAGTCATCTCATTATCATCACAATCTTCGAAACCCTCATCCAGATCATCATCATCATCTATCGGGTCATACACCACATCATGCTGCGCCTCCTCGTCATCTTCCACCTCCTCATTCTGGCCTGTGCTCTCGGCCTTATTGCTCATGCAGCCATCAATGAACATCCTGGACTGGAGAACCCCGCTTTGTTTCAATGCCATCTCATTATCCACACACACACACACACCGTACACTTCATGCCCTTCTCAGTATTGACCAGCCATGGCCTACCTACAGTCCACTTGGGCAGGAACTTCCTAACTCTTTTCTCCTCTGCCTTCTTGTTGGTACTAGTAGGGCCAGAAACATCAGTGACACTGTGGGGCTTAGGTTGATTGATCCATGTATCCTTGCTGGTGCTAGGTTGATTCAGCACATTCTGATTCCTAGATGGATTGGTGGATGATTTGGGTGGAATGGTGGATGACTTCTTGTGAACACTCTTGAATAAGGGCCACATACTTGTTGAGCGATATCAGTTTGTTTTGACAGCTGTCAGAAATGTCAAGCCAAGGACTTTTAAACTTTGCGGGGGTCTAATCTATCTGACCAATAGCGGTTCAAGTTACATTTGTCTTCACGGGCAGCAACGAAAATGAACGGGAAGAAACGAAACTTCGTGCAGCCATGCTGCATGTAGCGGTGTATACTGCGCACGTAAACAATATGGCGGCACCCGCGTCTATGCCAACTTGACAAATGTCTCACAAAATCTATTGAAATTATCATAAAAAACAATAAAATAGACCAAGTTCTGCTTAAAATGGGCGAGAATCGTTGATAGAAACCATCAAGGCAATGAGTAGTTTGATATGCCAAATCCAGAATCCAGGGACACATGTCGGCCCGGGGGCATTTTGAGTTATTGACAGATTCAGAAAGTACAGTTTCGAAGCTTTCCAATGATGCCTTCCATGTGGAGATCTGACAATATTTGAAGAATGTGTGGCCTTTTGAAAGTGTATACCTCTTAAAACAGAAAAGGGAGAAAATCGCCCTCAAAGTTTTCCATCTCAGCTACTCTGGGTGTAGGGCGGGCACATAATGGTGCTCATCTGCATGACATTAAGGAAAGCCCTACCCCCTACGAGCTAGCACGATGCTACTTTCATGTAAACAAAGATCACCACGTCAATTTTCCTTCCATGCAAAGTATGCCCAAAACAATTATGAAGTACAAAAATAAGTCCTAAAGTATACTTTAACGTTTTGTGGTTGAAAAATTACTCACACCGTAAGAAAGAAAGATAGCACGTTGATGACACAACTAACACAACGCTAGTTTCATGTAAAGCCTCGGTCACAACCGGCCGTACAGTACGCGCTCCTACGGCCGGTCTACATGCAAAAAACGCAAGAAACACACGGAGAGCGCGCGTGAAACGCACGAGAGCGCGCGTGTGATGTGCTGATTTTCGAGCCGCAGACCGGCCGCAGAGGTTCTTTGTCATGTCAAACAAACTCTACGGGCGCTTACGTTTTTTTCAGGTTGCAAGACAAACTGAAGGCCAACGCGCGTCTTTCTCCATGAACAACAACAAAAAAAAAAAACGCAGCAATTTGGGAAACGCCAAAAATCGCACGGCCAAAAAATCGTACGTCCGGTTGTGACCTAGGCTTAACCAAACCACAACACTCTCCGTTACATGCAAAAATAACCACACAGCCTTAGATTAATAAACTCACCCCATCAGAAAGAGAAACGGCGCCTTGCACATATCAATGCCTCCGATGGAATGTAGTCCTAGAACACTTTTTGGTTGTGTTTTTTTTTTACTAGAAATGGTGATCTCCGATGTAAATACCATGTGTCTGTTTGCTTCGCGGTGTTTCAGCTCCTCTGCGCTCTGTTTAGCTTGCTCATTCCATAGTGAAATTACATGCCTGTATGCAGCTTAAGTAGCCATGAGCTCAGCTCGTATCATACAGCTGATTAGCGAAAAAAAAAAAAAAAAAGACTTAAATCATCATGTGAATGGCCCATATGGTAATTTACCCACACCCCCCAGCAGGCTACAGTCCTGACAAAAACGAGACAATTTGCAACAAAAAATGTATGCTTTTCCAACAAAATCTATTATCTGAAATACTGATTGCATTCTTCAAGATCTCAACTTGCACATGATGGAAAAAAACGAAAATCACAAATTTCGAAAAAAAATGCTTCTTTTGCGATTATCTCGGATTCGTTTTGGCTGACGTGTCCCTGGATGCGGTGAGGTGTCACATATATATAGCGTGGCGAGCCAGTTGCCCACTCAGTCAAGTACATGTTGTCACTAGTCGCCCGTACCCTTTCCAACTCGCATTGGCGAGTGGGCGACCGCCCGTTTCGATCTCTGGATCACTCAGATCTTGGAACTGCCAGCAGATTTGCCCTTTCAGAGGACAACGTGGACAAGGACTGGAGTAAGCCAGTCAAAAATTCAGGCAAGTCCGAGTCCTTATGTGTTGAAACAGAAGTTTAGTCTCTATAATGTCATTTACCAACACAGGTGAGTCTACATGCAAATGTGGACAGGTTAATTTTTCTGGAAAATAAAAAAGAAAAACGTGAAAGTTCAATGAAACTGAACAAGGTTACAAGCTGGAACTGTTAATGCTGCACTTTAGATATGTAGCCAAACCACCGCTAACACCTGTACCTGAGGGTCAGCATCCAGATCCAGGAGACCAAGCCTCAGACGAAGACTTCAGGAGCTGACCCCATCCTCTGGCTTTACACAACACACCCACCACAGCATAGCTCTTTCCTTCCTGTCTAGATGCCCAACATCCTGTTTCCACAGAGGCCAGCCCTTGCTTGCATACAACAAAGCACTCCTCACGCAGGAACTGTAAATGCGATCTCGGGTACGATTTGCCAAGCTCCTGCATGACAAGAGGGAGGGGTAGTAGCTCTCTGGACTTCCCCCATGCTGTCCTTGTTCTTGTCATGGCAGCAAGCTCACATCCCCCACACCAGGGCATAAGGTATCACCAAGGTAGCAAAAGGACGGTTATTAAAACATGATAAACTGTTGGTGTTTACAAAAATTCATAATAAACAACCTGCAATTTTATCTTGTGCATTTTTTCCTCTTACTGTACCGAAAATGAAACAAACCGTGATTTCAAAACCGAGGTACATACTGAACCGTGATTTTTGTGCACCGTTACACCCCTACCAACCACGCAGGACCCATGGAAACCAGTGCGAGATACAGAACAGAATCAAGTTTACCACCAAGTACGTTCTCACATGCAAGGAAATTTGCTTTGGTGGTTGGTGCTTGAACAGTTAGGACAGAAGAATTTAGCAAAGACAAGAAGTTGATAAATACATAGAATGAGAAATAGCTGCACTCAGTTACAATAACTGATGAGTCCAATGAGGGTGTCATCTGAGAACTTTAGGAGCTTTGCAGGCTGATGACTGGAGGTGCAGTTGATCGTCCTCTCAGCAGAGCGAATGATGCACTGCAGTCTGCCATCATCCCTGGCAGCAACATACCAGACGGTGATGGAGGAAGTGAGGATGGACTCGATGGTGGCATAAAAGTGCACCATCATTGACTTTGGCAGATCAAACTTCAACTGCCGCAGGAAGAACATCCTCTGCTGTGCTTTCTTGGTGAGAGAGCAGATACACGTCTCCCACTTGAGGTCCTGAGTGATTGTAGTGCCCAGGAAACGGAAATACTCCACAGAGTTAAACAGGGTGATGGGGGAGGGAGGGTGTGGCAGAGCTCCTCCTGAAGTCCACAATCATCTCCACTGTCTTCAAAGCATTGAGCTCCAAGTTGTTCTGCTTGCACCAGGACACCAGATGGTCAATCTCCCACCTATAGGTAGACTCCTCCTCATCAGAGATGAGTCCAGGGGGCATCATGGCTCAGGTGGATAAAGCGCCATACCATAAATCCGGGGACCCGGGTTCGATTACGACCTGAGGGCATTTCCCGATCCCTCCCCATCTCTCTCTCCCACTCATTTCCTGTCTCTACACTGTCCTATCCAATAAAAAGGTGAAAAAAGCCAAAAGAAATCTTAAAAAAAAAAGAAAAAAAAAAAGAGATGAGTCCAATGAGGGTGTCGTCTGAGAACTTTAGGAGCTTGACAGACTGATGACTGGAGGTGCAGCTGTTGGTGTACAGGGCAGGGCTTTCCATCAAGGCTCATACTAGCCAGCCATGACAAATAAGTAGCCAGCCAGGGGGAGGGGAGTAAACACAAAATAAACTCCTGTGCACGCAGTTCCCAGGATTAAATGTATTTTCCACAGACCATTTATTTATTGCAGGAGAGCATTATTCAAAAACCGTTCATATTATTATTATTATTATTATTAGCCTAAGTATGCCTGCATAATAGACAAGCTATATTAATTTCTCAGACATTTGCTCTATAAATATTATTACTACAACATATTGCATCTTTTTTATTCATTAGTGTATGCCAGACGCTAATGCACCAATGAAAACTGTGATTTGAGCACCGAAAATAATCAGTAATAGGCTACACAAGCTCTCACATTGCATCATGAGGCGTTCCTGGCTTGTAAATCTCTTATTTTCGGTGCATGACGCATTCACACAACTGAGCATGCTATGAATTAACAACGACAACGGTCTGCAGTGGTGGCTACACAATTAAACGCTCAGCGAACATTTCTCCATTTGTGTATGAAAATACACTCCAACGGCTCAGTTTGGTTTCATTTACAACCAACGGTGTCTTTTGATGCCAGCACGTAATTGAACGAGAGAAGACTGGTTTACCGGAGACAAAATAAGCATTGTCTCTGCTTCTGTTCCTTCCGATGTCGCCTCCGACGGCCCCGATACACTACTGCCTCCGCCGAGTGTGCACGCACACACCACATGGGGCCGCGGATGAGTTACTCTCCCTTGATCGACGAAGTCGGCGGGGAATTTGTGGTTATTATTAGGGATGTCCCGATCCGATCACGTGATCGGAAATCGGGCCCGATCACATGGTTTCAGACTCGATCGGAATCGGGCATTGCCTTCCGATCAGGGATCGGATATATATCTATATAATATATTCTCATTTTTAACACATCAATAGCTATGCGTTGGCACAGAGTGAGACCAGACCTCTTGTCTCAACACAGCAACATGACATCACTTTGTAGCGGAGACGCTATTGGTTATTGGCTGCCTGTTGCCGGCAAAGTTGAACACGGAAGCAGTTCGAAGCGGAAAGCAAAGCATGAGATCATTTTTTTCGTTGGATGACAAAAGAAACGGGCTCAAACCTGAAAGGGTAGAAATGCTTATTTTCATCAAGAAAAACGTTCATTTCCTTAATTGAAATTACTGTACACCACTGTGAGATGCGTTCTTAAAAGCAAATTACCGGCACTGTGGCACTTTATTTTTTTTTTTTATTTGTTTACATTCCTGCCAGGTATTTTAAGGGTTTTTTTTAAAATTTGTTATTGTTCAAACTGCCTCACGTAAGTGCTCTGTTTGCTAACGGAGTTGTTGGATGTTAAAATAAGGTATTAAATAAAAAATGAGGAACATCCTGGATCCATTTCTTTCCTCGTCTTTATTTTTTATGGATTATAAGAAGTATCGGATCGGGACTCGGTATCGGCAGATACTCAAAATCAAATGATCGGTATCGGATCGGAGGGCAAAAAAACCTGATCGGGACATCCCTAGTTATTATCGGTACAAACAGCGCGAATCACAACTTAAATGAGTGCGGTTCAGTTTGACATTGTCAGTCCGTTAGATAAACATTTAATTTTATTAAAATCGAAAATTAACATTTAGAGGCTGTGGGCTACAAAAATAATAGTCATTAAAGTAGCCGGCTGGACTTAATTGTGTAGTCGGCTGTATGGCCGGCAGCCGGCGCTTGTGGAAAGCCCTGACAGGGAGAAGAGGACGCAATCTTGGGGGACCCGGTGCTGATGGTTTGGGAGTCAGAGATGCATTTCCCCAGCTTCACATGCTGCTTCCTGTCAGACAGGAAGTCAGTGATCCACCTGCAGGTTGAGTCAGGCACGCTCAGCTGGGAGAGCTTGTCCTGCAGAAGAGCCGGGATGACTGTGTTGAAGGGAGAACTGAAATCCACAAACAGGATCCTAGCATAGGTTCCTAGGGAGTCCAGGTGCTGGAGGATGAAGTGAAGAGCCGTGCTGACTGCATCGTCGGCAGATCTGTTGGGTCTGTAGGTGAACTGCATGGGGTCCAGGAGCAGATCAGTGATGGCTTTAAAGCATATACGCAGAGCCATGGCCTCACTTTCGTTTATAAATGCCTTGAGACCTCAAGAATAGCACAGGAATAGCTTCAAGCATTAACAATAAATCTAATATAGTAATTTTTACAATTAAAGTGAAGTCTATCTGTCTCATCGCCATTTCCGCTATATTAAAACACAGAGCTGACTGCAACACCGATCCTCCATTTTTGAGCTAATTTATCGCCATGCCACGTAGATGTGTTGCTGGCCGGTGCAGCAACACGACAGAAGGTGGATTTACATTGCATTCATGGCCCAAGAATCTTCAAACTGCAAAGATTTGGACGCGTTTTGCGAGAAGTTCACGGGCACATTGGGTGCCTACGAAGTGGTCTCTCCTCTGCTCTGCACATTTTAATGACTCGTACGAGACCTCTGATCTGTTGAGGAGCGTTGGCTATAAGCCCGGATTGAAAGAGGGTGCAGTACCAATAATTAAAGGAAAAGAAAACAAGAAAAGGAAAGTGAGTCCAGTTGCACCAGTCCTCCCGGAGTGAGCCGAGGGTTGTTGCTAAAACCCGGGACGGAATGGGACGGGACATATCACCCGCGCAGTGACCTCCCTGCAGTTGTTGCTAAACCCGGTGACGTCCCGTTCCGTCCTGGGTTTTAGTAATTGCCTGAGCTGAGCAGTAATGGCGGAGTACACCGTATGAAGAAAAGTGAATGAGTGGAGCAGCCGCCTGATTTCTAAACTGGATATCGCTGCCATCTCGCCCTTACGTGGAAGAAGTGAATTAGATTAGATCGAACTTCACTGATCCCTTTGGGTGGGTTCCCTCAGGGAAATTAAGATTCCAGCAGCATCATTACAGAATAAACAGAGAACAGAAAATAGAGAAAAAACTTCTAGATAAATTAAAGTATTTACATATACAAATATAAAAGAATAAGACATGGGGAAGAGAGGAGGGGGAAGGGGGGCCAGCAGGAGAGATATTGCACTTTATATTGCACATTGTCCAGTATTGCTTATTGTTAGGCTAGGCTACTGCTCCTTCCCGTCCTCCTGTTACCCCCCCCCAGAGAGGAGTTGTACAGTCTGATGGCATGAGGGACAAAGGAGTTTTTAAGTCTGTTAGTCCAGCAGTTGGGAAGGAGCATTCTGTCACTGAACAGACTTCTCTGGTTGCTGATGACGGTGTGCAGAGGGTGATTGGCATCATCCATGATGTTCAATAGTTTGTCCATAGTCGTCTTCTCTGCCACCGTCACCATAGAGTCCAGCTTCATGCCGACCACAGAGCCGGCCCGCCTGATCAGTTTGTCCAGCCTGGATGTGTCCTTCTTGGATGTGCTGCCCCCCCCAGCACACCACGGTGTAAAACAGGACACTGGCGACCACAGACTGATAGAACATCCACAGGAGTTTCCTGCAGATGTTAAAAGGACCGCAGCCTCCTAAGGAAGTATAGCCTGCTCTGTCTCTTCCTGTATAAGTGATTGGTGTTACAAGTCCAGTCCAGCTTGCTGTCCAGCCACAGCCCGAGGTACCTGTAGGAATCCACAGCCTCCACCTCGACTCCCTTGATCAGAACTGGTCATGACCTTGGTCTGGACCTCCCAAAAAGTCAATGACCAGCTCCTTGGTCTTCGAGGTGTTGAGCTGCAGATATTTCCTGTTGCACCATACAGCAAAGTCCCTCACCAGGCTCCTATACTCCTCCTCTCTGTCGTCACTGATACACCCAATGATGGTTGTGTCATTGGCGAACTTCTGAATGTGACACAGCTCTGAGTTGTAGCAGAAGTCCGCGGTGTACAGGGTGAAGAGGGGCCAGCACCATGCCCTGGGGTGCTCCGGTGCTGCTAATCACAGTGTCAGACGTGATGTCCTTCAGCCTGACGTACTGTGGCCTGTCGGTGAGGTAGCTGGAGATCCAGGTGAGCAGGCAGGGGTCCACTCGCATCCTGTTCAGTTTGTCCTGAAGCATAAGGGGCTGGATGGTGCTGAAGGCACTTGAGAAGTCCAAGAAGAGGATTCTCACTGTGCCATTTCCCTTGTCCAGATGCGAGTGGGCTCGGTGTAGCAGGTAGAGGATGGCATCTTCCACACCAACACCTGCCCGGTATGCAAACTGCAGACAGTCCTGGGCATGTTGCACCTGGGGTCTGAGGAGGTTGAGGAAGAGCCGCTCCAACATCTTCATCAGATGTGAAGTGAGTGCCACTGGTCAGAAGTCGCTCAGCTCGCTGGGCCGATTCTTTTTGGGAACTGGAATGATGCATGATGTCTTCCAGAGGGTGGGCACTCTCCCCAGCTGCAGGCTGAGGTTGAAGATGCATTGGAGTGGTTCATCCAGTTCAGCAGCGCAGGTCTTCAGTAGTCGGGGACACACCTTGTCCAGGCCTGCTGCTTTCCTGGGGTGAAGCTTCCTCAGTTGACCTTGGACCTGTTCTGCAGTAATGCATGGAAGAGTCTGTGTTGAGGTGGGGGAGAAGGGGGCTGCTGCGATGACTGGGGGGAGGTGTGTTGAGGGAAGAAGGAGAGATGGCTGCAGTGAGGGACAGGGTGGTGGGGACATGGGCTGGTTGAACCGGTTGAAGAAGTCATTCAACTCGTTCGCCCTCAACGACTCGGGTCTTTGTATTGTGGCCTGTGATGGTTTTCACACGTTCCCAGACCTCCCTCATGTTGTTCTCCTTCAGTTTCTGCTCCACCTTTCTCCTGTAGCTGTCCTTAGCTTCCCTCACGCAGTGTTTCACCTCCTGCTGTGCTGCCTTCATTGCCTCCCTGTCCCTGAAGGCGGCCTTCTTCCTGTTGAGGACAGCTTTGACTTCCTTTGTTACCCATGGCTTGTTATTAGGGTAACACCGTACAGTCTTAGTGGGGGAGACCACGTCTGCACAGAAGTTGAGGTAGTCTGTCAGACAGTGTGTCAGCCCCTCTATGTCCTCACAGTGTGAGCTAAGCAGTAGAGGTCTGCGCGGGTCGGATTTTTCAGTCCCGCTCCCGCCCGCATTGTGCAGTCCCACTCCCGCACACGCCCGCAAAGAATTATGATTTTCAGTCCCGCTCCCGCCTGCCATATTTTGTCCCGCTCCCGCCCGCAAATCCCGCATGATGCAGACGTTCACGTTATTTCTCAGGAAAGTTCTTGTCTTGACACAGCGTGATGGTGCCCCGCCCCCTACTTTGAGTGGATTTGAGCATAAATATCTACAGCTCACGTTTGTTATTGCTTACCTTGTTTCTGAATTCAGCATGTAGTATCTCTAATAATAATAATAATAATAATAATTAGTGCTGTCAAACGATTAAAATATTTAATCGCAAATTTTTATCACATGAGAAACCATTGTAATTCTCTGATCAGCATAAAAAAGTGAAAGGGCTTGCTTTGTACCAATGTTTTTTTTTTTTATTGCAAAGCAGAGCTAGTAAAAGAAGTGAATTGATTTACTGCTTGCGTTAGTCTACAACTTTAATCAGAGAGACATGTTACACAGTGACGGTAGGCTTGACTCAATGCTATCCCAGAAATCCTTCCTGTAATATGCAAATTTGACCGCCTCTGATTGGACAGCCAAATTTGCATATTACAGGAAGGATTTCTGGGATAGCATTGAGTCAAGCCTACCGTCACTGTGTAACCTGTCTCTCTGATTAAAGTTGTAGACTAACGCAACAAGTAAATCAATTCACTCAAGGTTCTCTTGCTAGCTGGGTGTGAACTGCGAGTCATTAGAGTGATCAAAGAATTTCCCCTTAGGGTGATCAATGGCAAGTTTAAGATGCCATTTCTCACTCAACCTGGCAATCTGACTTTCTCTGCAAATTTAGGCATCTTAAAATGTTTTTATTAATGCCAAATAAAATATCCAGCACAAATTATATATGATAGACATAAATTAATAATTTATAAATTTTATTTCAAGCACGTTTTTAGTTAGCGGGACTGCAGCTTATCACCGCTCCCGCCCGCGCGCGCATATGTGCACTTCCGGTCCCGCACGCTCCCGCAATGAGCTTTCAATATTTGTCCCGCGCCGCACTGCTTTGCGGTGGGTCCCGCGAGTCCCGCGGGACTCCCGCGGGAGTGCAGGGCTCTACTAAGCAGCACATCCCAGTCCATGATGTCATAACAGTCCCTGAGGGCATCTTCCATTTCAGGGGACCACCTCCTAATGGACCTAGTTGTTGCAGGCTGCCTTTGAACCAGGGGGGTGTACTTCGGCTGTAAACGAACCAGGTTGTGGTCAGACTTCCCGAGTGGGGGGAGGGGTGTGACTCTGTATGCATCCGTCACATTAGCATACAGCAAATCAATTGTCCTGTTGTTCCTAGTTGGGCAATCCACAACCTGGTAAAAAGCAGCCAAAGTAGAGTCCAAAGTAGCATGATTAAAGTCCCCAGAAATGATAATAAATGCCTCAGGGTGCTGTGTCTGCAGCCTTGCTGTGACAGAGTGAATCTTCTCACATGCAGCGGCTGCCCTTGGAAGGATGTAAACACAGATGGTGATCACGTGACTGAACTCCCTCGGCAGATCATATGGCCGCAGGCTAACGGCTAGCAGCTCCAAGTCCGGGCAACATAAAACTGTCTTTACGGAGAAATGTCCCGGGTTACACCAGTGGTTATTCACGTAAATGATGAGTCCCCCACCTTTGCCTTTCTCGCATGCTTTAGTGTCTCTGTCGGCTCTCACAGCAGTGAATCCCCGCAGGTCCACGTTAGCATCCGGTACGAGGTGTGTTAGCCACGTCTCCGTAAAGATAAACACGCTGCTCTCCTGGTAAACCCACTGGTTGTTCAGTGCGGAAAGCTTGTTGACTTTATTCAGCAGCGAGTTCACATTCCCCATGAGAACGGAGAGAATGGATGGTTTGTAGCGCCACCAGTTGTCCGCTAGCCTAGCCTTTAGCTTAGCCCCGGCATTGCAGCCCCTGGGTTTCCTAATGAACGGAAAAATGAACAAACAACTGAACGTCAGATTGTTTCAAAAACAAGTGGCCACAAGATCGGCCTTCAAGAAGCGAGAACACAGACGGGTAAGCTCCGACTCTCATTTGGATAAAAAAAAAAAAAACACGTTTATCTGCATTTAGATTAATCCATGTAACTTGTATTGTGTGTTTAAGTTAGCGGTATATTGGTATACATATATTCCAAGACGGCACCGCGGACGGTTGCCTCAGTACTTCGCTCTCTCGTACTTTCTAAGTTTTTGTGTATTTGTTGTATTTCTTGCGTTTCTTCGCTGGTCACATACTCTAGAGAAGAACTCAAACATTGGATTCACCACCAGTAGAGTTCTTTCATCGGCTTTCATCAATCCAGAAAGTTTTTCAGAGTTACTTGTCAGGGGAGCAGCAGCTCCCTAATGGATTATGCCGAGGACGCCGGAGACACCGGGGGAAGCGAGCCGGCGTGCTCGTCAGACTGAGGCAGCGGGGGTTTCGCACTGCGCTCCCGTCTATTCACCTGGCTAACGTCCACTCTCTGGCCAATAAGATGGACAAACTGCTGCTCCTCAACACAATCAACACAGATTTTAACAGATCTGCTGCCTTGTGCTTCACCGAAACCTGGCTCGGTGAGCACATCCCGGACTCTTCTCTCCATCTGCCTGGATTTCACTTTCACTGAGCGGACCGCGAAACGGAGCTCACGGGGAAAACGAGGGGAGGCGGAGTCTGCTTTTATATTAACGAAGGTTGGTATACTGATGTCACAGTTCTAAATAAATCATGCAGTCCTCATCTGGAGACATTATTCATAAACTGCAAACCGTTTTATGCTCTGCGAGAGTTTTCCTCGTTTATTCTGGTTGGAGTTTACATCCCCCCTCAGGCGTGTGTTAATGAGGTGTTACAACACCTGGCTGACCAGATAAACAATGTGGAGAAAAACCACCCAGACTCTTTGCTCATTGTTTTGGGGGACTTTAACAGAGCAAACCTCAGCCACGAACTGCCAAAATATAAACAGCACATTAAGTGTCCCACCAGGGACTCTAACACTCTGGACCACTGTTACACTGTTTTAAAGGACTCGTACCACTCTGTCCCCCATGCAGCCTTGGGACTATCTGATCACTGTATGGTTCATCTTATCCCGTCCTACAGGCAGAAGCTGAAATCTGCTAAGCCTGTAGTTAAGACGGTGAGGAGATGGTCTGATGAGGCCAAAGTGGAACTACAAGCCTGCTTTGACTGCACTGATTGGAGTGTTTTTGAGGCTGCAGCTTCAGACCTGCATGAACTGACTGATACTGTGACATCTTACATCAGTTTTTGTGAGGATGTGTGTGTGCCCACCAAGACCTTCTGCACATACAATAACAACAAACCCTGGTTCACCACAAAACTCAGACAGCTTCGCCAGGCCAAGGAGGAGGCCTACAGAAGTGGGGACAGAGTCCTGTACAAACAGGCCAGAAACACACTGACGAAAGAGGTGAAAGCAGCCAAGAGGAGCTACGCTGAAAGGATCAAAAACAGCCCGTCACGAAATGGACGGACAAGAAGTGTAGTTTTATAACTTTTACTGAAGGAACGCAACACATTACTGACCTGAATCTGACTCTCCGACTAACTTCTGCAGTGCGTGTGACGTATACCAAACAGTATAAACTGAGACCTTATCAAAATAAAAGCTATGTCTCATCACATCTCCCCCCTTAAGTTTGTTTCTCAAACAAATAATCAATAAACAAATAATTCTAAGTAGGTCTTTGCACTGCTCATTATTTCTATACCCAAGATTCTGTTGAACTGACTGACTGCATTACAGTAAACTTCCTGTGAAGAACTTATTCTAACTTATTCTATAGTATTTCTTTTAACTACAACTTAAAGGGTTAATTTCTCACTTCTTTAAGCTAGGCATTGGTCGGACAAAGTCCTTGAACTTCACAGGAGTCTTGATAGTTCTTCCTGATGACCTCTTGACCATGGGTACTAGTGTAGATGGCGACTGGACCGGCACTCCTTCCAGTGATGCTTGGTCTGGAGCCTTTGGTGCTGATGCGGGCTGAGGTGGTTCACTGGTGGTCACACCAGCTGTTTGGACATCATCCTCTGGTGGTGTCTGTCCTTCCAGGCTGGGTAGCTCTGGGACGAGCTGCAGGTGTCGACGATTTCGATGTGTGACTGTGCCTTGCTCGGTTCTCACCATGTACGACCGTGGCTCTGGTGCATTGGAGACTATCACTCCAGGAGTCGTCCATCTCTTTTCTCCATCCAGCTTGACCTTTACCTGATGACCAGGGTGTAAAGTTGGAAGGTCACGCGCAGAATGCCTTCTGTTGTAGAAGAATCTGTAGGCCTGCTTTGTCTGTCTGTCTTTTGCGTTCAGCTGCTTAAGATTGACATGGCAGGGCTGCAGATGTTTTGAGAGAGTGGGGACTCTCGTTCTGATCTGGCGACCAACTGCAAGCTGGGCAGGGCTCTATCCAGTAGACTGGATTGGGGTGGCTCGGTAATTCATCCACGCCAAGTGTGGGTCTGGTTGGCACAAGATCCGCACTGCTCGCTCTGCAGCACCGTTTGCTTGCGGGTAGTGTGGGCTTGATGTTGTATGCTGGAAGTCATATGTGTTCTTGAACTCATTAAACTCATTTGAAACAAACTGTGTGCCATTATCAGTGATAATCTCGAGGGGAATACCCCAGCGCACAAACATGCTCTTGAGGCAACTGATCACTTGCTTGCTAGTTATACTAGACAGGTGGGCTATCTCTATATCACAGGAATAATAGTTGACTGCAACTAAGTACTGTTTCCCATCTAACTTGAACAGATCAGCAGCTATCTTCTGCCATGGCCCATTAGGTAATGGAGTAGTCATTAATGTCTCTCTGTTCTGAGTAGGTTTGTTTGTGATGCAAAACTCGCAGGTTGTAACACACCTGATAATGTCTGATCCGATGCCCGGCCACCACACTGACATCTTGGCTCTCTCCCGGCTCTTGGTCAAGCCGAAGTGACCCTCGTGGAGCTTGGACAGCACTTCCATCCGCTGTGACCCCGGGATGACGATTCTGTTGTCGTACAGCAACAAGCCGTCGGCTTCAGAAAGATGAGCTCTCGCTGTGTGGTAGCCCTGGAGCATGTGTGGCAACTGCGACATTGAAGTTGGCCAGCTGTGACGGATGTAGTGGGTGACTCTCTGGAGATCCTCATCTTGGAGGGTCGCCGCTCGGATCTTCTCCAGTCTGTCGTCCGACACCGGCCTGGTAGCCATCACCGCCTGCACATAGGCTTTCACATCCTTGTCAGTATCTGACGCATCACTGACTTTCAGTGGGTTTTGGGACAGTGTGTCCGCAATTATGAGTTGCTTGCCTGGCACATGTACTGCCTTCACATTGAATCTCATGAGGCGCATTAACAAGCGCTGGCATCTCAGTGGTGCTTTATCGAAGTTGTAGGTGTTGATCAATGGTACTAATGGCTTATGGTCGGTTTCTAGACAAAAGCTCTCCATGCCATGTAGGTAACGCGAGAATCGTTCGCATGCCCAGACCCCCGCCAGACACTCCTTTTCAATCTGAGAGTATCTGCGCTCTGTCTCTGTCAAAGTGCGTGAGCAGAATGCCACAGGACATACAGTGTCTCCCTGGTCTTGGAGGAGGGTGGCTCCTAAGCCATAACTACTCGCGTCGGCACTCACCACCGTCTGCTTGCTGGGGTCATAGTAGGCCAACACCGGCGCCGTGACCAGCATCTTCTTCACTTCTTCGAAGGCCTTTTCTTGGGCTGTACACTACACCCACAGGACATCACCCCTCAGCAGGGAGGTGACTGGATGCAGGACAGTGGCCAGGTGAGGTAAGAACTTGGCCATGTAATTCACCATACCCAGCATTTGGCGGAGTTCACTGACGTTCTGGGGGCTTGGCATGTCGGTTATGGCTTTGACCTTGTTGCCATCGGGCTTTATTCCATCAGCTCCTATGACGTGCCCAAAGTACTGCAGCTCTGGTTGTGCAAAGTGGCACTTGTCTTTGTTGAGCTTGAGCCCTGATGCCTTAAGGCTAATTTATGCTGACAACCCAGTCCTCGCAGATGGCGTCGCAGATGGCGTCTGCGAAGCCCCCCCCTTCGCAGACGCTCTGCGCACCTCCCAAAAATTGTGACCACCGCAGACAGCCTCGCAGACAGCGTCGCAGACAAGAGGGCCAAGTTCTTACCTCACCTGGCCACTGTCCTGCATCCAGTCACCTCCCTGCTGAGGGGTGATGTCCTGTGGGTGTAGTGTACAGCCCAAGAAAAGGCCTTCGAAGAAGTGAAGAAGCTGCTGGTCACGGCGCCGGTGTTGGCCTACTATGACCCCAGCATTTAAGTCTAGGCTAAAAACATATCTGTTTAGTCAAGCCTTTTGTTAATGGTGTTTGAGGTAAAGGAGTAGATCTGGAGGGTCCTCAGACATAGAGTGTTTTGGTAAACTGGGATGTATGGATGCTGTCAGTCCCCACTCGCTTGCTCACTCGAGTTTGTTGACGGTGCAGTGGCTGGCTGCTTTATGTCCCGGGGCTCCCTCATGCCTGTGTTACCTTCTGGCTCTCTCCTTTTAGTTATGCTGTCATAGTTAGTTGCCGGAGTCCCTGCTTGTACTCGGTGCAATATGTATACTGTTCCTACTTATTCAGGTGACATTGGGCATACCTAACCACCTGTGTTTTCTTTCTCTCCCCCCCCCACTCCAAATCTGTCCCTCTGAGTTACATGGAGTCAACAGGAAATCTTTTGGTGGAGACGGTGGGGACCTCGACTGGCTATCGTAGCCTGCAGGGAATCGGTCGTCAGACATTCTGTCGCATGTCCCAGACCCGGTGAAATGTAACTGAATTGTCTTGGCCAGGCCTAAGGGTCCCATCTGCATCTCATCATTGCTGAGGAGTGTGCTCCCATCACCCAATCAAGCATCCAGCCAGAGCAGGTCATGATATATTTTTTTTACCATATTAACATGCCATTGTGTGTCATGCCTGATGTAAAGACTCTCGTCTCTGCGAGCCTACCACACAGATTTAATACTTGTCATTTTTAGGGCATACCTAACAACATGTTTTCTTTCTCCCCCCCCCCCCCCCCCAATCTGTCCCTCTGAGTTACATGTTGATCCTGGGATTGAGATGCTGGCCTCTTCTGCCCCTCGGACCTGCTTGATCCATCCTGGTGCCCTGTGTCTGGTCGGAGTTTTATCGCCCCACTCCTGTGAAGGACGGCCCCATGAGGACAGTTGAGGGTTATACCTGTTAAAACTGTTAATATTATAGGTCAGGCTGTCTGTTGTTGCCCAAATGAGGATGGGTTCCCTTTTGAGTCTGGTTCCTCTCGAGGTTTCTTCCTCATGTCGTCTGAGGGAGTTTTTCCTTGCCACCGTCGCCACAGGCTTGCTCATTGGGGATAGATTAGGGATAAAATTAGCTCATGTTTTAAGTCGTTCAAATTCTGTAAAGCTGCTTTGCGACAATGTTTATTGTTAAAAGCGCTGTACAAATAAACTTGATTTGATTTGATTTGAAGAGGGCTCTGATTGGTCCACTCTATATCCGCTGTACACGCACTTCCGCTTCCCTACTTTCCCGGTTTGGTTTGTTTTCACGACCGCCATTTTTAAAAACACAAGCGAAGATGGAGCAGCACGAAGAGCGGTTGATCGAGGAAGTGAGGAAGTACGTACATCTATACGACTCCAGTTCTAGTCATTATCAATAACCGGAGGATAAACACTCCACTAACCACACCCACCAACTACTCCTAGCGATTTCGCGACTTCGCGCCACGGGCGCAGATAGAGGGTGGGACAGGTGGGATTCGTCCCACCCAGATTTAAATTCACCTCGTTCGGTCCCCCCCACTTATAGGGAGGAAAAACCGTCTATGCTGTCTTTCTTTGCATAAGGCAAACCTCACGGAAAAATCAAAAGACTAATTACCATTCGGTTTATTGAGGTGCACAGCAGTACATACATAGTTGCAACAACTCACATAAAACAAAACAAAGACTGATATTCGGTTGGTTGAGCTGCGCAGACTGTACAGGTTGTGAGCTCGAGCTTGGTTGCTATGGTTACCCACAAGTTTGACAGGCATATCAGGGACAGCTCCTAGTTCAGGACCCCAACACGGCATGATGAAGGGTGCCAAACCGAAAAGGCAGAAAACGATTGCATCGTTTTTTCAAAAAACAACGACTGTAAGTAAACTGTGCCTTTATCATATCACCTTGCAATTTTTTGATAGTCTGTTCAAAGTAATGTCGTAGTGAAAGTAAAATCGTACGGAGTAGAGATGCCTTTCTGGTAGCCTCCTTCTTTCGGTGGTAGCCTATAGATACAGTGCTCAGAAGGCAGTTTTAATGTTTAATCTGGCGTTCCCTGCCATAATTTCAGCGAGCATATTGTTTCATAAGGAAACTTTGCGAAGAGTTGTTGACTGACTGCCACTCACGCAACACACAGGCATAGTTAGAAAGTCAGGATGCACTGGTTTACACTTTACACACACACACGTAGCCCAGCCTCTCGCTATGGTTAACAGTTGGAACTTAGCGGTTTTAAAACTAGTTTTGCAGTTTTGCAATTTCTGTGCGTGATGATAATGTGTAAACTTTGGATTTCCATAGGCTATGTTAAAATGTTATCATTGTGCTGAAAGTCAGTTAATGTTTAAATAAAACAGTTTTTGCATACGGCATATGGCATGCTTGGGGAGTGATTAGAATCAGTATCAGAATCAATAAGCTTTATTTCTTTCAGTGATGGGTAATTAAGTTTGACAGTCCAAGTCTCAATACATAGGATACACAGACCTAGATGCTATAGATAAATACAAAGGGTAGATAAAACAGTCAGCAGTCATCCAGAACACACACACACATTCAACTCACATGACATCCTGTCGTGTCAGTGGTAAATAGCACATGAGAGCACCAGACATCACAGGTGTGCTCTATTCCTACTCTTTATTTATTAGTAGGCCTAAGCTAACGGTTGCAGGGATGAAGGAGTGATTTTTTTTTTGTCTTAGCTGAGTAATGTCGCCGCCCTGAGGGCATCAGAGTATATTCCTCACACAACACATGTTGGGGGTGGGGTTGGAGTTGGTTTGCTGGCAGCTTTGTCCCCCCCCCAGTTCAAAAAACGTATCTGCGCCCCCTTGCGTTGTGGCGGTGAATAACATCACACACGCCTATTACTCCCCGCTCAACGATAAATTACAACTGTCTGCGAAAAGTTATCTGCGAAAGCCTTGTCGCAAGAGCATGCAGAGCCCTTCAATTGTCTGCATCACGGCTTTCAAGTTGCAGTCGTGCTCTGCTTTAGTCTTCCCATACACTAATATATTGTCCATTACCACGACTGTGCCATTGTGTTCACGTAGCAGGGTGCTCATTTCTCTCTGAAATATTTCAGGAGCAGAGGTGATGCCGAAGGGCAGTCTTTTAAAACAGAATCTCCCTACAGGAGTAATGAAAGTAGTCAGCCTCTGGCTGGCTGGGTCCAGGGGTATCTGCCAGAAACCGCTGGATGCATCAAGGGTCGAGAAGACAGCTGCCCCGACAGCTTCGGCGCCACATCCTCCAGTGTAGGTAAGATGAACCTCTCTCTCCTGACTGCTTCATTTAGTCTCTTTCGGTCCACGCAGATTCGGACTTTGCCATTTTTCTTGACCACCAGGACCGTTGGCGCGCACCAGTCTGTGGCCTCTCTCACCTCTTCGATAATCCCCAACGACTGCATGCGTGCTAACTCCTGCTCCACCTTTGTGAGCAGCGGGAAGGGGACACGCCATGGGGTTGTGACACTGTAGGGCTGAGCATCATCTCTGAGCTCAATTTTCACTGGTTTGCAATTTAAAAGTCCAATGTCCCCGAAGACACCATCACACTCCAGTTCCATCCACTCAGTACCAGTCCCATCTTGCATGCAGCTGTGCGGCTGAGCAGATTATTTGTACAGGAGCCACTCACAACGAAAATCCAAAAGCTGTATTTTTGCCTCTTTTGTTCAGTGGTAGCCAAAAACATTCCCATGCACTGAAGCTTGCAACCAGGACTGCGCACGTCTGCTGCTGTCTGACACAGGGCTGGTCTCACGGGGAAGCTGAGATATGAGCTGTGTGACATGACAGTAATATCTGCCCCAGTGTCTATTTTGAAGCGTAGCATTTTGCCTTTCCCGCGCGCAGGGCACGCGCCCATCTCGTGCTCCCTGTTGCACCTCGTGCACTTTCCCTCTGTTGTTGTTCTATCTTTGCTTTTGCCTTTCCACTTCCCAGTGGAGCCCTTTTTAAACTTTCTGAACTGTTTGTGTTTGACTTCATTCACTTCACTGTCCGTTCTCATTTGTGTTTGTTTTTTCACAAGCTCCGACTGGCGAGCCATTTGGATTGCCTTCTCTAACGTGAGCTCGGGCTCTAGCTGGAGTTTCTGGGACACTTCTCCATCCGCAATCCCAATGACTAGTCTGTCACGTATCTGTTCATCCTTACTAGCCCCAAATTCACAGTGCTCCGCTAATTTGTACAGGTTACATACAAAGGCCTCAACACTTTCTCCACTATGTTGTGAGCGTCGGTGAAAACAGGCACGTTCATGTATAATGTTACGTTTGGGCACAAAATGTTCATCAAACTTTGCCAGTACAGTATCAAAGTAATTAGCCTCTTCCTGTTCAGTGAACGTAAAAGTGCTAAACACAGGCTCAGCGTCTCTGCCCATTGCATACAGAAGGGAATCTACTTGTACAACCTGGTCTTCCTTGTCCAACTTTGTCGCTATTCGAAAGCGTGCGAAGTGTTGCTTCCACATCGGCCATGTAGAAGGCTGGGTGAAGTCGAAAGCTTCGGGCACGTGAAACTTCGGCATTTTTCCCTCGTTGTTCTCACTACCTCCCTTTCATCGCTTTTCTTTTTCTTCGCTCCAACTCACTGCCGCTTTTCTCCCTCTCTCTTCCGAGGCGTCAATTCACCACTTCTGACACCATGTCACGAAATGGACGGACAAGAAGTGTAGTTTTATAACTTTTACTGAAGGAACTCAACACATTACATGTTAACACATTACTGACCTGAATCTGACTCTCCGACTAACTTCCGCAGTGCGTGTGACGTATACCAAACAGTATAAACTGAGACCTTATCAAAATAAAAGCTATGTCTCATCACACAGCCTTTCAGCCAACGATCCGGCATCAGTGTGGACAGGCCTGAAGAATATCACTAACTACAGGAGACCATCCCCCTACACTGCAATGAACCATCAACTGGCTGACGAGTTGAACGTGTTTTACTCCAGATTCGACAAATTCACACCTCTCCCCCCCTCAGACATTAAAGACCCATTTACACCCCCTGCTATTCTGCCTCCTCTCACCTCTGACCCCACACCAGCACTCAAGATCTGTGAAGAGGATGTTTGTCAGCTTTTTCGCAGACAGAAGATCAGGAAGGCACCTGGCCCAGATGGTGTGTCACCCTCCTGTCTGAAGGTCTGTGCTGATCAGCTGGCTCCCATCTTCACCCAGATCTTCAATAGATCCCTGGAGCTGTGTGAAGTCCCCTCATGCTTCAAACACTCCAAAATAATCCCGGTTCCCAAGAAAACCACCATCACAGGACTGAATGACTACAGGCCTGTAGCTCTCACATCTGTAGTTATGAAGTCCTTCGAGAGACTGGTGTTGTCACACCTGAAGGACATCACAGACCCCCTGCTGGACCCCCTGCAGTTTGCCTACCGAGCAAACAGGTCAGCGGATGATGCGATCAATATGGGACTGCACTACATCCTGCAACACCTTGACTCTGCAGGGACGTACGCCAGGATTCCGTTCGTGGACTTCAGTTCGGCATTCAACACCATTGTTCCAGACATCCTCCACACCAAGCTCACCCAGCTCACTGTGCCCTCCTCCACCTGTCAGTGGATTACAAACTTCCTGACTGACAGGAAGCAGCAGGTGAGGATGGGGAGCATCATATCCAGCACTCGGACTATCACCATTGGAGCCCCCCAAGGGTGTGTGCTCTCCCCACTGCTCTTCTCCCTTTATACCAACGACTGCACCTCAAGAGACCCGTCTGTTAAACTCCTGAAATTTGCAGATGATACAACGGTCATCGGCCTCATCCGAGACGGTGACGAGTCTACATACAGACGGGAGGTTGAACGGCTGGTCTGGTGGTGCGGTCGGAAGAATCTGGAGCTGAACACGCTCAAAACTGTGGAGATGACAGTGGACTTTAGGAGAAGCCCCCCACTCTGCTGCCGATCACCAACAACACTGTGACCGCGGTTGAAAGCTTCAGGTTTCTGGGTTCCACAATCTCTCAGGACTTGAAGTGGGAGACAAACACAGTCACTATCATTAAAAAGGCTCAGCAGAGGTTGTACTTTCTGCGCCAGCTCAGGAAGCTCAACCTGCCTAAGGAGCTGCTGACACAATTCTACACTGCCATCATTCAGTCTGTTCTTTGCTCTTCCATCACTGTTTGGTTTGGATCGGTCACCAAACAGGAGAAGAACAGACTGCAATGGACAATAAGGTTTGCAGAGGAAATTATTGGTGTCAACCTGCCCTCCATCCAAGACTTGTCCAGAGTCAGGAAACGGGCAGGTAACATCTCTGCGGACCCATCACACCCTGGTCACAATCTGTTTAATCTTCTCCCCTCAGGGAGGCGATATAGATCACTGTATGCAAAAACAACCAGACACAAGAACAGTTTCTTCCCTCAGGCTGTCTCGGTGATGAACAGCTAAAATCCAGATTCATATATCAGTAATATCACTTGCAAAATATCTGCACACTCATACTGTCATTCTGTGCTCACTGTATACTTTATATTTAACTATTCCATACTTGACTTACCTGGATTACTTTGCACTATGCACCTATTTTTGTTGCTTGCTTGTTTGTTTTGTGTATACGCTTTATCTGTTTTGTACGATGAAAGCTAAGTGAACCGGAGTCAAATTCCTCGTGTGTCCACATACCCGGCAATAAAAGTGTTTCTGATTCTGATAAGATTATTTAATTTGCTTCAGAATGTGATTGAGTTCATCTGATTATTTAATGAGCCTTTTACGTTTTATCAGTGAAAATGCATGCATGTACATGTATGTTGCACAAGTTATAGCACCCATCCTGTTTTAATGAGAGTCAACCCACAATCAGTGAAGTCAAATCAGTCTTAGTTGAGCGAGTCGGTAACGCTATTTCTTACTTTCACCATAAATGTTTATTTATATGACTTTGGTCTATAGCTGTAAAAGGCCTCGGCCTTAAAACCGGTTCCTGCTGTGACGTCACGCACTCAGGGCTGGCTGGCTCAGCGGGGCAGCACCAATCACAAATTTGGGGTCGATTTTAACTCTCAAAAATATATTTTTTAATTCCCATTTATGCAGCATGCAAGAGTCAAGGATGGAGATACTATCCACTCAGAAATTTATTTAAAAATAAAGGTTCCGTGTATCTGCTTTAAGGTGGTAAAGCACAAGGCACCCGAAGGATTTAATAACCACACAAGTCAGGGTGATGGATCTGTAATCATTTAATCCTGTGATCCTTGGCTTTTTGGGGCGGGGTTAATGGTGGAGGCCTTGAAGTAGGCAGGTACATGGTATGTCTCCAGTGAGGTGTTGACGATATCTGTGAACACCGAAGACAACTGATCAGCAGAGCGCTTCAGGGTAAATGGTGAGACAGAATTGGGACCTGCTCCTTTGCGAGGGTTCAGCTTCTTAAAGAGCTTATTGACGTTCCTCTTCAGAGAGTTGAGTGTGTGGTGGTGGGTGGATGAGCCTCAGAGGTCTCATCTCATTATCTCTAGCCGCTTTATCCTTCTACAGGGTCGCAGGCAAGCTGGAGCCTATCCCAGCTGACTACGGGCGAAAGGCGGGGTACACCCTGGACAAGTCGCCAGGTCATCACAGGGCTGACACATAGACACAGACAACCATTCACACTCACATTCACACCTACGGTCAATTTAGAGTCACCAGTTAACCTAACCTGCATGTCTTTGGACTGTGGGGGAAACCGGAGCACCCGGAGGAAACCCACGCGGACACGGGGAGAACATGCAAACTCCACACAGAAAGGCCCTCGCCGGCCCCAGGGCTCGAACCCAGGACCTTCTTGCTGTGAGGCGACTGCGCTAACCACTACACCACCGTGCCGCCCAGCCTCAGAGGTGTGAAGTTGTAAAGAGGCCCCAGCAGCAGTAGAGGTGGAGGAGGTGGGGATGGTGGGCTGGAGCTGGAGTGTGGAGTCATGGGGGATGTTATTGGGAAAGTCCCAGTGTCCTTCAAAGCGACAGCAGAACTCCTGCAGTTGGTTGGTCAGGCGCAAGTCGTTAACAGAGTGGGGGGCTGAAGGTGTGTAGTTAGTGATCTGTCTGAGCCCTTTCCAGACAGACGCAGAGTCGTTGGCTGAGAACTGGCATTGGAGTTTCTCAGAGTGCAGTCATTTAGCTTCTCTCACTGCCTTCCTAAACCTATTCCTGTCCCCACTTCTGAATATTTCTTCCTTTTGCACCCTCAGCTGTCTGAGCTCATCTGTGAACCAGGGTTTGTCATCACTCTAACTCACCCTGGCTCATGATGGAATGCAGCAGTCCTCACAGAAGCTGATGTCAGACGTCACAGCCTCTGTGAACTCATCCAGACTGTCGGTCGCAGTCCTGAACACATCCCAGTTTGTACAGTCCAAGCACGATTGAAGGTTCTCCACAACCTCATTGTTCCATGTCTTTGTCCTCACTACAGGTTTCCTCAGCTTTAATTTCTGCCTGAATGCAGGAATCAGGTGGACCATGACGTGGTCAGAGTGGCCCAGTGCAGTGCGAGGCTGGTGTGATCGGCACTGCTGACTGTAGCGTAGCAGTGATCCAAAACATTCTCCTCTCCAGTCAGGTGTTTAATAAACTGTATTTTGGTAGTTCATGGCTGAGGTTACCTTTGTTAAAGTCACCGAGGACAATAACTACGGAGTCCGGGTTTGTCTGCTCCACACCCAGTATCTGATTGGCCAGCATGCACCATGCGTTCAGCACGTTGGCCTGCAGTGGAACGTAAACACTGACCAGGATGAATGAAATGAACTCACGGAGGGAGCAGAAGGGTTTACAATTAATGATAAATGATTCCAGGTCAGGAGAACAGTGCTGCAGGATCACTGACACGTCACTGCACCAGCTGCTGTTTGCATAAAAACAGATTCTGCTGTCCTTTGTTTTACCGGCGAGATCTGTGTTACGGTCCACATTAGAAAGTTGGAAGCCGGCCAGCTGCAGCGCAGAGTCCGGGATGAGTCCGCATAGCTGCGTCTCCATGAAGCATAAAACGGAAGATGAAGGAAAGTCCCTGTTTCTTCCCACCAGCAGCTGGAGTTTGTCTAGTTTGTTGCAAAATGAGCACACACTGGGGAGAAATATCGCAGGTAGCCGAGTGTGAAGTCCACGCCGATGGAGGAGCACCAGCGCATTTTCTCCTCCGGCGTCTCACTGAGCGAGCAAAAGTGAGAGCACCTTTGACCAGAATGCCCAATATTTCCACGCAAGACACCAGAAAAGTTGGTAATAAGTCCGTTGGAGTCGTTCCCCTGATGTTCATGGACTCTCCGCTGGTGAAAGAGATTCGAGTAACGCAGCAGTGGTACACTGAAGCAGCCATCTGCGGCACCATCTTGGTGAAACAATCACAGAAAACTAGTGTCTGAGCGGATGAAAAGGACAATTTATTTTATTTTTAATTATAGTTATTTATTTGTTTTTTAAGCTATGAAGCAAAATTCATTATAGTACTTCATAAACTGCTTATAAACTAACAGTCTCCTGAGGACACCATGTGGACATCTGAGGACCGTTTACAGCTGCTATAACGCAAGTGATAACGCCTTTCCTGGATGCTCCACAACATTAAATGTAATTACAGATGGATATAAAAGTATGACTTGTTATTCCTTAAAACTAAATATAACATGGTGTTTATAATCAAACCGATGTGGTCTAAAGAGGAATAAAATCATCACCATTTATGATGAGCCACTACAGAAAATAATCCACTCCAGGCTGGTGGCAGTGACTCCACTTCTCCTGGTGGTTGATTATTTTCCTGTAACTGCACTCCCCGGAGGGTGTTATCGCTTATATATCCCACAGGAGTCAATTCCAACCCACCTGTGAATGTTTTATACAGTTTGCAGATACGAGCTGGTAGTAAACATGTTTCACTTGTTACCTAGCAACGCTAAAGAAGTAAACAAGCCCTGGCTGATGGATCACTGTGGATGTAAATAAAACGTATAATCTGATTAGCATAAGAATAGTCGTGAGGCGGAGCGTCATCCTGATTCAGCCAATCAGATTGCGAACAGAAACCGGAAGTCGTGCAGGATGTGTGAAGGATACAAGATACGTCAAGACACCGGCTAACTAGCCTATTATAGAGCTAACTAGATTAAAATCAAAACTCGCCGGTTTAGAGAATTTGTCATAATTTAGCTCATAATCACAGAGTTAAACAATAACTTACCTGATTAGTTACTTAATCCCGATGAAGATAAATATTTTATTTTTCTAATGTAATCACCGGCTGAAAAATGGACTTAAAATCCATGGATACATTTTGTTTGTCAAGACAGGCAACAGCGTGAAGCCGGAAAGAAAACCAAGACTTCCGATTGTGTTACATTTCAAAATAAAAGGCTTTACTTGTTCTTCTCCTTTGGTTTATTGGCGGCTCACGTCTCTTTGGTGCATACCGCCACCTGCTGTACAGGAGTGTGTAAAGGGACTTAGCAGACTATCAGGGCTATCTGAAGTTTAAGAAGAAAAAAAAAGGATCCTAGATCCTTTTAATTAAACCTGTATCGTTAAGATAAATAAATAGGGATTTGATCCTCTCTCTTTCTGCATTCCTTCTTCATTAAGGATGTTTTCTATTCCATTATCAGCCTCTCTTTCGCTCCATTGCTGTCTGTGTAAAACATGAACTAGAACTTCTAGAACATGACATTCACTGCATAAACCATTACTCTTCCCTATTAACCGTAGAGTGCCATTAAGACCTGTGTGTCTACTATAAACCACCTCTTCCCTTCTGTTGAGACCTGATATCCTTTTCCCCCAAACATTTTCCTGGATCTCATGATAATGCCTTGCATTGAATTCTACCCTCCATTCATTTTGCCATTTAAGTAGAACTTCTGTTTTTATTTTAGATTTAGCTTCTCCCTTCCCCAAATCCTCTCTCATTGAGTTTCCTGTTTCAAAGCTGAGTAAAACTGCTAATGAATCAGTACATATGACAGATCTTAGTGGTTTGACTTCTTCAATCCATCTCAGAGCAGTTATTATTCCCGCTAATTCTATAGAATATATTGACAAAAAGTTGCTAAGCCTATATCTGTACTTTTTGTTGAGTTTGGGAATATATATCCTGATTCCACAATGCCCATCTTGTGGATTTTTTGACCCATCTGTAAATATTTTAATAAAACCATAATATTTAGATATAAGATGTCTTTGGGGGCAGCACGGTGGTGTAGTGGTTAGCACTGTCGCCTCACAGCAAGAAGATCCTGGGTTAAAGCCCAGTGGCCGGCGAGGGCCTTTCTGTGTGGAGTTTGCATGTTCTCCGCGTGGGTTTCCTCCGGGGGCTCCGGTTTCCCCCACAGTCCAAAAACATGCAGGTTAAGTTAACTGGTGACTCTAAATTGACCATAGATGTGAATGTGAGTGTGAATGGTTGTCTGTGTCTACAGATATGTGTCAGCCCTGTGATGATCTGGCAACTTGTCCAGTGGTTGGTTGTACAACGTTATTTTGAAGTTCTCTGGGATCTTCTTTCTGATAAAAAACATTACCTTAGTTTTTGGTAAAGAGAATTTAAATCCCCAATCTATTCCCCATTGTTCTAATATTTGCATTTCTTTTTGTATGCTATCTACTATATATGGGACATTACGTCCCCTTTTCCATACAACAGCATCATCTGCATACAATAGTCCTTCACCTCCTTTCTCAAATATGTCATTAATCATTATATTAAATAGAACAAGGCTTATAACGCTCCCCTGGGGAATTCCACTTTCTACCATATATTCTTCTGACAATCCATTGCCTACTCTTACCCTCAAAGTACGATGTGTCAAAAAAAATTAAATTAAATTGAACATTCTCCCATTTATCCCAATTTTCTCCAACTTAATTAATAGGCCCTCTCTCCACATGGTGTCATAAGCTTTTTCAATATCCAGAAAAACAGCTGCCATCACCTCCTTCATAACTAAAGACTTTTCAACCTCATTACAAAGTTTAACGAGCATCAGTGGTTGATTTACTCCTTCTAAATCCTGTTTGATAGCTTTGATAGTTTGATAGCTAATTCAGATGACCCACTACCAATTTTTCCATAAGCTTTCCTAGGTGTGAAGTTAAAGCTCTGGGCCTGTAATTACCTGGGTTACTAGGATCTTTCCCTGGCTTAGGAAATGGAAGAATTGTTGCCTTTTTCCATGTTTTAGGTAATTTTCCTTCTTTCCAAATTTGATTAAATAACTCAAGTATCTTTTCCAGTACAGGTAGTTGTTGACTTACGACCCATGCGACTTACGACCGATCAACTTTACGACTGTCTGGTTATGACTGGCAAGTGTTTCCCAGCTGAGCTAGCTGAGCGTACGACAGTTTCCGCCCCAGCTCCCAGCAGCGCCTCTCGCCGCGTACAACAGTTTCCGCCCCAGCTCCAGGCACATGCGCAGTCTCTCTCGCGCGCCCTCGTGCACTCCGTCATACAGTTTCCGCCCCAGCTCCTGGTTTATGAAACGAGCAAATGCTCCTGCCAGCCCGAGCGCTGCAACAGCTGATGATGACGTAGACGACCCACAGCCGAGCACCAGTGATGCCAGCGGTCACTAAGTTTTGTATTTTGCTATGTTTTACATTTGTATTTTGGTATGTTTCAAACTAAAATGTTTTCTATTTTTCACACCTGCATTTCGTATTTTTTTGTTTTGCACATATTAAACAGATTGTACTGTACGCAGTGTAGTATGCAGTGTTTGACTTAAACCAAATAATGAGCCAAGGTAATGAAATAAGAAAATGTTGATAAAATAAGACTTTAAGATGATTACAATATCATTACACATCACAATATACTTACGTTCATTTAACATAGGCCGACTTACGACCAGATCAGTTTACGACCGGTCAGTCGTAACCAAACGCAGTTGTAAGTCGACAACTACCTGTACTTCCACAGGTAGTTTTCTAAACATAGCATAACACAAATTATCACTTCCTGGTGAGGAGTATGCTGTATTAGCTACTGCCATTTTCAATTCTGACATATTAAATTCATTATCAAGTATAGACCCTGTTTCAGGTTTAACATTTAGGATACCTTCATTCGCCTTTAATGTATCCTCTTTCCTTTTTTTTAAAACAATCTTCTAAATGATCACCTTTATGAATACCTGCAAATATTTTACCCAACATATTAGCCTTTTCCTTATCTGATACAGCTTTGAAATTCTTGTCATCAATTAGTACAGGAATACTTGCAGGCTTATATCTACCTGACATCTTTTTGACCATCATCCACATCTTATCTAAGGTTGTTTCCCTTCCAATTGTAGAGCAAAACTGTCTCCAAGATTCCCTTTTTACCTCTTTAATTACTTTCCTCGCTAGAGCCTTTTTCCCTTTGGTATTCCACAAGGTTATCTGTAGTTCTTTAATGACTTCTTTACATTTATCACTCCACCATGGAACATTCACTCTCTTCTTCTGACTCTTACTAACAGGAATGCTCTGACTAGCTGCAGTAAGAATGAGGATGCTTAGGTTATTATTCAACTGCTCTATAGTTTGATCAATTTTTGGAATATTTTTCATTTCTTCATTGCAACTTTTTAAAAATTTCTCCCAGTCTGCTTTCATAAAATGACATTTATGATGAATGTAACTTTTTTCAGTCTTCATTTCCACTTCAATTTTACAAAAGATAGGAAAATGATCAC
This sequence comes from Neoarius graeffei, assembly GCF_027579695.1. NCBI lineage: Eukaryota > Metazoa > Chordata > Actinopteri > Siluriformes > Ariidae > Neoarius > Neoarius graeffei. Next base: position 78,670,168 of record NC_083581.1, on the reverse strand, counting down.
TACCAACGCTTGTTTTCTGGTCTCCCATTCACATTTACTGGCTAATTTCCTATCAACTAAAGTCAGGTCAATACATGAGGTTTCATTCTTATATATATTCATCCGTGTACCACTGCCATTATTTAGACATGCTAGCATTCTTTCATTTATCATTTCTTCAACAGTCTCCCCATTTAGATCTGTGTGTTTACTTCCCCATAAGCTATTATGGGCATTAAAATCCCCACACCATATCTCTCTATGAGATCTTTTGATAATGTTTCTCGACAGTTCATTTATTAAAGCTTTACATGGGTTATAGTAATTAATAATTATGTATTTTCCATTATCTCCATTAAAAATTTCAGTCACAATACAGCAGTGGCGGCTGCTGGTTTTTAAAACAGGGGAAGCCCATTTTACGTATTCATCGTAAAACCTGTAGGCCGGATATCAAAGCATAGAAAGGCGTGCCCCATTAGCATAGTGAACTAGACAACCCCACCTAGTGGCAGAAAGTATTTTTGCTTGTACATTTCATGTTATAGTCTGGCTTGCCAGGCTAGTGCCTCATATCCTTAATCAAAAATATCAAACATCCAAAAATCACTGGCTATTCAACGAAGAGCCTTGAACATCATACCCTGATATGCAACACAGAGTCTTTAACACAACACCCAGCTGTGCAACACATCCTTGAACATCTTCTGCAACACAGTCTGGAAATTCATAACCAGGTAGGCTATGCAACACACAGAACCTTAAATATTATACCCAGGTATAACCTATAACACAGATCCCACCATTCTCTTAACATTACTGAACAATATACACACTTCAGTTTCATGAACATGAACACTATTTATACACAAATTCTGCCCTCCGCTCCTTTTCCAGAAAATGGTCTGTGACCCTGTCATACCAGCTGGTTGTGCTTTCCAGAGACTTCACCAATTTCTGTTAGCAGCTAGCACTGCAGATCCCAATAAGGCTCAAGCTAGCCTACAACCAGATTGAACTACAAATGAAATAAACGAGTGAATTCACGAATGATCAAACTGATAGAATGGATGAAAGTTAACGGAGCACAACGAGTAATATTTACATTTATTTACAGAGTAATGTACAGAGACATCAATGAGAAGAAACGTTTATATGAAAAGAAATTCGGACAGCACTTTGGCACATGACTACACTTTCTCGACATCCGCTAGGGACTGACTGATCATACTTCCGTGTTCCTCGCCGAAGTACCGCCCTCCTCATGTCTTTCAAACACTACCTCCAATAATCCTTTATTAGCCCGGCTTCCCTGGAAGTGACGATTTTGTCGATTTTAACCAATAACAACTAGCCGAAATTGGCTGTTCAAAGCCCTCTCATAGACTGCAATGGATACCCGGCTGCCAGCGCCTAGAGCCCATTGAAATAATAAAGGTTACAGCCAGTGTTGCCAGATTGGGCGGTTTTAAGTGCATTTTGGCGGGTTTTGAACATATTTTGGCTGGAAAATGTCAGCAGTATCTGGCAACGCTGGTTACAGCCAGGCAGCAAAGGTGATTCTCGTAGCGAACTGCAAGTTCGTCAGACATCACTCAAATAAGTTACAGGATAGTTATGAACGTAAATACAATTTTGGGCATATATTATGTTATGCAAGTTATTGTTTTAATGAGAATTCAACATCGTAGATGCTGCAGTTTGGGGAGAGAATTTTAGGGGAAGCTCGGCTTCCCTTGTTGTCTCTGAGAAATCGCCCCTGCAATACAGTCATGTTCCTCAGCTGTGCTCAAATGTCTGTATGACACTCCTTCTCTGACAAAGGTCATACACCCTCCTTGTTAGGACTGGGACTGTTTTGGCCTCTAGAAGCCACTGTTATTTCCTGTTTTTTGTCTATGTTTGTTTTGGCCTCTAGAGGTCGCCACTGTGTCCTGTGTTTTGGGTTGGTGTTGATTGCCTGTTTTCATTAGTGTCACCTGTTTCCAATTTATTTTGTGTATTTATACCCCCTGAGTTCAGTCCTCTTGTCACAGAGTCTTTGTGCTGTTATGTTTAAGCTCCAGTTACCTCTGTTCCGATTTCCTCGTCCATGTCCTTGTGTTCTTTGTATTTTTGCTTTCTTTTGGACTTTGTGGATTTTGTTTTTTGACTTTGTGAATCTTCTGAGCGTTTGGTATTTTTGCCTTTTCTTTTCTAGTTTTTTTGGCTTTTGTGTTGACTTTGAACTTTTGGATTTTTTATTTTTTCCCTTAAGATCTTCTGAGCGTTTTGGATTATACTTTTTGGATTTTTTTGTAAATATTGTAAATAAACCTTTTGATACTTTTTCTACTTCCGCCTCACGCCTCTGCATTTGAGTCATCCCCCTGGTGGCCTAGTGGGGGTTTGCTGGATTATCACACCAGCAAACCAGGTTCGAATCCCAGCAAAACCCTAACAGAAAGACTCCGTCATGACCGACTCAGCAGAGGCTGCTTCAACTGTCTACCTGGCTGACCTTCAGGGAATTATGGCAGCTTTGACACACTTCGGAGCGACCATGGAAGTTCATGGACGAACGCTCACCAGCCAACGTGAGGCCCTTGCTCGCCACGAGGAACTGCTTCAGCAAATTGGGGAAAACCCTGGCACAGCTGACACCTCTGCCTCCAGCTCCTGATCCAGCTCCTGTTCCTGCTCCAGTGCCTCCCGCCACACTGTCTCCTTCACCTCGTGAACCCAGCCTTCCTGCACCAGAGGTATGACGGCAAGCACGGTGAGTGCCGGGAGTTCCTTACCCAGTGCCAACTCACCTTTGAGCTACAGCCTACCACCTACACTATGGATCGCTGCAAGATCGCCTTTGTGATAACCTTGTTAGCTGGTAAGGCACAAGCTTGGGCAACAGCTATCTGACGGGGACCTGAGTGCTCTGATTTTGAACTATTTACTGAAGAGATGCTTCGGGTCTTCGACCAGGCGGACATCAGTACTGACGCAGCCAGAAAGCTTATGTCCATCCGGCAAGGAGGAAGCGTCGCAGATTACGCCATCTCGTTCCGGACGCTCGCAGCAGTAAGTGGATGGAACGAGACTGCCCTGGTGTCAGCCTTCCACCATGGTCTGTCTGACCCCATCAAGGACGGCCTGGCCTCTATTGGATGCCCAAGTGACCTCGAAACTCTCATCTCACATTCTACTCGTCTGGACAACAGGATTAGAGAACGCCGCCAAGTCCTGAGCCCCCCCAGCCTACCTACCTCTACCTGGAGCCCGTCTACCTCCTCCAGTGACTGTCCAGAACCCATGCAAGTGGGTCGTACTCGCCTCTCCACATCTGAGAGGGAGCGCAGAAGGAGGGACAAGTGCTGCATCTACTGTGGCAAGCCTGGTCACTTCCGAGCATCATGTCCCGAACTCTCGGGAAAAGGACCGCCCCGTCCAGCCGAGGGAGGGTTGTGACGGGGCCTACCCTCTCTCCCGGACTCCCTGGCCAAGGAATCTACATCCCGGTCTCCATCTCCTGGGGTGAGTCTGTCCACTCTTGTCAAGCTTTGTTAGACTCAGGGGCGGCTGGGAACTTTATGGATATTCACTTCGCCCAAAGTATCAATGTCCCGACTGCACCTCTTGAAGTCCCACTGTCTGTGTCTGCCCTCGATGGCCAAGCGTTAGGTGATGGAAGAGTCACCCAAGTTACTTCTCCAGTCTCAAGGTCACAAGGAAGAAAAATCCCTGCACCTGATTCCTTCACCTGAGTTCCCAGTTATTCTAGGCCTTCCTTGGCTTACTCACCACAACCCTCGCATAGACTGGGTAACAAGCCAGGTTGTGGAATGGGGCCCTGCATGCCATGCCTCTTGTCTGCTCTCCTGTGTCTCCTGCCGAGCCCCCTGATCTCACCGAGTTATCTCAAGTTCCCACAGAATACTGGGATCTCAAGGAGGTCTTCAGCAAGAGCAGGGCCGCCGTTCTTCCTCTGCACCGGGCCTACGACTGTGCCATCGACTTGCTCCCTGGGACTACCCCTCCTCATGGCAGACTGTTTTCCCTCTCTCAGCCAGAACGCAAGGCCATGGAGGAATACCTCAAAGACGCCCTGGTCTCTGGGTTCATTCGACCCTCCACCTCACCTGCTGGTGCCGGCTTCTTTGTCGGCAAGAAGGATGGGGGGCTCCGACCATGTATTGACTACAGGGGCCTGAACGAGATCACTGTGCACAACCGATATCCCCTTCCGCTGATGTCCACAGCTTTCGACCTGCTCCAAGGCGCCACCGTCTTCACCAAGTTGGACCTACGGAACACCTACCACCTTATCCGTATCCGACAGGGAGACGAGTGGAAGACTGCCTTTAATACCCCGTCTGGGCACTACGAATACCAGGTGATACCCATGTCGGACCTCACCAAAGGGACATGTGGATCTTATGTCTGGTCTCCTCAGGCGGAAAAGGAGTTCAAAGACCTCAAGGATCGCTTCTGCATGGCACCCATTCTGGTCCTCCTGGACACCTCCCAACCATTCATCGTGGAGGTGGACGCCTCGGACAGTGGTGTTGGCACAGTGCTCTCTCAACGTTCGGAAGGAAAGCTGCACCCCTGCACTTACTTCTCCCACCACCTGAGTCCTGCGGAGTCCCGGTACGATGTGGGGGATCGAGAACTGCTAGCGGTCAAATTGGCCCTTGAGGAGTGGAGGCACTGGCTGGAGGGAGTGCAACATCCATTCCTGGTTTGGACTGACCACAAGAACTTGGAGTACCTCCAGCAAGCCAAAAGACTGAACCCACGACAGGCTAGGTGGGCCCTGTTTTTCAGTCGGTTTGACTTCACCCTCTCGTACCGCCCCAGCTCCAAGAACACCAAACCTGACGCACTGTCCAGGCTGTTCTCTGCCACTAACAGGGAGAGTGAAGTCGGGCCTATCATCCCTGTGTCCCGGATTGTGGCCCCTGTCCGCTGGGGTATTGAGGAGGCCGTCCGACGAGCCCAACGCCAGGACCCCGGTCCTGGGACGGGGCCACCGGGCCTCTTGTACGTCCCACATCAAGCCCGGGGCAAGGTTCTCCAGTGGGGTCACTCTTCCCCTCTCACCGCCCACCCAGGAGCTCGGAGGACCCTGGACTTCCTGAAAAGACGCTTCTGGTGGCCTAACATGGAGAAGGAAGTAAGGTCATTTGTCCTGTCCTGTGAGGTCTGCACCAGAACCAAGAACTGCGACAGTGTCCCCAGGGTCTCCTGCATCCTCTGACCATTCCCCGGCGTCCCTGGTCCCACGTGGCAGTCGACTTCATCACGGGTCTCCCTGAGTCTCAAGGTAACACTGTCATTTTGGTTTTAGTCGACAGATTCTCGAAGGCCTGCCGCTTCATACCACTGTGCAAACTCCCTTCTGCTCTTGAAACAGCGAAACTTATTTTTAATCATGTCTTCCGAGTCTTTGGTCTCCCACAGGACATCGTCTCAGACCGAGGGCCCCAGTTCTCCTCCCGAGTGTGGCACGGGTTCTGCAAGGTCATCGGAGCCACTGCCAGCCTCTCCTCTGGGTTTCACCCACAGTCCAATGGTCAGACGGAGAGGCTCAACCAGGACCTGGAAACCACCCTGCAAGGCTTGGCTATGGATAACCCGACATCGTGGAGCACCTGGTTGCCATGGGCAGAGTACGCCCACAACACCCTGCAGTCATCGGCCACCAAGCTGTCGCCATTCCAGTGCCAATTAGGGTTCCAGCCACCTCTGTTCCTGGACCAGGAGGAGGACGCGGGGGTGCCCTTGGTCAACCAATATGTGAGACGGTGTCGCAAGACCTGGAGCAAGGTCAGGAAGACCCTCATCCAGACCTCCAGAACCAACCAGACTCAGGCCAACCGCCATAGAAGACCTGCCCACGCTTTCCGCCCTGGGCAGCAGGTTTGGCTGTCCACTAAGGACCTTCCGCTGCGGGTGGAGAACTGCAAGCTGGCTCCTCGCTACATTGGCCCCTTCAAGGTGGTGCGCAGGGTGAACCCTGTCTCCTACCGGCTCCAGTTGCCCCGGACTCTGAGGATCAACCCCACATTCCATGTTTCCCTGTTGCGGCCCGTACTGACGTCCACATATGCCCCTGCCCCTAGGAACCCCCCACCCCCTGCATCTTCCAGGGTCAGACTGTGTTCACCGTGCATCGCCTGCTTGACTCCCGCCGGGTCCGCGGTGGGCTGCAATATCTTGTGGACTGGGAGGGCTATGGTCCTGAGGAGTGCTGCTGGGTTCCCACTCGGGATGTCTTAGATAAAGAACTGTGTCGGGACTTCCATTCGGCCCATCCGGATCGCCCTGGGAACGTCAGGAGACGCTCCTGGGGGGGGTCCTGTTAGGACTGGGACTGTTTTGGCCTTTAGAGGCCGCTGTTATTTCCTGTTTTTTGTCTGTTTGTTTTGGCCTCTAGAGGTCGCCACTGTGTCCTGTGTTTTGGGTTGGTGTTGATTGCCTGTTTTCATTAGTGTCACCTGTTTCCAATTTATTTTGTGTATTTATACCCCCTGAGTTCAGTCCTCTTGTCATGGAGTCTTTGCGCTGTTATGTTTAAGCTCCAGTTACCTCTGTTCCAATTTCCTCGTCCATGTCCTTGTGTTCTTTGTATTTTTGCTTTCTTTTGGACTTTGTGGATTTTGTTTTTTGACTTTGTGAATCTTCTGAGCGTTTTGGTATTTTTGCCTTTTCTTTTCTAGTTTTTTTGGCTTTTGTATTGACTTTGAACTTTTGGATTTTTTTTTATTTTTTCCCTTAAGATCTTCTGAGCTGTCAGCCCTGTGATGACCTGGCGACTTGTCCAGGGTGTACCCCGCCTTTCGCCCGTAGTCAGCTGGGATAGGCTCCAGCTTGCCTGCGACCCTGTAGAAGGATAAAGCGGCTAGAGATAATGAGAGAGAGAGAGAGAGATCTTCTGAGCGTTTTGGATTAAACTTTTTGGATTTTTTGTAAATAAACCTTTTGATACTTTTTCTACTCACGCCTCTGCATTTGAGTCATCCCCCTGGTGGCCTAGTGGGGGTTTGCTGGATTATCACACCAGCAAACCAGGTTCGAATCTGAGCAAAACCCTAACACTCCTCCTCTATCTTTCCCCCGTCATATCTAATGTTCTTATAACCTTTTAAGACAAAATCCAAATGTGGTTTTAACCATGTTTCCTGTATACAGATAACATCTGGTTTACTATTTAATTCATGCACATACCTTTTAAACTCTTGTCCATTTGCAATCAGACTTCTTGCATTCCACTGAAGAATGATTAACACCATTAGACATTTAACCAACTTGAGATTCTCCATATTTATTATTTAACGTTTCATGAATTTCATCAGCTTTGGTTGTGGTACCCAAAAATTCATTTGCGGTTTCCACAACTGATCTAATTCTGTCACTCTTCCGAGAGTGCTGTATTGTGACATTAACTATAGAACAGATAAATGCTATAAATTCATTTTTCTTGATCAGTAGAGTCTCTTTTGAAATTCTTGTTTTGCATTCACACCATTCTATCACTGGGTTAGACCTTGGCAGGCCTACCTTTGTCTGCTGATATATATGGTTCCCACCATTCTGTCTTGGAGTCCAAGAATTTTGCTCTGTTGGAGATACAAATCTGTTAACATTCACGTCTTTCTTATTTTTATTTATCTCCTTTAGTGCATTAGCATATAATACCTGATGAGTTAGTTTGTATTTCTGAACTTCCTTTGCCTCCTTCTGTCTCTCACACCCTCCATAGGCAGCACTATGCTGACCTCCACAGTTGCAACTTTTTAACTGAACATTCTCCCCACAGGGCGGCACGGTGGTGTAGTGGTTAGCGCTGTCGCCTCACAGCAAGAAGGTCCTGGGTTCGAGCCCAGGGGCCGGCGAGGGCCTTTCTGTGTGGAGTTTGCATGTTCTCCCCGTGTCCGTGTGGGTTTCCTCCGGGTGCTCCGGTTTCCCCCACAGTCCAAAGACATGCAGGTTAGGTTAACTGGTGACTCTAAATTGACCGTAGGTGTGAATGTGAGTGTGAATGGTTGTCTGTGTCTATGTGTCAGCCCTGTGATGACCTGGCGACTTGTCCAGGGTGTACCCCGCCTTTCGCCCGTAGTCAGCTGGGATAGGCTCCAGCTTGCCTGCGACCCTGTAGAAGGATAAAGCGGCTAGAGATAATGAGATGAGATGAGATTCTCCCCACATTTCCCATACTCATGTTCACCTCCACATTTTGCACATCTAAGTTTACCTCTACATTGGGCTGCTACATGGCCAAAACGTTGACATTTAAAACATCGTATTGGAGGGGGAATTAATTCTCGCACTGGGTAGCTCATAAAACCCATTTGGACTTTGGCAGGCATTTCATTCTTAAAAAAGAGTAAACCTCTGTTTTTTCTTTGCCTTTAGTCAAGCGTTTTGCATTGACTATTTCTGCCCCTTTCAGATTGTTCTTGACCTCATCAATGGACACTGAAACTGGAATCCCAGTTATAACTCCTCTTTTCTTTGCCGCTATTTCTGGGATGTGTGATGTTATTTTAGAACGATTTAATGTAGTCTTCTTTAAGATCTTATCTCGCTGAGCTTCAGACGCTGCAAAAATCAGTAACCTACCATATCCCATAAATCTAGCCTGATTAATTTTACCTATTTCTTTTTCTATTGCTTTGGTAACATGAATGGGGTGTAGATCTGGCCCTCCTTGTTGATCAAACACTATGATTACTTTCCAAACCTCTTTGTCTGGCTCCTTGGTTCTAGTTCTTAATTCAAGTTTGCTCCTTTTAACAGGGTCTACGGATTCATTGCTGCTGTTAGAATCTGATCTTGGTCTCACTTGTTTTTTCCTCATTTCCTCCCAAAACATTTCATCATCATCATCTCTCGTCTTGTCTTCTTCCACTTATCCGGGGCCGGGTCACGGAGGCAGCAGTCTGAGCATGGAAGCCCAAACTTCCCTTTCCCCAGACACCTCGGCCAGCTCCTCGGGAAGAACACCGAGGCGTTCCCAGGCCAGCCGAGAGACAAAGTCCCTCCAGCATGTCCTGGGTCTTCCCCAGGGCCTCCTCCCAGGGGGACATGCCTGGAACACCTCCCCAGGGAGGCGTCCAGGAGGCATCCGAAAGAGATGCCCGAGCCACCTCAGCTGATTCCTCTCGATGTGGAGGAGCAGTGGCTCTACTCCAAGCTCCTCCCGAGTGACTGTGCTTTTCACCCTATCTCTAAGGGAGCGCCCAGCCACCCTGCGAAGGAAACTCATTTCGGCCGCTTGTATCCGCGATCTTGTTCTTTCAGTCATTACCCAAAGCTCATGACCATAGGTGAGAGTCAGAACATAGATCGACCAGTAAATCAAGAGCTTCGCCTTTTGGCTCAGCTCCTTCTTCACCACAACAGACCGGTAAAGCGACCGCATCACTGCGGAGGCTGCACCGATCCGCCTGTCGATCTCATGCTCTATCCTTCCCTCACTCGTGAACAAGATCCCGAGATACGTAAATTCCTCCACTTGAAGCAGGACTTCTCCACCAACCTGGAGAGGGCAAGCCACCCTTTTCCGGTCGAGAACCATGGCCTCGAACTTGGAGGTGCTGATTCTCATCCCAGCCGCTTCACACTCAACTGCAAACCGCCCCAGTGCATGCTGAAGGTCCTGGTTTGAAGAAGCCAACAGGACAACATCATCTGCAAAAAGCAGAGATGAAATCCTGTGGTTCCCAAACAGGATTCCTTCTGGCCCCTGGCTGCGCCTAGAAATTCTGTCCGTAAAGATTATGAACAGAACCGGTGACAAAGGGCAGCCTTGCCGGAGTCCAACATGCACTGGGAACAGGTCTGACTTACTGCTGGCAATGCAAACCAGACTCCTGCTCTGTTCGTACAGGGACCGGACAGCCCTTAGCAAAGAGCCCCAAACCCCATACTCCCGAAGCACCCCCCACAGAATACCATGAGGGACACAGTTGAATGCCTTCTCCAGATCCACAAAGCACATGTGGACTGGTTGGGCAAACTCTCATGAACCCTCGAGCACCCTATGAAGGGTATAGAGCTGGTCCAGTGTTCCACGACCTGGATGAAAACCGCATTGTTCCTCCTGGATCTGAGGTTCGACTATTGGCCGAATTCTCCTCTCCAGTACCCTGGAGTAAACCTTCCCTGGGAGGCTAAGAAGTGTGATTCTCCTATAATTGGAGCACATTCTCCGGTCCCCTTTCTTAAAAAGAGGGACCACCACCCCAGTCTGCCACTCCAGAGGCACTGTCCCCAACCGCCACGTGATGTTGCAGAGGAGTGTCAGCCAAGACAGCCCCACAACATCCAGAGACTTGAGATACTCGGGGCGGATCTCATCCACCCCTGGTGCCTTGCCACCAAGGAGCTTGCTAACCACCTTGCTAACCACCTTCTGCTCCTCCTACTTCTGCTCCTCCTACTCAAGCGAGTAGGACGCTTCTTTGCTTTGCTCCTGCTTTCTTGATCTTTATTTCTATACCAGGGGTGTCAAACCTGATCCATAAAGGGCCGTGTGGCTGCAGGTTTTCATTCCAGCCATGCAGCAGCACCCTGATTTGGCTTATTCAATCAACTGACACACCCACCCTTTAATCAAGGGTGGGTGTGGCTGCAAGTATTTTGACTGTGTGAAGACAGTTCAGTTGATTGAATGAGCCAAGTCAGGTGTGCTGCTGCATGGCTGGAATGAAAACCTGCAGCCACACGGCCCTTTATGGATCAGGTTTGACACCCCTGTTCTATACTTTACTTTCTCATTGAATTTTCACTATTTTTTTTCTCATTTTATTTTTCATCTTTATAAGCTTTTAATTTCATTTTAATTTAATTTCCACTTTTTTTCCCTTCATCTTTATAAGTTAGTTTTTAATACAAAATGGCAAGAAGCAAAAAATCCTGCAGAAAATGCATGGAACTAGAACAGAGGATTTCTATTCTGGAATCAAAGATTTATGCTCTGCCAAAGACGGACGAATTAAAAGCGATATCTCAGGAAAGGAGTACAGAAACAGAGGCTGAGAATGCAGAGATTGCACTCCGACAGACCGAGGACATTGTGGATGAATTCACCAATCAAGCTGGGCAAAATGTGAGTACAAACTGGCAAATGATGGGTGGTAAGCCCAAAAATAAAAACAGAAGAGTGATTACTTCAACACCAGCTCATTCTACAAATTACAATAGGATCTACAATCCTATGGAAAATCCACAGCCCATAAGGATTCAGAACAAATTTGAATGCCTCAGGGATGTGGAAGAGGATTTTTCAAGTGGACAAACACATAGTAAAAAGAGATCACACCAAGATCGAAGAGCTGTGAGAAGAGGCAAAAATCAGCTCGTAACACCATCTGATCCCACAACCCTTGTTCTTGGTGATTCCACTGTAAGACAATTAAAAGGTTATGGGATGATTATTTGTTGTCTCCCAAATGCATCCATCTCTGACACCAAAGACAGCATTTTGAAGCTCATGTCCGAGCATTAAACTATTAAACGCATTGTTGTGCATGTGGGAGCAAATGATGTTTTCAGAGAACAGTTGTTTGTCCAAGATGATTTCAGAAAACTTTTTTCTGAGCTCTATAAGACTGGAATTCAATCTTTTATCAGTGGCCCACTCCCAGCGAGAGGAAGTTTTGCTTTTTCTCAACTCTTCAGTCTTAACACCTGGCTTGGAAAAACTTGTTCTTCATTTGGTATGAACTTCATAGACAATTTTAACCTTTTCTGGAATCACAGAGAATTTTACAAGCCAAATAGCACTGAACTCAGCTGGATTGGAGCCAAAGTCTTAGCAGACCACTACAAACTTGCAATCTTTTCTCAGCCAGCACCGAGGAAAACAGTTGATAAGATGTCGCAGACTGACATAGTTACAAAGCCTAAACAATCATCTTTGCAAGTCGTCATCAAGGACACACAAACATCTGACTTGCAAGACTCCCAACATTCAAGGACAGACGACTCCACTTCTCCTCTGATGGATTTCCCAAATAGCATGAAAAAATTGCTCCCAATGGCTACACTCTCTTTTTCCAGCCCAAATCTGTCGCGACAAGCAGTGTACCCAGTTCGCCCAGGACTTTCAGCTGGCTACAAATCTTTTTCACCATCCAAAAGATACATGTCATCTCCAATCCTTTCACCCTCAAACCAAATGGAACATTTAGAAAGTCTTGTTTGATGTACTCTGGGTCCCTGCAAATGGGTGTAGTGTTGAAAACGTGCCTATGCCATCCAGCTCTATTCCTGTGTTGATAAGAAACAGAATACATAGAGCACATTTAACCCTGGGGGTGAACCAATCTAATCTCCTTCCTGTTTTAAAACAACATCAGAGTGCAAAAACAGATACTATTTCTAGACTTTCTGTAAAGCTAGCTCTTCTGAATGTTAGATAACTTTTAAACAAGTCATTTTTAATTAATGATCTTATTTGCAAACACAATCTTGATTTTTTGCTTCTAACTGAAACCTGGCTGGATCAAGCAAATAGTGCTTCCACCCTTATTGAAGTAGCTCCCCCAAATTTTAATTTTTTGAATGTTACCCGACAAGGGAAAGGTGGAGGGATCGCAAATATATTCAAAGTCTCTTTTCAATGTAAACAATCCTCACTAGGTGATTTTATGTCCTTTGAACACTTATGTGCACTTGTTACATGCTCTCCTAACATATTATTATTAACTATTTATAGGCCTCCGAGACATTCAGCCAAAGTCTTTCTTGAAGAGTTTGGTGAACTGTTATCAGTCATTTGCTTAGAGTTTGATTGTCTTATTATATCTGGGGATTTTAACTTGCATGTAGATAATACTGATAACATTTATGCCAAAGAACTACTTGCAATTATCGACAACTTCAACCTAGTACAACATGTACAGGGGCCGACCCACTCTCGTGGTCATACTCTTGACCTCGTCATCACAAAGGGTCTTACTGTTTCCAATACTGTTGTTGACCTGGCCTTATCCGATCATTTCTGTGTTTTCTTTGATGTTTCTATGTCTCCTCACATTCAGAATAGCTCAACGACTATAGGTAGGAGAGTCATAAAAGACAACACATGTGCTCTCTTTGAGCAAGCTCTCTCGCAGAAATCAACCAAAATGTCAGACTCTGTAGATGATTTACTGGAAATTTTTAATTTAAATATGACCCAAATTATGGATGATATTGCTCCATTCAAAATCAAAAGAGTCAATGATAAGCAGAAAGCACCATGGAAGCAGTACCCGGCTGTTAAACTGCTAAAAAGAGAATGTAGAAAGACTGAAAGAAAATGGCGCAAATCTAAACTTCACATTCATTATCAAATCCATAAGGAGATGCTTTGTAAATATAATTATGAAATTCGTAAAGCAAGACAGTCTTTCTTCTCCAACATCATCAGCAGGAATATGAACAATGCCCGTGTGTTATTTTCAACAGTAGAGAAGCTAACTAATCCCCCACCACAATTAGCACCTGAACTTCTCTCAGTTAATAAATGCAATGAGTTTGCATCCTTTTCAAAGGTAAAATTGATAAAATACGGCAGAATATTGTTCATAATATATCTCAGTTGCAAAAAATTGAAAAACTGCAATCACCAATGACACAGATAGATAACTTCAACACAATGTCAGAATTTTGTTTAATTGATTGTGAGACTCTTGAAAAAACTGTACAAAATCTCAGTTCCTCAACATCTGAACTGGACATTCTGCCCACCAACTTTTTTAAGTCTGTTCTTCATCTTATAATTACAGATGTGCATCAAATTATAAATACATCCCTGGAGACTGGCATTGTTCCTGTGTCCCTAAAAAAAGCCGTTGTAAAGCCCCTTCTTAAAAAAAATAATCTGGATCCTTCAGTATTAAATAACTACAGGCCAATATCAAATTTACCATTCATTGGGAAAATCCTTGAAAAAATTGTCTTCAATCAATTAACTGCCTTCTTGATATCAAACAGCCGTTTTGATAATTTTCAGTCAGGATTTTGTGCCAATTATAGCACTGAAACAGCGATGATTAAAGTTATAAATGACATACGTCTTAATACTGATGCAGGCAAAACATCGGCCCTGGTATTACTGGACCTCACTGCAGCTTTTGATACTGTTGATCACAACATACTGCTATATCGACTTGAACACTGGGTTGGATTGACTGGTAAAGTTATCAATTGGTTAAATTCATACTTAAAAGATAGAAGCTTCTCTGTTACCCTGGGAAATTGTTCCTCAACATCAATGTCCTTGACCTGTGGTGTCCCCCAGGGGTCGATTCTTGGACCATTACTATTCAACCTTTATATGCTCCCACTTGGGCAAATTATCAATAAAAATTCAATTTTGTATCACTGCTATGCAGATGACACCCAAATTTATTTCGCTCTATCACCTAATGATTATGCCCCCCTTGAATGTCTCTACCAGTGTATCGATCAAATCAATAGCTGGATGTCACAAAATTTTCTTCAGCTGAACACAGATAAAACAGAAGTAATTCTATTTGGGAAAAAAGATGAAAGACTCAGGATTATCACTATTCTTGACACAAAAGGGATGAAAACTAAAGAAATGGTTAAAAATCTTGGTGTTTTCATTGACAGCGAGCTAAACTTTGATAGTCATATGAAAGCAATCACTAAAACAGCATTTTATCACCTAAAAAACATTTCCAAACTAAGAGGACTTATGTCAAAAAATGATCTGGAAAAACTAATACATGCCTTCATCTCTAGTAGGGTTGATTACTGCAATGGCCTTTTCACAGGCCTGCCAAAAAAGACCATCAAACGACTTCAGCTGGTTCAAAATGCAGCGGCGAGGGTTCTCACACGAACAAAAAGAACAGAGCACATTACTCCAATTCTAAGGTCCCTTCACTGGCTTCCAGTAAGCTACAGAATTGACTTTAAAGTATTGCTGCTGGTGTACAAATCTCTAAATGGTCCAGGGCCCAATTACCTCTCTGATATGTTGCAGCGGCCTAACCCAATCAGATCTACCAGATCAAAACTGAAAAATTTACTATTAAAACCAGTTGTTAAAACAAAGTACAGTGAAGCAGCTTTTAGCTACTATGCAGTGCAGCTATGGAACCAACTGCCAGAGGACATCAAAAATGCTCCTGCTGTTGGCAGTTTTAAATCTAGGTTAAAGACCAAGCTGTTTTCAGATGCTTTCTGTTAAATAATTAATATTGTCTTCTTTTTTTTTATTTATAATTTTTACTTTCTCTCTCTGCATGTTTTAAATTTACTTTAATTTTAACTTTATTCTATTTTATTCTTTATTCTATTCTATTTTTTTCTCCTATTTCTACTTTATTTTATTATTTTATTTCTACTATTGTTTAATTCTTATTATTTTCTTTTAATTCTTTTAATTCTTTTAATTAATTGTTTTAGAATAAAAATAAAATTATTTTATGTAATTTTATTTCTCTATTGTTTACTGTTTTTGTTTTTACTTCTGTAAAGCACATTGAACTGCCATTGTGTATGAAATGTGCTATATAAATAAACTTGCCTTGCCTCAGTGACTTCGGCTTGTGTAATGGACGAGTCCACCTCTGAGTCATCAGCCTCCGCTTCCTCAATGGAAGACGTGACGGTGGGATTAAGGAGATCCTCGAAGTATTCCTTCCACTGCCTGACAATGTCCCCCAGTGGAGGTCAACAGCTCCCCACCCGCACTGTAGACAGTGTTGGCAGAGTACTGCTTCCCCCTCCTGAGGCACCGGACGGTTTGCCAGAATTTCTTTGAGGCCGACCGATAATCCTCCTCCATGGCCTCACCGAACTCCTCCCAGTTCCGAGTTTTTGCCTCCGCAACTGCCCGAGCTGCGACATGCCTGGCCTGCCAATACCCGTCAGCTGCCTCAGGAGTCCCGGAGGCCAACATGGCCCGATAGGACTCCTTCTTCAGCTTGACGGCATCCCTTACTTCCGGTGTCCACCATTGGGTTCGGGGATCGCCGCCATGACAGGCACCAGAGACCTTGCGGCCACAGCTCCAAACAGCCGCATTGACAATGGAGGCAGAGAACATGGTCCACTCAGACTCAGTGTCCCTCACCTCCCTCAGAAGCTGGGAGAAGCTCTCCCGGAGGTGGGAGTTAAAGACCTCCCTGACAGAGTGCTCGGCCAGACATTCCCAGCAGACCCTCACCATACGTTTGGGCCTGCCAGGTCTGTCCGGCTTCCTCCTCTGCCAGCCGATCCAACTCACCACCAGGTGGTGATCACTTGACAGCTCAGCCCTTCTCTTCACCCGAGTGTCCAAGACATAGGGCCGGAGATCCGATGAAACGACAACAAAGTCGATCATCGACCTCCGACCTAAGGTGTCCTGGTGCCACGTGCACTTATGGACACCCCATCCTCAAACATGGTGTTCGTTATGGACAAATCATGACTAGCACAGAAGTCCAATAACAAAACACCACTCGGGTTCAGATCGGGGAGGCCGTTCCTCCCAATCACGCCCCTCCAGGTATCACTGTTGTCGCCCACATGAGCGTTGAAGTCCCCCAGTAGAACAATGGAGTCCCCAGTTTGAGCACCTCTCAGTACCCCTCCCAGGGACTCCAAGAAGGCTGGATACTTTATACTGCTATTCGGCCCGTAGGCACAAACAACAGCAATCCGAAGGCGCAGAGAGGCGACCCTCTCGTTCACTCGGGTAAACTCCAACACATGGCTGCTGAGCTGGGGAGCTATAAGCAAGCCCACCACCATTCACCATGGGTGACTCCAGAGAAGTGGAGAGTCCAGCCCCTCTCGAGGAGCTGGGTTCCGGAGCCCAAGCTGTGCGTAGAGGTGAGCCCGACTATCTCTAGCCAGTACCTCTCAACCTTCCGCACAAGCTCAGGCTCCCCCCCCCCCCCCCCAGCGAAGTGACATTCCATGTCCCAACAGTTAGCCGCTGTGTTCGGTGTTCAGGGATCAGGTCGTCGAGGCCCCTGCCTTCGACTGCCACCCGATCCACACTGCACCAATCCCCTACGGCTACCTCTGTGGGTGGTGAACCCACAGGAGGTTGGGCCCACATCACCGCTTCGGGCTGAGCCCAGCCAGACCCCGTGGGCAAAGGCCTGGCCACCAAGCGCTCACATATGAGCCCCAACCCTGGGCCTGGCTCCAGGGTGGGGTCCCAGCTGTGCCATACCGGGCGACGTCACGGTCCTTGATTGATTGTTATCCATAAGGGGTTTTGGTGATGATTTCATCATAATGATCTCTTATATTACTGCCATCTGATTCCTCTGCCATTGTCCACTTTACATTTACTGTACAGTAGTTTACTTTCAAACCTCCCGTGTTTGTTATCGTTGTCCACGCTCCTGCTTCTCTCTCCACCATTCCACTCAACTTCCACTCAACTCCCACAAAACTTCCCTCCCCTCTGCCACCAAGCTTTCCTCTTTACTTGTTAGAAACTTTCACATCTTTTGTTAAAGAAATAAAGTTTGATAAATCTGTTTGTTCTATCTGTTTGTTTATTAATGATTCTGGATTATTTTTAATTAATATGCTTTACTGGAAATAGTTTGGGTTTTTTATTTGTAAAATGTACAATATTTAGAGGATGGAGTTTGCATGTTCTCCCCGTGTCCGCGTGGGTTTCCTCCGGGTGCTCCGGTTTCCCCCACAGTCCAAAGACATGCAGGTTAGGTTAACTGGTGACTCTAAATTGAGCGTAGGTGTGAATGTGAGTGTGAATGGTTGTCTGTGTCTATGTGTCAGCCCTGTGATGACCTGGCGACTTGTCCAGGGTGTACCCCGCCTTTCGCCCGTAGTCAGCTGGGATAGGCTCCAGCTCGCCTGCGACCCTGTAGAACAGGATAAAGCGGCTACAGATAATGAGAGATAATAATAATAATAATAATAATAATAATAATAATAATAAATAGCAGTACTACTACTCCTAACAACAACAACAACAACAATAATAATAATAATAATAATAATAATAAAATAATAGCAGTACTACTACTCCTAACAACAACAACAATAATAATAATAATTATAATAGCAGTACTACTACTCCTAACAATAATAATAATAATAATAATAGCAGTACTACTACTCCTAACAACAACAACAACAACAACAATAATAATAATAATAATAATAATAATAGCAGTACGACTACTCCTAACAACAACAACAACAATAATAATAATAATAATAATAATAGCAGTACGACTACTCCTAACAACAACAACAACAATAATAATAATAATAATAATAATGATGATGATGACGACGATGATGACGTTTCATACGCACGCGCACCTTTGGGCATTTCCGGGTACACAGTTGTGTGGTGAACAGAGTTGTGTGTAACACCGGCGCCGTGACCGTTTAGTGATCAGCGCTCAACATGCTGCACTCCGAGCTTAGCTTAGCTTAGCCTAGTCTATAGTGTAATGTAGTGTAATGCAGTGTAATGTAATGCAGTGTAATGTCGCCGGTTCTGTGGAATATGCGGATTAGAGAGAAAAGACAGTGAGTTTGTAGATTTTCTCCTGAAGCCGGACTGGACTGCAGTGAGGGGAAGAAAAGATGGCTGGGATTATTAAAAAACAAATCCTCAAACATTTATCCAGGTAATAACCAGGAGAGAGAGAGAGAGAGAATAAAACAGGACTCAGTCATCTGTTCGATCATCAGCGTCACTGTGCTGGAAAAGCTGAGACATTTTACTGAGTCTCTAATTTTATTAGCTTTAAAGATCAGCTGAAGGAGTGAGTGAGTGAGTGAAGGAGTGAGCGAGTGAAGGAGTGAGTGAGTGAAGGAGTGAGTGAGTGAAGGAGTGAGTGAGTGAAGGAGTGAGCGAGTGAAGGAGTGAGTGAAGGAGTGAGTGAGTGAAAGAGTGAGTGAGTGAAGGAGTGAGTGAGTGAAGGAGTGAGCGAGTGAAGGAGTGAGTGAAGGACTGAGTGAGTGAAGGACTGAGTGAGTGAAAGAGTGAGTGAGTGAAGGAGTGAGTGAGTGAAGGAGTGAGTGAGTGAAGGAGTGAGCGAGTGAAGGAGTGAGTGAAGGACTGAGTGAGTGAAAGAGTGAGTGAGTGAAGGACTGAGTGAGTGGAAGAGTGAGTGAGTGAAGGACTGAGTGAGTGAAAGAGTGAGTGAGTGAAGGACTGAGTGAGTGAAAGAGTGAGTGAGTGAAGGACTGAGTGAAGGACTGAGTGAGTGAGTGAGTGAGTGAGTGAGTGAAGGAGTGAGTGAGTGAAGGACTGAGTGAGTGAGTGAGTGAAGGAGTGAAGGACTGAGTGAGTGAGTGAGTGAGTGAGTGAGTGAAGGAGTGAGTGAGTGAGTGAGTGAGTGAGTGAAGGACTGAGTGAGTGAGTGAAGGAGTGAAGGACTGAGTGAGTGAGTGAAGGAGTGAAGGACTGAGTGAGTGAGTGAGTGAAAGAGTGAGTGAGTGAAGGAGTGAAGGACTGAGTGAGTGAGTGAGTGAGTGAGTGAAGGACTGAGTGAAGGACTGAGTGAGTGAAGGAGTGAGTGAAGGACTGAGTGAGTGAGTGAGTGAAGGAGTGAGTGAGTGAAGGACTGAGTGAGTGAGTGAAGGAGTGAAGGACTGAGTGAGTGAGTGAGTGAGTGAGTGAGTGAGTGACTG
This sequence comes from Neoarius graeffei, assembly GCF_027579695.1. NCBI lineage: Eukaryota > Metazoa > Chordata > Actinopteri > Siluriformes > Ariidae > Neoarius > Neoarius graeffei. Next base: position 78,650,566 of record NC_083581.1, on the reverse strand, counting down.
AGTGAGTGAGTGAAGGACTGAGTGAAGGAGTAAGTGAGTGAAGGACTGAGTGAGTGAAGGACTGAGTAAGTGAAAGAGTGAGTGAGTGAGTGAGTGAGTGAGTGAGTGAAGGTGTTCTCTTTAACTCATGAATGAATGTGTCCTTATTAATATTTACCTCCACCAAGGAGGTTGTTTTCAGTAGCGTTGGTTTGTTTGTCTGTTAGCAACATTACGGAAAAAGTAATGAACGGATTGCTCTGAAATTTTTTCCAGAGGTGTGACTGGGCACAAGTAACAATCCATTACATTTTGGCGGTGATCCGGATCACCTTCTGGATCCCGGATTTTTTTAAAGGATTCTTGGTGGAGGTCTGCGCTCTCCGAGTGCTTTTCTAGTTTTATTATAAATTGAGTAAAATCTCCCTGTAGCGTGTCAGTCCTACAGGTTTATAATGATTCACTGCATTTGAAAGGAAAATTCCTCTCTGAAACACCGGAAACATGTTTACACTGCAATATTTATGATGTTTTTAGTGATTCTGGTCCTGTTGTGTTGGTTTATGCCAGGAGAGGGTAAGGGTTGTGTCCCACTCTGACGGGTGTGTGTGTGTGTGTGTTACTGTCCATACATAAACCGTCGCTTTTAATTCTCAAATCTGATTGGACAGAAAGTGTTCAGCTCGGACAGTAGTTCCAGCTGTTCCAGAGGCGGGGCTGGTGAGGGGATTACTTTATTGCAGCTATACCATAACTGAGAACAGGAGCTAACTTGTTTCTCTGACATTCTACAACTTTAAGTCTAACTATAAACTGCAGTTTGATGTGTAGCGGCTCTCAGCTTGCACGTTGTGCTGTATCAAAACCCTCACCCCCACCCCCCCATCCCATGCATGGATTATTTTTGTATGACAACATGGTGTTTCATATCTTCTTCCTTACTTCAGGTGCTTCTTAAAAACATTGTAATTACAATGTGAAGGCACTGGAAATGCACTACAGCATTGTAATTACAACTCTGGAACTTCTATTTTGCTATGAGCTCTGACTTTTAGTTGGAGTTGGGGGCGTGTCAGTAACAATAAGCCATTGTGGCCGTCAATTTTAAGTGTGACGTCTACAGGGCTCGAAATTAACTTTTTTTCTTTGTGTCCCCCAGTGGTCCCGAATTCTGTGTTGTATTGTCCCGAATGGAAGCAATAGTGTCCCCATTTTTTTTCCTCTCTGAAATAACCAGTGGTTAATATTATCATATGAAGTTACTATTATATTTGTAACTATGCGATTTTGAACCCTTTATATCATTTTTACAGTAAGTCACAAGACACAAGCGACACATGTCCTATACATCATCTACTTCAAAATTACAGTTATTGCATTTTCAGTTTATTAAACTTTGGCGATCTCACTGTATGAATAGATACCCGTTTATTTAAAGGGGCCAACTAGCTCATTCAGAAAATGGTTCAACTCCCTACATCTGCAGTACACTTTAGTTGAAAATAAGACCCCTTTTATGTTCATTTCATCTACTTATACCTTGAATATCAGTTGGCACTTATAAGGCCAACTTATCATTTTCACCATTACCGTTATCCATAGCCCTGTGATGACCTGGCGACTTGTCCAGGCTGTACCCCGCCTTTCGCCCGTAGTCAGCTGGGATAGGATCCAGCTTGCCTGCGACCCTGTAGAACAGGATAAAGCGGCTACAGATAATGAGATGAGACCGTTATCCATTTTTATGAACTTTCCGTTATCCATTACCGTTATCCATTTTTATGAACTTTCCCATTTTTATGAACTTTCCGTTATCCATTTTATGAACTTTCGCTGCCGAAACGTGGGTGCAAATGTTAGCACCATCAGCATAGTGCCAGGTCCGAGCCTAGTTGTGCTGCTGACTGACTAAACTTTCTGAACTAGAAAGACACCAAGAAAACTCACTTATTCTGTTGAACGGTATCTTCCGTCAATATCATCCACATCATTCCTGTTGTATTTTATAACGTGTCTAACAGTGTTCATTAAGTTCATTCAGTTGCTAGCGTTGCCTGCAGACCAGGCGATGACACTTTGGATCCTGAAGGTCCCGGAGACGTTATGTCTGGGCTTTCAGTTTCTTCCCCGCGGTCGGTCCGCTTCAACCACTTCAGCATTTTTGTTCTGGCAGGAGTCGGCGCAGCGTGTGCGGTAGCAATTCCATTCCAAGTCCATATAATGCGGACTCCGGCCGAAGATTCTAGAACAGAATGCGCTGCTCTGTAGCCTACAGATGCAGGTGCATCGAAAGTGTAGCTACTATGTATTTTTCGCTGTTAACGTTTTAAAATTAAAATTGACAAATTAGGTGAATGTCTACGTATGTGTTACGGCTTTGTAAATAATATTAATGTAGAACTTTTTTTCTAGATCTATTTTTTTTCCATTGTCCCGGGATTGTCCCAGATATGATAATTTTGTGTCCCGATGACATTTTTTATGGTCCCCGGGACATCGGGACACCGTTAGTTTCGAGCGCTGGACGTCTACAGTAGATGTTAAGATTTAAGTGATAATTATGTATGTTAATGTTAAAGGTCACAGGTCATTATCATACCAAAGACCATAGTAAAAATGGTATCTACTGCCATCTGGTGAGGCGCTGCAATACAGATGCAAGTGGGGAGTCAAACTCTCGCGGTTACCAGAGGACCCGCCCCCCACTGTAACCCCAGCTATATAATAGGCGAGAGGCCGAGGGCTACTGAAACAAAGATTGGTGCCACACCCATGCACCTCAAGAGCTGGTTAGTACTGGGACAGGAAACTGTCTGGGAAGACCAGATCCTGGCGCGGGAGGAACTTTGACTTTTGTCATGGGTTGTGGGGGCAGCAGTCTCAGAAGTGATGCCCAAACCTCCCCCTCGTCAGCCACCTCCTCCAGTTCTTCTGGGGGGATACCAGGACCTTCCCAGGACAGCTGAGAAATATAATCTCTCCAGCATGTCCTGGGATCTCCTCCTGGTTGGACATGCCTGAAATACCTCCCCAGGAGGCATCCGAGAGGCATCGTAGACAGATACCTGAACCATCTCAGCTGGTTCTTTTTTGATGTGAAGGAACAGCGGCTGTATTTTGAGCTCCTCCCGATTGTCTGAGCTCCTCATCCGATCTCTAAGGCTGAGCCCAGACATCCTGTGGAGGGAGATCATATTCCAAGAGCCAGGGATAGGACCACCAAGGTACCTGCCTGGTACTGCTGCCCAGTCCACATTGCACCGGACCCTTAGGCTCTTTCCCCTTACCCCTGCACCCCAGGTCAGATAAGTGGTAGAAGATGGATGGATGGATGTTAACTGGTCAGTGTTTCATGTTCTTTCAGTAAGGCAAATGAAACATCTTGTCATTAATTATATGAATAAAAACAAAAGCTGTGGCAGATACAGCAAATGTCCCTCAATCAGCAACGTAATGGAACATATGAGAAAGAGTTCGTCATCCAAACTGGCTATTGATTTGACTTGACTTGACTAAGCCATCCAGACCATCGCTGGGATGTGTGATGGCTTCCACTTCACGATGGCTTTCCAGAGCTTCCTATCTTGAGTTGGCTTGGGTAAGGGAGTCAAGGTTTCTGGTGGCACAGTCCATCTACTTCTTTGCCGGTCTTTCTCTAAGCCGGTTGCCATGTATACTGCCAAGCATCACTATTTTCGGGTACCTAGTTGGTAGAATCCGGTTGATGTGTCCAAAATATCTCAGTCTTTTCTTAGCCAATCTATCAATAACTGTCTTTTCAATATTCAGGGATTTTCTTAGAGTGAAATTTCATATTCTGTCAAGTCTGTTCACCCCCATGAGTTTTCTGAAAAGTATGTAGTCTGTTTTCATCTACCTTTTTATAGCATCCATGTTTCTGCACCATCCAGCAGGCTGAGATAGCACTAGTGTTTTGTCCAGCTCTATTTTTGTTGAGCAACATACATCTTTGGAGGACCAAATTTTATTGAGAGATTGGAAGGCTCCTAACACTTTTCCAATGCAGATTGTTCCTCCTGGATTGGTGAACTTCTCAACTTGAGTGAGTTGTTCCCCACTGATACTGATGTTTACCTGCTGAGGTTCTTCACTGATGACTTGCCCTTCAGTTTTCGTTTTATTGATTTGAAGTCCAAAGTTCGAGCTTTGTTTATGGACTGCATCCATCGAAGTCTGGAGGTTTTCTTCACTGTCTGCAATCAATACAATGTCATTTAAATAAATCTGTCAATCCTCCATTTACTTGAACTGCACTAGAAGGCTCATAAGGTTCCTGTAGTAGGTTTATGCACTTGGAAGAATCTCCAAAGAATTTCATTACCTTCCAGAGGCCTTTCTCTGAGACCAGATCAAAGGTCAATGTAACAGCAGGACGGGCGTTTGTTCTTCTCGAGGTGTTTCTCTATTATTCTAAAGTGTCTGTTAAAGGGACAAAAATCCACTTGAGTGCGTTTCATCTTGAGTGATGTCGAAGCTTGATTTCATATTGAAATTCTGAGGCTTTTTTTAAGTTCTTTCATCAACATGTTGGTCCATTTAGTTCAAAAATTCCTAAATTACCTACTTGCTGATTGTGGCGCCAGTGAGAATGAGTCCTCATGTCATCTCTGTTTATGGAGAGCAATGCAGTGGCACTTTAGCACTTTACTCCATCAGTCATCTCGTAGATCGCGAACTAGCTGAGCCATAACTCAACATCACGTAGCTGGGAGTTTGAGTCCGTTGGAGTCCGTGTTAAAATGACCTTGCTGGAAAATGGTGAGTGAAGAAAGAAGGTCATTCACGTATAGGAGCTAAGAGTGAAACTTGACTGTCATGAGGATGGAACGCTCTTTATCCAGAGCGATGTACAACGCACCCAGAGCAGCCTGGGGAGCAGTTGGGGGTTAGGTGCCTTGCTCAAGGGCACTTCAGCCATTCCTGCTGGTTCTGAGAATCAAATCGGCGACCTTTTGGTCCCTTTATGCGGCTGCTGACTTCTCACAGGAATCATGAAAACACAGGAACAGCCAACAGATTAACACCACAATCTGTAAAAGGCACAGTTCTGTAACCTCTAAGCTTGATTTGTTTAATATATTTGTCTTCTCTTGTTTACTCCAGTGTCACTGAGCGATGCTGCAAGATCTCGGATAAAGATGCGGGAACAAACCGAGTCTGTACAGATTTGGGTTTTGGCAGCGAGTCGGCCACGATTACACACCACAGCATGTGCTTTTCCACCCACTGAGTGGCTGTTTAAGCAAACACATGCTGAGTGTGAGGCGAAATGATAATCACACGATACACATGGCTTCCAACTAGATCAGCACTCCATATGTGAAGGAGAAAGAATCGAGGATGACGAGTAGAAAGGAACCATGAAATGCACTACTTGGCTAAACATTTGTGCACACCTGACTTTCCCATTCCAGATCTCCTGTTTTTATATCCTCCATTCTTCTGCGAAGGCTTTCCAAAAGATTCTCATCTCATCTCATCTCATTATCTCTAGCCGCTTTATCCTTCTACAGGGTCGCAGGCAAGCTGGAGCCTATCCCAGCTGACTACGGGCGAAAGGCGGGGTTCACCCTGGACAAGTCGCCAGGTCATCACAGGGCTGACACATAGACACAGACAACCATTCACACTCACATTCACACCTACGCTCAATTTAGAGTCACCAGTTAACCTAACCTGCATGTCTTTGGACTGTGGGGGAAACCGGAGCACCCGGAGGAAACCCACGCGGACACGGGGAGAACATGCAAACTCCGCACAGAAAGGCCCTCGCCGGCCATGGGGCTCGAACCTGGACCTTCTTGCTGTGAGGCGACAGCGCTAACCACTACACCACCGTGCCGCCGGAAGGAAATATCTACAACCCCGATTCCAAAAAAGTTGGGAGAAAGTACAAATTGTAAATAAAAACGAAATGCAATAATTTACAAATCTCAAAAACTGATATTGTATTCACCATAGAACACAGACAACATATCAAATGTCGAAAGTGAAACATTTTGAAATTTCATGCCAAATATTGGCTCATTTGAAATTTCATGACAGCAACACATCTCAAAAAAGTTGGGACAGGGGCAATAAGAGGCTGGAAAAGTTAAAGGTACAAAAAAGGAACAGTTTTGTTTTGTTTTTTGTGGCGCGCTCCAGAATCATCTCTGTTGCTGTCGTCCTTGAACGACCTCTCCATCGCGACCGCACACCAGGCTCGTCCACTGCTGTCTGTCCAAGGCAAGTACTTCCACTGCCACCATCCACCGCTCACTGTGCCAGGTCGTATTAATCACTCTGCCATACACGTCCCTCTTCTTCTTGAATATTGAATCTGCTGGAACAGCTGGAGGACCAAATTGCAACTCATTAGGTCAATTGGCAATAGGTCATTAACATGACTGGGTATAAAAAGAGCATATTGGAGTGGCAGCGGCTCTCAGAAGTAAAGATGGGAAGAGGATCACCAATCCCCCTAATTCTGCGCCGACAAATAGTGGAGCAATATCAGAAAGGAGTTCGACAGTGTAAAATTGCAAAGAGTTTGAACATATCATCATCTACAGTGCATAATATCATCAAAAGACTCAGAGAATCTGGAAGAATCTCTGTGCGTAAGGGTCAAGGCCGGAAAACCATACTGGGTGCCCGTGATCTTCGGGCCCTTAGACGACACTGCATCACATACAGGCATGCTTCTGTATTGGAAATCACAAAATGGGCTCAGGAATATTTCCAGAGAACATTATCTGTGAACACAATTCACCGTGCCATCCGCCGTTGCCAGCTAAAACTCTATAGTTCAAAGAAGAAGCCGTATCTAAACATGATCCAGAAGCGCAGACGTCTTCTCTGGGCCAAGGCTCATTTAAAATGGACTGTGGCAAAGTGGAAAACTGTTCTGTGGTCAGACGAATCAAAATGTGAAGTTCTTTATGGAAATCAGGGACGCCGTGTCATTCGGACTAAAGAGGAGAAGGACGACCCAAGTTGTTATCAGCGCTCAGTTCAGAAGCCTGCATCTCTGATGGTATGGGGTTGCATTAGTGTGTGTGGCATGGGCAGCTTACACATCTGGAAAGACACCATCAATGCTGAAAGGTATATCCAGGTTCTAGAGCAACACATGCTCCCATCCAGACGACGTCTCTTTCAGGGAAGACCTTGCATTTTCCAACATGACAATGCCAAACCACATACTGCATCAATTACAGCATCATGGCTGCGTAGAAGAAGGGTCCGGGTACTGAACTGGCCAGCCTGCAGTCCAGATCTTTCACCCATAGAAAACATTTGGCGCATCATAAAACAGAAGATATGACAAAAAAGGCCTAAGACAGTTGAGCAACTAGAATCCTACATTAGACAAGAATGGGTTAACATTCCTATCCCTAAACTTGAGCAACTTGTCTCCTCAGTCCCCAGACGTTTACAGACTGTTGTAAAGAGAAAAGGGGATGTCTCACAGTGGGAAACATGGCCTTGTCCCAACTTTTTTGAGATGTGTTGTTGTCATGAAATTTAAAATCACCTAATTTTTCTCTTTAAGTGATACATTTTCTCAGTTTAAACATTTGATATGTCATCTATGTTCTATTCTGAATAAAATATGGAATTTTGAAACTTCCACATCATTGCATTCCGTTTTTATTTACAATTTGTACTTTGTCCCAACTTTTTTGGAATCGAGGTTGTACTTACAAATTATGGACGGAGTCTCCAGTTTCAGTGGTTTGGACCAGGAAAGATGGGTTTGTGTATTTGTTTAACATGATACAAAAAATCTAATTTTTTACTGCTTTCAGGAAAGGAAAACGCAGAGGTTGGTGATGGGTGGAAAGGACATTTATAGCGCCTATAATGTAGGAGAGAACTGGTCTTATGGATATTCCACAGTGTTGTAACTGTAAACGGGTAAAAAGCATGATGTTGTTTGTTAATAAAATGAATCGTTGACGTATTGCTGTGGCATAAGAGCAGTAAAACACTTCATGATGGGCTTACACCACTCCATTGTTGATTGTTTTCCTATAACAGCAAAGCTAGTCTGGTCAGTTATAACTCTAAATCAGTGCTGAGACTGTGTAATGACAACAAGATGGAAAGGCTCGTGCTCTCCAACGTAACCGTAGCAACGATTGTATTATTGTGGCCTGTGAGTGTGTGTGGTGGAAGTGAGATAACGGTGCTGAAGTGTTGTGCCGTTCTTCACCTCCACCTTGTCCAGTTATTTTGGGAGGTGAGCTAGCGAGCAGATGTACAGCGTGTGAAGGAAACCAAGGTCACGCTGGTGAACGATCTGATCCGATACACACTTGTGTTATGTGTTCATTAGGGCGCACTGAGAGCAGGAATGAAACGCACGTCCGTGTGAAGGAGGTGTGTTTGTGAGAGAGAGAGAGAGAGAGAGAGAGAGAGAAATGCAGTGATTGTGAGAATCTCAACGTCTGTCCAACTGCCCCAGGGGTCGGCTGTTTAGAGAGGAAGGCAGTGAGGGGCTGATGGTGATGAGACGAAGCCATTGAGGAGAAGGTTACTGAGTCCGGCCCTAAACACCCCAGCGTTCACCTTGTTTATAATAATAACGAGGGGAAAAAGACGAATGAAAACATTTGTGTTTGGACTGAAACATGCCGTGGCATCAGCGTGTTCTGGTCTCTCCATGACTAAAGCTTTGTCTCATTCCCTTTCTTCCTCCATCCCTACTTTTCTTCCTTCCTCCATTCCTTCCTTGTTCCCCCTCGTCTTCCTTCAACACTCCTTCCTTCCATCTTCCCTTCCTTCTTCCTCCATTCCTCCTTTCTCCCGTTCTTCTTTTCTTTCCTTCCTCTCTCCTTATTTTTTCTTCCTCTTTTTTCTTTTTCCCTACCTGACTCCATTCTCCCTTCCCATCTTTTCTTTCTCTTTCTTCCTTCCTCCTTCCCTCCCTCCCTCCATCACTTCCCCTCTTCCTCTCTTCCTTCCATCCTCTCTTAATCCCTCACTCCCCCTCTTCCTCCCCACCTTCCTTCCTCTCTCTCTTTCTCCCTCCCTTTTTCCCTTCCTTTCTTCATTTTCTTCTTGTATAATATTAGCCTTCCTACTCTGTGTAGTACAGGAGTTTAGGGTGTAGTAACTGTGATATGAGTCTGGTTTCCTTTCACTCTGTCCGTGTTACAGGTTTACGAAGAACCTTTCTCCAGATAAGATCAACCTGAGCACGCTGAAGGGAGAAGGTCAGCTGTCCAACCTGGAGCTGGATGAGGAAGTTCTGCAGAACATGCTGGATCTGCCCACGTGGCTCTCCATCAGCCGTGTTTACTGCAACAAAGCCGCTATCAGAGTGAGAGCAGATCACACGCTCGCTACACTTCCACACGGAGTTCACGTTCACACTCCTGTTCATAGGCTGGAAAACCTTTTGACTTTATGCTGATCGTAAAGTTCGATACTGTATTTAGTCTAGCTCTGTTCACACTAACACATTCTCTCTCTCTCTCTCTCTCTCTCTCTCCTCCAGATCCAGTGGACGAAATTAAAGACGAGCCCCATATGCCTGGTGGGAAATCCCCCTCTCTTGTTCTCATTTGTATTTTTCATACTTCTCTCCCTCAGTCTTTGTTTATCTCTCTCTCTTCCTCCTTTTCTCATTCTGCTGATCATCACCTTGCTTTTTCATTTGACTGTGGACAGTTTCACTTCTCTCTTCTGTTTGGACAGAAAAAAAGACAGACGGATGGATGGATAGATAGACAAATTAATAAATTCCTCTCTCACTTCTCTCTATAGTTTCTTGACAAGGTGGAAGTAGAGATGATGACTTGTGAGGAGCCCCGCCCTCCTAATGGTCCCTCCCCCATTGCCATCACTGCAGGTCAAAGGTCAGAAATGTACTGTTGTGGTTTTTTTGTTGGTTTCTCCCCGTTCACTTTTTCTGCTCAGTAAACCAGTTGTGTGTAGTTCTGTCTGCCACGCTGGGACGGCTATTAAACTTCTGTACCGTATACTTTGGTATGTAAAAGGAGATGTCCTGATGCGCGCGTGTGTGTGTGTGTGTGTGTGTGTGTGTGTAGTGAGTATGGCTTTGCAGAGAAGGTTGTAGAGGGCATGTCAGTCATCATTAACTCCATCGTTATTAAAGTGAAGTCCAGAGCGTTTCACGCCTCCTTCGAGCTCTGGCAGCTTCAGGGCTTCAGTCTGAACCCCAAGTGGCAGAAGAGTGACCTCAGACACACACGAATCACACACCCTAAGAGAGGAGAGGTAACTCTCTCACACACACACACACACACACACACACACACACACAAATAATATTTCTCTTTGTTCTAATCGTCAGTGTCTGTACTCATCCAAAGTCCTAGTAACAGGGAAAAACCTGCCTTTTCCCTCAGATGTCTGTATTACAGCCCCAGATAGGTGACAGAATAAACACAAGTGATGTTTGCAAATAAAACTTGACTAACTAAGTACAAAATAAACACTTCAGGGTGATACGGCTTTGCATCGGGCTGCATCTCACACCCTGCTGTCAGTTATTTTCTTCCAACGGCTGCCACGTTGGCATGTTTTATTCCTCTTCCAACACAGGAAGTGCAAAATCCTTCAGTCTGAAAACTTTCCCGATGGTGGAAATTTCCTGAATATTACAGAGCACTGACCCTGGAGACTCCTTCCATAAACGTTAATTAAACGTTGTTCTCGGGACGTAACATCAGTGATGTTTGTGTCTTCAAAAGTCTCAAAATATACCCTTTATCTTTACACACGGACTCTTCCAAATGAAATGTACATCTTTGGAAATAGCTTTGTTAAGTTTATAGATAAATTTGTATATTTATATATGTGGCAGTTCGTAAGAGGGGGAGGAGCACAGAAGACGGCAGGACAGAACTAAGTTTTGAAATCCTATTTATTTTACACTTTTCAGTGGTCTTTCAGCAACATACAGACACTCGCGCGCACACACACATCTGGTGTCTGGTTCGGGAGAGAGCTCTCCTCTGCTCTCGCTCTCTCCTTAAATAGGGCGTGGTCACTGGGGAAGACACAAACACATGTTAATTAACATCAGGTGCAGTGATTCTGCCACTTACCTTCTCTGACTCCGCCCTCCGGTCACAGAGCAATGCTTGACCACGCCCCCGCTGCCACATACCCCACTGCCCGACTCAGGCTGGGCGGCTGTCCGGCCTGCAGCTGACTCCTCCCCCCCCGACGGGAGAGGAAGTCCGCCACGACCATCTGCGCCCCCGGCCTGTGGATCACCTTGAAGTTAAAGGGTTGGAGTGCCAGATACCAACGGGTGATCCACGCGTTGGCATCGTACATGCAGTGGAGCCACTGGAGGGGCGCGTGGTCCGGACAGAGGGTGAAAGGGCATCCCAGCAGGTAGTAACGGAGGGCGAGGACCACCCACTTGATTGCCAGGCACTCCTTCTCAATAGTGCTGTAGCGCCCCTCACGCACCGACAGCTTCCTGCTGATATACAGCACGAGGCGGTCCTCCCCGTCCACCTCCTGGGACAAAACAGCCCCCAGCCCTCTGTCTGACGCATCCATCTGTAACATAAAGGGGAGAGAAAAGTCAGGGGAGTGTAATAGTGGCCCCCCACACAGTGCAGCCTTCACCTCAGAAAAAGCCCGCTGGCATTGCTCCGTCCACTGGACCGGATCTGGTGCCCCCTTTTTAGTCAGATCAGTCAGCGGGCTGGTGACGTCCGAATAATTAGGTATAAACCTACGATGATAGCCAGCCAGCCCCAGGAACTGTCTCACCCCCTTTTTGGTCTTGGGCCTCGGGCAGGCCGCAATTGCTGCTGTCTTATTAATTTGGGGACGCACCTGCCCGTTGCCCAAGTGGAAGCCCAGATACTGTACTTCCACCTGCCCAATCGCACACTTCTTCGGGTTGGCTGTGAGACCCACTCGCCTCAGCGACCTAAGGACGGCCCTCAGGTGTTGTAGGTGCCGTGGCCAGTCATTACTATAAATAATTATGTTGTCGAGGTACGCGGCTGCATAGGTGGCATGGGGGCGGAGGACCCTATCCATCAGCCGCTGAAACGTAGCGGGTGCCCCAAACAGCCCAAAAGGAAGTGTAACAAACTGGTGTAAGCCGAACGGTGTGGAAAAGGCCGTTTTTTCTCGGGATAATGGAGTCAAGGGGATCTGCCAATAACCCTTTGTCAAATCCAGTGTTGAGTAAAAGCGAGCCGTGCCTAGTCGATCCAGCAACTCATCAATACGAGGCATTGGGTATGCATCGAATTTAGACACCGCGTTGACTTTTCTATAGTCTACACAGAACCGGACTGACCCGTCGGCCTTGGGTACCAAGACCACCGGGCTGCTCTAGTCACTGTGGGACTCCTCGACGATGCCCATTTCGAGCATGGCCTCGAGTTCTTCCCAAACCACTTTTTTCTTGTGTTCGGGTAGCCTGTAAGGGCGGCTACGCACTACCACCCCCAGGGGCGTCTCAATGTGGTGCTCTATGAGGTTGGTGCGGCCGGGCAGGGGCGAGAATATGTCCGAAAACTCGGTCTGCAACTGGGCAACCTCCGCGAGTTGGGTCGGGGAGAGGTGGTCTCCACAGGGGACCGGAGAGGTACGTGATGCCAATGCACCCTTTTGAACCTCCAGCTCCAGCTCTGCCTTCTCTGGAACCACCGACACCAACGCCACGGGGACCTCCTCGTTCCAGAGTTTGAGCAGATTGAGGTGGTAAATCTGTAGCGCCCCACCCCTGTCCGTTCGCCTCACCTTGTAGTCGACGTCACTGACTCGCCGTGTGACCTCAAAGGGTCCTTGCCACTTGGCGATCAATTTGGAGCTCGATGTGGGCAACAGTACGAGTACTTTATCTCCCGGTGCGAACTCCCTAAGGCGCGTACCCCTGTCGTACAGGCGGGTTTGCCATTCTTGGGCCTGCCACAAATTCTCCTGGGTTAGGTGTGTGTGTGTGGAGTTTTGCACGCAGGTCAATAACGTATTGAATTTCATTTTTACTTGGTGAAGGTCCCTCCTCCCAATTTTCTTGCAGCACATCTAGAATGCCGTGCGGCTTACGCCCATATAACAATTCAAATGGGGAGAACCCCGTGGAGGCTTGGGGGACCTCTCGCACTGCAAATAACAAGGGTTTGAGCCATTTATCCCAATTACGTGTGTCCTCACTTACGAATTTTTTAATTCTATTCTTGAGGGTGCGATTGAACCGTTCAACTAAACCATCCGTTTGTGGGTGATAAACGCTGGTGCGGATCGGCTTAATACCCAACAACCCATACAGTTCGTTCAGTGTACGTGACATAAACGAGGTGCCTTGGTCAGTCAGAATCTCTTTCGGGATTCCAACTCGGGAGATGACGCAGAAGAGCGCTTCCGCAATACTGCGTGCTGAGATATTGCGAAGAGGCACCACTTCCGGGTATCGCGTTGCATAGTCCACCAGAACTAAAATAAAGCAGTACCCTCGTGTTGACCGATCTAATGGCCCGACGAGATCCATCCCAATTCTTTCGAACGGGGTCTCGATTAATGGTAGAGGCCGCAAAGGCGCTTTTGGAATGGCCGCTGGATTTACTAACTGGCATTCACGGCACGCCGTACACCACCTATGGACATCGCCGTGAATCCCTGGCCAATAGAACCGGGCCATTATTCGGGCTAGTGTTTTATCCTGCCCTAAGTGTCCAGCCATGGGATTAAAGTGAGCCGCCTAGAATACCAATTCCCGGCGGCTCTTTGGAATCAAAAGCTGCGTGACTCGCTCTTTAGTCTGAGTGTCCTGCGTCACTTGGTATAATCTATCCTTCATAATTGCAAAGTAGGGGAAGGACGAGGTGGCGTTTGGCTGGCGCGTTTGACGATCGATTACTCTCACTTGGTCAAACGCATGCCGCAGAGTCTCGTCTCGCGACTGCTCTAATGGAAAATCCACAAGGGATTCCCCAATAGAAAGAGGAGGAGCCGGCGGCTCCTCACTCTGACGCGGAGATGACGTAGACGGCTCTGTGACAGCTGCTCCCACCAAAGCGACACCGGGGCCTCCCCCTGCTAAACTACGGCAGGACCCACTCTTCACTAAATGACTCATTAATTCCCAAAATCTCGGCCAATCAGTCCCCAAAATTATCGAGTGGGTAAGGCGAGGATTAACCGCCGCCTTTACTCTAAATTTTTCCCCTCGAAAAAGAATGTGGACCAACACTAAAGGGTAGTTGTGAACATCCCCGTGCACACACAACACCTTCACCAATTGTGCTCCCCCCAATGCCTTGTCTTGCACCAGGCTTTGGTGGATTGAGGTCTGATTACAGCCAGAGTCCACCAACTCCTGATATGTATCCCCTTGGACACTCACCGGCATGCGATATGCTCCAGCCCAATCGAGGGCGGCTCCTGGCGCGTTGGGGATCCAAACCACCGTGCCCACCTCCATTACCGAGCACTGCTGTTGGAGGTGGCCCGGCTCCCCGCAGCACCAGCAAACCGGCCCGGGCTTCCTCTCTGCACTGGTGCTCTGGGGCTCACTCACCTGAGGGGGGGGGGGGGGGGGGAGACAGACACAGAAGGGAGAAACGGGAGGGCACCGCGGCTGCGACGGGCCGGCTGGGGTGGCACCGGACCCCGCCTCCGCGGTGGGGAAACGGGGCGAGGATGAGACACAGGAGGAGAGGGAGAGAGGGGAGAAGAGGTTGTCTGCTGTCCTGCCGTCGGGACAGCCGCCAAATGGTCCTCTGCCAGCTCGATTGCCTGATCCAGCGACGCCGGGCGGTGGCACTGGACCCACTCTGCGGTTCCTGCTGGTAAGCGAGCGATGAACTGCTCTAGTACCACCTGATTGATGATTCCCTCAGCGTCGAGGTTGTCGGCCCTCAACCACCGCCAGCAGGCGTCCTGGAGTTGCTGGCCAAACACGAACGGCTGGCCGACTTCCTCCAAGCGCAAAGCGCAGAAGCGCTGTCGCTGTTGCTCAGGGGTGCGCCTCACACGCTGGAGGACGGCCCGGCGAAGGTCCGCGTAGGCCAGTCGGCGGGGAGCTGTAGCGCGGCCAGCTGCGCCTTGCCTGTTAGCAGGGGGAGGAGGCACGCCGCGCGCTGTTCCACCGGCCATCCCGAGGTCTCTGCTACCTGCTCAAAGAGCGTGAGGAAGGCCTCGGGGTCGTCCTGTGGGCCCATCTTCATTAGGGTGAGGTGGGAAGGGCCCGCGGTGGTGGAGTTGGTGGACCCTGCCGACGCGAGAAGGTGCCGGAACGCCTGTCGATCTTCCTGCTGAGCCAACACCAGGGCCTCGAACTGTTGCTCTTGCTCCTTCCAGAGGGCGACTAGCGCCTGGTGCTGGCTCTGCTGGGCCGTGGCGAGGGCGTGGACCAGGTCGGCGAAAGGGGAGGACTCCATGGGGCTGTTCTTCTTCTGTGCTCCATGTCCTGGGTTTTGGCACCACTGTGGCAGTTTGTAAGAGGGGGAGGAGCACAGAAGACGGCAGGACAGAACTAAGTTTTGAAATCCTATTTATTTTACACTTTTCAGTGGTCTTTCAGCAACATACAGACACTCGCGCACACACACACATCTGGTGTCTGGTTCGGGAGAGAGCTCTCCTCTGCTCTCACTCTCTCCTTAAATAGGGCGCGGTCACTGGGGAAGACACACAAACACACGTTAATTAACATCAGGTGCAGTGATTCTGCCACTTACCTTCCCTGACTCCGCCCTCCGGTCACAGACCGATGCTTGACCACGCCCCCGCTGCCACAATATACTTTGTAATTCATTTTATAGCATGAAGCAACAGTCCAGATATCGGTTTCGGACTGTACGATGACATCATCCGCTTTCTAGGACTCCAATATACATTGAATCCTTTTCAATTTCCTTTTAAAACACTGTAGAAAGAGTGAGATCTGAATGCACACACTCCATAAAGACTAACTGTATGTGCCTGTGTGTGTGTGTGTGTGTGTGTGTGTGTTGTAGGTGCTGACCTTTAAAGAAATTAGTTGGCAGAGTTTGCGTATCGAAGCAGACGCTATAGAGAGCGAGGAACAGGATTTGGGGAACACACCGCTACGCCTCATCACCAACCAGGGCCGCATTCGGATCGCTCTTAAACGCAGGGTAATATCAGATTATACACCCACCCATCCACCTGCTGTTCTCTAATCAGTCGATCCCTCGGTGCATCAAATCCCGCAGATACAAATCAAGAGCTTCAGTTAATGTTCACAATGTTCAAACATCAGAATGGGAAACATTGTGATCTCACAGTGTGACTTTCTCTCACTGTGGTATGGGTGTTGGTTTGATCCAGATGGACTGGTTTGAGTATTTCAGAAGCTGCTGATCTCCTGGGGTTTTCACACACAACAGTCTCTACAGTTTACACAGAATGGTGCAGAAAACAAAAAACACCATTGAGTGAGTGAGCGACAGTTCTGTGGGTGGAAAGTAAACAAACGCCTTGTTGATAAGAGAGGGTCAGAGGGAAATGGACAGGAAGGATATAGTAACTTGTAGCAACTCTTTACAACCGTGGTGAGCAGAAAAGCATCTCAGCACGCAACAGCAGAAGAACATATTGGGTTCCACTCCTGCAGCCAAGAACAGGGATCTTAGAACCAACAACAGGTTCCTATTAAAGTAGCAAACATGCAACTTCTAATAATAATAATTTGCCTTGAACACTATAAACCCCTCCACAAAGTGCATTAGACTCTCCTAGCATCGCTCAGTGAGACACAAGGCCTGGATTTTCAGTGAGCTGTCGTTGAATTTCCTTCACAAATCCTTGACACACGTGCAAGTGGAGGAGGGTGGCAGCAGTTCACTAGAACGCATCTGGAGATTGACATTATAAACCTGAAGCTGTTGCGTGCATGTTTTTACCACAGGAAAGCAGGCTCAGCAGTGTAAACACACACAAAAAAAACCAACAAAAAAACACAAGTTTGATTTTAGCTCACTTTAATGTCACTTACCGTACCACGCCTCTATCAATCTATGAGCTTCTTGTCACACCCTTTTTTTTTTTAAACTAGGGGTGCCAATAATTGTGGCAGGCACTGTGTGTGTGTCACTGGAAGCTAGTTTGTACACATTAAAAGTAGTACAGATTAAAAATAAACTTTGACGGTTTGTATTATTGTTATTTTTCCGACAGGTAAAGGACTGTAATGTTCTGGCGTCGAAGCTGCTCTTCATCCTGGACGACCTGCTGTGGGTTCTGACCGACTCTCAGCTTAAAGCCGTCATCCATTACGCTAAATCTCTGAGTGAGGCCATGGAGAAATCCACACAGCAGAGGAAGAGCATGGAGGTCGGCACACACACACACACACACACACACACACACACACACACACACAGTCACTGATTAGGTTCTTCATCTCCGACATTTAAACCATTTTATTACCCAGCCTTAAAATTGCTGGGTGGAACATGGTGCCGTTGCCATTATTTACACCTTCTGGGATTTCTGAGCTGGTGTGTGTTTACTTCTGAGATCAGAAAAGACTTCTTTAAGCCACTCTGAGTTCTATAATATCCATTAATGCAAGAGTCACACCTGCAGATCCGCCCCCTCACTGCAGGAATGGTTTGTTCCCTTACTTAAAAAACATGCAAATGATTTAAAGATTTTTTACGAAATTCCTATAAATTGTGTTTCAGACCGTCCCTACCTCTCCTGGACCCCGTCCACCGTGGCCAGAGCCACAGACAGTTCCCATGGCAACGCCCAACACCTTAGCAGAGTATTTCGACCTTTATGACGTGAAGGAGTCGTCATATCACACGTTTATTTCTCGCCTTGACCTGCACATCTGCAACGACAGCACATCATCAGAAACAGGTCAGTTACCTCTCTAACACACTTGACAAAGCCTCATCACACCTGGCCTCGTTGGCCCCGCCCCAGCGTACCTGGCCTCATTTACCTCGACTTCACATAATCGGCCTTGTTGACCTCACCTCAGTACACTTTTTAGTAATTTGCTTAGATTTACTAACTTACCTGATCTAACTACTACACAAGTGGTCATTTTTTCTGTCCAGTCCTGATTACCTCCCCAGCATGTCTAACAGCCCGCGCTGATTCCTTCACCTCGATACCCTGGGCCTGATTCAGTCCCTGCTCTGTCAGTCCCATTTCCATAACACTCAGACCTGTCCTACATGTCCTGTCCAGTCCAAACTGAATAAAAGCCATTTAATGGGGACCATTGAGAACCCAGAATGTGTGGATGATGCCTTGAGAATTGACCTTTGACCTTTATTCTTTAGATGAACCCCCTATTCCAGGCTCCCAGGGTGCAATGCAGCTGACCTTTCGTAAACTGGGCTTTGACTATTACCCCTTCCACAGACCAGGTGAGGTCTTATGGGGACAACTGTTTAATTTATTCCCTTGAAATGTTCTGCTGATCTTATGAATAAAGACATAATCTCTAACAGGGTCGTCATTTCGTGTGTGTGTGTGTGTGTGTGTGTGTGTGTAGGCGATGGCTGTCGACACTGGGAGCGTTACTGCAGTGCTTTGGACTCTCGCACTCAGTGGGCGTCCAAACTGCTGCAGGACTTTCAGAAGAAACTGGAGAGCGCAGGATTTCCCCAACCTTCATCTGAATCTCGTGAGACGAGTACACAGTCTCCGGCCAAAAAAATACACAGTGAGAGACAGAACTGAGAAATATTTATTATAAGTTTTTGTTACCTGATGAAATGATACTAATTGTTTTATATTCATTCGGAGATGGTGAGTCCGTTACAAACTCTCATGAAAGTTTGGCTTTAAAGAAACTCCGCTCCAGCTGCATGGTGATCCGTGTGGACGATCTGGACATCCACCAGGTTTCTGATCTCTCTCTCTCACACACACACACACTCACACACACACACACACACACAGTCCCAGGTTTCATTTTAAAAATGGTACTCACTAAATACTCAAATGTTTCAGGAGTAACAAACGAAGACGCACTTTTCTTCAGAGGTGTGGGGTTTGTAGCCCCGCCCCATTTATAATTTGACCATAATAATAATATCAGATTGTAATTCCAGCCAGTTTTGGACAGGGTCACTGTCAAGTCACCCCATCTGTCTGTCTGTCTGTATGTCTGTCTGTCTGTCTGCCTGTGTGTGGTTGTACAACCCCGATTCCAAAAAAGTTGGGACAAAGTACAAATTGTAAATAAAAACGGAATGCAATGATGTGGAAGTTTCAAAATTCCATATTTTATTCAGAATAGAACATAGATGACATATCAAATGTTTAAACTGAGAAAATGTATCATTTAAAGAGAAAAATTAGGTGATTTTAAATTTCATGACAACAACACATCTCAAAAAAGTTGGGACAAGGCCATGTTTCCCACTGTGAGACATCCCCTTTTCTCTTTACAACAGTCTGTAAACGTCTGGGGACTGAGGAGACAAGTTGCTCAAGTTTAGGGATAGGAATGTTAACCCATTCTTGTCTAATGTAGGATTCTAGTTGCTCAACTGTCTTAGGTCTTTTTTGTCGTATCTTCCGTTTTATGATGCGCCAAATGTTTTCTATGGGTGAAAGATCTGGACTGCAGGCTGGCCAGTTCAGTACCCGGACCCTTCTTCTACGCAGCCATGATGCTGTAATTGATGCAGTATGTGGTTTGGCATTGTCATGTTGGAAAATGCAAGGTCTTCCCTGAAAGAGACGTCGTCTGGATGGGAGAATATGTTGCTCTAGAACCTGGATATACCTTTCAGCATTGATGGTGTCTTTCCAGATGTGTAAGCTACCCATGCCACACGCACTAATGCAACCCCATACCATCAGAGATGCAGGCTTCTGAACTGAGCACTGATAACAACTTGGGTCGTCCTTCTCCTCTTTAGTCCGAATGACACGGCGTCCCTGATTTCCATAAAGAACTTCAAATTTTGATTCGTCTGACCACAGAACAGTTTTCCACTTTGCCACAGTCCATTTTAAATGAGCCTTGGCCCAGAGAAGACGGCTGCGCTTCTGGATCATGTTTAGATACGGCTTCTTCTTTGAACTATAGAGTTTTAGCTGGCAACGGCGGATGGCACGGTGAATTGTGTTCACAGATAATGTTCTCTGGAAATATTCCTGAGCCCAGTTTGTGATTTCCAATACAGAAGCATGCCTGTATGTGATGCAGTGCCGTCTAAGGGCCCGAAGATCACGGGCACCCAGTATGGTTTTCCGGCCTTGACCCTTACGCACAGAGATTCTTCCAGATTCTCTGAATCTTTTGATGATATTATGCACTGTAGATGATGATACGTTCAAACTCTTTGCAATTTTACACTGTCGAACTCCTTTCTGATATTGCTCCACTATTTGTCGGCGCAGAATTAGGGGGATTGGTGATCCTCTTCCCATCTTTACTTCTGAGAGCCGCTGCCACTCCAAGATGCTCTTTTTATACCCAGTCATGTTAATGACCTATTGCCAATTGACCTAATGAGTTGCAATTTGGTCCTCCAGCTGTTCCTTTTTTGTACCTTTAACTTTTCCAGCCTCTTATTGCCCCTGTCCCAACTTTTTTGAGATGTGTTGCTGTCATGAACTTTCAAATGAGCCAATATTTGGCATGAAATTTCAAAACGTCTCACTTTCGACATTTGATATGTTGTCTATGTTCTATTGTGAATACAATATCAGTTTTTGAGATTTGTAAATGATTGCATTCCGTTTTTATTTGCAATTTGTACTTTGTCCCAACTTTTTTGGAATCGGGGTTGTATGTTATCTCCATCTGTCTCTCCTCAGGTGACTGAATGTGTCATGATAACACAAACAGAACAGAGAAGTGAAAGAGTTTGTAGTCACAAGAAAGCTGGAGAGATGATTAACAGGGCGAGAAAATTAGGAAGAGAAAAAGAGTGTGAAGTATGAAAAAAGTGAGCGTGGGGATGATTACCAAGCAAATCGGGCTTGTTTTCAACTTTTAGTTGCTTTTCAAAATCCCCCCCTCCACTTCCAGTGTATTTGATGACATCAGAGGTGTTTCTCTCTCTCTCTGTCTCTCTCTCTCTCTCTCTCTCTCACACACACACAGTTAAATGTCAGGAATTTTCCAAAGTTCATAAGAACTAGCTGAAGAACCTCTGATTCAGCCGTGACTCGCTGCTATGAGACGCTCACTTCCTCTGTTTGTCCGTGTGCTTGTTTCTCAGTGTTGTCCATCTCTGTGTTGTCTCAGGTGTCCAACAGGGGGCGTCACAGCAAGAAAACCCAGTCGCTCTTATCGTGTAACCGCAAAGTGCTGAACATGGCGGAGAACATGCCTGCGATCCACCTGCAGTTTACGGAGTACTACTTCCCTCACAGCGCTGAAGGGCCGGGTACTGCAGTTCTGTTTATTTGTTTGTTTATTTTCTTTCAGTTTTTGTGTGTTAATACAGATGCAGCATTTTGATACATTATCCATCCTGTAAGTACAGGAAGTGGTTCTGAGTACGGCTCACTTCATGCACATTATATAGGTCGCTACAGGCTCACGGCAAGCTAGCATTCAAGTTCGAGGTTGAAACATGGAGAACACAAGCACCAACTAGCGTGAGCATACTCGCTGCAAGAACATCTCAGACCGGTTGTTTACTAACCCGTAATTTTTACTAAAAGCACATCAAGACCAGTAAATACTTCCCATGTAATCATCAGGGCATCTGGAGTACATCAGGTCTCACGCCCCGTCAGTTTGATCTTTGATTGACAAATTGGCAATTTATTAAACAGATTAAAGTGTTTGAGTAAAGAGACTAACCAGCAAAATGTCGCTGTTGTAAACGAGCTAAATAACAGTCTGCTTCTATAATAGTGACCGGCCTCGCCGACGATCTCGCGCCGTAGTGAACGGCCTCGCCGACGATCTCGCGCCGTAGTGAACGGCTTTGCTGACGATCTCGCACTGTAGTGAACGGCTTTGCTGACGATCTCGCACTGTAGTGAACGGCTTTGCTGACGATCTTGCACTGTAGTGAACGGCTTTGCTGACGATCTCGCACCGTAGTGATCGGCCTCGCCGACGATCTTGCACCGTAGTGAACGGCCTCGCCGACGATCTCGCGCCGTAGTGAACAGCTTTGCTGATGATCTCGCACCGTAGTGATCGGCCTCACCGATGATCTCGCACCGTAGTGAACGGCCTCGCCAACGATCTTGCGCCGTAGTGAACAGCTTTGCTGACGATCTCGCACCGTAGTGAACGGCTTTGCTGACGATCTCGCGCTGTAGTGATCGGCCTCGCCGACGATCTCGCGCTGTAGTGAACGGCCTCACCGACAGTCTCGCGCTGTAGTGAACGGCCTCGCCGACGATCTTGCACTGTAGTGAACGGCCTCACCGACAATCTCGTGCCTTAGTGAACGGTTTTGCTGACGATCTCGCGTCGTAGTGAACGGCTTTGCTGACGATCTCCCGCTGTAGTGAACGGCTTTGCTGACGATCTTGCACTGTAGTGAACGGCCTCGCCGACGATCTCGCACCGTAGTGAACGGCTTCGCTGACAATCTCGCGCTGTAGTGAACGGCCTCGCCGACGATCTCGCACCGTAGTGAACAGCCTCGCCGACGATCTCGCGCCGTAGTGAACAGCTTTGCTGACGATCTCGCACCGTAGTGAACGGCTTTGCTGATGATCTCGCGCTGTAGTGATCGGCCTCGCCGACGATCTCGCGCTGTAGTGAACGGCCTCGCCGACGATCTTGCGCTGTAGTGATCGGCCTCGCCGACGATCTCGCGCTGTAGTGATCGGCCTCGCCGACGATCTCGCGCTGTAGTGAACGGCCTCACCGACAATCTCGCGCTGTAGTGAATGGCCTCGCCGACGATCTTGCACTGTAGTGAATGGCCTCGCTGACGATCTCGCGCCGTAGTGAACGGCTTTGCTGACGATCTCACGCTGTAGTGAACGGCTTTGCCGACGATCTTGCACTGTAGTGAACGGCCTCACCGACGATCTCGCGCCATAGTGAACGGCTTTGCTGACGATCTCGCGCTGTAGTGAACGGCTTTGCTGACGATCTTGCACTGTAGTGAACGGCTTTGCTGACGATCTTGCACTGTAGTGAACGGCCTCGCCGACGATCTCGCGCCGTAGTGAACGGCTTTGGTGACGATCTCACGCTGTAGTGAACGGCTTTGCTGACGATCTCGCGCTGTAGTGAACGGCTTTGCTGACGATCTTGCACTGTAGTGAACGGCCTCGCCGACGATCTCGCGCCGTAGTGAACGGTTTTGGTGACGATCTCACGCTGTAGTGAACGGCTTTGCTGACGATCTCGCATTGTAGTGAACGGCCTCACCGACAATCTCGCGCTGTAGTGAACGGCCTCACCGACGATCTTGCGCTGTAGTGATCGGCCTCGCCGACGATCTCGCGCTGTAGTGAACGGCCTCACTGACAATCTCGTGCTGTTGTGAACGGCCTCGCCGACGATCTTGCGCTGTAGTGATCGGCCTCGCCGACGATCTCGCGCTGTAGTGAACGGCCTCACCGACAATCTCGCGCTGTAGTGAACGGCCTCGCCGACGATCTTACACTGTAGTGAATGGCCTCGCCGACGATCTCGCGCCATAGTGAACGGCTTTGCTGACGATCTCGCGCTGTAGTGAACGGCTTTGCTGACGATCTCGCGCTGTAGTGAACGGCCTCACCGACAATCTTGCGCTGTAGTGAATGGCTTTGCTGACGATCTCGCGTTGTAGTGAACGGCCTCACCGACAATCTCGCGCTGTAGTGAACGGCCTCACCGACAATCTCGCGCTGTAGTGAACGGCCTCGCCGACGATCTTGCACTGTAGTGAATGGCCTCGCTGACGATCTCGCGCCGTAGTGAACGGCTTTGCTGACGATCTCGCACTGTAGTGAACGGCTTTGCTGACGATCTTGCACTGTAGTGAACGGCCTCACCGACGATCTCGCGCCATAGTGAACAGCTTTGCTGACGATCTCACGCTGTAGTGAACGGCCTCACCGACAATCTTGCGCTGTAGTGAATGGCTTTGCTGACGATCTCGCGTTGTAGTGAACGGCCTCACCGACAATCTCGCGCTGTAGTGAACGGCCTCGCCGACGATCTCGCGCCGTAGTGAACGGCTTTGCTGACGATCTCGCGCCGTAGTGAACGGCTTTGCTGACGATCTCGCGCCGTAGTGAACGGCTTTGCTGACGATCTCGCACTGTAGTGAACGGCCTCGCCGACGATCTCGCACCGTAGTGAACGGCTTTGCTGACGATCTCGCGCTGTAGTGAACGGCCTCGCCGACGATCTCGCGCTGTAGTGAACGGCCTCGCCGACAATCTCGCGCTGTAGTGAACGGCCTCGCCGACGATCTCGCGCCGTAGTGAACGGCTTTGCTGACGATCTCGCGCCGTAGTGAACGGCTTTGCTGACGATCTCGCGCTGTAGTGAACGGCTTTGCTGACGATCTTGCACTGTAGTGAACGGCCTCGCCGACGATCTCGCGCCGTAGTGAACGGCTTCGCTGATGATCTCGCGCTGTAGTGAACGGCCTCGCCGACGATCTCGCACCGTAGTGAACGGCCTCGCCGACGATCTCGCGCCGTAGTGAACAGCTTTGCTGACGATCTCGCACCGTAGTGAACGGCTTTGCTGACGATCTCGCGCTGTAGTGATCGGCCTCGCCGACGATCTCGCGCTGTAGTGAACGGCCTCACCGACAATCTCGCGCTGTAGTGAACGGCCTCGCCGACGATCTTGCACTGTAGTGAACGGCCTCGCCGACGATCTCGCGCCGTAGTGAACGGCTTTGCTGACGATCTTGCACTGTAGTGAAAGGCCTCACCGACGATCTCGCGCTGTAGTGAACGGCTTTGCTGACGATCTTGCACTGTAGTGAACGGCCTCACCGACGATCCTGCGCTGTAGTGATCGGCCTCGCCGACGATCTCGCGCTGTAGTGAACGGCCTCACCGACAATCTCGCGCTGTAGTGAACGGCCTCGCCGACGATCTTGCACTGTAGTGAACGGCCTCACCGACAATCTCGTGCCTTAGTGAACGGTTTTGCTGACGATCTCGCGTCGTAGTGAACGGCTTTGCTGACGATCTCCCGCTGTAGTGAACGGCTTTGCTGACGATCTTGCACTGTAGTGAACGGCCTCGCCGACGATCTCGCACCGTAGTGAACGGCTTCGCTGACAATCTCGCGCTGTAGTGAACGGCCTCGCCGACGATCTCGCACCGTAGTGAACAGCCTCGCCGACGATCTCGCGCCGTAGTGAACAGCTTTGCTGACGATCTCGCACCGTAGTGAACGGCTTTGCTGATGATCTCGCGCTGTAGTGATCGGCCTCGCCGACGATCTCGCGCTGTAGTGAACGGCCTCGCCGACGATCTTGCGCTGTAGTGATCGGCCTCGCCGACGATCTCGCGCTGTAGTGATCGGCCTCGCCGACGATCTCGCGCTGTAGTGAACGGCCTCACCGACAATCTCGCGCTGTAGTGAATGGCCTCGCCGACGATCTTGCACTGTAGTGAATGGCCTCGCTGACGATCTCGCGCCGTAGTGAACGGCTTTGCTGACGATCTCACGCTGTAGTGAACGGCTTTGCCGACGATCTTGCACTGTAGTGAACGGCCTCACCGACGATCTCGCGCCATAGTGAACGGCTTTGCTGACGATCTCGCGCTGTAGTGAACGGCCTCGCCGACGATCTCGCGCCGTAGTGAACGGCTTTGGTGACGATCTCACGCTGTAGTGAACGGCTTTGCTGACGATCTCGCGCTGTAGTGAACGGCTTTGCTGACGATCTTGCACTGTAGTGAACGGCCTCGCCGACGATCTCGCGCCGTAGTGAACGGTTTTGGTGACGATCTCACGCTGTAGTGAACGGCTTTGCTGACGATCTCGCATTGTAGTGAACGGCCTCACCGACAATCTCGCGCTGTAGTGAACGGCCTCACCGACGATCTTGCGCTGTAGTGATCGGCCTCGCCGACGATCTCGCGCTGTAGTGAACGGCCTCACTGACAATCTCGTGCTGTAGTGAACGGCCTCGCCGACGATCTTGCGCTGTAGTGATCGGCCTCGCCGACGATCTCGCGCTGTAGTGAACGGCCTCACCGACAATCTCGCGCTGTAGTGAACGGCCTCGCCGACGATCTTACACTGTAGTGAATGGCCTCGCCGACGATCTCGCGCCATAGTGAACGGCTTTGCTGACGATCTCGCGCTGTAGTGAACGGCTTTGCTGACGATCTCGCGCTGTAGTGAACGGCCTCACCGACAATCTTGCGCTGTAGTGAATGGCTTTGCTGACGATCTCGCGTTGTAGTGAACGGCCTCGCCGACAATCTCGCGCTGTAGTGAACGGCCTCACCGACAATCTCGCGCTGTAGTGAACGGCCTCGCCGACGATCTTGCACTGTAGTGAATGGCCTCGCTGACGATCTCGCGCCGTAGTGAACGGCTTTGCTGACGATCTCGCGCTGTAGTGAACGGCTTTGCTGACGATCTTGCACTGTAGTGAACGGCCTCACCGACGATCTCGCGCCATAGTGAACAGCTTTGCTGACGATCTCACGCTGTAGTGAACGGCCTCACCGACAATCTTGCGCTGTAGTGAATGGCTTTGCTGACGATCTCGCGTTGTAGTGAACGGCCTCACCGACAATCTCGCGCTGTAGTGAACGGCCTCGCCGACGATCTCGCGCCGTAGTGAACGGCTTTGCTGACGATCTCGCGCCGTAGTGAACGGCTTTGCTGACGATCTCGCACTGTAGTGAACGGCCTCGCCGACGATCTCGCACCGTAGTGAACGGCTTTGCTGACGATCTCGCGCTGTAGTGAACGGCCTCGCCGACGATCTCGCGCTGTAGTGAACGGCCTCGCCGACAATCTCGCGCTGTAGTGAACGGCCTCGCCGACGATCTCGCGCCGTAGTGAACGGCTTTGCTGACGATCTCGCGCCGTAGTGAACGGCTTTGCTGACGATCTCGCGCTGTAGTGAACGGCTTTGCTGACGATCTTGCACTGTAGTGAACGGCCTCGCCGACGATCTCGCGCCGTAGTGAACGGCTTCGCTGATGATCTCGCGCTGTAGTGAACGGCCTCGCCGACGATCTCGCACCGTAGTGAACGGCCTCGCCGACGATCTCGCGCCGTAGTGAACAGCTTTGCTGACGATCTCGCACCGTAGTGAACGGCTTTGCTGACGATCTCGCGCTGTAGTGATCGGCCTCGCCGACGATCTCGCGCTGTAGTGAACGGCCTCACCGACAATCTCGCGCTGTAGTGAACGGCCTCGCCGACGATCTTGCACTGTAGTGAACGGCCTCGCCGACGATCTCGCGCCGTAGTGAACGGCTTTGCTGACGATCTTGCACTGTAGTGAAAGGCCTCACCGACGATCTCGCGCTGTAGTGAACGGCTTTGCTGACGATCTTGCACTGTAGTGAACGGCCTCACCGACGATCCTGCGCTGTAGTGATCGGCCTCGCCGACGATCTCGCGCTGTAGTGAACGGCCTCACCGACAATCTCGCGCTGTAGTGAACGGCTTCGCCGACGATCTTGCGCTGTAGTGATCGGCCTCGCCGACGATCTCGCGCTGTAGTGATCGGCCTCGCCGACGATCTCGCGCTGTAGTGAACGGCCTCACCGACAATCTCGCGCTGTAGTGAACGGCCTCGCCGACGATCTTGCACTGTAGTGAACGGCCTCGCCGACGATCTCGCGCCGTAGTGAACGGCTTTGCTGACGATCTTGCACTGTAGTGAAAGGCCTCACCGACGATCTCGCGCTGTAGTGAACGGCTTTGCTGACGATCTTGCACTGTAGTGAACGGCCTCACCGACGATCCTGCGCTGTAGTGATCGGCCTCGCCGACGATCTCGCGCTGTAGTGAACGGCCTCACCGACAATCTCGCGCTGTAGTGAACGGCCTCGCCGACGATCTTGCGCTGTAGTGATCGGCCTCGCCGACGATCTCGTGCTGTAGTGAACGGCCTCACCGACAATCTCGCGCTGTAGTGAACGGCCTCGCCGACGATCTTGCGCTGTAGTGATCGGCCTCGCCGACGATCTCGCGCTGTAGTGAACGGCCTCACCGACAATCTCGCCCTGTAGTGAACGGCCTCGCCGACGATCTTGCACTGTAGTGAACGGCCTCGCCGACGATCTTGCGCTGTAGTGATCGGCCTCGCCGACGATCTCGCGCTGTAGTGAACGGCCTCACCGACGATCTCGCGCTGTAGTGAACGGCCTCGCCAACGATCTCGCGCTGTAGTGAACGGCCTCGCTGACGATCTCGCGCCGTAGTGAACGGCTTTGCTGACGATCTCGCGCTGTAGTGAACGGCTTTGCTGACGATCTTGCACTGTAGTGAACGGCCTCACCGACGATCTCGCGCCATAGTGAACGGCTTTGCTGACGATCTCGCGCTGTAGTGAACGGCCTCACCGACAATCTTGCGCTGTAGTGAATGGCTTTGCTGACGATCTCGCGTTGTAGTGAACGGCCTCACCGACAATCTCGCGCTGTAGTGAACGGCCTCACCGACAATCTCGCGCTGTAGTGAACGGCCTTGCCGACGATCTCGTGCCGTAGTGAACGGCTTTGCTGACGATCTCGCACTGTAGTGAACGGCTTTGCTGACAATCTCGCGCCGTAGTGAACGGCTTTGCTGACAATCTCGCGCCGTAGTGAACGGCTTTGCTGACGATCTCGCGCTGTAGTGATCGGCCTCGCCGATGATCTCGCGCCGTAGTGACCGGCCTCGCCGACGGATTATCGCTATAATAAGCCAGTTCGTTTTTATTGTAACTAATAAAAGGTTTGAGCACAAACTAGTGCTTCTGGTAAAGGATCTAACAGGTCTCCCTCTGTTCTCTCTGTCCTGACTCTCTCAGTGCCCTGCTCTAATCTGTACGGGCAGCTGAATGGTCTGCAGCTGTGTGTGGACGCTGCGAGTGTGTTGTGGATGTACGTGTTTTGTCACGGTTTGCTGACGACTCTGGAGCAGGTGAAGGCTTTTTATCACCTGCAGGACAGCAGCAAGACTGATGAACACGTGGACGTCAGAGTGGACACTACGCAGCTGAAGGTAAGGACATGAATCCATTAGGACATGAATCCATTAGGACATGAATCCCAGCTCCTGAGCAGCTTTAAAACATCCGTCTTCCTTTATGTTGTCTGTGTTGGCATCTGTAATTCTTTCATTAAACCAAAACACTTTTTTTTTCTCAATTTTCCTGTGTTGATGATTTGTTGTATTTTTTTTTTCCTCCGTAGCTGATTGTTCCTCTCGACTCGTCTATCTTGGATCACCCTGATCGTCCACATGCTCTGGGTTTCACTCTCTCTCAGGCGTTTCTAAGCAACACCCATCACTCTCCTCACTCGTCCTTCTCCGACCTGGAGTCCACGTTCTCTTCTTTTTCCGCTCAGCCGTTTTTTCGACCCTCACCAACCTCGCCCTTTCCTCGTGACCAGAACATCTTGCATCCTCTTCCTCCAGCGTTCCAAAAGTCTGATACCTCGCTCTCACTCTCACGTTCATCTTCACGGGACGTGTGGAGTCTCAGCTTGTCCCGAGCAGCGGGGTGTTTTGAGGGTGCACAGCGAGGAGGCAGAGCACCGCCATTCATGGAGCCGTTCGCGGCGTGTGTATGGATGTGCCGCCCTCAAGCTTTAACGAGGTCATTAAGTCAAGAAAGATCATCACCAAATGCAGAAAATGGTGCTGAAAAACCGTCCAATCAGGACACTCCATCAGCATCCATCCACTTCCTGGTTCAGTCCATCACTCCAGTCAGAATGTGGCTCAGTCATTATCAGTATGTTGCTCTGCTCCGGATGAAGGATTATCTCGCTAGGTTAACCTCCGACCTCAGTCGCTTTCCCAGTGCAGTGACTAAACTGGTGGCTCCTCCCACAGTGTGCGTCTCGCTGCTCTTGGAGGTGCTGGAGCTCGGTTTGCTTCTTCCACCCATCGTTGGGAAAACCGAAGACGAAGAAGTGCCGGAGGAAACAGACACGCAAAGCCTGACTGACTCTGATCTCTCGCCGTCGCAGCCAGACAGCGGGATTGTGGGAAGCACGGGAAAAACGCTGGAACGGGACAAGGAGGAGTGTGGCGGAGCAGGGGAGGGGCCTGTAGAGGAGGCATGCGAGGCTGTTGAAGAGGGATTGGACGAAGGGAGTGGTCAGGAAGGCGAATCCCAGGTCGCGACCTCAGTCGTTTCTCTACCGCCATCTCCGGCTACAGTGCTGCAGAATCAGAACACTTCCATGGTCAGCCTGGAGGGGGAGCTCTCCAACGCACTCAGTGTGACCAAAGACGTGACTAAAGACGCCCTGAGCGCTTCACTGGACCTCACCAAGGGGGCGCTGTCCATCACGAAAGACGCTCTCAGCATCCTGAGCCGCGGCTCTGCCATGAGCAAAATATTCAGCGCTCAGAGCAAGTAAGAGGCGGCATGAGTGTAATACTTTAGCGAGGCGTGTAGCTGCTGAATGTTTAATATACAGACAGCGGAAAGTCGATGAGAGAAAAATATCAACATTTTCCTCAGATGCGTCTGTAAATTACTAAAAAACCCACTAATTTAATGAAGTGTTAATTCTGTTAAGTGTCCGCTGTAAAAATATCAGATCTTTCACAATGTGCCTGTGTGTGCGTGTGTGCGCGCGCGCGTGTGTGTGTGTAGAGAACCAGAAGACTCCGCTCTGCGTCTGCCACCTCTCACGCACTCGATTTCCCACAATTCCTGTGACAGCGTGGTGATGGACTCCAGCGTGGCTGACGATGGCCTCTCATTGGACAGCGATACGAGCGAAAACTTCGTCATTGTCACAGACTTGGGTATGACATCATCACCGTGTCAGTCCTCACCCTCATTATTATCTCTCACTAAGACACACCCCTCTGTCTGTCTGTCTGTCTCTCTTTCTAACTCACTGTCTTTGAATGTCTGTCTTTTTGTCTCTCTGTCTTTCTTTCTCTGTGTGTCTGTCACTCTTACTGTCTTCTGTCTGCCTCTGCATGTGTCTGTTGTTTTCTGCACATACCTCTCTCTCTCTCTCTCTCTCTTCTCTCTCTCTCTCTCTGTCTGTCTGTCTTTGCCTGCATGTGTCTTTCTGCATGTCTGTCTGTCTCTCTGGCTCCCTCTCTTTCCACATGTTTGTCTTTCTGTCTATCTGTGTGCCTCTCTCTCTCTCTCTCTGTATTTGTCTTTCTGTATCTGTCTTTCTTTCTCTCTTCTCTCTCTCTGTATTTCTATCTATCTATCTATCTATCTATCTATCTATCTATCTATCTATCTATCTATCTATCTATCTATCTATCTGCATGCATTTCTGTCTCTGTCTGTCTCTTTCTTTCTCTCTCTGCATTTGTCTTCCTGTATCTCTCTCACTTTCTCTGCACATTTGTGTCTGTCTTTCTCTCTCTGTCTCTCTCCGTATGTCTTTTTTTCCTCTCTCTCTATTTCTGTCTCACTCTGTTTTTCTGTCTGTGTCTCTTTCTGTCTGTCTCACTCTATCTCAGAGTCCACTCGTCCTAACGGAACTCCCGTCCACTCGGTGAAGACAGACGGAGGATCATCGGCTGATCTGAGCAGCTCTCTGTCTCACAGTACTGAGGACATGTCTCAGGATATGGTGAGCGCACACACACACACACACACACACACACTTCCTTCTGAAACAGGCAGGTTGTTCAGACTGTGCAGGCGTGGGCCGAACTGGTCGGAAATCCTCCAGGAGTTGGATCTTTAAAAACCAGCCCTGCCACATTTCTACTGTAAAATACTACAGCAGTCTCAGATACAGCACTGAAACAGAACATGCAGTGTGTGTGTGTGTGTGTGTGTGTGTGTGTGTATACACAATACAGTTACGCAAAAAATGCAAATTTGCAGATGGAAATTTTCTGTCTGTTGGTATTTTATTCTTTGGTATCTTTGATCTGGCTGCTGATAAACAGAGATGATGATGAGTGAGAGGGCTTTGGCCTGGGACACGTCACAGCTCACCGCCATCATGGGTTTAAAACCAACGCAGAACAAACAATTTTCCTATCAATACAGAACATCTACAGAAAACAGCGTGAGGAGAAGCTGCTCCCATCTTCTGCTGAAAAACTGGTTCTGAATTCAGAAGAAACTGGGGGACGGTTTCCAGTTTGTTCCAACACATGAACAGAGATTTTAATCACTCTGACAACACAGATTCATCCAGCGCTTGGAGCAACAGCATACAACGTAGAGTGTGTCCGTCACCCAAACGCAGGAGACGGAGATCATTTCAACTCCAGTGTTATATTCCAGCAGGAGGCAGTGCCGTGCCGTGCCGTGCCGTGCCGTGCCGTGCCGTCGAGCCTGCCACTGAGTTCCAGGTTTCAT
Source organism: Neoarius graeffei (assembly GCF_027579695.1). Lineage (NCBI taxonomy): Eukaryota > Metazoa > Chordata > Actinopteri > Siluriformes > Ariidae > Neoarius > Neoarius graeffei. The sequence goes on along the minus strand of NC_083581.1, from coordinate 78,618,212 downwards.
CGTCAGACATCAGCACCAGTTTGTACTCGCTTCCTACCTTCACCACATCCAGTGCTTTCTGCAACAGCACGCAGGACATCAGAACTCAACACTGCTCATCCACGACTCGTTCACACAGCAGATAACGAGGTCGGTACGATCAGCCTGCTCCAGCTGGAGAGTCGACGGGAAAAAAACTGTCGGACCAAAGTAAACCTTTTCAGGCTTCCACCAAATGGCAGGATACAAAAAGAAAACCTCAAAGCTTTTGGAGGTTGCTTTAGTTGAATTTCATTCTCTTCTTGCATCTTTCGTAGACATGAGAAGATACCTTCAGAAACACGTTTTATTTGTGAAGTGTATTTGCAGTGTCCATGTAGATGTGAAAATTAATATGCCTCCTAAATCCTTCCCGTAAAGCTAAATGAAATGTTATTAAAGCCAAATAAAACCGGAAAAATAAACTCCTTTATACTGACAGATAACGTCCTTACAAGACATCTTCAAGTGTTCACTAGTGAGCTCATCCGGCCGACAGGTGAGGAGTTTAACGCCAGCATGTGCTGTCCGGCGTCGTCCACATTTCACAAAAATCGCTTCTTCTCTCTCAATTCTTCACCGATTTTTATTATTTTTGGCAGGAAGGGAGGTCTGCCTGGGGTGCATATGACTTCTACCCATATTTGCATAATTGCAAATAATAATGAAGATATGGAGTAATTAATTAATCCCTAACAAGCAGTTTCTACACAAATTGCTTCTTCTCTCTCAATTCTTCACCAATTTTGATTGTTTCTGGTATGAAGGTAGGGGGACCTAGGGTGCATAGAACTTCTACCCAGATTTGCTTCATTACAATTATTAATGAAGTTATGGACTAATTAAGCCTTAATGAGCAGTTCAACAAAAATCGCTGCTTCTCGGTCAATTCCTCGTCGTTTTGGATTCTTTCTGGTAAACAGGTCGGGATTCCTAGGGTGGATATCGCTTCTATATAGAGCTTGTATATAGTGTATATAACTCACAACATTTATTGCGCAAGGCGGCGCACTTCAGATCGTTCCTTCTGGACTAGATGGAGCCGGAATGAGCTACACTGTCACTGACGGTCTCATTCATATTTGTACCTGTATACTGTGTACAGGTTTGATTTTAAAAGAAAAGCAAATGATGTCCCTGGGCGCAGACGTCTCACTCTCTCCGAGGTTCAGATATCGCGCTCTGAAGCCAAATCATGACGTCATTGACTGAAACATGTTTCATGGACACATCACTTCTAAACTGTTGTACAGTAAACAACCCTAAAGATGCCGTTCGGGTGTAAAAATAATCCCAATCACTGATCACTTTACGTGAGACGCTTTTGTTTTGTTTTTATTCACTGAGAAAAGTGATCTTTCTAGACGGCAAGAATCACGTTGCTATGACGATGGGATTGTTTACTAGTATCTGTGTCAGAAGTGCGTGTGTGTGCACGCAAAAGCAAATCTCAGTACCTCTTCCTGTTTTTGCTGATGCATGTCTCAGGGGCGGAGCTTCAGTTTATTTCGACGCTTTGTATATGATATGACCTCACTATAATAACAGCTGTCTTTCTGTCCGCCAGGTGTGTGTGCTGCTGCTGTCTGTGCGTGCTGTTCGCGCTCTGATGGAGCTCCATGCCCAGGACACGGTGGTGGCGATGGAGGTTCAGTCTGTTATGCCAAAGCACCTGGGAAACCAGCGAGTGTTGGACCTGCAAACGCTCACCCACGGTGAGACATGCCCACGTGCGCTGAGAGATGGAGAGATACCGTACATCACCCGAACCCAGAGTCAGAGCGAGATCTCCTCTCTCCCCTCTGCAGGTGCTCCCTCTCCGCCTGTGTCCCCTGTGTCCCACCCCCCGGTGGTGTGTCTGAGAGTGGAGGTGGGACCAGGGGCGGGGCGCCACTGCTGTACAGCGGAGAGTGCAGGTTTCGTAGAGGTGTGTGTGCGTGGGTGCGAGGCCGAGCTGCTCACCTCAACAATAAACACGCTCGGGCCGTTCATGGAGGACGAGCTGAACTCAGACGTCCAGCCAATCAGAATCACCGTACACAACACCCGCATCACACTCAAGGTGAGGGGGCGGAGCTGTTGGAGTTCGAAGGGAGTTTGTGTGCGTGCGCTGGGAAAATGGTTTATTTGCAGGTTAAGTGGGAAAGTCCTGAGTATACTGTTGCTAGGCAACAGGGAAACATGGCCGCCAAGATGAGAAGCTGTTGAGTAAAAACTTACTGGACCTTTGGGTCACATCATGCTAACTTACTGTTGGTGTCATGAACAGAAAGAGGAGACAAGATACAGGGAACTTTAGCACAGTGTGGGTGTGTGTGTGCGTGCGCGTGTGTGTGTGTGTGTTTCAGGATGATGGTCCCCGTGTGTATCCCACTGCCCCCCAGCCTATTCCCGTCTCTTTTTTCCTGGATGGTGTCGTTCTGGAGCGGCTGGATGACACCATGCTTATAGTCAGACGTGGGTACTCTGTGTGTGTGTGTGTGTGTGTGTGTGTGTGTGTGTGTGTGCAAGGTGATTTACTGACATCTGTCTACTTTCTTTTCTCAGCCACTGCCAGCCAATCAGGAGACAAAGCCTGCTGTGGACCTGAAGGAGATGACAAGGTACACACACACACACACACACACACACACACACGGAACTGTTTGACTAATACCCCCTTTTCCACCAACACGAACCAGGTGTTAGTTCAGACCCGGTTCTACTTGTGTACGTTCTACGAACCAGTTTGCTTTTTCATGGGCTAGAGAACCACCATAGATCCACATCATTACATCACCGTATACATCTCCGCTTTTCCTGCCACGCAAGTTCTGCTAGTGCCAAACACAACAACAACGGCGGATGACATCGTCTCTTCGTCGTCTTTGGATTGGCCAGACGAGACACTCCGCTAGCTCTGGTGGTGGTCATAAGGTTTTAGATGGTCTTGTTGGTCATGATAACCCCGCCTCGAGCGCTTGATGTAAGCGGTTCTTGGGTTTAGGTTAACAAAGAGTTGGTGCCACTCTGGACCCAGGCTTCCTGGCTGAGAACTGGTTCTGTGGTTGTCGAAACACAAAGAACTGGTTCGGGATTAGGTACTGGTTCTGAACCGGCCCTGGAACTACCTTGGTGGAAAAAGGGGTTTAAATGACTCGCATGTGTTTTGCTGATTTGCTAAATGACTCTGTGAACTGTTCAGCTAAATGACTCTTTTACCTGTTTCACCAAATGATTCTTTTATCTGTTGTGCAAAATGACTCCTGTATCTGTCTATCTATTTGACTGTTCATCTGTCTGTCTGTCTGTCTATCTCATCTCCCTCATCAAAAAATTCCCATGCAGGGATCGGCCAAGGATGGCTCACATGACATAAAATAGTTCCATCATTGATTAAGCAATGTATCTCATGACCTCAAAAATTGGGGAAAAAAAAAAAGGATACGGTGTGAGTCAGTCATGGTGTATCCTGGATCGATCATGAACTGACGTCACAGTTTTTTAAGCTCTATAGCCGACTCGAGTCACAGCTGTGGCTCCGCGAGCTTTTCTGTGTGTAGATTTACGGATCGTGATCATACCTAGCAAGGCAGGCGATATCATGGTACATGCACAGGTTGAAGGTCGCTCTGATGTAAACAACGTCGCTGGCTCCAGTGAGTTTATGCCGAGATTCGATCTCAACACTTTTAGTTTGGAATTTTTTGATGAGGGATATTAATCAGGTATACTGTGCACTGAGAGGCTCCGGGAATGACGGATTGATTCTCTTCAGTGACTGGCACCTCCGAGAATCCTTCATTTCAACCGGAGCCTCTCAGTGTGTGTGTGTGTTATATATTGGCCTGACTCTTGTATGTGTTTAGCTAAATGACTCCTGTATCTGTTGGCCAAGTGACTCATTTATCTGTTTGGCTAAAAATCTCTTTCTCTGATTTCCCAAATGACGCTTGTAACCGTTTGGAATAAATTATTATTATCTCATCCGGCCGACAGGTGATGAGTTTAATGCCATCGTGTGTTGTCCGTCATCCGTCCAGCGTCGTTCACATTTCACACAAATCACTTCTTCTCTCTCAATTCTTCACCGATTTTGATTCTTTCTGGTATGAAGGTACACTACCGTTCAAAAGTTTGGGGTCACCCAGACAATGTTGTGTTTTCCATGAAAAGTCGCACTTTTATTTCCCACCATAAGTTGTAAAATGAATAGAAAATATAGTCGAGACATTTTTCTGGCCATTTTGAGCATTTAATCGACCCCACAAATGTGATGCTCCAGAAACTCAATCTGCTCAAAGGAAGGTCAGTTTTATAGCTTCTCTAAAGAGCTCAACTGTTTTCAGCTGTGCTAACATGATTGTACAAGGGTTTTCTAATCATCCATTAGCCTTCTGAGGCAATGAGCAAACACATTGTACCATTAGAACACTGGAGTGAGAGTTGCTGGAAATGGGCCTCTATACACCTATGGAGATATTGCACCAAAAACCAGACATTTGCAGCTAGAATAGTCATTTACCACATTAGCAATGTATAGAGTGGATTTCTGATTAGTTTAAAGTGATCTTCATTGAAAAGAACAGTGCTTTTCTTTCAAAAATAAGGACATTTCAAAGTGACCCCAAACTTTTGAACAGTAGTGTAGGGGAACCTAAGTGCATATAACTTCTACCCAGATTTGCTTCATTACAATTATTAATTAAGTTATGGACTAATTAAGCCTTAATGAGCAGTTCAACAAAAATCACTTCTTCTCGGTCAATTCCTCGCCGTTTTGGATTCTTTCTGGTAAATGTTTGAGCTGGACTGGTTGAGAGTAGAGCTGCGCAAGCTGGCCCACTTTAGATCGTTCCTTCTGGACTAGCCGGGGCGGAGTGAGCGACGCCGTCACTGATGGTCTCGTTATTTAATGACTCTCTTTAAACCATTAGGTGAAATTATTTGCTGAATGATTCTTGTATTGCTTGATGTTCCAAAAATCATTTTATGGCACACTTTACTTTCACAGCTTTAGCAGTTTAATAGATTAGTCGATTATTTCTTGTGTGTGTGTGTGTGTGTGTGTGTGTGTGTGTGTGTGTGTGTTTTCAGATCCAGGCCCTACAGTTTGAGCTTGCTGATGTTCACTCTGCCCTCTCCACTGCTGTCTCCGACCGAGAACGTCTCTTAGAAGAAATCCGCAAATACGACCCGTCCTTCACCCTATGACCTCACACCACTACTGGGCAAAGGTCAGAGGTCATGGCTCAAACACAAGAACCAAACCTGTCTGGAAGGAATGAGTGTTAACGTCTGTGTTCTCTTCCTGCTCAAAGAACAACCAGGTGCCATAATGAGTTTTACTTCCTGTTAGTGACCATTACAGTGTTATTGATTTTATTTTATATTGATTTTACATTTTCTTTTAGTTTGTTGTAAATAGACTGGGACAGTGCGTAGAGGCTTAACACTTCAGCTTATCACTGAAGCGTGTGTGTGTGTGTGTGTGTGTGTGTGTGTGTGTGTTGTATTGCTGCAAAATATTCCTCAGCCTTTAATAGTTCATAAAATCTGAGTAACATTTCTCAATATTTTTGACGCAGTGAACAACTTCTTTCCTAAAACCCTCAAGTGCGCAAGTGAAGTGAAGTGAAGGGTTTGTAAAAAGTGCGAATTAGAACACAACCGTAAATGCCAGATACTTTGGCAAGACCACAGTAGTGCTAGTGTTATTATTATTATTATTATTGTTGTGTGTGACGACTCACTTCCCAGCACATGCAGATTTTATTTTTAAGTGATGTTTTGGTACTGGAAGTGTGTGTGAAATTCGCTCCAAGTGTTTGTTTTTCTTTCTTTCTTTTACTTTTGTTCTCTCTCTCTTTTTTTTTCTCCACATTTGATTTGCACAAACCTGAAAATGTGACCCGGGCGGTGTTGATGTGATCTGCGTGCTCGACTCTCGCTGCTTTAGCTGTTTCAAATCAAGTGTAACGGTTTGCGGTGTTAAATCGTCTGGTGTATTCCGGAGGCCTGTATTTCCACATTCAGTGGCTTGTTATAACATGTAATTATAGTATCGGTAGTCGGGTGGAAGGTCGGTGCAGATGGTGGAGTGTAAATACTTTAACAGTTTGTTTGTTTGCAAGGAGGCGAGGCAGATAACCAGCAGCACCATTTTATACTCTTAAGGTTCTGAGTTTCAGCCCCGTGTCGCCCCAATGCCATGTTAACACTAATATCCAAACTCTGGTACGTTAATAAGTGTACATGTCAGGAATAAGAACACGTCACAGGTCCTGTCGTTATTCGGAGGAAAATAATCCCTGACTGGGAAGTGGATTCTTTTCCTAAACAGCACTAGTGTTTTATTCCTCTGGTACCTCAGCAGTTTAGTAAAGCTACAGTCACACTACAGCTCATTCCCAGTCATTATGGGAAACACCTGATACTGATTTGAGCGCAATCAGCATGCGTATATAAGGACGCTGTTTTCACAGAGACTTCGCAAAGTATTATCATGTTTGTTTCTAGACATGTTTCTGACTCTGCTTTCGGTTTTGTTTTTGTAAATATCACGCCTGCTAATAAACACTCTTCCTACACGTACATGCGTCTACCGCCGCATACCTGACACAATACTTTGCAAAGTCTTTGTGAAAACAGCGTCCTTATATGCATGTGCTGATTGCACTCAAGTCAGCATCAGGTGTTTCCCGTAACGACTGGGTCCCAAAAGCGAGCACAATGCGCTCTGTGTGCATGATTGGGCGTGGCCGCTCGAGTTGCGCCGGGGTCAGGTGTGAAGGTGTGACTTTGAGGATGTTCTTTTGAGAAGACCTGGTGTTTTTCCGATATGAAATGCGATACGAGAGTTTTGGACGTATCGGCGCCTGGCAGGAGAACGATCCCCGATGCCTTGCTCAATAGATTTCAACAATGCGTGACATCAGCATCAACCGATCAGCGATGATTGATTACAAATGTGTCATCTAATTGTCACCAAACATTTGCTGAATATTCATGAACCCTTCGCCAAACCAGTTACGAACCTTGGTGAAAGAGCGCTGAATCTAAATGCACTTTTCAAGTCTTGGTGACGGTTAGGTTATGGCGAGCCGCTGTGTCGCTGAGGATCCCGCAAGCATCGTGGATACAGATTAGAGACAAATACATCTCAAGAGGCTCAGCGAAGGTTCCCTGAGCTTCGGGAAGTATTCCCAAACCTGTCTGCGAGTATTCGCCGATTAGTTTGCCGACGAAATCATCGCCACCAAATTTCAGTGCATGCATTGAAATTTTTTGTGATGTTTTTGGCCACTCATGAGGCGGAGATGCACCAAAACGCAACTCACAAAGCTCAGAGAACATTCACTGTGCATCGCATGGTTGGTGGCAATGCAACCAATTTTTCATCCCCAAGTATTCGCAAACTCCTCCTGAGCTGTAGTGTGACCAGAGCCGAACAAACATCACGCTTAACGTTCTGAAAGGCAAGGTACTTCCTGTTATGCTTAATGTTATAGTAGCTATAAACATCCGTTCTCTTTTGACATTAATACACCAAAAAAACACCGCTTATCATGGCACTGATGTTAAACACATCTGCAAAGAAAACGTCTCGGACTATGCGACTCGTCCACCGTGGAAGTCACTGTGTTTCTATAGAAACAAAAGCATATTTGAAAGAGCACATGAACATAAATGTTCGGTTTACATTACAGTGCAAATCACTTTCAGAGCTGCTGCAACAGAAAATGAATCAACACCTTCAGAACTCAACCAGCCGATAGATAGTGTTTATTCATTTAAATCCATTACATTACTTGAAAGACAGATGTTGGATCTGTCTGATATGATTTGAGGTGACCTTTAGTGACCCCAGGAGGATGGGAACCATTTCACAAGTTTCCTAGAATCTGTTGACGGGAATTCCGTCTCATTATAGTTACTGTTAGCTAAATGTACAGTTGTGTGCAAAAGTCTTCAGCACATGTAAAGAAATGCTGTCGACCAAAAATGGCTTAAAAATAATTAAATGAAATGTTTCAACATTAAAAAAATACTATAAACAGTAATCAGTGAGCCGTAATGAATGAAACAGAGTCAGTATTTGGTGTGAGACAAAATTTCCTTTGCTTTAAAAATAAAATCTCCGTCTGAGGTCCAGTGAGGTCAGTTTTATGTGGAAATGATCTGTAGGTTTTCCTGAGCATCTTACAGAACCAGCCGCAGTTCTTCTGGACACTTTGACTGTCACACTCACTTCTTCATTTTACACCAAAACCCAGCAGCCTTCATTATGCTTTCTTTTTTAAAGCTAGACGGCCTTTCGATTTCATAAAATCGGTGAAATTTAGTTCCGTCTGAAATGTGGTGATTGTGATCTCTGTTTATTTCTGTAATATCTCACAAAATATCAGGCCATTCTGTGGCTGGGAAGTTATTTAATTTGAGGGGATTAAAGCAAATAATGTGCATGAAATCGCTCGCTTGGCGCAGTCAAGCAGACAGAGGAAGTCCGTGTGCGCATGCGCAGGTTTACCTTCTTCTTCTTCTTTTGGGTTTTACAGCAGCTGGCATCCACAGTGTTGCATTACTGCCATCTACAGGTTTCCCTTTGAGCGTGCACTGACAGTTCCATCATTCTGTCGCTAAACGAACAGCTGATCACACCGAGGTGCTCGCTGAGCGCCCATATTTATTAGTTTGGTCCTGCGTTTCCTTTCCTTCGTATAGAACATAACGTCTTTTCTTCTCGCTTTCTTTCCGTTACTGTAGTCGCTCTTTCACGTTTCATTCGCACACTCACGTCCTCCATTTTTCTCTCCTGTTTCAAATTTGTATCCCACAATGCCTTGCGTGAACGGGGAAAGCCCACCACGTGATGCATGATGTAGTATCTCGAATTGGGTCATGGTGAAGCAGGAAAAAATAGCGGAGAATTTAGAGCCATGTGGAGATAAACTCATTAATCATTCTATTTTAAAAAAACTAATAAAATTGGAAGTCTGTGATTTGAATTCAGTAGCTTTCAGTCACTAAACAAATATAATTGGGTGTCGGGAAAATTCTTTTTATGACCTACACTTGAAAAATCTGAAAGGCCGTCCAGCTTTAATCTGAAAAGTGCTCTCTTATGGAATTATGCTGCTCAGATACAAACTTTTTTTTTGCTGTAACATTTAATTTTGTGCTGGAAAAAAAATGAACGTTTGGACTCTAAAATGTTTGTGTGTTGTTGACTCGATAATGTAGACGTCATAAAATAGAAATCTTTAACAAAGTTTGGATAAAAAAATAGGATGCCTCAGACTTTTGTACAGTACTGTATGTAGCTAGTAGCATCATGAAAATACGTATTTAAAGACGTAACTGTGTCATGGAAATGAAAATATTCTAAATCGGGGGCTTTAGATTAATTTTAGGTAACGGGCCAAAGCACAGAACAAATGTTGTGACCATGAACACATCCTCAGCTCCTCCTGGATCAGCATTTCTCTGAGAGTTACATTCGGACTCGAAAACATGAGCGCCAAAACACAACTCAACCCAACTCAACACTCCATTAGAACTGAAGAGACGCGCAAAAAATAGTTTATTCTGAAAAATAAATCGCAAGAAGCTGTGATTGCATAAGTATTCACCCCCTGCTGTGTGACGTGGTTACAGCCCTGAGTTTGTAGCTCTACTTTGCCTCCGAGTGGAAGAACAGACAGACAAACTCTCGGGTTTTTTCCTTTAACATTTCAGTTCAGTTCCAGTCCACAGGACGGTTTGGCAGGTCGTACTCCCCGACTCTACTCATTCATAGGTTTTTCTGTATTTTGTATTTTTTATGTTGTAGAACAAAACTGAAGTCATCAAAAGTATGGAATTAATGTAGTTTAAAAAAAAATATTTTAGATTCTTCAGCGTTTCCCTTGATGACGCTTTACACACTATTATCATTCTCTTAACCAGCTTCATGAAGGAGTCGTCATTAGTGGACGAGTTTCTTACCTTCTTAATGCGTTTGAGATCGAATAGTAAATAATAAAAATACAAATAATAAAATTAGGGCTGTGCTCATTTGCCATCAGTTGCTCACGATATCGTACCATATATATATATCGCGATATATCGAGTTAAACGATGTCTTTAATGTATTGTAATCAGACGGCGTGAATGCATTTGGCGCCAAAATTATTCAATCAATAAGTCTGGAGACGAGGCCATGGAGACATGGGGGACGTAGTTATCAGCTTGCAGCGTCTGTAGCAGAGCGCATTGAAGCAGAGCGCCTCATTTCTAGTGCTCATGCCCTGAGTAACTGGAAGCGCCATTTGTAAATAAAAACGTTTTTGGTTGGAACAGGTTGCAAGCATGAATTTCCGTTGATTTCTGGCATGAAACACGCTTTAAATCAAGTGAAAATTGATGACAACCTGCTACAGAACCGGGAGATATGCATGAAATGTGTCATATATGGGATTTTTGATTTTCAAGTGAGTAAAGGATATCGTATCGTACCCTCGAAAATCGTGCATGATCGAGTATCGCGAGCTGTGAGCACGGCCTGAAATAAAATAGCCCTATTCAACAACTGTATTAAAACATATTCTATCAACAGGCTTCCTACATATCATGGAATTTTAAAAAGTCTATTCCAGATGTGGAAAGTCATGTGATTGGATCATATTTTGGGCCAAGTCATATCATGGAATTTTGTTTGTAGCATCTTTACATTTTAATTGCCATTTTGCCAAAACGGCCGTGTTTTCCGTGCGGCATTTCACAGCGAAAACTAATTTTTGTGCTGAAAACATCTGTGAATTAGTAAATAAAGCTCGCAGATGGTTGATGGGTTTAAAACACCGCGGCTGGGTTTTGTCTGCTCAGGATAAAAGCAGCCTGTTTTTCTGTTCATTATTGTCTTCTTTCGGCTGTTCCCTCTACGGGTCGCCTTCCGTCTCCTCCTGTCCTCCGTCTCCTTTTCTGTCACACCAGCCGTCCTCGTGTCCTCCTTCACCACCACATCCATAAATCTCATCTTTGCTCTTCCTCTTTTCCTTCTATCTGGCAACTCCATCTCCAGCGTTTTTTCCTCCATACGTGTCCAAACCATCTCAATCTCGCCTCTCTCACTGTCTCCAAGCCGTCCTACATGTCCTGTCCCTCTAATACTCTCGTTTCTAATCCTGTCCAACTTTGTCACTCCCAATGAACATCTCAGCATCTTTAGCTCTGCTCCCTCCAGTTCAGCCTCCTGTCTTTGTGTCTCCAAACCGTACAGCATCGCTGCTCTTACTGCTGCCTGGTCCACTTTCCCTTTCACTCTGGCTGGTAGCCTTCTGTCACAAATCACTCCTGACGTCCTCCTCCCCTCCGTCTGGTCCAACCTGCTTACACTCTCTTCTTCACTTCTCTTCTGCACTCGCCATTACTTTACTTTGCCCAGTTGACCCCAGAGATTTGAACTTTTTCTGTTCATTATAGGTCAGAGAACTTCAGCTTTTCAGTCAGTGGAAGTCGGGGACTTGGAGCGGTCAAGAACCGCTCAGCTCAGTAAAGAGAAACGACAGTCCATCATGACTTTAGGACGAGTGTCCTTTTAATTAATAAAAATAAAGAACAAAATATTGAATTGGAAGGTGTGTCCAAACTTTTGACTGGGATTGTGTACGTTTAACAGCCTCGTTCTCAAACATGGGGGAATAGAGTTGATGAATAATGTTGCACATGCAGGGCCCTGCCAATGACGATTTTTTTTAACACACTTTTTTAACATTTTTAGTTAAACTTCAAAAAACGGGTGCAAGTGAAATACTGTAGAACAGAAATGCAGTACTGTCGTGTAGAAATAATGAGATGTTCGTGTTACAGTTGATGAGGACTGCTGTCGAGATCGGCTCACTAACATCAGCTGTAGGTCAGATCTCAGCAACTTGGCTGCTTCATCAGACGAGTTCACTCACCTTTAATAAAGTGCACATTCAGAATCCTCTTACAGTCGGAAGCGTGGACAATGAACACGTGCTTAAATATATATGGAGGATTTTACACGGTTGTGTGTTTTAAATATTTTTCAACACGAGAAGATAAACTTCATATCTTCGCTCCACTGTGTGATGTTCTTTATATTATATGGACACGTCCACAAAAAAACACACACAAGTTAATCAGAAGAATTTTAATGTTGAACCGGTTCGCCATTTCGACAACGCGCGTCTAATCAGCAGGAAAACACTGGGAGTGACGTCATCGGAGTGAAATATCAGGAATTATTATCCATACAGGACACTTTTTCCATGGAATTAAAACATGTTCTATTCCCTTCTAGCAGGTTTCATTCATTTGGTTTGATAGCATGCAATATCGTTAGCATATCGCTTATCCTACATGTATTACGTCACTCTACCCAATGGAGAATGAGCGTTGAATATGGTTTACGATATTGCATGGTTGTCAAGACAACATGACGTCACACATCAGAGACGTAAAACTTCCGTGCTAGCGAGCGACTGTGACAATTTGTAAACAAACATGGCCGCCAGGTTTGCTTCATTAAATACAGAAGTTGTTGAGAGAATTTTGAAAGAGAAAGACGCGTTGAACACCCGAAAGGAATGTGTATGGATAATAATAATAATACTGGCTGGCTTTTTTCGTGGTCTATCAGATATAGTCCATTCAGCTACTCGTCTTCGACTCGTTCAGTATCATGCTCGCTGAATGGAATATATCTGATAGACCACGAAAAAAAGCCAGACAATATTATTTAAACATGTCGCTCAGATCCGTTTTTCAACACGAGAAGATAAACTTCATGTCTTCAAGCCAACGTGTGGTTTTATTATAATCGACACATTCACAAACAAAACGTCCCCAAATTTATCTCACGAGTGACAGATAGAGATTTATGTCATGATTTTGGTTCTCCATGTTCCGGATGGGGCTCGGATCAAAAGTAGCAGCGGTGAATTTTGCAGTAAAACAAAACAAAAAAACCCTCCAGCTTTCTGACTGGCAGGGCGTGTCCTCCGCCATCTTAGATACGTGACGACATTAACGTTAGAGCGACCTCATTTCTCTCTGTACACCATCATAAATACACAGCGTCACAGCCTTAGTGTGAAATGTGTAGCATTTTTGGAAGCATTTAAGAATGTAAAAGGTCTTCCACGCGTGTGTGTGTGCGTGTGTGTGCGCTACTGTATATACCGAGAGAGAAACACAGCAAAAAAAACCCTCACACGAGCTCTTTTTCTCTTTCTTTCCTGTAAATGTTTTTATGCATGATCATACTTGATATTTTACACAAGTGCAATATTGTGTATATCTATCAGTGTGTATTTCAGTGTCATGGGCTGTATTTAAAATACAGTGTGTTAGATTGGGACGCAGCCCCGTCTCCTGTAGTTTGTACAGATTTGCAATGTATTATTATTATTTTTGTAGTAGTAGTAGTAGTTGTGTGTGCATTGAACTCAAGGTCATGAACTTCTCAGTTCCCTTTAAGATCGACTTCCTGCTGAACGCTCATTTTATCTCTGCGGCCTCGTCCCAAACGAATGCACATTTAATTCCGTTTCTTACGAGAGTTTCTGTACTGAAAGCCGCTCCATCCACAATTAGCTCTGCGGCTTCGTCTCAAACCGCTGTCCCTCCTACGCGCACTTCATCCCTGCTCAGGCAGCGTTCGGCACTACACAGCGTCCAGGGAAGTGGTTTATTTATTTTACTCGGCAGATGCTGATATAAAGTGTTTGTTGGGGGGGGGGGCCTGGTGTCGTTATGCTGCAGAACGTGACCGACTTTATCTCGTGTCCTTCTCGACGGAATGCCGAGGGACGCGACGTTATTCCCCAACCATGATCCAGTGCAGTTTGAGCTCAACATGCTGCACTCCACACCGGATTATTGCTCCATGCCTTTGGGGATTTTTAGACGTGTCCTGTCTGTGTAGATTCAGCGTACGAAGGGGTGCGGGTCACATCTGAACATTTCATGTTTAAAATGTAAAGCTACAATTCTGTAATGGAAGAGAAACCAGTTACAGTGTGTTGTGAGGTCGTGTTTCTACAGAGCCTTGTGGTGACGTCCGTACTGAATAAAAATAACATGCGGGTAAGACTTAAGAAGAAGCACAAATGAGGATCATGACTTAACACATGGCGACGAGATCATTAAAGGTCCCATGGCGTGGTGGTTTGTTGATGCTTTAAACAGGCTCGTGGAGGTTTCCGGATGTTATATCCGCAGCCTCTTGAAATGAACCCTCGGCACGTAATTAAAGCCTCCTGGGAGAAAGCCCCATTTCAGCGCTTTTCCCAGTGCGTCGTTTTGCTAATGAGAAGCAGGAGGCGGGGAAGGGTAGAGGGTGGGGGCGGGTCTTATCATTAATATTCATGACATGTAAACGTGTTACCTCTGATTGGCTAACAGCACTGTGCCGCTACCTCCAGTGGGTCAGAACAAGCGGATGTGGGTGTCTTACTATGGCGAGAGAGAAGGAACAAACCGCGAAGGGAAAAATACCGCGCACTGACGTCATTAAGGTGCGACGCGAGGAAATAAAAATTCAACAAATGTTTGGGTTTTTACTGAACAAACAAACAAATAAAATGAACGAGTGACTTAAAAAAAAGAATGTGGGTGTCTTTGTAAAAACTGTTTTGATTGGCGATTATAACAGAGCATGCTGCATGCTTTTTGGTTTTGTAGCGCAGAGTACCTGGCTAACTGCAGGAAGTGGTTAGCTGCACAGCTAATGTAGCCATTGCAAGGCTAACGCACCGATTTTAAAACACGGCAAAACGACTTAACAGTTATACACTTACTTGTTCGCTGTTTGTGGCTGATGCGGCAGGGATGCTTGGTACGGACCCAGGCTTCAGTGACAGTTGATGTGCAAAACCTGCCCTGTACTGTCCCAAGTTGTGGAAACATTCCTCAGGAAAATGCTTCCGACAAACATACACCGTCTTAGGTAGACTCGACGGCGTATTATTGGAGTAAATAAAATTAAGCCACTGCGTCTTCAGGGGCTCTCCCGTCGGCAGTAAAAACAGACTCCTTTCTGTGTTGTCACATCCATGTACAGCGCAATTTCCATGTTTCGCTCGCTTAGGTGATGCCATGTTGTTGTGTCCTCTATGGTCTCCTCACTACAACTGGGCGGGGCAATCCATACAGTGGGTGGGAATCCAGAGGGGGGCGTGGAGATCATCTCCCTTGCTGACGTAGTAAAGGGAAGAGCTTATCAACGCGCCGTTTTGACGCGCCATTCTCAAATGTTGGGCATAGTTTGGTTTACACATTATGAAATTTCTAGCCACTGGGGTGACTTAAGAAGGTCAGAGGAACTCATTTTAACGTTAAAAAACCTCAGAAAGTGAAAATTTCATGCCATGGGACCTTTAAGTGTAGCCACAAGTTAACTCACGAGAATGAGAGAATTAAATGTGGACACACGTAATGCAAGCAAATGAGATAATTAAGTGTAACCATGACTTAATGACGTGGGAACAAAATTATGTGAAGCCATGACTCAGTAACACAAGATAATAAACAACTAACGCGAGAGGATGAGACGACCGAACGTGGGCTGATCGTTGTGTTGTGGATTGAACAGAAAGTTTGCTTTGCATAAGTTTTTTCAGTTAGATTAATAATGAAACAAAACAATGTTTACAAAACGGTGAACATCTCAGTTCTGTCATTTACGGTAATGAGATGATTCAGTCACGTTAATATCTCTATTGCTGTAGAATATGAAACTATACTGAAACGTATTGAAACTTGGCTTTTTATCAGCCCCAGTATTTAAGACACATCTTTAATGAAGACTTTATTTTTTTCCTGCGTTATATTCAGTCACAGTGAACTGATCAAGTCGTGTGTATTATTTTTATTTTCAGTAGTGATGTCACCACTGAGGGTTTGTATATTTTCACTTGAGTTTTAATATCCAGCACTTTCTTTTTTCAGCACTAAAATTCCCCTCTCATTTTTCTCCTCACTGTTGAGGTGCACCAGCAGGTTAATGTATCAAAAAATCTATACTGGAATGAGATCATTAGATTCCCTCCAAAGTGTACACTTCCACTCAGGAGCAGACTTGAATTTTTACCCCGACTTTAATTTTCAAGGCTCTCGTAGATGTGTATTAAGAACAGGATTATTTTAACAACATTGAGTAATATTAGAAAAATCTTGCTGAAATGGGACGTGACCCAGAAGTGTGCGTTTTGTTTTTTGATCATTATTTCTAATGAATACACAACATCACATGCACACTGGTATGATCTTACAGACCCTTTCACACCACAAGTGTTCAGATCTTCATTTTATATATTTCATGGTCTTTGGGTGTTTACTTACTGGGGGAGAAATTTGGTTCTGTGAACCAGGACTGTGTGTTCACTAAAAGAAATAAAATGAAATAATAAAAGTTGACAAAAAGATCAGAAATGTTGTCTGTTCTTCGTACTTGCTGTGTGCTGACATTCCCTCCATCACCAACGATAACCTGCTGTTTAATTTTTCCACTGAAACGGGATTCGAGCAGCATGAGAACAGGACAGCACAGGTTTTGCTTTTCAGTGCGCCACGTTTGCGCCGAGTCTCTAAGAAAAACCAGTGCAGTTTACAGATTACATCACATTTCACATTCTTTTCATTGCTTTTTGTTTTGGTCAGGAGGCCTCCCCTGAACTCCCCTCCAGCGTCCCGTCTGTGAAAAACACAAACAAACAAAAAGCGCAAGATGATCGCACCCTTTCTGCTTTTCACTTCACATTTGTTTTTGAATTTGCTGCTGTTTTTATATGTTCTGTTTCCTCTTTATTGCTGATGTGTTGCTTTTTTCATTTTTCTGATTTTTTTGTTGCGTTTTTCCAATTTTCTGTTGCATTTTTGTTGTTTTCCGATTTATTGCTACATTTTTGCTTTTCTGATTTTGTTGCTTTTTTCATTTTTCTGATTTTTGTGTCTTCTGTTTTCTTTGGTTGTGTTTTTCCAATTTTCTGTTTTTCTGACTTGGTAATGTTTTTTTTTCTTTTCTTTTTTTAAATTTTTTTCTGATTTCTTATTTTTCTGAGTTATTGTTGAATTTTTTGCTTTTCTTGTGTTTTTTTTCTGATTTTCTGCTGCCTTTTTGTTTTTGTTGCGTTTTTATGCAAAGGGGGATTACGTCGTGGCGATGTCTGCCTGCAGGAGGGGTGCTCACCTTTTGGAAATCGACTCCTCTCACAATTTTTGGAGGAATTTCATGAAACTTGACAAAAGGCCTTGTTATATGAGGGTAAGTCAAAAATTCTAAGACAAATTGAAAAAAAAAAATCTTTATTTATGAAAATACCGAAGCTATTTCTCTACAGATTTAAGTCTAAACACTTCTGCAAGCGGAGTTTCCATCGGAGAATTCATTCTCTGTAGAATTCTGGGGAATATCTTTCACACATTGTGAAATTATAACATCTGTCTTAGAATGTTTTGACTTGTCCTCGTATGTCAGTAATACACACATTGCAATTTCGTTCATTTCAGTTGCATTTTAGCAGAGTTACAGCCCTTGATGACCAAACTTGTACTTTGACAATTTTATGAGGGTGTATTAAGCACTTACAGCACAGATGGAGTTGCCAGCGGGGGACGCTGTGCTCTCAGAGCACTCTTGTTCTGATTTGCTGCTGGATGTTCCGTTGTATTTTTATTTGTTGTTGCGTTTTCTGATTTGGTTCTGTGTTCCGATAAGGTACGTGACACCACACTAATCCATCCACTTGGTGAAGAATCAGCCTGCAAGCTTGTGAACTCGGCCCCGGTGTGCAGTCTGTGTTCAGGTGAAAAAAAGGGCGTGGCCTGTTTTTTTTTTTCACAGAACCCAGATGTGTTGGGGGGGTTGTTGCCTTTTTTGGTGACTGAATTAATTTCAGTTGGCAGTTCCACAAATGAAGCAGTGATTACTTAACATGGCGCTCTGGTCAAAAATGCGTCCGGGGTGAGTTTTAATAGAACAAGTTTAAAATCTGTCAGAGAGAGGGCACTTTACACACACACTTTATTTAAACTAAAATAATTAGCATTGAACCAAAGGATTCAGGCTGAAGCAGTATTTACAGTGAAGAGCAAAACTCAACTGGACCCAATTTAAAATCTCTCACACACACACGGAGTAATTTTTTTTTCAGTCCCAGCAGCTTTAAGTCTTTCCATCAACACTGTTTCACTCTGTCCAGTTCTGCTGATTGAGTCCCGTTAGTTATTTTAAAAACTGTTCCATTCATTTCCAGCTGAAGTGAAGTCCGATCAGAGCCGACACTCTGCTAGCTACAGCCCAATTAGCACGCTAGCTAGTTAGCATGAAGTGTGATAAGAACAAGGTCAAGTAAAGGGAATCGGACAAGAGCACGATGGAGACGGTGCTGGAACAGATGCTTCAACTTCTATTTACAGCACAAACAGGAATGAGAGGGCGTGCTCTCAGTTTTGGGCACATAAGCCATTCCCTCCACCCTCCACTCAACACTTCCTGTTAACTCCACAGCATCGGCAGCTAAAACGTTAAAGGAGCAGTTTGTAACATTTCAAGCCTGTAATCATCATCATCATCATCATCTAACTTTTAAAGATGTCTTTAAAAAGCAGTGATTTGCAATATTTCCATGGAGATGATCAGGCTAGTTTCTTCATTTCAGGCTTCTGTGTACATTTTTTTTCTGGCCCTGAAATAAGGCCACTCCCAGGTGAAAAAGCTGCTCAACTTTTTTTTTCTTTTTTAAATAAAAAGCATCAGAGCTCATCAAGAAGTCTGGAAGTGTTTTCAGCTCAGGGCCAGAAGAGGGCTCTCAGTATTACAAATAGCTCCTTTAAATTTAAGACAGGAACATCACTGTTGCTGTGCATTTAGTGGAAAAGGATGCGTTTGTGTTTGGTGTTGGGTATCTGGTCGCGGCTCTTCAGCCTCCTCACCGCCTCCCTCATGTGTTTGGGCTGTAGAGGAGGAGTGTCTCCCCACTTCTCACACACATCCAGAGCTACAAACACACACACACACACACACACGTTAACAAGAGCACAAACACAGCCGTCACTAGATTTCACTCCAATGCGTTAAATAAAGCTCACCTTCTTCAACAATCTCCCCGGCGAACACTTTGGAGATGCCGGACATGGCGATGACGACGTTCTGAGACACTGATGATCCCGTGATGGACTGAATAAGCTGAAAGTAAGTTCTACATTTAAATACATTCAATAATAATAAATTATTATTATTATTCCAGAGTAGTGTTATTCTCAAATCTGATTGGTCAGAATTTGACATCAGCAGTTCTGACTGCTAAAAGAGAATCCAAATCCATTTTTTTTGCAGGTATTGACCCACTGCAATCAGTGCCATCTCTAACTCTAACGTACTTTGAATTACTGACCTCCGCCTATAATACAGACTTTTCATGTACTTGGTCTGTGGACCGTGACTGTGGCTGCCACAGATCAATTTAGTCTAATTTTAATTGTATGATTTTTCTCTTTTATACCTTCGGGGAAACGCCTTGCATGGGTCGCCCGTTCACGTTCTCCCCTTTGGGCTGACTTACTTATGTTTATTTTTATGTTTATTTCTTTTCTGTTTATTTTCTAACAGTCCAATAAAGTTGGTAAAAAAATAATAACATTCATACTTTTATTATAATTAGGTTTTTAAAAGACAAAAATATCAGATAGGCATCAACTCACTCAAACCAAGGTTACTTTTTTTGGTATCGGAAAAGGAAAAACGGTGTCCTGCCACTTCCACTAACAATAAGCAGATTTCACTTCATTTTATTTAACAATAAAAACATGATGGGGTGAGGCTTTTTTTCCTTTTTTTTTTTTTTAAACTAATTTCAAGATGAAGGAAAAACAGACTCTGCTAAGGGTAACGGATATAATCTAAAAGAACTCGTTTCATGGACAACATTAAATGAAACGATAAACGGTTAAAGAGTATGATGTGTTAATTAATTAATTAATAAAATGTCACTTGTGGTATAAGAGGAATAAAACACATTTTTATTCTGTGTAAACTGCTCTTTACACAGAATGGTGCAGAAAAAAAAAAAAGACGACATCACCATCCCCCACCACAAGCATTTTATGAAGACCTCTCAACACTTACGCCCTTATAAACCCATTGCTTTAATATTGACATATGATGTCGTAAGTGCTAGGACACCTTCATAAAACGCTACCCAGCCATGTTCAGTAATACAAGCACGCAAAGTTTCATTAAAGTAGCTTCTGGAGTTTCTGAGAAAACCTGTCCAGACTGAAACGGACGGACTCCATTCCTATACTCCCCTGTGCACTTTGTCGCGGGGGATAAAAACACTGAGTGAGTGAGCGACAGTTCTGTGGGTGGAAAGTAAACAAACGCCTTGTTGATAAGAGAGGGTCAGAGGGGAATGGACAGATTGGTTCGAGCTTTTTCCCCCAGGAAGGATACAGTAACTCATATAATCACTCTTTACAACCGTGGTGAGCAGAAAAGCATCTCAGCATGCAACAGCAGAACAGAAGACCACACTGGGTTCCACTCCTGTGGTTGGAAGAAATGAACGTGAACGAGTTCCTCTTGGTCTGTATGAACTGAACTTTGACCTCGCTCTCGTTAAGCGTGAACTTGCACAACGCTGAGAACAATATTTTCGCTTCGTGTTGAGCTCCATCACACCACGCTGTCGTTGATTATTTTCTTATAACAGCACGCAGCTCGAGTGTTTTTATCCCCCGACACGAAGTGTGGAGGAATATAGGAATGGAGTCCGTCCATCTGTCCGTTTCAATCTGGACAAGTTTTCTCAGAAACTCCAGAAGCTAACTTCGCATGCTCACATTACTGAACACGGCTGGGTAGCGTTTTATGAAGGTGTGACAGCACTTCTGACATACGTCAATATTAAAGCAATGGGTTTATAAGGGCGTAAGTGTCGAGAGGTCTTCATAAAATGCTCGTGGCGGGGGATGGTGATGATCATGTCGTCTTGTTTATAACACACTGAAGACAACGATGTTTAACAAACCCAGTATCGGGATCGTCAGTGGTGGCTCTGGGTCACTGATCAGAAAAGTAACAGCTGTAGGTTTATATTTCTTGCTCTGTTTCCGAGGTGTGAATTTCAGGGGTTTCTTACCCTTTTAATGGCTGCTTTAGGGAAAGCCGAGCGTCTGTACATCTCATACCGGTTCAGCTGCTCCTCTGAGAACGAAGACACCAACACTCTGCACATCACACAGTATTTGGAGTGAGACGACCCTTTACTTAAAATAAAACATATCTGCATCTCAGGTCCAGTGAGGTCAGTTTGATGTGGAAATGATCTGTAGGTTTTCCTGAGCATCTTACAGAACCAGCCACAGTTCTTCTGGACACTTTGACTGTCACACTCACTTCTTCATTTTACACCAAAACCCAGCAGCCTTCATTATGCTTTATTTTTTTCATCTGAAAAGTGTCTCTTATGGAATATACTGCTCAGATACAAACTTTTTTTTTCTCTAAACATTTAATTTTGTACTGGAAAAAAAAAAAAGTTTGGACTCTAAAATGTTTGTTGTTGACTCGATAATGTAGAAATCAGAAAATAGAAATCTATAACAAAGTTTGTATGAATTAAAAACCCCAGGGTGCCTAAGAGTTCCGCACAGGACTGTATGTGCATCCTTGAAAATTCCCTGAATAAGGACTCGGTCCCTGGTAGAATTCAAAGACGACCTCGGAACAGTCCTTTGGCGGGATTTGATGACGTGGCATGTTTGAAATGCAGCCGTTAAGTATCTTTCCCCGACGTTGGCCCAGGATGTTGGATAACCTCACGACGTGCACTACTTAGGGTACAAAATACATGTAAAGGCTTCTCCCCCCTCAATGTGCTGTGCTTTTATACAGTATTTCTGGGACCCAGAAATGCACTATACACCGTTTTAAAATCCTTTTACAGGTGCGTTAGGATTCTGTTCCCTACGCCATATACAAGCACATTACATAAAGTGTAAAATAACAGTTTCTACACCCGATGAAGTGGACAATAAGGAACCATTTGGGAATCAAACCAGACCGTCAAGGACATAACTCATCTGTCCTGCCATCAAAGCATCACACAGAACTGAACTGTGACAATGAGAGGACCAACCTCCACAACAAACTCTTTACAACAGGAACATCAACAAAGGACCACACTTTGTTCCCTGAGGGAAGATCGACCCAAAACATCCATCAGAACTGAATTGGCATGATAAATGAGAGGCGATACAATTCTAGTCAGAAGGAAATGGTGTTAAGTGACCTGAGGACTAATTTTAGCAAAAAATTGACAATACAACGACCAAGTGTTGTACAGAAGGTCGAGTTCTTTCAAATAAAAAACAATCAGAACTGAAATCCACTGAGAACTGAAGGAGGGAGGAGATACAATTTAACTGAAAGTAAACAAAGTTGTAAACAAATCGTTTACAACAAGAAAATCAACAAACAAATGACCAAGTTTTGTTCCTCAAGGGAAGATCGACCCAAAACACAGATCAGAACTGGAATCGGGTGAGAAACGAGAGAAGAGATACAATTCTAGCGAGAGACCTGGAAAATTCTTTAATTTGGCCTAATTAGTAACTCATTAGCAAAAAAAATTGACAAAACAACGACTGAGTTTTGTGTGGAATGAGGAGTTCTCTCCAGCAAAACAATCGGAACTGAAATCCGTGGAGAACTGACGGAGGAAATACGATTTAACTGAATCGTGGACGACGGACGCCACGCCACGGCACTCGGCCTCACGGACAGATGAGCTAATAACTTGTATACGGTCCAAAATCTGGGAACATGTGATTGACAGGTGCCTCTTGTTGCCCAGGTGTGCCCCGTTATACTGATGGGTTAAAGAATTAACAGCTCTGAATGTTTCCTTCTGATCTGAGCCATGCGTTTCACTATAAAGACTGCACTTGTGAAAAAGGATAAACCAACATGCAGACCAGAGCGCTGTCTATGGGAGAAACGCAGGTCGTTTTGATGCGAATCCTGTCGGAATAGGGCTGACGAGCACTAATTTCATGTCTCAAGATTTCTTATGCTGGCTGATTTTTGTCTGTAGACTCGATCTGGAGAGAATTCAATTTACACGGGGTAATTTCTTATTTTACAGGCGCTCCTCTGTGCCTTTATTTCTGTCTGCATTTTTTCCCTCCTTTTGATCATTTTAGTCGTGTCTGTGATTTGTCTCCGTGATTTTCTCAGCAGATACCTGACTTTTCTTTTTCTAAAAACTTAAACTTTATCTTTTAGAAGAATGAATTAAAAAATAAATCTTAATTAGTTAAAATGAACTTGGCATAAATTCAAAATTCTGGCTTTTGTTAAGATCATCTCTTTTTCACCATATATGGATAGTTCTTCAGTAACAGCAAAATGTGGTAACTTTTTTAGTTGCATTACTAAAAAAAAAAAAAAAATTGAAAAATTGGCTGTTTACCTCTGAACACAAAATCTTTTATGAGGAAAGAAAAGTCAGTAACAGAATTCCACCAGAACAAACTGACAGTGCTACATTTGGGGTGAAGAATTTTAAATACGGTTTTCGGTACATTTTGCCTTGGATTCCATACTTTAGCAACATCACTGAGCTGACCGGGTCAGGCAGTCAAACATTTCATAATTTTGGCCTCTCTGCTGAAGAACTGCCCAGATCAATTATTTTTGTTAGCAAAAATTAACTAGAGGTTAACGAGACAACTTTTGGGTCACTTAACCCTTTGGCACAAAACTTAAAACAGTTTTTTTTTTCCTTTCTCTCTCTCAAATAATCATTGTATGTTTTTATATCTTTATTGTAAACTGTATTTCTCACAACATGCACAGATTATATATGATACCAATTAAAATTTTGGACACACAAAATTGAATATATTATAGATAGACCAATAGATATTAAGGTAAAATTACATGCAAGTAGGACAATATACGAATGGACAATTGAACTACAACCCCGATTCCAAAAAAGTTGGGACAAAGTACAAATTGTAAATAAAAACAGAATGCAATAATTTACAAATCTCAAAAACTGATATTGTATTCACAGTAGAACATAGACAACATATCAAATGTCGAAAGTGAGACATTTTGAAATTTCATGCCAAATATTGGCTCATTTGAAATTTCATTACAGCAACACATCTCAAAAAAGTTGGGACAGGGGCAATAAGAGGCTGGAAAAGTTAAAGGTACAAAAAAGGAACAGCTGGAGGACCAAATTGCAACTCATTAGGTCAATTGGCAATAGGTCATTAACATGACTGGGTATAAAAAGAGCATCTTGGAGCGGCAGCGGCTCTCAGAAGTAAAGATGGGAAGAGGATCACCAATCCCCCTAATTCTGCACCGACAAATAGTGGAGCAATATCAGAAAGGAGTTCGACAGTGTACAATTGCAAAGAGTTTGAACATATCATCATCTACAGTGCATAATATCATCAAAAGATTCAGAGAATCTGGAAGAATCTCTGTGCGTAAGGGTCAAGGCCGGAAAACCATACTGGGTGCCCGTGATCTTCGGGCCCTTAGACGGCACTGCATCACATACAGGCATGCTTCTGTATTGGAAATCACAAAATGGGCTCAGGAATATTTCCAGAGAACATTATCTGTGAACACAATTCACCGTGCCATCCGCCGTTGCCAGCTAAAACTCTATAGTTCAAAGAAGAAGCCGTATCTAAACATGATCCAGAAGCACAGACGTCTTCTCTGGGCCAAGGCTCATTTAAAATGGACTGTGGCAAAGTGGAAAACTGTTCTGTGGTCAGACGAATCAAAATTTGAAGTTCTTTATGGAAATCAGGGACGCCGTGTCATTCGGACTAAAGAGGAGAAGGACGACCCGAGTTGTTATCAGAGCTCAGTTCAGAAGCCTGCATCTCTGATGGTATGGGGTTGCATTAGTGCGTGTGGCATGGGCAGCTTACACATCTGGAAAGACACCATCAATGCTGAAAGGTATATCCAGGTTCTAGAGCAACATATGCTCCCATCCAGACGACGTCTCTTTCAGGGAAGACCTTGCATTTTCCAACATGACAATGCCAAACCACATACTGCATCAATTACAGCATCATGGCTGCGTAGAAGAAGGGTCCGGGTACTGAACTGGCCAGCCTGCAGTCCAGATCTTTCACCCATAGAAAACATTTGGCGCACCATAAAACGGAAGATACGACAAAAAAGACCTAAGACAGTTGAGCAACTAGAATCCTACATTAGACAAGAATGGGTTAACATTCCTATCCCTAAACTTGAGCAACTTGTCTCCTCAGTCCCCAGACGTTTACAGACTGTTGTAAAGAGAAAAGGGGATGTCTCACAGTGGGAAACATGGCCTTGTCCCAACTTTTTTGAGATGTGTTGTTGTCATGAAATTTAAAATCACCTAATTTTTCTCTTTAAATGATACATTTTCTCAGTTTAAACATTTGATATGTCATCTATGTTCTATTCTGAATAAAATATGGAATTTTGAAACTTCCACATCATTGCATTCCGTTTTTATTTACAATTTGTACTTTGTCCCAACTTTTTTGGAATCAGGGTTGTAAATACATGAAACTAAACCAAGGATCGGACAACAAAGTGTAAAACACTTATTCCCGCTGTGGTCCTCAGAAAAGTTTCAGGATGGTGCCGTGTTGACAGTTTAATAATAGAATTAAGTGTATTATCAATACAATAATTTGTCCAAATAGCTTTAAAAGCACAAAAAAAACCCCCTAAATTGCTGGCTAAACATGGATATAAAAAGCAAGATACAATAGTATTATAATGCACCCAAGAGTAGCACTGTGTCGTTGAGCACCACAGAAGGATCACATCAAGAACCCTGTCGTAGAACCTGCAGAAGGCAAACCGCAGCCCAGTTACATTAAACTGAGCAGAATAATTTAAACCTGCCCCCTCTGCACTGTCTCAAGTAAAAAAAAAAAAAGTTCTTCCCATGCCACGTGGCGCATAGAGCAGTGCCAATCTCCGTTTCCGTAGCCCTCAGCCTCTCACCTATTACATAGCTAGGATTGGGGGGGGGGGGGGGGGGGTCCTCTAGTAATCGCCAGAGTTTGACTCCCCACTCGCGTGTGTATTGCAGCGGGCCTTGCCAGACAGCAGTAGGTACCATTTTTATGATGGTCTTTGGTACGACCAGACCATGAATAGAACTTGCGATCTCCTGATCGAGAGGTGGACACGCTAACCACTACACCAACCAGCGGTTCTCTGCACTGTCTGAAAGCCGTTAAATAAATGCCGCTTTACTTTGTGCTTAAAACTATAGAGAGACTGGATTGACCGGATGCTGTCTGGCAGATCATTCCACGATTTAATGGCATTGAACCCAAAAGTTTTTTTGCCCACGGCTGCCAGACTTGGGTATTGCCAGAGAGTATCGACTAAACCCAGTGTGAGGAGTCTGAATATCTGTCACTTGACTGATTTCATGCTGCAAGTATGAAGGTGAAAGGCCATTCAGGACTTTAAAGGAGAAATGAAAAAGAAAGAAAAAAGAAAAGAAAGCACAACTTTATTCATCACACACTTGTGAAATTTCCTCTCTGCATTTAACCCATCTGAAGCAGTGAACACACACGCGCGCGCACACACGTGAGCAATGAGCACATACAAAAATTTGCTTTCAAATTTGTGTATCATCAAAATTCTATTTCTCATTTTATTAAATACAGGAATGCATGTTTGATCACTATTTTGTCGCTGCAAAAGCAAGTTCTGAGTGTTTGAAATATGCTCTGTAATATATCAGTCCATATGTCAAAGCGATGGCCATAAACGAGATTCGCTGAGACCTGTGCGAGACATCGTAGGACGGAAGTAAAACGTACAGCGGAAATCAAAGCGACCAACATCTGCCAGCGTTGTCAAAAGACGTGCGCGCCCTCTTTCAAATGCTGATGTAATCAAGCCGGGAGTTTTGTTTTGATAGCAATCAGGAAAGTTTGAAAAAAGTCGGCAGTAATCGTCATTTAAACTCGTTTTTGTGCAATACTTCATTTGGAAAACAGTTTTCAAAATGGCGGCACTGACACCTGGCTGACACTTCACGTTTCGAAGCCTCACACAAGTCTCGTGAAGATCGCGTGGATAAGTGACGCCTGCTGTGGACCAAACGAACTAAATTCAACATGGCTAAAAACCGAATAGGCTGACAAGTATAATATTTAATTGCGATTAGTTGCCAATACGAGTCATGATATAAGGCCGAAAGCGTAATAACATGTTAATTAAGAAATAAAGCAAGTTTTAAAATGACTTCAGTTCTCCTTTAAACAGATTGGTGACACCAGAACACCACACACTTTACTCAACAGGTCACCACCCAACCTTTCTAAAGTCAGTGATTCTAAAAACATTTAACAAAAGCATAATAAATAATCATAATAATCATAATAATAATAGCTCCTTGCTAAATTCAGTCAAGTAGCACACGCATCAGTGATCTCACCCCGGATATTAAACACTTGCCAAATCATCAAGCACAAAACGGACGCTTTTTAATCGAGGCACCCTGGGCAGTAAAACTTCACCTACACACAACCTCGGGAAGCTTTTTCAGATTGATAAAGGAAATAAAATCATTCAGAAAAGCAGCGAGATCCTGCAGGCAGATTAAAGGAGGTGTTATAACAGCAGCTACAGGCATCACTTTATATTCACATCGTCATACACAATATCATCGACTTCTTTTCGTTTTCTGTCAATAAATCCTGACTGACTAACGGCCAGCTCCTTAAATATCTGCTGGTAAATTAATATTGTACATGATAATGTAAATTGTTTATATTCAAACTGCTAATCATTTACAGTTATTCATTTATCAGCATTTAACTTTAGATAATTAATAAAGTGAGAACGTAACACAAACACCCAGGACCGTAGGAAATATCGTCCAGTAGAAATTCACTCTTCCTGAGGTACTTCTATAGCTGTTATAGATGTGAGAGGTTTATCACTGTGATGTGTTTATAAAAAAAAGTATTGCAGACGTCTTCCTGATAAATTAATCCAATCCAAATAGGGTTTGTGATGATGAATGATAAAATCAAAACTCATACTGAAACACTCACTGCATCTTCTGGATCTCGTCTTCGTCCACTTTATGTCTCTTCTCCTTCTTCTTCTCCGGTTCCACTTTCAGTTTTTTCGCAGGCGGAGGATGAGTGCTCGAGTGTCCTTCGTCATCCTCATCTCCTCTCACCACTTCCTTCGCCACGCCCTACAGAGGGAGGGTTAAACTTTTAGGGAATGAAATCGCCTTTCCAATCATTCTTGTATCTGTTGAATATTTGGACCTTGTGTGTATAGGGTCACATCTCACCACTTTATCCTCCTGTTTCACACTGGGCTGATCCGTTGTCTTCCCTGACGCTGCGTTTCCTCCGCCAGAACCCTCACCTGCATTTTTATCCAGGTGAACATTCTCTGCAGACGTGACGTCAATTCTTGGTTCGGTTTTGACACGCGCCGGGTCGGCCATGACTCGCAACGCAACTGCACAACGCATTAAAAAAAAAAAAGCAGGCACTCATTAAAAATACACACAGATAGAGTTGTCCACCAGTCAAGGAAACTCTTCAAATTGTGAAAGACATTTTCTACGACACAAAGAGGACCGAATGTACTGATCTGGGTAAAACACGAGTGACTTTTGCATGGAACTCAGTTTTAAAATCTAGTCAAGTGAAAAAGAAGTCAAACTAAAAAGACGCAATGTTTCTCTCTACATTTGTAACCTAGTCTACTGACAATTTTTAAAGAATTGTCTTTTTCAGGTATTGCTTTTTAAAAACTAAATTACAGTGACATGCAATGGGTTTTCCTGGACCACCACACATTTTTACACCCTAATTCCAAATAGCTTTCTACTGACTTCACAGTGCACCACTACAGTGCACCACTACAGTGCACCACTACAGTGCACCACTACAGTGCACCACTACAGTGCACCACTACAGTGCACCACTATGAAGTCAGTAGAAAGCTATCTGCAATTCAGCCCCATGAACCTAAAACAATATAACAGTCTCTCAATCCAAGACACATTTTAGATCAGGAAACATTCCGACACTCCATGCTTCACTCACGGTAAGTCAAGTGCCCTTGCCCTTCTACACCCTATGTAGTGCACTAACATCTAATCGAGCGCCATTTAGTGTTCAGCCTCATTTCAACTCCAAACCATCTCTTCGTTATTTTATAGATTATAAATCTGCCAGTCTGGCTGATCCATTCATGGGTTTAAATAACAGAAATCTGAATGTAATCGGATTAATTAATAAGCTATATCCATCCGAGCCGAGCTGGAGTGTTTGTAAACACTGATTGTTTTCTGCTTTACCGTTCAAAATAGCTGTAAAAAAAAAAAAAAGCCCAAAGTTTCGCAGAAACAAAACAGAAAAATGATTACCCTGTAAAAAATATATACATTTCATTAAGGATTTAACTAACAGACTTTAACTACACAAACACCTACCTAAACACCCGGCACACGAAAGCTAACCGGAAATACAACCAACTTCCGGTTATGGAATCCGGCCAAAATAAAAGCTTTTTTTATGTTGAAGCTTTTCAACAAGCTACAACATAAAAGTCTATAAAGTACAGGCCTATAGGACAGGCTTGAGCCTGAATGTTATTAGATATTACATTTATTTGTAGGAAATACACAACAATCATCATTTAATCATTCTGGTCAAATTACAGAAGAAAAGTATTTCTCTCCAGATGATAAATTTATTCATCTTCAGTGACTTGCTTTATCTTGGTCCTGCCCAGAAAATCCCAGAGATTTTGGACTGAAACTTAAGATTAGTGGATATATTTATTTTCATAAATATGATCGTTTTCTACAGACAGGGTTGTATCTTTATTCTTCTGCTCTATATGTTATAGATGCTGTTGAAATGTAAACCTACAGAAGCAGAAAGATGGTTTAGGGAATAAAATAATGTTCTCTACACCCTATTATAGTGCATGAGTGATTGAAGTCTGGACTCAGACTTCCTCCTTACTGTATATGCACTACATAGGGGAGGAAACGAAGCATACTATACCCTGTGTAGTGCACCGTGTTCCCCATATAAGATGTCATTTGGACATTTAAAAATAAATAAATAAATAAACGAGGGGCTGCACGGTGGTGTAGTGGTTAGCGCTGTCGCCTCACAGCAAGAAGGTCCTGGGTTCGAGCCCCGTGGCCGGCGAGGGCCTTTCTGTGCGGAGTTTGCATGTTCTCCCCGTGTCCGTGTGGGTTTCCTCCGGGTGCTCCGGTTTCCCCCACAGTCCAAAGACATGCAGGTTAGGTTAACTGGTGACTCTAAATTGAGCGTAGGTGTGAATGTGAGTGTGAATGGTTGTCTGTGTCTATGTGTCAGCCCTGTGATGACCTGGCGACTTGTCCAGGGTGAACCCCGCCTTTCGCCCGTAGTCAGCTGGGATAGGATCCAGCTCGCCTGCGACCCTGTAGAAGGATAAAGCGGCTACAGATAATGAGATGAGATAAATAAATAAATGAATAAATAAAAGGTTCTCAACATGGGATCCAGGGACCTACAGGGGTCCTTAAAGCATCACCATGACTTTGTAATGATTTCCTAAAGCACTCTTTGTTGAAGTGTGGAATCAACTGGACCGAGTGGAGCCAACAGGCAGGTTTGGAGGAGCACAATTCGCAAAGGTGTTCGACATTTCAAAAATACTCAACTTGCTGAATAATCTGTGTGCCGCAAACAAAGGAAGGCTGTCGCTCAACAACGCCTAAAGACCCTGGAATAAGTCGAAGTCGATCTCTGTCCTACGAATCCATTCAGGCGCTGTACTCGCCAGTGAGTGGCTGCAACGACGATGATTTATTTCATTTAATTGTTCTTCTTTCGGCTGGTCCCGTTAAAGATCGCCACAGCAGATCGTCCTTCCCAATTTATGATCCGCAACCCTTTACAAACTACCCGGGCTTGGGACCCCATTGGCTGGGTTTTTTTTTTTTTTTACATAACCTGCGTGTCTTTAACTGTGGGGGAAACTGGAGCACCCGGAGGAAACCCACACAGACACGGGGAGAACATACTCCACATAGAAAGGCCCCCTCAGCCATGAGGCTCGAACCCAGAACCTTCTCACCTTCTGTGAGGTGACAGTGCTAACCACTGTGTAATGTCCTATTTAACAAAGCTGTTATATTTAGGGGTCCAAGCACCAAAGTCAACTCGGACCTAGATGCTCCAGATCGATCCAGAGCAACATACAACACACCCAGAGCAGCCTGGGGAGCAGTTGGGGGTTCAGTGCCTTGCTCAAAGGCACTTCAGCCATTCCTGCTGGTCCAGGGAATTGAACCAGCAACCTTTTGGTTGCAAAGCTACTTGTCTAATTTTTAATCCCTGGCTTTCCTCATGTTGTTTCTTAGAAATGTTGGAGAAGCCTTTGTGATTGATTTGATTGATTAATAAAGCGCCTATGTAGTGCACTTAGTCCTATAAGGAGGCATTCAGGATACAGCCCCCAAACCCATCTAAAAGTGCACTCACTACATCCATCCATCCATTATCTGTAGCCACTTATCCTGTCCTACAGGGTCGCAGGCAAGCTGGAGCCTATCCCAGCTGACTATGGGTGAGAGGCGGGGTACACCCTGGACAAGTTGCCAGGTCATCACAGGGCGACACACAGAGATACACAACCATTCACACTCACATTGGACAAACTGGCAGTTGACTGAAATCTGTATCACTTGTAGATCATTTTCCTTCCAGTGGAATGATATATTTCTAATAATCTAGAGATGTTTTTAAATCCCTTGCCAGGTTCAGAGACATCCACAACCTTTTTCCTGAGCTCCTTTGAGAGCTGTTTAGAACTTGGCATGATGACAACACACACTAAGAGCAAAGAGAACACCAAACCCTAGATGTTGGGTTTAAATAAGATGGGTTCCACCTGCAGGAGGTTCTAAAATCAATGGCACCTCATCTGGAACGCCCGATTCTGATTTTATGGACTTGGAAATGTGAAAAATGTAAGGGTGTACTAGAGCTGTGCAATATATCGTATTTTTATCACGATATCGATATTGGTGTCAAACGATATCAAAATTCATAATATCGATATGAAACGATTTTTTGTCATTTGTCGAAAGGGACGTGCACAATATTTCTACAATGGCAATAAAACAACAATAACATTGACGTGACAGTAAGGTAAAACGAACCCTTCTGTCCCCTAAGGCACACCGTAGCCTTGCATACGTCATCCATTCTACTCCCGCGATATCTCCGCAACAGTAAAAAATCAGTTCTTCTGTTTTCATACGTGTCGGGTGATTTGATATATTGATTTCTTAATATGTTGTTTGATTTGCTTGCTAATAGTTATAATAATACAATTAACATATATTTACGTCATATTTTTGGATGTGGGACTGGGTAATGTAAAAATGGCATCTACGGAAGAAAACAAGCACAACAATATTAGCACATATCCAGCTTGCTAGCTGTGTTAGATGTGTTAAACCGTGTGGATTTAAGTGGAATAATTGCGAGTCGTCCTGTGGTCAAGGCAGCGTTTTAAGGTAAGGCAATTTGGTTATTAATGTTGCCCGCCGCGGCATGTTTACTTGGGTTCATTTGATTTTGACTTGTGCATCTGCAGCTAGCATCATGCTTTGAAGTAGGTTCTGCTAAGGACGGGTTTATTGCGCGATGTAGACGGACTCAGATGTAATTACATTGTTTTTAAAATTCCGTGCGCTTAAAACGGTGTCCCCCTGCTAATCATGTAGCCCTAATCATGTGTTGCTTTTACTTTTCTTAATGGCGAGTGAAATATCTCTGCAAATGGTATTTCAATGCTGACATGCCAAAAAGACAGCGGAGTCCACATTTGGAAGAGGAAGGAAGAGAAGCCTGATGCTTGAAAATAGATCGCTTAATCCACAACGCATATCTGTATTTGAGACATAACCTGCAACTAGTGGGGATGTTTTGGAATGACTGTGCGTGGGGTGTTTTTGGCCACAGAACACTAACCCACAGTAGTAGGAGGACTACTGGGTTCGTGGATTTTGTCTGTTGACTGAGCGACGCATGGTGTTTGCCTTGTGCCATTTCACGTAGCATCTAGCCGCAGTGCCACCTACACTTTCAGGGAATGTTTACATGCCGCTGAGCTATTTTCATGTATGTTAATTCTTAAGGACTTGTCTCTATATTGTGCGTGTTCACACACGGACTGGCCATCGGGAGTAGCGGGAGTTTTCCCGGTGGTTCAGTGTGGGCCGGCGGAGAAAAAAACAAAACAGTTGCGCGCTGGCCTTTAATATGATAAGCAATGTTAACAGTTTCTTACTGTTAACATTGCTTATCATATTAAAGGCCAGCGCGCAACTTTTTTTTTTCTCCGCCGGCCCACAAACTCCCGCTACTCCCAATGGCCAGTCCGTGTGTGTGCGTGTTTTAATGTTGGTGTCTTAACAACACACAAGCTTATGTTGTAGTGTGTGTGTGTGTGTGTGTGTGTGTGTGTGAGAGAGAGAGAGAGAGAGATTTTATCCTTGGCTGGCTACGAGCCAGTGTGGACGTTACGCAGTAATCACTGGTAATACCAGCGCTGGCTCCATCCTCTGTGATCGGAAATGTTGAGTGAGGAGAACGTGAGCCTTGTGCAGGCTATAGGACCTATGCAAAGTACGCGCTTGCACAGTAAATAGTTTAAGTAAAAGGCGTTTCAGGGTACAACGGGAAGGGTTGACAGGTAGCCTATGAGGCCTGTACTATAAAAATGTGGCCCGGTGCCTCAGGTGTTGATGATCAGGGCTTTAAAAAAAGGTGTATAAATATCGTTTTAAAAATCGCGATATCGATATTTACTGAAAAAATCGTGATATTGATTTTTTCCAATATTGAGCAGCCCTAGGGTGTACTTACTTTTTCAACTGATATATAGTCTCTTATTTGGGACATTATGGTCAAAAAATACATTTTCTAATTTTTTTTTTGCGTTTACCTAACACTCAATGTTTCTTTTGTCATGTTTAATAAGAATAAAGATAGCATCTTGCTTTATCTGGCCTCCACTGTGGAAAATTTGATTACAATTCAAATGTTTTTGTAAAATTGATTTCCATATAAAATAACTCCATCATGAAGAATTAAAGCCCCTCCTTCACAGATGAGTGAAAATATTGAATAAATTTCCTCTTTTTGATTGCTTGGGTTAAAAATGCCAAGTTATGATGACTGAATTGTTTATTCACTTAAATATGAATAATATGATACAGTTTGGGTATTTGATTTGGCGAAATAGGACACAATGGAAAAATCAAGAACACACCGGAAAGATGAGAATAACGGCGGTGGCAAAAGAACAGCGACTGTACCGGCTGAAGGCCGCGCGGGTCTCTGCTGCGGCGCGCGAGCAACAGGACATCACTACCGCACTGGACGGAGCGCGAGGCGGGGGCGGGGCAAAGTGACTGGCCGTAGATTCTATCCAAAAGTTCGATCTAAATTGACCATGGTTGCAAAATATTGGCCAAAAATACGCAAACACTACGAAATATGAAAGTAAGATGAAAAAGAAACATTCTGTTGCCTTATACTGCAAGACTAAAACAAAATAAAACGGTCAAAACTCACCTTTTCAGCGATAACGTCCGAACAGATCACCCGCGTAACAGAAAGACCGCAAATGGAAGCACGATCAACTTCTAACTGTTGGAGTGGAAAATTCCATTCTACACATGCAAATTGTTAATGTGTGTCCTTCCCCGCACACAAATAACACGCTACGGTAAAAAATAGACCACGACTCATTTTATAGCTCAGAAATTCATACAAGACCAGCTACCATCGTAACATATTCTGTAAGAAACATATTCTATACCTAACTTTCAGCTTTCGTTTTAAAAAACAAAAATTGCAGATTTATAGCTAAATGTTTATATGGCGTAGTGATTTTAAGTTACTACTTTTGGTGAGGTCGTGACCTCGACCCTGAGGCTTTCCGTTTAGATCAAAACATGATCATATTGGTTTTGGGTTTGCGGAAAATGGAGTTACAACGGTGATCAAATATTTTGCATGATGTTTTATTGCGGTTATGATTATTCTGTGAGCACACCAATCCTTAGGTGTATAAAGTTACAACTTAAAATACAATTAGTGATAACTGTAGACTTTTCAGTGGACTACAACCTTTTTAAGGGAATGCGATGGAGTCAACCATTTATCATGTCCCAGATCAAGCCGCCATTTTCCCACAAATTTGCAGAATTTTTGCCAAATTCTGAACAGAGTATTCACATCAAAGATTGTTTTATCTGTATTATTTCTTTCATCATTTTATTTCAAATTAAAACCAACATGGGCGGCACGGTGGTGTAGTGGTTAGCGCTGTCGCCTCACAGCAAGAAGGTCCTGGGTTCGAGCCCCGGGGCCGGCGAGGGCCTTTCTGTGCGGAGTTTGCATGTTCTCCCCGTGCCCGCGTGGGTTTCCTCCGGGTGCTCCGGTTTCCCCCACAGTCCAAAGACATGCAGGTTAGGTTAACTGGTGACTCTAAATTGAGCGTAGGTGTGAATGTGAGTGTGAATGGTTGTCTGTGTCTATGTGTCAGCCCTGTGATGACCTGGCGACTTGTCCAGGGTGAACCCCGCCTTTCACCCGTAATCAGCTGGGATAGGCTCCAGCTTGCCTGCGACCCTGTAGAAGGATAAAGCGGCTTGAGATAATGAGATGAGATTAAAACCAACATCACCATTCAAAACCGTATAGTTTATTGACTGAGTACAGTACCCAGTTTCTGAGACAGACCCAGAAATATATATCTCACACACACACACAAATGCATCTCAAAAAATTAGAATACCATGAAAAAGTTCCTTTTTTCATAATTTAATTCAAAAAGGTAAACTTTCATATATTCTATATTCATTACATGTAAAGTGAAATATTTAAAGCCTTTTTTGTTTTATTTTTGATGATTATGGCTTATAGCTCATGAAAATCAGAAATCCAGTATCTCAAATTATTAGAATATTCCCTAAGATCAATCAAAAAAAAGGATTTACAATACAGAAAATGTCCATCTTCTGAAAAGTATATTCATTTATACACTCAATACCTGGTTGGGGCTCCTTTACCATGAATTACTGTATCAATGCGGTGTGGCATGGAGGTGATCAGTCTGTGGCACTGCTGAGGTGTTCTTGAAGCCCAGGTTGCTTTGATAGTGGCCTTCAGCGTATCTGTATTTTTGGGTCGGGTGTTTCTCATCTTCCTCTTGACAATACCCCATAGATTCTCTATGGGGTTCAGGTCAGGCAAGTTGGCTGGCCAATCAAACACAGTAATATCATGGTCAGCAAACCATTTGGTAGTAGTTTTGGCACTGTGGGTAGGTGCTAAGTCCTGCTGGAAAAGGAAATCAGCATCTCCAAAAAGCTCGTCAGCAGATGGAAGCATGAAGTGCTCTAAAATCTCCTGGTAGATGCTGTGTTGACTTTGGACTTGATAAAATACAGTGGACCAACACCAGCAGATGACATGGCACCCCAAACCATCACAGACTGTGGAAACTTCACACTGGGCTTCAAACACCTTGGATTCTGTGCCTCTCCACTCTTCCTCCAGACTCTAGAACCGTGATTTCCAAATTAAATGCAAAATGTACTTTCATCTGAAAAGAGGACTTTGGACCACTGAGCAACAGTCCATTTCTTTCTCTCCTTAGCCCAGATAAGACACTTCTGACATTGTCTCTGGCTCAGGAGTAGCTTGATATTAGGAATGCGAAAGTTGTATCCCCTTTCTTGAAGATGTCTGTTCGTGATGGGTCTTGATACACTGACACCAGCCTCAGTCCACTCCTTGTGAAGCTCTCCCAAGTTCTTGACTCAACTTTTCTTGACAATCCTCTCAAGACTGCGGCCATCCCTGTTGCTTGTGCACCTTTTCCAGCCACCCTTTTCAGCAATTACCTTTTGTGGCTTACCCTCCTTGTGGAGGGCATCAGTGATCATCTTCTGGACAACTGTCGAGTCAGCAGTCGTCCCCATGATTGTGGTTGTGTGTACTGAACTAGACCGAGAGATACACTGTGTTCATACTGTTTTACTCAAACTCGAAATGAAATATTCTAATATTTTGAGATGTTTTTTTTTAAATGTTTTTGTACCGTATGCCATACTGATTAAAATTAAAATAGAAAAATGCTTTAAACATTTTAGTTTATGTGTAATGCGTCTATAATATATAAGATTTTCACTTTCTTAAATAACTGATTAAATTGAACTTTTTCACAATATTTTAATTTTTTGAGATGCACTAGTATATAGGGTCATGGGCAGGCTAGAGCCTATCCCAGCTGACTACGGGCGAAAGGCGGGGTTCACCCTGGACAAGTCGCCAGGTCATCACAGGGCTGACACATAGACACAGACAACCATTCACACTCACATTCACACCTACGCTCAATTTAGAGTCACCAGTTAACCTAACCTGCATGTCTTTGGACTGTGGGGGAAACCGGAGCACCCGGAGGAAACCCACACGGACAACATGCAAACTCCGCACAGAAAGGCCCTCGCCGGCCACGGGGCTCGAACCCAGGACCTTCTTGCTGTGAGGCGACAGCGCTAACCACTACACCACCGTGCTGCTCCACTCACTACATGAGGAGATCAAATAAAGGTTTTTAACCCCTAAATACAGTAGTACACTAAATGTCCAAAAAAGGCATTTAGGATTCAACTCCCAAATCCAAGTGCACTATATTAGGGTATGGAATAAGAACTTTTACACGCTTTTTAGTGCACTATCTATCTATCTATCTATCTATCTATCTATCTATCTATCTATCTACTAGAGAAATGCACTAAATCAGAGCACAACATGAGTGTTTACACCCTACTTAGTGCACTATAATAATGCAACTGGGGGCAATGTGGGATTCATGTGAGTGCATCAGTGCACTTCTGAGGGTATGACATGCTGTATTCTGCACCCTATGTAGTGCACTGCGGTTCCTGTAGGGAACCATTTGGGAGCCAGGCCACAGGACGGGACGAGACGGGAGGAAGTGACGCGCCAGAGCCGGACAGAGGAAGTGTGTGTGTATGTTTGGGTGTATGTGTGAGGAGCTCAGACGGAGGAAACTCCCCCCCCTCTCTCTCTGTCCTGGACCGGGACCGCGGTGAGAGTCCGGCGGAGCGCCTTGTTTCCGGTGAGCTGTGGTGTGGGCGCGTGAATGCGCGTTTCGGGGCGGCGGCGCAGGCGGCGGCGCGAGTCGGAGCTTCTGTCTGCCCGGTTTGGTGTGTCTCTACTCGGCTGACATGGGGAAGGAGCAGGAGCTGCTGGAGGCGGCGCGCACCGGGAATGTAGCCGCCGTGGAGAAGCTGCTGAGCGGGAAGAGAGCGGCGTCCGGCGGCGGCGGGTTTGGAACCGGAGGCGGCGCGGGATACGGCTCGAGCGGCGGCGGACACAGCGCGAGCGCTCACGCGCTCTCCAGCTTTCTGAGGTAGGAGCCGCGCGGTTAGCCTGGAAGCTAACCACAGGGAGCGGCTAGTGTCGGCTCATGCTAGCCATCTTCTTTCTTTTAACTTTTATTTTGGGAACTTGTTTACCTCGGCAACATAATTCACGTATTAAAATGAGTAACTTACCGGCATCTAATTCCAAAACATTAAATCCCAGCGCATTGTCCCTGTGTGGATCCGGGAATCCGAATTCCTCAAAGTTTCGCCTCAACTTTTAATACCGTGTAGCATCGCGATATTTTAATCACGGGAATGTAATTAGCATATGCAAATCCGGTGGTGATAATAATGCAGTTATGTCGCGCTCAGTTTAGTGCTGCACCTTTTACTCGCCTTTTGTTTTTATTTTATTGTTTCACTGTAAAGCGCCCTGCGTTCCTGAAAGGTGCTGAATTTATTATTATTATTATTATTATTATTATTATTAACAACACACCACAGAAATGTTGAATTTTCAAATCTGATTGGTCGGAAAGTGTTGATTAATTTTCTGTCCCAGTAAATCACAGGTTGTTGTTGTTGCTATTATTATTATTATTATTATTAATGCACTGATTCTATGGAAATAACACTAACAGTAGCGGCTCATTCACAAGGACGTGATGTTCAGACATTTGAAGCATAATCTCAGTTTAAGTTGTTATTAGCTTTAGGTTACGCTCTGCATAAGGGTTGTTTTACAATCGCAAGCTAAAAATCACATTTAACACTCATTATCTTCAATATCAAAAGGCTTGACTAAATAAACTTGGTTGTTTTATTGTAGCCCTGTGATAACTCTATTTATCATGCAAAAAATTTGGTGATAACATTATTTTTGGTGAATGTATGGCAATATATGTCATATTTAGCAAAATTACTCGTGTCATTTAGAAAAAGTGCTTTTTTTGACCACAGGTCGCTCCAAAAGGGATGTGCTTAAATCATTCTTTATACCATAAAACAAATATTTGGTTCCATATCATTGGAAACATTAGTTAAGTTTTAATGTTGAATGCCAGTAAGTTTTTAGACCATTTTGATCAAATTAGTCTGTAATTGTGTCAAAAAAAATGTCCTCTCCGAGACAGCTCATTTTTCAATATAAAATAACATATCTAAAATGAGTATTTTCATCCTAAAATGTGGTCAAGATTATTGGGACATAAATATTAGAGACAACTAACACAAAGCTTACAGCCTTATATTTAAAAGCACTGTGGAAGTCGTGGATTCTGAATTGTCAAAAAAAAAAGTCCTCTCCGAGAATCACTTCATTTGTTTCTCCCAGCCCTGCTTAAAGCTACACTTCATCTTCTTTATCTTATAGCAGATTACACAAAACTACCATACACACACGTCAAAAAATTACCTGAAATCTGTTCTTTAACTCGTCCTTCACTTAAAAACGGGTACAAGAACCAGTTTGAATCAATTTGAATTTTGGTCCCCTGTGACACAAACTTTGTACCCTGATTGTAAAACAACCCTTAATCTAGATTAAAAACGTGCTGTGCTTTTAATAAAGAGGAACATAGTGTATAGTCATGGATACGGTGAGGTTTGTGTAATGTTTTAGAGAAGGAGTCTCCAGTGTCAGAGCTTTGTAACGGTCAGTAGTTTTTCCTCCACAGGAAAGTCTTCAGGATAGAGGAGGTTTTTTTTTTCTGGATTCTTGGTAACATGACAAGCTGACTGTTTTTTGTCTTATTAACTTCAGGAAAGGCAAAGGAAAAAAAAACAGATTTATCACTTATTGTAGGTGGAAACAGGACCAAACTTGACTCCTGGATGTTCCATGATATTAAATGGATTAAAAAACCAATAATAAGTTCCTTATTTAATAATAAAAATTGTAAATGTTATATTTGCTGTGGTATAAGAGGAAAAAAAACACTTCAGAAGCTCAAGCTCCATCACACCATCTCACCGTTGATTTGATTATTTTCCGATAACCGCAAGCTTCAGGCTGTTTTATTCTTTACTTGTACAGCAGAGTTTGGAAGAAGCTTTAAGAGAAGGATGCTGTGATAAATCAGGGTACTTGAAGGTGTTTCTATGATACTATTACACAGTAGGAGCAAGCTAGCTTGCGAGAGTGAAGTTAGCAGGAAATGCTAGCAAAGATTTGTGTATTTTGTTTGGATGCGTTAAAATCGTGTTTTTCCTCTGTTGCATAAACACCTGGACTTCGCTGCTGGTCTGTTTGATTGTGTTTTCCATTTTTTTTTAATGCTATCCTGAAGAGTTTTTGTTTATACGGCTGAAGTTTTGGAAAATGGTGGTTGACGTGTTCGACTAATCAGCAGACACTTATCATTCATGGTTCCTGTTGTGATGGGAGAGTACCGACCAGGAAGTAGGAGCTCAAAAATGCCCTCGAAACAGCCTTCTTCGAATGATTGACTGATTTTTCACTTTTTCTTGCAGTGTGGATGCACGAAATAAAGGAGAACTTTCTTTCAGAGTTCTATGAGCTATGCTAAAGTTCCTCCGGTACAAAAGCACCTTCAGAGTCTCATTGAGAACATTTTGTGAAAACCAATTGTTTTTATATTACGTTAAAGAATATGAAAAATAAAGAAAGCAAGTTAACATAAACCCATATATTAAAGCAAATAAAACTAATTTAATTCTGACAAAGGAAACGGTACTGTATAAACGGAGGATGGGTCGATCTGCGTGTGCGGGGCTGGGAAGTGTAAACAAACGCCTCAACTGATGGAAGATTTAGTGCTTATTACTAATTAATATTATTCACAGATATTCTCTGAGCCTGAGGCGGATAATTGTTTGAGTATAAATATGGAGGTGATTATAGAAAATCATGCGTGCTGATTG
Organism: Neoarius graeffei; assembly: GCF_027579695.1. Lineage (NCBI taxonomy): Eukaryota > Metazoa > Chordata > Actinopteri > Siluriformes > Ariidae > Neoarius > Neoarius graeffei. The sequence goes on along the minus strand of NC_083581.1, from coordinate 78,576,804 downwards.
GTCGAGAGATTTGGACTATTTCTCAATAATCACCTCGAGCGACTCGGCAAAACGGCTCCAATCGCTTCGTCACCGTAAGTGAGGAAGAATTACAAATGATGAAAGAAAATGTCCCTAAAAGCACCAAAGATGCTCCAAAGTTTGGCCAAAAATTATTCAAAGGGAAGGTGGGATTGGGATTTGTTTTATCGATTTCAAAACAAAGGATTTTATGCAACACAAGTCTGCGCTGCAAAGTTATTACATTTATATACCCCTTTTGAAGTGAAATACATTTTAAAATAATCACCTGTATATTGATACTAAAACAATTATCCGCCTCAGGCTCCGTGAATAAGACCCTCGACTTCATCTCGATTATCATTCACTGATGTTCACTTCACCTTCGGCGAATAATTGTTAATAATTATTCAATATTTTTATTGTCGTAGAAGTGAGTCAAAATAACTTTCACTTCATTTTTTCAGACTTTACCCTGATTGTTCATTTCATGCTCCTATCTGTCTGTGCTCTTGACCTTTTATGGAGTTTTGTGGGCGTGACCTAAATAGGAATGCACTTTGCACTTTCCAGGTGATCAGAAAATCAGCTTTTCTGAACTTTTTGTAAATCCGGAGTAAGTTTTAGTTTGATTTTGGCTTACGTAAGCATCGTAAACGAGGCCAAGTGTGAAACATATTTGTGGAATCTAGAGTACAGTGTCAGGAAGTGAATTTTTCTCTGTCGTATGCAGTATTTTGTTTCCTCTCTCCTCTTTCTCTCTGACAGTAAGAGTGCTGCGAGATTTCTCGCTGTGTTGCTGGGAGACACCTGCGCAGGCGTTGTGTGCTGACGTGTGCATGTTTTCTCAGATTTGCCGATGCAGAAGTCTCAATAAAATCGCAAATAAGAGAGGAACGTGTGGATCTATATGATAATCTTCCACCACAATAGAATCAGGGCTCATTCGTTCCTTCATTCCTTTCTTTCTGATGTGATCGTTTACTTTTCCAGCAGCCTGCACTGACCCGAAACACTTGAACGAGTTTTGAAGAAAATTGCAGCAATGTCCTTTTATTTATTTTTTGAAACTGTTCTATAAGAGAAATGTATTTATACTGTTTTTTGTAAACGGTAAAAAACACAGCACCCTCGCAGTAAGCGAGCAGGAGTCTGAGTCCGGCGTTACGGCGGCGTGCTGGAACACCAGTCTGCGTCCCTGACACCGTCTCAGTCAACGGCAAGAAGGAACCTTTCCAGTGTTTCAGGCTGATGACCATCTGATGATATCACAATGAATAATTCTTTTCTGTAATAAGATAGGGCTGCGCAATATCGTCATACAATATTGATATCATGATAAATTCTGTCACGATACTTTTTTACTGTGATATCTTTTTATGAAATTAATTTTAAAAAATTACGAACACCGTAAGCAGTGTATCATGTTAAAATTTTACTTAAAGATGCACGAGATGTTTTTTTTTTTTTTTAATTAATTCCAAATAACCTGGAGGATATGTAGAACATGATGATAAACAATGGATTAAATCATGGACTGAGGAAAAAATGTGTTGGAAACCTATTTGGATAAACGACCCTCTGGTCCAGAAGGATTATTTGTGTTTGGATTCGCCTCCTGTCAGCCATTTAATACACACTGTCTGGCCGAAAGGTGGGTTACATCTGACGTCGCGTCTGACATCACTTCCACCTCATTAAATATTGAAAGTCGAAAAGTTGTAGGTCTTTCCTGTGCCATAGGGGGGCGTCGATCTCCGTTTCAGTAGCCCTTGGCCTCTCGCCTATTACATAGCTAGGGTAACAGTGGGGTGGGGGCGGGCCCTCTGGTAACCGCGAGAGTTTGACTCCCCACTCTCCTCTGTATTGCAGCGTGCCTTGCCAGACGTTAGTAGGTACCATTTTTATGATGGTTTTTGGTATGACCCGACTGCAAGTAGAACTCGCGATCTCCCGGTTGAGAGGTGGACACGCTAACCACGAGGCCAGCTCGCGGTTCCTCATTAGATATGCAGGACATGAAATGGTGGTCAGCTGAGCTCACTGTTCACAAAGCGTTACTGTCACTGCGGCGCCTTGGTCGTCATTAAAATGCCCGACGCTTGCGTTGTTTCGCGCTGCTCAAATCAAACAAACCATGAAACTGATAAGTTTCTTCTGGGTTCCCCGTGAAGTGATAAAGGGTGAAGGAGCAAAGGATTTTACCGAAAGACGATGAGAAAAGGTTCTCTTGAACTCGAGTTTGCAGTGATGACTTCAGGAAAGGTTTGTAAATTCCTCTCATTTATTTCATTTGGATTCGCAAATCATCGATTTTTCTCACCATTTTGTGATGTTTTGTAGTTCAGGAGATGCTCAAGTCAGGTGTGTTTTGTTTCCTGTTTGATCGTCGCCACGGTATTGGACACTAACTCATATGTTTTCACTGTATCAGTATGTCCGAGCAATATTTACGATATAGAGCATTTATTTATTCTCACTGCATTTTCTCTGTTTTAACAACAAAAAACCCTTATTGTTTGCTGGAAGAGCAGAGCAGGAGGATTGGGAATCGAGCTGCTGTGGTTTGTTTACACCTGATACTAAAACTTGTAGCATCCTAGCAATCATCACAAAGACACGTACAAAAAGTTCAGAAATTCCTCCTTACCCGGGCAAACGCGATTCAGGGTTTATCTTGTGTCCTGATCCCCAGATCTTTAACCCAGACACACGTATAAACAGTTGTTCTCCTCCGTGATCTTCCAGGATTTTATCTGCGTGTCCGTGTAGAACGATGTCTGCAGCACCAGGTAGTCTGAGACATCGGGGAACTCAACAGATGGATCATTTTCCAACTCGTAGGAAAAATCCTTCTTGACTAGCGTGTAAGGATCTAATCCCATCGCAAAGAGCAACTTTCTGAAGGGATCTCAACCGTGCATTGGCCTCTGAGCTGTGAAAATACTCGGAGACGGTTTCATTAGCTCTTTGAATAATGAAGGTCAAATTGTTTTGCCCGACCACCACTTCATTCACCGGAAATAAACTTGCAAGCAAAAGTCACATGACTGAACACAACCTACAGTATATGGATCTTGGGGGCGGAGCTTCATGAACATGGGCGGGAAGCTTTGAGATGCCGAACCATCAAAGATGGAATCTTGGGTGGAGGGAAAGACTAATCTTATCTAATGCGGGGTGGGGTGTGTTATTTAATGAGGTGTTTTTCTTCAGTGTTTTGTTTGTAAAAGAAAATAATATATAAAAAATATATATATTTGTATTAATAATGACAAATCTTATGGTTTTTTATAAATATTAAACTTATTTTATGGCATTTAAAACTTTTTTTTTACATAATACTTTTATTGTGTATTAATGATCACATTAATAGTTAACTTTTTTTTTTTTTTTTTAACTCTGCTGTATTGCTGGCAGTTTTTCAGTAGGTCATGATGCACATCATGTATCCGAGAAATGCCTTCAAGAATCACATATGTTATTTACCAGCTGGGAGGTCTGTAATGAAATACCGTGACCGAGGTCTTGAAAGTACTGATCGAGGCCCTCTGGGCCGAGGTCAGTATTCCAGGCCGAGGTCACGGTATTTCACCATACGGACCGACCTTAAGCTACTAAATAATATATTTTTTTTTTCTTTACCAAATTCTAACAGAAAACGAGCGCGCCCGAAAGGGGAAACCGAGCCGAGCCGCCATTTTGAATCCTCATTCACGGCTGTAATGCAATTGGCTTCCTCCTCGGTATACAAGTGCACTTCCATGGCAGGGAAAAAACTACATTTTGCCGCCTATGTAGTCCCCTATTTATACAAATAGGAGTCATTCAGGATTCAGCCATGTTTTTGTTCGACGTTAGCAACAGTTAGAGGTTTTTAGCTTTCTCCTGAAATGTTTTATTTTATTTCTTCTTCCTCAGGGTAGTAAAACTCACTTTCGCTGTGAACACTGTCGTTATCGCTATCCATGCTGTAAAATTAATGCTATTCTCCTGAGAAATGCTGGTAAACATTTATAAGATTTTTGATAATCTTTATAAATAAATCTTATTTAAAAAAAAAAAGATAAATGTTGACAAAAAAATGCTATGGTTGTTGTTGTGAACGAGCGAGTCGCCAGAGGTCCGTAATCGGGGTCCGTACTGTAGGATACGGACCCGCTCGCCAGCCAATCAGAGCGCAGGATTTGGACCGCGAAAAAAATAAAATATCGTATCTTTAGTCATATCATCCACCGCTGCAGTATTATTCCACGTCGATCCGATGCTCTCCTGCTCCTGAGCTTCTCTCCGGAGGTTCCTTTGCAGTTAAATGTGGTTTCCTGAGAGCAGCTCATGGTAATGTCCTGATAATGTATACAGGAGGTAAAGCACGCGGAAAATTCCTCATACACTCCCGATGTTCCACTTTCACAGTGTGATGAGAGTTAAAACAGATTACAGTTTCACAGCATCACGCTGGTAATCGAGTGTTTAATAAAAATCATCAGCTGCAGATGAGAATTAAAAAAAAAAAACAAAGTTTTATTTATGAAATCTTTGTACAAAAAACTAAAGAAAATAAGATTAGAGCCCATCATTGTTGTTGTTTAGGGAGAGTCTAGAGATGGAGGATTATGAACATTTTGAGGAATCGCAGCTGGAAGGAGGAGGAGAACCCTGCGAGTGAGGAACTCGACTGGGTAGAAAAAAAAAGAGTAAAGAACGTATCTTGGTTTTTAATCAGTACTATTGTGAAAAAGTCAGGGATGAGGTTCCATAACCATGTGATTATACACTGTGACTAAACGTGACACGCCTACCTCATGCTTCACTTTTTATTTCAACAAAATGATTACATCATAGCAGGGTTTTTTATCTTTTCACATCAGTAATGGATTTAATGCTGTTTCAGGACTCATTATAATGAGGTTAGATGTTAAGTGTGTGTTGATGAGCAGCGTTCACTCTTCCGTGTGTGAGACTGCAGATGTTCCTTAAAGCATATACGCAGAGCCATGGCCTCACTTTCATTTACAAATGCCTTGAGACCTCAAGAATGGCACAGGAATAGTTTTAAGCGTTAACAATAAATCTAATATAGTAATTTTTATGATTAAAGTGATTTATATAGGTGGCGGTCTGAGTGAATGACCTTGACATCCGTAACATCACAGCAGGAAGTCTATCGGTCTCATCGCCATTTCCGCTATACTAAAACACAGAGCTGACTGCAACTCCGATCCTCCATTTTGAGCTAATTTAATTTATCGCCATGCCACGTAGATGTGTTTTTGGCGGGTGCAGCAACATGATAGAAGGTGGATTTACGTTGCATTCATGGCCCAAGAATGTTCAAACTGCAAAGATTTGGATGCGTTTTGCGAGAAGTTCACGGGCACATTGGGTGCCTACGAACAGTGATGGGAATAACGGCGTTACTAACGGCGTTACTTTTTTTAGTAACGAGTAATCTAACTAATTACTTTTTACATCGTTATAACGCCGTTCCCGTTACTTACAATAAAATACTATGGGTTACTTTATTAAAGCTGTTCTCATCTGGCACGCTGCTCGTTCAGCCTTTCTTTACTCTGCTTTAGTGTGGGGCGGGGAGACGCGAGACAACGGCACAGTAAGCCAATCAGAGTAGATTTGGACAACATACGTAGGTAGGCCACGCCTACTGCGTGGTCTTTCAATCGGAAGGCACAGCGATGGCGAGCGGTCAGCCCAACACTGCGCTTTCACACTGGAAATACAGCCATTACTTTTCATTACTTGAAATAAAAGGCAAGAGTGTCTGCGTGCAATGCACATTATGTCGAGGAACAAAGCGTTTGTCCTCGTCAGTGGCCAGTAATTAGTAACATAATTTTAATAACTACAAAAATATATTACATTTGATAGATGTCTTATCTCACATTGTCCCACAAAAATATTAATATAGTGTAGATAACGTTACTAATTGGTTCTGTTAAGTGTCCATTTCAGTCATTAAACACATTTAACATTCACTTTTATTATGATTACACTAATTTAATTTGATTTTTTTGAGGGGGAACAAAATGTAACGGAATAATTACTTTCCCTGGTAATTAGTTACTTTCATGACAAAGTAACTCCGTTACTAACTCAGTTACTTTTTGGGAAAAGTAACTATAACTAATTACTTTTTGAAAGTAACGTGTCCAACACTGCCTACGAAGTGGTCTCTCCTCTGCTCTGCACATTTTACTGAAGACTCGTACAAAACCTCTGATCTGTTGAGGAGCGTTGGCTATAAGCCTGGATTGAAAGAGGGTGCAGTACCAACAATTAAAGAGAACTGCAAGAAAAGGAAAGTTTTTATTTATTTATTTTAAAAAGGAGTTTAGTTGCACCAGTCCTCCCGGAGTGAGCCGAGGGTTATTACTAAAACCTGGGACGGAACAGGACGGGACATATCGCTCGGGCAGTGACCTCCCTGCAGTTGTTGCTAAAACCGGTGACATCCTGCTCTGTCCCGGGTTTTAGTAACTGCCTGAGCCCAGCAGTAATGGCGGAGTACACCGTATGAAGAAAAGTGAATGAGTGGAGCAGCTGCCTGATTTCTAAACTGGATATTGCTGCCATCTCGGCCTTACGTGGAAGAAGCGAATGAACGGAGAACTGAACAAACAACTGAAAGTCAGATTGTTTAAAAACAATCGGCCACAAGATCGGCATTCAAGAAGCGAGAACACAGACGGGTAAGCGCCGACTCTCGTTTGGATAAAAAAAACAACGCTCACTGTTTCCCTGCATTTAGATTAATCCATGTAACTTGTATTGTGTGTTTAAAGTGCTGATGACACGTTTTTGACATCTTTGGTGATGTTTTATAACATAAAAAGTAATTCCCGATGATCCATATATTAATTCACGAAGGCGCCTATTTTACAAGTTATGATAAACGCGGCTATTTGGGCAAATTTGACGGGGCTGCAGCACCCAGGAGACGAAAGAGGAAGAGGAGCTATATGACGTCAGCGAAAGAACCTTCCTCCTAACTTACCAGTTTGTTGTTGATGCGACAGGTGTTCAGTTTGTTGTTGTTGTTATTATTATTATACATATATAGTTATTATGCCTTCGCGTTGTGTTGCCGGCTTTTGCTCCAAAACCCACAAGGATGGGGTAAGTTTATTCAAGTTTCCCAGAGATCCTGAGCTGCATGCGAAGTGGGTGAAGCAAGTCAGGCGCACTCGTGACAAGTGGGAGCCCTCACCAACATCCGTCCTGTGCTCTGAACACTTCGATTTGGATTGTTTTGACACCCTCCCCAGCTTAAAGGAATCTCTTGGGTGTTCAGTTCAGCACAAACGTGTGTTACTACCATCAGCAGTGCCTACACAGTGTTGCCAGATTGGGAGGTTTCCTGCCCTGTTGGGCGGTTTCAAGTGCATTTTGGTGGGTTTTGAACATATTTTGGGCTGGAAAACTTCAGCAGTATCTGTTGCCAGATACTATTGCCAGATACTGCTGAAGTTTTCCAGCCCAAAATATGTTCAAAACCCACCAAAATGCACTTGAAACCGCTCAACTGGGCGGGAAACCTCCCAATCTGGCAACACTGCCAGTATTCCGGAGGGGGTCTACTAGTAGCTATGCCGGATCCAAAGACAGTCCTCCTGTCAGAACATGTGTTGTGAAACGACATAAGATAAAGATACGTAGAGCTATAGATTCTACATGATAATCATAAATGTAATCATAAAGTCGGCGTGATATCAGTCATGTATTTGCTTGTGAAAGCTTGCGGCTTTCATGTAACTGCCGCCTAGCAACGAGAGGCAAAGGGTAAAGAGGGTAGGCTATCATAGATTCTATTCAGAAGAGATCAACACAATTCTAGACTCCCAGAAGAGGAAGAGCTAGCACTAGAGAGTTCACCGGCGTTTTCATGCGCCATTTCCATTGAGTAGAACCAGAGTAGAACAGCCAGTGAACCGCAGCGTGTTCTCCCGCTGACGTCACAACATGGCCACGAGCCACGGACCCAGGTTTCTTGCGCTGTGCAATTAAAAGTTGGATATTCGCGTCACAACAGCTTCTTTTCACGTAATTATAACAGAAATCTAACGTTTGCCATGTTGTATAGTTTATTTAAGAAATTGCATAGAGTCATGTTCGTGTCATCAGCACTTTAAGTTAGCGGTATAAGATTATTTAATTTGCTTCAGAATGTGATTGTCTCAGTTCATCTGATTATTTAAATGAGCCTTTTACGTTTTATCAGTGAAAATGCATGCATGTACGTGTATGTTGCATAAGTTATAGCACCCATCCTGTTTTAATGAGAGTCAACCCACAATCAATGAAGTCAAATCAGTCTTAGTTGAGCGAGTCGGTAACGCTATTTCTTACTTTCACCATAAATGTTTATTTATATGACTTTGGTCTATAGCTGTAAAAGGCCTCGGCCTTAAAACCGGTTCCCGCTGTGACGTCACGCGCTCAGGGCTGGCTGGCTCAGCGGGGCGGCTCCAATCACAACTTTACGGTCGATTTTAACTCTCAAAAATAATTTATATGAATGGCTGTCTGTGTCAGCCCTGTGATGACCTGGTGACTTGTCCGCTGGGATATATATATATATATATATATATATATATATATATATATATATATATCTCCCATTTATGCAGCATACAAGCGTCAAGGATGGAGATGCTATCCACTCAGAAATGTATTTAAAAATAAAGGTTCTGCGTATCTGCTTTAAGGACCACAAATGTTCTAATAAACACACAGTCTGTGGGCAAAACTGCTCACAGTCATCAAACGTTGTAATGGTCTTCTACATTTAATCTCTCTCTTGGTCTGTGTCTCTCTCTCTTGCATATTCTCTCTCTCTGTCATTCTGTCTGTCTATGCCTATCTCTCTTCATCTCTCTCTCTCTCTCTCTCTCTCTCTCTCTCTGTGTGTGTATTGGGAAAATCAGAACAGAATCCATGGAGCTATAAATAATCAGCTCTTTTACACACACACACACACACACACACACACACAGCTGACTGCTAAAAGAGACTATTACACTTAATTTGATTTTCAAATGTAGTTCTGAGGTGTTATGCAATTGCTTTTAACAGACATAATAATAATAATAATAATATCATTTTAATTTTTCCCCACTTGTTGTATATGGAGGAGGCGGAGTCTGCCTGAGAGCAGCCCAGTGACTGGCAACTGCTTCATTTCCTGTTTTCTCTCTCTTATGTAAACGAGTCAGTCTGAGTAAATCTGCACGGACCAGTCGTACGGCGCGCTGAGTGTCTTAACGCTCTGCAGTTCTGAACGCACTCTTCATCAGTTACTCCGTGTCTTTATTACACCAATCACTCGTAATCCTCAGCAGTCACACTGTGGGTCAGTTCTACAGTCGACTCTACATCTTCTGTCTCGAAGTGTTTTTATTATTGCAAGTTTTATACACCTGTTCAGGCCACGCCCACATTGTCATCATCCATCCATTATCTGTAGCCGTTTATCCTGTACAGGGTCGCAGGTGAGCTGGAGCCGGTCCCAGCTGACTCTGGGCGAGAGGCGGGGTTGACTCTGGGCGAGAGGCGGGGTTTACCCTGGACGAGTTGCCAGATCATCGCAGCGATGTCGTAATATATCCCGTAAATATATAACAGTATTGAATGATTTTGCTCCGATGCTCTGTGAGTCAGATGAGCTCCACATGGTGGTTTATTGCTCATTTGAGTTTCCTAATTTTTTATGAGTCATGTGAGGAGCTTTGTGCTTTGGTGTGGTTTTTTTCTCCCCTGTGTAGCGCGCGGCCCGCTTTCATGTCCGGACTTGTTGAATTGTTGTGCAAGAGCTGAGCGCAGAGTTAAAATGCATCCTAAGGAATGTATCTCATTCCATTATGTCCGAATAACAGACTCCGACATGCTGCCTGGGAAGAAAATCCTTGACAGGTGCATTGTGGGTAAATTAAATAAAATGGAGTGGAGTAAGCTAAAATGCTTAAAGGAACAGTCCACCGTATTTCCATAATGAAATATGCTCTTATCTGAATTGAGACGAGCTGCTCCGTACCTGTCCGAGCTTTGCGCGACCTCCCAGTCAGTCAGACGCAGTCAGACGCGCTGTCACTCCTGTTAGCGATGTAGCTAGGCTCAGTATGGCCAACGGTATTTTTTGGGGCTGTAGTTAGATGCGACCAAACTCTTCCGCGTTTTTCCTGTTTACATAGGTTTATATGACCAGTGATATGAAACAAGTTCAGTTACACAAATTGAAACATAGCGATTTTCTATGCTATGGAAAGTGCGCACTATAATGACAGGCGTACTAACACCTTCTGCGCGCTTCGGCAGCGCATTGATATCTGAGCTCCGTATCTGAGCAGCTCGTCTCAATTCAGATAAGAGCATATTTCATTATGGAAATACGGTGGACTGTTCCTTTAAAGGAGATACGCATAACCTTTTATTTTTAAATAAATTTCTGAGTGGATAGTATCTCCATCCTTGACTCTTGTATGCTGCATAAATGGGAATAAAAATATATATATTTGAGAGTTAAAAATCGACCGCAAAGTTGTGATTGGCGCCGCCCCGCTGAGCCAGCCAGCCCTGAGCGCGTGACGTCACAGCGGGAACCGGTTTTAAGGCCGAGGCCTTTTACAGCTATAGACCAAAGTCATATAAATAAACATTTATGGTGAAAGTAAGAAATAGCGTTACCGACTCGCTCAACTAAGACTGATTTGACTTCATTGATTGTGGGTTGACTCTCATTAAAACAGGATGGGTGCTATAACTTATGCAACATACACGTACATGCATGCATTTTCACTGATAAAACGTAAAAGGCTCATTAAATAATCAGATGAACTGAGACAATCACATTCTGAAGCAAATTAAATAATCTTATACCGCTAACTTAAACACACAAGTTACATGGATTCTGGGTGCGATTTGCTGGGGGGGATGGTAGGGATCATCCCCCCCCCCCCCCCCCCCCCCCCCCCGGGTTTTTATCTCTGCTGAAAAAAAATCCTCGGGGACAACCCCGTCAATAAAACAAACCAAAAAAAAAGTTGACATGACAGGCATGTTGTGACACAGTTTCCTGTGGTCTACAGGCTTTTAGATAGAGGGGCGTCTGGGCGTCTTTTCGACGCCCTGTACTGAAAAAAACAAGAAATTGGACGCCCTACTTTTTAGTACGACGCCCTAAAGACGCCCTAATATTTCCGCCCGTGTTATGTCCGGTAACTTAGCTGAATATGTTAAAAAATCGCCGAGTCTGAGCTTTCCGAGGATCTACAAGCTTTGTTGACACCGCCATTTTGGAAATTTCAGAAGTCTCGCTTTGACAGCTGTCTTTCCCGAAGACGCCCAGGGTTACCATAGCAACAGCACGAGCCCAGAGTACAAAATATAGGCACCCGCCGCAGAGCTACAGAAACACGTGTTTCTATGGCTGCACTAATTTCAAAGTTGTGAGAGCCCTCGTTATAAATAAATGGGTTATTAAATAAATTTGGTGTACAAAGCACTTGTAATATGCGTTCCCAGAGCAGAGGGGGAAAAGATGTATGCCTAGGAGACACTGGCATAAATATCCAGACAATATAGCCGTAGACTATATTGCCGCAGCTAAATGTGGAATGTAGTCTATAGAAAACTGGCCTTACCTGACATGTTATTTATCCCGAATAAATCCTTTTAACAGTAAATAACACATTTTCATGCAGATTTTCCCAACATTACAGGCTACGTAGTGGAGAGTGTGGTAGTCGAGCCGGCGGGTAGTATTTCTAGTAGGCTATACTAAATAGTAGGTTATACTAAATCTTTGGACGCTAGCGGCTTTGAAAGCAAAACTGGTCAGCCGGGGTTGGTTGTCACACTGTGTTCGGGGTTGGTTGTCACATGTAATGCAATTGCAATAGGTGCACTACTGACTGAGACAAACACAGCTACAACAAGCTTTATTTATGTAGTATTCTGCGATCAGAAAGCTTTATAGCTAATTTGTCATGCTTAATATGCAACTCCAGCTCAAAAAATCCCAGAAATATACCCATTTTAATAATATTCATTAAAAATATACGCAGTTTGCAGTGTATTTTGTTTTGGTGTTCCCAAAGTTGATATTGTATTACCAATCTGCTGTACCCCCGGAACCCCCTAAAACACTCGTGCCAGCGGCGCTCAACGCGCCGCTACACCTCGCCACATACAGTGACACCTGCAAAAAAGTTAGACTCCCTAAAAAAAAATCCTGCCTAAAAGCCTGATGGTCTACATTGCACTCACTTTCAAAATGACCCGAAGTGGCAGCTTTGATGTTCACGAACGTCCCCAGCAAATAGATACATTGTAGATAATAACAATATCTTTGCGTTCTCATAGAACGCAAAGATATTATTATTTACAATGTATCAATGTATCTGCAGGGATGCAAACAGCGCGCCTTTTGGCGGATGCTGCCTTTTTCATGGCCGTGGTTTTTTTTTTTTTTTTTTTTTAGGGGGGGCGTTGGAGTGTCTGATTATAATTTCAAAGTAAATTCTGTATTAAAATTACTAAATAAGCAAATCCGTTACAGTCCATGAAACAGGAAGTATAAGGATGAGAAACAGTTTAAATCGGAAAGCTGTGCACAATGTGAACTGCGCCATCAGAGCAAACTGTTCATTTAGTATTCATGTATTTTAGTGATTTTCGAGTCACTGTCCATTTAATCCGGAGGGAGAGAAACATCACAGCAACGCGACAAGCAATGCGAACTTTGTTGTGTTCGTGTATTTAGTCAGAGAGATACGAAGATGAATTTACTGTACTATCTCTGGTTTAGTGTTCGTTTTCATTTAGTGTTATTCATTTGATATCATCGGATGTTATTGAGCTGTTAGCCTATTGTTACCTTAATTTTGTGACCTTTCATGATTTAAAAAAAAAACCCATCCCCCTTTCTGGTTTTTTGACAAATCGCACCCTGCATGTATTAATCTAAATGCAGGTAAATAATTTTTTTTTTTTTTTTAATCCAAATGAGAGTCGGCGCTTACCCGTCTGTGTTCTCGCTTCTTGAAGGCCAATTGTTTTTAAACAATCTGACTTTCAGTTGTTTGTTCAGTTCTCCGTTCATTCGCTTCTTCCACGTAAGGCCGAGATGGCAGCAATATCCAGTTTAGAAATCAGGCAGCTGCTCCACTCATTCACTTTTCTTCATACTGTGTACTCCGCGATTACTGCTGGGCTCAGGCAGTTACTAAAACCCTGGACGGAGCAGGACGTCACCGGTTTTAGCAACAACTGCAGGGAGGTCACTGCCCGAGCGATATGTCCCGTTCCAGGTTTTAGTAATAACCCTCGGCTCACTCCAGGAGGACTGGTGCAACTAAACTCCTTTTTAAAAAAAAATAAAATAAATACGTGTAGTTTTCTTTAATTGTTGGTACTGTTGGCTCCTCAACAGATCGGAGGTTTCGTACGAGTCTTCAGTAAAATGTGCAGAGCAGAGGAGAGACCACTTCGTAGATGCCCAATGTGCCCGTGAACTTCTCGCAAAACGCATCCAAATCTTTGCAGTTTGAACATTCTTGGGCCGTGAATGCAACGTAAATCCACCTTCTGTCATGTTGCTGCACCCGCCAAAAACACATCTACGTGGCATGGCAATAAATTAGCTCAAAATTGAGGATCGGAGTTGCAGTCAGCTCTGTGTTTTAGTATAGCGGAAATGGTGACGAGACCGATAGACTTCCTGCTGTGACATCAAGGTCGTTCACTCAGACCGCTACCTATATAAATCACTTTAATTGTAAAAATTCCTAAATTAGATTTCTCGTTAACGCTTAAAACTATTCCTGTGCCATTCTTGAGGTCTCAAGGCGTTTATAAACGAAAGTGAGGCCATGGCTCTGCGGATATGCTTTCAACCAGCTGAATGTGGGCGTCTCCCAAATGGAGGCTGTGATTGGCTCAAATCAGTGTGGGTTCCTTTGCCAGGAAAAGGACGCGACCTTGTAAATAACTTGCTACGTTATCAACTTAATTAAAGATGTGATGAGAATCAGCTCATTCCGTTCACTTACCTGACTTCACCAAGACCATGATTCTTATCCAACATCTTCAGAAGACTGTACACACAACAAAGGAAACATTTAGAAGCCGAAAGCCACAGTCAAATCCGGCCTCAGTTTTATCATAGCTTTGTCTTCATCGGCGCTTTTTTTTCTTTTTAAATTCACCTCAGATTTTACACCTCATAACTAAAATTATATGGTTTGTGTGACAAAACCGCGTATGCTGAAGTGAGATGAATGGTTCATGATGGCTTTGAATAAAACGGGAAGCTGTGGGAAGAGAAACTGGGAAATGTCCTGTTTGAACGGTTTGAGATGAGGTGCTCTGAAATATGTAAATAAATTGATGATAATTATGTTAATGTTATTGAGTTTTGCATCAGTTTGCCATCAGCACAGCCAACTTTTACATGTGAGACAATTCTCGAATCTTTTCTGCTGAGGGAATTCTGTACGGTTTACGGGTTTTGTTTACACGTGCTCAACACCACTCTCGGTGTTTAGTTGATGATTGTGTTGAGGTGTTCTGGATGGTTGCAATCTTTAACGCCTTTTGAACTTCAGGTTCTGCCTGGTACTGGTACCGAGCCTCTGTGCTAATTAAAGGTCTGTTTTAAACTGGAAGTGCTCAGTGTTGTGTAAATCCGTGTGTGTGTGTGTGAGAGGTGCTTGGTGTCCAACTCAATTACAGCCACAGGAAGTGGTTGGTTCATACTCAGTTGGTTAATTATTTCAATGTTTCCTGTTTTTTTTTTTTTTCCTCTCCAGCTGCAGTCAGTTAAACCTGGCAGATTGAACACGTCTGAGGTGCATCAGGCGCACAGCGAACCCACACAGACGTACAGCCACCTGGCCGGGACAGACATGTGGACAGATAGATGTGCGTGCAGGCAGGCAGACAGACGTGCAGGCAGACAGAAATGCAAACGTATGGCTGGATTAACAGGCAGACAGATAAACAGGCAGGTACATGTACAGACAAACTGACAAGCAGACGTACAGCCAAGAAGGCAGACATGCTGATGTATGGAAAGAAGAACGAGCAGGCACATAGCTGGAAAGGCAGGTGGGCGGATAGAAGGCTGGGTGGGCAGGCAGGTGGGTGGGCTGGCTCAGCAGACAGAAAAACGATCACCTGGGCTGGCAGACAGACAACCAGATAGCAATGCAGCTTGAAAGGTTGATAGACACCTGGACAGAGAGGTGAACATGCAGCAGGGGACACAAGCAGGCAGACAGACGACTAGACACACAGACAGGCACAAGACTGGACAAGACGGTGGATGAAGACTGAGAGGCAGACGTTCTCCTGGACAGACAGAGTTGATCAGAGTAAACCCTCCTGGTTAATAACGTGATGTAAAACGAACATTCTGACGTGGAGTGAAATCAGCACTAATGAATCACACCCACAGGATATGAGGCGCGATGCTTGAGGTCCATTTCGTCCCCAGTGATGGAGCTCCTTCTGCCTCAGCGTCCTGTTTCGCGCTCTATTTTATTTAGTCACAACATCCTGTGTGTAAGAGTGTGTGTCTGCACTCAGACGTTTTGCCGCCACTCTGTCTGTTTCTGGAAGTTTCTACAGGATTACTATGGATTTAATTTACTTGGCAGGTTGGAGCACAGGCCAGCCAACTCATGTGCGCACACACCGATCTATATATATCTATAGAGGTGTGTGTGTATGTATACACACACACACACACACACACACACAGAGGCTAACAGAAAAAAAGGCTGTTTAATGATGATTAAAGCAAGCAGAGATCTGTTGGTGTTGTATTTAATACAGCGTGTTGGAGTTTGAATCTCCCGTTTGAATCGGTTTGGTGTCTCGCTGACAGACGCTGAGGGAGGGACGCTGCATCGCGAACCTTTCAGCTCGGCTGTGAGGCTTGCATCCAAAGAAATCCAGAAACCCAAACACACACCTGAGTATCACAGATGGAAACAGAGTGGTGTGTGTGTGTGTGTGTGTGTTACAGTCTGCTCATGGCTGTGTGTGATGGATTGGTGCTTCTGAATGGCATCGTCTCGTGGTGCCTCTTGAGTGTGTGGGCAGAGTCCTATAGGAAAATTCACGTGTGTGTGTGTGTACACACTCTGGTCAGAAACGTCTTTGCTGAGAAAATAATGCCGAGTCATCAGGTGAAAGGAGCGGATTTAAACTGCCTTCCTGCGGTTTGTGTTTTAAAGGCGTTAAAATAGAAACACATGGTATTTTCTCTTTACATGATTTTCTAAGGAATGTGCAAAAAAAAATGAAATGATATTTTTTTTCCCCTTTTTAACTACAAATTCAACATGTTAAAAGTTTTTGGTTTGCAGTCGAGTGTGTTTTGAATTGAAATTCATTCAGTGATTCTCAATTTTCTCGTTTTTCCTCAGCCCCTGACCCACCCGCTGTTTTTCAAAGCGTGACATTCGAGGCCCTTTTTCCTGCCAGCACACCTCAAACGGGTTTTTTTTTTTTTTTTGCCTTGCAATTGGAAAAGCCCTCAGAAAGCCCTTATGCTAACTCGCCACTTTTTGACCTTTTCCTTCTGCTTGTTCATGTAATTCAGCACCAGTACGGATGCGTGTTCTTGTCCAGGTCAGCAGTTGAAGTAAAAATAAAACTAGAGTTTTGATTTGATGTAACTTTCTGAAGACGGGCAGCTGATTCCAGGGGGGAGGAAGAGCGGCGCTTTGTGGAGTTGGGGGGGAGGACGGACTAATTACTGTTAGTAATTTTTCAATGTTTTGAAAGCATGTTTACATTTTGATGTCGGGGTTCCTGCTGGCGCTCGTCACACTTGTCATTGATGAACGTAATCCATCAGTGACGAAGAGAAAATTAGTAACAGTCGTCACAGTGATGAATATATTTGTCATCTTGATCATTATCGTAAGTCATCTTTTATAGAAATCCCTCCGTTTGCTGAAATCCAACCCCAGTGAAGAGACAGCGGGAAGTCAGAGTGTAAACTATGAGCACGTGTTTGTGACTAATAAAAATCGATGAGACATAATGACCAAATGAGCGTCAAGCTTTTGACCAATCGCAGTGTGTCTTAATCACCCTGGTGTGGTGGTGTAATGTAATGTAATCTCTGCGTGAAACAAACAATGGTGCAGTCTGAGCTGATGAAGGGTTTGGGTTTTTTGTTGTGTTTTTTTTTTGGGCGGGGTTTTTCAAGCACTGAAGATGATTTAAGGGCTGAAACAGCCACGGGGGAGACACACTCAGAACCCCGACTGTCCCCGAGCACATCGGACAGGGTCAGTAATACGGGGGTTGGTTTTTAAATAAATAAATAAATAAAATGCCAAAGTGAAAATGTTGTCAGCTGGTAAGCAACTGAAGGGAGCTATGTTTTGGGCAGCGTGGCGTGTTGAGTCCCCGTGGCGTGTTGAGTCCCCGTGGCGAACGTATGATGTAAAACGTAGTGTCATTCTGTGTTCGGTTCGTAAATCGAGGGGAAATTCGGATTCCTTCATTGTTTGTTCCCAGATTCTTCTCGACTCTGTTCAATTGTAAATCCAGTGTTGTGTTGAAGGAAAGGCTAAAGGGAGTCCTAATACCTCTTTAGAATAACTCCCTGCTAAAATAACCTTCAGTGAGCTCAAACTAAAGAGGTTTATTTTAGCTTGATGGTGCACAGGGGCCCCAAATCAGGTCTCTCTTATTAGAGTCTGGAGTGGAGCCCAGATGTTCTATGGAATGGAGAGGCCTCACTGTATCTGTACAAATAATTGAATTGTGTCAGTTTAGTTGGTATAAACCTGGATTAAGTCCACTTTGAGTCAGTAACGAAGAAAAAATACAGACAAAGTGAAGAATACTTGGACTTGATTTTTCAAGGAAAAAAGTGGAGAATATTTTTCAGAACCCAGGGGGATCTCTGCGTTGTTTTTCTTTAACATTCTCCTCAATTACCTGCCCATCATTCCCACCCACCAGCTAACACTCCCTTATGACAGCTACAAATCAGGCACATGAGACGCATGAAACCACACCACAGGAACAAAGCATAACACGGGACAAGAGCAATCTGCCCTCTTCTACATACATGACTTCACAGACATATACGATTGGCCAGTGTTGCTGTGATTGACAGGGGAGAGGTGGTCATGGCCCTCCTCCGACCCTGAGAGCACATCCAGTTTTGGTTGGCTGTGGCCTTGTACGGATTCAAACCCAGGATTTCAGGAGCCTTGAAATCGACTTGTGAACGAGTGTTTAAGTACAGTGTTAAGATTTTCCTTTTGAAATATTCAGATTAATTCCTTATTTGTTACTTATCCAAATGACTCTGGTTGAGTTGGGGACCAGTTGATGATTATAATACCATTAGGTAGCCCCTGAATTCACTACTAAAATATACTCAGATGCTCAGTGCACTGCAAAAAATGATATCTTAGCAAGTGAAAATATCTTGAAAATAGTTGAAACGATCTAGCATTTCTTATTCGAAGAAAACAAGACACCAATTTTGAGATTATTAAACCTAGTTCTAGATTGCAACCAACTTATTCTAAGATGTCTTATCAAGTGTAATTATCTTACTGCACTGGCAGATTATTTCACTTGATTATAGTCTAAATCAGGGGTTTTCAAAGTGTGGGAGAGTCCGCCCCCCCCTCGGAGAGCAAATAAACAACAGCGCCCCCCCCCTTACAATTTTTGTTGTTGCTATACTTAATGTTCCATTCGTATTTTTAAAAAATGGTTGTACACATTATTTTTTTCTTTTTCACATTTTAAACATCTGTACTTTTTAAAACATCTTGTTTTACACATTTTAAACATCTCATAGCATCGTTAGCTAGCACCTCTTGGCAGACAACACACTGTGGCGGTGGAGCATCTTCAGATCCAGTCCATGAAAATCCAAACTTTAAATAATCGTGGTCATACTTCCTTCTTTTTTCAGTCCCCCAGGATTCCGCAGGCCTTTTTTGTGATTGTTGTGGGCTAAAATGTCTGATGTTGCGGGGGTTTTCCAAAAAATTGCGATGAAAGTTGCGGCGTTTTTTAGGTTTTTGTTGCGATTACATTGCGGGAGGAAGTGAAAGTTGCAAGAAATTGTTGCGATTTTCTCTTTGTGATTAAAATTGAGTGATATGTTTAAATATTAAGTTATTACTGAAAAACTATTGATTAAAAAAACAAAGACACTGAGAAATGGTCCTATAAACAACTTTACCAATATAAAAGATTACCAGGACTACAAAAATGCAGAAAAATAGGCTTTACTTATCCAAATGCTCCTGTTGTTCAAAAGTTAAAGTGCAGAGAACCTCACAGCACAACATGAAGTTACCTTAAAATATAATATAAATGCCTCAGCTTTCATGTAAGAAAAAAACCTATTAATACTAGTACTGTGTGCAGGCAGTCTCTCCTGAAGACTAAATTAAACAATAATTATAAACTAATAAAATAAATGGCTCAGGCTTCATAGAAGAAAAAAAAACAATTTGAACAGAATCTCACAGTATGATGCTGAAGCTGCCTAAACAATGGAAAATAAAATACCATTTTGGCAAAAATGTTGGCATCCATTAATTTCTTGTATTAAGTAAAAAAATAATGTAAAGTGCACACAGTCCTTCACTGTAAACATAACACACTTTCAGTAACAGAATTTAAGCCGACATAAACACTGACTCGCACATCATGCAGTGTTGCCAGATACTGCTGACGTTTTCCAGCCCAAAATATGTTCAAAACCCGCCAAAATGCACTTGAAACCGCCCAATCTGGCAACACTGCGTGCATGCTGCTTCTCTTGAACGTATACATGGAAGTAAGGCGGAAGGTAGTTTGTTGACGTCACCTAAAGACGACGCCAACGATTGGTCAAATTTGCGGGAAAGTTGCGGTGATTGGATATAATTGCAACACCGCCCTGAATTCGCGGGGATTGGTTGAATTTGCGCTGAAGTTGCAAATCGCAACATCCTGGAGGCTCTGTTTTTTTGCTTGGCCGTCTCCTCACTCCCTGTAGCTTTAGGTACTAAAAATCGATCCATTTTGTCTCTGGTAAAGGCTAGCTGAAGTTCGCTAAATGTCCGCAATAGTAACTTGTTCTGGTTTATTTTTCCTCACGTTGCGCCCCCCCTGAAGAACTCTGGCGCCCCCCAGGGGAGGCGCGCCCCACACTTTGAAAAGCCCTGGTCTAAATGTTCTCAAATTTATTATGTTTTTCCTTATATTAGGATGGCTAGTTTTTGCAGTGTGTAGAGAGGTGTTGCATTTCTTCCTTGCTATTGAATACGACATGTGGCAAATTTGCTAGGAAAACAACTTTAATAATCGTTGGAATTCTGAGTGCAAATTATGAACCAATAAGGAGTTGCTCTTTTAGTGTGGTTGAATTGTATAAATTCTACAAAACCACTGTGATGCCCTATATAGTGTGCATATGCAGGGAATAGGCAGCCATTTGGGAATTAGTCTGAGCTGAAAATCAAGGATGTTGTAGATCGTGGGTAAGAATCTAATACTGAGCTAAGTTTCAGGGGGAAATTTTAGCGCTTGGCATGTCCCTCCTCCGTGTCAGACCACAGAAAGAGAACGATGGCCACAATAGACTGACCGTAGCGTCCTTGGAAAGAAGCCGTTCAGCGTTGTCGGTCCAGTCGAGTCTTTTGTTCAGGTCGACCCCTGTGTACTGGTAGCTCCGCACCATCTCCACATTCTCTCCCCTTCATAGGGACCGGCTTGACAGGTTTCCGAACAAACTGGAAACCAGTTCTTTTGTTAAGCTGCAGGTGTTTTTCCACTCTCCTCCTGTGCTCTGAATCATCTCCGTAATGAACACACCCTACAATTTACGAGTCAGTTGCTCCTGTCAGTGTCTGGTCTTGGGATGGTTTGGTTTCTTGGGGTGCCACAGTGATGCTCCTCTCCAACACACAGTGTAGCCTTTTGGACAGGTAGTCCATGACCCTGGTGATTGGTGGGAACTTGACCTTCAACCTGCAATCTCCAGTTCGTTCCCCAGTCAGAGAGGCAGGAAGGTGTTGAAGGTAACAGAGAAATCAAAGATCTTGATGGTGGATCTGATTTGTGTTTTCGTGTGAGTAAGCTGGGTTGGATTGTGAGGATCAGAGCATCCTCCACACCTTGTAGGCAAACTGTCGGGGGTTTGTTACCAAGAAAGTTGCACTTTTCAAAAGCGCCTCATGATGGCAACTGGTCTGTAGAACTTGAGGGTGCTGGAGTTAAGTAAAGAAAGTGGAGGAATAAAACCTAACCGGTTGTAGGAGAGTCATCATCGACTGGGTGGTGCAAGCAGCAATCTTCAATTAGTATTTTTTTTTTTTATTATTGTTATTTGTAGAATGATGTCATTCATGGTCAGTTACAGTTAATGTTGTTGAAGTGTAAACAGTTGTAAACTGTTGTCGTCGTCCCCCTTAAGTTAATAAGTGGTGTAGTGGTTAGCATTGTTGCCTCACAGCAAGAAGGTTCTGGGTTCAAACCCAATGTCTGTGTGGGTTTCCTCCCAGAGTCCAAAGACAACTGGCTCCTCTAAATTGTCCATAGGTGAGAAGGTCAAGATCTTTATTTCATACTAAACACTAAAATTCACAAATGAAACAGACAAATAGTATGATGCTGCCTAGAAATAACTGAAAAGCTAATCAAGCTAGAGAGTGTGTGTGTGTGTGTGTGATTTTATTTTTTTTCCCCCAAAACTTAGAAATAGGAGGGTTGTGATAGGAAGGTGCATCTGGTGTAAAACTATGGTCCAATCAGTAGGGTCCACCTGGCAGCGACCCCACACGCAAGTGGGACAAACTGGAAGAAGTGTGTGAGGGAAGACGAATAAAATTGTCTGCTTTGCGACAATATTTATCGTTAAAAGCGCTATACAAATAAACTTGACTTGAAGCTAAACAAATAAACTTAAAATGCAGCTTAACGAAAAACAGAAAACTGAAGACTTTCCTGTGGTGGAAAACTGTTCCAAAGTGCTAGAACTGGAGATTCCTTCCATCCATGTTATTGACTGTTTCAATAAATATTGAGGAATTAATTTCTAGTTAGCCCTGGCATAGATTGTCGATCTGCCCGAGGTGTTCCCTGCCTCTTGCCCCAAAATCGGCTGGGATTGGCTCCAGCTTCCTTCATGACCCTGATGGATCAGTGGAATAGCTCATGGATGGAAAATTCCTGTGTGTTTTTTTTTTTTTTTTTTTAATGTTTAAATAAAACAAATGTACTTGTCCTCATCTCGTCACTAAAATAAGTGAGAGACCAGATAATCAATTCACACTTATTCTCACACAACCCCTACTTTCTAAATGCTTTAACATTTCCTCTTTCTTTTTAATTAAGTGTTTTTACTAAAACAGAAACTCTGTCACCCAAAACGCTAAAACAGCAGCAGTGTTCACAAGACTTGGGTGGTGATTTTTATATTTGCATGCTGACACTGATATGATCTCGGTGTGTATTACCCATAATGCACTCGATGTCTACAGGGAGGAGTCGATGTATAAATGTAGCGTATAAATATAAAGATGGGCAGCAGGTGTTTGTGTGTTTAGCCTGTCAGGCTTTAGTGAAGTGCAGCGCTGATCTCATCTCATACGCTAACCACTAATTAGCAGGTGATTAGTCGCCTGCTGAAGTGCGACCTCTTCATCCCAAACTACACGTTCGTTTCAGTTTCCTCAGTGACCCGTGTGAAATGAACTCTAGTCAAGAACCTCCCCAGAGTTTATGATGGATCAGGGTTTTTTTTTGCTGATAAGAGTCAGAAGTTCTTGTTGAACACTTCCTGTATTAGAGCAGTGTTACTGACTGATAAACCCTCTTTCTGTTCAGCGTCTGTTTTGTCCTGTAGGGTTGGGGGGGGCTCTCCCCCCTTCTTCCTGTCCTTTGTTGACTTGCTGATGTGGCTCATGCGCTGGTCCTCTCTCTGGATCTGAAGCAAAATCAAAATTTTGAATTGGATTAATTTAAGGGCACACGGTAGAGTCCAAACCTCCACCAAGCCACGTAAAACAATCAACATCAAAATGAAATAACTTGAAACGAGGAGGATACTAAAGCTGGACATCAAATTTCATCCAAATCCATTCACTACTTTTTGAGTTATGTTGGGGACAAAAAAAGAAACCAGACAAAAACATGACCTCCTGCAAAAACGTTGATGGAGCTTGGCATGTAACAATTTCTCACTTCACGATTTGATTTATGATACTGGGTTCACGGTTTGATTTAAACACTTTATTGAAAAAAAAAAAGAATTTTATTACCAAACAATGCAGCATTTATTCTCCTGTTCTTTATCAACTTAAATATTCCTTTTTTTAAATATAAATTTAAAGATTTCTTAATAACCAAATAATTATTTACCCACATTTGTAAAGGTCGGAGTAAAATATAATGGCCTATGAATAAAATGTATTCCTTTTATTAAAAATTCAAAAGTTAACAAACAGGCATTTCCTTAATAAACCTTGAACATTTGTACTTCCTCTATCTGCTTCTCTTTTATTTATCTTTCAGCAGTCTGTAAAAAGAGCAAGAGCTCTGATTTCTTGTTAACTCTATTTGTACACAATCACACAACAGCTCTTTCACATTTTACACCCATTTTGTGTGTTTTTGGAACATTAGAGCTGTGTTACTTCCACCTAGGGTGAAGTCACATGCATTCCTGCTATTCTACTGTATGTTATTGCTCCCTGTGCTGTCTAAACGATGCAGCGTGACAATGAGGAAAAACTTGAGGTTACACAGCCTGATAATTGCCATAGCATTTTTTTGTGTTATTTCATTGATTCAAATCATCATTAATTTATATTGTGATTTTATCATTGCATGGTTTGTTTCATGCCTGTTATATTCGCTGAAGGTGAAGTGAATATCGGTGAGTAATAACGGAGATGAAATCCAGGTTATTATTCACTGAGCCTGAGCAGGGGCTTCAAAGTTTGGGAGAATAGCAGGGTACAAATAATTTACAGCAGGGTGCAAAATGGTAAAATGTCTGCCAGCGGCAGACATGATGCATGCAAAGCGTGCAGGGGGGGCTTTCAAAGGGGGGTGCGCCCCCCCCCCCCCCGGGCACGGAAAATTTTATGAAATGCACTGAGAAATGGTGGCTTCTGGTAACTTAACAGTGAAAATAAAGGGTAATCAATACTATTTGGAAACTTGAAATATGAAACCATACCTCCAGTCATTTTATCAAATTTCAGAAATATTTGCAAACACACACATAAAAAGTAGTCCGATTGAAATCCACATATGGATGATTATAATAATTTTAAGTCTGATGTGCACTTTGACTAAGCTAAGGTGACAAGTTTCTCCAGATTCTCTAATACTATTGAAGAATATGGTGAAATCTTGAATACAGATGAAGAACAAAACAACTTCAATTATAATCAAAATGTTTTATTTTTTGGCAGTCAATAAACTGTTACATTAAATGCAGCTACATGTCCTTCATCAGCTGACTTCATCGTTATTAAAAAACAGCAGCTAGCAGCACTCATCGACCGTCTCAGCATTTCTATTGAAAATAACTTCTATCCAAATCAGATCTCATCAACCTAATCATGTCGGGGCCTACTGAATAGAAATTATATAGTTATTTAGTGCGGGTTAGGCACAACAAATGAGTGTGTATAAAATATCTCTCTCTCTCTCTCATATATATACACACACATACATTCTATATATATATATATATATATATATATATATATATATATATATATATATGTGTGTGTGTGTGTGTGTATATATATATATATATATATATATATATATATATATATATATATATATATAATAAAAAAAAAATCTCCTTCTCACCCCCGGGGGGGTTGGGGTATCCATGTCATCCTCAAGCTCGGGTCCTCTACCAGAGGCCTGGGAGTTTGAGGGTTCTGCGCAGTATCTTCGATGTTCCTAGGACTGCGCTCTTCTGGACTGAGGCTTCAGATGTTGTTCCTGGGATTTGCTGGAGCCACTCTCCCAGTTTGGGGGTTACTGCCCCAAGTGCCCCCACTACCACGGGGACCACGCAACCCTTGACCTTCCACATCCGTTCCAGCTGCTCTTTCAACCCTTGATACTTCTCAAGTTTCTCATGTTCCTTCTTCCTGATGTTGGCATCAGCTGGGATCGCCACATCTATCACCACCACCCTCTTCTGCTCTTTGTCCACCACCACGATGTCCGGTTGGTTAGCCAGGATCTGTTTGTCAGTCTGGAAGCTGAAGTCCCACAGAACCTTGGCCCTGTTGTTCTCAGCCACCTTCTGTGGTATGGCCCATTGGGACTTGGGTACTTCTATTCCATACTGGTTGCAGATGTTCCTGTATACTATCCCAGCCACTTGGTTGTGCCTCTCCATGTACGCTGATCCAGCTAGCATCTTACACCCTGCTACTATGTGCTGGACTGTTTCAGGGGCTTCTTTGCACAGTCTGCATCTTGGGTCTGATCTACTCTGGTAGATCCTGGCCTCTATGGCTCTTGTGCTTATGGCCTGTTCTTGTGCTGCCATGATTAGTGCCTCTGTGCTGTCTGTCAGTCCTGCATTATCCAGCCACTGGTAGGATTTCTTGATATCAGCCACTTCCTCTATCTGACGGTGGTACATGCCATGTAGGGGTTTGTCTCTCCAGGTTGTCTGTTCCTCCTCCTCCTCCTCTGCACTCTCATCAGGGTTCTGCTGCCTGAGACATTCACTTAGCAGTTCATCCTTTGGGGCCATCTTTCTGATGTATTCTCGGATTTTCGATGTTTCATCCTGGACCGTGGTCTTGATGCTCACTAGCCCTCGGCCTCCCTCTTTCCGCTTAGTGTATAGTCTCAGGGCGCTGGACTTGGGGTGGAACCCTCCATGCATGGTGAGGAGCTTTCTAGTCTTGATATCTGTGGCTTCTATCTCCTCCTTTGGCCAGTTTATGATGCCAGCGGGGTATCTGATGACTGGTAGTGCGTACATGTTGATGGCTCGGACCTTGTTCTTACCATTCAGCTGACTTTTCAGGACCTGCCTTACTCTCTGGAGGTATTTGGCTGTGGTTGACTTCCTTGTGGCTTCTTCATGGTTTCCATTAGCCTGTGGGATGCCAAGGTACTTGTAGCTGTCTTGGATATCACCTATGTTGCCCTCTGGTAGGTCAATCCCCTCAGTCCGGATCATCTTGCCTCTCTTTGAGACCATCCGGCCACACTTGTCCAATCCGAATGACATCCATATGTCATCGCTGTAGATCCGGGTGGTGTGGATCAGCGAGTCTATTTCTCGCTCGTTCCTGGCATACAGCTTGATGTCATCCATGTAGAGCAGGTGGCTGATTGTTGCCCCACTACGGAATCGGTACCCGTAGCCGCTCTTCGTGATGATCCGACTGAGGGGGTTCAGGCCTATGCAGAACAGCAGTGGTGATAGCGCATCTCCTTGGTATATGCCGCACTTGATGTTGACTTGGGCAATGGGTTTTGAGTTGGCCTCTAGGGTTGTCTTCCACATTTCCATTGAGTTCTGGATGAAGGTCCTTAGGTTCCTGTTGATCTTATACAGTTCCAGACATTCCAGTATCCATGTGTGTGGCATTGAGTCGTAGGCTTTCTTGTAGTCAATCCAGGCAGTGCACAGGTTGGTTTGTCTCTTCTTACAGTCTTGGGCGACTGTTCTATCAACCAGTAGCTGGTGCTTGGCTCCTCTGGTGTTACTGCCAATCCCTTTCTGTGCCTCGCTCATGTATTGAGCCACATGCTTACTCATTTTTGCCGCAATGATGCCTGACAGGGCCTTCCATGTTGTGCAGAGACAGGTAATTGGCCGGTAGTTGGATGGGATGGGTCCCTTCTGGGGGTCCTTCATGATTAGGACTGTCCTGCCTTGGGTTAGCCATTCTGGGTGGGTTCCATCCCTCAGCAGCTGGTTCATCTGTGCTGCTAGGCGTTCATGGAGTGCAGTTAGCTTCTTCAGCCAGTACGTATGGATCATATCGGGGCCTGGTGCTGTCCAGCTCTTCATCTTTGACACTCTTTCTTGGATGTCTGCCATTGAGATGGTTACTGGTTCTTGTTCTGGGAGGTTGCTGTGGTCAGCTCTTAGGTCCACTAACCATTGGGCATCGGTGTTGTGTGATGCCGTTCTTTCCCATATGTCTTTCCAGTATTTTTCCACCTCAGCTCTTGGTGGGTCTGACCGGTTGTTGTTCCCCTGCCACTGAGAGTACACCTTGGCTGGTTCAGTGGAGAACAGCTTGTTTATTCTCCTGGCCTCTCCCTCCTTGGTGTATCTCTTCAACCGGGTGGCCAGAGCTGTTAGTCGCTGTTTGGCAGTTTCGAGTGCCTCTGGTATGGAGAGTGAGTTGTACTTCCTGGGTGCCCCTTTATTCACCATGTTCCCTTTCTGTAGTTCAGCTAGCTGGCTAACTTCTCTCCGTGCTGCCTTTATCTTGGCCTCTAATCGTCTCTTCCATGGTGGATACTGTTTATGTCCCGAGCCCACCTTGTGTCCAAGCATTTCCATGATTACTGTTATATACATATATATGTATATGTGTGTGTATATGAGAGAGAGAGAGATGCAAGTACGAATTTTTCATGGGGCGGGATGGTTTGGAACAGGTCATCTAAAATTGGGATAACATTTACCCGGGACGGGTGTTTGAGGCGGGTCGTCTAGCTTAAGCTTGATTAGCGTTGTTACACACGCAGTTTGTTTTTTCGAGCAGCTGTCAAACGCAGAGTCAACTTTACGATCTGCGATTATAATGTCTTAAGCAAGGCTGAGAAACGGTGGACTAAGACGTATTTATTTTTCTATATCAACACAATGACGGAATAAATTTGCGTTCAAAACGTACTTACCTTTCCCTCTAGACCTTTTTAGCCACGCATCCAGCATGGAGCCGCTCGCAACTCTCTTCTTCGCCATTTGTGAGTCACATGATGGTATGAACCATTCACAGTCCATGGAACACTCTAAGCCAATCAGAGTACGGCTTACATATGGCACAAGGGGCAGTAATGGCTGCACTCATGTCGAGGATGTAAACAAAAAGTTGACGCGGCAACGGACATACATGACATAGTGGATGTAATTTACGTTCACAACTTTTTTTGCCGTCAGAAATATTTAATATTAAATTTTGTGACTCGACTGACAATAGCCGGCGGCATAACAAGCCACAGACGGCGATTTGCCGCCGGTGACCGGCTACTTTTGAGACCGCAGCCTGAGGTGGATAACGGTTTAATATAAATGCACTGGTGGCTTATTTAAAAAAAAAAATTAAAAACTATATTAAATAATTTATTTCAAACTTCAAAAGCGGCATGTAAATGTAATAGCAGCGCAGACTCGTCACTGATCTACGCCGAGTCACATAAAATAATTTGTTCTGAAATTGATAATAAATCCCAACCCCAGCTTCCCTTTGAATAGTTTTAGACCAAACTTGAGAGCATCTTTAGTGCTTTTAGGAACAGCGTTTTCTTTCATCTGTAATTCTTCCTCACTTACAGCGACGAAGTGATTGGAGCCGTTTTGCCGAGTCGCTCGGGGGGATTATCAAGAAATTGGTGGAGAAATTCGGACTATCAGTGCGCATGATTTTCGGTAATCACCTCCGTGTTTATACTAACTCCTGATTAACCTCGCTTGCTCGGTCTTTACAGGAAAATATCAGACCGAGGTCCTGACAGTACGGCTCGGTCTGTACAAAAACACCCCGGTCTGATATTTTCCTGTAAAGACCGAGCAAGTGAGGTTAATAGAGTTTATTTATCTGGCTTTTTTATTTCTAAGATTAAAATAGATGCTCATTATAATGAGTCGTGATGCTGATTTCGGTCACGTCATATTTGTAACATAGTCGAGTCACGCATGCAGAATAAACGGCTAGCGGTTTCAAAACTAAATCGGCCATTTGCAGGAATTGGTCACGTGTCAATTTTCCCCATAGCAACAAGCCCATGGTGGGCAAGCTAACTGGACATCCCTTGACAACCATAAGCGTTTGACTGGCGATGTGAAGTGATCCATTTCTATGAGGCCATTATTAAAAAATGTTCTGTTTCCGGTCCACCGGCCGGGTGAGTGCCGTTTGTGCGGTTGATTTTTTTTTTTTTTTTTTAAACGCCGTTTTTTTGACATTTTTTTTCGGGTTCGTAAATCTAAAATCGAACTTGACATTTACGCATTCCGCGCAGAATATAGAACTGAATCAGTTCTGCGCATGCGCCGTGCGGCACAAAAAAATGGAGGAAGGAGATCCGGAGTTTTCAAACATTTGCTTAAGTGTGAAATCGCAAAATGGTATTCTAGCGAACAACAAAATAGTAAAGATTCAGAAAAACAAATCATTCAGTGATCATTTTAATAGTGTAATTTCATCCGAACTAGGCCTAACGCTCGATTTAGAACTACAAAAAGTCCGTGTGTCGGACCGTCACAAACCGTTACTGGAAAATCCGTTTGATCTTGATCCATCCGAGACGGTACAAACAGCTTTTGAGTTTTGTTATGCGAAATTCATTACCTACTTTGTTAATGACCCTGACAGATCTGTAGGAGAACCTAATAGATCTATTCAAAATGAGAACGGAACTGAACAAAAAAATACGTTTACGGAACTAATGCAGGTTGGCTGGACAGAATTAAAAACTGTCTGTAGCAAATAAAAAGAACGAATTACCCAACGAAATTATAAAAGACATCCAGAGAGAAGGACCTTGTCTAAAAATTCTGAATGTCAAACGAGTGCAGTACAAAGTTTAGTGTTCAAAACATTTTAAGTACCTTTGTAAAAGTTGTGCAAATGTTGCAGTCAGCATTTAAAATGCTAACTTAAAGTTTTTGTACAAGTTTCAGTTGATTAAACCGTCATATTTTATTAAATGTGTCTGCTTTTGTAATAAAGTACTGAAAGAAAAAGCAAACACAGCATTGCGATTTCTTATCCATATATAATAAAATTAATTTAAAAAAATCCCTCCCTCCCTACTGAATTTTTTTTTTTTTTTTTTTTTGCTCACCTGGTGGACAGGAAACAGATTTTTTTTAAGGATGGCCTAATAGCTGTTTTTACCTTTTTTCTACTGGTTTTTATTTTATTTTATTTTAAACCCGAATTTTCGTGTGTACTTGGGAAAAGTTTGTGGTTTTAACTTCTGCCGTAAGTTAAAGCGAATCATTGGCCGTAAAAAGAGTTTTTTGGACTCAAGTTGGTCGCCACCGAAATAAATTCACATGTGAAATGGCGGATTTCTCAGGTATGTTTATAACTTTTTATTTTTTTTTTTATATATGTCTAGTGCTGTTTTTAATCTTATCTTATTTTATTCTTTTCTTCTTTTACAGCACATTGAGTCTGTGTTAGCCACATGAAATGTGCTATATAAATAAAATTGACTTGACTTATAATTTCTCATTTTCTACCTTTATCATTCGCTTACTGTAGTTTGCACCCTGTCCAGGTTTTTTGACCATGAGATCCTGCACTTTCGGCGGCGACCAACTTGAGTCCAAAAAACTCTCTTACGGCCAATGATTCGCTTTAACTTACGGCAGAAGTTAAAACCACAAACTTTTTCCAAGTACACGTGAAAATTTGGGTCAAAAACAGTAGAAAAGGTAAAAACAGCTATTATAGAAATGGATTGCTTCGCATCGCCAGTCAAACGCTTATGGTTGTCAAGGAATGTCAAGTTAGCTTGCCCACCATGGACTTGTTGCTATGGGGAAAATTGACACGTGACCAATTCCTGCAAATGGCCGATTTCAGTTAGCAGTTCCTGAATGCTCTTCATTGCTCATTTCTTGAATAACTCAGTGACTTGTCTGTCTTTTTGTATTTTGGCTGTTTTAATTTCCAATTCATCTTATGTCGTTTTGTTTGTTTTTTTGCAACACTGACTACGTTTACATGCACGTCCAAATCGAGCTGCTGTTGGTAATCGAGCAAAGGGTCCCAGCAGGGGTGCCAGAGAAATCCAATCCTACATGCACAAGTGAAATCGGGCTATTGTGCAAGGTGCATTGTGCACCCGAGCCACACGTGGCGCTACACGCCCCATCGTGTTGGTACACTTCCGGTTGTCGTCATGAAGAAGAGCTATAGTGTTGCCAGAAACTGCTGACGTTTTCCAGCCCAAAACATGTTCAAATCCGCTAAAATGCACTTAAAACCCCCAATCTGGCAACACTAGCAGTTCCGTGCTCAAGCTGTTCGGCTTGCTCTAACAGACTATGGCTACAAACTCTCCGGTGCAGACCACTGTTTTGTAAGACAACTTATTTTGCACAATATTTTTCTAAAGTCCATTTTTTGCTTACAAAAAAAATTTTTTTTTTGCTTACAATTTAACTTATGTCTTAATAAACACACAAAAAGTTCAATTGTTTTGTTTTTATTGACATTCTTCAGATGTTGGACATATATACACATATACATACACACACACACACACAAATACAGTGACTTGTTTATGTACACAATTCACAGCTATGCAACAGCTGTACAGATGTATTTGGTGATACAGTAAGTGAGCTAAATTTTAACAGTGCAAACAATGCCACAAAAAGAAAAGATTCATGCCGTTGTCATGATTCGTTGTCATGCCGACCGAGGCTGTTGTGTTTCCCACTTGTGGTCTCGTCACTCGTCACTTCCGGAAGTAGCTCGACAACTAGCTCGATAGGGTTTACATGCTCAAAGTAGCTCGGCAGAAATCGCATAAACTAGGTCGTGTAGCTCGATTCCGAGAAATCAAGTTCGGTTCAATTTCAGCCGAATTAAGGTGTATACATGGCATTTTGAACTTCGATTTCAGTCGAGCAACAGCAGAAATTCGATTCTCTCTATGTGCATGTAAACGTAGTGATTGAAAGCCGGCGCCTTGGAACAAAAGTCCATAATTGCTCACAGGCATTACAGGAAAATACTGCCTGCTAAGGAGCCAATCGGAGCACACGGTTTTACTGGAAGTAGCTCCGGAAGTATACATCATAAGAAGTAGTAGTAGACATGTCGCTGGACTTGAAGAATATGGAGTTGTTTATCTTAACCAGACACAATTCTGTGGTTTCTCGCCTTGTATCATACGCTGTCAGCTTCAAACATGGACAAAAGGACATCGGAGAGCTAAAATCCATCTTGAAGCTGATTCGCTTTGTGGTCTCAGGTCGGAGGTGTGGCTTCAGGGTTGCAGAAATGTGATATGGCGTTTCAGATAGATGTGTGTATTTAAGTGTGTATACCTGAGGGTTCGGAGTGTTACTGTGGGGGTGTTTGATGCCCGAATATAAACGCATCACACTATTAATCCACCAGTTAAGGATGTAGAAGGTGGTGGTGAAAATTAAAAGAAATGTTTTTAGTACAATATTTCAAAAGCCAAAAGGAAATGAGATTTGAATCCCTTAAGTGTGGTTCTTTCTTTTCCGGAGATGCGTCTGGAAAAGGATATCGTCCCAGGACGTCTGTAGAAATTATTATCCGTTTGCTCAGGATAAGGGAGGTCCTTCTGAACCACAGAGACAGGAGTGTCTTCACAATGGATCCATGCTCATCATGCTAAAAACAATTCCATGAGAGCTACATTCACTTCATTTTAAAACAACATTTGGCCTTTTGTGCTTGTTGTAGGACTCGAGCATTAGTAGGTCACATGAGCAGAACAATGGAACTGACCTTAAACCCGGTGAAGCTCTGCTTCTCTGACGGTGTTCTCTATATTGCATTGTTCTGGGTTTTGAGTTGGTTGATTTGGAAAGGAGTAGAGATTCCAGAGATTCTCCCATAAAATTAATGCTTTAACATCCAGTAAACTTCACCTGTCGGTGCTCGGCTCCCTGCTGTCACTGCCTGCGGTTTTGGGTTTGGTTATCACTTAAAGAAGTGGCCGGACAGGCAGGAAGTCCCACAGTGCCAGTCGACCCAGTTCTCCCAAAAATAGACACGTGTGTGTGTGTGTGTGTGCGCGCGCACTATTTCAGTGACCAGAAAATAGCAGGAAACACTGCAACAAGCCACAATGTAGAACAGCCAGATTGAACACGTAAACACAGGCGCTGGTGTTAAAGCTGTATTCATTGTGGACATTTCATTTTTTTTGTCAAATGTCTCTCTTTCCCAAAATGTGTTGAATATCTTCAGTGTCTGGAAGCTGCCTCATTCACAAGGACATTGAGGTGATTAGTCCTGCCACTCTACCTGTACACTCACCAGCCGCATTATTAGGAACACCTACACACCTGCTGTTTAATGCAGTTCTTGAATCAGCCAGTCCCTTGACAGCAGCACAGTGCGTAAAACAGATGTCCACAAGTGCTGGCGACCAGCCATTTTCTCCGCCCACACACAGTCTGCGCTAGCTACTCAATCCCAGGGAAAAAACAAACTAACTTGCTTTTCAACGTTCAAGCTTTTTTAAAATAAATATCGTCTCCCCTGCCCGTAATTTGCTGCAAATCCAGTTATTTCACCACAAAATTGTCTTTGATTTGAGTCTAGCATGACTGGAAGCAACGCCATATTTGTTGATTGATTCTCGGGCTCTGATTGGCTGAGCCGGACCACGTGACCACACCGTAGCAGAGAGTAAAGACTCACTACTTGATGGTTGCAGACGATTTCACTCGGTTTTCACAAAATGCCACTGAAGAAGAAACTAAAACCTTCCATGGGCCAAATAAAGAGTTGGTTTTCTGCAGGTTTGCACAGATATAAATTGTAATTAATATATTCATATCTAGGGGCGGCACGGTGGTGTAGTGGTTAGCGCTGTCGCCTCACAGCAAGAAGGTCCGGGTTCGAGCCCCGTGGCCGGCGAGGGCCTTTCTGTGCGGAGTTTGCATGTTCTCCCCGTGTCCGCGTGGGTTTCCTCCGGGTGCTCCGGTTTCCCCCACAGTCCAAAGACATGCAGGTTAGGTTAACTGGTGACTCTAAATTGAGCGTAGGTGTGAATGTGAGTGTGAATGGTTGTCTGTGTCTATGTGTCAGCCCTGTGATGACCTGGCGACTTGTCCAGGGTGAACCCCGCCTTTCGCCCGTAGTCAGCTGGGATAGGCTCCAGCTCGCCTGCGACCCTGTAGAACAGGATAAAGCAGCTACAGATGATGAGATATGAGATTCATATCTAAGATTTGTTCTTTTCATATCCAGAAGCTTCCCAGAGTGCTGAAGTTCCCATAGAGATGTTTGGTCCCTTAGCTAAGGCTTCATACTTATCAAGTGCAAATCACTAATTGTGCGCAAATATTTATGCTGAAATGAAAACTATACCATACACAGTACCACACCAGAAGCACATCAAGTACATTACGCATGCACCAGATAAGCTCACCATGTAGTTATGTTAGAGAGCCAGGCAGCGTACTACAGAGGGGAACTGAGAAAGCCAAGCACACATCTGGAGGGAAATTTCATACATCTTTTGCAAGTATTTTACAGGGAAGTGTTTCGTAATTTATTAGCGGATAATGCACCAAAGGCCACCGGAAGGCATGCACGTTTTAAAATTTTCTTTGGGGGGAATATGCCCCCAGATCTCCTTAGCTTTAGTGCACCTTTGGCACAAATTCCAGAGCCACCTACTACTTTTTGTTAAATATAAAGCTGGCTACTTCAGATTTTCTGGAGAACCCTGCATCAAATCCCACAGATACAAGTCAAGAGCTTCAGTTAATGTTCACAATGTTCGGGGAAAAATGTGATCTCACAGTGTGACTTTCTTTTCACTGTGGTATGGGTGTTGGTTTGAGTCAGATGGTGGTTGGTGGTTTGAGTATTTCAGAAGCTGCTGATCTCCTGGGGTTTTCACACACAACAGTCTCTAGAGTTTACACAGAATGGTGCAGAAAACAAACATCGAGTGAGTGAGCGACAGTTCTGTGGGTGGAAAGTAAACAAACGCCTTGTTGAGAGAGGGTCAGAGGGAAATGGACAGATTGGTTCAAACTGCAAGGAAGGAGATGGTAACTCATCACTCTTTACATCCGTGGTGAACAGAAAAGCATCTCAGCATGCAACAGAAGAAAAGAACACATTGGGTTCCACTCCTGCAGCCAAGAACAGGAATCGTAGAATCAAGAACAAGTTCCTGTTAAAGTGGCCGGTGAGTGTGTTCCCTCTGACTAGTGGATTTTACATGAATGTGAAATCCATGTAATGCATCTAAATCCGATCTAACTATATTGGGTGTGAGCAAGCGTAGGGTGTGTTGTGTACAGTAACGCGTGACAGCCACTGAGTGCGAGAAGAAACGTTTGGGGGACGAGGAGGCTGAGATGGTTGGAACAAGATTTAAGAGACGAGTCAAATGTAGACATTTTGGAAGAAACTGATCAATAAAGTGCACCGTATTGACTGAAGCTCAGCTCGACTGCTAGTTAAGGGCTAATTAACGATTCGCACGAGAGAGAGAGAGAGAGAGAGAGAGAAAGCACTCTACAAGCCTGAAAGAGGATACAGGAACACTGTTTGCAGTGCATCATGGGAAAATTTCTTGTAAGCTGCACCCTCCATTGGTCTGATTCCTCTGTGGGGATATTGGAGATTAGAGCTTCATGCACACTTGTTACACACACACACACACGATTGGCAGTGTGCTTTCTGTATGGCAAGACGTTTCCAGGAACCTGTAACTGAAAGTGTTCATGCATAGTGTTTTTTTTCTCTCTCTCTCTCTCTCTCTCTCTCTCTCTCTCTCTCTCACCATGGCGATATCGCTCCATGGGTCAACATGGTTGGGGTATTAAAGAAAAGAGGTGGATGATGTCATTGTGTGTGTGTGTGTGTGTGTGTGTGTGTGTGTGTGTGTGAGAGAAACAGATTGCTCCCTTTTTTTCTTACTTGTTTCATCTCATTTTCATCTTTTTTCCCCTCTTTTAACCTATTACATTTTCCCACCATCTTCCTCCTCTTCTTCCCTTCCTTTTATTCCTTTTCAATCCTGTCTTCATGTATATTTTTATCTTTCACTGTCTATCTTTATCAGGACTTTTCCTCTTCCTCTCTTCCAATTCCCTTTTCTCTTTCTCTTTTGTGTCACTCGTGTAAGCAGTGAACATTTATGAATGTAAGTTGGAGATCCTTTAAGACATCATGCCAGGCTAACTCCTTTAAACTAGCTAACGCTTGTTAGCATTGATTGTGAATATAATTCTCTCAAATCTTTTATAAAATTAACTTTTGCGTAAGTTAGCAATCGAGAGCTAGCAGTGAACATTAATGAATATCTGAAAATCCGTCAGGTTAGTTGATGTAAGCTTGCTAACTACCATTAGCGGTGAAAATTATGAACACTTACGAATGTCTCGTCAGTGTTCACAAACGTCATGTCAAATTAGCGCATACGCACTTGCTAGTGTTTACAGTGAAGCTTTTGAACACTTATGAATATCCCCTGAAAGTCCTGTCAGGTTTTCTGATGTAAGCTAGATAACTAGCTTTAGCAGTGTAGATTATAAACATTTATGAGTACGAAAAAATCCACTCAGATATTCCAGGGCTCTCAAGTTTTGAAGTCAGTTCAGAGTGAGATTTGTCGGGAAGGGCAGGGGTGGTGCTGGTGAGGGCTGTCGGCGGCGGCGCACAGGGGGATGGGGGGGGGTTATGATTGGTGTTGTGTGTTAGTGGCAGATTTAGGTGGGGTTTACATTAGACCGTATCAGCGGATCATCAGATTAACGTTTTTAAAATGATTAGCGTGCACACAGCAACGCCAATACACGATTCACGTGCACACAGCAACACCAATACACGGATACGCTCGGCTCCACAGGCATCCTGCGCTCCAAATCACTCCGCCCTGAACAGCGAGTGCCCTCTGGAGGGTGCGCACTCCGGCCCTGCGCGCCTCACAGAGCGCGTGAGTGAAGCGCACGAGCAGTGATTCGGGACAAATAGCAGGAAGTGAAAGTCCGCGCCGTTTTTCAGCAGTCGCGTCACATGACCAACGTGGCATGACCAACGCCAGCGAATCAGGAAGGTGGATGTCACAGTGACGTTATCCAATGACGACGTCAGCTAGAGCTCAGCACAGCGTATCCTCGTTCCTCAATGTTTACACAGCACCGGATCAGATACGTAATGGATTGAATACGTGGGCCCTGGTGGATTCAAACTGTTCTGCCTGTGGAGTCGTTTCCCGGCGTTTTAATGTGAACGGACAGTGCATCCGCGACGAAAACGAGATGGATACGGTCTAATGTAAACACCACCTTAGAGGCCTTCAGTACGGGGGTAGGGGGCTCCCACTTGAAACCCAGTGATTCCAGGCCTGCCATTTTAACAGCCATGATTGAGAAGAGAGTTCCGTCAAGGGCAATGTGTAAACAGAAGCACGTAACAATCTACTACTATATCTGTATTTTGCAGTTTGGCAAGTACCCAGTAAAGGAAGAGATAAAATCACACTGAGTTTTCATTCAAGTGTGCAACACTAGGACTAAAAACAGGTGTCAAAAATAGCTGTTGAAATTAGCAAGGGTTCAAGATTGAAGTGGCGAGACAAGCTCACAGACTCTGGGCAAACTGATAGTTAACATTACACTGTGTGCACAATTATTAGGCAAGTTGTATTCCTGATGATTAATTTTATCGTTGAACAAATACAGTGCTCTCAGTCAATCCAAATTGTTAATAAACCTAAAACCAGAATGATTAACAAAGGAAAGGGGAGTTTAGGCCTTCTCAGGGGAATATACAAGTGTGCAGAATTATTAGGCAACATTTAGTGTGCAGAATTATTATGCAACTAAATGAAAAGCTTAAAGTTTCCCATCTCACTTGTTTATTTTAATTTTCAGTGTAACAAATAAACAATTCAGAATTAACAAATAAACACTTCTAGCATTTCAAAAATATTCAGTGACCAATATAGCCACCCTTCTTTTCAATAACTGCCATGAGCCTTCCATCCAGTCTGTTAGTTTTTTGATTTGTTGACGATCAACTTTTTGTGCAGGAGCAACCACGGCCTCCCAAATGCTATTCAGAGTGGTGTATTGTCTTCCCTCGCTGTAAATCTCATGCTTAAGAAGGGGCCACAAGTACTCAATAGGGTTTAAGTCAGGTGAGGAAGGGGGTCATGTCATTACTTTGTCATCTTTAAGGCCTTTGTGGGCTCGCCAAGCAGTGGAGTACTTGGGTGCATGTGATGGTGCATTGTTCTGCATAACAATCATGGCCTTCTTGAATGATGCAGACTTCTTCCCATACCACTGCTTGAAGAATGTGTCTTTTAGGCCCTGTCCACACGGCAACGGATTCAGGTGACTCCGATACAATTGCTTATCGTTTAGGCCTGGCGTCCACACGGCACCGGCGTTTTGGGTGCCCCAAAACGCAATCTTTTTGAGAACGGGTTCCAGAGTGGAAAGATCTGGCAACGTTGCCGTTGTGAAGTCGTCTGGATGAGTAAAACGGATTTGTTTACGATGACGTCACAACCACATGACTGTGAGTGCTTCACGCCGGGTAGAAGTGTAACGAATATCACCAGGAAAAAGCCTTACAGAGCACTAGTGAGAGTGAAACACGAGCTTGGATATTATTATTATTATGTTCAGTGTTAGTTCACAGTAGTAATGCAAGAAGCAGAATAGTGACAGTAATAGTGAAGCAAAAACATGCAATTGTACAAACACTGCAGCTCTACAGCAAAATATTCATTTATGAAATGGTCTGATTCTTAACACCAGTAGTGCCAATGAGCTTCTCATTGCGATGCGAGTTGTCAACAAATCCTATAACTTGGTTCATGAAACGCGCTTACAAAATATTTTCACTGTGAATATTTATTGTGTAATGGTGCAAAGTGAGAGAGAGAGAGAGTCAATCCCGCCAGCAAAAATAGAGAAAAAAAGAGCGATCTCACCTCTTCAGATGTGGGTTTAAGTCCTACAATACATTCCTCAAAAAGGGCGTAGAGGAGCAAATTAATCATTATTTAATTAGCATTCAATTTATTCCGGACCATTAAAGATGCCGCCTTCCGTGTAGAATCATAGGTCATCCTCGCCGCCATTTTGGAGAGGTCAAAGCGGAGAATAAAGATTAGCTGCGTTTAACTGTACCAACAGGTTTGCCATCCAAACGAGATCACATGGGATTACCTTTCACAGGTGAGACTGGAAAAATACTTTTCATTGTATTTGGTCATTATAATGTAATTTTACAAACAGATTTTCCTGACTTTGTGGCTAATATGCATCCTTACTTCTTCTATTGTTCTGGTGTCTCCGAAGGGACCGTCTTACAGCGCCCCTAGAGGTGTGGCATGTGTATTGCATCGTTTTCAGCAAGCGTTGCGTTGCCATATGGACCTGATATTTTACTGATTGTTGCCCATTTGGACGCGATATATTTTTAAATAACATCTCGTTGCCGTTGTCGTGTGGATGTAGCCTTAGAAACTGGCAGTAGGTTTGGGAGTTGATGTTAAGTCCATCTTCAACCTGAAATGGTCAAACTAGCTCATCCTTAATAATAGCAGCCCATGCCATTACCCCTCCACCACCTTGCTGGTGTCTGAGTCAAAGTGCCCTGTGTCCATTAGTTATCCAGCTATGGGCCCATCCATCTGGTCTATCCAGAGTCACTCTCATTTCATCCGTCCATAAAACCTTTGGAAAATCTGTCTTCAGATATTTCTTGGCCCAATCTTGACATTTCAACTTGTGAGTCTTGTTTAGTGGTGGTCGTGTTTCAGCCTTCCTTACCTTGGCCATGTCTCTGAGCACCGAACACCTTGTCCTTCTGGACACTCCAGGTCGGTTGCAGTTCTAGAATATTGTGGCACTGGAGGATAATGGGTTCCTGGTAGCTTCATGTTTAATCCTTCTCAAGTCTTTTGCGGTTAATTTGTGTCTTTTCTTCTCCACACATTTTTTGCGACCCTGTTGACTATTTGCAACAAAACGTTTGATTGTTCTGTGCTCACATTTCTATAGCTTAGCTATTTCAAGAGTGCTGCATCCCTCTGATAGGCATTTTACAATTTTTGTCTTTTCAGTGTCTGTTAAATCTCTTTTTTGGCCCATTTTGCCTGAGATAAAGAAGCTGCCTAATAATTATGCACACCTTAATATAGGGTATTAATGACTAGGTCACACCCTCCCTCATTACACAAATAAATACCACCTGAGAATGCTTAAATCCAATTAGCATTCAAGTGTATCTAGCTTGCGGTTGGAAAACATGCATAGAAATAATGGTAGGGTCAGAGTACTCACTTGCCTAATAATTGTGCACACAGTGTATTAGCTGGAGACAATATTCCCCAACATCAGCTCTCATAATTTTTGTGATGCAAGTACTAATTTCATTCAGGAAATACAAACTCGTATGATGAGATGATTTACTGTACTGTAGGCTACTCATCAAATATGGCGCTCTCGCGTCCTCCAGTGTGTGTCCGTCTGCACTTCACCGCATCGTCGTCTTCGGAAAGTTCACGTAAATTTTACCCGGATACAACTGTCAAGTGGGCGGCACGGTGGTGTAGTGGTTAGCGCTGTCGCCTCACAGCAAGAAGGTCCGGGTTCGAGCCCCGAGGCCGGTGAGGGCCTTTCTGTGCGGAGTTTGCATGTTCTCCCCGTGTCCGCGTGGGTTTCCTCCGGGTGCTCCGGTTTCCCCCACAGTCC
Organism: Neoarius graeffei; assembly: GCF_027579695.1. Lineage (NCBI taxonomy): Eukaryota > Metazoa > Chordata > Actinopteri > Siluriformes > Ariidae > Neoarius > Neoarius graeffei. Next base: position 78,536,108 of record NC_083581.1, on the reverse strand, counting down.
AAAGACATGCAGGTTAGGTTAACTGGTGACTCTAAATTGAGCGTAGGTGTGAATGTGAGTGTGAATGGTTGTCTGTGTCTATGTGTCAGCCCTGTGATGACCTGGCGACTTGTCCAGGGTGTACCCCGCCTCTCACCCATAGTCAGCTGGGATAGGATCCAGCTCGCCTGCGACCCTGTAGAAGGATAAAGCGGCTACAGATAATGAGATGAGACAACTGTCAAGTGTTTTGCTCCTTTGCTGTGCTTATCCCACACTTGAAGGGTAATACCAATGCTGAACATTAAAACTGGAATTCACTCAAACAAGACCTTTTGTTCCATCTTTCCTTTTATTTTTTTCCTTTGCAGGTGAAAAACCTTAAAAGACAAACACCATCCATTTACCAATTTGCACAGTTTTTTTTCTTTTTATAAAAGCAGTTACACAAAAAATGATTATCAAAAGCTTAACATTAAATACATGTATGTGAAAATAGAATTTACTTTAACTTAAGACGGATTTTGAATGAATTGTTTCAATATAAATGCATCAAAATATTAAAATACATTTTAACCACAAGGGCCATAATGAATTAAGCAAGTTACTAAACCCAATAAATGAGTTACCAAGTCAAGCCAACCTACATATTTACAAACCATATCCACCATGAACATTTTAGCAATGAAATACTTTCAGCTCGTTTTAAACATGCACTGTATGCAAGTAGAAAAAGATGCATGCTTTTAAACCATGTCTTCACTGGCACCCAAGGATTCAGCGCAATAATAATATCCACGCATCAAACCACATCTAAACTGGGCCATTTCAAACATGAGACCAAGCAAGTCGCCACACCTTTTACCGGACCAAACAAAGCAAGTTGCAATAACCCTCACCAGCCAACAATTACACAAAGCACCATGTGAATATTTAAACCTTAAGACGCTACAAACACAAACATTTTGCCCGCATCTCACTGCCCCGTCAGCGCAACAATTTCCTCACATTCACAACAAAATAAAAATAACCGCGAGCTTACCGGCTGTCTGTTCAGATCTTAACTTCTACACAGCTTCACAAAATGCTCGGCAAGTGATGGAGTTTGTATTTCGCGCTGCAGCAGCCTATTTTTTTTGCTGTTCAGTCCTCGCACCCGTGTAGGCAGTCAGCATGTCGCTTTGTCCTCCTTGATTGCGCGCGGGTGAGTAATTAACGCGCGTGCATACCGGCTGACAAAGGGCGTTCGCCACGACAACAACAATGCTATTTTTTGATTGGCTGTTGGGTAGCTACATTTCTCAATTTATTGATCAGTGTGTGGCAGCTATTTCTGAACTCTGCGGGAAACCACTTGATGCCTGCTCTTCATCCACAGTTAAAAAATACAGGGATGTGATTTTTCCGCGAATTCGCGGAATTCCGCTTTTTTCACCTCAAAACTTGAAAAAAGTTTCTGATTTTTCCCTCAAATCCACATTCGTATCCTATTTGTTCCAACTTTGTTTGAAAGATGGCAGCCTCGGATTTGCATCTTTACGCCTCGATCACGGAGGCTGCCATCTTTCAACTCTTTGTTTGAAGCGAGCGCATTCATTGGTTGTTACAGAGCGATGGGCCAATCATGTACCTCGTTTCATCTCATTGACGCAATTACGTCATTGAGATGAAACGAGGTACGTGATTGGCCCATCGCTCTGTAACAACCAATGAACGCGCTTGTTAGATAGCTGTACGTAAGCTCGCTTCAAACAGAGTTGAAAGATGGCAGCCTCCGTGATCGAGCGTAAAGGTGCAAATCGAGTTAAAGAAATCGACAGAATAGTGAAAAACAAGTTCCGCTGGGAATGGTTGGAGAAAGAGGTTGCTACAGACGTTGGACATGAGACTGTGAGACATTTGTTCAGCGATTTCGTTCTTTGGGGGGAGGGCAGAGGTCTCTGGCTGTCAAGTTTGGGGATACTGGGACCTCCCCTGCCCGAGCTACGAGTGTCCAAAGTCGGGTTGGAGCCCGGGATAGAAACGAAACCTAAGCGGAGCGCCACGGCTCGCCTCGGGGTGAATTACGTCCCAAGGCGCGGGGCTAGCGGGCCCTGCCGTGCTGGTTCTTTGGGGGGGGGGGGAGTGAGTGAGTGAGAGTGTGTGTGTGTGTGTGTGTGTGAGAGAGAGAGTGTGTGAGAGAGAATGCGCGCGAGTGAGAGAGAGTGTGAGAGAGCGCGAGTGAGAGAGAGAGCGTGCGAGAGAGAGAGAGAGGGAGAGAGTGCGTGCGTGCGCGAGTGAGAGAGCGCGCGAGTGTGTGTGTGTCAGAGTTGCATGTTGACCATTAAATTGGCTTGAATTTGTTAATCATGACAAGTTTTTTCTTGTGTGTTTGCTTGCCATTTTAGTACAATTTTTAAGTCAGAAACCCCCAAAACCCAGGAGCTTCGGGGGGCTTCCCCCCTTGTCCCCCCACCAGGGTCCTGCCCTGGACCAGCTGGGGGCCTGTGGCCCCCAGACCCCCGACTAAAATTTTCAGATAATTTCACCAGCCCCAAATCACATCCCTGAAAATAGCGGTGCACCTTGGTGGGCGTGTCTTAGTAATTTCTGTGCGTGAGAGATACAAGGTGTGGCGCGTGAACTGCTTGAAATACGTGTGTCTCGCGCTCAATGCGTGAGACTTGAGAGCCCTGTTTCTGTCCTGTCAGGATAGCTCATGCAATCTAGCTATGTAGCGTTAGCAATAAATATTGTAAACGTTTATGAATATAACTTTAAAATCCTGTAATCTATCTATCTATAATTAATAGTTGAGGTTTTTGAACACGTATAAATCATGTCAGATTAACTCATAAAATTTAACTGTCAGGTTAACACTGGAGATTACAGCTATTTATGAATTTAATCTGAAAATCTTCTCATGTTAGCTTGTGTAAGCTAGCTACGTTGTGTCAGCAATAAATGTTTTTAAACATTTTTATGAATATCACATAAAAATCCTGTCAGGATTGTTGATGGAAGTTGGCTGTCTAGAGTTAGCAGCGAGGATTATAAATGTTTATGAATATAAACTGAAAATCCTGTCAGGTTCGCTCATGTAATCTAACGATCAAGAATTAACAGTGGAAATTTTGAGTGTGCGTGTAGAAAAAAACCTGAAAATCCGTCACAAATCATGTCAGGTTAACTCGTGTAAGTTAGCTGTCGAGTTAGCACTGAAGATTACAACTATTTATGAAATTAATCTGAAAATCCTGTCAGAAATCTCTTTTTAGCTTGTGTAAGCTAGCCATGTCATGTTAGCAGTAAATATTTTTAAACATTTTTATGAACATCACAAAAATCCTGTCAGGATAGCTGATGGAAGTTGGCTATTTAGAGTTAGCAGTGAGGATTATAAACATTTTATGAATATAAACTGAAAATCCTGTCAGGTTTGCTCATGTAATCTAACTATCGAGAATTATCAGTGGAAATTTTGAACATGTACGCGTGTATAAACTGAAAATCCTCTCAGAAATCACGTTCGAGATGCTCTTGTAAGTTAGCTGTCTATCGGTAGCACTGAAGATTACGAATATTACGAATATAATCTGAAAATCCTCTCAGAAATCCTGTCATGTTTGCTGACTTGTTCGCACTGAAGATTACAAATATTTATGAACATATGAAAATCTTCACAAATCATCTTTTAGCTTACATAAGCTAGCTTCATTGTGTTCACAATAAATATTTTTAAACATTTCTAAAAATCGCATTAAAATCCTGTCAGGATAGTTGATATAAGTTAGCTATCTGGAGCTGGCAGTGAGGATTATAAACATTTATGAATATAAACTGAAAATCCTGTCAGGTTAATTTGTGTAAGCTAACTATCGAGAGTTAAGACTGGGAATTTTGAACACGTACGTACGTATAAATGAAAATCCCTCCGAAGTCCTGTCGCGTTAGCTTATATAAGCTAGCTCACGAATAAACTGGTGTTTCTGTCTGCAGTATTTGGAGGGTCCCGAATGTGAACTGTGTGGACAGTAACGGATACACGCCCCTCCACCACGCCGCGCTGAACGGACACAGGTGAGTCCAGTGGGGTGAGACGGGTCAGAGGAGGCGGTTTATTATAAATATTTTATGTAGTTTCACCTCTTTTGCTTAGAATGTCTGTCTGTCTTTTTCATTGTATTTCTGTCTCCCTGTCCATCAGTGAGGTGGTGGAGCTGTTGTTGAAGAACGATGCTGTCACTAACGTAGCGGACAATAAGGGCTGCTATCCGCTTCACCTCGCTGCGTGGAAAGGAGATCAGCGCATCGTCCGGCTGCTCATCCACAAGGGGACATCGTATCCCAAACTCAATGAACAGGTTTGTTTTAATATGTCTGTCTGTCAAAGTCCAGAGCCAGAACACACCATTCCTGAGCTTATGGAGAGGATTGAATTTTATATCTTTCTCTCTTTCTGTCTGTCTCTCTTAAATTATCTGTATATTAAACTCTACCTGTCTGTCGTTCTTTCAAACGATCAGTTTGTCTGTAAATCCAAAGCTAGAAGAAACCCTTCCTGAACAGACAGGTGGATCTGATTTTTCTTTTCTCTTTAGCTTTCTCTCAGTCACTCCCAAACCATATCTCAACAGGTCACGGATTTATTTTTTTTATCTGTCTGTATATATATTTGTCAAACTGTCTGTCTGCCAAGATCTGTGACCTGCTGTGTCTTTCTGTCTGTTCCACTGTCTGTCCACAGCAAACTGTTCCTGAACAGATCCAGTGGGAAGGGTCTGACTTTTCTGACTGCCTCACTTTAAACCAAATATCTCTCTCTCTCCTCTCTCTCTCTCTCTCTCTCTCTCTCTCTCTCATGGAATCCATTTTGTGCCAAAATGTTCATACAATACTTTTGAAATATCAAACAAAAACGACAAATCAAAATACAAAAAAAGGTCAATTTTTTTAGACTGGCAAACAAATTATTCGTGTAATCGTGCAAAATATCAGTCTATTACTCTTCAGAAACCTTTTATTTTTGTTCCGCGTCTTTCTCAGTTTTGTTTGCCGTAATTTATTTTGGTTGCGATTCCAGCTTTCTCGTTTGCGCTCCCTGACTTTTTGCTTGCAGTTTTGGCACAAACTTCCCGTGTGGGCGGGCTGTCCAGGAATGCATTCCCATTGGCTAACTTGTGTTTGACTGACAGCTACGCTCAGCCATTCCCTACTCGGATTCTGGCGGACTGTTATTTACACTTTGTTGAATTAATTCAGTATCATAGTCGCCACTGAAGTCCACTCGATCCTTGTTTACCGTCAATGGATCGGTCACTCGTCAAACAGTCCGCCAGAATCCGAGTAGGGAATGGCTGAGCGTAGCTGTCAGTCAAACACAAGTTAGCCAATGGGAATGCATTCCTGGACAGCCCACCCACACGGGAAGTTTGTGCCAAAACTGCAAGCAAAAAGTCAGGGAGCGCAAACGAGAAAGCTGGAATCGCAACCAAAATAAATTATGGCAAACAAAACCGAGAAAGACGTGGAACAAAAATAAAAGGCTTCTGAAGAGTAATAGACTGATATTTTGCACGATTACACGAATAATTTGTTTGCCAGTCTAAAAAAATTGACCTTTTTTTGTATTTTGATTTGTCGTTTTTGTTTGATATTTCAAAAGTATTGTATGAACATTTTGGCACAAAATTGATTCCATACTCTCTCTCTCTCTCTCTCACACACAATCCAGAGCGGAGGGGGAGTATTTAATTCGGTCTTTCTGTCTCACTGTTTCACTGTCTCTGTGAACGTCTATCTCGCTGTCTCTCTTAAACTGTTTATCTGTCTCACTCTCAGTCCGTCTGTCCCTCAAAAGCTGGAATGAAACAGATGGACCTGTTGTCTGTCCACAACAAACCACTCCTGAACAGATGAGGACAATCTTTTTATCTGTCAAACTGTCTCTCTCCATCTGTCTGTTTACAGCGGTGCTTGAAAGTTTGTGAACCCTTTAGAATTTTCTATATTTCTGCATCAAAATGAAATAAAAAAAAAATCATCAGATTTTGTGGCTGTTTGTCATTCAGTTGCCGCTGATTGAAAAACACCTCATTTGTGATCAATGAGTTAAATTGCATTTAGTCATATTCTCAATTTAATGTTATTTTACATTTTTTAATTTTAATATTATATCTTCTATAAGACTTTCTTGATATATTTCATATTTACCTATTATAGTAGTTCAGTGGGTTTTTAGTATTTTTAATTGATATTTTATTAGTTGAAATGCATTTGTGACCAGTCTTTAACTCATTGTACATATCGAAGACTCAATAAAGCTTTGAATTGAATTTATGCATTGAATTCTAATTTCACTTCCAGACGAACCGCTAATTCTAGAGTTTCACATACTTCTGACACTCACTATGCGTTATTGAGGAAAACGATCCAATAAATACATGATCAAGTGTAATATTTTTGTTTAAATGGATTCTCTTAACTTTTAGGACTGGTGTAAATTCTGATGGTGTTTTTGGTCATATTTATGCAGAAAATTTGAAAGGCTTCACAAACTTTGAAGCACCACTGTATCTGTTTGTCTCATCAGTTTGTCCAAACCGAGAGCAAAGCATTTCTGAGGAGAGGTGGAGAATGATTGTGTATGTCTGTCTAAAGCCAGAGCAGATTGTGAGACTTTGAAATGGCGTTTCTGTCTGTCTGTCTGTCTGTCTGTCTCACTCACTCTGTTTTTTTGGCTTAGTCCAATCCTCTGAGGAGTGTCCAGTCCACTTGTGTTTATTTTTCAGGGTGTGTGTGTGATATTAACAGCCTCATGCTCAGTGTTGGAATGTGTTACGATGCTGATGTTAGGCTGCTGTGCATTTACTGTCTCACCATCATTCATTTTTTCCTTATTAATGATTTCTCCTCCCTCATTTTTAGTTAAAATGACTCAAAATGAAATGAGCGCATCAGCATGAAATTCATAATAAATTAAACAGCTAATCAAAAATGAACACTCACTTGTTTCATTTCATTTTCAGCCATTTCCTGCTTTGTAGTGTTTCTTTGCCATCGATTAATCATTAATCCTGTGTGTGAGACGTTTGACTTCATCTCCATCCTGTTCTTTTCCTCCACCAGACTCTAGACCACAGAGAATTCAAACGCTGTGGCCCATTTGACCCCTATATTAATGCCAAGGTGTGTACCCAAGCTCTGCCTGAGCTCTGAACCCTGACCTCTGAACTTTACGCATGCGCTCTCGCTTTGTTGACCTCGCTTGGGTGTGTGTGTCTCCTGCTCAAGTCTGATTCGCCTTTTCTCAATTATCCAGCGTCATGGCATTGACAAAAAAAAAAAAAGATTGAATCCATGTTGTAAGAAGGTGGTAAGTGGTGTATTGCAAAAATCCCTGTGCGATGGAATGTTCCAGTTTGTCTCGGACACTCATGGCCTCCTTGTTCATTCAGTCAGAGATGCAGTTCTGAGTGTTGGAAGTGTTTTGGTATTGGAAAAGTTCTGGAATTATTTATTTTAAAATCATGTGTAATAAATGGAGGATATGACACGGTTGCACGAAGATGTGAAGTTTATCTCCGAGTGGTGAACATGTACATGAGTAAAAATATTTTCAACACAAGAAGGTAAACTTCATATCTTTGCTCCACTGTGTATTGTGCTTTATATTATATGGACACGTCCACAAAAAACAAACAAAAATACATAAGTTAATCAAAAGAATTTAAATTTTGAGCCGGTTTGCCATTTTGCCAATGTGCGTCTAGTCAGTGGGAAAACACTGGGAGTGGCGTCATCGGAGTGAAATATCGGTGATTATTATCCATGGAATAAAACATGTTCTATTCCCTTCTAGTGGGTTTCATTCATTTGGTTTGATAGCATGCAATATTGTTAGCATATCGCTTATCCTACGTGTATTACGTCACGCTACCCAATGGAGAATGAGCGTTGAATATGGTTTACGATATTGCATGGTTGTCAAGACAACGATGTCACACATGGAGATGTAAAACTTCCACGCTAGCGAGCGACTGTGATCATTTGTAAACAAACATGGCCGCCAGGTTTGCTTCGTTAAATACAGAAGATTTTGAAAGAGACGCTTTGAACACCCAAAAGGAATGTGTATATATTATAATAATAATAATAATAATAATAATAATTGGCTGGCTTTTAATGTTGAACCGGTTCGCCATTTCGACATGTGTCTAGTCAGCGGGAAAACACTGGGAGTGACGTCATCGGAGTGAAATATCAGGAATTATTATCCATATAGGACACTTTTTCCATGGAATAAAAACGTGTTCTATTCCTTTCTAGCGTGTTTCATTCATTTGGTTTGATAGCATGCAGTATTGTTAGCATATCACTTATCCTACGTGTATTACGTCACTCTACCCAATGGAGAATGAGCGTTGAATATGGTTTACGATATTGCATGGTTGTCAAAACATGACGTCACAAATCAGAGACGTAAAACTTCCACGCTACCAAGCGACTGTGACAATTTGTTAACAAACATGGCCGCCAGGTTTGCTTCATTAAATACAGAAGATTTTGAGAGAATTTTGAAAAAGACGTGTTGAACACCCGAAAGGAATGTGTATGGATGATGATGATGATGATGATAATAATAATGGCTTTTTTCGTGGTCTATCAGATATATTCCATTCAGCTACTCATCTTTGACTCGTTCAGTATCATGCTCGCTGAATGGAATATATCTGATAGACCACAAAAAAAAGCCAAACAATATTATTTAAACATGTCGCTCAGATCTGTGATGTATTTCGTATGAAAATGTGAGTTTTTCAACACGAGAAGATAAACTTCATATCTTCAAGCCAACATGTGATTTTCTTTTTATTATATCGACACATTCACAAACAAAAAGTCCCCAAATTTATCAAAACAATTCATCGATTTCCTCACGAGTGACACAAATCTCTGTCACGGTTCTGAATCTCCACCTCCTAGATGGAGTTTGTATGAAAAATACGAGTGGTGTATTTCCCAGTCAAACACTCGTCTCCATATTATAATTGAATGTATGTGTCTAGACATTCGAGTTCTTCACCAACCTTGGCAAACCATGTCTTCATGGAGCTGGCTTTGTGCACAGGAGCACGGTCGTGCTGGAACAGGTTTGGGCCTCTGAGTTCCAGTGAAGCGAAGCTCTAATGCTGTAGTATTTAGATGTTCTGTATAGTTCCGTTGAACAGTTTGACGAAGACGCACGTATGGGTGTGATGGCCTAGCCTGGGCCCACCCATCGTAAGTGTGACGCAACACGAGGGCCTGTTGCGAACTTAGTCTGGCAAGGCAAGCTATCTCCAGCTCTTCCAAGCTCCCGAAAAATCGGGAGCCAATCAACTTTGAGCATCTCCAACGGCCCTGGGAAGAGGCGTGTTCAAGGCAGTGACACAGTAGAACTGCGACCAGAAGCCATAGATTGTTTACAGAATCTATGCCGGAAGCGCTTCATTCACTAGAAACATTACGAACATGGAGCAGCGGCAAGCCTTTGACACAGCGGTAGATGCTGTATTGAAAGCATTCAACGGGAAGTTCTCATTGAAAACGGAGCAAAGAGCAGCCCTGGAGGTATTTATCTTCTTCCTGTTACTCAAGCAGTTTCCGTCACGTCACATACGTCAGAGGAAAGAGTGATGTGATTGGTTTAAGCTTCGTCACAGCCTTTTCTGGCTTCGACCAGTAGCAAACTGAGGCATTTCAGGGAGGCGGGTCAACCACGGGCTCTGGGAAACGCTTGGGCTTAATATCTTTGCCAGACCAAATGCTCGCAGAGCTTTGAAGTTGCGTTAGCCAGACAAGTGATGGCCAGGTGTCCACATACTTTTGGCCATACTTGTAGGATATTATCATAAGCCTTTCATCTGAAGACACTACGGTCAACAGCAACACAAGGTGTATAGTAGTGGAGTAACATTAGCTTATGTGCGTGTTGATTTTATTAAAAGGTATTTTCTTCATAGTTGTGTGTTTATGACGAAGCGTACAGTTCGAAGCCTTTCTCCAGCTCTGCGAGTGTTCTGATAGATAATGGAAATGTCCCTCACCGCCGTTTTGTTCAGGAGGTTTTACAGACACTGAGTGAAAATACCGTGTTTACAAGTGGAGTGGATCGATAGAAAGCTGGATCCTGACTTATGTTCTAACTTGCTTACATACTTGCGTACTAACTTATTTATGAACGTATGCACTACTTTGTTTACGTACTAACTTGCTTGCATGCATGCGTACTTGCTTACAAACTTGTGTACTAACTTGGACACTAACTTATGTATGAGCATACTTGTATATGTACTTGTGTACTAACTTGCGTATGTACTTGCTTATGAATGTGCGTACTAACTTGCTTGCGTACGTGCTTATTTACTTACATACTTGCATCCTGGCGTAATTAGTTACTTGCGTGTGTACTTGCGTACTGACTTGTGTATGTAATAAGTTATGAACGTACGTACTTGCTTGCATACATGCTAACTTGTGTGCGTACATACATACTGACTTGCGTACTAACTTAATTACATACGTACTTGCGTATGTATTTACTTACGTAATTACTTCCTTTTGATTTATCCACCCCGAAGGAAATGAAGGCGTCCAGTAGCTTCTCTGAAGACAAAGACAGGAAGATGATTGTGAGATGATTCCAGATTCTTGGAAGTGGTTCAGTAGGATGCTCTGGCAGAATGAACCCGGAGTCGTATTATCGTGTTTTATAGTAGTTAAGGTTAATGAAAAGGGAACGTACAGGATGCCTCTGTTGTAAATCGTGTAAATGTCTCCATTCGCATTATTGTGTCAAATGGAAGGTTTAGCTCACCAAAATTAAATAAAGTTTGAGTTCGTGGAGAATTCACGTGTGTGAATTGTGTGGCACAAACTCTGACACAGTTAAATGCTGAAATTATGCAACATCGATATTCAGACTTCCCACGCAACATGTGGATTTAAGTGCCATTCCAAAGTTGCGAAGGAATTCCACACACATGGTGTAGATTGCCTTAAAAGTGACCTAATGTACCCCTTTCCCACATACTGACACCGTTCCCCGAGGTCGTAACCAAGTGTCTGTGGTGTGCTTTGGTCAAAATACCACAAAGATAAATCACCGTAGCTCCTCCCCCTGCCGAAACAGCGCTGTTCAAAACGGCGGAGTTGAGAAGCGGCCTGTTCCTTTAAATGATAACGAGCCACTGCTCCCCCACCCCCTTTCCACTGGCCAATCGGGGAGCACTGTCTTTATGAATATTCATTCGCAAGGGCAGTTCCCAGGCCATGACTGGAGATGCTTAGTTGAGGAGGCGGGATTATTCTAACGAGCTCCACTTGTGATGGAGAAAGAGGAGCCGAATCTGAGCGGCTTGTTGAAGCTCAAGTTTTCTGAAATAAGCAGCTCGAAAGAAACTGACTGGGTGTTTTATTTCAGAGTTTGTGCGTTCATTGGCCCTCCAGAGACCCAAATAGACGTGCACAAGCACTGAACGTGAGGTTTTCATAACATTTCTCCTTTAAACAGAGGCATGTCTTAAGATACGTGAGATTCTGACCTTGAATGGAACCCCCCCCTTTTTTTTTTTTTTTTAAAAACACAATGTTAAATTGCTGAAATGTACACAGCGAGCTGTAAATACACTCCGAAAATGCTATGGAATGTAATTTGAGGTCCGTATTCAATCAATCAATGACACTGTTGAAAACATTGAATAATATTGTCACTTTAAAGTCCAGTAAACATTTATTCACACCATGGAGAGGAACGGAATCCGAGACGCTGCTCATCACGAGTACGCAGTTTTATGGATGAAGTTAGAATTTAACAAACACAAGCCATGCATTATTCATGCTTAAATCTGCTCAGTAGTCCATCTCTCACACACACACACACACACACACACACACACACACACACACACACACGGAGAGAGGAAGGCTGGAAGCTTTTCCATGTTTGTCTGTATGCATCATCATCAAAGAGTGTGTGTGTGTGTGTGTGTGTGTGTGTGTGAGAGAGAGAGAGCACTTTGCTTGTTAAAATGAGAGGTGATGTGTATCCATGGTAACTGTGTCATAGCTGATGTGGTCAGATAGAAAGAGACACGGAAGGAAAACGGATGATGAAGAAATGGAGATGGACAGATATGATTGTGCTTTTTTATTAGGGTGTGTGCGTGCACATCTGCACGCGCGTGCACTTTCAATGCTGCTTCCCCTTCGGCTTATAGTGATGTAAATTCCCCCCAAGAGCTTGTGTTGATGATGTAAGAGGTTCATAGTCGTATAGCAGAGGTCGTGTGTGTGTGTGTGTCCCATGTATGCATGTGCGCAAACACACAAGTATGGCAGACCTTAAAGCAAAACACCAAGCGAGAATCTTGGGTTCTTGTTGTGTAGGTTCTGAAAATCTTGCTCCAAAGGCGTTTTTGATGCACTGTTTATTGGCCTGACGCTTTTTGATGACATCATACCCTCAGTCTTGTTGGTTCTTGTTGGGTGATAGATATCATGGGATTCTTCTTCTCGTTTGGGAGCATAAGCTCGCAGGTTTCTCTCGTGTTGTGACATGCTGCGAAGTTCAACACTCTCGCACTCTTTCTCACATATACACGCTCATTTTCTCACTTCCACTTTGACACACAGGCAGGCAGGCAGACTCCCTCTCTCCTGAAGTAAATCTGATGGTGTGCGTCTGTACATCCGTATATTACTGACACTTCTCTGAATGTAGCTCTGCATTGCTCTCTGACTTATGGGGATGACATCAGAGCAGGGTCAGAGGTCACTCTGTACAAAAGGAGTCATATGATGATGGATCATCGTGGGTTAATCCGTCATACCGTCTGAGAGTAACTGATTCATTTCATCTTGGTGTTATAATATCTATAGAAGAGAGATCTCCTGCAGTAGACTGTCGTCCTTCCCGTCCCAGCATTCTGTCATTCGGTGTCCAGTCGCAGGGAGATGAGGAGGAGGATGATGATGTACTGTATGTACAGTATAATGCAATGCAGTGGTCCCTTTTTTTTTTTTAATCTTATGGATCAGATCACAAAGTTGAGGGGTTATTTTTGAAGAAAAGGGACAGATGAAATAAAATAGATCTGAAATGTCTGGAAAAATGAACAGACGTTAAGAGCGTCTCTGTATGAGGGTGAGTCAAATCGAAACCTTAAAAACAAAGTGATTTTTATTTCCTGTCGGTATCCAGACACTGGAACACTTCCACTGAACAATTATGTCAAAATGTTTGACACGTTTTAAACAATGAATGCAAGATGAGAGGTTTTCATCTGACCTGCGCTTGTAAATGATTCAGTTTGAGTTGCGCCCTCTAGTGGGGACCTGAAGCTGTGCAGACAATTTCACAACATTCACAGTGACGCGGGCTTTGATAGGGTCAACATGATTTCTTCTCATTCGTGTGTGTGTGTGCGCTAGTCTCTCACAGCTCCAAACACACCTGTGTAAGTCGTGTTGCTTGGGGAGAACAGTAACCCGGGCTGCGGGAGTCGTTGGATTGGGAAATGCCACAGCAGTGTGCTGCAGCTCTATTATGATTCATTATATTTATGCTCTCAAAACACTGATACTCCTTATAAGTTGTGTGTGTGTGTGGGGGGGGTTTCAAAAGTTCAGTTTAATCAGGAGAAAACCGCTTTAATTAGCAGTGAACTCTGACCAGATGTAAATTGGTCGTCACACACGTGCAGGTGTAATTAGCGCTTTCCTCAGTTAAGTCTTTTATGTTGTATTTTTGAACCACAGCGTTCTCTGGACAGTTCATCTGTTCATCTGTTTTGTCGCCATTTTTAATTATTCTGGGAATTCTGAAGAACCATTTCTGTCACGAGTAGCGTTATTACCGCAGTTATATCCTGCACACAAAGGAGGCGTCGTCTTTCTTCAAAGGTAATGAAATCAAAAAGTCCCGATGGTGTGAGCTGCTGCAACGCAGTGTTGTAGTCGAGTCACTAAACCTCGAGTCTGAGTCCAGTCTCGAGTCCCCAGTGTTCGAGTCTGAGTCATTCAAGAAAATTTCGAGTCGAGTCCGAGAACCAGACTCCATCCACACCATGTGACGGTGGCTGTTGCTGCCTTTATGTGAAAGCGTCTCTGCTACTGTGTCGGACTAGAGCTGGGCATACACTGTGCAATTTTTGGCCCGATTTTGACACGATTTTCACTCGTGCGACTATTTTGGAGATCGGGCCGAGTTTTGTTTCAATCGTGCGTCTCGGATCGTGTAGTATACATGGGGTAACGACAAGCGATTAACACCTCACGACCTCCTCCCGATCGATCGGATGAAAATCAAACCTGTTTGAAATCCTGAGCATTGCATCTGAGCATCGCATCGTATAGTGTGAGAACAGGAATCGTAAGCTGCGTGCTGTTTACCCCTGCGATTCACTTGTACAGTGTGAGCAGCAGCTGAATACCGCGATTGAAAAAATCACAGTGTATGCCCAGCTTAACATAACTGCGCAACTGCCCCATTTTAGTGAACAGGCTACGGGTAAAAAGCTAGTTCATTGCTCAGCAAGCCCCGCCCACTATCAATAGAGCAATGAACACAGCGTGTCACTTCCTTCTCTGGGTGGAGTCTCGCCAAATGATGATTGAAGTTCGAGGTCGTCCCCGTCGTCCCCTCGATAGTTCTTCTACATATGGAACACACAGCAGTGCATTTTTTCCCACTGCACGAGAAGTCTGTATTAGCAAAGCGGACAACCCTAGCGGCGTCTCTCCAGGCATTTTAGCGCCATTAATGTTAGTTTGTTCCTGAACATGACGTATGAACAGGTGAATGTGCTTCTCTTGCACAAAATTTGCATAAAATTAATGTAGATATAAATATCTTATGCCAGATTATTATGGCATGTTACAAAAAAATAAAGAAAAAAAATCCAAGTCCTCGTCTCCAGTTTACGAGTCCGAGTGCAGTTAATGCACGAGTCTGAGTCACGAGTCCTTAAATTTAGGGCACGAGTCAGACTCGAGTACTACAAGCCTGACTCTCACATGAAGCGCCGCTGTCTTGGTTTTTGTTTTCCTCCAACATGGTGGACTTCCAGTTTGGAAAATAAGTGTGATGTCACATGCACACGAAGAATGGGCTTCTTGCGCACGCGCGCACACACACACACACACACACACACACACACAGAGGCTGCTATGGGGTTTGTGTCACTTGAAATGAATCAGTGAAATGATAATCTTACGAGAGCAAAAGAATCGTTATTCAAGTCACTCACATCTACTTTGTCTTTAAGTCAAATCAATTTTGTGCAAATTAATTTCACACCCAGCATTGATTTACCAACATTATCATTAATGATCATAAACTGCTGTCTGTCTCGGGCCTGCTCCTCCTCTGCTGTCTTCCTCTGCTACATGGTGTTTGAGTCTCTCTCTCTCTCTCTCTCTCTCTCTCTCTCTCTCTCTCTCTCTGGTGATGGGGCAGAATGGACACACTGGTGTATGAGCTCGGGTTACATCTGTTCTGGGGTTGGTGCCTTTTGAAGAACCATCTCTGCATTTCCGTTAGCTTTAGAACATTACATCGTTGAGTGTGGGTGTGGACTAACATACAGCGTAAAATAACAATTATTGATGACTGTAACCTCCTTTATAAGCAACAGTCAACCACAGGACCACAGACTTGTTTGTTTTTATTATGCAACCTGTTTGTAGGTTCTTCGACATCGTTAGTGTTCATAACTGAGGGTGGATTCAGACCAGGATAGTTCGATAGTTCACTTGCTTTGGTCCGAACCAAATGTGTTTTTTTTATTTTTTCATTTTGGTGCGGTTCGCTTTCACACTGTACATTTTAGTAAGCGGACCAAAATCTGTCAGCAAAGCCACGCGCCCTGAGGCCGTTCAGCTATTGGTCAGAGACGACACGCGCACAAAGCGTTAAGTTCAAAAGTAGTCACGGAGGATAGCGCTGATGAGCGCACATCATGTTGTGACCGTTCTGGCTCTTCACGCAAGTCGCTAGTACCGCCACTTTTTGAAAGAATGTCCCTGATTTTAATGTCGGTCTGACGGAGTTTCTTCACTTTTAGCCGACATTGTTCTGGGGAGCGCGTGAACCCCTTCTCCTTCATTTTCTCACTGAATACAGCAAACACGTCGGCATTTTTGTGTGTTCTCTCCAAAAGCTCAGATATGTGGACATCTGCCCAGATATCCACAAGGGTGCGCGTTTCTTCCTCGGCCCACGTTTGCCCCCTACTCATTTTTTGTACTCTGTAGTCTAGCCTACCACTGGTCTGAATGACTGAACGACTGTTGTAAGGTTCCCTTGACAACCGAAACAGTGTTTGCACTTTGCGGTGGAGTGTCAAGACTCTGTTTCCCATAATGCTCGACAAACGACGGAAGCTCCCGAGGTACAAAAAAGCAAAACTGTCGGATTAGGTCCGGTCTGCTTTCACACCTCCAAAAGATCCGCACCAGAATTCCTTTGGTCCGGACCGAGTCCGACCTTGCAGCTCGGTCTCGGTCCGCTTGTTTGGTCCGGACCAGAGTTCGGTGGTTTGTATTCAGACCAACCCAAAAGGTCCGGAGCAAGGGAAATTTGGGTCGTTTGGTCCGGACCAAACAATGTAGGTGTGAATACGCCCTCACACTCTGTCGCACTTGTGAGTAAACCATCTGGTTCTGACATTTTATTTATGAGTATCGGGATTTTTAAAAAGTTGAATGTTTTTGTCACTATTTTATCCGGAGCCATGTAAATTCTTAGCTCAAGTTGTCTTGGATATGAAATAACTCCGCCCCCAAAGCCCTTGGCTGCGGTTTCGGATCGGCGGTATTTTGATGCTCGAACTGAAGCAGTTTTTAACACTATTGTGGTGGAAAAGTATGAAATGGTTCCCGATGAGGCACCGACTCTGGGACCAGCGTTAACCTGGGAAGAAAGGCTTAAAGAACAATACGCAACAACCAAGGAATGTTCTTTTGTCTTTCTTACTCCTCCTTGATTCCTGTTTGTATCTCTCCCTCATTCTTGTGTGTCTGTAGAACAATGATAATGAGACCGCTCTGCACTGTGCGGCGCAGTACGGACACTCGGAGGTGGTGCGCGTGCTGTTGGAGGAACTGACCGACCCCACCATGAGGAACAACCGCTTCGAGACTCCACTGGATCTCGCTGCACTCTACGGTCGCCTCGAGGTCGTCAAGCTGCTACTGTGTGCTCACCCCAACCTGCTCAATACACACACACACACTCTCTCACACACACCGCTCCATCTCGCCGCACGCAACGGCCACCTTCCTGTTGTAGAGGTGCTGCTCAGCTCCGGAATGGACATCAACTACCAGGTGAGTTTCACACACACACCACACACACCACACACACACACCACACACACACACACACACACACACACACACACACACAATCACTATTAAATACACAATATTTGACTTGATTTCGATTGAAATGAACACCAACTATTCAAAAGACGTGATTGGATTTTGCTTAGTGTCTTTCACACAGAGATTAAACGGAGGTGATGACAAGACCGCTGTAACCAATCAGACCGCTGTAACCAGTCGGACCGCTGTAACCAATCAGACCGCTGTAAACCAGTCGGACCGCTGTAACCGATCGGACCGCTGTTTCTGCCCGCAGTACCGCTGTAACCAGTCGGACCGCTGTTTCTGCCCGCAGTACCGCTGTAACCGATCAGACCGCTGTTTCTGCCCGCAGTACCGCTGTAACCGATCAGACCGCTGTTTCTGCCCGCAGTACCGCTGTAACCAGTCGGACCGCTGTTTCTGCCCGCAGTACCGCTGTAACCAGTCGGACCGCTGTTCCCGCCAGTGGTACCGCTGTAACCAGTCGGACCGCTGTTCCCGCCGGCGGTACCGCTGTAACCAGTCGGACCGCTGTTCCCGCCGGTGGTACCGCTGTAACCAGTCAGACCGCTGTTCCCGCCGGCGGTACCGCTGTAACTGCAAACTATTATCAAGCTACCTCCCATTAATATCCCAGAACAGCATTTACAACTCAAAACGGAAAAATTAATCCTAAGTTAAAAAGCTGTTGTGTTATTTTGTAAGATTTGCTCACTGATCTGAAATCTTCAAGAGGAAGATGTCCGGCACTTCCCTGCCGGGTCTGGAATGTTCCGTGTCGTCTCTCTGGCCCTCCCTGTGGTGTCTCATTAACATGTCTTTATGCTCCACATACTCAGACTGCTGCTGTGTTTCTGTCCTGGTTACACTCGACTTGTGTGTGTGTGTGTGTGTGTGTGTGTGTAGACGGAGAAAGGCAGTGCCCTTCATGAAGCTGCTCTTTTTGGGAAGACGGAAGTCGTTCAGAAGCTTCTCAGTGCAGGTAAAAAAGAAGAAAAACCCCACCATCTTCATTCTTACAGGAAAAAAGATGACATCATCAAAAAGTGACAGCCAATCACATGCAGTCAGTTATAGAGAGATGTGAACACATCGTTATTTATTCAGAACACCTCGCATTATCTTCATCATATCAGTCTTCTCTGTTCCTGTCCTCCCTTCTGCCGCGAGGGTTAACCAAATGTTTACCACACACCGTTTTCCCTGTTACCTTGGCAACTGATCACTTTGTGCTCCTCCGCCCTCAAATCGCACACTCTTGCCCTCAATAACTCCACCTTCGGGTGCTGTAGACGGTGCGAGAGTGACGAGAGAGTGGCTTACATATTTCCTCTAATAATAGATAACCATTTAGATTCCAGGTTGGAACGATTTTTAAAGATTTCACAGTGCAGATTAAAAGATGTAGGTGCAATTGGTAATTGAGTGATCAATCTCATTAAATCTGAAGGTTAATAATTACACTGAATCAGTCTCATTGAATCATACCATTACTTTTGGTGCTTAATAATAAATTACCAAACAGCTAAATTATGGTATATTCCAAATTATCATGATCACTTACCATATTATACAACTTGTATGCACCTTTGAGTTCTTTGAGGTTGGGTGACTTCAAGGAGTATGGAACAACAAATAAAACACACAGTTTCAATAATAATTGAATTTATTATAACAAAGATGATGAATAATGTCAGCAGATATATACATATAAACAAACATCAGTGATGTTGATCCACATTAAAATGTGGAGCTCAGACACAAAATACACGTTCACACATCTGATGGTCTTTTGTTATTATAACATCACTACTAGTGTATCTCAAACAATTAGAGTATCATGAAACAACTTCTTTATAATTTAATTCAGAATCAAGTTTATTGCCAAGTACGTTTTCACATCCAAGGAAATTGCTTTGGTGATTTGGTTCATGAACAGTTAAGATGGAAGAATTTTATCAAAGACAAAAGTAGCTATATCCATAAAATAAAAATAAAGGTAAACTTTGGTATTCTATATTCATTACATGTAAAGTGAAACCTTTCAAGCCTTTTTTTTTTTTTTTTGTAATTTTGATTATGGCTTATAGCTCATGAAAATCAGAAATCCAGGGTCTCACATGATTAGAATATTTCCTAACATCAATCAAAAAAGATTTAAAATACAGAAATGTCTAACTTCTGAAAAGTTTGTCTGTTTAATCACTCAGTACTTGGTTGAGGCTCCTTTACTATGAATTGCCACATCAGTGGGGTGTGGCATGGAGGCGATGAGCCCATGGCACTGCTGAAGTGTTACTGAAGCCCAGGTTGCTCTGATAGCACTCTTGAGTTCGTCTGCATTTTTGGGTCGGGTGTTTCTCATCTTCCTCTTGACAGCAGCCCATAGATTCTCTATGGGGTTCAGGTCAGGAGAGTTGGCTGGCCAACCAAACACAGTAATCTCAGGGTCAGCAAACCATTTGGTAGTAGTTTTGGCACTGTGGGTAGGTGCTAAATCCTGCTGGAAAATGAAATTGGCATCTTCATAAAGCTCGTCAGCAGATGGAAGCATGAAGTGCTCTAAAATCTCCTGGTAGATGGCGGTGTTGACTTTGGACTTGATAAAATACAGTGGACCAACACCAGCAGATGACATGGCGCCACAAATCATCACAGACTGTGGAAACTTCACACTGGGCTTCAAACCCCTTGGATTCTGTGCCTCTCCACTCTTCCTCCAGACTCTAGAACCGTGAGTTCCAAATGAAATGCAAAATTTACTGAAAAGAGGACTTTGGACCACTGAGCAACAGTCCAGTTCTTCTCTCCTTAGCCCAGATAAGACGCTTCTGATGTTGTCTCTGGTTCAGGAGTAGCTTGATATTAGGAATGCAACAGTTGTATCCCCTTTCCTGAAGATGTCTGTGCGTGGTGGTTCTTGGTGCACTGACACCAGCCTCAGTCCACTCCTTGTGAAGCTCTCCCAAGTTCTTGAATCGACTTTTCTTGACGATCCTCTCGAGGCTGCACTCATCCCTGTTGCTTGTGCACCTTTTCCAGCCACCCTTTTCAGCAATGACCTTCTGTGGCCCTCCCTCCTTGTGGAGGGCATCAGTGATCATCTTCTGGACAACTGTCGAGTCAGCAGTCTTCCCCATGATTGTGGTTGTGTGGACTGAACTAGAGCAAGAGTTGCATGGTGTTTCATACTGTTTTACTCAAACTTAAAATTCTAGAATATTTCATTTTGAAATGTATTTAATTTTTTGCACTGCCCACCATAATTATCAAAATTTAAAATAGAAAAATGCTTGAAACATTTTAGTTTGTGTAATGAGTCTAAAATGTATCACGTTTTCACCTTCTTCAATAACTGATGCATGGATTAAAGTTTTCCGTCGCTACGACAGATTTCCGTCAACTGGGAGCGCTAAAGGTCAGTAATGAGAGTGATGCAGATCCGAGGAAGAAAAAAAAGGTGGTGGGGGGTAGGCCCATAGGTCTGACACCGATGTGATTTAGAACTTCACCAAGCTGCTGTGATTGCCTGTTGTTGAACCCTTTCTTGTGCTGTGTTTGAGTATATGTAAAGGAATAAGTTGTTGCGCTAGATAGGCATAAATAAATAAATACAGCCTACACTACTGTCTAGTCCCGGGGAGGCTCGGCGGAGGCAGCGAGCTGCGGTGCTCAGCTTGAGTTTCGTTTCTATCGGCGGCTCCAGCCCGACTTTGCACGCTCGTAACTCGGCCAGGGGAGGTCCCAGCCTCTCCAAACTTGGCAGCCAGCGACCTCTGCCCTCTCCCCAACGAACCGGCGCTGCCAGGGCAGGCCAGCCCTGTGCCTCGGGACGCGATTCACACCGAGGCGAGCCGTGGCGCTCCGCATCAGTTTTCTTTTAACGGCGGCTCCACTGATGAAACAATCTGGCTGTCCTACTACTAGGCAACTACTTGCCTACTACTAATACTAGGCCTGTTGTTGTAGTAGTAGTAGTAGTAATAATAATAATAATAATAATAATGATATTTGCCTATTGAAAGGTGATCAGGTAAAAAAATCTAAACAGCCCTGTTGAAGACCTTTGCTATTAAGCCTTTTGTAGGTTAAACAGGCTTCGTCAGACAACGTTCTGGAAAGGCTGTGTTTTTCTTTGGTTTGATTAGCCTACGATTTAATCTTTAAACATTATGGTTTCAGCAGTTCGCTTAAACATTGGAGGCTGCAGAGTCGGGCTGCAAGATTTCCCGACACTTGTTTAAGATGCCAAACTTCATAGTAAGGAGAAAATAATTCCACAGTATTTAGTGCCTCGTCAGTCTCAAATTAATAGTGAAGGACCAACGTGAATTAAGTCCCAAAAAAACATCTCGTAGGCCTATATTTTACATTTTCAAAAAAGTCCGGAATTGGAAGTCGGTCAGTGGAGTGTAATGAAGTGTCTCATTCACTAAGCACAAAAGTTCGGAAAACTTGAGAAAACAGCGATTGCCTAAATAGGCTACTAATGTTTTACATTAGTAATTTAGTGTATGTGACAAATAAATTCATTGATTAAATAGATAAAGAAGCGAATACTCCGAAGCTCAAAATTCAGGAAAGTGGCTCCGGTGTCGCAAGTGCACAAGAACAGTTATTTGAAAGTTAACCTGATGAATCTGTGCGTGCGCGTGCGATTTCATGAAGAACCGGGACAATTGGCATTCGGTGAAAGATTCACACCTCTGACTCGTTATATTCGCGCGCGCCCTCTCGCCCACCGCTGCTTCGTTTTCCCGATTTACACGAGTGTCTGAAGATGGAGTTTTCAGAAATCTCCACTCTGCCCAGAGTTTGTGAAAGTAGCTGTTTTCAGTGACTGAAACCTCCGTATACAGTACCAGTCAAAAGTTTGGAAACACCTTCAAATTCGATGTTTTTATTTAAAAAAAATTTTTCCTACATTGTAAATGAATACTGAAGTCATCCAGACCATGCAGCAACACATAAGGAATCATTTAGTAAACTTTAAAATGTTAATCAAACCAAAATATGTTTTAGATTTTAGATTCTTAAAGTCGGCACCTTTTGCTTTGATTACAGCTTTGCACACTCTTGACATTCTCTCAGTCAGCTTCATGAGGTCATCACTCGAAATGGTTTCCCAACAGTCTTGAAGGAGTTCCCAGAGGTGCTGAGCACTCGTCGGCTGCTTTGCCTTCACTCTGCGGTCCAACTCATCCCAAACTTTTTCAGACTGACTGACCTTCATTTCTTAAAGTAATGATGGACTGTCGTTTTTCTTTACTTAGTTGAGTAGTTCTTGGCATAATATGGATTAGAACAGTACTCACATAGGGCCATTCACTGTATACCAACTCTACCTCTTCACAACACGACTGATGGTCTCAAACACATTCAGAGGTCAAGAAATTCAAGAAATTAACTCTTGACAAGGCACAGCTGTAAACTGAAAGCCATTCCAGGTGACTACCTCGTAAAGCTGACTGAGAAAATGCCAAGATGTGCAAAGCTGTCATCTAAGCAGAAGGTGCTGACTTTGAAGAATCTAAAATATAAAGCACATTCTGGTTTGATTAACACTTTTTTTTTTTTTTTTTTTTTTGTTTACCAAATAATTCCATATATATTTCTTCATAATGTCGATGACTTTAGTATTAATCTACAATTCAGAAAATTTTAAAATAATGAAAAACCACTGAATTAGAGGCGTTTCCAAACTTTTGACTGGTACTGTAGGTGCGAATGAGAGGTGCAACCGAATAAATAAATATGCGTCTTTTTTATCCGGCTACATGTAGGCCATCACTGCGCAAAGCCTCTAATGTTGAAATGGTAGTGTGGTAAGTTCCCTGTGGGTGGGTGGAGCACAGAGGACGGCAGGACAGGGATCAGGTGAACAAAAGGCTTTATTGCCACACTTTTCAGTCTAACAATATTTCGTAACATAGAGAGAGACAGACACACACTAGCGTCTCGCTCTCCCTCCTTAAATAGGGCACGGTCACTGGGAAGACACACAAACACAGGTTAATTGCCGTCAGGTGTAGTGATTCTGCCACTCACCTTCCCTGACTCCGCCCTCCTGTCACAGACCGGCGCTTGACCACGCCCCTGCTGCCACAGGTAGTGATATTTGTTAAAATAATAGTAGGCTAATTTCCACGTTAATCGGTAAAATGGCCCAAGGGATGTGATGGGGGGATGGCCTTTTTATAATGGGGATGATTTGAGATTTTTATTTCAGAAGGGGGACGCCTCCCCCCCACATCCCCCCTCAACTCGAGTACTGCGTATAAGGCCATATTTCACCGGACATAGGCCCTTCGGTTTCCATCACTAGAGCGCGTCAAATTACTTTCGGTTTTGCCAGCATGGACGCGCTTCTTTTAAATGAAGGCACAGATGTGTCAGACATCGACAAAACGGTAAAGAATAAGTGGAGATGGGCTTGGCGAAATGAAATGGGCGATAATGGCAAGCTCCTGCTGCTGTGCCAAGGAAAAGGAAACAAAAACAGGCATCAGGTGTTGCCAAACTGGAGGCCTTTGGCTTCACTGCAAAGAAGCAGAAAAAGTGAACTTTACTTTTCTTGTTTCCTGGCTTTATTTCAACAGATTTTCTTATTTTTCTTTCTGTTCCACTCTTTTGAAAGCATGGTTCAAGTTCGACTGCACTTGCACTTTTCTCTTAACCACTGTTGTGCATTACTAAAGTATTGTTGAAATAAATTTGCACTTTGTGCTGAAAACTTGATGTTTCATCATGAATAGCCAGTAATGACAATGGTCAAGTCTTGCCTTAGCTTTAGTCATTGTTAAAATTATGTAAATGTACTATAAGTAGGGGCCGAGGGGATAATGGACAACACGGCGTTTAAAATTTGACGCATTGCTGACGTGGTAGGAGCCAACGACATGGAGCTTTTTTTTTTTTTTTCTTCAGTCAGATTTTTGTTTTTGCTTTAATCCATGCTGATGGAAAATATTGAACTTTTTCATGATATTCTGACTTTTTGAGATGCACTAGTAGATACAGCATCACGTTTTTGCTTTCCAGAACCGTCTCACTATTATTCCCCCCCCCCGCAGTGAGAATGTTAGAACCTTTGAACTCCTGTATGGATGTTTGATCCTTAAACGAGTCTCGCCTGTCTCAGGTATTGACGTGAACATTGTGGACAATAAGAACCGCACAGCACTGGACATTGTGAAGGAAATGCCGTCTCAGAAAAGCCGTCAGATCGCTGCGCTCATCCAGGGTGAGTGTGTGTGTGTGTGAGAGACCATAATAATTGGTACCATTTTAAATTTACTGAATAACAGCTTTAGCAACTTACTCCATGTCTGAATATTTAACCGGCTGTGTTCCAAATGTCAACACCAAGTGCTTCCTTGAATGGTTCGATATTTTGTGGTGGTTCTTCTTTTTCTTAATTTTATTATTGTGTGTTTTATTGTGTAGCTCATATGAGTGGTCAGCCTCCTGATCTCCCGCCTCCTCCAGCACCGCCCCCCCAGGACATCAGAAGGGTTCAAGGTCAGGGGTCAAAATTGACATCTTCAACCTCTTGTATTGTTTATTCACAAACGAAAAAGCGCTGGTGCTGTAGTATGCTGAGTGGAAGTGTGTGTGTGTAGATGTGTGTGAGGAGAGCCCATATGAAGCGCTGTTTGAAGCCTCATCATGTCACTCGTTGGACAGTTTGGCCAGCGGGAAATCGTCAGACCGAGACTCAGGAAGACCAGAGAGTGAAGCGGGCAGGGTGAGACGCGCACACACTTGCAGCTAAACCATAAGGCCACTGAGATGTTTTTCATTAACAGCATATTAAAAAAATCATAACTAAAATGGCTCGTAGTATGTACTGTGTAAGCACGTAGTATGAAACTATGAACCTTTTTATTATTATTACTTTCTGGATATTTGTGTAATTGAAATTAGGCACTGGGTTGAATTTGGGTTGCAGGTTCTCACTGAGGTCCATGTGATTTAACAGGAATAAGTTTATTAAAGAATAAATGTTATTTGGTTGAACTACTGTACAGTAGAGCCCCGCCTATTCGCGGTTCAGTATTCATGAATTCACATATTCGCGGGATTTTATATAGAACATATCTCCTATACATTCGCGGAAATCTCAGCGACTCACGGTCATTTGCCGCGAACATATCGAACGTTTACGCACTGCTACATTCTCAGAGCCGAATGCTCGCTCGCTATTGGCTGAAGTTTGAATGGCGGGCTGCTGCTCATTGGCTGATACGAATGAGCGCATTGTACAGTACAGTCTTGCGGTTCCCGTAGTTCAGACTTGTTCACATGTTGCGCGTTCTTGGTATTTTTGAATAATTTTTACGCCCTACAATGGCTCCTAAACGCTCTGCATCTTCTAAGGCTCCTGTTAAGGAACCTAAGCGCCAGAAGAAGGTAATGACGCTGCAGGAGAAGGTAGGACTTCTCGATATGCTAAAGGAAGGGAAGAGTTTTGCGGCAGTATAGCCGAGGGTATAGGGAGTGTTTTAGACATCAAAATAAGCATTTGTGAGCAGTTTTATGGGGGGGGGGTTTACAAGTATTCGCGGCCATGTTCGGTCCCTGACCCCCGCGAATACTGAGGGCTGTACAGCAATATGGAAAGGTTGCAGGTTGTGCAGTTCCAGGATCGTCCACTAGATGGAGCTATAGTCATATGGATGGACAAAAACGGAATCATAAATGGATTAATCCAGTAGATTAAAAATATGTGCACAGCTGGACGCGTATCTCTATTTGAATAGGGTTAGTTTTTTTTTTTTTTCATGGGGTCCTAATAAGGACATGATCTCACAGCCACATCATGCACACGTCCGGGTTTGTAGAAGAAAGAAAATGGAACCTGTTGGAAATTCAGTCATCCTGTGGTTGTTTTGTTGTCCAGATGTGAGTTTTGTCACTACGGAGACGTGGAACTGTGTAAAATTTGTTACAGATGTCCTCCTGATAAACTAATGGAGCTGTAGCTAGACGAATAGACAGGTAGATGTGTAAACACAGCCGTGTAAAAACACAGACTGAGGGACGCTGGGTTTCTGCTGTCAGGAGGTCTGATGGGTGCCAGATGTATGACACATGTCCATCCAGATCATTATCAGAGTGTAGTTAATTAAGTGTGTGTGTGTGTGTGTGTGTGTGTTACAGTCATTTGTGAAAGACCGTCCTCCACCTCCATCCCACTCTGGAGGAGCAGCGCATGAGGAAGAGCTCAGTTCTGAGGTAAACAATAATAGGTTTGTTCACGTTCTCAACACAGTCATGGACACGCGTACATCTCGAAGAGTGAGGTGAACAAATATGAGGAAAGGCTGTTGGAAAGTCATACAGGATGGAGAACGGACAGATGATGGAAGGAAGGATGTTGGATGGAAGGAAGCATGGATGTTGGATGAATAATGGATGGATGGTTGGATGGAAGGGAGGATGGTTGGATGGATGGAACGATGGATGGTTGGATGGAAGGAAGGATGATGGGTGTTGGATGGATGGATGGAAGGAAGGAAGGGTGTTGAATGGAAGGAAGGATGTGGTAAGGATGATGGATGGATGTAAGGAAGGATGAATGGATGTTGGATGGATGTAAGGATGGATGGATGTTGGATGTAAGGAAGGATGGTTGGATGGAAGGTTGGATGGAAGGATGATGGATGGATGGAAGGAAGGATGTGGGATGGATGGAAGGAAGGGTGTTGAATGGAAGGAAGGATGTGGGAAGGAGGATGGATGATGGATGGATGAATAATGGATGGATGAAGAGCTGTACTGTACTGTTGTTGCTAGCTGTGTTGTTGATAACGGCTGAGCCCATGAGCTGGAGTGTGAGGGCTGTTTGGGTTTAAAGCTGATTGGTGGGACTGACGGCGCCGCAGGCCGATGAGGTCACCGGCGGTTCGTGTTTGTTTATTAAGATCTCGGTTTTGTGTAAATGAGTTTGTTCTCTCCGTTGTGTGACTTGAGATCATTTGAGCAGAAAGAAGTTTCGCTGACTTCAGTGTTGTGTGTTTGATTTTTCTGCTGTTATTAACAACCAGACGTTATGATCAAATGTAAATCCTGTGCAGCTCGTTCTTGGTCACCGTGGAGACTGAGCTGTGGTCAAGGTAACGGTGGCCTTGCGGTGTGTTGAAGTAAAGCAGACTCGACAGCGCGCGCGTGTGTTAACGTACACACTGTCAGACTGTTTACTTCTTTAAAGACATGATCACTAGAGTTCCGTGTTGCTTACTTGAGAGCTTCTCGCATAAATGTCAGACACGCCCACTCGCAGTTGGAAGTTGGGGTTTAGGGTTTTTTTTTTTTCTTTTTTTTAAAAAATCTCTGAGGTGCAGTGTCTCTCTCTCTCTCTCTCTCTCTCTCTCTCTCTCTCTCTCTCTTCTCTGTCCTTCCATCCCTCTCTCCCTCTGTAGGCGGTCTACACCAGCAGCAGTTTGGATGAGAGGCTGGAAGATGATGAGGATCATACGTATGAAATGCTGCATACAGCACGGACCAAACACCCCACTGACACACGAACGGGTAAAAACACCCACACGCACTCGCCCTGCCTGCACTGTGACTCTGTGCTTTGGTCCACTGATCCATCCATTGTTTCTTTCTTCCTTCATTTCTTTTTTTCTTTCTTCCAGTCTGAGTGTCGCGTCACGCTGAGATGGGTTCTACTGTGTTATTTTTTTACTCCTGGAGTTTGTTTGTTCACATTGATATTTTTTTTTCTCCAGATAAAGACTCTTCTGCCAAGTCTTCCAACAACCTCTTACCTCAGGTAGCATCTCCAAAACACTCGAGGGTTTTTTTTTTTTTTTTGTGCGCATGCACATGACTGCCAAATTTGACACTGCGGGATCAGATGGCGCTTGGGTGGGAACTGTTCACTAAATTGTAGCTTTTAAATAATAACCACAAAACCCTTCAGAAGCAAACGAGTTTCTTCTGGTCCGTGATGTCTGGTGTTCAGGCGTTGCAGGAGGGTTTGGGAGTAATGTTTAGGGATCAAGCCTGGGGGTAGGGTTAAGGGGTTCTGGGTAGGTTTAGGGGTTAAAGGTTGGTAGGGTTTGGGGGTTATGGTAAGTGCAGGTAGCATTATTTGGTTGTTTTCATGGAATGGAAGTGTGCTACAATTATTTGTGTGTGTGTGTGTGTGTGTAACCACTCTGTCTTTATGTTAAAGCAGCGGAAGACCACCACACCTGGTGACATTGGAGCTCCAGGTTCTAACACACTGAAGCCTCCTGGCAGCACGCTTCCATCTGGAGGTAAGTGTGTGTGTGTGTGTGTGTGTGTTTCACGCATCCGTGTGTGTGAGAGTAAGTGGCTGACTACTAACTGCACAACTTATGACTACACCCATATACTTTAAAGCACACACACCAGTGAGCGTGAACAATAATTACAATAATCAGAGCCATTTATACACACACACACACACACACACACACACACACAAACTACAGTAATAACTGTGTGAGTGGGAGGAAGGTGTGTCCCCTATCTGAACGGTTCAGTCTCCCAGGGACATTAATACACCTCTTCACCACCTCCTCTCTCTCTCACACACACACACCATGACCCCTCTATCCCAAATGCCTGGCAGGCTGCACATGCCATATCAGCTGTAATGGCACTCTGCAGCTGCCACACACACACACACACACACACACACACACACACACACACACACACAGAGCAGGGTGTAAACCAAATGCAAATATCTGAGCAGTGTTAGAGTGCGAGCTCACCATTTTCCTGACTGAGACTCGAGGAAACAGGAGTGTGTGTGTTTACAGGTGTGTATTATATATCTGTATATGATTATTCATGTATTTATTTAATTATAAATTACTGTTATTTCTCCCTGTCTGTGGCTGTGTCCTGAACCACATACTCCACCTCTTCACTGGTCGGCAGCCGGTAGGAGCTACGTACGGTCGGCTCCAGTATCAGGTGCACGGCGTAGTATGTGGTTTGAGACACAGCTGTATTTAAGCACGTAAAACTTAGCTGTAGATTTGCTAGCTTGGTCGTCTTTGGGCATCGAGAAAGCATAGTTGGATTATTTCAATATTTTTAAGATGACATGAAGCCAGCCAATCAGGAGCTGCGCTTAAACACTCACTCTGTGGGCGTGTCATAGTCATGGGGTGTTTTATTAACGTTATATCAGATGGCGTGCAGAGTTTAGTGAGCAAGTGAACGCCAAATAAAACCCTGAATAATGACATCTGTGTGTGTGTGTGTGTGTGTGTGTGTGTGTGTGTGTGTTCGTTCCTCACAAGGATTTGGGTGGACCCCTGACTGCATGATTTCATATAACTATAAACACACCCACACACTTTTTCCTTTCAGACTCTGTGGCTGCATCCCAAATCGCACACAGCCAATAACCTGGTGACGTGTGTGTGTGTGTGTGTGTGTGTGTGTGTGTTTCAGTCTGTCTGTGATTAAGGTTGTTGCCCAAATCGCGTACATCCAGACCAATTACTGTGACAAGTTGCTATGTCCTCCATAGTTTAGCTTGTTGCTATGGTAATGAGGAACGTCGTGTTGTTGTGAATGCTGAAGTATCCGTTGAACATATTCCTGTGCAAGGCAATTTGGGACGCAGCCCATGACGGAAGTATTGGAACAGTACCATGGCTCAAAATATGATGCAAAGGGAAGAAAAAATGAGTGTGGCATAAAGAAATAAATAAGAGACTTCCGGTCCTTCCATTGCTTGGTGTAATTGGTTGGTGCACTTTTTGTTCCTTTTTTAAAATAAATAAATTAATGAATTATTCTTATTTATGTATTTATTTGGGATGTCATCAAACTCCTCCTCCTCTTCAGAATGTTAAACAGAGCAGGAGTTGAGCTGACGGAGACGCAGTAGACTGTCGTTGTTGTGCACTTGAATGTTGCGTTCTTACGCTGGACACAACTCGGGTCTGTTCCTTAAGGACAGAGGTTAGAAATCGACTGTGACATCACTGCCTGTTACCAAACACCATGACCTTCTCTCCCACACGCACACACTTCTCTTCCAGCCACTTCAGCATGTGTTATGGCTCTGTGCCCGGCTGCCTGGTGTGTGTGTGTGTGTGTGTGAGGTTCAGAGCTGAGTTAAAGTTGTGCGTGTGGAGTGTTAAGCATGGAGAATGACTCCTTGAGGAGGACGGTGCTCCACTTCAGGTGAGAGAAAGAAAGAGAAAACGGAGAGGAGGTTGCTGTTTGGGGTTCTTTCTAATGAGAAGTGTGTGTGGGGGGGGTCATGTTAACGTTGGTTTTAAGCATTTTAAAGTTGTTTAGTTTGTTAGAAGAGAACAAATAAGAACTCGACTGAGAGAGACGGACAAAGAAGATGAGAGCAACCATGACGGAGAGAGAGAAGAGAGACAATAAAAATAGGATACGTACACTGACAGACGGTTACAAAACCAGAGAGACGAGGGGGAGACAGACAGAGTGGGGGGGTGGGGACAGACAGATTTTGTCAGAAAAAGAGATGGAGCAAAGAAAAAAGAACAAAGAGATGGATAACAAATACTGACTGAGAATGAGGGAGAGACAGACGGATAAATAGAAAGCGAGACAGATTATTAGAAAGCGAAACAGGCAGGTGAACAGAAAGAGAGACAGAAGTTAATAAAATTGATAGACACACAGTTCAATAGAGAGAGACAGATGAATAGAAAGAGAGGAAGACAGAATAACAGACAGTTGATTAGAAGGAAAGTTAATGGAAGGTGAGATGGACAGATTAATAGAGAGATGTATAGAAAGAGAGACAGACATGTTGGTTCTGAGAGAAATGGAGGAGTTGGTTGCACAAGAATAAGTTGCACACTAGAAGAATGTCAGCTGTGTCCAGCTGTCTGTCTGTCTGTCTGTCTGTCTGTCCTCTCTCTCCTTTTCCAAATTGCACACAATAGCAGATCTGTTCCACAGGGATGTGGGTGGATTCCTGTTAGCTGGAGTAGATATCACACTCTGTAACATTTTCATTCTCTGTCTCTTTCTGTCTGTCTGTCTCTTTCTGTCTCTCCACCCATCTGTCCTCCTCATCTCTATAACAGAGAGCTCAGTCGTGCCTGAGCAGTTCACTGGTCTTCTTCACGGATCTTCGCCCGTCGTCGACACACGGGAAGGAGTGGACCCTTCGCGGTTGCCCTCTGATCCCACGGCCCCTAAGTGCCCGCCGTCGGTTTCCATGGCAACCGGCCGGCCAGACCCGGACCCCAAGGCTATCTACGCTACTGTGAACAAAGAGCCACGCGACTCGCCGAGCCGGAACCGTCCCGGGGACCTGAAGCTCTCCCGCAGCCTCTCCAAATCTGACTCGGACCTGCTGTCGACTCCGCCCACCGAAGAGGAGGCGGGGCTGAGCGGCCGCAGCGAATCGGTGTCCAACTGCAGCGCAGCCAAGCGGAGGATGGAGAAATCGCCGTCGTTCACGTCAGAGTGGGACGAGGTAGGAAGAAGCGTTCAGGGTGTGTTTTGGAGATCAGGTTAAAATAACCTTTTTGTCACAAATGCACTTTAATTTAATTTTACAGTTTGATATTTTATGGAAAATAAAATGGTTGGTTGCTCCAGGACTGTGCTCGTGCTAAATCAGCGTCTGTAGGATATTTAGACTCCGCCCTTATAAACGTAAGCTTTGCTGTGGTGGTGTGTTGTGTTTTCCTTGATGTTCTCTTTCTAGAAGTGTTTCTACCACACAGCCGTGTTCTCCAGGCCTCCGTGTCCGTCACGCTCCATGGAGGAGGTGTGGCCACTGCGATTAGCCCCAGTGAAAGAAGCGTGGCCTCTGTTGTCATTACTGAAGGAGGCGTGGCCTCTGAGCCATCAGTGAAGGTGTGGCCTCTGTGCCATCCTTGACAGTGAAGGTGTGGCCTCTATGCCATCAGTGTCTGTGAAGGAGGCGTGGCCTCTGTGCTTGTCAGTCTCAGTAAAGGTGTGGTGTCCGTGAAGGAGGCGTGGCCTCTGTGCCATCCTTGACAGTGAAGGTGTGGCCTCTATGCTATCAGTGTCAGTGAAGGAGGCGTGGCCTCTGTGCTTGTCAGTCTCAGTAAAGGTGTGGTGTCAGTGAAGGAGCCGTGGCCTCTGTGCCATCAAACTTCGTGGAGGTGTGGCCTCTGTGCTTGTCGAGTCAGTGAAGGAGGCGTGGCTCCGTGCCGTCAGTGAAGGTGTGATCCCTGTCCGTCTCAGTGAAAGAGGTGTGATCTGTGCCATCAGTGCAGGTGAAGGAGGCGTGTCCTCTGTGCCATCAAACTTTGAAGGAGGTGTGGCTTCTGTGCTTGTCAGTCTCGGTGAAGGTGTGGCCTCAGCCAAAGTGTCATGGAAAGGTGTGGCTCTGTGCCATCGAAGGTGTGGCCTCTGTGAGTAGCACCAGTCAAAGAGGCGTGGCCTCTTTGCCATCAGTCTCAGTGCAGGAGGTGTGGCTTTTCTTCTGTGTCTTGCTCTGTTTTTGTCTCATCAGTCTCGCTCTCTCCTTGGTCACGACTGGCTGGCTGGCTTTGAGTGACAGTGTGAGAGAGAGAGAGACAAAGCCTGCTTATGCTAATCCAGCACTTTTGTTTAGGGGGAAAAAGGGGAGGACATTCTCGCTCTCACGCTCACTGTCACTCTGTCACATGGCCGTGCAGAGGCTGATACTCCGCGTAAGAGCTCGCGGTGAAGGCGTGTGTTCCCTCGTGCACGCTCCTCTTCCCTCTCACCCGACACTTTTCCCATGGCTGCCGTCAGATCTGCGTTTGTGAGTACCCCCTTTCACCGAGTGCTCTCTCGTACTGTAGTGTAGTGTGCGCTTTGGGACGGAGCCACACGCCGACCGGTTGATTGGGAAAGTGTTGCTGGATGCTAAAGGAGCACTGTTTACTTACAGTCTGCACTACAGGCAGCTTGTTACTTTCACACATTATTTAGGATAATCCTGTGCAAATTGGGATCCAGCCCATGAGTCTGCGTTCTCAGGAGTGCGTGTTAAAGTCCGTGCAGGACGGAGGCTGGTGAGCAGGTGGGGTTTGGTTTGCGATGGAGCCACACAGCGGTTATCATGTCAGATGGTGTAGGGTTTAGTACCTGTAGTGTGCACCGCAGTGGGTGTTTAATCCCGGCTGTGTCTCACACCGTACTACCAAGACAACATAGTGCAGTAACCTAAAGCCGTGTACTGGTTAGTAGGGTAACGTGTGATTTGGGACACAATCTCGCACACACCGGCCGTTTCTCATGGTTAAAGGGGAAGGGTGATCTGAGTGCTCCAGGCTGAGCAAGCGAGTGTGACTTTCTAAATAGTGTGCACTACAGGTGGCACGCTTTAGGGCAGTAGTATGTGGTTTGAGACACAGCCCATGATGCTGGTTTGGATAAAGACAGGTGCTGTAGTTTGACTTCATTTGTCGAGAGTGTGTGTGTGTGTGTGTGTGAGAGAGAGAGAGAGTGTGTGTGTGTGTGTGTGTGTGTGTGTGTGTGTGTGTGTGTGTGTGTGTGTGAGAGTGTGTGTGTGTATGCCTCTTGATGTCTCTTTTGTTTCCAGAACCTGGCGCACATACACACATTCTCTGCCCACGTCTGCTGCAGCGCCTCACTCTCTCTTACACACACACACACACACACACACACACACACACACACACCATGGCCAGTCTTCAGCTGTTGACCTCTGACTCCTTCTTGACCTTTGACCTCCCGATTGTTTGAGCTTGATTACCATAGCGAGGCCTCAGCAGTCACAGTGGGAGAGACTTCATCCTCTGTCTCTCTGCAAAGCGCAAGTCTTCCATCTTTCACCTCTTCCTTAATTCTTTGCTTCACTTTTTCTTTTCCTTTCCTCTCATTTTTGTGAACTCGACATTTTCTCAGTTTCTGCATCCTACCATCTTTCTTCTCTTTTTCTTCTTTCCTAGCTTTTTTTTTTTACTCCATATTGCTTTTGTTCCATCTCCTCTTTCTTTCTTTTCCTCCCTCCATTCTTCCTTTACGTTGATGTGAAAGTTGATTTTGTCCCAGCAGAGACAGAGGCGGTACCCATGCGATGGGCGGAGACACTCGTCCCCAGACAGTGTAAGATTATTGTCTCCTCCACTGCCCTCCTGTCTCACTGCACTGCTGTCTGTCTCTCCCAGCCTCTGTGGTTCGGATCGCGTTGCTTGAAGCATGGGTGGGTGAGGGGCAGATGTTTCTCAGAGGGTGTGAATATTCAGATCTGGCTCTGAATATTATCCAACATGAACATCACTTCCTGGTTTCATCACTTCCTGTTTAGATTCTGAAAGCCGGCTTGTTTCCTTCAGTTGGCGAAGCTGCTGATCAATAATCTTGATGATGATGAGTGGGGTGTGTGTGTGTGTGTGTGTGTGTGTTAGACGTTTATTCAGATCTCTCCTGATTCAGCTCTCCTGGGAGTTTCAGTGTTCAGCGCCTTTACTCCTTCACTCATGGTGACCTTCAGCACAGAGCTGTGAGCTCAGAGCTCTCAGTGAGCGGTCATAAATTTTTCATCGTCTGGAAAGAGGAGTGAAGGAGATTCTGTCTGTCTACAACTCTCTATCACTTCTTTCTTTTTTCGTGCATCTCTGACGTTATATTTTCAGTACTTTACTGTGTGTTCACTAGCAATCTAATCCTCTGTCTCACCCTTCTGTCTGTCTGTCTCACCCGTCTGTCTGTCTGTCTGTCTGTCTGTCTGTCTGTCTGTCTCACCCTTCTGTCTGTCTGTCTGTCTGTCTGTCTGTCTGTCTGTCTCACCCTTCTGTCTGTCTGTCTGTCTGTCTGTCTGTCTGTCTGTCTGTCTGTCTCACCCTTCTGTCTGTCTGTCTCACCCTTCTGTCTGTCTGTCTCACCCTTCTGTCTGGCTGTCTGTCTGTCTCACCCTTCTGTCTGTCTGTCTGTCTCACCCTTCTGTCTGTCTGTCTGTCTGTCTCACCCTTCTCTGTCTGTCTGTCTGTCTCACCCTTCTGTCTGTCTGTCTCACCCTTCTGTTTGTCTGTCTAACTGTACATCTATCATCAATTCATCCATACGTCTGTCTGTCTCTCCCGTCTGTCTGTCTGTCTCTCCTGTCTGTCTGTCTGTCTCTCCCGTCTGTCTGTCTGTCTGTCTGTCTGTCTGTCTGTCTCACCCGTCTGTCTGTCTGTCTCACCCATCTGTCTGTCTACTAACTGTACATCTATCATCCATTCATCCATACGTCTGTCTGTCTGTCTCACCCTTCTGTCTGTCTCACCCTTCTGTCTGTCTCACCCTTCTGTCTGTCTCACCCTTCTGTCTGTCTGTCTGTCTGTCTGTCTGTCTGTCTAACTGTACATCTATCATCAATTCATCCATACGTCTGTCTGTCTGTCTCACCCTTCTGTCTGTCTCACCCTTCTCTGTCTGTCTAACTGTACATCTATCATCAATTCATCCATACGTCTGTCTGTCTGTCTGTCTCACCCTTCTGTCTGTCTGTCTAACTGTACATCTATCATCAATTCATCCATACGTCTGTCTGTCTGTCTGTCTCCCCTTCTGTCTGTCTACTAACTGTACATCTTTCATCCATACGTCTGTCTGTCTCACCCTTCTGTCTGTCTCACCCTTCTGTCTGTCTCACCCTTCTGTCTGTCTAACTGTACATCTATCATAAATTCATCCATACGTCTGTCTGTCTGTCTCCCTCCCCTTCTGTCTGTCTACTAACTGTACATCTTTCATCCATACGTCTGTCTGTGTCTGCCTGTCTCACCCTTCTGTCTGTCTCTCCAAAACTGGAATAAACCATTCTGGATCATGAGGGGGACGATCTGTTGTCGTATCTGTCTGTCTGTAAAGCTGAAGAGTCTTTTCTCTGAATGTGGGAAGCTGCTAATGTTTGGCTGTGTTGCTTTAGCATGTGGGGTTTAGCATGTGATTAATACGGTTGAAAAGACTGATGATGATGATGATGATGATGAGAATATTTCTCATTACACGGGCAGCTTTTTCCTCCGGCAGCTTTTATTTCCTGGATTTCAGTGGCTGAAGATGTATTCTGCACTCATTAATGAGGACTGTGTTGATTTGCCAGTCAGATCACATCCTCGCGCTCACGTCTTGTCTGCTCAGCACCAGGTCTCGCGTTATTCAATAAGCCTCAGATCCGATGTTATTTCTGTCGTCTGGTTCTCTCCGTTTCAGATCGAGAAGATCATGACGCTCATCGGAGCGGGAATCGACTTCTCCAAAGAGCAGGAGAGCAGCTTAACAGGTACGACCCGCTAACTTGATCTTTAGAGTCTTATTTTAATCCTGTGTTCAGAGCGCAGCCATGTTTATGCTCAGATTTCTCGCACCCTTCAGCCTCGCCCACTTCATTTTCACCGATGGTCTGGTGCTTCCGGTGCTGTGTTGTATCCTATTGCTGCTCGTGGGAATGTCAGGATCATGGCTTGGTTTCTGTGCACGCGAGATCCGACGTAAACAAAATCATGAATGCTTATTTCTCTCGTGGCCTAAAGGGTGTGGCCTAAAGCATGCACATGGTCTCGCACCGTGTAAACATGGTGGTGAACACACTGGAACATTTTTGTGTGGACTTTTTTTTTTTAGCTAGGGGTCATGGGCTTTTTTTTTCTCTTTGTTTTTCTTTCTTTTCAGAATTAAATTGTTACGAATGTTAAGTAGACCTTCTTCCAAATGCTAACAAATAAAAAAGTGTCATTCTGCCAAAGTGTTTTGTGTCTCAGCTACGAGAAACTGTGTTTATTTCTCCATTTCCTGATCGATATCTGAAACCCTCCTTCCTCTCATATGTGAGTTTTAAAACAGCTGGCTTCTTTTGGGTGAGGTTTTGTTCAAATTAGTTACCAAAGTGTAAAATTGGATGATTTGAGGGTGGGGTTCGTTACGGATGTCACAAACTGACTCCAAAGTCATTGAGCCTGTTGGGAAATTAAAGAGCGATTGGGGACTTGAGCTCCAGAACCTGAACCGTGTGTCCTAGCTATATAACGTCAAATGAGTTTGGTACATTTCAGCAGTAAACACGACCGCCTGGAGATCCGCCTGCTTTCTGAAAAAGAGAGAAGTTTGACTGGAGTGTAGAAATCGCAGCCTTCAGGATTCTGAAGCTTGTGGCCAGAAAAGCGTACAAACGATATGAGACACGACACTGTGTCCTTTTGGGTGAAGTGTCTGAGGTGGACAGTCAGACTAGCTGCGTGCTGACTGCGCATTTGTTCAAAGTTACTTTTCCAGCTAGTTATTTAAAATGGAGGAAATGGAAGTAAATCATATATTTAAGTTATTCCATGAAATCGAGTCGTACGTGGGCTGATCTCTATAATCCGTGTACGACGAGATTGAGTGGAAAAACTGTTTTATTCTGTCCACATGCACTGGATTTTGAGAAATGGAACATTTATTTATTTTTTGCAAATTCGATAAATAAAACCTTTATACAAAACATCCGACAAAATCATTTCCGCTTAGGCGGACGTCTTAAAAACCTATCGATGGCGGCACGAATTGAGTTAAGTAGTGGGTGGGGTTTCTTTTTTTTTTTTTTTGTAGAAAGATTAGATTAGATTAGAGAGAACTTTATTGATCCCTTTGGGAGAGTTCCCTCAGGGAAATTAAAATTCCAGTAGCATCATTACAGACGAACAGAGAAGAGAAAAAAGAGTAAACTGCTAGATAAATGAAGTATTTACACCAAATATATTAAAGATGTGTAAAAAGTCCAGCAGGAGAGGTACTGCACGTTTATATTGCACGTAAAGTGCCGTCTCGCTGTCGTGCCGAGGGATAGAATAGGTTTAGGCATTTATTTAATTCTTCCTTGGATATTTCAGTTCTGTAACTTTCAACCACAGCTTTTGAACGAAAATTCAACAAATTTAATGCTTAAAGGTCAAGAATGTAAACAAACCGGTGAAATAACAGGAGCAATTTGTGAAAAATGCGATAATTCTTGGCAAATAAAAAGGTCTGTTTTTACCATCAAATACTTTTTTAATTCCATATTTTATTGCTGCTTTTTTTTTGGGGGGGGGGGGAGTTTTGTTTTCGAGTAGAGTTTTTATTTCATCCTCGGTTGGTTCAGCAACACGTTCCGACATTTTGTTTTTCACTACTCACGGTATATGAGCTGATATCCTAGTCGTAGAGTAGCCAATCAGAGCGCGTGGTTGCTCATATCCAGTGACTGTGGACAGAATAAATATAGATGGAGGTAAAAGATTTATCTTTGGCAGCTTTTTTAGGGCATTAAAACACAATTATGATGATGCCCTCAAGCTGGGGTGGGTTGATTTGTTTTGCTTTTCTATATTTGTTCGTTTATTTTGCACCTCCTCTCGCTTTTTCCACTAGGGATGGGGACGATATCGGATCAGTCAGTGGGTGACTGGCTGGAGCGTGCGGGTCTGCCTCAGTACGAGAGTAAACTGCTGCTAAACGGCTTCGACGATCTGAGATTCATGGTGAGAGAACCTCTTTTTTTTTTTTAAATATACAGGAACAAACAGAATTAATACTTGATGGTCTTAAGGAATTAACAGGCTACTGGTGTTGTGGCTCGTAGTAACGAGCGAACAACTTGACACGTTAGCTCACTTTTACTCTTGGTACTAGCTAGTTAGCCACTAACTTTATTTTAATTACAACTGCAAGCAAGAAAGTTGAGACGGTGCAGTAGTTCTGGGGTTTCTTTCCTCCTTATTTGTACAAATAACCTGGAAGTTATTGAAAAAATGATAAAACACTGGATGAAGCAAAAGTTTATAACATCACTGCTAATGTCCGGTCCGGAAGGATGCACCATCTGTCAGTCATTTTATAGATACTGTAAGGGTTAAGATTCAGGGCGGAGATTCCTGAAAATGGGTGGGAACAGCTGCATGAGCTCACAGTGTGGGGGAAATCATTCAAATGTTAAACTCACCATGATTTTTTTTTTTTTTTGAAAAAAGAAAACAGAATAATCTTTTAAAGCTAGACGGCCTTTCGATTTCATAAAATCAGTGAAATTTAGTTCCGTCTGAAATGTGGTGATTGTGATATCTGTTTATTTCTGTAATATCTCACAAAATATCAGGCCATTCTGTGGCTGGGAAGTTATTTAATTTGAGGGGATTAAAGCAAATAATGTGCATGAAATCGCTCGCTTGGCGCAGTCAAGCAGACAGAGGAAGTCCGTGTGCGCATGCGCAGGTTTACCTTCTTCTTTTGGGTTTTACAGCAGCTGGCATCCACAGTGTTGCATTACTGCCATCTACAGGTTTCCCTTTGAGCGTGCACTGACAGTTCCATCATTCTGTCGCTAAACGAACAGCTGATCACACCGAGGTGCTCGCTGAGCGCCCATATTTATTAGTTTGGTCCTGCGTTTCCTTTCCTTCGTATAGAACATAACAGCTTTTCTTCTCACTTTCCGTTACTGTAGTCGCTCTTTCACGTTTCATTCGCACACTCACGTCCTCCATTTTTCTCTCCTGTTTCAAATTTGTATCCCACAATGCCTTGCGTGAACGGGGAAAGCCCACTACGTGATGCATGACGTAGTATCTCGAATTGGTTCATGGTGAAGCAGGAAAAAATAGCGGAGAATTTAGAGCCATGTGGAGATGGTCATTAATTCTTCTATTTAAAATAAAAACACCCTAATAAAATTGGAAGTCTGTGATTTGAATTCAGTCGCTTTTGGTCACTAAACAAAAATAATTAGGTGTCGGGAAAATTCTTTTTATGACCTACACTTGAAAAATCTAAAAGGCGGTCCAGCTTTAATTAGCATTAATTTCCTACCAGTGTTTTGGATCCATTCATCTCCATTTTCTTTGTGTTTTTCTTATCTTGATGGATACGAACACTTCACGACCGGGTTTCCACTGCTTTTAGAATTTTTAAAAAATCAGTTACAGACATGGATAGTGAGGGGATTTGATCTTTTTTGGACTAAGTCACGGAATATCAGGGATTTTGTTTGTAGCATGTTTACATTTTAGTTGCTCTTTCTCAAAATGTAAATTTTCATGCAGTATTTTTCTTTATCAGGTCACTTCACTTTGTTTAAGCAGCAAAAATTTAACTTTTTATGCCTCCGCCACTGTAAGATGCAGGAGGCATTATGTTTTCGGGTTGTCCGTGCATCCGTGTGTCCGTCCTGAAACCTTGTGAACGCGATATCTCAAAGGCTACTGAAAGGAATTTCACCAAACTTTCACCATTTGTGCGCTTTGGGACAAACATGAACTGATTAGATTTTGAGATCAAAAGGTCTAAGTCAAGGTCACTGTGAGGTCAAATGTCTGTCCGCAAACATTGTGAACACAATATCTCCAAGGCTAATACAAGTAATTTCACCAGGTCTAGATTACTGTGAGGTCAAATGTCCATCCCCAAATCACAACTTAATAAGGCGTGTGGTCTACCGGGCGGCGGCGTCCCCATCGACACCGTTGGCATCGAGTTCTGTCTAGTTTGGTTTTGTACTGAATGTCTGTGAACTTAAAATACCGTGGCTGGTTTTTGTCTGTTTGGCATAAAGCCGTCCTGTTTTTCCGTTTATTATAGCTCCTGGAAATTCAGCTTTTTGGTCAGTGAAAGTCGGGGAATTTGCTGTCAATGCTTAGGCATGATCATCTGATATTGGTTACTGTCGCTCGTAACAACTTTTTTTTTCTCCCCTGCACCACAAGGGGGCGCTCTGCAATGGCCCTGTATGCAAATATTTTTGCCAGTCAATCATAAAGTGGGTGGGTTTTGTGCTTTGTTTTTGTTTTTTGTGCCGTATCTGTTTTAAATATGATGGTGTCTCATGGAGCTGTGAGTGATCTGTGTGTAGCCAGAAACTTCTGTGGTCACGTTGTTGGATGATTTTATGTCTGATGCTGTAATATCTGATGGTGTTTAGATGAAATGAGGGTGAGAATGAAACACGCTGAACTGTCCAGCTGACCACCTGCAACATCCAAACTCCAAAAACCCCACAACCTCTGGATTAGCAGAGTGTTACAGCACAAAAACATTCTCGCAAAATACAGCTCGAGTAAATAAGTGAAGAATATTCCGAGTTTATATTCCTAATGGCGCTGCCTTCTGGTTCTGTTCGATCCGTTTGTATTCATGTTTTAATTGGTGTTGAAGATTTCTGTGGGAATCTGGATTAATTTAGACTTTTAAATTGCTGAGTCATGAAAAATAAAACAGGGAATTCTAATTGTGTGTGTGTGTGTGTGTGTGTGTGTGTGTGTAGGGGAGTAATGTGATGGAGGAGCAGGATCTGAAGGAGATTGGGATCACAGATGCAACTCACAGGAGGAAACTGCTGAATGCTGCTCGCACACTGCCCAAGGTCTCTCTCTCTCTCACACACACACACACACACACACACACACACACACACACACACACACACACACCCCTATGGGCCATGTTTTTGAGAGGTGGGAGGAAACTGGAGAACCCTGAGGAAACCCGGGTGTACAGAGGAAGAACAGAAGGTTAACATTTACAATTTAAAAAAAATAAAAATCTAACTGAGTTTATTTAAAGAGTCAAACGGTCTGTTGGTGTGTTCTGGCTGTCAAGGAGTTAAATTGAGCATGATATTTTAATTCAGATGGGCGGAGCTACTTGGTGTTTTGTTATGACACTTTATTAAAAAATTATTATTAGTAATCTGTGTGGAATTTTTACATTTTAGTATTACATATCTTAAATATTTAGCTTTATATTTTCCATTTTTTCTGTTACCTTTTTTCTTTTTGTTTATATTGTAACAGGATTTATTTAAGTTATTCCACGAAATCGAGTCGTACATGAGCTGATAGCGCTATAATCCACATACGACGAGATTGAGTGGAAAAACTGTTTTTATTCTGTCCACATTTACTGGATTTTGAGAAACGGAGCATTTTTATTTTTTGCAAATTCGATAAATAAAAACTTTTATACAAAACGTCCAACAAAATCATTTCCTCTTAGGGCCACACCAATTCAATTAGTTGGTTCTCGGAATCACCGCTTGAAGAAAATGCAAAATGAAAAAAAAAAAAAATTGGTTGGTTCAGCAGCACGCGCCGCCATTTTGTTTTTCTCGACTCACGGTATATGAGCTGTTATCCTAGTAGTAGAGCAGCCAATCAGAGCACACGATTGCTCATATCCAGTGAATGTGGAGAGAATACATGATTGTATCTTATGCAATAAAGACCTATGAATGAAAGGAGTCCATTATGACCTGAGGCTGTGTGTGTAGGTTAGAGGCTGTGAGGGCAGCGTCTCTCTCTCCTCTTGGTTGGAATCGTTGGGTCTGAGTGAATATCTGCACAACTTCCTGCAAAGTGGATACAACACACTCGAGGCAGTGAGGAACCTGTGGGAGCTCGAGATGGTCAATGTGAGTACACACGCATGCGCTCTCTTTCTCTCTCTCTCTCTCTCTCTCTCTCTCTCTCTCTCTTTCTCTCTCTCTCTCTCTCTCTTTGCAAAACACCTGAAGATATTTGGATTTGGAATCAAAAGATGAATGAGAAGATGGATCAGAATTCCAGCTTTCGTTTCCTGATATTTGGGGTTTTGTCTTCCATCTGCATAAAACTTCTTCATAATAAT
Organism: Neoarius graeffei; assembly: GCF_027579695.1. Lineage (NCBI taxonomy): Eukaryota > Metazoa > Chordata > Actinopteri > Siluriformes > Ariidae > Neoarius > Neoarius graeffei. The sequence continues at coordinate 78,493,166 of NC_083581.1, read as the reverse complement.
AATTTAAAAAATGGTGGGATCAGTGTAGTGTGCGAAATTATTTACAATTAAACATGTCCTGATTGTGTAAGTATTCACTGTCACTACTGATGCATGGTTTCAGTCAGTATTTTGCCTCCTAGTGGTGGAATAACACACGATCTCTCCTTTTAATTCTATGTTCACTTACTGAGCCTGATTAGACCCTTTACTGACCCAGTCCTGGCTCTTGAGCTGCACTATATTGCCAAAAGTATGTGGACACCTGAGTAACCGCACTCGTATGTCCTTGTGAACGTCCTGTTCCAGATTTTGTCCCCCTTTCCTGTAGCAATAGTTTCCACTAGATTTTGGGGCGTGGCTGTGGAGATTTGTGTTCATTCAGCTGCATTAGTGAGATCAGGCACTGATGTTTGGTGAGGAGTAAGGTGTGGGGTGCAGTAGACGTTCCAGTTCATCCCAGTAGGTAGTCATGAAAGTGTTCCGGATTTTCCTGGAATTCCGGATTTTTAGATTTTCATGAAAATTCCTCCTGATTTTTTCCGCTAATGACGAAATACCCGGAAATCCGGATATTTGACAAAACTCTGGAAAATCTCCGGTTTTACGAATGGAGAAATTTATTTTTTGGATTTTTCGCGTTCCTAGATGCGGCGTAATACTTCGCATCATCCTTGCATGGGCGCGGTCCTTAAACAGCCCAAACACAGTTCATTGATTTAAAGACAGGTGTTCTTTGTTAACGGCACGTGTGCCGGAGCTCGTTAGGCACACGTGCCCAAGGCACGCCTTCAGGTGCACGAGCTAAGGCGCGCAGGACTGACACCGTTCTGCGCAACACAATCGCACTAGAAAGCGTGTTCAAGCTGCCAGTGGAGCTGCAGTCTCTCTTTAGTTGTGAATTACGAGTATTTTCTCGTGTTAATAATTCGCCGTGTCAAAACAAGCAAAACTTTCCTCCTCCTTTCGACGTGAAGGGAGGTAAGCAATTTATTATATTTTTTTTTCCATCAAAGTTGCATTTTGTGGTTTCGAAGCTGAGTTTTAGCGCCGTTTCTAGAACACAACATCAAGAAAACGTGGAAGAAACAGCAATAATAGAAGAGCCGGGGTCTAAGCTGCCTAAAACTAGCATTGGAAATTATTTTTTGTTACATAATGCAGTCAGGCTGCCAGTCAGGCTACGTTCACACTGCAGGCTGAAGTGACTCAAATCCGATCTTTTCGCCCATATGTGACCTGTATCCGATCTTTTATTGACAATATGAACGACACAGATCCGATTTTTTCAAATCCGACCCAGGCCGTTTGGATATGTGGTCCTAATTCCGATTCCTATCCGCTCTTTTCATATGCGACTTCAGTCTGAACCGCCAGGTCGCATTCATCCGACTTACACGTCATCAACAAGCCACAAACGTCACTATTCTGCGCTGAAGTAGGCGGCGGGTCTCTCAAAAAAAGTTACAACAACATGGCGCATAATCACGGGCGCAGATAGAGGGTGGGACGAGTCATATTTAAATTCACTTCGTTCGGTCCCCCCCCCACTTATAGGGAGGAAAAAACGTCTATGCTGTCTTTCTTTGCATAAGGCAAACCTCACGGAAAAATCAAAAGACTAATTACCATTCGGTTTATTGAGGTGCACAGCAGTGTATACATAGTTGCAACAACTCACATAAAACAAAACAAAGACTGATATTCGGTTGGTTGAGCTGCGCAGACTGCACAGGTTGCGAGCTCGAGCTTGGTTGCTATGGTAACCCACAAGAAGTTTGACAGGCATATCGGGGTTGGGGTTGGTTTGCTGGCAGCTTTGTCCCCCCCAGTTCAAAAAACGTATCTGCGCCCCTGCGCATGACATCAATGCGAGGGACGCTTCGGGCTGTGAAGGTTCTGAATCTTCTCAATGGAAGGACGCAGAGGTTAGGGAGCTGATTTCCATTTGGGGGGATGCAGCTATTCAAGCTAGATTGGATGGATCATACCGCAACCGGGCGGTTTTACTTCCGTAAACACTGGCCATGCTCACTGCGTGTGACGTCGTCGACTCGTATCCTGCAATGCGCATGCGGAACACTTTTAGGTCACTTTTCGTTCATACTGAGGATCACATACAAGTCGCATATATTTGTTAATGTGAACGATTTCACAAAAAAAATCGGAATTGAGCATTAAGCCTTGCAGTGTGAACGTAGCGTCAGTGTGTGACACACACACACACACACTACAGCCCTGATTTACATGAGAAATTTGGTATTCATTGGTGTTTAAATTTACAGACAATACGAACTAATGTAAACAATTGGCTTCAACTCGCATAAATCTGAATTGGAAATGTTTAGTTCACTTTCGCTTCTGCAAACGCACAACTCTACTAACAGATTGATAAACGAGGCTCAACGTCCCCAACACTGAAACCTGAAAGCTTTAGAAACTCTAACAGACCTTTACTGTTTCACAGGACTGGTTTGGGATTTTGCTGAGTTTACCTTCAACTGTCTGATTTTTTTTTTCAAAGTAATGAACTGTGTAGCAGGAAAATCACCGCGTTTTCTAAACGCACTCCTGAAAATTACTCGTTAACTAGGGAATTAAATTTGATGTTTTTGACATGTTAATCATTAATGTACATGAAAGAAAAAGGCTTCAAAGTTACAACTTGTTTTAGTGAAAATAAGTACTAAAATGCACTAGAATGCAGGGTTTTGCGTGTTATGTGATTAAAATATTTTCAGGGAACGTCCCCCCCCCCCCCCCCCCCCCAATATCTTCATTTGACTTTCAAAAGTTCAGGTTTTTTTTTCTTTGCTCCACTTTGATCTCTACAGTAGGGTTGAGGTCAGGGCTCTGTGCAGCATCCTCGAGTTCTTTCACTACAGATTTGACACACCATGACTTCATGGAGGTCACTTTATGCACTAAAGCCTGTTGTTTGCAGTGAAGGGAAATTATAACGCTACAGCACAGAAACGCTGGACCATGATGTGCTGTAAATTTTGTGGCAACAGTTTTGGGGGAAAAACACACATGGGTGTGATGGTCAGGTGTCCACACACTTTTGGCCATTTGCCTTGTGGTTGATCAGAATTGGTCTGTCAAGCATGCACACTTGGATAAGGATGTTAATTGGTTTAAAAGTGTGTGTGTGTGTGTGTGTAGGTGCTGAAGATCACCTTGTTGGGTCACAGGAAGCGAATTATCGCATCATTAACTGACCGACTGTATGATGAGCCACCAGTGAAACCACCTCGACTCTCTCAGATCAGGGTGAGAGAGAGACACACACACACACACACACACACACACAAGTCTTGTATTACTGTCTGATTTAATTATTACTAATATCGTTTGTGAATTTCAGTGTCCTGATGCGATGCCTCAGGCGTCGTCATCTGCTCTGGGTCTCTCAGACTCCTACACACACCACCCAGTGGATCCGACAGGGGATTCTGGGAGGACAAAGGGGGCGGAAACAGACTATGACCCGTCAGTCAAATCCAGAGCACAGGTAAGCACCATCCAGATTGACTTATTCTCCTGCATGTGGAGAGGCACAGGGAAGGGAATTATGGGTAATTACAGCTCAGACATCAAGCACATGCTGATTTGGTTAAAGTCTTCAAGTGAGTGTGAGTTTAATCAAAGCTGCTGATTGGCCAGCTGTTGCAGCACTGATTATGACCTCATCAACCTGCAGCTGCAGTTCAAGTTTCCTAAATATTGTTTGCTTGTTTCGAAAGGAAAGTGCCAAATTAACTGAATTACAGCAGGTCGTAATTCTGAAGTACGACTGGGTTCTTCTCCACGTATCTGTGATTAAGTACAACTGAAACTCACTCAGTGGAACGGCACCTTTCTGCAGATTAATCAGGCGTCATTCAGTACACAACAGGTTTCATGACCTGCTCCATTCCATCCCATATATCTCATCCATCCGTTATGAGGTCATCGATACCCCAAACTCATTTGCTCTTAAAGGGGTGGGGCTAATAGGTGTGGAAAACTAATGCATGAAATAAGCATGGTGAGTTTTAGGTACACTCACCTCAGAGCAATGAATGAAAGTGTTAACTGACTCTCTCTCTCTCTCTCTCTCTCTCTCTCTCTCTCTCTCTCAGGAGAGGTATGAGGATGAGCGTGCTGAGTCGAGGTTGACCCTGCGCCCCCCCAGTCAGGCAGCTCCCTGTGCTCCGGTGCAGAACTGGCATCACAAACCAGAGACACTCATATTCGAGTCCTGTGGCTATGAGGCTAATGTACGTCACACTCAGCACACACACCAAAACACACAATACATCAACCCCTAATCTCTAAAAAGACAGACATGTCTGTAGAAGGACAGACTGTAAAACAGGTGGATGGCCAAAAGAGGGACACACAGATCGTGGTAGAAGGGCACTTTTGCACGACGAGCACCTAGCACCGCGGTTTTATACATTGATCTACCAATCAGAGCACACTGTACTGCTTTTAATATTAATAACAAGCCATGGAGTCTAACACGAGGGAAATGTGTTCTATTGCATGATGACATCAGCGTGTAGTTTAACAACTCGCCACTTGCCAAATGCGAGCTGTGAAATCTCAGCCTGTCTTACAGGAGCTGCATTGGCTGCCAGTCGAATTTAGAATTTTGTTCAAGAATAATCTACTTACTTTTGAATGGTTTGGCACCTTCCTACCTGCAAGAGCTTTTGACAGTGTCTAGACCCCGAAGAACCTTGTGTTCCCCTGCTTCTGCTGTCCGGCTTGTCCCAGTCGCCTACTGACTGAACAGTTATGGTTTTAGGTCTTTTTCTTCACATGCTCAGTTTCTTTGGAATAAATTCCCTGACCGTGTGCGCATTCCCGAGAACGTTAATGTTGAATAACGTTTGCGCAACTCTTCTTCACTTTAATTAAAATTCACAGCACAAGTCATCTATCATCCTCTATCCCATCCCCTTCAATCGAAAGTCCTGTGGCCACAGGCGCGCGACGAAGCGACAGGTGTGGGTACACTGGTAGTCGTAGCCACAACCCTGCACGTAGGCGGCTCAGGCCATTGGGTCGCTATTCACTGACCGGAGTAGCAGTGGATTTCGGCAGCAGTCTGAGCGACTGAGCAGCCCTATTTAGGAAATGCACTGCTCACCTCCACGGCATGAGGAAGGGACTAGAAAAGGTGTCCCAAACATTGCCTACTCCTCCTACCCTAGCCAGTTTACTGCGACTGGAGGGGGCACTACTCATGCGTTTGAAACAAAGGAAGTAAACTGAGAACTAGAACAATACCAGTAACCCTTGCAGCTTGGATTGTTCGCACGCTTCTTGATAGAGATTCCTCCGAAAGACCCCAGAGACGCACAGCACTTGTCACTAAAGAACTTGGCAGATACGGCATTGACATCGCTGCTCTTAGTGAAACCAGGCTGGCAGGAGCGGGTGATCTGTGCGAGAGAGGTGCAGGCTACACCTTCTTCTGGTGTGGACGCGGCCCTGAAGAGAGAAGAGAAGCCGGGGTTGGGTTCGCTGTTAAGTCATCACTTGTTGGAAAGCTAGCTGGTCGCCCGAAGGGTGTAACCGATTGCCTAATGACGTTGCGACTCCCTCTTTCCCATGGCCAAAAGTTTGCTATCATTATCAGTGTCTATGCCCCCACCATGACTAACCCAGATGAGGCTAAAGACAAGTTCTATGAAGATCTAAACACTGTCATCAACTCGACCCCAGAAGCAGATATACTTATTATCCTAGGCGATTTCAATGCGAGAGTTGGCTGTGACAGCGCCTCCTGGGAAGGAGTGATTGGGAAGCATGGAGTAGGAAAATGTAACAGCAACGGTCTCCTCCTTCTGCAGACCTGTGTGGAACACAGCCTTTTGATTACTAACACCATCTTCAGTCTCCCTACGCATAACAAAACATCTTGGATGCATCCCCGCTCAAAGCACTGGCATCTAATCGACTATTCCATCGTGCGAAAGAGGGACAGACAAGATGTTCGGGTTACAAAGACCATGTGTGGCGCTGAGTGCTGGACAGATCACCGCCTGGTTGTTTCCAAACTAAATATCTGTGTCCAGCCCAAAAGACGGCCCCAGGGTGCAAAAGTGCCTAAACGACTGAATACCAGCAAGTTAAAGGTCAGAAATATCAAGCAGTCTTTTACCGACACCCTTGGACAACGCTTAGACTCCACTGTACTGGATGGCCATGATATTGAGAGAGCGTGGACTGCACTCCGCGAGATGGTTTACAACACGGCCCTGGAATGCCTTGGACCAACTACCAGAAAGCGCGAAGACTGGTTTGATGAGAACTGCATGGAGATTGATCAGCTACTAGAGGAAAAGCGCCGTGCGTATAAAGCCCATCTCGACGATCCGACATCAACATCAAAGCATGACATACTACGAAATGTGCGGAGCACCGTACAGGCGAAGCTGCACCAGATGCAGGACTCCTGGCTAAATAAGAAAGCTGACGAGATCCAGGGCTTTGCTGACAGAAACGACATGAACTTCTACAACAGCTTGAAAGAAATCTATGGTCCCACCACCACAGGCTCACTGTCTCCACTTCTCAGTGCTGATGGGTCAACACTGATCTCTGACAAGGATAAAGTCCTCGAGAGATGGGCAGAACACTTTGAGTATCCTGAATAGGCCCTCATCAATAAACGATGAAGCCATCAACAGGCTACTTCAGGTTCCTGTTGACGAGACCATGGACGCCATACCAACATTTGAGGAAATTGAGAAAGCTATCCATCTTCTCTCAAGTGGCAAAGCTCCAGGTTTAGACTCCATTCCAGCTGAAGTCTATAAAGAGGGGGGAGTAGCCCTGACTGAGAAACTCCACCAGCTTTTTCAGCTCATCTGGCTTCATAAGGCTGTGCCACAGGACTTTAAGAATGCATCCATCATGCACCTCTACAAGCGCAAAGGTAACCGTCGTATCTGCGACAATCACCGCAGAATCTCCCTGCTGGCTGTCGCAGGAAAGGTCTTGGCCAGAATTTTACTCAACCGCCTCATTGCACATCTCGAGCAAGGTCTACTACCAGAGAGTCAGTGTGGCTTTCGGAAAGAGCGTGGGACTACAGACATGGTGTTTGCTGCCAGACAACTCCAGGAGAAGTGTCAGGAACAAAATGTTGACCTTTATTCCACTTGCGTCGATTTGACGAAGGCATTTGACACCGTGAGTAGAGATGGTCTTTGGAGAATTATGGCAAAGTACGGTTGCCCCAGCAAGTTCGTAAACATCATGTGTCAACTTCACGAAGGCATGCTAGCAAGAGTCCAGGCAAATGGAGAGACCTCTGATCCATTCCTCATCTCCAGTGGAGTGAAGCAAGGATGTGTCCTCACCCCCACCTTGTTCAGTCTAATGTTTTCGGCCATGTTGGACGATGCCTTTGGAGATGCTGAGGTGGGCATTGGTATCAACTACCGTACTGATAGCTTGCTGTTCAATCTAAGAAGGCTGCAGGCTAAATCTAAGGTCTCGACTGATACCATCAACAACCTTCTCTTTGCCGATGATTGCACCCTGAATGCTGCGTCAGAACCTGATATGCAACGCACAGTCGACATATTCTCGAATGCCTGTAGTAACTTTGGCCTAACCATCAGCACTAAAAAGACAGAGGTCATGCATCAGCCAGCGCCGGGAAAGCCGTACAGTGCTCCCAACATCACCAACAGGCACAGACTGAACGTCATGGAAAAGCTCACCTACCTTGGAAGCACACTCTCCAGGAACGTCACCCTTGATGATGAAGTAACAAATAAACTGGCTAAAGCGAGCACTGCTTTCGGCAGGCTTCGTAAGAACGTCTGGAAAAGATGAGGCATAAAAACGGAAACCAAGATCAAAGTGTATAAGGCCGTTGTTCTAACTACGTTGCTTTACGGTGCTGAAACCTGGACGGTCTATCAGCGTCATGCCAGGAAGCTGAACCACTTCCACACCACCTGCCTGAGGAAAATTCTTGGCATCAAATGGCAAGAGAAGATCCCAGACACTGAGGTCCTTACACGTGCTGGCCTGCCCAGCATTCACACTATCCTGATGCAGTCTCAGCTTCGTTGGGCAGGCCACGTAGCCCGCATGCCAGACACACGTCTGCCAAAGAGACTTCTGTTCGGCGAGCTAAAGCACAGGAAACGTTCCCAAGGTGGCCAAAAAAAAAAAGAGAGATTCAAGGACACCCTTAAAGCCGGACTAAAGGCTTTCAATATCAGCCCCACAAACTGGGAGTAATTGGCCCAGGACCGTGCAGGATGGCGCGCTGCTGCCCGAAATGGCGCTTCAGCGTGCGAAGCCACAAGAACAGCCTCCGCTGAGGCACGCAGAGCTGCCAGAAAAGCTCGATCTGCGAATCCGGCCCCAGCGTCCATTCCATGCCCCAGCTGCGGCAGATTCTTTCGTACGCAGATTGGCCTCACTAGCCATCTGTGTGCACACAGACGCACTGCACGCACTCCGTCCCCGGGATTTCTTGGATGAGTGATGATCTTTGTCGTATTGACGGACGAACAACAAATGTTTTCAAAGATGCATTTGTTTTTAGGCTCGCTTTTAATCTATAGCTGTTTAGTCTTTAGATTTTAGCCTTTTTAATTGTTACTGATTAGTGATTAAATTATAATTTACTAGTTTGTGATTGTAAAGCACTTGGAGCATATTTGTACAGGTGCTATTTCAAGTGTTTATTATTATTATTATTATTATTATTATTATAAATCTAATGGCGAGTAAAGATCGCCCCAGACTTGCCTTTCTTGGTGTGTTCAAAACGATGGGTTCCTACCCAGTATTCATGTAAAATCCAAGAAATATTTGACAAACTCCTTCCTTGCACATGTTGGGGGCTGCCATTGCAAAATGAAAACAAAACTGGAAATGATGGGAATCGGTGAGTGTCAACTTCGGGCACATTCGGCTGGGGCCGCTTGTGGGGGAAGATGGTTTTTATCAGACCAAATTACCGTAAAATACCAAATAATAGCCCGGGCGATTATTTGTCTCAATCACGTAAGAGACCCGGCGCGTATTAAAGACTAGGCGGCTATTTGGAACAGGCGATTAATTCCTTCTTCACAAATACCTTCCCCAAAATCTACCTCAAAACGGGGGAAAAAAATCATTCTCAGATAGGCCTACTTTTAACCAGTATAACTTAGTTTGTTTAGAGTTAGATTACAGATAGCACGGTGCCGACTTCGGGGAATTTTGAAGACGCAGAATGCATCTTCGCATGGCACAGTCGGGGTGGATAAAGGATAAATCACACACCTTTTCCTGTTAATGACTAGTTAAGCGCATGCTTTACAAAATAATCAAGAAACCACACCATTGTCTGTGCGCAGCACTGTGATTTAATTACTCTGCAAAGTTATGGTCACTTGCTATCACCCTCACCCATGCAGCCTCCACCCTTTGCGCTTCGCGATGTCTGTCAATCTGAAATTGCATGGAGGGCGCGACGTTGAAGCAACATAATTAGGGTGCGAAGTGTCAAACCAAAGGGTTTTTTCTTATGCTGAAAAATAAGTGACCTGCAGTGGCTACATACTGTCATCTTGCATTCTCACGTTTCTCTCCAAGACGTCTCCCTATTTGGCCGATATGAGCCTATTCCCCGAGTGAGTTGGTACGGTGGCTCGACCCCGTAGAAAACTTAAAGTTCGGATGAAAGTTAGTTGAATAGGTTACTGACTTGTAGGCCTACATGTTGCCTGCCTGACGCGTGCTTCTGCCCAACTTGCACGACAGATGACTTGTTGAAAAGGCCCCTTGGATTAGATTGGCCGCGAGCAGACTGAAATGCATGTTAGAACGCTCTCACCTTTTTTGTAAAGCGTCTTCCAGATCCGAATGGGTAAGGGCAAGTGAAATGGTATAAGGTCTTTAATAAAACTCAGTGTGTGCTTTGACGCATGCATTCGGCAATTTAGGTCGTTTAACAGAAGCAGCAGTCCAACCTTGGAAACCCGCAGTCCTCAATGTCACCACACACGCTGGCTTTCGTTGGGTATACCCAAAGGGGTGGCTAAGACATCTGTCAAAAGTTACGGAGTTGCATTCCTCAAGAAATATTACGGTAGACCAAGATTATAACATTGAAATGGCATGTTTATTATCACGTAACAAAATGTTGTAAACAGTATTATAGAAATAATTTCATTCATTCATATTGTTTCGGTAGAAAACTATGCAATGCAAAATCGTTTAAACACCAGAAAACCAGAAAAGTGCTGGGCCTCAAGATTCTAGATAGAATGTTCGGACGCTTTTTTTTTTTTTTTTTTAAGACCCCGGCGAGTATTTGGAACCGGCCTTTATTTGTCACAACACACGCGTACACCCGGCCGTTAAAGGGAACTCGGCGGTTAATTGGAACTCGGCTATTATTTGGTATTTTACGGTACGTAGAAAATCTATACTCGCATGACTCCCACTTGTCTGATATCCTTTTTAGGGCCCCAACTATTATGTGGGAGGTACATATAGGTTATTAGGTCTATATATCATGATTTAAGTATGAGTTTAGCGTGGTAGACCCCTATTATTATTATTATTATTATTATGACATCATCCCATCTGGGACCCCTGTCCTGAGGATTTTCAGCATCCAGTATCAGTGTTCCAGTCCTGTCAAAACAAAAGGGTCAGTCAGCACAGAAAATGATGAGAAATAACAGTTATGAATGGAAATATATTCTTAATGGATGAAAAAAAGTGAAGAAAAATTATGGATTTGATGAAGGGTTTTTTGAAGATGAGTTCTCTGAAGATTAAGTTTTTGAAAAAAATATATTCCCTATTAACTTTTTGTCAACTGTTTAAAAAATCAGTGAACAAAAGGCTATTTCCAAAAAAAAATTCTTGTATTGTTCTGTCAACTTTGTAAAATAAAGTAAAAATGACACAATTTTCACACAATAAATAAAGATAAACATGTTATATGTAAAATCTTTATTGCATTATATACACTTTAATGTATACAGAGATGGAGAAAACGCTTTTATACGCATGTGGACTGTAAGCGGTATCTCCAGT